>NC_044979.1:6160996-7624208 GCF_008728515.1 Papio anubis
AAGAGAATTCTCTAATTCTCCAAGAGTCATCTGGCTGCCGGAGGACAAGGTGGGGGTCAGGGTTTAACTCTAGCCCTAATGCAAATGTGTGACCTTCTAAGTTACCTCTTCTTGAGGTAGTTCTGTCCATGGAGGTGGGAGTGACACGTTATCAGCTTAATCAAGGACATGAAGGTATGAACACGTAAAGTTCTTTCGAGGCCTCACACAAGTGAATTAATAGCTACTCGGTATGATTAAGTTGTTATAACCTCACTGACAGAAGGACGAAGTTTGGAGACATTATATGCTATTTCAGTGGTTGGTTTATTGAAAGCAAAAACATTCAAGGCTTCATTACTTTGAAAGCATTCATATTACAAAAGGTCTTGAGTTGATGTCACCAGCCCACATGAAAAATTTCTACCCTCAGGGATTTCTGAATTTTTCAAGACCATTGCAATTAAAATCAAATGTGAGGCACAGACATTTGTTTGGAAGAAGGTGGGAGTGGTGTGGGGATGAATAATAAAATGGTAGGTATCTCAAGATTCAAAGTCCAGATTTAAAAATTTCTAACTCCAAATGATGGAACAAAGTCAATGCATTGCCAGATAACTTATAATCCTAAGGCTAACTCAGTGACCTCGGTGCATAGAAGAGCGAGCCATACACAAATCTCAAAAAGCTACCAAGCTCTGATCCCAGAAAATACGCGTGTGTGGGTGTGTGGGTGGAATATCACATCCCAAGCTCAGGAGTATCTTATAGAGGTTGACATAAAGGACTTGCTAGATGATGGTACCAACCGCCAAAGGACATGTGGAAATCCTGGAGTATTGCTGTGGAGCAAATGTGTGGGGAAAACTTGATGTTAGGAGAGAGAGGGGCAGAGATGCTTAACACTTTGAAATACACAAGGTAGACCAACCCAGCGAGAGTCATCTTACCCAAAATGCAATAGCATCCCATTGACAAACACCAGGATGGCCTTGCAGCCACTCCCACTTAACTCAGCCAAGCAGTCTCCTGGCCAAATGCTCTTCTTCCTGCTTACATGGACCTCAGTGAAGACAAAAGCTTTATCATCCGAGAAAGAGGACAGACAAGGAGGCCGCCCAATGGGTGTTGTTTTACTTACAATACCAGTTGTGACAAGTTTCTCTTAACAGAGTTTCAGGAAACACAGGAAATATTATCAGAATTTTACACAACCCTTTTTAATCTAAGCCCAATCATCTCACAAAACTCAGATCAGAGTTCCAAATCAACTGTCCCCAAACTGTATAGACTGTATTTAGGAGTCTGATGGCTCAAGGGTAAATGGTTCCTCTTTGAGATCATGAACCCAATTCTAAAAGTGACTGTGGTGATGGCTGCACATATTTGTGAATATCCTAAAACCCACTGAATGTTATGCCTTTAACGGGGAAACTGGAGGATATGTGAAATATATCTCAATAAAGCTGCTTTTAAAGTGGAAGGAAATTTAAGACATTTCCCCCAAAAAGAAAGTTAATGAATTTGTTGCTATCAGGCCAGCCCTTCAAGAAATATTAATGGGAATCCTTCAGGCTGAAAGAAAAGGACACTGACAGTAACTTGAGTCCACACAAAGAAATAAAGAGCACCAGTTCAGATAGCCACATGGGCCGGGCACGGTGGCTCACACCTATAATCCCAGCACTTTGGGAGGCCAAGGCGGGTGCATTACCTGAGGTCAGGAGGGTAAGAACAGCCTGGTCAACATGGTAAAACCCGTTCTCTACTAAAATACAAAATTAGCTAGGCAAGATGGTGTGCACCTGTAATCCTAGCTGCTTGGGAGGCTGAGGCAGGAGAATCGCTTGAACCGGGAGGTGGAGGTTGCAGTGAGCACTCCAGCCTGGGCAACAAAAATGAGACTCAGTCTCAAAAAAAAAAAAGATGGCCACATGAGTGAACATAAAAGTCAGTATTAATGTAGTTTTTTGTTCACAATTCCTTTTTTAAAATCTATTTTAAAACACAACTATATAATGCAATAGTTAGAAATCTAACTTGATAGGCACATGATATATTAAGTGAAATTTGTGAAAATAATAGCATAGAAGGGGGTATGGAGCTACATAGAAGTAAAGTTTTATGTACTACTGAAGTTAAATTGGTATTAACCTGGATTAGGTTGTTACAAATTAAGAGATTAATGATAATCCCAAGGGCAATCACAAAGAAAATGCCTCAAAAAATGTGTAGTAAAGGAAATGGCAATATAATTACAATTCTACACTAGAAAAATTCTACACTTGTTGTGTGTGTGTGTGTTTGTTTGTTTGAGACAGAGTCTCGCTTTGTCACCCAGGCTGGAGTGCAGTGGTGTGATCTTGGCTCACTGCAACCTCCGCCTCCCAGGTTCAGGCGATTCTCCTACCTCAGCCTCCCAAGTATCTGGGATTACAGGCACATGTCACCACGTCCGGCTAATTTTTTGTATTTTTAGTAGAGACAGGGTTTCACTGTGTTATCCAGGATGGTCTCGATCTCCTCACCTCGTGATCTGCCCGCCTCGGCCTCCCAGAGTGCTGGGATTACAGGTGTGAGTCACTGCACCCAACTTACACTTGTTTATTTAACACAAGAGAATGCAATATTGGGAGAATTGAATACCAAAAGAGATATACTACATTTAGAAAAAGTTAATACTAATTTTCAGAAAAGAAGTGCTAGGATTACAGGCATGAGCCACTGTACCCAGTTTACACTTGTTTATTTAACACAAGAGAATGCAATATTGGGAAAATTAAATGCCAAAAGAGATATACTACATTTAGAAAAAGTTGATAATAATTTCCAGAAAAGAAATACAAAAAATTATTTAAAAGTTGTATCCCTCACACTTTGGGAGGCCAAGGCAGGCGGATCACGAGGTCAGGAGATCGAGACCATCCTGGCTAACACAGTGAAACCCCGTCTCTACTAAAAATACAAAAAATTAGCTGGGCATGGTAGTGCGCCCCTGTAGTCCCAGCTACTTGGGAGACTGAGGCAGGAGAATGGCATGAACCTGGGAGGCGGAGTATGCAGTGAGCCGAGATCACGCCACTGCACTCCAGCCTGGGGGACAGAGAGAGACTCTGTCTAAAAAAAAAAAAAAAAGTTATATCCCTCGAAACGTTATGATTTCACAGATAAATCTATAAAACTACATTATCCTAATGCCTATTAAATTATTTAAGAGCACAACAGAAAAAGGAAGAAAACTCACAGATTCCTTAAGAATTGCATGTACCTTTGATATTTCATTCTCATAAAGACTGAACCAAAAAAAATTCTACAAACCAATCTCATCTACAGCTAACAATGTAAAAATCTTAAATAAAATAATGGCAAAAAATCAATGACATTCCTAGTATTAAGAAATCATGACTATATAGGATATATTCCAGGAATGCAAGGATGGCTGTATAACGAGAAATCTGTATGTATAATTCACCTTTCAAAAAGATCTAAGAAGAAATATATCTCATGTTTATTTTTAATAGGTATAGAAAAGATCAAATGCCAGAAAAAGCCCACGAAATCAACATTTAGTCCTGGTAAGTACATTAATAAAATAGGAATCAATAGATACTTCCTTCACATGCAAATGTATATACACCTCAGTCCAAAAGCCAGCATCTTACATAAGGCAGAAACACTAGGCACATCTCCCTTAACAGAGAGGGGGAAAAAGATGCCCATTATCTTCCCTATTACTCAATATTTAACTTTGTATTGGATACTGCTATAGTTTAGATGTTTGTCCCCTCCAAATCTCATATTGAAATGTGATCCCAGTGTTAAAGCTGGGGCCTAGTAGGAGGTGTTTGGGCCAGCAGGTTGGATCCCTCATGAATGGCTTGCTGTCCTCCCTGCCGTAATGAGTTTACATTTTCCTATGCTATTTTTAGAATTATCAAGTCTACTCTTAATTTTAGTTTCTGGTATATAAGAAAAGTTTTTTCTTTTATTTTCTTTTTTTTGCAGAAAAACAACTCAACATTAACTCATGATCAAAAAAATATTTTATGCAAACGGCATGAGGTAACTTGCTAGGAAATGAAAATATTCTAAGTCTAGCTGGTGGCGATGCCAGTACAGTTCTATAAAGGTGTTAAGAATCACTGAATTGTACATTTACAGTGGGCAAATTTTGTGATATGTAAATTACACTTCATTAAAGCTGTTTTAAAAAATTAACTTAAAAAAATGTTTTAGCAAGAATAGAAGGAACTTCTTTAACCTGAAACCTCTGAAAAACATACTTACTGAGTATATCTCCATCAAATATCTCCAATAAAGTCCAGTAAAAGACATTAGCAGTCTTTTGGCTGGGTGCAGTGGCTCACGCCTGTAATCCCAGCACTTTGGGAGGCCGAGGCGGGAGGATCACGAGGTGAGGAGATCGAGACCATCCTGGCTAACACAGTGAAACCCCGTCTCTACTAAAAATACAAAAAATTAGCCAGGCGTGGTGGTGGCGCCTGTAGTCCCAGCTACTCAGGAGGCTAAGGCAGGAGAATGGCATGAACCTGGGAGGTGGAGCTTGCAGTGAGCCGAGATCACGCCACTGCACTCCAGCCTGGGCGACAGCGAGACTCTGTCTCAAAAAAAAAAAAAAAAAAAAAAAAGACATTAGCAGTCTTTTATGCCAAGTCTTATAGCAAGTGCAATAAGATAAGAAAAAAGAGATTAGAGGTATACCTTGTTCATGGATGAATAGATACAATGTACTAATTACATTAATTTCTTTCAAATTAATGTATAAATTCAATGTAATTTCTATTGAAATAGATAAACAGAATGTAAGAGAAATCTGTGCTCAAATGTTCCTCTTTCTTATCTAAGAGATGAACACCTCTGCTACCTAGAGTCAATCCTGCTTGCACTGGCAAAGGTAATGGATCGCACCCTCTCTCATCTACCCATGAACTTTAATCCTGTAACTATTCCCTATTTCTTCTTTACTATCGAGTTCTCTCTATTGCTTGGATATTTCTTATCAACATACATACATCACAGGTGGGCAAGTCCCACAGAAAGAAGTGTTGAATTTATCATAAATAAAACATCTGTTTTTGGCACATGGATAAACACCAGATCAATGAAACACAATTAGCTCATAAAAGGACCAAGGACTTGCTCACTGAAGTCTATGAAAGAAGCCAATACGGGTCCAGGTGCCCTCTTCTCTAACTATACTCAGGTGCTGGTGACCTCATCTATTTCTATGGTTTTATATACAACCACATTTATATCTGCAAGCCTGATTTTCTTCCTGAGCTCCTGGAACTTATTTACAAGTGCTCACCAGACATCTCCATGTCTAACAAGCATGTCAAACTTAATATTTTTTAAGATAACAAATCCTTTCATTATATTGAAAAAAAAATTAAGATAATACTGTATTTGCAAGAATGTGAAGAAATAAGTATATTGTAGGTAAAAGAGTAAGCCAGTATATTTTCTAAGGAAAGAAATCTGGTAGGATCAAACTTGCAAATGCAAATTTCTTTTACCTGAAAATTCCATTTCTAGAAATTTATCCTTACAATTGTGTGGAATTGTATATTAATAACTATGTCTTTTAGCCATAAAATGTTTGGAAATAATTGAAATAATCTATGGGGCTAGTTAAATAAATTATATACAACCATACTATGTGCTATTTTTTCTTTCTGGGTTTTAAAAAAGTGTTATTGAAATGGTATACATTTATAGTGTACAGTGTGATGTTTTGTTATACATATACATAGTAAAATGATTAATCAAGCTAATTTACATAATCATCTCTTCACATAATGACCACTTGTGAGTGTGTGTGTGTGTGTAGTGAGAACACAAGTTCTACTCTTAGCAAATTTTATTTATACAGTACAGTATTATTAAGTATAGCTGGAACTCTCCGGCTGCCACAAGGACAGGATTTTTACTGCCTGGTCTAAATCTTATCAGGCAGCATCGGGATATGGTGTGTCTGACACTCGCCGGTGCCAATGCCGTCAGCTTGAAAGGTGAGCCTTGGGCAGCTATCAGGTTCCCTGTGCCTCCTCTGTCCCCTGGATCCAGGCTGCTTATCTGTCTTAGCTAACACCTCAGCCTAATGACACCGAGGGCTGGTGCATCCTGCACTTCATCCCTCCTTCCCGTTCAATGCCCTCCTCAGAGGGGCCAGCGTTTTGGGCAGAACCAGTGCATCTTCCTAGCCACCAGCAGAACACACAGAGTCTCTGACCATCTTTCCCGTCCACAGTGCAAGTGAAATGCCACATCACAGGATCTGACCTTCCCTGTGGCAGCTGAAGAGGCAGCTGATACCCCGGAGGCAGGACAGGTCAATATCACGAGGCCAAGGGCAGACAGGGCAGAGAAACTTGCTCTCCCTTCTCCCAAACTGACTGTTGCAAAGCATAGGGTTTCTTCCATGTGGCTGAGCAGGAGCACAAGCACAGTGACCCAGTGTGTCTCCCAGCAGCTCCAAGGAAAGCAGGGCCAATGCCTTCACATGGACCTGGACTTCTTGCCCACCCCTGCTCCCTACCCTCTCCATCACTCTCTGCCCTGGGATAGCACAGCCTGCAGCACCTGCAGATCAAACCTTGCCCGAAGCTCTGCTGTCTTTGAACCAGCCGTCACCTGGTTTTCTCATCTGACCATTAAATGAAACCCAACAGCCTCCCTCCTGAGCACCGGATGTGTAGGGCACATGCTGGTGTGAGTTGGAGAGGGTTCACATCCAGACAGACCTCAGCTAGATGCGGGCTTTGCCACTAACCAGCTGTGCAGCCATAAACAAGGTACTTCCTCTCTGAATTTTCTCTAGCAGGAACTTCACAAAAATCTTGTAAGGTGATTAAACAGAAATTGGCCCACTTGACAGATAAACACTGAGACAAAGTTAAGTAACTTTCCCAAGCTCACACAGTGAGTGGCTGTGTTACATACAAATCTTCCTCTCAGCTGGGCGCAGTGGCTCACGCCTATAATCCCAGCACTTTGGGAGGCCGAGGCAGGCGGATCACCTGAGGTCAGGAGTTGAAGACCAGCCTGGCCAACATGGTGAAACCCTGTCTATACTAAAAATACAAAAATTCGCCAGGTGTGGTGGTGGGCACCTGTAATCCCAGCTACTCAGGAGGCTGAGGCACAAGAATCACCTGAACCCAGGAGGCGGAGGTTGCAGAGAGCCGAGATTGCACCACTGCACTCCAGCCTGGGTGATACAATGAGATTTCATCTCAAAAAAATAAATAAATAAAAATCTGCCTCTCATTTATTTCTCCACAAATGTTTGTGTTTTATTTGATATGCTCAACAATTACTGCAGCCAGCTACAATGTTTTACTCTCTCTTATTTGAAAGAAAGATTAATATGCACACTCAAGTTCTCTCTACGACACTAAAGCAACCACTTTAAAAGGCATTATTTTGTGAAACAAGGATGCGGCATCATGAAGACCAAAATAAAAGTTTCATAAACTAGTTTAGTAAATTGAGTGTCACACACTGTATACATATACATCCACACTGCCAAAAAAATCAGTTGCTGACGATGAAATTGTTGCCAGCCATATGCTAACATCAAAAGTAAATCCTGTAGGCCGCTGCAGGGTTTTTAATTGTTTCAGGGGACCAGCATCTCAAAGCACTGCTGAGAGCCACAGCCCATATCCTCCACCGTCACGCGCAGCCTCGGCACTCCAGCTGACAGTGTGTCAGTCCATGCCCAGGTGGCATCCATAGAGGCATCTGCATAAGTCTGGATGCCAAGAACAACCGTGGAATGTACAACCCACACTCGTGGGAGTCCCATTCCTGACAGTACTGGAAAATAGTTTCCTATAGGAAGCCTTGACTATTAAGCTATAAAACACAACACTGACAGTGTCATAGATAGAGCCTCAGCTGCCCACATACACTTGCTCCAACTCTGCCATCTGTGCCCACTGTGCACTATGATGGGGTCCTCAAAGTCTTCTCAGTGAGTCTCTTTGAGTTGCTGTGAAGTCTCAAGGCTGCCACTAAAAGAGCAGGGAAGTAGGAAGTGTCAGCACAAAGTCTGAGGTGGAAAAGAAACCTGTTGAAGTCACTGCCAGGATCCCTGAGCCTCAGGAGAAGTCCTACCTACTAAGGAGTCCCTTGGGCCATGGAGGATGGGATGACATGGACCCCAGCAATGTCTCCAGGTACCAGGTGGGTAAGACGCCAAGACTGTTGGGTAGATCGAGGTCTACTTATTCCAGAATCCCACCACAGCCCTGCTCTATTTTCTGTTCACATGTGCTATGTGCAAGAAAGGGCACGTTGGTGTTACTGCTGGACAACTTTCCGTGACCCAGCCTTTCTCTGAGCACACACTCACTGGCAGCCTCCTGTGGGCAAGCACTGTTCTAGACACGAAGGACAGAGCCGTAAGGAGCAGAGCCTGTGCCTTCAGGGGCTTTTGCTTTACTGGGGAAGACAAAACAAGCAATAACAAAGACATCCTCATTAAAGCATTGTACTATAGAGTGTGATCAATGCAATTCAGAAAACAGGGCGCCAGGAGTGTGAGTCAAGGGAAAAGGATGCTATTTTTGATGTGGAGGGTAAGGTGAGGCCTCTCAAAGGTAGGATGTCACTTGGTTAGACCTGGAGGAGAAGAATGAAGGAGAAGGTGTTCCGCACCCAGAACGAACAGGGGCATGTGCTGGCTGAGGTTGTGTTTTCAGTTTCATATTCAGGGTTCTGGGGCAGAACACGTCGGCAGGTTTAAAATAGAAAGTGGGGCCGGGCACAGTGGTACACACCTGTAATCCCAGCACTTTAGGAAGTCAAGGCAAGTGGATCACTTGAGCCCAGGAGTTTGAGACTAGCCTGGGCAACATAGCAAGATCCCATCTCTACATAAAGTACAAAAAATTAGCCACACATGGTGGCAGGTGCCTCTAGTCCCAGCTGCTTGGGAGGCTGAGGTGGAAGGATCGCTTGAGCCCGGAAGGCAGAGGTTGCAGTAAGCAGAGTTGTGCCACTGTACTCCAGGCTGGGCAACAGAGTTAGACCTTGCCTCAAAAAAATTTTTTTAAAAATACATAAAAAATAAAATGTGCTGATGTGACTGGAGCCTGGAGGGGCGGTTTGAGTGTTAGACATCGTGGAAGGGAGGGCTGGGGCGGCCACGTGGGGCCCGCAGGATGCTAAACAGATTTCATTCTGTGAGTGGGGCAGCAAGGAAAGGTGTTTAAGTAGGGGCATGTCATGCTTTCAGTGACTAATGAGAAGAAGGTAGGAGCTAACTTATTTTATATCTACTGCCTATCTGAAGCTGAGAATACACCATCCTCCTGCCCCCCGGCAAATTCATGGTTTGTCTAAAACTGTTAGCTCAAGATTCGGGAAGAGCTAAATAGCACTGGAGTTTCCCATGAGGAGACTAGATGGGATACGGTATAATGCCACAGCCTGCAGTCCGAGTTCTCTTTATTGAAGCAATATCGTGGGCAGCTCAAGGGATCCCAACTTCATTACTCTGCACAGCTGTGCCCAGCTCTATCCTAAACATACCCCTATTTGGAAGGATACTAGATATACAAAGAGCCAGAGAAAATAATGTGTGAACTTTAGAAAAGCTAAGGTTTCCTGCTCAATGCACGATAGTGTTTTCAAAGCAGCCTGCCCAGCAAGAGGTCAGCAGGGTGGAAGTGGAGGAGAACATCAGAGCGTAGGTCTTTTATTCCCAGCCGTCCCATCCCGCCCTGATCCTATGTCTACTTACAGGTTATGGGGGGAAAGCACATTATGGAGGCTTTGTTGAATTTCTTACATCCAGAAAATATTGCCTAAAATGGTTACAAGATGGCAAAATACCTTCTGTTAAAAGTTTACATTCCGAAGATGTGCAAACAGCCAATAACACGTGAGAAGATGTTCAACACCATTAGTCATTAGAGAAATGCAAAGCAAAGTCACACTGAGATGCCGCTTCATACCCACTGGGATGGCAATAATAAAAAATCAGAAAATAACGGTGTTGGCAAGGATGTGGGGAAACTGGAGCCCTCAGACGCTGCTGGTAGGAGTTTGAAGTGGTGCAGCTGCTGTGGAAAGCAGGTTGGCAATTCCTCAAAAAGTTAACTATGCAATTGTCGTATGAATCAACAATTCCACTCCTAATATGGACCCCAAAGAACTGAAAACAGGGACTCAAAAAATATATGAGTGTGCATGGTGCACTCTTCACAAGAGTCAAGGAGTGGAAGCAACCCAAATATTTGTCAATGCATGAGTGGATGAACAAATTGTTTATATGCATACAATGGAATATGACTCAGCCATAAAAAGGAATAAAGTTCTGATATAGGTCATAACGAAAGACCAGTAAAGACCAATATTATATTATTCCATTTATATGAAATATCCAAAACAGACCAATCACAGGGACAGGAAGCAAATTAGCATTTCCCGGGAGCTAGTAGGTTGCAGGGAAAGGGGGTAGCTGGATACAGGAATTTATTTTGGGGTGAGGAAAGTGTTTTGGAACTACAGAGTTGGTGGTTGCAGAATATGTGAACGTACTAAATGCCAGTGAATTGTACACGTAAAGGGGTTAATTTTATATCGCATAAATTTCACCTCAATAAAAAAATAGCCTATGTTCAGCCAACACTTTCTGAAATAGAAATCCCCCCAGCTCAGCCCTCCGCATCCCACAGTGCTTAACTTCCCTTGGCCAAAAGGGTTCCAACGTTCTCCAGCAGCCTCTGGTCTCCCCTCCCTCCACCATGATAGACTGCAATGGGAGTGATGGAACCAGGAGAAAGGAAGAGGTCCTATATTATGAGTTTCTGTTCTAGCTTTTTTTTCTTCTGAGATGGAGTCTCACTCCGTCGCCCAGGCTGGAGTGCAGTGGTGCAATCTCAGCTCACTGCAACACCTGCCTCCTGGGTTCAAGTGATTCTCCTGCCTCAGCCTCCCGAGTAGCTAGGATTACAGGTGCACACTACCACGCCCAGCTAATTTTTGTATTTTTAGGGCCAGTATTCACATAGGGGAATCTTTGAGGCCAAAATACTGAATGTGTAAGTAGTGTGATCTTAGTCACTGAATAAACTTGAATTTGAACTAGTTCATATCTCTGGGTGTAAAGAATAATACATCTCTTCTTATCTAACTTATAGAGCTTTATGAAAAGCAACTGCAGTTTTATAAATGAAAGAGTTCTGAATAGAATATAGCATTGTAATAAGATTTCTTAAGTTATTATACTTTTATGCATAATATCTCCTTTTCCTGCAGTTAGGATGTTTAAAGAGTGAGACATGTTTGGCAATTAAATATTCTAATATCAAATTGCCATACACATTCATTACAAATGTACCAGAAAAAGACAAATAACTATCTTATTTCCCACGCATAAATTACTGGATACTGATGAAATTTATCTTTGAAGATTGAGAAGGCACTTTGTGGTCAGTATTTATATCCCCAACTCTCAAGCAGCAGATGCAAATAAAGCCAGTGGGGATTTGGATTAACAGGACGCCAGATATTGATGTGCTTAGAGACATGCTGGCTTATAGGAAAGGACAAATAATGGAACGAATGGGCCGATGCAACACAAAGCCGACTTCGGGTATAAATGTGTGGTTTCAGGGACTTGAATAAGAGCCACAGTTGCTCACTGGCTGGCCCGGTGGCTCTGAATCATTCTCTTCCTTGTTCTTATCAGCAAGAGGAGGGTGATGTTACCCAGCCAGAGAAGGCCTCAGGACAGATCGATTCAAGAAGATGAAAGCGATGTTCTGCCTAGTGTATGTGAACGTCTTGAGAGGAGATTTGCACAACAGGGAGAGAACTGGGGATTGAATGAATAATCAGTACCTAGAATACTGAGGAAAGAACAAGAGGAGAAGGGGGAAGGAGGGGGAGAATGGAGGGGGTGGTGGAAAGAAAGGAAACGAGAGAGGAGGGGAAGAGAGAGGAGGGGAAGAGAAAGCGGGGAGGAGAGGGGAAGGGGAGGGGAGGGGAGGGGAGGGGAGGGGAGGGGAGGGAAGGGAAGGGGGAAGGAAGAAAAGGAAGGAGAGAGGAAGGGGAGAGGGAGGGTAGAAAGAAGGGAGGAACAAAGGAGGGAAGAAAGGAAAGAAGCTATGCTATATCAAAAAGAAAAGAAACCATAATATGCTACAGAGCCCAGCTCTAACGAGATTTACATAGTCATAGTAATGTAAACACCAACATGTGATTTAACTAAAATTATACTAATAGCATATTGGGAAGACGGGAACAGAACAAATGTGTGTATACAGAGTAGTGGAGAAATTGGGTGAAAAAAGGCTAAATCCTCAGCTTTCTTAATGGGAAAACAAGACAATGCCTAAAGCTGAAACATTTAGAAAGCAGAAATATAAGCATGATAATTGGAGTTATAGATGTAAATACCAACAAAATATGCTGGAAGAGTTCAAAGTAATAGCTTCAGTTCAAAGTGACAGCTTCTGGGGAGAATACTAGAGGAGGAGAAATATTCTCTTTCATAACTGGTTTTGTAAAATAATTTCACTCTTTAAAACATATGTGTGCATCTCTTTGTTCAAAAATAAAAACTATATTTTGAAAGTGTAATGGATGGCATGAATCTTGTAGATCAAGAAAGTCAAGAGTTGTAATTTTTGAGGCTTCCCACTTTACACCCTTCACCCAGGGAGTAGGAATTGAGTCCAGGGTAGGAATTGAGCGCTGTGCCCCACAGCACGCTGCTATGGTAAGATCATCATAGACTGGGATAGGCTCGAAGTCAGGCCAGAAGTCAAGTCCACGTTGTGCGGATGACTTGCCGAGTGAACTTAGGCAAGTTGCAACCTCCAAGTTCCATTTCTTAATCAGAAAATGGAGGGTGCTACCTAGTTCACAGTTCCCCTTGGTGTCAGGGGACGCCGTGAAAATGTGCGAGTGTGTCCCTCAATCTGCACTCACCTTTCCTGTTAAGGACGTTGGCTGGATTCTTGGAGAATAATTCCAAAAACACTCAGCTAGAGACCTTATCTGAGCTGAGTTCCTTAAACAGCCAAGGGTGCTGCAGGGAGAGAAGCAATCATTGCCCAGCAGGGGAGGGGCATTGGTGCACCCTCCCAGTCGCACACACTTGACTTGTTATAGCTGGGCTTAGAAACAGAGACGCTGACAACACAAAGAGGCTCAGCCTCCTGGGGAGCCATTGTCTCCTTTTCATGGCTCCAGTGTACAATTGACTAAGATCAATCTCAAACTTCACTAAACAAGTGAATTCTTTTTATGCAAACAATTTGTCTTACGTTTAGGTAGGAACACATCTCCCCCTGGTGTCTCATGCTTGCAGATATACTGTACTCATCTGTTGTTTTTTTTTTTTTTTTCAAGATGGAGTCTTACTCTGTCACCGAGTCTGGAGTACAATGGTGCGATCTCGGCTCACTGCAACCTCTGCCTCCTGCGTTAAAGCAATTCTCCTGCCTCAACCTCCCAAGTAGCTGGGATTACAGGTGCCTGCCACCATGCCCAGCTAATTTTCTTATTTTTAGTAGACATGGGGTTTCACTGTGTTGGCCAACCTGGTCTCGAACTCCTGACCTCAGGAGATCCACCCGCCTCGGCCTCCCAAAGTGCTGGGATTACAGGCATGAGCCACCGTACCCGGCATGTACTCATCTTAGATCAAGAGTCACACTGTCCAAGTCTTAATATCCCAGTGGAAGACAGGCACTGAACAGCACTGAGCCTCGCCTAGTTCTCCCATGTCAACCCCACAGCGTTTAGGTTCAGGCCAATCAAAGTAAGTTCCCACCATAACTTGACACAAGGCAGGTGCTTCCTACTCTCATGTAACCTTCAGTGTCCCTAGGCAGTAGGTACTATCCCCACTTTACTAATAAGTCAATGAAGATTCACAGATTATAAATTCCTTAGGAGCAAGTTATTTAGAGGCCACTTTCATGCAAGCCCAGCACAGCTTCCTTAAGGTAGCTGCTGGGCAGCTTCATGCTCACAGAACAACAGAATGAAAAGGAACGGAGGCAGAGCAACACTACATCCAGGTGGAACTTGCCCCTAATTGCTTCACATTATTGATCAAAGTCTCCTCAGGAAATTGAACTTGAAAAGCTCCCAGCCACAGTCACTCAGACCATCAACAATGCATTGCCAAGTGGAAAGTTTTTGAGCACCTGTTTTAATGAAAATAATTATAATTAACAAACTGATTAGTGTCAAAAAGTCCTACCTGAATGCAGTTCTTATTAAGATGAGCATTCCCCACCCCAGACACTGTGATTAATTTGCCTTCTTAACTGTACAGCTGCCTCCGGGGGGTGCTGGTAGTAGACACTGGCTGTTGGTCTGCCCAGCAACCATTTCCCCTTTGTTCTGATACACAGCTTAGCGACTCGCATGTAGGTTTGTCTTTGGTTTAGGTACTCATGCAATCAGTTGATTCAAGGGGCAGGGCTATAGAAAGTTTACACCGAATTCACACATGGGAGCTGTTCCTCCAGTAGACAGTAGCTCGCTGTTGCCCAAGGCACAGCCCTGCTCCAGAACCCTAGAGTTCTGTCTACAGCTTCTCCATCAACTTCAGAGCATCCTGACCCAGTGTGGATGCTCCAAGCACCGCCATACCTCCTAGTTTAGGAGGCTTGAGAATTAGGGCAACTTGCGCCTGCCTTGAACTGTCTACTTGTTCTGCCCTCTTGTTCTGTCTTCCCAAACACTCACAGCTTTCCCATTTGCCCATAAGTGGGTCAGGGCAATATTCTCCAAAGTGCTTATGCTGCCTTCAAAATCTGAAGAGGCACACCAAACACACTCCTCCTTCTTAACAGTAAGAGGGTCAAGTTCAATAACTTCTCGTTCCCCTTACAGGGGATATCCCAGCATGTCCCAAACCATCAGACCCCTACAAACTTCGCTGATATGGCAGCCTCCCAAATATTCCCGGGTTTTCACTCCCATGCTCTGTCTCACTTATGAGTTACTAAGGCATTTAGGATACCTGCTACTTTTGGTTTTATCAGATTCAATTAGCAGATTGTCATCAATACTATGGATTACTGTGGCAGTGTGTGAAATGTTGAGATGTTCAAGGTCTCTGTGGAATAGATGGTAACAAACAGCTAAAAGTTCACATAGCCACAGAGTAAGACAGAGAATGAGAACCTGTTTCTCCTTTCTGAAGATGAAACTGATTTTGATCTTCCTTATTGATGACTACCAAGAAGAACGCATTTGATTTCACTTCTAGGTCATTACCTAAGAGAAATGGAAACAGGGAACTCTATAGAGGCAGAACTTGAAACAGTCGTTTCTTAGGACTTTCAGGGAGGGGCTAGGGAGATAGGGGGATAAGGGGTACAGGGTTTCTTTTTGAGATGATTAAACCTTTCTAAAACTGACTGTGATGATGGTTGCACATATATGGAATTTACTAAAAGCCATTGAATTGTACACTTTAAGTAGATAAATAATATAATATGTGAATTGTATCTTAACAGAGCTGGTCTAAACGAAGAAGAAGGAGAAAGATGAGGGAGAGGAGGAGGAGAAAAAGAAGAGGAGAAGGAAGAGGAGAGAGAAGAAAAAGGAAGAGAAGAAGAAAACATTTGCAAGTCAGTAACCATGTATCAAATGGCAGAGGCTGTGTTGGTCCATTCCAGTGAAGATATCCCTCTAGTAAGACCCAGAACCAGCGTGGCAGCTGTGACTGGAGTTACAACCTAGATAACTAATCATTGTCTACTATCACCTGCCATGATGCATCCTGTTTTTACAGAAACCTGGCTGGTGAATTAATAAGGCATATGATTGAAATCACCATCCAGCATCCTTTATTTTTGGTGATAGTAATCTCTGCAATGACTCAAACGTGAGCGGGTTTCAAAAGCTTCCCCTTGTCCTTTCCTACCATAAAGCTCCTTACTTCACTGTATCAGGCTGTTCTTGCACTGCTATAAAGAAATACCTGCGACTGAGTGATTTATAAGAAAAGCTGTTTAATTGGCTCACAGCGCTGCAGGCTGTACAGGAAGCCTACCACCATCCGCTTCTGGAGAGGCCTCAGGAATCTTCCAATTATGATGCGAGGCAAAGCAGGAACAGGGACATCACATAGTGAGAATGGGAGCAAGAGAGAAAGAGAGAGAGGGGTGCGCATACACTTTTAGATGACAAGATCTCATGTGAACTCAGAGTAAGAGCCCACTTATCACCAAGGGGTTAACCCAAGCTATTCATGAAGGCCCCCCCATGATCCAAACATCTCCTACCAGCCCTCACCTCCAACATGGGGATCACAATTCAACATTTGGCAGGGACATGCATTCAAACCATATCACTCACACATCAGGAAATTAACCTTAGGGTTCCCTCTGCTGCTAAGTCTATCCCAGTGTAGAACCAGCAATGATACAATTTAATTGATCACACTGATCAATTCATATTATTGCAATTCCCACTCATAAATTACTGGATAGTGATGAAATATCATATTATCATATTATCACTGGAGTTGGTGCTACCTATTATTTCAGCAATTGCATTTTTGTTGTTTTTAAAACATATTTTACTTTTCTTAGCAGATCTCACACACAGCAGGGATCTAATGAGTGACAGCTAAGAAGACAGTGAGTAGGACTGATGGAATGTTGTAATTGTTCATCTCACCACCAACAGTGAATGTCTACAGGATGTTCATGGTGCAGTTCCATCCACTTCGGTTCAGTTACTAAGTAGTGATCAATGCATCCAACAAATAGTATTAGGTTGGTGCAAAAGTAATTGCAGTTTTGTCGTTAAAAACTGCAATTACATTTTCTTTTTGTTGTTTTTTTGTTGTTGTTTTGTTTTTTGTTTGTTTTTTTTTTGTTGTTGTTGTTGTTGTTGTTGTTGTTTGAGGCAGTCTCACTCTGTCACCCATGATGGAATGGAATGGCACCATTTCGACTCACTGCAACCTCTGCCTCCTAGGTTCAAGCGATTCCCCTGCCTAGCTAGGATTACAGGTGCACACCACCGCTCCTGGCTAATTTTCTCATTTTTGGTAGAGACGGTGTTTCGCCATGTTAGCCAGGCTAGTCTTGAACGCCTGGCCTCAAGTGATCCGCCTGCCTCGGCTTCCCAAAGTGCTGGGATTGCAGGCGTGAGCCACCATGCCTGGTCCACAATTACTTTTACACCAACCTAATTGTAGCATATTGGTAATGAAATCAACTGTTTCAAAACCTCAGCCATCTAAAACAGAATTAACATTCACTAAAATGTCAGCATATTCTGTCTTCTACAATATTTATTTTATGGCTCCAGGTTTTTATCTCTGGATTAAACTCATATCTCATATTCACACAAAATATGCATTAATAATAGCAGAAGTATAATTCTTTATTCCTTCTAGGCAGGTTTGTATCCAAGGAAAGCAAATTCTTAACTGAATGAGGGTAGCTCCCCGAGGGCTGTATGTTTGCCAAGTAATCATTTCAAGCAGTGCTTAGGATACGTTTGAGCTTCATGTTCATATCACGCAGACTTCTACCTACTCTGCCTTCAGTGGTCATAAACTTCAACTGAATAATTGTATTTGGTGGTGCATCTTTCCATGTCACGGCACATAGAATCCCAGGTAGAGAGAATCAAGAGAAGGGGAAAGAGAGCTGCATGACTGGAGAGACACAGTGAAGAGGTTTGTACATCCAGAGACGGAAGCTGGGAGGGAAATAAAGAGCCACACGTGAAGCAGGCAGCTCCGTCCCCGCCCCAGCCCGTCATTCTCACCTGACACACTGTGTCATGCCTGTGCCCTCGAGAAGCACAGGCTGAGATGGAGGTAGGAGTAACAGAGATTTATGGAGGGGTGAGGAGGGGAGAGTGCCTGCGAAAGATAAAGAGAGAAGAAGAAAGATGGAATATCATCTCATACTGTGGAATAGCACTAATAAAGTCTCTGCAAACTCATTGGGGAACTTCAGGGCAAAAATTGCCCATCGGAGGTTCAGGACAGAAGTGGTGAGAAGCCTCTACTCCTCTCACCGTGGAGCTCAGCAATGGCCTGGGGCCCCTCAGGTTGAGCACAGCCTCATTTTAAAAGCCAAGGTGGACTCTGAAGGTGCTGACAGCTGGATGTCATGAGTTGACTGCACTTCTTGCAGCTGAACAAATTCTGCATGGTGGCCGAGGTCTATGCTTGGGGCACAGCTGCATGGTGGCCGAGGTCTATGCGTGGGGCACACCTGCACGGTGGCTGACACCCGTGTGAAGGGCACATCTTCATGGTGCCTGAGGCCCATGTGTAGGGCACACCATCATGGTGGCTGAGGTCTTTGTGGGGTTCACCTCCATGGTGGCTGAGGTGTGGGGTTCACCTCCATGGTGGCTGAGGTCTGTGTGGGGGGCACACCTCCATGATGGCTATGTCCACCCAATGCACCTCCATACATGTACATGGGGAAGATTCCCTGAAGTTCCCCTGAGCCTCCCTTTCTGAGGGGAGATTGAGAAATGGGGGTCAATGGCACAAGCTGTGCCCTGTCATGCAATTGCAGCTCATCCTCATCACCTTCCTCCTCCACTGTGTACTTTATAAATTCCCCTCTTCCTCTGTTGTCATCACCTCTGCTGCTCTCAATGGCTTACCTGGTGTTTTGGATATGCATTGTGTCCTCCAGAAAGGTATGCTGAGGTTCTCAACCCAAGTACCTGTGAATGTGACTTTATTTTGAAATAGAGTCTTTGCAGATGTAGTTAGTTAAGATGATGCCAAACTGGAGAAGAGTAGGCTCTGATTGAAAATGACTGGAGTCCATATAAGAAGAGAAAAAGACAGAAACACAGAGGGAAGATGGCCAAAGTGAAGGCAGAGGCAGCAATTGGAGAGATACATCCATAAGTCAAGGATTTCCAGGAGCTCACCGAAGCGGGAAAAGGCAAGGAAGGATTCTCTCCAGTGTGTTTCAGAGGGAGTGGTCCTGCTGACAGTGTGTTTTCAGACTTCTAGAGAAAATGAATTTCTGTGATTTGAAGGCTCCCAGTCTGAGTACTTTGTAACAACAGCCCGGGAAAACCAGATGATCCAGTCCTGCTTAAAGGGGTCTGAGCCCCTGAGGATCATTCCTATTTTAGGCCAGGGTTGCTATTCTTGTCGATTCACAATCACAATCAGACAAGGGAGTACCCAGGGGAGACAAGCGGATCGCTGGAGTCCCACACTGGACGCTCACACTGGAGTCCCATGTTCCCTTCCTGGTCTTACACAGCAGCAACCCTATCTTCCCCTGCTAACCAGGGCCACTTATCCCTGCTAAAACAGCAACCCCTCTTCTTGTCTGCTGGCCCCTGGGCACAGAGAGTCCAAAGTACCCAGCCAGCAACCATAATTCAAATCTCACCGGGACCTTTACTGAGTCTCCTGGAAAGAATATGCACCCTTTGGGGACCGTGATCTCCAACCCTGCAAAGCCCAGAGTCGTGGGCATGGGAAACAAAATGTCCCCCAGTGGAGAGTCATCTGTGCAGGCAATTTGCTGCTGGCCAGAAGATATGTATGTATTTCCACTCGGGCCACTTCTCTTTCCACACAAGTGGGTGACCAGCCAAGCCCAACACTTTGTCCCTTAGGAAGACTTTCCCTGGCAACTGTCTTCAAGGGAACCCCCAAATGCAGTTATAATGCAGCTGCATCTATTTGTGGTTTGTACCCAATACTGCGCCAACTTATCTGTAAACCAAGTTCTGGTTTTCTTCTCCTTCAGCTTGTCATATGGGATCCCTTTGTAAGGCCACAGGGACCTGGAGGAGGGGCTACTGCAGCCATAAAGGGCAGTAGGAGTGTCTGGGGTCCCTGTTCATGCAGCTTCCACAGGCCTCAGGCCACCCTGGGATATACCATTTCCAGCTTACACTGGACTGCTGCTGGGCCCTTCTGACTTCGTGACTTGGTAGGTCTGACAACCCACTCATGATAGACTATTTCCGGTGCATAGTCCTTTGGTGCTCCACAGCCACGCATTACCAGAGCCCAGTAGCACATAAGGAGCACATAAGAAGCTGTTTGCAAAGGATCTGTAACTCCCTACTGCAGGAGGCACAGCGTGCCCCAGAGCCCCACTGGATGTGGGGCGTCATGGAAGAGGAAACCAGGGCGAATGCCAGGTCAGTAAACTGGTGCTGCTGGATTAAATCCAGAGATCCTGATTCTGGAGCCTGAGCTCTGAATTTCTGAGTATTGAGGACCATTCAGTTTGCTCAGGGACCAAGAGAGTTTCTCAGCTGTCAGGGAAGGAGAGATGAGCACAAATTTAAAGAAAGTTCTCATGAGAGTCACAGTGATGCCACATCATCTTCAGGCCCCAGCCTGGGCTGCAGGAATAAGGATGAAATGGTTTTTAATTTAATTCTGCTTTCTTCCTAGGGGCTAGACATACGTGTGCACAGGGAGGGGGAAGAGGTCTGACTGACCCTATGTTATGAGCTCCGGCAGGACACCTGCTGAGTCCCCAGAGGATGAGAGGGTAGGTGTCAT
Source organism: Papio anubis (assembly GCF_008728515.1). Classification (NCBI taxonomy): domain Eukaryota; kingdom Metazoa; phylum Chordata; class Mammalia; order Primates; family Cercopithecidae; genus Papio; species Papio anubis. The sequence continues at coordinate 6,181,509 of NC_044979.1, forward strand.
TCAGCAGACTTTTCTTTTAAATACTTTATGTAACAAAGCTGCACGTTCTGCACATGGGATACATGGGATACATGTGCAGAACATACATGTTTATTACATAGGTAAAGATGTGCCATGTTGGTTTGCTGCACCTATCAACCTGTCATCTAATTTCTCCTAATGCTCTCCCTCCCCTAGCCCCCATCCTCCGAAGGCCCCAGTGTGTGATGTTCTCCTCCCTGTGTCCGTGTCTTCTCATTGTTCAACTCCCACTTATGAGTGAGAACATGCAGTGTTTGGTTTTCTGTTCCTGTGTTAGTTTGCTGAGAATGATGGTTTCCAGCTTCATCCATGTCCCTGCAAAGGACATGAACTCATCCTTTTTTTATGGCTGCATAGTACACTCCTCTCTGCACTGTGCAGATACGCTCTTGATAGCCCAACCTATAGAACAGTTCTGCAGACATGCATGGTCATGTTCAACTCCCAGCAATGAGTACAGATGAAGCTCAACTTGGGACCATCGCCAAACCAGAAAACCGTCATGTTCTCCAAATATTAAGAGGGTAAGGGCAAAGGTGCTGCCACTTCTCCTCCATCAAACTTCATCCTCCCTTCCCCTCTCTGTCGCTCAGTAAAAAAGTGTTTCCTCCAATAAATACTGTAGAAACTCTTCGGGTTTTTTTTTTTTCTTTTCCTGAATTCATGCTGTGCTTACCTTAAACATAAGCATATTGGAAGAGCTCCCAGACATTCTGCATATTTTTAAAACATTTCCAGCTGATTTTCCTCGGTAACAACAATCTTCCTTCTTCCCGGAAGTGTCTCCAGCAGCCGACGCTTCCTTTGAGGACCACCTTCTACTGCACGCGAAGACTTTAAAGGGGGAGTACTTTAGCTGCATTGAGCAGAAGAACAAAAAGCTCTGAATAAGCATTGTTCTCACTTCCAAAGAGGATAAACAACATGGATTTTCCATGGTAAAGAAACGCTTCCAAGGTGATTTTCCCAGGAACTTCTCAGATTCTAAGCTCCTAACTCTTCTGTCTCCTGCCTAGGAAGCAAGACAAGTCCGCCTAAAGTCTTAGAATGCCTGCGTGCTATGATGTCATTATAGGTTGCTAATTTTTTTGTGTTTAAAATGAAGCGAAGACTGCATTGCAGAGAGTCGGGAGGTGCACCTCACCTCCTAGCTCTAAATACGTGTGCTCCATCATGACCTTAGGCACGGCATTTGATTTAAATTTATTTCAGTAGCCACTGAAGGCCATTAATCAAGTTCAGTGTTCCTCAAAGTCTGGCCCAGGGATGACCTATGTCAGAATCACTTGGATTGCTTGTTTTAAAAAAAAAAAAAAAACAGATTTTCTGGTTCTTACTGCAAAACTACTGAATCAGAATCTCTAAGGGTGATAACTACAAATAGGCATTTTAAACAGGTTCCCTGCATGACTTATAAACATTAAAAAGTTTGAGAGCCATTACCCCATGGAGTGATTACTCTTCCGTGTCTTGTCCTAGCCTGGTCCTTGGGAGCATCCGTTGGACTGACAGTAAAGCATATGCAGTTAGAAGGAACGGATGTGGGGTTACGAGACTCAGGATGAGGATCTGACTTTGCCTTGAATGTGCCACTTAACTGACATCTTCATGAATCCTCTTTTCTGATGTCTGAAACAATAATGATAGTATTTCTTTTTTGCCAAAAGAGTTGTTGCAAAAATTTCAAGACATAATGAATGTAAAAGCATTTCATAGACTTAAATTCTCCTTTTTAATTTTTTTAACCACCTAAACCTTAGAGAAAGTTTGCCATACAAACTTTTTGTATTGCAACACAGTACCAGAAAAACAAACCTTTTTTCTTCTCTGAGCCATTTGAGAGTAAGTTGCCATCCTAATGCTTTAGTGGGTATTTTCTACAATCTAGGATGGTCTCTTATATAACCATAATTCAACCATCAAAATCAGGAAACTTGCAGTGATATGTCACCAACATCTAATTCTTTGTTTTGCCAGCTGCCTCAATACATTTTTTAGAGCAAGAGAAATCCTGTTCAAGCATCACACATTATATTTAGTTACCATTGATCTTTATGTAGGATTAATTAAAACAACTTTCAGGTCTTTCCTTGACTTCCATGACCTGGATCCTTTTGAAGACTGCAGGCTAATTATTTGGTAGAATAGCCCTCAATTTGGATTTGCCTGGCATTTTCTTGTGGTTACATCCTGGTGACACATCTGTGGCCGCAGCAGCTCAAACATGACCCTGCGCTCTCCTCATTGCATCTCTCGGGTGCCGCATGACTTGGATTTCTTCCATTACTGGAGATTTCACTCTGACCACATGGACAGGGTGGTATCTTCCAGGCATCTTCATGTAAAGTTATTCTTTCCTTTTTTTTGTAATTAGTAAATATTTTGTGGGGAGATACTCTGAAACTGTGTAAATATCCATGCCTCATCAAACTTTCAATCTATTTATTTGCCTATTTATATTGGTAAGAACTCCTGGCTATTTTACTCAATGGTTTAACATCTGTCACTATCATTACCTATTTGACCCTCAGAACCCCTCTGATGTGGGCAGTGGGAGGTCCTCTACATGGCTTCTGTGTCCCTTTGGCTTATCCCCATCATTCTTTGAGCACTTTCTTGTTTGCTGGCCAAACAGGAGGGTCTGTTCTCACCTTTACTTTCTCTTCTCCAGTCCTGGTATCAGCCATTTCTCCAAAAAGCCATAGCTCATTGTTGTGGAGAATAATATTTAGAAGCCAAATTTGGGCACTTGGGGTGCTCATTGCAGTGGAAGTGTTGCTGCTCCCAGTTCCTCTCAGTGAACAGAGCTAGGGAATATCTTGCGTGTGTGCATGTGTACAACACACACATTTACATCTATATTCCTTTAACTATTCGTATGTCCATATTTTCATACATATAGATAGGTTATATATTCTTAATATACATAAAATCATTTCATTCATACAAAATTATTTGTTTGCATAAATATCTCCAATGTCAATCCAACATTGCAGTGTTCATCCCAGCTATTTCCCTTCTGATATGGTTTGGCCATGTCACCACCCAAATCTCATCTTCAACTGTAGCTCTGATAATTCCCACTTGTGGAAGGGACCCTGTGGGAGATAATTGAATCATGGGGACGGTTCTCCCACACTGTTGTCATGGGAGTAAGTCTCACGAGATCTAATGGTTTTTTCCAGGGTTTCCCCTTTTGCTTGGCTCACATTTTCTCTCTTGCCAGCTGCCATGTAAGATGTGCCTTTCTCTTTCTGCCGTGATTGTGAGGCCTCCCCAGCAATGTGGAACTGTGAGTGCATTAAACCTCTTTTTCTTTGTAATTCACCCAGTCTTGGATATGTCTTTGTCAGAAGCATGAAAACAGACTAATACAGCTTTCCATATCTGTAACTCCATTTTGGCAACTCCCTTCTCCAATAAGAAATCTGGCTTCTCATATCTTTAATGTATTTACTTCACTGATCAGTCCCCTTGTGTGCAATCAGCCTCCCATATCAGCCTCTACCCCCTCCTCTGGATAAGACACTCTCCTCACCCCCTCAAGCTCCAACACCCCATGCCAGGCCCCTCACCAGGATGCCCCACCCTGCTAGGATTCTGACACCATGCTCTGTGCTACTGTAGCCCACTACCCCACTGCCAGCACAGACACCAGTGTGATCCACCTCACTACTGGCTTAAAGATTAAGGTGTTCAGAAAAATACAAGGGGAAAAACCATTTTTAGGATTCTTTTAAAATGTTTTACATGTTTAGTCCTAAGACATGTGTTATTTATCAAAAACTATAAGGAGATCTTTTAGGTATAATTAGTCTCAAAAAAAAGAGATTTGTTGCCCATTTTCATTATCTGGGAGTTCTTAGGACACCAGAGGGCTGGGGCACCTGTGTCACTACTCCGCATTCATGCTGAGAAAGATGTAACCTACAAGGCAACCTTCAAGCATCAGAGCACAGCGAAGAACTGCTTACGTGCCTGACTCTGGACGGTATCCCAGGGACAGCGTGATGAAAATAAACAGCATCTGTGCTAGAGAGGTTTAGTATACAGGAGTAGGATTCAGACACATAAACAAGAGCAGTTAACACATAGCCACGCTATGATGGGCACTTACGAAGGGACCACTGGGGACCAAGGAAGGTTCTGTAGTTTATCTGATGGGATCTGGAAGGGGCTGCATTAGAGAAAGTGGTGCTTGTGATGTTATTTTAGGCAGAAGGATCATGCGTATAGGTTAGGAGAACCGTTAATAAAAGTCGGACGTAAGGGCGTTTGAGAGTGATGAGGAAGGTCTTGTATCTGCCATGCTGCGTTAATTGGGGGATGACTGGCAGGTCTTTTAGCAAACTGTGCGTGAGTAAAGCAGCTTAGGGAATACTGTATATCCTACTTCAAAACTAGATCTTGAGGAACCAACAGGAAGAAGACTGGAACTCCTTCATAAAATTTTATTTTTTTATTTTATTCATTTATTTATTTTTGAGACAGAGTCTCACTCTGTCACCCAGGCTGGAGTGCAATGGTGCGATCTCAGCTCACTTACAGTCTTTGCCTCCTGGGTTTAAGTGATTCTCGTGCCTCAGCCTCCGGAGTAGCTGGGACAACAGGGGCGCGCCACTACACCCAGTTAATTTTTGTATTTTTAGTAGAGACGGAGTTTTACCATGTTGCCAGGCTGGCCTCAAAATCCTGACCTCAGGTGATCTGCCAGCCTCAGCCTCCCAATGTGCTGAGATTACAAGAGTGAGCCACCAGGCCCGGCCCTAAAATTTTGCATCTCATGAAATCTGTTTGGAAGTAGTATTCCAGACCAAAGGGTACCATGATGTATGTGGAACCTAGGACTCTAAGCAAAGTCTCACAAACAGCACAGGTGTTGGCCAGACCAAAGAAGAATGACATTGGGTAGAGCATTGACTGGAGGCTGATACGAAGTGGGTCTACTCTCCCACTGACCAGGAAAAACAGTCGTAAGAATCCAAAAGCCTACTCTATTTCCAGTTGCCTTGGCCCTAACGTAATGGAAGCAATGAGAAGCTCATTTCCTGGGTGTACTCATCTGTCTCCATCTCAAATTTCCCTCTGTCTCTAGGACCTGATTACCCTAAAAAAATAAAACATTAAAAATTAAAAAAAAATAAAAAATTTAAAAAAAAAACTTAACCCCAACTTTTACCTCTTTTTCCTAAATGTCTTGTTTTTGTTTCATGTACTATAAAGTCGAATAATGTGTATTTACGATTAAAAGCTAAATACATGCTGGGCGCCGTGGCTCACACCCGTAATCCACACTTTGGGAGGCTGAGGCATGTGGACCACCTGAGATCAGGAGTTCAAGACCAGCCTGACCAACATGGTGAAACCCTGTCTCTACTAAAATTACAAAAATTAACCAGGCATGGTGGGCCCCTGTAATCCCAGCTACTCGGGAGGCTGAGGCAGGAGAATTGCTTGAACCTGGGAGGTGGAGGTTGTAGTGAGCCAAGATCGTGCCACTGCACTCCAGCCTGAGCGAGACTCCATCTAAAAAAAAAAAAAAAAAAAAAAAAGCTAAATTCAGGTTTTCATCTTTCAGGACAAGAATGACCTATTCTTGCCCACACCTGAGATGTAATTGTCTTTGCCAAATTCCTGTGGCACCTCTGCTTTTATTTTTAGGTAGTCTTCAAAAATATTAAATATATTTGTCCTTTGTAGAGCTTAATTATTTCTGAATATAGTAATGCTTACAATATTGGAGAATTAAGGGATTTATTAAATCTAATATGTTGGTTAAATAAGGTTATAACTTTAATCACATTTTCCGACACATATATTCTAACATTTTGTTCACTCTCTGCACCTCTGCTTTTAACGTAAAATCCTTTCTTGAATCTGAGAGATGAATGGCATCAAATGCACATCATCCCAGATCACCTGCTTCATTTCTAATCGATGCTGCATCTCTCCTTCACATTGCATTTCCTGAGTGATGTATAGAGAAGAAAAGATTGACAGAAAGGCCACATGCACAGGGAGCTTTCTTGCTTTGATTGAATTTTGGATTAAAGCCTTCTTCAGGGATTTATGATTAAGCGGTAATTCCAAATGTTAACGGTTTCTGCCATAGAACTGGAAATAAACACTATCAGAATTGAACATAGCCATTCTTTGTATTGTATACAATAAGAGATTAAAGGAAACCCAAGTGCAAAGCTCCTTTCAAATATGCTTTTGGCAAAAATCAGCATCCATGGAAAAATTTCCATTTAGACTCTGCTCTAAGACTGGAGTAAGAGTTAGTGAGGGGAGAGAAGTTTGCTGGGCACAGGTAATGACCATGGGGGCTGCAGCATTCGTGCGTGGTTTTACTTGCCCTCATAGCCCACAGGCCACGGGTGATCTGCGTCTTTCGCCATGCAGGACCTGATAGGGGTTGGTTTGTGCGGAGAGTGGAGAGATTCCCCCAATCCCACAGGCTGTGCTAGCCTCAGGACGCTGTCTTCCCCGAGTCAAACAGGATCTTGCTGGTTCTCCTTTCTGTATTCGCAGTGGGCCTGTCCACCTGCACAATTCTGTCACTTGCACATCCACCTCTGTGGCTGAAACTACCACTGAGATCGAGTCATCGCATGCTTCTGCTCCGGGTAGCAGGGAATCAGAGCCTGCAACGGCAGCAAATTGCAGAAAGAACCACGCGGCAGTCTTGAGTCATCTCCTCCCTTGCTCAGCGCCTGCTCACTCACATCTGCACCTGCTGTTTCAGGAGAATCTAAAATGTTAAAAATGCTGCTTGCGTTTTTCAGAATTGCAGCTATCTACTCTTGGACTCTGCGATGAAGAAAATGAAATAATATGATGTGCCATTTTTAGAAGTGGTCACAGGAAAATCTCATTTTACCTTCACAAAGACTTGTGCCTACTGCCACGTTGACTCAGATTATCCACTGGAGGAACAGTCTTAGCACTAGAAAGAATGACCGTGTGCAGCTTTGAGGGCTTCCAAATCTGCTTTTCATTTTATAAATTAATATATTCAGTTGGGAAGGCTATAGGAAGGCAAAGGACTTTTTGAAATCAACCAGGCCACTATCTAGTTTTCAAATCATTGTTAGACATTCCCAACATTTTAGGGTTTGCAAACACCCTAATTTCAATTGCATGGATTATTACATCTATCTCTGTCTCTCTCTCTTTATCCCTCCTAGTTTTAATTTGGAGGTTTTAACATTGCTTCAGAAACTACTGGTGGAAATGTAAAAGTCAGGGTTGTTAATAGTTTCATCTAGTATTTTGGAAGACCTTCAATAACATCATTAAAAATATAATAATTCCTCCCTTTTTGCCCCAATCCAGAGGGATTTTAATTTTCTTTTCCTGTTGGTCCTAGAGGACATGTTGTAATGAGAGAGCTCTTGTGCCTCCCTGTGGCTGCTCATTTATATTATGTCAAATTCTGTGCCAGGTTCCGGGAAGTGAATGAAAAGATACAAACTATCATTTATTCTTCTGTGCCTTTCCTATGACACAGAAAAGAAGTGTTTTGGAGTATTTTAGGCATGGAGCACAAGAAACTACTGATTTCTTGAAAAGGGGTGATGGGCATGAGTATACTTTTGATTGTAAATAGAATGAGTGAACTCAAACTGAATTAAAATGAAAGGAACAATAAGAAAATTATTTGGCCCTGTAATTGGATATTTACAGGTAGGGCAGATGTCCAAACTGGTTAATTTGGCAGCTCAATGATGGTATCAAAAATACTGGTTTTCCGTTTCTCCCCTGTTTACAAAGGGGAGGCTGGTTCCCCCACAGACACATATATGCTCAGTGCTTCTTCAGAATAGCTATAAAGAGAGACTTTGGTGGCTTCCAGCAGCTTTTCCAAGACAAATGAGGGACTTCCAATTCCAGAAGGCTCTAGAAACCCTTCCTCATGCCCCATTGGCCAGAATTAGGTCACTTGTCCTTTCCTCAACCAATCATGGGCAAGGAGGAGGAACACATTCAGGCATAGATTAATAAGGGCGCATCTCTAGAGCCGGGACCATGGTTCCCTGCTGTGCATGGACTGTGAGAGGAAGGGGTGAAAATACCTGAACAAAACCCAAGTTTCTCTTAGGAATGGAAAAGGGAAAGTTATTGCTGGGGACCAGCCAACAATGTCCACTACAGGTGCTGAGGCAGAAATCAAATGATTACAGAGGGGAATCTTCCATAGCTGTACAAATACATTGCTAGACCAGGATTTGGAGCCAAATGCTTTCAGGGCCCAAGCAGGTAAAAAAATGAATGAACAGGCTGGTGTCCTTCCATAAGAATGGCAGGATTTTGTCCAACTGAGTGTGCATGCCTTCCTAAATAAAGCATTCCTATCTTACTTAAACAAAACCCCATTCCAATCCAATCAAAATACTTCTCTTGGTGAAATCTCCTCAGTGGGTGGCAGTTTCCTGACCTCTGCAGGAAAACTAACAGATTTTGTGGAATTGTCATTTGGAATTAGAAGGAGAAAACAGTCACAATCCAAGTTATCAAATTTTGTGAATCATGAATAGCAAGTCAAGATAAGCAGTTAATAATATCAATCAAGTAATCACAAACTGTGAAAGCTATCAGAATCAAAATGAACTCACTAATGTTAGGGAAAACCTGGCAAATAGAGCCGGAGAAGACCATGAAAAGAGGGTTCTCACGCATGTATGCCTGATAACAAAAACTGTCACAAAAGACTGCAAAAACGATAGCCTTGCACATCAAAATCTTACACAAAAAAAACACTTCTCCAGGACCATCTGCCCTGCAACTGCCTGTCCAACCTCAGAGCAGTTCGTCCTTGTTACTGATCTTCACAGCCAAGGATAATCATTTCAAAACCATTGTGGAATCTCCTCATTTTCTCCTTGAAAACCCATTGTCTTCTTTTACCTCCCTGAATACACACGCTGTTTACTGTGGCATGTGGATTCCCATAGCAATGCTCTGTCTATTCCCAAATTTCTTTTAGACAGCCTCTGTCTGTTTTGTTTAGGTTGACAAAACACTACACTGTTATTTATTTTTTAATCCTTATTTTATCATTTTAAGATCCAGACTTTTTTATTTTATTTTATTTTATTTTTTGAGACAGAATCTCACTCTGTTGCCCAGGCTGGAGTGCAGTGGCACAATCTTGGCTCACAGCAGCCTCCACCTCCTGGGTTCAAGAGATTCTCATGCCTCAGCTTCCCAAGTAGCTGGGACTATAGAAGTGTGCCAATACGCCCAGCTGATTTTTGTATTTTTAGCAGAAATGGGGTTTGGCCATATTGGACAGGCTGATCTTGAACTCCTGGCCTCAAGTGATCCACCCACCTAGGCCTCCCAAAGTGCTGGGATTACAGGTGTGAGCCACTGCGCCCGGCCAAGATCCAGGCTTTTTAAAGATCCCATTTCATTTAATGGACAACCTTTCTCCTAGCCTTGAAACCCCAGAGGGCCCTCTGCTCCACCTCCTTTACTCTCAGGATTGGACAAAGGGCCACCAAGTCCTCCAGAGGCACCTGTGCACCGTCACTCAACACCTTCCCCTTCCTGGCCTGACTCACATGGCTCAGGGCTGCTGCATGGCCTCCCATCTGGTTCCTCTTATCTTCTCTTTTCTTTGAAATATCCTTCAATCTGCTCTCAGGGGGATTTTCCTGGAATCGCTTACCTGCGCCATGTAAAGGCTCAGTATCTCAAGTGGTTCTGCTTTGTCTGCAGGTCAGAAACCAAAGCCGGGGCTCTGTATGACCGTGTCTTATGGAATCTGGCTCCAGTCATGCCTGTCCCCTCTGGACTGTGGGCCTCCTCGCCTATCCTCATCCAGGAGGCTCTAAGTCACCCCTTCCTTTTGTCTGTGTATGTCCCACCCCCTCCCTGCTCAGCCTAAGCTCCCCACCCACCCTCACAGCTTTTTCCAACATAGGCTTCCTTCCAACAGCAACCATCCATTCAGAGCCACACAGCTCCCAGGGGCACTACTGGACAACATCTGCATGATCTTAGTGGATTGCTCTCTCGCAGGCCTGGTGTCTCCTCCCAGATGAGTTCTCTGTGTCTATACCAGCAGCAAGTGGCAAAGCGCTTAGCAAAGTTTAGCAAAGTGGCTGCTGCAGACGCACTTGATAACCTCGGGCAGCCTTGCCACTCAGGACGGTCCTGCCCTTCTCCCGCCTCCACTTCCCCACCTGCTGTCCCTCAGCGTGACACAGTGGCTTTGAGGACCACGAGAGACCTTATCAAAGTGGAGAAGTCATTGCATGTTCAGGGAGCACAGCGTCCGAGGTGCTGAGCCCGGAGAGCCAGGGGGCACAGAGCAGGGTGCAGCCTGTGCACCTGACTCATCAGCCTTCCTCCTGCTTGCCCCAAGACCCTCACCCCCACTTCTCCTCCAAACCTGCACTGACCCTCTATGCCCAGACCCCCCCCCAAGATCTCCCCTATGGCCGGTCCTTTTCCTCCCTTCTCTTCTCGGTCCTGTGCAGCCTCCGGTGCAGAGTGTAAATCCGACCCACTTGCCAGTGTGAATGACCCAATTGCAGACTGTACCAAAGCGCAGGGAGCTAAGATTGAACGTTAATAAGCTGGTCCTAACAATTATGAAATTATGAATAAGAATCTTGTTTTTTGTTATTATCAGTGGGCTCCATATCCACAGATTCAACCAACCAAGGATTAAAAATACTGGGGGAAAAATGGATAGTTGCATCTTTACTAAACACATACAGACATTTTTTTCTAGTCGCTATTACCTAAACAATACAGTATAACAATTCTCTCCATAATGTTTACATTGTATTAGGTGTTATATGCAATCTAGAGATGATTTAAAGGACATGGAAGAATGTGCATAGGTTACATACAAATACTACACTCATTTTCTAGAAAAGACTTGAGCATCTGTGGATTCTGGGGTCCATGGGGGTCCTGGAACTCATCCCCCATGAACACTGAGGGGTAACAGTACTTTACATTGCCTAATGCCCTGCCCCCAGCTTATATTCATTTCTTGAATCCAAGCTTTCGAATATAGTTGAAAGAGCTGGACAGGCCTTATCTATATTTGAATTCATATCCATACAGACTCAAAGATTAATATCTACCCCAAAGGTATTTGGGTGATCGCACATGGACTTATATAAGTCATCAAGCCCTAGCCTCATGTGCTCAGGAATTATCCCCCAAGCCCCAATCTTAGTTCAGACAGAAGTCTTGAATTATTCTGTTTTTATCTAAAGCTATTGAGTCACATTTCTCCCCTAAGATTCCAGACTCTTACCCTGATCTTGCTTTGTTTGAATCTTCCACAGCACAGAGCTGGGTGAGCTCTCAGTAACGCTTGCTGTGTTGACATTTTTAACCCTTCTTACAGAATCCCATCTCTAAGGCTAACACTGCCTCTGGGCCTAACCTGCCTCGGCCCCTTCAAGCAGACCATTTAATTTGGAATTATGTATTCGTTGCTGACTTTTGCCTTATCTGATTGCTGGTGTGAACTTTCCGCGGGGCTCTGTTATTTTACTTCTACTCAAATATTCAGAAAAGCCTCCAGTATCTGTCACAGCCTTTCAACATTTTCATTTATTCCCATCAAATGTCAAAGTCGTGCTCTAGTGATCACTGGCGTTCCAAGAGCGCATGCTCATCCTCCAGGCTTCCCGTTGTCTCACACCCTCGGGCCGGGTAAGGAGGTAAGGCCGCCGCTGCAGGGGTGGAGGAAAGGAGGCTGCACAAGGTCAGTGGAGCAGGCTGAGGTCACAGCCCCGGCCTCCTCAGCTCCTCCCTGCCCAGTGACAGGTCAGGTGCCCCTGGCCACCCTTTCCTTCTCCCCTAACCACCCTATTTAAAATGCTACCCTCCCATATCTGCCACACTCCCTCTCTCCTTCCCTGCATAGTTTTCTCCATAACACTTATCACTAACCAAAATCCATCTCATTTACTGTTTTATTTGTTGTCATCGACACCATAAAGCCACATTTTGGTGTGTTTGTTTTGCCCACTGCTGTGTTTTCAATGCCCAGAATGGTACCTGCACGTCCTGGTAAGTGCACAGATATTTGAATGAATGAATAAGCGAATAACTGAGCAAATAGCATCTCCTGCCCAGGATCGTCCCAGGATGCCTTTTCTCATCCCACATTCGTCCTCTCGCCCAGGATCGTCCCAGGATGCTTTTTCGCATCCCACATTCGTCGTCGCTCTCACAGAGCTCGTACTCTGTCTGTCTCCATTATTATACATCACTGTGTGCCAATTTGCGAACACAGCAATGACTATTTGTGGACCAAATGAACCCAAACCTTCTATTTCTGAATCCTATATTCAACCCACTGCACCACAGTGATCATTTAATAAAACTAAGACCTCGGGTTAACTCCACTACCTTATCCTTGAAGCTAGGAGAGACGGAAAACCCAATATCCCAGCATAGGAGTTCTCATTCCTGACCCCAAGTGTTCGTAGCTCAGGTGTGGGCAAGTCAGCAGACTCATTCAGAAGCTCCTTCCCTTTTCTCATTTTCTCAGTGCTGTGTGATCACTTGGAAGATGAAGCCTTGCCAGCCTCGGACAACCTGACACTACAACTCATTTCTCTGCCTTTCTGCTCCCCAGAACACTCACACTGAAGTCAACTGTGCGCCTTCTCTCCCGCTCAATGACGTCAGTTTTTAGAAACCTACGTGTGTAACTGAGGGGTTCACACCACCCAGAAGGTCCTATTAAAAAGCTGCATAACATCTTCCTTTGCCTGAAGATAATTTTTTATTTCCTTTTTGATTTCTTGTTTGACCCATTGGTTGTGGTTTGAACCATTTGTTGTGGTTTGAACCATTGGTTAGGAAAGAGTGTATTGTTTCATTTCATATATTTGTGAATTTTCCAAAATCCCTCCTGGTATTTATGTCTGGTTTCATACCATTGTGGTCAGAAAAGATACTTGATGTGATTTTAATCTTCTCAAATTTCCTAAGACTGGTTTTCTGGCCTAACATTTGATCTGCCCTGGAGACTGTTGCGTGCGCACTCACGAAGAATGTGTCTCCTGCTGCTGTTGGATGGAGTGCTCTGCAAATACGTTAGATCCATGAGGTCTACCACAGTGTTGTTCAAGGCTGCTGTTACCACAAAAAGTAATAACATTGATGATAGTAATAATAAAGGGACCAGGAGGAAACTCTGGGAGGCGATGGATACCTTTATGGCCTTGATGGTGGTGAGGGTTTCACGGTTGTGTGCAATCCCCAGATGTATCAAGTGGTGTGTATTAAACATACAAGGCTTTTCACATGTCAGTCACTCAGTAAAGAAGGTACAGAACAGGCTGGGCATGGTGGCTCATGCCTGTAATCTCAACACTTTGGGAGGCCAAGGCAGGCAGATTGAGGTCAGGAGTTCGAGACCAGCCTGGCCAACATAGTGAAACCCTGTCTCTGCTAAAAGTACAAAAAAATTAGCCAGGCATGGTGGTGAGCACCTGTAATCCCAGCTACTCAGGAGGCTGAGGCAGGACAATCACTTGAACCCAGGAGGTGGAGGTTGCAGCGAGCAGAGATCACACCATTGCACTCCAGCCCAGGTGACAGTGTGAGACTCTGTCTCAAAAAAAAAAAGAGGATGGTACAGAACAAATAAGAATATCAGGCCCATGGCGTGTGGGCTGTTCTGCAAACCCTAACAACTGTGTTGACTGCATGTGCTTTAAGCTGGGGATCGAGTGGGGGTGGCTCTGGGCTACGCAAGTGAGTGCCCTGCTCTGGGAGGAGAGCCCTCCCCAGGCCCACACAGGCGATCGCCCCATCAGAGCCCCTTAGGCAGCTCCACTTCCCCGCGCCCGCTGCTGCTGACATGCTCGACGTTTCAGAAACGAAAACACAGACACAACTCCTTCTTGCTCTGCTTGGCCTCGAAAAAAACAGCTCTCCAGGGAGGCCCTACGTCCAACAGAGGTACACGGGGGCTGTGGAAGGGGCAGAGGCACCTTCCTGCTCTCACCTGGCTGTGGAGAGGGGAGGATCCCGGCACCTGAGGATTCTCTTTCTCAACATGAGGCCATTCTCGAGCTTACCTTTGAGCCCACAGCCCTGTCCACAGCTCCGTGAACTGGGGGCAGGATACAGTTTGGGTATCTGTTCTTCTAAATATCATGTTGAACTGTGACCCCCAGTGCTGGAGATGGGGCTGGTGGGAGGTGATTGGATCCTGGGGGTGGATTTCTCATGGACGGTTCAGCGCTGTCCCCTTGGGGCTGCCCTCTCCATAACGAGTTTTCACAGGATCTGGCTGTTTAAAAGCTTGTGGCTCTTTCCCCTCCTTGCTTGCTCCTGCTCCTGCCTGTGATCCGCCAGCTTCCCCTTTGTCTCCCCCAATGACTGTAAGCTTCCTGACTCACCGCTGGAAGCAGAACAGATGCTGGCGCCACACTCCCTGTACAGCCTGCAGAACTGTGAGCCGATGAAACCTCCTTCCTTTATAAATTACCCAGACTCAGGTATCGCTTTGTAGCAAGGCAAGAACAGCCTCCTGTAGGGTAGTAGTAGATATTTTCCAGGTGAATCTCCACTGTGGCTGCTGCGCATCCCGTGCCAGTGCGCTTTGGAGAAAGGGCTGACCCGAGTGCCCAGAGACGGCTCCAGCAGCAGCTTCATCTCCTCCCCGTGAGCAGTGCCAGCTCCCAGCACACCCAGGGGCACTTGGCAGGGGCACACAGAGCTACTGGAGGTCGGCCCTGCTGATTCACAGCTGTGTTGACAAGCCAGGGCCACCTCCGGGGACTGAGCTGGGGACCTCCTTCCTAGCAGCATGGACTGCACCTCAGCTTCCTGAGGGACCCATAAATCCCCGCCCGGCAGGAAGGGCTTTGGACAGCTGTTTCTTTCAGCTTTCTCCTGTAAACATCCATCATTTAATCCAGCTGCTGAATGGCCACCCGGTCATTCTTTCCTCCTAATTATACGGTTGCTCTGGCACTGCCCCATAAGAAGGGAGAGCAGAGGCACCTCCTCTCTGGAAAGCTGCTCACGGCATGTTCAGGTGGGGTTGGGGTTAGGGTTAGGGTTAGGGGTTATTTTGTTTGTTTGCAATTTTTTTCCTTTTTAAGCAGAAAACAGATAAGCTGCCTCACATCTCTCACCCCTGGACAGAGACATTCCCCTGGCCTGGGGATTCCCCTGACCTCTGCACAGAGGTAAGAGATGTGAGGCAGCTTACCTTCTCTCTGGCTAACCCTTGTTTAGCAACTCCCCAAGAGGCTCAGCTCCCTAATCTGTAATGCGTGCTGCAGGAATCACCTCTGCCCTGCCGCGTGGCAGTGTGGTTGAGTGGTCTCCATCTGCCTCCTCCTCCATGTCGACTTTAAGTTTCTTTAGGAAAAGAATTCAGTTTGGCGATGTGTCAATGTTGGATACTCTTTAGGCTGAGAAGAAATCTAAAACATATGCCTCACATCCTTCCCCAGATTCTCATATGAACACAACTCCCATCTACCAAACTACCACAGCGATCACTGAGGATAATAGAACAAAAAGAGATAATGCATGTACAGTTCTTAAAACAGTATTTTTTTCTGGCTGGGCGCAGTGGCTCATGCCTGTAATCCCAGCACTTTAGGAGGCCAAGGCAGGCAGGTCATGAGGTCAGGAGATCGAGATCATCCAGGCTAATACGGGGAAACCCCTTCTCTATTAAAAATAAAAAATAAAAAAATAGCCAGGTGTGGTGGCAGGCACCTGTAGTCCCAGCTACTCAGCAGGCTGAGGCGGGAGAATGGCGTGAACCCGGGAGGTGAAGCTTGCAGTGAGCCGAGATTGCGCCACTGCACTCCAGCCTGAGTGACAGAGCCAGACTCCGTCTCAAAAAAAAAGAAAGAAAGAAACTGGGAGCCGGACCCGTAGTAGTGGCTCATGCCCATAATCCCAGCACTCTGGGAGGCCGAAGGGAGCAGATCACTTGAGGTCAAGAGTTCGAGTTTGAAACCAGCCTGGCCAACACAGTGAAACCCATTTCTACTAAAAACACAGAATTAACGAGCATGGTGGTGCGCACCCAAAATCCCAGCTACTCAGGAGGCTAAGGCAAGAGAATCACTTAAACCTGAGAGGCAGAGGCTGCAGTGAGCCAAGATTATTGTGCCACTGCACTCCAGCCTAGGTGACAAGAACGAAACTCCATCTCAAAAAAAAAAAAAAAAAAGAAAAGAAAAGAAACTGGGGCTCAAGGAGGATAAATGACCAGCTTAAATTTGCACACTTAGTAATTGATAAAGTCAGGACTCAAATCCAGGCCTTGTGACTATGGACTAAAGTTTTTTTCCATTTTGTATTCTGCTCTATGCCCTCATCTACGAATCCATAAAGCGTTACTTCACAGCGGCTTCTTTCTTTAATCTCCCTTTATAAATCAAGAGTAAAGATTCCACCTGAAGCTCTGAATTGCTTCTATTTCAGCCCGAGTCAAATGCTTCGCCAGTGCTTACATTTCACATTCCCCGCGCTCCACCACCCAGTAGATTCCTCCCATTACGCCCAGCAAGTCGACCATGTAATTGATCATGGCTATTACTCTC
Source organism: Papio anubis (assembly GCF_008728515.1). Taxonomy (NCBI): domain Eukaryota; kingdom Metazoa; phylum Chordata; class Mammalia; order Primates; family Cercopithecidae; genus Papio; species Papio anubis. Next base: position 6,198,098 of record NC_044979.1, read on the forward strand.
TGGAGGGTTATGAGTGCCATCAGATCTGGGGAGTAGACTCACACTCTAGTTCTCATTTAAAATGTTTAAATAAGGAAAAGAGTTATGACATTTGAACATAAAAATGATCTTTTAATTAAAAGGTGATATGGTATTTGGCCCCTGTTTTTTACATCTGGTACTTATGTGACTTTCCCCCCAGTTCTTTGGGAATGTTTGCAGGGAGGGGTTTTTTTGTTGTTGTTTATTTGGGGATTTTTTTTTTTTCTTTCAAAGGAAAAAAGAGAACAACCTAAGTATGAAATTCCCTTTCACACTGTCAGGGTCTCAGCCTGGCCCAGCTTGTCATATAGGCAGCAGGACACAGCTGAATTACAGACAAGCAATGACCCTGGAGGTTTCTGCTTCACCCACACTCACAGTGGCATTAATGTAGAGCTGTACAGTGGCATTAATGTAGAGCTGTAAAGTGGCATTAATGTAGAGCTGTAAAGCAACATTAAAATTTCAGATTTGAGTAACTCCATGGAGGTATGGAAAGAAAGTTATCCCTGAAAGCTTCCAGCTCTCCTCCTTACATTCTATGCTCATGAAGTGCTTTCTGATTTTACATTGTGATCCCATCTCTGTCATTATCATAACCTTCTGAGGAGGGGGATGGCAATAATTGAAGGTCTGAAATGAAGATTCAAGATTAGGTGCTGATGGGTCATCTGGTAAAATTTGGGAGGCCCCAAATGGCCTAGCTCCAAGTTCCCCATGCACTCGACTCCTATAGCTAAGATCCTAGAGCCAAAAAACCCTCCCTGTCACAAGGGCCTGGCACAGGCCCTACCTATCCAGGAGTGGCAGATAGCAGTTCCCTGCCACCTTGTGCAATTACTCAGACAAGCCAGCCTCAGCCTCCTGCAGGGGCCAGGCACACCTCACCATCTTGTTACCACAAAGCGTGCCTCCTACAGCCCCTGCTTGTTCATTCCGTTCCCGAGCACAATCGCTGTGTGGCCCTCACGGCATGTGGCACCGTCTTCCCCTGGGCTGTGAGTCTATGTGATTGATAATGTGCTATTAATCTCATCTGTCCAGTGTTGGGTACTGTGTGTTTCACCAGCCCCATAACCCTAGGGGAAGAATCCCTGCCTCACCACAGTGTGAAGGGGAGGTGATTTTAAAAATGGATATATTAGCCTCGTTTCAAAAATGTTGAGAAATATTAGCCCAAGACATATGGTTATTAAATAATGGGGCATCTTAGATCTTCAGACTTGAATCCCAAAGCTCTTTCCGGCTTCATTCTGCTATGTTTTAGTTGAGATCCCCCAGAAGCAGACCCTGAGCTGGGGACGTTGGCACACATGATTTATTAGGGAAGTGCCTGCAGGAGAGACCACTACGGGGGTGGAACAAGGAGGGAAATTAATGGGAACCAGCCAGGCCATGGAGGAAGTTTCCAGGGAAAGTCACAGCCTCCGTCTGAGCCCACAGGGAGCCCTGATGTATAAATGCATTTCAGATTTTTTCCCATCTTGAACTTAATTAAACTAAAAAGCTCTCCACCACCAAATAAATAATCAACAGAGTGAACAGAAAACCTGAAAAATGGGAGAAAATATTTGCAAACTATGCATCAACTGGAGGATTAATATCCAGAATTTACAAGGAACTCAAACAACTCAGCTAAAAAATAACAATAATCATGTCATTAAAAAGTGGGCAAAGAATGTGAATAGGCATTTTTCTAGGTAAGACATACAAATTGCCAACAGACATATGAAAAAACGGTCAACATCATTAATCATCAGAGAAACACAAATTAAAACCACACCAGTTAGAATGACTTTTAGTGAAAAGACCAAACATAACAGATATAGGTGAGGATGTAGAAACAAAGGGAACTCTTCTACACTGCTAGTGAGAATGAAAATAAGTACAACCTTTATGGAAAACGGTATGGAGATTTCTCAAAGAACTAAAAATAGAACTGCCTTTCAGTCCAGCACTTCTACTACTAGGTATCTGCCCAAAGGAAAAGAAGTTAGTATGTACAAAAGCTACCTACGTCCATATGTTTGTTGCAGCACTATTCACAATAGCAAAGATATTGTGAATATCTTTATGAATATCAACCTACATGCCCATGATCAGAAGACAAGATAAAGATAATATGGTTTATATACACAATGGAATACTGTTCGGCCATAAAAAGAATAAAATCATGTATTTTCCAACAACATGGATTGAACTGAAGGCCATTACCTTAAGTGAAACAAATCAGACACAGACAAATACTACATGTTCTCACTTATACATGAGAGCTAAATAATGTGCATGCATGGACATAGAGTGCGGAATAATAGACACTGGAGACTCAAAAGTGGGGGTGGTGGGGGTGGATGATGAGAGATTACTTAATGGGGGTACATTATGGATGGATGATGGATACCCTAAAAGCCCTGAAATCTGTGCATGTCACAAAATGATACTTGCACCTCATAAATTTATATAAATAAAAAATAAATAGTGAAACCCCGTCTCTACTAAAAATACAAAAATAGCTGGACATGGTGGCATGGGTCTGTAATCCCAGTTACTCAGGAGACTGAGGCAGGAAAATTGCTCGAACCAGTGAGTCAGAGATTGCAGAGAGTGAGATGGTGCCACTGTACTCCAGCCTGGCAACACAGTGAGACTCCATCTCAAATACATACATACATACATACACACAATTTTTTTAAGTTAGTTTACTATCTTAACATGAAAAAAAACGATTATGTCCCATTCTGAAGCCTTGCTAAGCCTTACCAGTGAGTCACTGGCTCTGGCTGACCCCAAGGGGATGTGAACCCTCAGACACCTCTGGTCTCTACAAGGCCATGCAGCAGGCAGCCCCTAGTCAAAGAACCATCCTCATAAGGAGGCCACAGCTCTAGGCTGCTTGCAGTGAGAATGCCAGATAGAATGCAGAATGCCTAGTTAAACTTAAATTTCAGATAAACAATGAATAGTTTTCATATATATATACACACACACATATATATGTGTGTGTATATATAGATATGTGTGTGTGTATTTTTTATATATATATATATTCCATATATTGGATGGAAAATACTTATACTAAAATGTCTTTATTCTCTCTCTGAAATTTAAATTTAAATGGGCCTCCTATGTTTTTATTTGCTAACCCTGGTAGCCCTATTTGCTGCAAACCAAACACATACGGGGGATGTGCACACAGTCCTGGTGAAGAGAATGGGGCGTCCGGATGGAGCAGCGAGAGCGCCCACCATCGTGCTGCACTTCAGGACTCCACACTGCCTTGCAACATCAAATTATTTCATCTCTCAGTGCTCTCCAGCCTCTACAAACTCTCCAGACTGATCAGCATGGCCTGAATATAAAAAACTAGAGCATGCTCTATTTTTGCTTCTTCTATGGACAAAACTTCCTAACACTCAATTCCTTTCTTCACACATGACCATCTTCCCCATTCTTCCAGCAGAGCTCACTCAGCCCCCATGTTTTCCACACAGCTCCTCCTGTCCATTTCAGCTGGCAAAGATGTCTGTCTCCACTGAAGCACCCATTCAACTTCTTATCCAACAACCATTTAGTGACTGCCTACTAGACACAGGGGTGTCCCTGGAGAGAAGGAGTCCATGTGGCCAGGCACAGTGGCTCACATCTGTAATCCCAGCACTTTGGGAGGCCAAGGTGGTTGGATCATCTGAGCTCAGAAGTTTGAGACCAGCCTGGTCAGCATGGTGAAACCCCATCTCTATTAAAAAACACAAAAATCAGCTGGGCATGGTGGTGCACACCTGTAGTCCCAGCTACTAGGGAGGCTGAGGCAGGAAAATCGCTTGAACCTGGGAGGTGGAGGTTACAGTTAGCCAAGATCATACCACTGCCCTCTAGCCTGGGTGACAGAGCAAGACTCCATCTCCAAAAAAAAAAAAAAAAAAGAAGTCCATGTGGTGCGGCCCAGTCCTCTAGAAAGGTTTTGCAAGATGCAATGGGAAGGTAGAGAGAGATGTCTACATCAGAGCAGGGCGTCAGTTCAGTCTGCAGATCTGCAGAGGATATGACATGCCCTTGAGTTGAGGTTTGAAGGAAGAAAGGAAGTTAGACACAAAAGGAAGCAGGAGGAGATCATTGGGGTAGGAGTGTGAAGATAAACTAATGAAGAAATTAAGGAGCAGCAGATGGAGTCTGTCATATCAAGGCCCTGGGAATGGCTCTGCTTTAAGTACTTTTAGGTGGCAGACTCAGCAGGGTGGACTTTTTTTGGGTTTGAGACACAGAAGGGCAGTAAATAAAAAGGACTCACCTACAACAGTGGTTCTCACACTTGTCTGAGCACTAAAATCCCCCAAGAATACTTTTAAAAGCACACATTTCTGGGATCTTGTGGTCAGCCAGGTTGAGGACTGCTGACATAGGACGACAGACATATTTTTTTGCACGTTGGTAGAAGAGAAAGAGTGTGGGGGAAATGACTATTCTCAGACATGGGTAATTCCATAAGCACCAATCAGCTCTGAGTGTCTTGGGGAGGCCCCTTGCCCTTTGGGCCACCCCTCCACTGCCCCCAGCCCTGCCCCATAATCTTACAGGGCCTGAGTCTGCTCTTTCCCCTCACGCCATGCAAGGCACTGCTCACATATCCTACTTCAAGTGATATGCTCCCAGAAAGCTGTATAAACTTTTAAATTTAGGTTAGCTTTTCTTAAAAAACAAACAAAAAAAAACTGAATTCTGTGAAAAATACTTCTACTAGATCAGAATCATCACTTCATTTTCTTTACATATATAGTGAAGACATACAATGAGTCTTCTATTTAGCAAATAGTTCAATTCTGAAAAACTCTGTTGTTCTGAAGGTAAAATGATCGTCCCAAGTGACCAAGGCATAAAAGTCTACATGAGGATGAGTGGCGGAGTAGTCTGGCCTTGGTCTGGTTTTGGTTTTCAATTCTCCATTAAGTTTTCACCTTGTTTCAGAGGCAGGTGCAATGCCATCGCGCGCCCTTTCAGTCTGGCTTGTCCCAACGTGGCGCTTGGTCCCAGCTGCCCCCTCTCCTGGCTTCCCCTGCCAGCCTAGGCTTTATCAAAACATGCACCAGACTTTGATCTAAAGGAAGAATATTGCACTTGATAACATGCCATTTAATCCTAATTAAATGCCAATCATAAGCTCAGATGCCTTCTTATAAATGCAGTTTATTAATTTTTTACGTGACTACAGAATTCACTGTTTTCAGTTGAAATTGTATCAAAGCTATTAAACCTTCAAAAACTTAAAATCTTCTACATTTCCATTTAAGATAGTATAACAATGTTTTCTGCTACCCTTTCTGTTCTAAAACCCATAATATTCAAGGAGAATATACATGAGAAATGCAAAGTCCATCCTTGGTGAAATTAAGAGTCTCTGCTCCCACCGTCCCACGCGAAGGAGGCCGCCACGCTCAGGGAAAACTGGGCCGGGGTATGAGATGACCCAGGCACCAGTACCTATATTTTCAGACTTCAACGTGGCAGATGATTTTCCAAAATAGGGGGTATACACCTTGAGAGGCAGAAAGAATAACCACTGGTTCAGAGACAAAAGACTGTGGTGCTGGACTGGCTCCAAGAGCCTTCCTGGATCCATTTTAACACCAGAGAATCAGAATAATTAAAGATGAATAAGGAAATGCATCAACACCCACTTGCTCCTGTGGTGCAGTGCAGGGGACAGTGGTCCACACACATCCACACATTCTCACCCAGTCAGGCAGGAGGGAAACAAGGGCGTGGCCGCTGAAGTCACCACTCCTACAGATCGGTCCACAGGACTGGCACCCAACTCAGGTCCAGCATCCCTTATCACCACCAGTCACCAAATACTTCCACAACCTATAAAATCCCCTCCCCCTCCACCGCACCCTAAACCCACTGCAGAAAAGACTTCCTGGATACCATAGGTCACCTCCTTTACCCTGTCCACACGCTTTCTCTGGAATCATCAGTCCTCACCAGTTCTCACCATCATATGTTATCTGATGGACACCAAGTCTCAGCATCTTTTCTAAGCCTCTCAGCTTCCTTCAGTAACAACCATCACTGCCATGACCTATTACAGAAAGAAGACATTTTGTATAATGGACTCAACCAAAGAAACTCACCTGCATGAAGCCAAATTAATAAATTCAAAGGTATAATAACAGAAGCTCCTAGAGAAGCTCATGCTTAACTGCCAATTATTAACCACAGACCAATAGTTTTTGAAACGTTTCATGGAGCCCTAGATTTGAAGAAAGATGCTTCCGTGGATGGTGGAGATCAGGTCAAAGGGCTCTGGATCAGCCATTCCTAGTACACACATGCGTACTTAGGCACACAGGCCTGCATGCTTGCACACGTGCACATACACACACATATAGAAAAGGAAATAGGATCTAATATGTGTGAACTTAAAATTTGAAGGCACTGAGCAGATTTGAAGAATCTGATGGGAAAAATAATACTACAAGCAGAACGAAATTTTACAAAGTAAGCATTTTGAATGAAAACACTAAAAAACGAACGAAAACCAAGGAGAGAGCTAGAAAGCACCTCAGTAGCAGCAAAACACAAGGAAAGAAAATATGAATTAAAACTAACTCATTGAAGTTGTAGCAATAGAAGTTGATAAAATCAAAAAGCCCAAATAAATCCTCTTTGGTCTATACCCATCATCCTGCAAGTCTCAGTTAAGCACTGTCTCCTGGAAGGGGCCGTCAGACCCCAGTCTCCCAATTTTTCCCCCAGGGCGTCTTTCTCTTCCTTAAATCATAGTCACAGTTTATTTTTTCTTTAACTTGCCACAGTGTTCATTGTAAACATCTCCCAGGGAGTATGCAGGCCATGGCAGCCTCTACAGAAACGGATGAATGGAGTCGGACCTGAGGCCTTGGGTGGACAGGAAGTGGACACATTGGGTGCAGGTGGACAGTGGTCCACGCACATCCACAACACCTGTCCAGTGAGGCGGGCGGGAAACCAGGGCACAGCCACTGAGGTCACCACTCCCACAGACCATTGGTCCACAGGACTGGCACCTAACTCAGGTCCAGCATCCCTTATCACCACCAGTCACCAAATACCTCCACGATGTATAAAATAGGTTGAAAAAATAAATTAAAAACAACTCATTGAATTAATGAATTAAAAACAACACATTGGGCTGGGCATGGTGCCTCACACCTATAATCCAGCACTTTGGGAGGCCGAGGCGGGTGGATCACCTGAGGTCAGGAGTTCGGGACCAGCCTGACCAATATGGCAAAACCCCATCTCTACTAAAAATACAAAAATTAGCCGGGCGTGATGGCCCATGCCTGTAATCCCAGCTACTCAGGAGGCTGAGGCAGGAGAATCACTTGAACCTGGGAAGCGGAGGTTGCAGTGTGCCAAGATCGCACCACTGCACTCCAGCCTGGGTGACAGAGTGAGACCCCATCTCAAAACACACACACACACCCATTGGGTAGACAAGAAGTGGAGGTCTGTGCTCTGAGAGGCAAGACCAGCCCCAGAGCTGACTCCACAGAACTCAATGGGCCTCACACGGTATTCTGTTTCATCCCCTTTTCTAATGGTCATTCATTCCCTTACCTCAGTTGTTTTTTGTTTGTTTGTTTGTTTGTTTGTTTTTAACAAAGTAAAAATTTCTATCTCTGTTCCTGAGAAAGCTCCTCACTGTGTCACGGCTGCCCAGCAAATCTTGGAATTTGCCTTCCAAGGCTAATTCTTCAGGAAACAACTCCTCCTTTTTCTACCTCCCCCTGGCTTCTGGCATTGTAGTTAGTTTCTTCATCATTCTTCCAAACATCAGAACTTCACTGTCTCTAATTCCACATAATGGGAAATGTCGATAGGTTTCTTATACTAGGTAATCATAGAGTTGCTCTTGGGCATGAGGCAATGTTGTCTGATTTATCTCCCATATGTATTGATACAACCCCATGTAGGCAGTCAGCAGGCAGATGCCTGAACGCTGTAGCCATTTATAACAGACAGGGCAGCAAATGATTGTGTAAGCACTGTAGGCCCAGCCACAGACTAACCCAGCACCCTCCACTGCCTCCTGCATGCCCTGCATTCTTTTCAATAGTCATTACCCCTGACATTTTATAACTATTTATCTGTTCATTATCTCTACCTCAACTAGAAAATGTAAAATCTATTAGAGTGCGAACATTCTTTTCACTGTTGTATGAAGCGCACTATGCATAAATGTGTTAAAGTAGGAATAGAAATTAACCATTGGGAAAAACAAACACCAGAGTCTTCCCTTACAAAGTGATCATCTAGCAGGCAAGGCAGACAAGTAATTAAATAATTATTTGTGTGAGCATAATTGGGATAATTATCTTGATTTCTCCTTTGGAAGCAATGTGTTCAAATGAACAGCTATTTAAATGTCTAGCAGTATGTTTCATTTTATTTAAGAGATAATTGTGTAATGACTGTCAGAAATTGCACTTTGCAGAGAGAGAGCAGAATACCCTGAAGGCCCTGACAGACTATTACCTTGAAATAGTGCATAAAATAGAGTTAATATTATAATATTTGTCATCTAAAAGCAAATGATGGAGGGAGAACGCAGAAGAAACATGCAGCAACGGTAGAGACATGCTTTTAAAATGTGTAACTCTTAGAAAAGAGACAGAAATACCAAAAGTAGACAGACTTGAAAAAGGTCAGTGATCTGGGGTCATCGAGAACAAGAATAACTAATCTACACGTCTCCATAGCTTCGGAGAGCACCAGGTGTTCAATAAGTCTTAATGCCCTAAGGAACATCCTGAATCTTCAAGACTGGCTGAAGTTCAATATATTTTGTATAATACTCCTTCACTTGTGAGAACTTTTCCGTTCCAAATTACAGGTAGACGTTTAGATGTGTAAAGACTTTGGTCATTGTTTTTACATACCAGGTGCCAATGTATTTATTTCTAATAATCTGCTATAAATGAGGAGGTCAGGAAAACCTAAGCAAGACAACGATAGGAGGACATCTAGTCTACAAAGCAGAGCTCTGAACCCATCTAGTCTAAAGAGCAGAACTCTCCTTCAGTAACTGGTAGGAGAGCTGGACGTCGGGAGGGAGGTCAGGGCATCAGCCAAGTCACGCTTCCTTGCCTTCAGATGCCTACAGGAAAAGTGATTCAGGAATAGACAAATTACCACATTTATTTTTCTTCCAGACATATATATTCTGGTTTGTTTCTTTCCAAAGAATCCTCAGGCACAGATTATTAGCTACTATTGATCCTACAATCCCCATTATTAATGTGAAGTCACATCCACTCCTTGGCCAAGCAATCTCAGTGCTTGGACTTTTTTGTCTTTTCCTAATAGTATGTCCTCACTGATCATTCTTTTCTCCCATCATCAATCATTCATCACTATCTCCCACTTTTCTTTCTCTAACTATTCTTATTTCTCCCTGCTTTATTATCTACTGCTTTATTTTCTTGCATAATGATAGTTCTATTCAATTTGCCAAACCACCACATGCTTAGACATTTATGGATTCTCACGCACATACATTGTATAACCTGACTTCCAAAGGAAATTACAGGAGGCCCCCTGCAAGTCTCCTCATTGGTCTTTCTTTCTGCAGTAGAGAGGTTAAGAACAGAAGTTTCCAATCAAAAGGTGGGTTAAATCCCTAACTCCTGCTCACCAGTTGTATCATCTTGGTAAAATATTAAACCTCTCTAGGTCTCCGTTTTCTCATGTATAAGGATAATAATACCTACTTATTAAATTATAGTGAAGATTTTCAAAGATGATGCACTTAGGAACTTAGCACAAGGCTTGGCACAGCTTCCATTCAAGTGCTCACCACTTACAACAACCCCATCGCCTCTGGCTTCATGTTCTCTTCCCAAGGCTTGGGTTAAGCTCCCACTGACGACGCTCAGTGCAGACACTTGACTCTTCACATCCAGGTTCCTTCCTTCTCTGGGTTAAGAAAGGAGTAACCCATCCATGGGTTTCAAACCTAGATGAACATAAGAATCACCTGTAGAGTTAAAGATATGCCAATACTGAAACTTCACTCCAGACTTACAGAGTCACAGTCTTTCAGGATGGTGATGTGCAACCAGGACACAGAAAGACAGGTTCACGTTATCTCCAACTTCCCATGAGTCCGTGATTCTAGATTCCCTCTGTCTCCTTCTGATTATCTGAAATCCAATCATTTCCTGCTCAACAAGGTGAAAGCCAAGGCCATGTACAAAAAAAAAATGATTAAATTCTGCCTAGCGAGCTTGCATATGATTCTCAAGAATATTTCCTGGACTGGAAATAAAACACTTGGACAGAAAAGTAGGTTTTTAACTCCGTTAAAAGAGGGGAAAAGAAACTTTGTGAAGACTATTACAAATTCCCAAACTCTGCTTCCAAGATCCCACAGAGGAAACTTGGAAAAGCAAGTTCTTCCTTATTAAACAGCTTTCTGTAATAATTGTATCACATTTGTCTCATGCAAAAAGACACTGAAAAGATAGCCAAGTTATTTGTGGTTTCTTCTGTGTGGGATGAATATAGATACCTATAAATCTTCTAGACATGACCAGACAGCATCAATAAACTTGAATGATGGCCCAGCACTCACATAATTAGGAAGAATTAATCCTACAGACTCTGCAATGATAGGTGAGTTGTCCATAAGAGCCTTGTCAGCACTTCAAATATTTCTCAACTGACAAAGATTGGACATTTGGGAAAAGCAAATATATGTAGTCAGACACAATCTGACAAGATCTACTAAGATGAATCAACCTCCCAACTGTGGGGGGAAAAAAAAAGAAAAGGTGTGTTAGGAAAGCAGACAGTAAGCAAAGTTTTATCTCTCAGACTCTAGAAGTCAGAGAAAAGTTAACTTCACAAATGTAGCTGATAAGGAAATGACCCCGAGTGATTTTACTACAGAACAGGAACATAGTCTATAGCACAGCCACTCAAAGTGTGACTTGCTGACTGGTGCCAGTCTGCAAACCATCCCAGTTCACAAGCCATTAGTGCTGGAGCTTAAGTCAATGCCATTAAGCACACATTCAGTTTCGCCTTCTTTTTGTTCATAACAAGACTCAACGAAAGTATTGTGTTGCTTTACATTTTGATGCAAGCTCTTAACCTTATCGAAGACTTGTAACAATCTGCAGTCATCTAGAGTAGCACCCATCTAGAGTAGCCTCTTGGCTCTGATCATTTCACCCCTGCAGTGGGTGCCATCCAGATCCCTCTTTGGGAATGAGGTGCTCATTCCTCCAGCTGGACGTGTCACAGCTCCAGGAGTTATTCTGGACCAGATGGCCCACCTAAGGTCACTCCTTCTTCTTGGAGAGAGCTTTCTCCCAACGATGGGTTGATGCAGGGGTACAAAGACCTGTCCTCCATGCCTCAATGTGGACAGCTCTTAAGAGTCAACCTGAGGCCTCTGCTGCGATTGCTTCTTCCACCCAATCCTGTTCCCTTCACAACTCACAGGTATTGCTCACAAAAGACCATCACCTCCCCTCGATGAACTTCCTTAATGCAAATCTCAGCATCTATGTTCCAGGGGACTTAACCTGTGACATTCTGCTACTCACAGAAAACATTATGAAGGACTTCCTAGGATGTGAAGATAAAGCAGGAATAGCATGAAGGCCTTTGAGGTCCTCTGTGATGTGGCTAAGCGCACCTTTCTAAATTCATCTCCCAGCATGGGCCCCGTCCTGCCCACTGCTCTTCTCATCTCCTGGCATGGGCCCTGCCCCACCCTTTGCTCTTCTCACCTTCCAGCATGAGCTGCCCCCCAACCCAACAGTATTTCAGTTCACCAAGGTATTAACCTAATTTTGTTGGGTTTTTTTTTTTTTTTTTTTTTTTTTTTTTTTTTTTGTATACAGGAATACACACTCTTTTGTATTCTGCCACTTAAATTATTATACAGATCAACTTGAATAATATTCATTTTTTTCTAAAAATATATGAGATACCCCTGTACATCAGAGGCAAACCCTGTGCTTTGCACAATTTCTCTTTCCCTCACCCCTCCTGTGTGTCTCTCTATATCTCTCTCAGTCTCTCTCTCTGTTCCCATCTCTGTGTGTGTCTCTCTGTCTCTCTCTTCACTCTTGAGACAGAGACAGGGAGATTGTGTACCTTTGCTCTATCAGCCTGCTCTTATGTCCTTTGGAGATAAGCACCTTGCCTTCAGATTGTGCCCCACTGAAAGGTAAACACTTCAGAAGGATTACCATGAAGGCATTTCTGTTTGCTTAGAGAATCGATGTATGGATCATAATCTGTAGGGGAAGAATAAGGCATAGTCATAGACCCAAAACAGAGGATTGAAGGCATAGTCATAGATCCAAAATATAGGCACTCTCTAGCCAGAAGAAACCTGCATAGTGAGCTCTAGGCAGCCAAAAACAGAGAGTGAAGGAGAGAAAAACAGTATACACTGGCAAGATTCCAGAAGTGCCTGCTAGATGGGTATTTAGCTCCTCCTGGATAGAGGTGAGCACAGTGGGGGAACCAATCAGGAAACTGGTCAGGAAAGACAATGGGGAAACCGTAGTCGGGGAGATTAAATTCAAGTTTATCCTACTTGGGCTAGGATATCTGTTGGTTTTTAACTACTTATATGTATGTGTGTAAAAAAAGAGAGTGTATGTGTGTGCATGCGCATGCGCGTGCATATATGTGTACATATATAAGGTGTATGAATGCATTTAGGCAGGCACATCTGCACATTAATGTCATCAGACTTGTGACCTTCCAGCTTCCTCTTCTGCAGTAGGGTATGCTTTCCTTGAGGTCTAGGAACTGTTTTGGAGAGAAGACTGTCAGCCAGGGTAACAGTCTTCTGTTACCCATCTTTAAGCCAATAAATAAAGATGAATGCCTAACTAGAGAACTCACCAATTAACCACCCTGCAAATTTTCTCAGTTCCCTGGATATATTTTCCTGGGTCTGCAGATACGCTCATCTAAAGCAGGTTGGACATTTCTTACTGACTCTCACTCACCCATCTTATTCTTCAGTTGCTTCTCTCCAGTGTTTGCTTTACTCTTTCCAGCTTGAAGGAAACAGCAGCAAAGACCTCAAAGTCCATTTTGTCCTGTGCCATCTGTCACCATCTGCCCCTTTCTTGTTCCTCATCTTGCTCCAAACACAGATTTTCTTTAAAAGCCTTTTTGATATCCTAAGCATTTTTCATGGTCACTTTTGCCCTTACTGACACTTAAAAAAAAAAAATTCAAAGCACTCTTTCAGACTCATTCTGCATTTGTGGCCCTTCCCTGATTCTTGAACATGTGCTATTTAAGTTAAATTATTATTGCATCAAAAAGGACCCATGTAATTTCATTAAATATGTTTTCCCTTTTATTACTGTTTTTTTTGGAGACAGAGTCTTACTCTGTTGCCCAGGCTGGAGTGCAGTGGTACAATCTCGGCTCACTCCAACCTCCACCTCCCGGGTTCAAGCAATTCTCCTGCCTCAGCCCCCCGAGTGGATGGGATTACAGGCACCTGCCACCACAACTGGTTAATTTTTGTATTTTTAGTAGAGACGGGGTTTCACCATGTTGTCCAGGCTGGTCTCGAACTCCTGACTTCAGATGATCCGCCTGCCTCGGCCTCCCAAAGTGCTGGAATTACAGGTGTGAGCCACTGTACCCAACGCCCTTTTCTTACTTTTTAAGATCAATGATATTACTTTCAATGGCAAAAACTGCAATTACTTTTGTACCAGCCTAATAAGGACTACCATTTCTTCATCATCGACATGCTGTCTGAACATTACACGCACTCTCACTAATTCTTATAAGAAGTGGTATTCCTAATGAGATACCATCTCACACCAGTTAGAATGGCAATCACTAAAAAGTCAGGAAACAACAGGTGCTGGAGAGGATGTGGAGAAATAGGAACATTTTTACACTGTTGGTGGGATTGTAAACTAGTTCAACCATTATGGAAAACAGTATGGCGATTCCTCAAGGATCTAGAACTAGAAGTACCATATGACCCAGCCATCCCATTACTGGGTATATACCCAAAGGATTATAAATCACGCTGCTGTAAAGACACATGCACACGTATGTTTATTGCGGCACTATCCACAATAGCAAAGACTTGGAATCAACCCAATGTCCATCAGTGACAGACTGGATTAAGAAAATGTGGCACATATACACCATGGAATACTATGCAGCCATAAAAAAGGATGAGTTTGTGTCCTTTGTAGGGACATGGATGCAGCTGGAAACCATCATTCTCAGCAAACTATCACAAGAACAGAAAACCAAACACCTCATGTTTTCACTCATAGGTGGGAACTGAACAATGAGATCACTTGGACTCGGGAAGGGGAACATCACACACCGGGGCCTATCATGGGGAGGGGAGGGGGGAGGGATTGCATTGGGAGTTATACCTGATGTAAATGACAAGTTGATGCGTGCTGACAAGTTGATGGGTGCAGCACACCAACATGGCACAAGTATACATATGTAACAAACCTGCACGTTACGCACATGTACCCTAGAACTTAAAGTATAATAATAATAAAAAAAAGAACCATAAAAAAAAAAGAAGTTGTATTCCTACATTATTCCTACTACAGAAGAGAAAGCTGGAAGGCCACAGAGCTCGGGTTTAAGATGAAAAGAGATGCCAAAGCCCATGGTCAGCATTACACCATGTTCCCTCTCGCAATTACATTGCCAGGGTTTCAAGTTTCTATCATTTTTCTTTCCTCTTGAGACACACATTATTGTTCAGTCTCTGACTTATCTCACGTGGATCCCTTCCTCAGGCCTGAAGTCGGCTTTCCTAAGCTTTTCCTAAGGTGGACGTCTGGCAATGCCCTGTCTTGGCCTTTATGAATTTCACAAGACACGGGCACCTTCCCCCAGGTTCTCTCTGCTCTCAGTGAGCTCTTATTTGTCCTCAAAATAACATATCTTCTCATCGTCCTCTCTGCTTCGTGGGAAATGGAAATTATAGCAAACTAAACCAGGAATCAAGCAATTTAACATCACAACCACGGTGACCAATTTTGTGTTAGGACCATAGACCGAAATTTGCCTGGCAGGGAAAGTCCTGACAGCCCTAGGCAAGGTTTTCAGAAGTCATTTGCTTTTTCTCCCTGGAGGACACTTGAAGCAGAGGCTGAGGATTGTCTACCCAAGGGCTTCCTGCCCTCCTTCCCTACGTCTCCACCTTCACAGACACTCCATGCAGCAGCCCTGACTCCAGTCCCCAGTGACTGTTCCTGGGCTAGAGGTGGAGGCATGACCCAAGGTGCCTGACCAGGTTGAAGTGGAGGCTTTCTATACTGTGATTGCTGGGACGTCTCTCAGACTCACACTCTAACTATCCTCCCTCGACCTCCACTTGCTGCATAGAAATATGGAGGCAGGTAGCCACACATATTGCCAGCTCCCATCTTGTCATCTGGTGACGATAGGCTATAGAGTGGAACACCTGAAAAGAAGCCCAGGCCTTTTCGGCATAATTCGTCTTCAACCCTGGGGACTACTCTCGCTCTGACCTCCAGTGTTTAAGAAGTAAATTCCCTATTGTTCAAGCCAATGTGAGTTGGGGATTTTTTGTGACTTACAGTTCCGAAGTTCCTAGGCCTCAAGGAAAGCATACCCTACTCTTAGGATGAAATACTTGCACCTCTTCTTGGAGAGTATAACCTACAATTCAGGGAGAGAACATGCTAATTGTGGTAACTAATGCTGGTGCTTCTTAAACTTTTCCACCAGGATACCACCAGTCAGAAGAGAGTGGTTAGAGATGACGGTATCCTGGAGCCAGAGCCAGAGGCAGCTCACTACAATCACAAATTTTCCTTGAAGTTCCATATTTTAATGTAAAAAGTCATGAATAAATTATAGTCTACTCCATGGTCATTAATAGAAAAGGACAAATTTTTCCAAACCTTTGTGGAAACTTGGTCCTCCAAGAAGCGGTTTTGCAAACCCTTCTAGCATACTGTCACATACCCAGGGATCCTGGCACCTCAGCTAGAGAATCACAAACCAGACAGAAGTCAAAACCAGGGTTGAGCCCACCGGGCCAAAACTGTTGGAGCTTTATCCTTACTTCATGCCACAGCTGCAGGAACAGGAAGGCAGCACAACCATTATGTTTCCAACCATTAGAATTCATAGTGTGCTTTACATTTCGACACAGTGTTTTCAGATATACTACTTTACTTTATTTTCACTATAAAATCTGTGATACATGTAATTATTGTTCCCATTTTTCAGGGAAAAAACCTGAAGACCTGTCCAACTGTCTTATTTAAGATCACAGGACTTAGAGCCAAGTCTCAAATTTGGAATTCCTTACTTTAGAATCTAAGCTTTTTCTACTAGATGACGCTGCCTGTCAATATTTTTGAGCTGTGAGTTGGCAATATTCCCAACTGAGGAAACTGGGACCCCAGGAAATGTATCATAATTTGCTCAAGAGTTCAAGGTTGGTAAATAGTGAGCTCAACTTTCAAACCCAGGTCTACCTCATTTAAAACCCTATGCTGAATCCACTGCACTTAGGGTCCAGTCTCATCAAAATAAGGCAAGTGGGCATTGCATGCCAGCCACCATTTTAACTCTTTGTTTATCACTAACTATGTGAATTATTATGATCATCATCCCCATTTTACAAAAGGGAAACAGAGATGCAATGCAACTGAATAATGTGTCCAAAGTGATGTGATTAGTAAGTAGCAGTGACAAGATTTAAACTCAGGTATTCTGGCTCCAACGTCAGTGTTCTCAGCCACTACATTTGTTGCCTCTATGGCAGAGAAGGCAGAACACGTATGTCCTGACAACCAGCTCAAGGCAGCCACTGGATAAAAATACCTGTTCTCCAGCACTTAGAACAGGTGGATGGGTGGATGGGTAGGTGGATGGGTAAATAGGTAGATGGGTGGAGGTGGGGATGAGTGGGAGGATTGGTGGATAGGTAAATGGGCAGATGGACAGGTGGGTGGATGGATGAGTGGGCAGAAGGGTGGATGGGTGGGTAGGTGAGTAGATGGATGGATGGGAAAATGGATGGGTGGATTTGCAGATGGATAGATATATAAATGAATGGATGGGTAGATGAGTAGATAGATGGGTAGATGGGTGGACAGATGTGAAGATGAATGAGTGGATGGATGAGTGAATGGAAAGCTAAAATAGATAATGCACATAGAAAGAGAGACAAGGGAACAAGCTGCATAGAGCCTTGGTGTTTTAAGTGAAATACCATATATAGAATCAACTGGGACTTGTATCTGGTACATAACACACATGTAGTCAGTCAATAAATACTGGCTAAACATATAAACCCACACAACAATAATCCTATAAAATAAGTATTAATAAGCCTACTTTCTAAGGTGTAGAAACTGAGGCTCATTCGAACTAAATAACATGCTCAAAATCACACAGCTAATAAGTTATTAGAACCTGGGTTCAAATATGAATCTGTCTGACAGCAAAGCCCCATGCTGTGCTATCTCCCACTGGTAGACAACATCAGATGATAACCCTGAAGCTGCCTCGGCTCTCTGATGGTCTCATTGTACACCGGCCTCTCAATAGCATTCCATGTGTATATGTGTGAGAGTGGAGGCAATGTGGGCAAGGTGGGAGAGAGTTTGTCTTTTACTGAGATTTCACCTGCCTTACGGTTTTAAAAAATCATCCATTTTAGGATTATTTCCCTTTTGCCCCATCAAATCATTGCAGAAACAAAGATTATTCTTGCAATCATAAATTTTCATTGTTGAAGGTTTTGAATTAATAAGATAAAATTGTCTGATCCATGCTTTTTAGAGAGCTCTTTACAGCTGCATTCTTAACCTCAGCATTAGTCACCAGGAGCATCACTGAAGCTCACCTGTCGTTCTTCTGTGACATGACAAGCTCCCACATGTTGAAAGTGCCACCCCCCAGTGGGAAACAATCTTCTTCCTTCCAGAGATACAGCAAAACTCTTCCCAGAATACTCCTGCCAACACATGTCTTCTCCATAAGTTGAGAGTCCTGCAATCCTGTGGGGAAAATCAGAGAACCAGGCGTGGGCTGCAAAGGAATCACGGGACTTTAAGTGCCAAAAAAGACCTGAGAGATCATTGAATCCCCTTCACATTATGAGGGGAGACAGAAGCAGATCAGGAGAAAAACATCATCCTCAAGGCCTCAGCCTCAGGTGAGAACTTTGCATGGTCTCCAGGCAATGGCAGGCTGATACCCTTTGGGAGAGGGGGCTGCACTGCTTCTTCCTGCCTGGAGGCTTCAGGGGGACCTGGAAATTCCACATTCTCAGGAGCATCCTTTCAGCACTGCTATCCCAGATCTTAGCAGAGGAAACTTGTCAAAGTAAAGAAGTCAACATCCTTGGCAGTCCTGCCACGTTATGATTAAATTTGGGGACTGATTTTCTCCACAGTTTTCCCTCTAGCTGCAGATGAGGGTCTCCTGAAATGCTGCCATGAAAACCTTCAGGCCAGCACAGCACACCCTGAGTTGATGCTTGGATGACGTGCACCTCTCGTTCTGTTTCTTCAAGGTGTGGATCCCAATTTACCTCCCTGGTAGTTACCATCACCCCATTCCTTTGTGTGTGTGTGTGTGTGTGTGTGTGTGTGTGTGTGTGTGTGTGTGTGAGATACAGAGTCTCACTTTGTCACCGAGGCTGGAGTGCAGTGGCATGCAATCTTGGCTCACTGCAACCTCCACCTCTCAGGTTCAAGTGATCCTCCTGCCTCAGCCTCCTAAGTAGCTGGGATTACAGGTGGGCACCACCATGCCCGGCTAATTTTTGTGTTTTTAGTAGAGATGGGGGTTTCACAGTGTTGGTCAGGCGGTCTCGGCTGCCTGACCTCAAGTGATCTGCCTGCCTCGGCCTCCTAAAGTGCTGGGATTACAGGCTGAGCCACCGTGCTTATTCCTGTTAATTACTAGAGTTATTGCATAAATCAGTGCCCTCACTTTCACCTAGACCTCATCCAAATCTGCCCCACTTGAGAGTCTTGGTTATCGTAGTGCTGCCACAGGTCAGGGCTGAAAACCAGCCCACTGATTTCCAGTGACAGGATTCTTATATTCATATAACCGTGAAGCAATCCAATTTCAGAATCCTATCTTGAAGGCCTGCTTCATAGGGTCACTTCCAAGATAAATTGTGTTAATCTGATTCCCCAGAAAGTAGACTATGATTCAAAGAATTTTTCACAGAGCGTTTACTTTGGGTGGTGATGCCAAGAAACAAAAACTGATTCATGGAATAAAATTCAAGTTATTAATCTACCATAGACAACTGGAGCTCAAACCCAATGGGAATCACCTAGGAACCATGTAGAATTGCTCTATCACAGGATGGAGAGGTCGGTTATTTATCCACTAACTCCCACCCACCGTTGGCTGAGCATTCCCCGGAGGCATTGACTTCATTATACTTTGGGTCGTACGTGTGCATGGTTGAGCAGCCTTGAGTAGCCTCTGAGAAAGCTGATGAGCAAAGAGCGGCTGTGTCGTTTGCAGTTTGTGTAATACTGGCAGCGGGGCATGGAGCTGTCCACGTAGCAGTGCTGAAATCAGGTCCAGGGGCCATGGTACAGAGCATCACAAGCATCAGTTACCACACCTACGAAGACACGTGAGTACCACAGAGTGTGAGAAAAACCCCAGAAAGCTCAGAGGCCTGCCATGTGGTTGCACTTTCTAGCAGCACTGCCCGATAGAACTTTCTGCACTGATAGAAATGTCCTGTGGATGGGCTATCCCACACAGTAGCCTCTGGCCACACACGAGTCTTGAGCGTCTCTAAGATGTGGTTGGTGTGATTAGGGAACTAAATTTTTATTTTATTTGTATTTTAATATTCCTGTGTGGTGAATGATTACTATACCAAACAATACAGTTCTAGAGTACCAATAACCTGAAGCATGTCAGGATATCCCTCTTAGGATAAGAGAAAAGTAACTACACCTTGCACTGCTCATGTAAAGAGAGGGGCATGGTGCTTGGTGAACTTCTTGGCATTTGGAAGCAACATATTCACCTTGAGAAATTCTATTCCTATCTATGTAAAGAGTAACACATAAGAAGGCTTCCAGTTTTAGGGCCTAGAGCAATAAAAGTCACTACAGTAGATTCCAGCTGCAGTCCAAGCTGCCTCACTATTGACACTTATGACCTCGCAGAACCAATTATAGTGGATGTGTCTGCAGTAGAAAGAGATGATAGAGGGGCCTCTGGCCACCCCTAGTAGCAGAATCCTGAGGTCCTGGAGAAAGGCTGTGTGTCCTTTGGCAACAACTATTCTCCATTGGAAAAGGCACTCATGATCTGTTTTATCTGAGCAACTGATAATGGGAGGTCAGATGACTGAGCATCTCAAACTGCTACTTCTACATGCACCATGGAGAGTCAATGGCAGAACTGCATGAACTAGATATTTTCCCGTCCACCAAACCATAAAGTTGTACATGCACAGCAGCACTTGGATAAGAGAATGCTTCACCCATCACCATAATACCCAACACAGTATGGTCACAGTCCATACTACACGTGATGTGGCAATGAGAGGGCTGCTGAGTCGTGTACTCATGAAATGTACTGATCTTCTGACCACCTAGCACCCAGCAGCAGCTAGTGATGTAAGAAGGCCTAAGGAGGGCCTGTTGTGGGTCAGCTAGAAGCTACACCCTGCAAGCCTGGTGCTTCCTGCTGGATTCAGTCTGTGCTTTGCCTGTGACCAATAAGAGATGCCTTCTCCCCCATAATCAGAAGTTTGTGAACAAATGAGTAGAACTGGGAGGACCCTCCCACCGTAATACCAAATAACCCATGGGGATCATTTGTGCTTTCAGACACCACTCTCGCCTCTAAGCTTAGGCTGAGAGTACAAGGTGCTCGAGAGAGGAATGCTGCCAGCAGAGAACATCCTCATGGATGGGATGAGCTGAAATCTGAGATAGTCCTCTGGTCATTTGGGGAGCTTAATGCTATTGAGCCAACAAGAAGAGAAAGAGATCACAGAACTGGTCAGGATGGTTGATCCCAATTATCTAAAGGAACCTGGATTGCTGCTACACAACTGAGCAAGGAAGACCAGATGTGGATCCTTCAGAGCTCACTGGGGTGCTCTCAGTTCTCCCTTTTCCAGCAGCTCTTGTAAATGGCAACATGCATCACCTGATAGAGACAAGACTGCCAATGATTAAATTCTATAGGAATCAAACTTCGGGTCACCCCATTATGTGAAAAACCGTGTCCATCTGAAGTGTTAGAGGAGATTAGGGAGAATGTGAACCAGGTGGTAGGAGAAGTCAGCCACAATTATTAACATCAGTCTTTTTTTTTTTTTTTTTTTTTTTTTTTTAACAATAGCTCTATCCCCCAGGCTGGAGTGCAGTGGTGCCATCTCAGCTCATTGAAACCTCTACCTCCCGGGTTCAAGTGATGCTCCTGCCTCAGCCTCCCAAATAGCTGGGATTACAGGTGCCCACCACCACGCCTGGCTAATTTTTGTATTTTTAGTAGGGATGGGGTTTTGCCATGTTAGCCAGGCTGGTCTTAAACTCCTGACCTCAGGTGATCCATCCACTTCAGCCTCCCAAAGTGCTGGGATTACAGGTTTAAACCACTGTGCTCGGCCAACATCAGCCTTTTAACCAGCTACAGAAAGGAAGCTTTGGAAGCTATATTTTAGATAAATTAATCTTTCTTTCCCCTGGCCTTTTCTAATGCACATTCCATGAAAACTCTGGTGGCAGCACACGTGGACATTAGGTGGGAATGATGGAATGTGACACTCCATGAGGGCATGGCAGCCGGTTCACATTTGTGTGTCCCCATGTCCATATTAGGGACGTGAGGTTTTCACCTGGATAAAAATGAGAGTGAGGCCTGGCGCACACCTGTAATCCCAGCACTTTGGGAGGCTGAAGCGGGTGCATCTTGAGGTCAGGAGAACGAGACCATCCTGGCTGATACAGTGAAACCTCATCTCTACTAAAAACACACACACAAAAAAAAAATTAGCCAGGCATGGTGGCAGGTGCCTGTAGTCCCAGGTACTCGGGAGGCTGAGGCAGGAGAATCACTTGAACCCAAGAGGCAGAGGCTGCAGTCAGCTGAGATCGTGACACTGCACTCCAGCCTGGGCGACAGGGCAAGACTCCATCTAAAAAAAAAAAAAAAAAAAAAAAAAGAGTGGATGCTATACGGCAAAATGGGTGAACAGCTTCTCTTTGCCCCTCCACATTCACTCCCCATTGACTTCCATATGCCTATGCCCCAGGATGCTGACCTTTGTAGAAAGTCCCCTGATTGCAGTTTTGATGTGGCCAGTGGGCATCACTGTCAGATTGGAGGGAACAGGGAGAGTGATTGGGGGTACTTATTTTCTCAGCTTCCCCTCTCCTGGGTCACCATGGACTTGCCATCTCGCTCTATCAAAGACCACAGCCTTTGTCAGCATCCCTCTACACATAGCTATGTTCTCTGGATTCAGCTGCCCAATCTCCTTGAAGGTCCAAGAGTAGTAATGGGCCCATGGCTGCTAACCCCAGGGTCCTACTGCCCCTTCCAGGCTTCCTAAAACCTGCCTGGGCCTCCTACACACAGTCTCTTTGCTAAATTCCCCTCCATTTCCCAGTATGAATTTGCCGTCTGTTTCCTGCCAGGATCTGACCAATATGTCTCTATAATTTATGTTTCTATCTAATTCATTTACAAACTTCACAATCTCATAACAAAATATTTGTTCTATATCTTACAATTGAGAGACTCACTTAGTGGTTGAAAAACATCTTACTGTCTAATGAAGTTGACCACTGTGCCAGGCACTGGGCCAGCCCCTCGGGACATAAAAATGCATTGAGAAATCACTTCTCCAGAGGAGCCCACAGTCTGGTGGCAGAGAGTCACACTGATGTCAGTTACAGCAGCGCACAGGATGTGTTATGGTAGAAATGGCCCAGTGGTCCCCGGCAGCACAGTGAAAGGGGCATCTACCCAGAGGAACGCAGGAGGGTTGTAGAGAACAGGTAAAAAACTGAATAGCTTTAGAGAACAAGGGTCACAGGGAATAAGCAAGAAATCAGAGAATGGTAGATCACTGAAGGGCCAAAGGAAGGCGGAAGAGGAAGTGGGGGCAACATGGGAGCAGCGTGTCCTTCACAAAACACCCACGTCATCCAGAGCTGGATGGACACTGTTTTGGAGCACAAAATCCATCCAGTTTATCTGCTAAGTGAAACAACTAAAGGGTAGATGCGTTAACTAAGTCACCCACCATAACTCTTTCCTCAAACATCAGGCATGAGTAGGGAATATCCCCAAATGCACCTCTTGAGTTAATACTCAACTTCTTGTGTCTTTCAAGCCTTTGCTGGAAACTTTAATTCTTGTGCATTTCAACTGAACCCAGAATATGAAAAATTGGTCACTAAGAGCAATTACATGGCTGCTCTTACGTGGTAAGAAATTGTCTTAAGAGTATTCCATGACTTTTCCGCGTGGAGTGTAATCTGCTGTTAGGCTGGAAAACGGGCTGGGAACAGATGGATCAGTAAGGCAATAATTCTCAGTGCAGTCCCCCAAAGCCACCTCAGTGGCCAAGGAGAGAGAACGTGCAAGGAATGTGTGATCACTCTCCAGGTGTCACAGGCTCAGGAGTAAAGATCGGGTGATGTATTCCTGGCTGGTGGGAATGCGGGTGCTGATTATGTGCAGCTGTGCCACACGAGGGTGCTGGCATTTGAGGGACAGTCACTTGTCAAGGGACCTGTTTAATCTCCTGTCAGCCCATTATCATCGCTAAACAGCTTTAATCTGGCTTCACCACTCTGATTAAAACTGTCCACAAAGGAAGTATTGCTTTACAAGATCAAGCATGGTAAACAGTGTGTGTATCAATTGGTTTATTATAGGGGAGATGGAAGTGTCCAGAATCAGAGGGACAAACCACATTTCCTCTCCAGGTGAGGACTCACAGGCCAGGTCTGTGTCACACTGAGAGTCAAGCACTTCTGCGTGTACCATGGAGAGTCAGTGCCAGATCCAGGTCACACTGAGAGTCAATGCCTCCTAAGCACCTCGATGCGTGCCACTCCTGTGTCGCACATGCCCCTCTTTAAAAATGCTACATGATTTATAGATATATAACATTTTAACTTAATAATCATGCCTCTGGGTGTAGAGCACCTCATGGTTTTTGAGATCCTTCATCATACATCATTTCACTCTATCTTCACAAAAAAAGAGAGGCAATTGCCATAGACACATTTGACCAATCAGGAAACTGAGGCTTAAAAAAGTAGTGACTTTCCCAAGTTCAAATACCACCTTCCTTTCTCATTCCTCGTCCTCCTCATTGTCTTCCTCCTTCATCTTTTTTATGATCATTATCTTCATTATTATTTCCTTCTCTCTTTAATTAAATGGCTACCACATACAGATTGAGCATCCCAAATCTGAAAATCTGAAATCTGCAGTGTTCCAAAATCTGAATTTTTTTTTTTTCTTTGAGACAGAGTCTCACTCTGTCACCCAGGCACAATCTTGGCTTACAGCAACCTCCGCCTCCCAGGTTCAAGTGATTCTCCTGCCTCAGCCTCCCCAGTAGCTGGGATTACAGGCACCTGCCACCATGCCAGGCTAATTTTTGTATTTTTAGTAGAGACGGGGTTTCACCATGTTGACCAGGCTGATCTCAAACTCCCAACCTCAGGTGATCCGCCCACCTCGGCCTCCCAAAGTACTGGGATTACAGGCGTGAGCCACCACATCCGGCCCAAAATCTGAAACTTTTTGACTGCTGACACGATGCTCAAAGGAAATGCTCATTGGAGCATCTCAGATTTTGGACTTTCAGATTGAGGATGCTCAATTTGTAAGCATAATGCAAATATTCCAAAATCTGAAAAAGTCTGAAACACTTCCAATCCCATGCATTTCAAATAAGGGATACTCAACCCTTTTTTTCAATATACTCAGGGGTGAATACTTTTATCGCTTTTCATATAAATGATGGATGAGGCATAAAAAATTAAATGCCTGTGATGGTTAATTTTCTGTGTCAACTTAACTGGGCTAAGGGATGCCCAGAGAGCTGGTGAAACATGATTTCTGGTGCATCCGTGAGGGTGTTTGGAGAAGAAATTAGCATTTGCATTGATAAACTGAGTACAGAATATCTGCCCTCCCCAGTGTGGCTGGGGATCATCCAATCCTCTGAGGCCCTGAATAGGACAAAAAGGCAAGGAAGGCTGAATTCTCTCTCCCTCCCTTCTCGAGCTGGCACGTCCACCTTCTTTTGCCTCCGACCTTGGTGCTCCTGGTTCTGGAGCCTTGGACCCTGGACTTATACCAGCAGGCCCCTCCTCACCCCTAACCCCTGTCTCTCAGAACTTCAGACTCAAACTGAATTACATCATCACTTCTCCTGGTTCTGCAGCTCGCAGATGTCCGACCAGCAGGTTGTGCGGCTTCTCGGCCTGTGTAATCACATGAGCTGCTTCTCATAATAAACCTCCTCTTACACGTCTGTGTATATCCTGTTAGCTCTGTTTCTCCAGAGAACCTCAACTAATGCCATGCTGGACCTAGCTAGTCACACACATATCTAGGAAAAGGCAGAACCATAGTTAGAATCTAGCTTTTGCTGATACCAAATACAAACTAATAGTTTCCCTCACAAGACTGACTAAAAGCTGTTATTTCTGTTTTTTAAAAAAAGTTTTATCTAAATGCACCACCTTTTCTCTCATACACTCTTATTTTTATAGTCATTATCATCATAAATCTCTCCCTAAAGAGGTGGATTGAGGAGCTGTGTTTGTATCTCCTTGTGAGGGTTGGGGAGACCACGCACAGGCTTAACCAGCGGCAGCCACATGGGAGTCAGGAGTGGATCTTGGTGTGTTCCCATGGAAAGCCCAGCGCTGGCCTCAGCAGCTCCTACTATCTCAACTCTACCGCCTCTCCTCAAAGTGCAGATAAACGGAGAAGGGGAAGCAGAAAGAGGAGCTAGGAGAAATACTGCTGGGGATACAACAAGGAACAAAACAGATGTGGTCGCTGCTCTTGGGGACTAAAGCATTCAGTGGAAGGGACATAGGATCATAAAAAGTACTTCTAAACAATTATTAAATTAAGAGAATCCAAAATTAACTTCAGAGGCAATGAGATATTTGCAAAGTGAAATATGCACAAAGAGTAGGAGATTTGCAAAGTGAAATGTGTGCAAAGAGTGATTCATGGTTATATCACTTAAGAGATAAGAAGGTACAAGTGGAGTAGGTGGAACAGATCAGCAGACACATCTCCTCACAGTCTAGCCCAATACTAGTCAATATCCACTGACTGCTATTTGTCCTCCAGAAAAAAGCTAGGGGAGTAAATCAACAACGGCCAAATGAGCTACAGCTGGCCCTAGGAAAACTGGGAAGAAGCAGATGTATCTTCAGCCATCACTCCCTCTGCCAGCTTCTCCTCCCCATGCCTGCAGTGGAGCCCTGTGTTCTCTCACTCCTCTCCTTCCTTCACCATATCCAAACTTGTCCTCAGAAAAACATGACCACACAATGAGAAGATCACAGGACAAGAGCCAAAACTCTCAATGTTGCTCCCAGCTCTTCCAATTACCAGTTGGGTTCAGTCATTCAACCTCTCAGATCCTTAGTGGTTGTTGCTATTTTAATGTACTAATACTTTACATATCTTCCTCAGAGTTTATAGTGAGAATCAAACATGACTTTTTTCAAAAGTACATTCATAAAGTGCTGAGATAGTCTGCATGCAAATATTTGTAACAGTATGTGGCACACAGTAGACATGTCATACATGGTAGAATGCTTTAATCAAGTGGGCCTTAAGTTCCTTTATGTCTCTCAAACACTAGAGTTGTATGACTTTAGGCATTTCCTTCCCTTAGTAACAATTAGATGGGAGAAATGAGCCCTTTGGGTGAGCTCAGCCTTCCTTGGTGGTAACAAGAGAAAGGGAAAGCGCTCGAAGGAATGAACTGCCACTGTTTCTGAAAACTTGTCAATTCATACAGGCCAACATCCCAGGAGGATGAATTCTACCATCCTTGAATCCTTAGAATCCTTCTATGCAGGAATGGCCACCACGTAGAACTGGTGACATGATGTTGATTTACAAACACTGAAAGTACTTACACTGACTATAATAATAGCAGAAAAAATGGGATCTGCATGCCCCCAAGAAGCTCCAAAGCTTACGGCAATTGCATCATCATTTTTATTTGCAACACAACACTCTACTTGAGCTGCGTTATTCATTTTCCACTGTGCATACCTCTCCCAACCTGCTCTGAGTTTCCTCCAAGAAGAAACAGGGAGAGGTTTGTTCATTCCTTGATATTTCTCCTAAATGTTCATGTAGGACCCATGAGATCGGCATTCACCCCCTCAATGAGCTTTAGGAGGGTCTCACTCTCTGTTGCTCATCATAAATTAATTTGTGGAGGATGCTCGATGACTGCCAGGTGAAGACCTGCTCCGTTGAGTTACAAATGGAGATTCGGTTCCATATGGTCACATTCTTAGAAAGAAGTAGCAGAGCAGGGATTTGAGCCAAGGAAATATGGCCTTAGAATCCTTTCTTGGGTGGGGAGGGTGAGGAATGGGGAGTTGGTCAAAAGGCACAAAGTTTCAGTTAGGATAGGTAAGTTCTGGAGATCCATTGTACAGCTGATGACTATAGTTAATAATATTATATTGCATACACAAGGTTATGTGGGGACTAACCATCATAAGATGAAAATATTCTAGCAAAAAATGCATTTAATACAGCTAAACTACCAACATCATAGCTTAGCCTAGCCTACCTTCAATGTACTCAGAACACTTACATTAGCCTACAACTAGGCAAAGTCATCTAACACAAAGCCTTTTTTTTTTTTTTTTTTTTTTTTGGGATGGAGTCTGGCTCTGTCTCCCAGGCTGGAGTGCAGTGGCACGATCTTGGCTCACTGCAAGCTCCACCTCCCGGGTTCACGCCATTCTCCTGCCTCAGCATCCCGAGTAGCTGGGACTACAGGCACCCGCCACCACCACATCTGGCTAATTTTTTGTATTTTTAGTAGAGACGGGGTTTCACCGTGTTAGCCAGGATGGTCTCAATCTCCTGACCTCGTGATCCACCCACCTTGGCCTCCCAAAGTGCTGGGATTACAGGCGTGAGTCACAGCACTGGCCCACAAAGCCTATTTTGTAATAAAGTATTCAATATCTCATGTAATTTATTGACGTTCTGGAATGCGTATAGCTTTCACACCATTGCAAAGCCAAAATATTATAACTTCAAGACCACTGAGAGTGCTTTTAACTCTCCTGACCACACACACAATTAGCATGTGAAGTGATGAATATGTTAATTAGCTTGATTTAATCATTTCATTATATATATCAAAACATCATATTGTATATGTAAATATATACAATTTTAACGTATTCATTATACCTTATTAAAGCTGAGAGAGGTAAGAGAAATACAAAACAAAATAAAAAGAAAATGTAATAACGGCTTGGATGAATTGCTGTCAGACTTTCCAAACCAGCCATTTCTTCTAACTTGTCATTAGTCAAGAAATGCCCTGTACGACGATTGTTTCTGTCAATATTATGCTAGCTTAAAGTAACAACATAAGAAACAAACAAATAAATCTTTTGGGGACTTAAAATTATTAGACAAATTAGGTACAGGACAAAACTATTTCTAAGGATAAAGCTGTTAATTCATAATGTAATTGTAACTTGAAAATAAAATTCTTTTCATCAGTCATCCTTCCCCTCTCAGTCCCCCGGCAAAAAAAAGACTCTATCCTATTAACTGCAACACTATAACCACAGGAGCAGTCTATTCCTGGCGGAAGGGAAGAGAAGATTTTTTACAAAGCATGACAGAGGTAAGAAAGTGGAGAGAACACCTTCGCCATCCATGAGACTGGGCTGGGAAACGGCCCTGGATATTTTCGGAGATGACAATGTCTGTTTCATTTTGTTGTATCTTTGAGGATAGAATGAAACGTCCAGGAAAGCTGTGCCCTTGTCTGCTTTTGTTACTCCTCTTCTTGGGGGAAGTTTTTTTCCTTTTGGGGAAAGTCACTATAAAGACATCAGATGAAGACAATGGCTTTTCTCTGCAGTCAGTCAGAGTTTCCACACCTACTAAAACTCTATCCTTCTATGAGAGGCGGTAGATGAAAAGGGGAAGGCGGGGAAAGCAGGGGCTTTGTGTAGACAGACCTAGCAGAGCATCATGGCTCTTCCTTTCTGAGTTATTTGACCTTGAGCCTCCTTTTCTTTGCTTGTAAAGGAAGGCAAATTCCACCCACCTTGCAGTGTTGTCGTGAGAATCAAATGAGAAAACGTATGCAAAGCACAATGCCTAGCAAATGGTGGGCATTCAGGTAATACAATTTTCCCTTTCCATTTTGTCATGTTTTCCTTCTTCTTGTCTGCCTTTCTTCCATACACCCCTGGTCTCTCTTTCACCTCTGCTCAGCCTTGCCTCTCAGATCCTTCATGCATCAAACGTTCTTCCTTCCAGCTCCTTGTATTCACATCTCCTGATGACAGTCCTTCACTCCAGCCAGGTAACCTTCTTATTCTGCTCTGCATACACCTAATAGGGAATCCCCACACTTACTTGATCACTGAACCTCTGGGGCTTCACAAGCCCATCTCTCTTCTCCCTGCAGAATAACCAACATCACTTCATCACTCACTCTTGCTTCAGTGCATTAGCTCATGCCATTTCCCATGCAGACTTCTCAGACTTCTCAACTTCCCCAAGGAGCTTTCTATGACAAAGCATCATTAGCTGAATTATCAGGGACATGTCTTTGCTGAAGTTGGCAGACCTTGGATAGGAGATAGTTAAGGATGATGGGGTGGGTTGCAGGCCCACCAGTTGGCAAATCAGGAGGGGATTTGCTTGGAGCAACTAAGCTAAGAGACTGGACATCTGTCTTTGAGGTTGGGAACATAGCAGAGAAGGATCCTGGCTCTTAAAGGATAGAGCTACTGGAACTAGAGCTGGAGACCAGACAGGCACCCCATAATATTAATAGAACTACGAGCGGCACAGAGAAGAAAGACTAGCTGGAAACTGGACATTGATGCCAAACCTTTGAACTGCCACTGGCGTGTGTAGGTTCTGAGCTGTCCTGCAGGCCATGAGGACTGTGATTCATTATCTATTGTGGCTGTGACTAATTACTACAGGCTCAGCAGTTTAAGACGACACAAATTTATTATCTTGCCATTTCTGTGGGTCAGAAGTTCAACACGAGTCTTGCCAGGTTGAAATCAAGGTGTCTGCAGGCTGCATTTATTTCTGGAGGCTCTGGGGAAGAACCCATTTCCAAGCTCACTCGAGTTACTGGCTGAATTCAATTTCTTGTGGTTGTAGGACTGAGGTCTCCATTTCCTTGCTGGCCACCAGCTACGGGCCACCCTCAGCTCCTGGGAACTCCCCTTTAGTCCTTAACACATGGGTCCCTGCACCTCAGAGCCAGCAATCCAGGCGGTGATTCCGCTTCAAGCTTGCAGTCTCTCGTGCCCATCCGCTACATCTCTCTGACTCCAGCTGGGCAAAGTTCTCTATTTTCAAGGGCTCATGTGATTACAGTGGCCCGTAGAGACAATCCAGGATAAGTTTCCTCTATTAAGGTCCATAATTTTAATCACATCCGCAAAGTTTCTTTTCCATGTAAGGTAACACATTCGTAAGTTCCAGGGATTAGGGTGATGACATCTTTGTGGGAGGTACTATTCGGCCACCATAGGTTGATTTCATAGAAATAGAAATAGTGTTTACCAGAAGCTGGGAAGTTGAAGGATGGAGGATTGGGGAGATGTTGGTTAAAGCATACAACATTTCAGTTAGACAGGAGGAATAAGTTCAATAGACTAGTGCAACATGGTGACTATGGTTAATAACATACTATATTCTCGAAAAAATGCTAACAGAGTGCATATTAAGTGTTCTCATCATAAAAGTTGTAACTATGTGAGGTAATATGTATTTTAGTTAGATTTATGCATTCACAATGTATGTATATGTGTGTATATATATATCTCTCATAAAAGACACATAAAGAATGCATAGTGTACCTGTGAGGAATTTATTTTCTTTTGTTTTTCTCCAATTTATATCTGTTTCTTCAGACTTTTTTTTTTTTTTTTTTTTTTGAGATGGAGTTTTGCTCTCGTCGCCTAGGCTGGAGTGCAGTGGCGTGATCTCAGCTCACTGCAAGCTCTGCCTCCCTGGTTCAAGCGATTCTCCTGCCTCAGCCTCCCAAGTAGCT
Source organism: Papio anubis (assembly GCF_008728515.1). NCBI lineage: Eukaryota > Metazoa > Chordata > Mammalia > Primates > Cercopithecidae > Papio > Papio anubis. Next base: position 6,229,476 of record NC_044979.1, read on the forward strand.
GGGATTACAGGCATGCACCACCATGCCCAGATAATTTTGGCATTTTTAGTAAAGACAGGGTTTCACCATGTAGGCCAGTCTGGTCTCGAACTCCTGACCTCAGGTGATCTGCTCACCTCAGCCTCCCAAAGTGCTGGGATTATAGGTGTGAGCCACCATGCCTAGCCTGTTTCTTCAGACATTAACTCTCTATCAGTCTTCTTGTTAACATGGACTGTTTGATTGAAGTTACATCTTGCTGATGTGTTTACATACCACTTTTGAAGAGACGAAGGGCAAATTATTATTAATAATATTAATGATGCATTACAGTGGTGCAGTTTTGTATCTCAGACAGCACTTTTATACGCCCTATTTCAGTTCATGGTTGGTTGTTTTGGTTTTTTGTTTTTTGTTTTTTGTTTTGAGACAGAGTCTCACTCTGTCACCCAGGCTGGAGTGCAATGGCACAATCTTGGCTCACTGCAACCTCCACCTGCTGGGTTCAAGCAATTCTCCTGCCTCAGTCTCCCAAGTAGCTGGGATTACAGGTGCACACCACCACGCCCAGCTAATTTCTATATTTGTAATAGAGACACGGTTTCATCATGTTGACCAGGCTGCTCTCAAACTCCTGACCTCAGATGATCCACCCACCTCGGCCTCCCATGAGTCACCACGCCTGGCCGCTCAGTTCATGCTGTAAACATTTCTGTTCCATAGGGAAGGCTTTTTCTACAACACACTCTCGACATCTACAAGTGATTTCCAGAAGCCTTCTCAGATCTTCAAAATCAGTGATTTCCCCCATAAAATGGAACAAAATGCACCTGAAAGGCTTAAAGAATAACTTCAGACATGATAAAGAGAGAACAGTGTTTTATGGTAAAGAAGAAGCTAGAGTCCCAGGCACTGAGTTCAGAGCTGCAGTTCCAGGCCCAAGGCCCCAGAGATCTCCCCGCCTGTGACCAGTGGTCCCCACTCAGCCTGTCAGCCCACTTCAGCCACTGCCTCTTCCTGGCCATGTCATGGCCCATCAATCACCTGTGATGGTCGAAACTGAGGAAGCTGAAGTTCCAAGGGTCTCTGCAGGATGACGAACTGTCATGGTTCATTGTCAGCATTTCCCCACACCACCCCTGTTGGCAGATGCCCCTCACTATTTATGGAAATACCTCGCAGTCATCTCTGAACTTGGCCTCCAATCCTTCTTTGGCACAGTGTTCTAAGCAGCCACAACCAATCACTTAGAATTGGTGCGAAGCTTGCTCTCTCATCACTCTGGTGCTATATTATTATTCTGCCATTCTAATGTAACCAGAAAGATTCTATATGATTTAACCAGGCTCAGAGAACTGTGGGGTATCAGAATGAGAAGTGCCCTTGGGGACTGAGATCAATCCATTTATTTAATAGACGGAAACTAGAGAAGTGATGTGGATTGCCCAGGGGAATCTATGGAAAGGACCAGGCCTAGATTTTCCTGCCCAGTCATCTACTAACATTATTAATAGGCTTTCCAAAGAAGAGGCTGGGCACAGTGGCTCACTTTGGGAGGCCAAGGTGGATGGATCACTTGAGGCCAGGAGTTTGAGACCAGCCTGGCCAACATGGAGAAACCTCATCTCTACTAAAAACATAAAAATTAGCCGGGCGTGGTGGCACACACCTATAATCCCAGCTACTTAGGTGGCTGAGGCAGGAGAATCACTTGAACCTGAGAGGCAGAGGTTGCAGTGAGTAGAGATCGAGCCTCTGCACTCCCGCCTGGGTGACACAGTGAGACTCCAGCTCAAAAACATAAACAAACAAAAAAAAAGAGAATCCCCTTGTGCTCCCCATTCTGAATTATAACATTACAGACCACCTGAGTCCAGAGGCACCCTAGTGCCCACCTGACCCCACTTCCCATCCGCTATGGCCACTGTCAGAATGTGCCCAGCCTCAGGGAGTTCTTTGTCAAGAACCCTTTCCATTTTGGGTCCTAACTGAATTAAAATCTTCTTCCCTAGAGCTCTCAAAAACTGGCCCTAGTTTTACCCTTTACAAGAGCCCCACAAACTGGTGAATGTATCTTCTTTTCCTGGGAGGATAGAAGTTTAATTTAGTTAAATGTATCGATCTCCAGATGGTTCCTACAACGTAAATCAAACGGTGACCATCCTGAGCACGATTCTGGGTGGGTGGGAAATATTTTTAGGTAAACTGATGTTCTGTGGGGAACTTTATTTTTTTTTTTTTTTTTTTTTTTTTTTTTTTGAGATGGAGTCTGGCTCTGTCGACCAGGCTGGAGTGCAGTGGCCGGATCTCAGCTCACTGCAAGCTCCGCCTCCCGGGTTCACGCCATTCTCCTGCCTCAGCCTCCCTAGTAGCTGGGACCACAGGCGCCCGCCACCTCGCCCGGCTAATTTTTTGTATTTTTTAGTAGAGATGGGGTTTCACCGTGTTAGCCAGCATGGTCTCGATCTCCTGACCTCGTGATCCGCCCGTCTCGGCCTCCCAAAGTGCTGGGATTACAGGCGTGAGCCACCGCGCCCGGCCTGTGGGGAACTTTAAAACAGCTCCTTCTAGACAGCTGCTTTCTCCTACACGCAGGGCCAGGCCTGGCCTCCTAGGAGCAACAACCCCGAGTGGGGCACCTGCGGCCAGAAAGCCACAGCCAGGCTGCTGTCACTCAGGCTGCCACGGAGGGCCCCCGTCCGTCATCCAGATGTCACCTTAAAAGAACTTTCTGAGGGTGAAAATGGCTTCCTCTAGGCGTGCGAGCTTCTCGCAATCTGCATTTTGACAGATGGTAATTTTTTTCCACAATGTAAGCCGTTTGACATGAAGAGTGTGCTTTTCCAAGGCACGTTTGAACTGATCGTTCGCCACCAGCTTTTGACAAAGCTACATATTATCGGAAATACCAAAGGCACAGCTCTCCTCTCCACTGTAACTCATGAAGCATATTAGGCACTGAAATTCTAATACCTCATTTTCATGACAAACGATGCAACAAGAGCCCAAAATGGCTGCCATGAATCTCCGTTGCTGACTGCGATCGCCCTAGGAGAAGGAAAGTGCGGAACACTTAACCTCTCTGCTTCAGCACGTGGTCGCATGAGGCACAGGGGACAGCTGGCCACGCGTTCAGCCTGTCATTCACATGGCTTTGGCACCCTCGTAACCTGGAGTGGACTGAACTGTGAAGCACAGGAACACGTCAGGAAACTGGAAGGATAGCAGGAACACCGACATTGCCCCAAACACGGGGGCCTTGGTGCAGAGTTGATTGACAGCTGCAGGAGTGAAGCCTTCCCACGGAAGCAGCACATTCATCGTGCTCGAAGATGGCTCTCCAGGGGCCCTGTGAGAGCATCGGAGGGTTTCCAAACCATTGGTAAGTCTTCATTTTACTTAATTGGTACGCAAACAGAAACATGAGCCAATGCTTCTATCAACCCTGGAGTCCCCAAGTATACACTCAGCCTTAGTTATGACACTTTTCCCTACAGAGCAGAACTCAGAAGTAGAAAATGGGCTAACTTGACCCTCCTGTAGGAGACCCAAGCAACTAAAATACAAGGAGCTTGCATTAGTCAGGGTTCTCTGGAGAAACAGAACCTGTGTACATATATACACACATGTATACATACACACACACATATATACATACCCATATATAGAAATAGAACATATATCTATATATATATGAGCCAATTCCCAACAAATATATGAGTCACTCTCTCTCTCTGTCACTCTCTCTCTCCATATACATGTGAAAAAACAGCATATATATATATGCCAATTCCCTATAGCAGTAAATCTCTCTCTCTCCCTTTCCATACGGACAGGGAGAGAGAGAGAGAGATTTACTGCTATAGAGAATTGGCTCATATGATTATGGAGGACGGAAAGTCCCAGGATCTGCAGGCTGTGTCTGCAGGCTGGAGACCCAGGAGTGCTGATGGTGTAGCTGCAGGGTCGAGACCCAAAAATAGTTGATGTTTTGGCTTGAGTTTGAAGGCAGGAAAGAATGGATGTCCCAGCTCAAAGGCAGGCAGGAGGAACTCATGCTTTTTTAGCTTTCTTTGTCCTATTTAGGCCTTTGCCTAAATGAAGCCCACCCACTCTGCCTTACTCGGCCTACCCGTTCAAATGTTAATCTCATCCAGAATCACCCTCGCAGACACACACGGAACAATTTTTGACCAAAGGTCTCGGCCCTCTGTAGCCCCCAGTCAAACAATACATACAATTAACCATCACAGCACTTTCTTGTCAGCACACTGGTGTAAGGCAAGTCAGTGGCCCCAAGATCTCTGTGGTGTAAAACCTTGGAGGAGATGGATAAAATTGTTTCTAGAAAGAAAATACACTACTGAGAGGCAGAGATGAATTTTTAGAGAGAGAAAGAGAGACAGACTAAATTTGTATCTATGTTTAAAGACTGTAATTTAGAGCGGATGCGGGATTTTGGGGGTCTTTCTTTCATTTTGTTTTTTGACTGGGGAATTTCTCTGACAAAGCAGTCAACATGTGCTCCCAAATCACTTAGTAAGTAGACTAAAACGAAAAAAAGTCTACAAATTTGAGATTTTCGAACTCTTTGTCTAAGCAATGTAGAAGTTGGCATCATAGAGGCAGAAAGATTTGTCTTTCTTCATTAAAAAGTTCTAAATCGGCTGGGTAGGGTGATTCAATGGGTAGGGTGATTCATATGTGTAATCCCAGCACTTTGGGAGGCTGAGGCAGGTGGATCACGAGGTCAGGAGATTGAGACCATCCTGGCTAACATGGTGAAACCCCATCTTTCCTAATATATAAAAAAAAAAAAAAAATTAGCCGGGCGTGGTGGCGGGCACCTATAGTCCCAGCTACTCAGGAGGCTGAGGAAGGAGAATGGCGTAAACCTGGTAGGCGGAGCTTGCAGTGAGCCAAGATTGCGCCACTGCACTCCAGCTTGGGTGACAGAGCAAGACTCTGTCCCAAAAATAAAAATAAAAAATAAAATAAAATAAAATAAAAAGTTCTAAATCTGTGACAGCCAGTAAGTAATACTATCAACCCTGTACATGCACAATACAGTGTGGTTCCGGCTCTGGATAGCCTGAGCTGCTGTTTTAGAAGAGAGGCATCATCGTGGAAGAGCCACCGGGGTTACCAACTGGACCAAGATGAAGGGCGCATGCTCCTCTGCTTCCCAAACCTTTTGGGAACCAGTCCAGAGTTCTGGTTGGGGTTTCCCAGAATAGAGGTCCCTCTGAGCTGCATCTGACCATGCTTTGTCTTACAAAAAACACGATGAACTTTTCTTAGCACTTATGATATGCCATGCACCGTCTTAAGCTCCATTAAGTGCATTACCTAATTTATTCCTCCTGACAACCTGATGCGGTAGGACACTATTGTAAGATCCATTTTAACCCCAGCACTTTGGGAGGCCGAGACGGGCGGATCACGTGGTCAGATCGAGACCATCCTGGCTAACACAGTGAAACCCCGTCTCTACTAAAAAAATACAAAAAACTAGCCGGGCGAGGTGGCGGGCGCCTGTAGTCCCAGCTACTCGGGAGGCTGAGGCAGGAGAATAGTGTGAACCCGGGAGGCGGAGCTTGCACTGAGCTGAGATCCGGCCACTGCGCTCCAGCCTGGGTGACAGAGTGAGACTCTATCTCAAAAAAAAAAAAAAAAGATCCATTTTACAGGTGATAAACACAAGTTCCAGAAATAAACAATGACTCCCCTTCAAAAAAAAGTTAATAGTATCACGCATCTGATTTGCATTTACCACTGGGTGTTATATTATATGACCGGGGATGTAGGCAGGTGGTGTGAACCAGGGTTGCTGGTATAAAGGCTCGTACAGTTTGCTCAAATAGCTCACTTTTTAGAGAAATATAGCATTAAGAGTACTCCTCCCTTAGTTTTCTCACTATGAATTCCCTTTAAATGGCGAATACCTTGGAAAGGTAACACATTCAGCCTGTCACACTTTTACGGTTCATAAGCATTTATCAGATTGGCAAGGCATTCCCGAGCAGCTGTGTCAGGCTGGACCTCTATTGGAGCTGGAGACTGGGAATCTAAGAAGGGCAGAAATGGTGTCAAAAGGGAGACCGGGGCCACCCTCATGACACCAAAAAGATCCGTGGCCCCAGCATAGTGCAGACTGTTTGGATCATGGCACCCACAAACATTTATCGAACTCTTAATGTGGTTCAGTTACATCTAGATTCTGGGGGATATAATTATGAATCAGGCATAGCTCTTACTCTGAAGGTAGACCAAGTAAATAAGTAATTATAGTACAGTGTAATAACCATCATAAGAAAATAATGCAAAGGTGTCCTATAAGGAAGGCTTCTAAGCCAGCTTAGGAGGTCAAGAATGCTTTCCCAGGAGAGGTGACAGCTAATTTAAGTCCTAAAGATGATGAGAGGTCTCATATCTCTCTACTGTGTACTCCATTTGCCAAAGCAATAAGGAATGTGCTGGTGAGAAGGGTACCATCCTCCAATCCAGTCCCATTAATTTATTTGAAGATTCCTGAATACCTACAGTTGGTCACTCTGGGCCACTGAAAGTTTACTTTCTTTGCAATCTGTATTCTACCCGATGTCAGCCCACTCTCCTTAAAACCCTGCCTCCCATGTACACATACATACTCATGCACTCACACACACAGCTCTCTCCAGAACACACACACACACACACACACACACACTCACGTGCATGCTTTAACCTTGGGAGATCTTACTCATCCTTCCTCAGTGGTGGCTGTCCTCTGTAGGCCAGGGCTCATGGTAGGAGAGCTCTCAGATAGCAATGAGATGCCAGAAGCATGAAGTACTAGGGATAATGGTGATGCTACATAGTCAGGGATAAGGTGAGCACAATTATAACAAGCAGTAGGATTGGAGGGACAGCCAGGAAAGCCTCACCGACAAACAACCACGGAGATTATTAACAAGGCAGGGGGTCTCTGGGGGAAAGAAAGATGAGCAGCCAACAAAGACATTCCACATCCCTACAGCCAAAAGAAGCCAAGGAAGGATAATTTGGAGGACGAACCAATTTGGGGACCTGAAACCACTGACTGAAGGAGAGGCCAAAGCCAGGAAGAAGGGTCCTGCACCACCACAGCAGAGGGATGCGGTGTGATTTCCCCATGCTTCTCTAAAGAGAAGGCCATTTACTCAGTGTATCCGTCCATTCTCGCATTGCTATAAAGAACTATCTGAGAGCGGGTAATTTATAAAGAAAAGAGGTTAAATTGGCTCATGGTTCTGCAGGCTGTACAAGAAGCATGGCTGGGGGGCGCCTCAGGAAACTTACAAACATAGCAGAAGGTGAAGAGGAAGGAGGCACATCTTACATGGCCAGAGCAGGAGGAAGAGAGCAGGGGGAGATGCTACACACTTTTAAACAACTAGATCTCATGAGAACTCACTCACTATGACAAGAATAGTGAGGGGGAATATCCTCCCCCATGATCCAGTCACCTCCCACCAGGCCCCTCCACCGACACTGAGAATTACAATTCAACATGAGATTTTTGGCAGGGACACAAATCCCAACCATATTACTCAAGTAACCACAAACTTGGAAGAGGGAAACATCTAAGTGTTTTGAGGATGCTTAGACATCAATGAAGTTGACATTGATCCTGTGAATCCCAAACCTCATCATACCTTCATGTTTCTCCCCCTATCCCCAACCCCTTTAGAGTAGGGCACATGGGGACCAGGTAAGAAATGGAGTCATGACCCAGATTAACTAACAGTTAAAACAAAACACTGAGGTTTTTTTTTTAATTCATCTGGTGATTATTTTCCCAGTCCTTGAATTTGCAATTGGACTGGTCATATATAGTAATTGGCAGAAGATCCACATTAGTATCTTGTCCTGTAGATAAAAACTATCATGGCCAGGAAAGCCAAGTGAAAGCTCTGATGCTAACTTCCCATGACTACAATAAAAATATAAAAAACAATGCCACACCCCAAGGGGATGTGCAGGACCTTAAAGATCTAAAAGTATGCATGGGTTGTGGTATTCATCATACATATTTCCATTTAATTCATCAGTCTTTCTCTTACAAAAGACAGAAAGAAAGTATGAAAGGAATGACTGCAAAGTTACCCAAGTAGTAGCCCCACATACAACTGCTATTCTAGATATCACATTATTGCTAGAGCAATAATACACTCAGGTATATTTTGGTAGGCAGTCATTGATCTGCATTGAGCCTCATCAGAAAGGCATATCAGACACTCCTTGTATTTACTTGGAAGGGACAGCAGTACACATTTACAGTCCTATCACAGGGTTACACTAACTTTCCATCTTTCCAAAGAATCTGAAGGGTCCTGAGCCACCTGGACAACCTCCAGAACATCATACTGGTTCACAATGTAGGTGACATCACCTTTACTAGACTAGATGAGGATGGCAAAAAGTTATTGGAGGCTTTGTTAGAAACACATGCTCCAGAGAGTGACAGATAAACCATACAAGATTCAGGGGCCTGCTTCACAGCGTGTATTTTGTGGTTCAGTGTTCTGAGCATGTGGGAATTCCCTTAACATAAAGGATAATTATTTCATCTTCTATCTCCCATCCTCTATGAAAAATGAATGCTTAATGCCATGTAGGCCTCTTTAGGCTTGGAACACAGCATACTTCATGCTTGGACATATTGTTCTGACCCATATACCAGATGATCAAAAGACTCTACCCCTTTGTTGTGGTCCCAGCACAGAAACATCATGGCCGCAGACACAAGCCATAATGTAGACAGTGCTGCTGCTTGGGGCATGAGACACAGCAGACCCCTTGGTATTAGAAGTATTTGTGGTGGGAAAAATGTCATATAGAATGTATGGCAAGCCTCACTAGGAGAATCATGATATAGATTCCTTAGGGTGCTAAAGTGAGACCAGATCACCTGCAGTGGAGAATTACATACCTTCTGAAAAAGATAGCTCCTGAAATGCGAATGGGCTCTGGTAGAGAAGGAGCATCTGATTCTGGGACATCAATGACCACACAGCATTGATGGCCAGAACTGCCCCATCTTGAGTTGATTTAGACCCACCCACCCAAGTCATGAGGTGGGGTGGGCCCAGCAGTGATCCACCATGAGACAGAAGTGGGCTCTGTGATTAGGTGTGAGCAGGGCCACAAGGTGCAGGCCAGCTGCACAACCAGAGGGTGCAAACCCCAACCCCATCCAAGGCTGCTGTACTAGCGCTTCTTCCTCAGATCACAGGGCAGAGGCGGTGGGGGATAGGGAGTCCTCCTAGGACTACCTGCTTGGAAATGAAAAAGACTAAGCTTTGTTCACCATACATGGAAATTATAAACACACTTGAGGTAGCCCTCAAAGATACTGCTGGGGGGAAATCTTCCCAACAGACAGAGCTTTGGGTAGGACCCTGGTTGTCTACTTTGTGTGAAAGAAGAGGTAGCCTGAGCGTAGAAATAGGGCTTAGATAGGGCCCTAGAAATGTCCAAATTGGGGAATCGGTAGCAAGAAGCTCTGGGAGGGGCCTACAGATGAGCCTATGGCGGTGGGCATGAAGGTCTTTATCATATGACAATGCTCTCCAGATGGAAGTTACTTCAGAAGACTCACCAAGCAACCGAGTGTACAGAGGGACTTGCCTGGTTGAAGCTGGCCAGCCTTTGTCATTGGCCACCCCAGGGCTGGCACATGGGCACCAAGATAAAGTGGCCACAGTGGCTGAGATAGAGGCCGTGTTGGGGCCCAAGAGCATGGACTCCCACTTTCCAAGGCTCAGCTGGCTGCCACCCGGCTGATGCCCATCCTGTCAGCAACAGAGACAGGTGCTAAGCCCTAGTAGGAGCCCACCCCTCGTGGAGACCAAACAGATGATTGGCTGCAAGTCGGCTACACTGGACTACCCTTCAGTGGGGAGCAACTAATCTCATACAACTGACAGATTCTGGATTCATTTTCTTTCCTTGCCTGCATGAAAATTACCACCCATCTTATGGCATTTTGTTAGAGCAGCCTGAACGGACTCAGGCAGAATTCACTGTAGCTGAGCTGGATTCCTCTCTTTGAAGATGATCTTTCTGAAGATGATCTGGGACCCCAGACCAGCAGGGCCTCAGCTGAATGCACTTTGGGGGATGAACAAGAGCTGGGGACAGTTTTCCTGTGTGATGATTTGTGGTCTGAGTGTAAAGTTGGACTCTCTCAATTCTGGCTTAGCTATCGCCACCTGCAGAAGAACCCTCATTGGTGGCTTCATGTCCCAGAGGGAATCCAGGGCCAAGGACAGCCTTGAGAAAGGCTTGCATTCAGTTCTGCTCAGCTCTGCACCTTGGCTTGGTAGACTTGGCGTTTCTAGCTGGCGTGTCTTTGTGGTTTCTCGCTGCCGGTACTTACTGCTGAACCACTAGAAGGTGGTCTCGGGGCTGGCATGGAGCTGAGGCAGTGGGCAGGGAGCGAAGTGGACACATGAGAGTGGTGTCACGGAGGCAGAATCCAGGTGTTCTGTGATTAACTGGAAGCTGAGGGATGGAGCAAAGTGGTCAAGGAAGACTCCTGGGCTTTTAGCTCCAACACTTGGATGGATGGGAGAGAGTTTAGTGTGTGTAGATGTTAAAAGGGGTGAAAGAGGGGGCAAGGGAGGAAATGAATGATGGTATGAAATTAAGATCCAGTTTGGAGTAATCCTGCCTGGGGCCTCTGCCTCTGGCTGGGCCACGGGTCTGAGTGAACCTCCTGCTGGCATCTGGGTTCCTATTTGTGTCACCACCTCCTGTGTGGTCCCCTCAACCAATCCCCACCTCAGCTGCTTGACCTCTCACCTGGGCCCTGGCAGCCAGCCCTGAGGTCCCACCTGCGCACATCTCAACCCCTCCCTCTGAATGCTCAGTAAGATGAGCCTCAGTTCCAGGAGAGATGAGGACATCCCCTTGCCAGTATTGCTCAAGTGGCTGCCACACTCTGTCATCACAGCCTCAACTCTCTCCTGATTTGCCTTTGCTTCTCTCTGTCGCTGTCATTCCTGGCATCACCTGGGAACACACTTATAACAAAGACCAAGTGAATAACGCTGGATGGACAGAAAACACATTAGTCATTTCCCAGCTCCATTCCAAAGCCTAGCTGAGCTAATTAGATTGGATTAAAGGATTTTGAGGTTCGCTTGTTGGAGAGATAAGGATTAAGCAATAAGGAGCTTTCCCTTCCTATGATCTCCAAAGCCATCACCACAGAATAGCAGTGCCCTAGCTTCTTGGAAGCTTTTCCTAAACTGCCAGCGTCTCTTCCTTCATTTGTATTAATGAAATCAGTCAAAAATGATTAAGCTTTCTGTAGCTTTGAAACTTTTGCAACTCATAAATTATTGAATATAAAAGTTGGAAATGAGTTTAGAAGGCATCCCAGTCTAAAACCTCATTTTACAGATATGAGAACCAGAGAAGTTAACTGACTTACTCAAGGTCACACAGCAACTTCCAGGCAGAGCACTGAGGAGAACCCATGTCTCTCGTCTCCTGAATTAGCCCTGCTTTCTGTCTTCTCTCACCCCTAGAAGCGGAGACTAAACCACACGGAGACTAGAAGATGATGGAGGAGCGCCCACTCGAGCGGATCATTTCTGTTGTGATGTCTCTGCTCTGTGTCTGTCAAACAAGATGCATGGATTTTGAGCAGCAAGCAGCTCTGATATCTCACTAGAGACTGCCGAGGGAGGGGTGTCCTGGGAAAGCTACGGGGCTATAAAACTGGAAGGAAGGGAAAGGGTGACATCCTGGGGAAGCTACGGGGCTATAAAACTGGAAGGAAGGGAAAGGGTGACATGGAAACACCACAGAGAAAATGCACCTTGGCCATCAGTGCTGCAGACAACGTGGCTCCTGTGTGTTTCCTTTATGGCCACTATAAAACTACAGCCTGGACAGTGAGACTCCCCTAGACAGGAGAGGCCTCCACTGAGCTGGCCGGGCACCCTTCCTCCAAGGAGCAGTGAAATGTGGAATGCAGGAGCTTCAGGGCTGGAAAAGATGGAAGGCCCTTTCACATCAGGGTCACAGAGGTCAGGGTCAAAGCCAGGACTAGAATGTAGATCCTATCGCACTCTCGTCTGCGACCCCAAAGGAACCCATGCTACGATGACAAGCAGGTCTAGGGTGAGGGAATGGGGGGACTATCATGGAAGGATGACAGTGGCTCCATCCTGGAGGGCCATACCCCAGAGAGGTCAACAGCACCCACATGTAGATGGTGGCTGGAGCCGGGGTGTCTGCCATGAGGACTTGTGATTACCTGGATTCATCCAGCCCAGAGAGGTGATTTCTTGGTTATCTGGCACATGCTGACCACCTACCTGTGAGCAACTCAGTGCCAGCTATTTTGGGGATTCAGAAGGCACTGAGAACAGACATCATTCCTCTCTGTCTGAAGGCCCTTTCTGCCCGTGGCTGAAAGGATGTTCTGGCTCTAAATCCTTGTTCTCAGCTTGCCACATCCTTTTAGTCTTACCATGCCAGGTTACTGTTGCTGCCTTGAGTTCTTGTTTCAGAATATGTCAGCTGAGCTGTGGGGCCTACATTTCCCTGACATCCCTTCCCTTTTGGTCTTGGGTCAGGACTGGCCAGAAGAGAGCTCGAAGAGACCTGGAGGGGCGCACAAGTGCAGTCACTGCCGTGCTCTGCAAGGAGCTCAGGGCAGGTACTGCTGGGCACATGCCTGTCACCTGTGACCCTCTGGCTCACCTGCCACTGGGGCAGCTCATGCCGGGGCCCCACCTTCAGCCTGTGGCATCTGGGGCTGGGGGCACATGCAGCCTCTCCTGCAGGTGGTCGCGTCATCGCTATGAGAGGGCAGACGCGGTTCCAGGCTGCTCAGCCTCCCTGTCCATCTTTCCTTCCTGCTGGACAGCCTCAGGCCCAGCAGCAGATGCAGAGGCCACGGCCTCCCTGAGACGACCTAACGAGCCACACGGTGGCACCAGATCCACCTCCTGTCCTCCCCCAGGCGGCCTAACGAGCTCCACAGTGGCACGGGATCCACCTCCTGTCCTCCCTCAGGCGGCCTAACGAGCTCCACAGTGGCACGGGATCCACTTCCTGTACTAAGTTCCTTCCTCCAGGACAGTCACATCTCTGATTGAACACTATCCAATACCTGTTATTATTAAGATCTTTTATAGCTTGAGCCACTCATGAAAATTTTATATTGCTACTTATGGTATTATTTTTCCCTACCTTAGAGGTCACTTTTCCAGGCTTATGGCCTGAAGCATGACCCCCCAGTCCCCACCCCATTGCTGACTTTTATTTATATATTTATTTTTTGAGTGTTGAAGGAAGGAGCTGTGATCTGTCTCCTTCTTGGTTTTTTTTTCTCACTCAGAAGCCCCATCATGACTTTCTCAAGGGTATGCCTTTCTGTACTCACCACACAGCACAGGTGCCCAAGAAGCACTTGTTGCATTGAATCGGACTCTCCAAGGGGAGCCCTGCCATCTTCCATACTGACCAGCTGTGGGCACAAAGGCAGCCACCCCAAAGGCTCAGCCAACTATAGTTGCTGAGCAAATGCTGTCCACGGCAGGCGGGAGCATAGGACCCCCTTCTCCGCAGCAAGTAGGTGTCTGAATTTTTTTTTTTGAGACAGAGTTTTACTCTTGTTGCCCAGGCTGGAGTGCAATGGTGCGATCTCGGCTGACTGCAACCTTCACCTCCCAGGTTCAAGCGATTCTCCTGCCTCATCCTCCTGAGTAGCCCACTACTCCCAGCTAGTTTTTTGTATTTTTAGTAGAGATTGGGAGGGGGTTCACCATGTTGGCCAGGCTGGTCTCGAACTCCTAACCTCAGGTGATCCACCCACCTCAGCCTCCCAAAGTGCTGGGATTACAGGTGTGAGCCACCATGTCTGGCCAAATTTTCCTTTCTCTCTTGGGTCCAAAATTCAATCTGCCTGGGGTGATTGATTTGTCGGCTGGAATCCAGGCAGACAGTCTGGAATTACACTATAAGATCATCTATTTAACCTTAAAATATTGCCACGAATCTAAAAATTACCCTGATTCTGTGTCCTTTTTATCAGCTTGGGCCTCCTGGAATAATGCCTGTCTCAGCTGGGCCTGAGTCATCCATGGTCTAAAGGACACTGGACAGTGGTCTTCTCTGAGCGGTGTTTGGGGAGATGATCCATCCTGTGACCATATAATCACCCCGTCCCTTCCACAGCTTTCCTTGTATTCAGTTATCCACATGCCCAGCACAGAAAAGGCACTGGGGCAGGACCTTCCAAGGACTCTGGAACACACATAAGAGAACACACAACTCCAACTCACTTAAATGATTTAATTGATTTATTGAGCTGTGTAAAGCCAGAAGCAGATAGGATTTTAGGTATGGTTCAATGAGATTTCTGTCTCTCCTGCTCTGTGATCATCTTGGCTTTGCCCCCTCTGAGTGCCATTCTATCCATGGATGGGCTTGCCTCATGGATACAAAATGGCTGCTGGCAGCAGTAAGGGCAGCAGGCTTCTCTGGGCATATTCAGAAGGAGAGAGTGTAACCTCCCAACTGGTGGAACAAAATTCCTGACCTATGCTCTGACTGGATCACACCTGAACTAGTGCCTGTGGCGGTGATTCAGCTGTGATCCTGAATTGTCTAGGTCCACGTTCGGTGCCCAGTACTCCGGCAGGGAAGACGCTGTTAACACACAGGGAGACCAGTCCAGGCTCCTACGGGCAGGAGCTGGGTGTGAAGTCAGTGATTTCCAAACGGCAAGACAGAAAAATAAGAGGGGAAGGTGGAATGAAAGTTGGGGAGGAAATCATGACTTCTACTCAGTAAGGCTAGGGCCTTGAGTTGCATCTTCAAGAATGGATAGGAGGCTGGGCACGGTGGTTCACACCTGTAATCCCAGCACTTTGGGAGGCCAAGGTGGGCAGGTCACCTGAGGTCAGAAGTTCGAGACCAGCCTGACCATCTCTACTAAAAAATACAAAATTAGCCAGGCATGGTGGCTCATGCTTATAATCCCAACTACTTGGGAGGCTGAGGCAGGAGAATCGCTTGAACCTGGGAGGCGGAGGTTGCTGTGAGCCGAGATCACACCATTGCACTCCAGCCTGGGCAACAAGAGTGAAACTCCTTCTCAAAAAAAAAAAAAAAAATGATAGGATCGGGATACGGCACAGTACACAATAATCCTAGATCCACCTGTCTTGTCCAGCAAGAACCCAAGGGCCAACAAATGTTCATCAAATTTATTTCACCCTAATGTTGTGTGGGCAATGCATAATTGTGAGCAAGTCAAAACTAAGAAAAGCCAAGGTGAAGGTGAACAGCTGGCAAAGGCATGGGATGGAAAAAAATGACAAAATCAGAGGGCTCTTCAGCTGAAACAATTCCACAGTTTTTTTTTTCCTCCAGAACATTATTTTGATTGGCCAATTACATGCTATAAGATCAGATTGAATTCCACGAAGAAACACTTGGATAGAAATAATTGTAGGTAGAGTCATTTTATTAGTATTCCTAAAGACCTCTGATGAGGAATAATGATGGTAAATCATTAATAGATATTTTCAGCTGCTTTAAAAATTAAATCTGTTCCACAACGTGTTTCACAATTTTATAGCCATTATACGGAGCCCTTTGGGATCGTCTCGTAAAAGGCATTCCATAAATTTGATCTGTCCTTGTATTGCATTACATTTTACAGCAATAATCTGGCATTTTGAAAAGCTCCAAGGCATCATCTCCTTCAGAAGGAGCAATGAAGAAAAGTGCAGGAGAACGGAAAATGACAGGTTCTGCAGAAGGAATCACCATCCTTTTCTCAGAACACTACCAGGAAAGGGGTCAGATGTGATCAATGCTTTCTGGAGGATTTATTCCACTATTCCCTGAGGCCTCTTGTGAAATCTTACTGAATATGTCTCTTCCTCAATTGTTCTTTTGAAAAGAACCCCACAAAGGGATGTGCTCTCCAGGACAGTCTCCGGCGCGCATCACCCCTGCCTCCTCACAGGGGAGCTGAACGCATTCCGCACAGATGAGCCCAGCCTAGGAGGCGGAGAAGCAGCTCATCCTGTTTTCTCAACCTGCTGCGTGGTTGCCAGGTCACAACCAAAACTCTACTTCTGTAATGACTGTGAGGCTCTGCAAACTTCCCTAGGCATTTGAAATTTCAGATACAAAACTCACAAAACACTCAAGAAGGGAAGGCAAAGGATATCCCTAATTTGCAGCAGTATTGCATTTTTTCAATCAACTAAGCACTGCTTTAATTTTAGGTTGGAAAATCTAAGGGGTGTGCATTAATGATCTTAAAGTCAACGGCATCATACAGCTCTAACCAGAGGGCCCTGACAATAGTGCACAGAAGACTTGGGATAGAAGTAATTTAAGTTCAGACTCTGATTTGTACACCAGTTCATGGGGCTATAATTGCTGCACAAGGAACCCAGACTCTACCCAGCGACCTGAGCAACATTCCTCCGGCTGAAACAAATAGAATCATGAATTAAAGAAAATGGGAGAGGCAAACATTTTGTGGGAAGAAGGGACTCATTTCAGGAGCCATAGTCACTTCATGGAACAAGGCCTGGGCTATACAATGGGCATGTTCAATGTTATGAGTGGCAGCAAACCACCCAGAACTAGTGGGTTTTACATGAGATGGTGTGCATCACCTGGGCCATGTCAATGGAGCTTGATGGACAACATGGCTGTCATACCCAATACTGCTGGCCATCAGTATCCAATTCTCTCCACCTTAGGTTCCAGGAAGATTGTACTTTCCAGACCCCTTGCAGCTAAGCAGGGCCATGGGACCACTTCTAGCCAGTGAACCATGAGCCGCAGTGACACGTGTGGCTTCCAACTGCCACTGTGCCCCTTGAGCCTTCTTGTGATCTGCTCACCCAGGAACATGGGGCCCCATGCTGCATTGGTGGAGCAAGACTGCAGCCCCAGAGGACAGCTGTCCTGGGCTGTCTCCCACTCTCATGGATAATTTTTTAGGAAAGGCAAATACATTGGTGTTAAGCAATGGGGATTTTGGATTTTTGTTATTGTTACTCCAGTACAGCCTCACTTATGTAGACTAATATAATAACTGAGCATAATTTAAGGTGAACATAAAAAAGGGTAACTATTCTCAACCTACTGTACGAAGTAGCTTTGTGAAAACTTAAGGAATAGCCAGTTCTCAGCCACTGCAAAGGCTTCTGAGGGTGAAAACAAAGGGACCTCAGGATCCCTGGGTGAAATGCCCACCTCATGGGAGCCTGTTGACCTGAGCAGATGTTCCCAGGATGCTCCTGATTTCCACACCAAGGATGAACCATGCCCACTGGAGCACAGCCCTGGCTTCCGGTGCCATTGGTTAATGGGGTGAAGGACGACAGTGCTGGCTTCTGTGATCAGCTCAAGCCATGCAGAGATAACGGGCTTGGCAGATGCTCTGGAGCCCAGAGCAAAGGCACTCAGCCCCTGTCAAGAGCCTCTTGGCAGCAGGTGGGGCCCCTCTGAGGGTCTCACTGACTGTGTGGGTAAGTGCCCAGCATAGCTGCCCACAAACAAATGATGAAGACACAAAACCAAACCAAAGGACTCAGAGGATGTTTCTACAAGACAGACTTTACAGGTGAGGAGAGCGCCCCTAGTGGGCCGTTTTGGCCAGGCTGTGAGTGGGACTTCAAGAAGTTCAGGCACAGACGTAAAGAGCAACTCATGGTGAGTCCCTGCAGATCCCGCTGGCCCCTCCCACCTTGGGCGTGGTCGTCTGTGCCCCTGGCAACTTTTGTTCCTGGGAACGCATCCTATTCTCCTCCATTCCCCTCCCCATGTCCTCAGCTTAGGATGGATTTCATTAGGAGCAGCAAGGACTTCTTGGGGAAAAAAATTCCCTTTATTTAGATAATATTGATCAACTCCAGGACCCTAATAGAGGTCACAGTCAATGGAGTATCTTTTCTGGCCAGGGGGTGGCTCATGACTGTAATCCCAGCAATTTGGGAGACCGAGGCAGGAGGATTGCTTGATCCCAGAAGTTCAAGACCAGCCTGGGCAACATAGCAAAACTCTATCTCTACAAAAAAAAACTTTAAAAATTAGCCAAATGTGGTAGTGCATAGCTGCAGTCCCAGCTACTGGGGAGGCTGAGTTGGGAGGATCACTTGAGCCCAGGAGTCAGATGTTGCAGTGAGCTGAAATCACACCACAGCATTCCAGCCTGGGTGATAGAGCAAGACCTTCTCTCAAAAAAAAAAAAAAAAAAAAAAGAGCTCAGCAGCCAGTGGACAGGATCAGTGCTTACTGGGCTTAATTAAATCGTAGTCTTGAAGCATCTGTGAGCTTAGTTTTTATCTTTATGGAATGAGTTGCTCTATTATTCAGTCTTTTTCTTTTTATTAAGTGATCAGATGCAAAGTATAAAGTAAATGTTTTTCTTTCCATTTTCTTCTAGATTGGAATATTCTTATTAATATAGAAAAATTCTAGCTTCCTGGAGTACATTTAGGACTGAATAGAAGGTACTTCTCTTAGAGTATTGCACAGCAAGAAACCTCCCACACATCTGATTGGCAACAAAGACACCACTGCCGTTGAGTGAGGGCAAGATCAATAAATGGGCAAGATCAATAGGATATTTGTATGGAAAAAAAATGAATCCTGACCCCTCTCTCATACCATACTCAAAAATTTATTAGACATGGATCATAGACCTGTGAAAGGTGAAATAAATAAAACTTTTAGATAAATGCACAGACTAGATTCATGACATAGGGGAAAACAAATTCTTAAACATAGCAGAAAACGCACCAGCCAGAAATTCAGAGCTGATAAATTGACTTCATGACCATTCAAAACACTGTCCATAAAGAGGCAGGATTAAGATTGTGAAAGGAGGCCAGACGCGGTGGCTCAAGCCTGTAATCCCAGCACTTTGGGAGGCTGAGGCAGGTGGATCACGAGGTCAGGAGTTCGAGACCAGCCTGGCCAACATGGTGAAATCCCATCTCTACTGAAAATACAAAAATTAGCCAGGTGTGGTGGTGTGTGCCTGTAGTCCCAGCTACTCGGGAGGCTGAGGCAAGAGAATTGCTTGCATCCCAGAGGCAGAGGTTGCAGTGAGCTGAGATTGCACCACTGCACTCCAACCTGGGTGACAGAGTGAGACTCCATCTCAAAAAAAAAAAAAAAAAAAAGAGAATAGATTGTGAAAGGACAAATCACAGTAGCAAGTCAGGTAGCCTCTCACACAGTCCTGCAAGTTCCCAAGATGGGTAGAATTTTCCATCTTAATAAGGGCATTTCAATCCAGCAGCAAAAGGAGACGACAAATAGGAAAATATTTACTTTGCAAAAGACGGGAATACATAGACCTGACAGAGAACTCATATCTCAAATATGTAAAGAACTCCCTCAAATTGATAAGACAAAGACAAGCCAATTAGAAATAGTCAATAGACTCGAGTAGACAGTTCATGAAAAAGGACATGCAAATGACAAATAAACATATGGGCAAAGCAAAACGTCATTATTTATCATGAAAATGCAACCAAAAGCCTCAAAGAGATAATGCTACACACCCATCATAATGGCTAAAGTTAGGCAGGCTGTGGTGGCTCACATGTCATCCATGAGAGGTCAAAGCAGGAGGATTGCTTGAGGCCAAGAATTTGAGATCAACCTGGGCAACAAAGCAATACCTCATCTCTACAAATAATACTAATAATAATAATTATTATAGCTAAAATTAGAAAACTAATAATACCAAGTGTTGGTGAGCTTGGGGAGAAAGTAGAAGCTGCATTCCTGGTGGAAATGTAGAACTGACAGTATTTACAAAAGCCTCAGAGGCAATTACCCTATGACCCAGCAATTCTACTGCTAGGTATGTACCCCAATCATTACTGCATGTGTCCACCAAAAGACACACGCCAATGCTAGCAGCTATATTTATAAAGACCAAAGGTAGAAACTCCTTAAATGCCCATCAATAACAGAAAGGATAACACAGGCAATAGATGGTTACAATGGTGGTGGTGTAAAAATGAACTACCGCTGTACACAACCATGTGCATGAATCTCAAACACAATCATGGGACAAAGAAGCCAGACACAAGACTACACACTCTAAGATTCCGCTTATTTGAAGTTCAAGAACAGATAAGACTACTCTATGGGAGTAGAATTCAGAATGATGGTTAATTTTGTGGGAAGATATTACCCAGGGAAAAAGCACGAAGGGGCCTTTTGAAGCTTTGGAAGTATTTTTGAATGTTGACCTGGGTGGTGAACACACATACATGTACACACACACACACACACGCAAAATGTATCAAGCTGTCTCTTGTAGATAGGTTATATTTTATACATAGTAATCCTACTAATAGAAAGAGAGACTAATAAAATCTACTGTTCTTCCTATTAGCTTCATGTTTGCATTCTTCCTTGTTAGATTGTACTGAAATAAAGGACAATCTATTTTGTTAGATGAAGAACATATACTTAATTAGTAGGTCTATTAAGTCATGAATTCAGTGGGCGGGGGGGGCAGTGGGAAAAACAAGACAAAAGGAGATGGCATCAGTTTGCACCCCCTTAGAATTGTGGCAGCATGTCTGTGATGCACCTGCTATTCATAGGCAGGGAGGTGGCAGATGGGGAGATTCAGGACTGAGAAAGCACAGGAAGTGAAATACCACGGTGTCCTCCAAACACAGCCACTGTTTGTCATGATCCTTTCTCCTCACTTCCCACTCATTTTTTTAGTGAGGCTGATAGATATCAGCCAAGTTGTGGCACAAAGACTCCAGATCTAAAGCCAAGTCATTGCATCAAATTTTAGATCATTGTACGGGTGAGGAAAGTGAGGCCCAGCAAGGTGGAAATGACACATCCAAGGTCACACAGCTAGTGACTACACGGGGAGGTCAGTGGCTTAGAATCCACATCTGCCAACTTCCAGTCTACTCTTCAGTGCCTTCCAGGGCTGTGCTGAGCTCACGCACTGCATCACAGCTGGACAATGAGGGAAAATGTGGGATGGCTGTGATTTAAAATATTGAAGAACAGGATGGAACAGGCGAGCTGTTTCCTGTCACTTTTGTGGAGAGAATATTGCAGCAAGAGGATTTTGATTAAATCTGAACAGAAGAAACTGCTTTTTACTGGGCACCTACCAGGTGTTATTATTTTGACTCCAGTCCAGCTCCACAAGAGACGGATGTGGACTCACGTGAGTTCCAGAGCGGCAATTCTGGGCCGTTAGAGAACAGACACGTGTGTATCCAGGTGGCTCTTTCGACCCCACTGCTGTGAGTGGCATAAGAGTGCAATATTGTCACATCATGATTCTCACCCTTAGCAAACCCTCTCCCTCAGAACTGGCCAAAAGGACTCCCAGGAAGCCAGGTACCCAGGTGTTCATGCCTAGAGGAAGCCAGCCCCGTCATTTCCCAGCAGCAGCTTTGTGAGAGGAAGCACAGGTGTCAATGCCATGTAGATAATTACGTGGCTGCCTCCCCACCTGCTCCTGGTTGCGGACAGGGACCTTTGCTCTGGTGCTAGATGTCCCAAGGGTCCTTCTGCATGACCCCGTTCACTTCCCCACCATGCCGCTAAAAGGTTTCCTGCCAAAAACTACCTGTCTCTCTGGGCTGCCCTAAGCCCTGAGCTCCCATCATTAAACTTAACTAGTTAATGGGTCTTCGGAGATGTGTATTGTAGCTGAATAAAAATTTAGTGTATCTTGGCCAGGCACAGTCGGTCATGCCTGTAATCCCAGCACTTTGAGAGGCCAAGGAGGGTGGATCACTTGAGGTCAGGAGTTCAAGACCAGCCCAGCCAACATGGCAAAACCTCGTCTTTACTAAAAATCCAAAAAAAAAAAAAAAAAGCTGGTCATGGTGGCGTGCACCTGTAATCCCAGCTACTCGGGAAGCTGAGGCAGGAGACTCGCTTGAACCCAGGAGGTGGAGATTGCAGTGATCTGAGGTTGTCCCACTGTACTCCAGCCCGAGCGACAGTGAGACTCCATCTCCAAAACAAAAAACAAACAAAAACCTCAGCTCTATAAATAAACCTTTATTGTTACTGTTGTAGTTGTTGTTGCTGTTTGATTTATCTACCATGCGTATGTGTTGGAAAAGGAGGACGGCCTTTCCTGTGTCAGCTCAGCCTGCAGCACTGACCTGAAATCACTGAGTAACTCTTAGTACCTGCTGTTATCAACAGCGAGTAAAATCCTTGCAGATGAAACACACAGAATGATTCATCCTTTATTAGAATAAGGGGAATAAGAAAGTTGGGACAAGAATATCTAATTAATATAATGGGTGAAACCAATAGGATTTAAAATTTTAGGTGATGAAATTTCAAGTCCATTGGCTACCTCTCTAGCCTTTTGCTGACATTTCCATGCAACATGATTCAAAAACAGACATTGAGTGCCTAATTTGTGTGCAATATCTGTTGTGGCTCTAAAAATAAACCAAATGAACTGAGGAGGTACCTAATCCCTATGAGTGAGAAGGTAGTACACAAGTAATTAAAACCTGAGATTAAATGTATTAAGTACTCAAAGCAAGAAACTGCATCGTATGAGTACAAGGAGGGAGACGGTGTTTCTGGCTGAGGAGTTGGAAAAAGATGGCAAGCAACCTTTATGACTGTTTGGATTGCAACTCCTGGAAAGGCATAGAAGGTCACATTTATAAAATGTAATGTAAAATGATAAAATATAAGATAAGATTTTATAAATGAAATAAAATAAAATATGAGCAAAGGGGTGGAGGTGAAAGTGGATGGGATGTCCAGGGAGCAGAGGGCAGTTTGCTTTCACAAGAATGAAGCGCCTTCAAGAAGAAGAAAATAGAATATGAAGCCG
Source organism: Papio anubis (assembly GCF_008728515.1). Taxonomy (NCBI): domain Eukaryota; kingdom Metazoa; phylum Chordata; class Mammalia; order Primates; family Cercopithecidae; genus Papio; species Papio anubis. The sequence continues at coordinate 6,252,346 of NC_044979.1, forward strand.
GCCACGGTGGCTCACACCTGTAATCCCAACACTTTGGGAGGCCAAGGTGGGTGGATCGTGAGGTCAGGAGTTTGAGACCAGCCCGGCCAACATGGTTAAACCCCGTCTCTACTAAAAATACAAAAAAATTAGCCGAGCGTAGTGGCAGGCACCTGTAATCCCAGCTACTCAGGAGGCTGAGGCAGGAGAATCATTTGAACTGGGAGGTGGAGGTTGCAGTGAGCCAAGATTGCACCACTGCACTCTAGCCCAGGCCACAGAGTGAGACTCCATCTCAAAAAAAAAAAAAAAAAAGAAAAGATAAAAAAGAAAAGAAAAGAAAAAATAGGCTATGAGCTTTAAAAGGCAGATCACTTTTTAACTGTGAAACCACTTCAGAGGACAGTAATTGTGCTTTTGGTTTCCATTGATTAAATATATACAATGATAAAGAACTGGGCTCAGTAAATACTTTAAATGTAGAGTTGACTAATCCTCGTGCATCCTTGCACATTTTTTAAAAATTGGGTAAATATGGGCAGACAATGATTCAACATAAGATAAGCACAGACCCCACGGCAGTAACTCCTCAGCCCACAAGTTGGGAATACCGTTTTGGAACGTCCCATGATCTACCCCGAGGTTCCAATATTCTTGTGTACCCCATCAGAGGACTTGGCCAGGTAAATCAGTGGCTAGAATTTCAGGCAACTGCACAGAGAAATTTTTAAGCGAAGAGTCTTCCTCTTATCCTAAAATTTGGCATGTCCTGCCAGGAGTTACGGCCGCCAGCCTGTTCTCTTTAGGTCAGGGACAGAAGGAAGGAAAACAAAAGAAAGAAAATGAGAAACTGTTGCAGGGACACAAAGAAGAGAGGGGGCAGGTGGAAGGTGGGAGAGAGAAAGCAATTGCAGAAGGAACACTTCCTGGCCAATCCCACTATTAGAGGTCAAGGCCACAGACATAAATCTTCCCATCTGCCCTGTGACTTACTACCTCTCCAAATGACCCTTTCCCATCCTCTCTTCTCCCTCCAGCACACACATGCACGTGCATGCAAACACACACAGCACTCCCCACTGATTCCGGAGACGCCTGGAGAGGATGCATCAAAGTGAAACTAACCACAGTCCCTTCGGAGCTACTTATCAGTTATGCCTAATTCCCAAGTTACACCATAACCATGGTGCAATTGATCACATGTTCGATTAGCTTTATTGTAAGTTTCCTTTAATATCAATACTGAACTCTGTTCTGTGAACTTAGCCTTCGCTGTCCGGGTGCTGTGGTACCTGGAAGGGGAAGGAAGGGCCAAGGCTCATGTAGTTACATCCAAAGGAACTGCCTGGAAACAAACCAGCCACGCTGGATTTAACTGATGGAACCAGGGGTTGGGCAGTTCTAGAGACAGGGAGCAAAGCCAGAGTTTCAGAAAGTATGTAAATACTGAGACCAGGGAGGGGTGGGAAGAGGGCAGAGCAGGATGGAGACCCTTTCATAGCTGGGGCAGAGCAGGAGCAAAGGTGAGGTGGAGGCAAGGCCCAAGCTGATTCCAGGTAGGGCACCTGAGTAGGGGTGTGTACTTATGGAACTGAAATAATACTGGATCCAGGGGACAAATGTAGTATATTTGAAAAGATTTGGATATGGCAAGTGTGCTCTTCAATGATTAGAACTGGAGGAAATGCACCCATGTCCACAGCAGCCGAAAGGTGGACCCAACCCGAATGCCCATTAATGGATGATGGATAAACAAAATATGGTCCATCCGTGTCATGGAACAGGATTCAGACTTAACAAGGAAGGAAATTCTGACACATGCTTCAACACGCTTCACATGCCTCCACACGCTTCACATGCCTCCACATGCTTCACATGCCTTGAGGACATCATACTAAGTGGAAGAAGCCAGTCACAAAAAGACAAATACTGCATGATTCCACTCATACGAGGTCCCTAGAGTCATCAAATCCATAGAGACAGAAAGCAGAATAGTGCGCACCCAGGGCTGGTGGGAGGGGAGAGGGTGACATGCTTAACAGGGACAGGGTTTCCGTTTTGCAGGTGACAAAGTTCGGGAGCTGGATGCTGGTAGTGGTTGCACAATCATGTGAATGTACTTAACACTCTACTAAACTGTACATTTAAAAGTGGCTAAGATGGTTACATTTATGTTATCTGTATTTACCATAATTAAAAAAAAATCTAGAGACAGGTTGGGATGTTGGGAAGGAGGCAGCTAACGATCCTTTAAAGGGGTTCACAGAGGTTCAAGTTGAGAGTACGGGTGGGGGACATCTCAACCCAAGTGACTGTATGTCCTCTCCCCATTCCTGCAGTGATTTTGGCTTTGTCCCTCCACCAGCCCTCCCCTCCGCATCCCCTCTTCCAGTTCCAATCACAGCAGCCTGATATTCCAAGAAGGCGCGAGGCAGGCCAGGAAGCTGGAGTTCAGAATCATTTGGTAAAGGGTAAATTAAAATGTAGCAAAAAGGGCACCACGTAGAACCTGAAAAATAAATGTCTTTGGATATTTATGTAAAGAACCATTTTCTTAAATGTCTACCACGTGCTATTCTGAACTGCTTTGATGTATTAAAAAAAAAAAAAACTGTACTGTTGTAAAAAGGGGAACATTAAGAAATACTTTGCATTAGAGCCTGGCACCTTGGCGTATATGATCTAACTTGACATTCGCAGAAGCTCATCGGAGAGGTCAAAGCCTGTCAGTCAGGGCTGGTCTAGGCCGAGCTGGTACCAGAGAGCCTGCGCTGCCCACAGCATCCTCGAGTGACAGGAGCCCCCCACCGCGCCGAGGCCCTGGCGTCCAGGCCTGCTTAGCGCTGATCCATGTGTCTCTCCCCGACACTTGGCAGCTGCTGAGTGGGTTTAGATGGCAGTGGTGAGAGCGATGAATCATCCCAGTGCACCTTTGATCACATTTTAATAAAATTATAAATCAATACCTGACAGTGAGCGAAGTCCTCAGAAGCCGTGGGCAGTGGCACCGGAGCAAGTGCCAAGTCAGACACACGTCAGAGCGGTCAGGGACGCCCGGGCATAGGGCAGGCTCCAGCAGACGAGGCCCCACCAGAGTGCCTGGAATTCATAATGACGTAGCCCATCCCTCACCCCGCTTTCTCTGGAGAGCTCGGGGCTACATTTGATGTTACCCTCTGGGCTTGGGGTTCGATTCAGCCTGTAAGCACCTGTACAGCCACCCTGTCAATAAGACGTTGAAACCTTTCCATGCCGGATGATAAATGTCCACAGCCCCAAGCCCCGAAATGACCTTCCCACCCCAGCCACTCAAACCCTTGCCCTCACAGACCTCACCACCATCCAGCAACTAAAAGCTTAAGCTCGGGCCCAGCAGGGGCTCCAGGAGCCTTCTTTCCGGCACTCGCGGAATCCTTTTTACAGCAGTTGATCTGCTGTCCTGAGAGCTGGATATTTTTATTATCATCCCACCTGGGCTGCTGTAATTTAAATCATGCAAATGAAAGCAGATTAGCCTAAAAAGATGCAGACAGGAACAAAAAAAGTTAATTCTGACACATGAGTATTCCTGTGCAAGAATTTTATTTGCAGCGCTTAGACAACTCCATTCATCAGGTCTAGAAATATACTCTTTTGAACAAATGTGCAGTTTTGTTTTGTTTTTTTTAAATGTTTCTAGCATCAGACTGGCTTCACTTTGGAGTTGCAGTATTTATAGAAGAGACGAATGATGATTTCCTGCCTGTCCCCTGGCATTTGACCTTCCAAAGTCCTATCTTCCGTCCTCTCAAAAAATTCCAAAAAAAATCCAAAGATAATATAAGTACATAATTCCAAAAAAAATAAATGTAATGCCTTACTTTACTAAAGGAGATATAAACAATTTATAATAAAATGGCATCTGTTTCATGTTTGGACACAGCTATCCCCAAAATAATAAACTATATTGTCTGGCGTATATGTATGGATATATAGTGAGTACATTTGGATTCTGGAAAAAGAAGACTAGAAGCTAATTCATTCAAGTACAGAAAAGCAAAAGAGAAAGGTAAGGGTGGACACCAGAATAAAAGCCATTTGAGTTGGCATATAACAAAACCATGCAAAAATACTCTGTGCTTCAAGGACAGAAAACCAAACACCGCATGTTCTCACTCATAGGTGGGAATTGAACAATGAGATCACTTGGACACAAGAAGGGGAGCATCACACACCGGGTCCTATTGTGGGGAGGGGGTAGAGGGGAGGGATAGCATTAGGAGATATACCTAATGTAAATGACGAGTTAATGGATGCAGCACACCAACATGGCACATGTATACATAGGTAACAAACCTGCACGTTGTGCACATGTACCCTAGAACTTAAAGTATAATAAAAAAAATAAATTATAAAACAAAACACTCTGTGCTTATATGTAAAATGGAATTCGGCTCTAGGCTCAGATGTTATAAACAAATTTTGCATAATATTTTAATGTCATGCTGAACAAGAACAACTCTTTTTTGGACAGTGCTGTTCTGTGCCTTGAGGGACATCCTTGGATTTTATCCTCTTAATGCCCATGATGATCCCTTGGTGTGACATAAGGAATGCTCCCACCAATTTCCCAAATTCCCTTAGAGGGTGTTATTAGCCCCAGTGGACTAATAAGTGAATCCCTAATCCAAATGGACACCATGGAGACTGAGACCTCACCCCCTAGTGACATGTTTGCATGAGTGTGTCATGACTGTCCTCAGGGCTTGGGCGGGAGAGAAAGCCCCGTCTTTTCTCCTGATGTTGGAAGAAAAGGGAAAGGCAGAGAATCACGTTGAAGGTTAGGTTTTAAGCTTGAGTGACCTGGATAGTGGTGCAGCCAGCGGTTGGTTTAAGTCAGCTCACGCCAGCCTACCAGAGCCAATGGTGTGTCACTCCTCCCAATGTCACTGTCACTGACAACATGTGACACCCTCAGAATCAGCCTTGGTGGGAGTATTCACACCGAAGAAATCAGGGTATTTTTTCATGAGCCTGTTAACATGAGGAGGAAATCTGCTTCATCTACAATCCCTTTTCCCTCTCTCTCACCCCAACCAGCTGCCTCCCAGACACCTCTTCCACTACAAGGGCAGAGCTAGACCTCCAGCAGCAATGTTCTAAGCTAAACATTTACCAGCACACCATGGGATCTTCCACAATATAAATGAGTAAGAGAAGAAGAAGGGAATGTTTTAGGAGAAGATGATGAATTCAGCTTTACACATTTTTTTTTTTTTAAGACACAGGCTGTAACTCTTCACCCATGCTGGAGTGCAGTGGCGCAATCATAGCTCAGTGTAACTTCAAACTGTTGGGCTCAGCCTCCCAAATACCTGGGAATACAGGCACTCGCCACCATGCCCAGCTTAATATTTTGTAGAGAAAAGGTCTTGCTGTGTTGCTCAGGCTGGTCTCAAACTCCTGGCCTCAAACGATCCTCCCGCCTTGACCTCCCAAAGTGCTAGGATTACAGGCATGAGCCACTGCACCTGGCTGGCTTTAGACATCTTGAGTTTGGGGACGACAGTGTTTAATGACTAGTCTATAATTCACTTAGGAAAACAGAAATTCTTGATAGATAATTCTCATTTTTCTTTCTGTCCTAGAGAATGGGATGACTGCCGTGGTCCAAAGCTTAGAACATTGCTTGCTGGAGGTCTACCCCCAGCTCTGCCCTTGTAGCTGGAAGAAGTGTCTGGGAGGCGGCTGGGTGGGGAGAGAGAGGGAAAGGGGATTGCAGATGATGGAAATCCCTTCCTCATGCTAATGGGAATTGACAAAGACCATCCTCTTGACCAAACTCTAGTCCAGCTCCTCTGAGCCCTCTCTTTAACCAGGCCTCAACTTTGGCTATAAAAACAGCAGACTCTCAGCACAAAAGATTTCATCCATATCCCCACTCCATGCTAAGTCTTAAACAACACTCACATCCTTTCTAACAGCCCAAGGTCAAATCCCTAACATGACCCTAGCACTGCTAAAGTGCCTGCCTGAGAAAGCTCAAAGCTGCTTGGAGGGTTACTGTCTGTTCCAGCTGATATCTGGTGACAGACAGGCCCCGGGAAGCCCTTACAGCAGCTACTGCATAAAGCTTGCAGTTGCATGTCCTTTCTCTCCCACTTCGTGATGGTCTTCCACCACCCAGCAGGTCTTCTCAGGGACCTGGGGCTTCGCTCAGGAATGCAAACATTCAGAAGAAGAACTCGCACTCTCCACCTTCAGCCCGGTGGGCTCCTTGCTCTAATCAGCACAACCACCTCCTGTCACAGATGTGAGAAGTTTGCTTCTCCTTTCAGATAAGCACCAGGGAACAAACCAGTCTCCCCTGGAGCCCAGCTCACCCGCCCCTTTCCCTTTAGGGTGCTCCGTTGCCTATGCACAAATCCCAGCTGCATTCCGACCTCACTGGGGCACCTGCCCCATTGCAACGGCCATTACTGAGTAAAGCCCATGCACCCCCCTTTAACCAGCGCCCGGCTTTATCTCGCACAGCACGCCTGTCCTTTCCCAAAATGCCACACTCCAGGGTTCTTGTTTTGTGGTTCCTTTCTTCTTCCACTACTGCCCTTAAATAGTGCCTGGCACAGAGCAGGCTCTTGAAGAAGTCCTTTTAAATGGCTGAATGCACCAGGTTTTACGTCATCCAGAGTCTGCAGATAGAGAAAGGCAAGAGGGGATACAGAGACACACCCTGTGCCCTACCCACTCAACTGTCCCCGCCAGACCAGGCAGTGCCCCGAAGCAGGAAGACTCACTCCAGAGGGATCTGGAAGCCTGCAGGACACAGAACCCAGGGTGGCCCCACACGGGAGCTGCTCCATCATGAAGCTCCCCACTGTGTTTCCATTCATCATTGTCTGGGACCGGGCCTGCACTCACCACTGGGAGAATATTAAGTTAACAGGAACACATTAAGTGCTGGTGTAAATTAAAAGCCAAATCATTCTATAATCAAATAGTCATTATTCCAAAAGGAATGACTCACTGGGAACACTTTTATCAGTATTTATTGCCCCATTATATTATAATGGGCTATTTAATAATAAAAAAATACATTATATTGATTAGAACCCAGCGTTGCATTCAGACAAAATCGCAGAGGTCCTGTGTATATTTTCATTTATCCTATAATTTATTGCTCACTGCTCTTTTATTTTTCCCTGATCTGCAGGAACAGTTAAGGACACACAGATCTCTTACCCTCCCCCGCAGGGAGCAATACATGGGGACTCAATGAACCAGTTTTGAATTGGGCATTATTCTTCACTATACTTAGGGAAATCAAATATTGCTACTGAAATACACCTCCTGTTTTCTGAGATTGGGGACACACAGCCTCTGCTTGCCGCACAGTGGGGAGGAAACAGAGTATTCAGGCCACTGTGATTGTAGAAGGAGTTGCAGGCAGTAGAGACAGGAAAGGCTGTGAGGAGCCAAGGGAAGGAGGCGAAGAGAAAGGGGGACAGGAGAGAAGGCGAGAATGAAAGAGAAATCAACAGGGGGAAAGAGAACAACAGGCAGAGGGAGAAGGAAGTACGTTTGCTGAATTCTATATTAAGAAACTGGTAAATGTCCTATAAGTCAATAAAACCATAAACTTTGAGGTTATCTTTGCTATTAGTCAGAAAAAAATGAGAACCCTTTGTCAGATTTCTGCAAGTTAACCTCTAATTTTACAAGGTTGTAAAACACCTGGGTCTCAATCAATTGCTAGTGAGACACAATTCCCCTTCCCATGAGTCAGACGACCTTCAGCTGGGCTTACTGGAAGATGCTTGGCATGATATTCAAAGGTTGTGAAACCATGTTTTGCCCTTTTTCAAATGTTAGGCTACTTTTTCCTGAAAATCCTCTGCATGAAAAATTCTACCGACCTTAGTGGGTCTCACACGAGGACAACTTCAACCCGAGCTGTGTTCAGCCTCCAGGCCCCTGTCCTTAGGGCGGGACCCATCCTCTGCTTCCTGAATAACCAACACTCCTTTCCATTGCCCAGAAACCATCCCTGCTGCCTCTTGAAGAATTCACTTTACCCAAAGAAAGACCTGGTCTCTGTTCCAGGTCCTGGGAGAAAGTCCCTGAACTCCTAGAAGGTCCCAAGCAACAGGAGTGTCTGTTCACGGTGGGCCCCTCCAACCATCTGGCAGTTTACACCCATGAGGTGACTCAGGGTGGGGCCAGCCAGAAAGAACAGCCATATCATTCGAGGTTTGGAACTTTGAGCTGCGTGACATCAGCTGATATGGTTTGGATATTTGTGGCCACCCGAATCTCATGCTGAATTGTAATCCCCAGTGTTGGAGGTAGGGCCTGATGGGAGAGGACTGGATCATGGGGGCAGATTTCTCACGAACGGTTTAGCACCATCCCTTTGGTGCTGTCCTCGCAATAGTGAGTTCTTGCAAGATCTGGTTGTTTACAAGAGTGTGGCACCTTCCTCTCTCTCTCCTGCTCCTGATCCAGCCATGTAAAGTGCCTACTCCTGCTTCACTCTTCACCATGAGTAAAAGCTTCCTGAGGCCTCCCCAGAAGCAGATGCTGCTATGTTTCCTGTACAGTCTGCAGAAACTGGAGCCAATTAAAGACATACACATACGTATGTTTATTGCAGCACTGTTTACAATAGCAAAGGCTGGAACCAACCCAAATGCCCATCAGTGATAGACTGGATAAAGAAAATGTGGCACATATACACCATGGAATACTATGCAGCCATAAAAAAGAATGAGTTCATGTCCTTTGCAGGGGTATGGATGAAGTTGGAAGCTATCCTTCCCAGAAAACTAACACAGGAACAGAAAACCAAACACCGCATGTTCTCACTCATAGATGGGAGTTAAACAATGAGAACACACGGACACAGGGAGGGGAACATCACACACCGGGACCTATCGGGGGGTGGGGGGCAAGGGGAGAGAGAGCATTAGGACAAATACCCAATGCACGCAGGGCTTGAAACCTAGATGATGGGTTGATAGATCCAGCAAACCACCAGGGCACATGTATACCTATGTAACAAACCTGCACATTTATCCCAGAACTTAAAATAAAAAATAAAATAAAATAAGTAAATTACCCAGTCTCAGGTATTTCTTTATAGCAATTCAAGAACAGCCTAATATATCAGTTCAAACAGGGAAGAGAAGGAGAACGGAGGGGGAGTTTACTGCAAAAGCAATGATTCAACCAATAATGCCTAGGCAACGAAGCCTCCATAAAATCCCCAGACTCGAAGCACAGGTGAGCTCCCAGGTGCAGAGAGGCCATACCATCACAGATCCACGCTGAGAAGGTGATGGGAGCCCCCAGACTTCATCCTCTGCGTCTCTTCCTTTGGCCAGGTCTAATTTGTATCCTTTTGCGATAATGAAACTGTGATTGTAAGTACGGCACTTTCCTGAGTTCTGTGAGTTGTTCTAGTGAATTACTGAACCTGAAGGTGGTCATAGGAACCCCATATTCCTAGCCAGGTAGTCTGAAGTGAGGGTGGTCCCTGATATCCCCAATCTTGTGACTGGTTTCAGAGACTTACACCAACATGGCAGTCTTAAAGGTTGTGCCCTGAACCTTGAGAGTAGCTAATGCTGGGTACTTTCTTTACTAGTTATTCTTAGCTACAGAACAAATCAGCACACACTTGGTAGCTTAAAACGATGCACATATATTATGACCCAATTTCCGTCAATCAGGAATCCAGGCACGACTCAGCAGGCTCCCCTGTGGCACCAACGTCTCTCATTGGGTTGCACTCACGGCATCGGCCAGGGCTGGAGTCTCCTCTGAGGCTTCACCTCTGAGCTCACAAGGCTGAGAGCAAGATTCAGTGCCTTATGAGGTGGGGCGAGATCTCAGCTCCCTGCTGGCTGCTGGCTGCTGGCTGATGGCTGCTGGAGGCCACCTGCAGTTCCCTGTCCTGCAGGTCTCTGCATATGGCAGTGTGCACCATGAAAGCCAGCAAAGAGGCCAGGTATGGCAGTCTGCATATGGCAGTGTGCACCATTAAAACCAGCACGGAGGCAGGGCGCGGTGGCGCCTATGGCAGTGTGCATCACAAAAGCCAGCAAGGAGGCCGGGTGCTGCGGCTCACGCCTGTAATCCCAGCACTTTGGGAGGCTGAGGTGGCAGATTGCTTGAGCTCAGGAGTTTGAGACCAGCCTGAGCAACATGGCAAAACCTCATCTCTATAAAAAAAAATACAAAAATTAGCTGGGCAGGACATGCACCTGTGGTCCCAGTGACTCAGGAGGCTGAGGCTGGAGGATTGCTTCAGCACAGGTCAAGGTTGCAGTGAGTGGGATCATGCCATTGCACTCCAGCCTAGGTGACAGAGTGAGACCCTGTTTCAAAAAAAAAAAAAAAAAAATCCAGCAAGGGAGAGAGGCAAGAGAGTCAGCCAGCCGGACAAAATGCGTAACATCTTCTAATCTTACATAACATATTCATGGAAGCAACATTTGTGGAAGCAACATTTGGTTGTTCTGTGGCAGGCAGAGACGTCCACAAGATGAGATGCTGGAAAGTGGGGATAAGGAGCCCCTTAGCATCTGGCTGCCACACGTTCTATCAGGGAACTCCCAGGTTGAAACCATTTGACTTATTTTAATTTAAACCACGGATGACCCCGAAGAAAGCCTAAGTCTGCGGAGAGAAAGTCTGCTCGCTCAGTAGCAGCCACCCTCTCTCTCCCTTCCTCCGTTCAGCCCTCGGTTTGAGGCACAGGGCTCTGTAAGGAGGATGGACCTGGACATGAGTCTCAAGACAGCAGGGCCTCAGCCATCAGGGTTCACGTGAGGTCCCACTCTAAGTTCTGAGGACGGGAAGACGAGTAAAACAAAGTGTCTGTCCTTAAAGGCCCAAAATGCAAACTTCAGGCCAAGGGACGTTGTCAGTCAGTAGACACACGGGGAATAGTAAGATTTGTTTTAGAAAGAGAATGCTGTGGGCTGGGTGTGGTGGCTCACACCTGTAATCCCAGTACTTTGGGAGGCCGAGGCAGGAGGATTGCCTGAGCTCAGGAGTTCGAGACCAGCCTGGGAAACATGGCAAAACCGCGTCTCTACTAAAAGGCAAAACAGTAGCCAAGGGTTATGGCCGGTGCCTGTAGTCCCAGCTACTCAGGAGGCTGAGGCATAAGAATCGCTGAACACAGGAGGCAGAGGTTGCAGTGAGCCGAGGTTGCAGCGAGCCGAGGTTGCAGTGAGCCGAGGCTGCAGCGAGCAGAGGTTGCAGTGAGCAGAGGTTGCAGTGAGCCGAGGTTGCAGCGAGCCGAGGCTGCAGCGAGCCGAGGTTGCAGTGAGCCGAGGTTGCAGTGAGCCGAGGTTGCAGCGAGCCGAGGCTGCAGTGAGCAGAGGTTGCAGTGAGCCGAGGTTGCAGTGAGCCGAGGTTGCACAGTGCACTCCAGCCTGGGAGCCAGAGTGAGACTCTTCCTCAAAAAAAAAAGAGAAAAGGAAGAGAATGTGGGTGGCAATGTGTAGGAGGGGACTACAGCATTTTTCCTCTTTTTGAAATTATTGAGAATTTCATTTCTGTCTTCAAGCCAAAGTCCCTGAAGCCAGAAGATCCTCCAGACGGAGCAGACGTGGAAAGACTGAGTCTTCACTCCCCACGCTGCCCCAGTCCTGTCTCCTCCCCTGGTGCCACTGTCCCACCCAGCATGACTGCTGGGCAAAGCTGGCGTCCACGCAGGACAGCGGCTCTCTGCAAAGACACATTCCAGCCGTAACGGCTCAACATCAGACTGGGTGCCCGGAGATAGCCATCCGTCCCTCTCCGAAGACGACTTTAATAATGAAATTGTTGGAACCGAGGGGACAAGAGGAGGCCATGGAGTCACTTCCTTGTCGTACAGATGAGAGACAGAGGCCCAGACAAGAGCAGTAATTTGCCCAAGGTCACCCGGCTTTTACTGCCAAGATTTGTCTACAGGCCGGTTTCTCTGCAGGCTCCCAGGCAGGGCACTTTCTGCATTTTGATGATTGCGGAGGAGCACTCGCCCTTGGCTTGGCCCTGACTTCAGTTATCCAGATTAATGGCACCAGGAGGCGGAGGTTGCAGTGAGCTAAGATTGAGCCAGTGCACTCCAGCCTGGGAGACAGAGTGAGCACCGTTCTGCTGGACTCAGACGCTCGGTTCCGCGTGTGGCACCATGGAGAAATAAACGCTGCGGCTGCCTGGCAGCCTGCCCACTGGGGACATTCCTACCACACAGGGCGAACCCTCCAGTCTCTCCCGGCCCCCAGGCATCCCTCATGAGGCCGCCCGGGCATCTGGGCCTCTTGCTTCTCTGAAGAGCAAACTTGTTTTTCTCTCCTGATGTCCCTTCCTCCTCCTTTCCCTCTGGTTCTTCCCTCCCTCCTGTTTCTATTAGCTCCCACACTACAGTACAGAGAGCTGATTTTTAATTATTTTTATACTCAATTTTATAATTTCAGTTTTTAATGCCGAAAACATTTTAGATTTATCTCTCTTTAAAACACTTTTAAGTTGTTTTTACATATATAATAACTTCATTTGTATTACAAAGGATATTCTTAATTTATTATCTATTCCCTGAGGTTTAATCAGCCTCAACAAGAAGTCTCCCATTCAGCTCCTGAAAATCAGTGCAAAGCCGCTTACTACTGAGTATGAATGCATTAATCACATACTTTCCTAGAATTTATTCAACCCACAACTATATACTGATTGCCTACATTGAGGTCAAAGCTTATTACATGGATGAGTCTTATTTTCAGGAAACAATTTCCATTTGTAGCAGCAGAAAAGAGTCTAGAAGACCCCTCATGCCTCCAGGAAAGTCTAACTTATTTGTTAATAACTAACACAAAATAAGTTAAAGATGCTGTTAGAAAAAGGCAGGAAATGAGCAATCAAATGTACTAACAGAAAAATCACACCCACCAAAAAAATGTTGCCATAAAACAATTAAAAATGGTGACCTGATATTTCATGTGCATTTTCTTAAATCTTAAGAATTGCCTCTATTGAGGAAGAACATCGAGCAGACACTCAGTTACTCAGGAAAAAGAGCATGAGATGGTAAGAACAAGAGGAAGCAGCAGTGGGCAAACTGGGGAAATAAATTGGAGAAGGAAATAAAATCATTACAGAAATTAAGATGAAATTGGAATGAGACAAGGGCAAACCACAAGCGTAGATCCTGGCTCAGCCGCTAAGTGATTCCGGGGACAAAAACTACACAAGTGATAGAGTGAAAACAAAAACTGAATCATTATTATTATTATTATTATTATTATTATTATTATTTTGAGATGGAGTTTTGCTCTTGTTACCCAGGCTGGAGTACAATGGCGCCATCTCAGCTCAATGTAATCTCCACCTCCTGGGTTCAAACATTGCTCCTGCCTCAGCCTCCCAAGTAGCTGGGATTACAGGCATGCGCCACCATGCCCAGCTAATTTTGTATTTTTAGTAGAGACAAGGTTTCTCCATTTGGTTAGGCTGGTCTTGAACTCCTGACCTCAGGTGATCTGCCCACCTCAGCCTCCCAAAGTGCTGGGATTACAGGCGTGAGCCACCGCGCCCAACCCCAAAGACTAAATTTAAAACGACTAGAGAGAATAGAATATATGGAGAAAATGATTAAAAGCAAGTCAATGCATACATAATTAAATTTTTTTACAAAAAAAAATCAAAATAATGGAACAAATTAAATTTATAATTGAAGAACTCTTTCATAAAATAAAGATTTGTATGTACACATTTAAAAGAAATACAATGTACCAGGGAAAATTAACCCAGAATTGTTGACCTTACAACATGGGCTATTAAAGTCACTGAACTTCAAAGATTAAAAAGGAATCCTTCGTGCAGCCAGACAAAGAAAGTCACCTCTAAGGGAAGAAATCAGGCTTGCCTCAGCAAAATTCAGAGCCAGCAGACAATGTAATGATACATACTAGGCCTTCAAGTACAGAGAGTGTAAGCCAAGTATTTTGCATCCAGCCAAATGGTCCTTCATGTATAGATGACAGACAAAAGTTTTTAACAGGAAAGAATTCAAATGATATTGCTCTTATGAGTCTCCTTCAGGAAAGTGCTGGAGCATGAAACTCAGCTAACCTGAAGATTGGTTTGTTACACAGGTATACATGTGCCATGGTGGTTTGCGGCACCTACAACTTCTCATCTAGGTTTTAAGCCCCGCATGCATTAGGTATTTGTCCTAATGCTCTCTCTCCCCTTGCCCCCCACCCCCCAACAGACCCTGGTGTGTGATGTTCCCCTCCCTGTGTCCATGTGTTCTCATTGTTCAACTCCCATTTGTGAGAGAGAACATGTGGTGTTTGGTTTTCTGTTCTTGTGTTAGTTTGCTGAGAATGATGGTTTCCAGCTTCATCCATGTCCCTGCAATTGACATGAACTCATTCTTTTTTCTGGCTGCATAGTATTCCATGGTGTATATGTGCCACATTTCCTTTATCCAGTCTATCATTGATGAGCATTTGGGTTGGTTCCAATCTTTGCTGTTGTGAATAGTGCTGCAATAAACATACGCATCCAGCACAGTTTTGTCAACCAGTCTCTAGTGTTGAAGCTCACAGCTGAGAGGATGAGCACAGTGACTCACGTAAAAGGAAAGCCAAAGGCTATGGAGAGAAGATGCTGTGGAGTCAGAACACCTGGGAGACACCTGGATTCCTGCCCAAGCTCTGCACCTTAATCACCATCTGACCATGGACAAGTCACTTAGCATCCTGAGCTTCAATCCTCTTGCCTCTGAGCCTGGACTATGCACCTCACAGGGTTGTGTGTAAATTAAACTGGATAGTGTGAAAACACTCAGACCAATCTCTAGGACAAGGGAGGAACTCGATGACTGTTGGCTGAGTCTGAACAGCATCCTTCCACCCCAGTGGAATAGGTCACTCTTCCTAAGCCACTGTCCTTTCCTCCGTGCCGCTTCCTTTCATCAGCTGTCACTGTCTCTGTGGAGGCTCCTTACAATTAGTGGCTGTGTTTGCATTTTGAGGACTCACACCTGGGACAAGTGACATCCTGACACTCGATGCCCGCCACATTCTGGCCTGACTTCCTTTGAAAATACAGTCTTTATCCTGATGAGGAGCTGGAGTCTTCTTGTTCCTCAAGATGTTTGCTCCTTCCCATCTCTGCTGAGTAAAATGCCATTGAGCATCTGAAGGTGTGTGATTCTGCGTTCAGCACTGAGGGATAGAAAGGAAGTGTCAGAATGAGTCCATGCCTCTAGGAAGCAGAAACACGCCGGAAACTCTGGGTGATGGATAGAATGTCACAGTGCGGGGCCTAACTAATCCCATAGCACCGGAAAGAGAGCGCCAAAGAAGGGGACAAAGAAGTCTTCACAGAGGAGGAGGCTGAGCTGCACCGTGACGTTGAGGTGAGATCGGGGAGGAGGAGGCTGAGCTGCACCGTGACATTGAGGTGAGATCGGGGAGGAGGAGGCTAAGCTGCACCGTGACGTTGAGGTGAGATCAGGGAGGAGGAAAGAGATGGATGTGAAGCCAGTTTTGATGCAGCAAAGGCAGAGGGTCGTGCACGAGCTTCCGTCACTGTTCGAGATGTGCCTTCAGAGGCGCTGGGAACCAGGTCTTGGTGGGAATGAGGACACGCTGAGGGGGTCTCGCAGGCCAGTCAGAAGCGTGTGCTGCCTTCCTCTCCACCACCCCAGGAATAAAAGGGAAGACATAGAAAGTGACTCTCACAAACTCGAGCTGGACGCAGTTCCGAGGGACTGAGTAACTCCCAAATTTGAGGGAAGGGCTGAACAGCCAAACCACGGAAGACGGAAACTAGACAGTCCTGGCCAAGCTCCCAGCGCTCTGCACAATCACCAGGGCCCCAGCTCCAGTCTGCGTAGCCACCGCTCACTGTTCCCATTCCCGGGAGGACGAATGTGATTGGCCTGAGATGGAAATGATGCTGTCCCAAAATCAGTCAGTGACCACAGGTAAGTGCATGGGGAAGACAAGAAGGCTCAGAAACCATGAGCGTCTCCCATGTCCTGGGGCAGTTTCCAGAGAATAAGTCATCACTGGCCGAGGAGACACCCCCACGGGAGATCTGCTGCACTAAGGCCAAGGCTTAGCTGAAGCCCTGCCTTCTAGTAAGGGGCATTTTTGACTGTTAGGACACATAGCACCATCTCCCCATAATGACTAAAGAGGGAACAGTGCAGCCTTGGGTGATGAGCATGAAGAGGCTGATTTTATGGACACGCTAAGTCTGGACCTTCAGAAATAAATCCCCTTCTTCCTGCGTACTCACAAGTGGTCTTCTGGGAACCACTGGATACCTGCCAGTCACAGAAGGTATCAAGGCTTTGTGCAAGCTGGGCACAGGGGCTTACGTCTATAGTCTGAGCACTTTGGGAGGCTGAGGTGGGAGGATTGCTTGAATCCAGGAGTTCAAGACCAGCCTGAGCAACATAGCAGGACTCTGTCTCTAAAAAAAGCACTATTCTGAAAAAGAAAAATATTTTAAAATCATACCTGTGGCAGCATTTAGTTAGGAAAGCTCAGCTTATTTAAGTAATATTTAACTTGATTGTGAAAAAGCTCATTTATATGTTGTCTCTTTTCCTATATACTCAGCATGGGTTTTTATAAAAAAGATAAACTTAGGCATATTAAAATCTTAATGAGGCTAGGTACAGTGGCTCACATCTATAATCCCAACACTTTGGGAGGCCGAGGTGGGCAGATAGCTTGAGCCCAGGAGTTTGAGACAAGCCTGGGCAACACTGTGAACTTTTTTGTTGTTGTTGTTAAAACCCCATCTACCAAAAACAAAGCAAAACAAAAACAAAACAAAAATTAGCCAGGTATGGTGGCATGTACCTGTAGTCCCAGCTACTCAGGAGGCTGAAACAGGAGGATCACTTGAGCCCAGAGATTGAGGCTACAGTGAGCCATGATTGTGCCACTGCACTCCAGCCTGGGCAACAAAGTGAGATCCTGTCTCAAATTAAAAAAAAAAAAAAACCTTCATGCAGTCAACCAGGACACAGCCTCTTCCCTGCTGCATTTCCCTCTCAGCCGGCGAAGTTGTCTCCCAATGCCAGCAAGTCACTTGGCTGGGGACAGAGTTCAGAGCCCTGCTGGCTTCTCAAGTTGAATAACCGTCACCACCAGAGTGCCCAGTCCACGCATCTGCACGGAGCCAGCCAGCGGTATTTCTAGTACTTTTTCATTCTCTAATAGCATTATTTCCAATAAGTCATTAAAAAAAAAAACTTTTGAAATATGTCTTTGGGAATATTGAGAAAAAGCTACTTTCTAAGTAAGGCAGTAGTAAAGAGAGGAGAGAGAGGAATATGAAAATAAAAATAACTGGACTTCATATAGAATCATGTATCATGCAAAGTGCTAGAACGGAGTAAATTTTCCAAGGTCACAGAGTAAATTATTAGAAGAAATGAAACTAGAGCTCTCCTTTTTTGACCAGGGGCACCCGTGGAACTGCTAAACTTGTCTTATTGAGAATCAGCGAAACAAGGTCTTTTTCTAATCCTCCCTTGCTTTCCGTCCTGTTTCCCAGATTCCACGCTGAGAATCTCAGGCTTAGGAAGCCCTGGGACACAGCGCCCCAGCTGAAGTCACCCTTCTCTTGGGATCAGCTGGGGTCTCACCTTCTTTTTTTTTTTTTAATTATTTATTTATTATATTATACTTTAAGTTCTAGGGTACATGTGCATAACGTGCAGGTTTGTTACATATGTATACTTGTGCCATGTTGGTGTGCTGCACCCATCAACTCATCAGCACCCATCTATTTAAAGCCATTTTCTCTCCACGAGGAAAATGGTCTGTGCATTCATCCAAGATGTGAGCACACAGTCCCAGGGTCTCTCAGGATAGTTCTCCAAGTAGCCTTGAACTGATCCATTTCTCTCCTTTTTCCCAGCATGTAGCTCTCAGAATAACGCTAAGATGTGCCAGGAACATAACATCCTGAGAGACAGAGGAACTGCCTGAAGCAGCCAGGCCTTGTCCTGTTCCTCCTAAAGAGTTTCAGATCTTGAGGTAGGAAGGGGCTGCCCAGGACAGCCCGGTTCCGGCTGGGAGGCAGGATGTCCTTCAAAGCTTTGCCCAGCCCTGCGCTGTATTACCCAGGTGGGCTGTCCTTCAGGGTCCCTCGGCCGTGGTGCAAGTGGAGCACATGTGGCTGAGATTCCATCTGCCCTGGGATAGCCTTCTTGAGCCTTGGGGAACAGGCTCAAAATGGATCTGAGACATCTTGTTTCCCTGGCTGCCAATCCCTAAGGAACACCCTCCTCCTATAGCTGGTTTCATGTGAGTGTGTTTTGTTTCACAGACTTGGGCAGCTGGTAAATCTGTCGCCCAAGATGCCACGGGCAGAAGCGACTGGACTCCTACTCCTGGAAGCAGGCAGGGTGACGATCTTTGCCTTCTACGCTGTGCGGGAGTCCTCCCTTGGGATTAGTCATTAGCAAACCTGCTCTGCACAATCCCGGGGTCCCGTTCTGAGATTCTACTTGCTGCAGGGACTTTGAGTACCAATTACTGCACCAGTCAGGATGCTGACAGAAACCGCATGCTTGAATAAAAGCAAATGAAGCAAGTTTATGGGAGAGGTACCCCTGAAGCTGCTGGCCAGGTTAAGGGAAATCAACAAAGGAAGATGAGTGAACCTGGAGCCCACATCTTTAGGAAGCCATTAGCATTCCTTAGCCTGAGATGGAAGGGGAGGGCTTGGTTATCTGAACCTCCTGAGAGCTGTAACTGTTAGAAAAGGTGGAGCTCAGGAGCCTTAGGTGGAGAAGGGCAAACATTGCCATACTGCAACCCAGCAAAGACATCCCAGGGCAGTACATAGCCTGGCCTCGCCTCCCTGCTTTCCACCACCTGTCGGTGCCTCTCGTTGGTGGAATACAACACGAAGCCACTGGACAAAGGAGCCAGAATGTGTCCGGAGGCCAGCCTTACGAGGTGCAGAGCAGTGTGTAAGAATGGATGCAGGGAGAATGGGTCTGGAGAGACAAGCAGAGCGCACCCAGCTCAACAGTGAAGTCGCCAAGCCCAGCTCAGTGACTTTATCCAAGTCACAATTTCTCTGGGCCTGTATTTTCTCTACACAATGCCTAGCACACAGCAGGTCCTCAAACAGCAAGCGTTCCTTGAATAAGTGAATGCATGAATACACGGATGAATGGGCAGGGAAGCGGCCCCTGTGATCCTGAAGTGAGTGGCGCCTCCGCCTCCACCTGACGGCACCAGCGCCCCACTCTTGTATTGGGTTGTTTCACACCTTCCTCTCCCTTTGTCAGTATCCAGGGCCTGATATTCAATGGCCACATCTGAGCCATGGATGCTGCGAGTGAAGAGCCCTTGGTGTTAGGACACGTGGTAGAGACAGGGTCCCTCAAGGCTCACAAGCATGTGCCGGGATCACACCAGCCAACACTCACCAGGAGACAGGAGGACAAGCCACCGTGGGTGGGATATTGAGGGCGGCTCCCGCTGGCTCCCCCACCACTCCTGGTGATGTTCTCCCCACGCCTGTCTTGTAATAGGACCTGTGGCCGTCCTGGGGGGACACCAAAATGGCCGTGTGGAGTTTTGTGGAACATTGTAGGTCAAGATCCCTACAACTAGATAGGGCCAGATCCACCCATGATCCCTGAGCCTTAGAAGAATTGGTGAAGACCCTGAGTTCCCAGAGAATGTTTGCTCATTGTAAATACGTCCCTGGGAAGGATGAAATGTCCTCTGCAACCATCATGCAATAAAAGTTGGCCGAACAGAAATGCATCTGTTGAAATGGGTGGAAACCCACAGTAGAAGGTTAAGGACTGTCCTGGGCAATCCCTGCCGCCTCTAGCTGGGCCCACGGGATAGTGAGAGGTGAGGGAGTTCGTTCTGCCTCTAAAACAGGAGGCATTTACACCCTGGCACCTGAGCTTTGGGTAGTCTTCCTGTGGAGTGGAAGCCCTAAGTGCCCAAACTGGCCCCAGCTGTCTCTGTGAGGGCACCTGCACAGTCTGGGGGTCTCTGGCGCCCTGGTCCCCTCTGACATGAAAGTTTTCCTCTGGGATATGCTCCCCCAAACCTCCAGACTTTGTAGAAAGATATTCGATGGCCAAGCTTCAGACACCGAGGGAAAGGGAAGTATTTGTGCAGTGGCTACCTCAGCAACGTTGGTTCTAACCAGCCCAGCCCAGCTTGTAGGACATGAATCCGAGGTAGCCAGTCAAATGAAAGGCACGTTGTGATGACTATTTTGTTCCTCTGCCGCAGCCTGCCCTTCTGAAGCTGTGACTCTCGCCTTAGAGGCAATGGGGTGATTTTGAGGAAAGGTACTCTGGTCCCCAAATTCCTATTGCAAATGCCTAAAATTCCTTCTTTCCAGTTTCAGCCCTTTGGCCGAGGGCTAGAATAGTAAATATCTTTGAATAATGTTTGTCTTCCATTAGAGCCTTAAAAAGTCTTTCAATAGATTCTTATTGCTTGTATTTCTTTCCTTGGGGTCCTGTGAATTGTAACTGCAGCAGGGTCCGAGGGACTGGTAAGAACTGCTAGGGAGATGGCCACATGCTCCACAATCATCCACCCCTCTTCCTTGGGAGTAAAGCTGCTCCTTCAACTGAAAACAACACTCCCTTAGAAGCCTCATGGCAGAGACGCACGTAAGCGATGAAAAAGCACACTGCTATGTTTTAGAGACACAAAGTGTTGTATTTTGCGAGGACACCCAAAGTACCACTTGTGTAGACCCACAGCAGGAAGGAGTGAACCCAAAAGTAGCTGAGACAGGTTTCAATCAGCTCAAGAAGTTTATTTTGCCAAAGTTAAGGATGTGCCCGTCACACAGCCTCAGGTCCTGACTACACGTGCCCAGGGTGGTCAGGTCACAGCTTGATTTTAAACATTTGAGGAGGAAAACAGACATCAATCAATATGTGTAAGATGTATACTAGTTAGGTCCAGAAAGGCGGGACAACACGAAGCCTGGGAACTTTCATGTCACAGATAAGAGACAAACGGTGGCACTCTTTTGAGTCTCTGATCAGCCTTTCAGTGACTATGCAATTTACAAGTGAGAGAGGGGTAGAGGAAGAGTCACTTGTGCCTTAGTCTGGCTCAGTGAATCTGCATTTGTCCATGAATACAGGGCAGAGGAAGTCATCAGACGCACATTGGCCTCAGTGAGTTCTGTCCCCGTCCAGCACCTGGGAAGATAAGCTGTCAACTCACATTGCCAGGGTGAAATGCCACACAACTGTTTTAGGGTAAAGATATTGAGGCACGGCTGGGCACAGTGGCTCACGTCTGTAATCCCAGCACTTTGGGAGTCCAAGGTGGCCAGATCACTTAAGGTCAGGAGTTCAAAACCAGCCTGGCCAACATGGTGAAACCCTGTCTCTAATAAAAATACAAAAATTATCCGGGTGCAGTGGCACATGCCTGTAATCCCAGCCACTTGGGAGGCTGACACAGGAGAATCACTTGAACCCAGGAGGCAGAGGTTGCAGTGGGCTGACATAGTGCCATTACACTCCAGCCTGGGTGATGGAGCAAGACACTTAAAAAAAAGAAGAAGAAGAAGATCTTGAGGCCCACGAGGATTCCCTACAAGCAAGTGGTAAGGGAGCTGTGTAACTTTTTATGTTTGTAGCCATCTTACTTAGGAATAAAATGAGAGGCAGGTTTGCCTGAAGCAGTTCCCAGCTTGACTCTTCCCCTTGGCTTAGTGATTCTGGGGTCCCAGAATTTATTCTCCTTTCACAGAAGTGATGACTACCACAGGGTGAAGGCGGTTCTCTTTCTCTCTGAATCATTTCTGTTTTTACTGAACGTCTTGCTGCACCACTTACTGATTTCAGCATTGTCTGTCCTTTTGTGTAAAGCATGGTGGTGAACTGAACAGAGGCCGAAGCTGTTCTGAGACACACAGGGAGTCACAGTCATCCTTGCAAAGGGCTGCTGGCATTTCCAGGGAGGCCGAGGGCCTTGAGTTGTGAGATGGAGTAGGCTGCGGTGAGGCCACAGGCAGCAGGAAGGGACCCCAGGAGCTTCTGACCTCAATGACAGCAGAGCTGCCCCAGGCTTGGAGCAAAGGGCATAAGTCAGGGGCATCTACGCAGAGACTCTCAGAGCCACGGGACTTTCTGACCTCCAGTATTGAACCTAGGCCCCTAAAACCCCATGGAATCATTCATTGCATTTTTGCTGAAGCAGCAGTTTGAACCTTTTTTACCAAGAAGCTGCAGCCAGGGAAGGAGCCTGTCAGCAGGCGGACACAGCTCAGCTGGCTTTCAGCTTCCACACTGCATCGGTGGGTGGCTGCAGGTCTCCAATTATTGTCACAAGTCCATTTTATGAGAAAAGTTGTGTGATAAAATTATGTGAGGATTGAGGGGGTTGTCAGGACACTTCTAAATGTGCCTGCAATTAGTATATTTTGCTCAAATTCAACCCACATATTCTAAAATTTATTAGGAATTCTCTTACCAGCTTAAAAGAAGCCCCAACCTAGAAATGGCCACCACCATTCAGGCTGGATTCCCGGATGAGAGCAGAGCTCTGGGTGACCGACCATCTGGCTGTTAGGAAGATCCCAAGAAGAAAGCAAAGGAGATGCAGGTGGTGACTTAGAAAACGGAAACAGAACCCCAGAGAGCGGAGAACTAAGTTCTTTGAAGTCTGGAAAGAAACAAATCTTTTTTTTTTTTTTTTAAACTTTAAGTTCTGGGTACACGTGCAGAACATTCAGGTTTGTTACACAGGTATACATGTGCTATGGTGGTTTGCTGCATCTATCAGCCTGTCATCTAGGTCTTATGCCCCACATGCATTAGGTATTGAGAAACAAACCTTTTAATTTTTTTTTGGTTCGTTTTTTTGAGATGGAGTCTCACTCTGTCACCAGGCTGGAGTACAGTGGCACCATCTCAGCTCACTGCAACCTCCGCCTCCCAGGTTCAAGTGATTCTCCTGCTTCAGCCTCCCGAATAGCAGGGACTACAGGTGTGCACCATCACGCCCAGCTAATTTTCGTATTTTTAGTAGAGACGGGGTTTCACCATGTTGGCCAGGATGGTCTCAAACTCTTGACCTCGTGATCTGCCCACCTTGGCCTCCCAAAGTGCTGGGATTACAGGCATGAGCCACTGTGCCCAGCCGAGAAACAAATATTTTAAGAACCAAAACCTAAAAGGCGATGAATCGTGGGCCCCTGGCACCAGCTAGACAGTGTTTCACAGGGTCAGCAGTGCCACAGAGGGTGGGACCAGGTCTTATTCTGTGGCACCAGATAAAAGCTCAGGAAGTGTTTCCTGGGGGATGAGGAAGTGTGGGGGATGAGGAAGTGTTTCCTGGGGGATGAGGAAGTGTGGGGGATGAGGAAGTGTGGGGGATGAGGAAGTGTTTCCTGGGGGATGAGGAAGTGTGGGGGATGAGGGAGAGTGTTAGGGAGGGAGGGAGGGAGTCTTTACAAACATACGTGTGATATTTAAGAGAGCCTGGAGAGATGGAGAACCTGATAATAACAGACTAGATAATTCCCATCCTGAGCCCCCCTGCACTGTCTAGTATTCAATAAATGTCTTCAATGATACATAGTTTTTAAATGACAACACTTTAACAAAACACTTTTCAAAGTTAGCAATGTGGCCGCCCTGTGTCACCATGAATTTTATTGCCATGCCCTAGTATTGTGACTTACTGTGCAGCCTGAGCCTCTCCCAACTTTGATTTTGTCACCTCAAAAAAAAATATTAAGAAGTAATGCCTCCCTGTCTCATTGGGCAAGGCTGTTTCAGGGCTGTAATGATGTATGTGAACGTGTTTTGTAAATGATCAAGCCACAGGCAAATACAATTTGCATTGCTAAAGTCCATAGCCTGTGTGTTGAGCCCCCAAAACCTTACAACAGCTAGCATGGTAACACGCACATTTTAAACATTCAGTTAATAGTCCTGGATAGGATTTTTACTTAATTAAATTAAAGGTCATGTGGTGGCCTCACTAATAGACCTGCTGAATCCGTGAGCAACATGCAAAGCCTTTTCAAATCTGCAATTCACAGTGGGGAAATCTTTAGTCATATTTTATAAAGTAACATTTCTTATCTATGATGTATATTCAATTAGTCATCTCTTGGGAATGCATGTGTACACAAGGGTACATATTTTAAAAATAAAATTCAAGCCTCCTAATTGTAACCTCAGCATCAACTTAAAAAAAGGAAAGGCCAGGTAAGGCACGGCCACTATTTGCATGTAAATGTCTGCCCTGCTTGAGTTCTTCATTAGTCAAAACAGTGTCACGCAAAGGTCTTCATGGTGGACTCACACCGTGAAGACTTGGTGATTTAGGATCTTCACTGAGATTTGCTGCCAACTGCAACAGCAACCACTGCACCTGATATGGTTTGGCTCTGTGTCCCCACCCAAATCTCATCTCAAATTGTAATCCTCATATATCAGGGGAGGGACCTAGTGGGGGGTGATGGGATCGTGGGAGCTGATTTTTTTCACGCTGTTCTAGTGATAGTGAGAGTGTACTCACAAGATCTGATGTTTTAAAAGTGGTGGTTTCCCCTGATCTCTGTTTCTCTCCTGCTGCCATGTGAGATGTACCATGTTTCCCCTTCGACTTTCACCATAAGTTTCCTGAGGCCCCTCCAGCCATGCAGAACTGTGAGTCAATTAAACCTTTTTTCTTTGTAAATTAACAAGACTCAGGTAGTTCTTTGTAGAAGTATGAAAATGGACTAATACAAAAAATTGATACCAGCAGTGAAACACTGCTATGAAGATACCTGAAAATGTGGAAGCAACTTTGGAACTGAGTAACAGGCAGAGGTTGGAACAGTTTGGAGGGCTCAGAAGAAGACAGGAAAATGTAGGAAATTTGGAACTTTCTAGAGACTTGTTGAATGGTTTTGGCCAAAATGTGATAGTTATATGGACAATGAAGTCCAGGCTGAGGTGGTCTCAGATGGAGATGAAGAACTTGTTGGGAACTGGAATAAAGGTGACTCTTGCTATGCTTTAGCAAGGAGACTGGATACATTTTACCCCTACCCTAGAGATCTGTGGACCTTTAAACTTGGGAGAGATGATTTAAGGTATCTGGCAAAAGAAATTTCTAAGAAGCAAAGCATTCGAGATTTGACCTGGCTGTTTCTAAAAGCATATAATCATATACATTTGCAAGAGAAGATCTAAAATTGGAACTTGTGTTTAAAGCAGAAACAGAGCATAAAAGTTTGGAAATTTTGCAGCCAGACCATGTGGTACAAAAGGAAAACCCATTGTTTTCTGGGGAAAAAAAAAAACTCAAGCTGGCTGCAGAAATTTCCATAAGTAATGGAAAGCTAAATGTTAATAGCCAAGATAATGGGGATAGTGTCTCCAGGGCATTTCAGAAATTTTCACAGCAGCCCCTCCTATCACAGGCCCAAGGTCTAGGAAAGAAAAATGGTTTAGTGAGCTGGGCCTAGGGCCCTGCTGCTCTGTGCAGCCTCAGGACATGGTGCCCTGCATCCCAGTCACTCTAGCTCCAGCCATGGCTAAAAGGGAGCAAGGTACAGCTGGGGCCATTGCTTCAGAGGATGCAAGCCCCAAGTATTGTTGGCTTCCACATAGTGTTGGGCCTGCGGGTGTGCAAAAGACAAGAGTTGAGGTTTGGGAACCTCTGCATAGAATTTAAAGGATGTGTGGAAATGCCTGGATGTCCAGGCAGAAGTCTGCTGCAGGGGCGGAGCCCTCATGGAGACCCTCTACTAGGGAAATGCAGAAGGGAAATGTAGGGTTGGAGCCCCACACATAGTCCCCACTGGGGCACTGCCTAGTGGAGCTGTGAGAAAAGGGCCACCATCCTTCAGACCCCAGAGTGGTAGATCCACCAACAGCTTGCACCGTGCACCTGGAAAAGCCTAAGGCATTCGACACCAGCCCTGAAAGCAGCCATAGGGACTGAACCCTGCAGAGCCACAGGGGCAGAGCTGCCCAAGCCATAGGAGCCCACCCCTTGCATCAGCATGCCCTGGGTGTGAGACATGGAGTCAAAAGAGATTATTTCAGAGCTTTAAATTTAATGGCTACCCTGCTGGTTTCTGGACTTGCATGGGGCCTGTAGCCCCTTTGTTTGGACAATTTCTCCCATTTAGAATAGGAATGCATGTACCCCCACTGTCTCTTGGAAGTAACAAACTTATTTTTTATTTCACAGGCTAATAGGTGGAAGGGATTTGCCTTGTTTCAGATAAGACTTTGGCCTTGGACTTTTGAGTTAATGCTGGAATGAGTTAAGACTTTGGGGGACTGCTGGGAAGGCATGATTGGTTTTGAAATGTGAGAAGGACATGAGATTTGGGAGGAGCCAAGGACAAAATGAAATGATTTCGTTCTGTGTCCCCACCCAAATCTCATTTTGAATTGTAATCCCTACATGTCAGGGGAGGGGCCTGATGGGAGATGATTGGACCATAAGGGCAGTTTCCCCCATGATGTTCTCATGATAGTGAGGGAGTTCTCATGAGATCTGATGGTTTAAAAGTGTGGCACTTCCCCCTTTGTGCTCTCTCTCTCTCTTTCTCTCTCTCTTTCTCTCTCTTTCTCTCCTACCACCATGTAAGATGTGCCTTGCTTCCCCTTTGCCTTCTGCCAGGATTGTAAGGTTCCTGAGGCCTCCCCAACCTTGCAGAACCGTGAGTCAATTAAACATCTTTTTTATATAAATTTCACAGCCTCAGGCAGCAGCCCCAGTCAGTGACTTACAGACAAAATCCCCATCTCCCTGGGACAGAGCACCTAGGGGAAGGGGCAGCTGTGGGTGCAACTTCAACAGACTTAAACCTCCCTGCCTGATGGCTCTGAAGAGAGGAGTGGACCTCCCAGCACAGCATTCAAGCTCTACTAAGGGTCAGACTGCCTCCTCAAGTGTGTCACTGACCCCCATGTATCCTGACTGGGAGACACCTCACAGCAGGGGCCAACAGACACCTCATGCAGGAAAGCTCTGGCTGGCATTTGACAGGTGTCCCTCTGGGATGAAGCTTCCAGAGGAAAGAACAGGCAGCAATCTTTGCTGTTCTGCAGCCTCCCCTGGTGATACCCAGGCAAACAGGGTCTGGAACAGACCTCCAGCAAACTCCAGCAAACCTGCAGCAAAGGGGCCTGACTGTTAGAAGGAAAATTAACAAACATAAAGGAATAGCACATCCACTCAGAGACCCCATCCGAAAGTCACCAACATCAAAGACCAAAGGTAAATAAATCCATGAAGATGGGGAGAAACCAGTGCTAAAAGGCTGAAAATTCCAAAAACCAGAACATCTCTTCTCCTCCAAAGGATCACAACTCCTCATCAGCAAGGGAACAAAACTGGACGGAGAAATAGTTTGATGAACTAACAGAAGTAGCCTTCAGAAAATGGGTAATAACAAACTCCTCCGAGCTAAAGAAGCATGTTCTAACCCAATGCAAGGAAGCTAAGCACCTTGAAAAAAGGTTAGACAAATTGCTAACTAGAATAACCAATTTAGAGAGGAACATAAATGACCTGATGGAGCTGAAAAACATAGCACGAGAACTTCGTGAGGCACACACAAATATAAATTATACAGTCTTAGATTCTTTATAGCAGTGCAAAAGCAGACTAATACAATGCCTTTCCAAGTCCTTCCAAGCCTCGGTCCTGCATCAGATTTAAGCCCAGCCTCATCGGGGGACATTGAAATCTTCCATTACTTTAGTTATTCCCACACTGTCCCCAGAAGCCCTGACACCACCCTTCGGGGCTTTGGGTAATAGACTGATTGACTGATGGGTTGGTCAATTCAGTTAGAACCAGAGACCCCATGAGGAAAGCACCAATCCCCAAGCACATTCATGTGTCACTGTTTAAAGGTTGACAGAAAAATGGACCCAAATGTAATTTTCAAGAGTTTTCACCTTTGAAAGCAAACAGCCTATAAAAGCAGGTTTATTTTGCCAACCCCAGTAACTGACACTGCATCAGCAGTTCATCAGGGGAAAAGGCTATTTTCTTGTGACCTTGTTCAAGACCCTGTTAAATTGGTGGCAAGTACACGGATATTAAAGCATAAGGGTTTACAACTGTCCTGACTGCTCCTGCCGGGACAATGCTGTTTCCTTCAAGTCATCGCCCTCTCGGTGACTGTGATGGGAAACAATCCAAACCCAGGATCCAGATCCAGGAGAAGGGAATTGAGTCAGTGCAACCAACTGAGCCTTGTTCCCATTTCCAGCCCTTCAGTTTTCCC
Organism: Papio anubis; assembly: GCF_008728515.1. Taxonomy (NCBI): domain Eukaryota; kingdom Metazoa; phylum Chordata; class Mammalia; order Primates; family Cercopithecidae; genus Papio; species Papio anubis. The sequence goes on from NC_044979.1 coordinate 6,280,600, forward strand.
AACACCTTTTCCTAACCACATGGCTTCCTCATGTAATGTCTCCACCAGACCCTTCCTGTGGTACTCAAAGGCCCCACAACCTTGTCACCATCTGGCTTCCAGCCCCTCCTGTGACAGAAGCACCCTCAGCTTCTGTGGGCCTGGCCTCAGGCCTGTACCCTATGCTGTCCTTCTGTCATGACACTTGCCTGCCTAGAATCTCTCCCTCCCTTTCCTTTGCCTCCTGAAATCATGTATAAACCAGGGATGTGTTGGATGTTGCTTTTGATCCTCAGCACCCTTCACCCTGCACTGGAAATAACATTTCCCAGACCCCTTGCCAGCCAGATCCCAATTTGATACCTCCAATGAGAAACTTGTGCAGGACTTGGCAGGCAGGATAAAAAGAGGATGCTATTATTCTCAGTGGCTTGGAATTTGCAAGATAAACAATCACGGGGTCTCAGTTCACCTCTGTTGGTGCTGTATTGAGAGCATTCATTGGCACCTTCAACATCTCTGGAGAGTCTCAACATCAAAGACTCTCCCACTTTGATGCTATTAAAGGTATGATTTCCAGCAATCTCTACGCTTCCAGATTTCCCGAAAATAACCTCCTTGGTCTTCACTTCCTCAGCTTTCCAGTGGTAGTTTAATCTCACAGTTCTCAATATCGAGTCTCTTCCTGCTTTATAAATCAAAGTTGCTTCTCTCTTCTGGCTGATCTTAAATGAGAAAGTGGAGAACTGTGAACATTTTTAACAGCTGGCTTCAGAAATGCTTTTAGGAAGAAGCTTTATTTGCTGGGAGGACCTCTTGAAAAGTACTTAGAGTAGAAGATGAGATATCCAGGGTCAGATGTGTAGATGGAACCTTTTCTCTAGAGAGTCAGGAGGTGATGGAAGAGGAGACAGGCTGGAGCCAAAAGTGACACTACCTCCCCAGAACCTTCAAATCTTCAATGAACTAGAGCTTAAGAACAGCATGCCACGAATATATTTCTTATAGACAGTAATTTTAAAAGTACCTCTGTACACAGGAAGCCCAATGGAGCTGGGAGAGCCTGAGTCTGGGAAATCAGCAAGAATCCCAGAGGAGGATGTTCTGCCCAACTCCCCGCTTTAAGTGCCAGGGTCCTGCTACTGTGCCAAATTCCTGAGGGCTCACGGCCCACCTGCCCACAAGTTCCCATTCTCTTCCCTCAAGGAGTTCTTCATGATCTTGGACGCTTCCTGTTGTCCAGCCTACTCTGATCAATTATTCCTAAGTAAATGCTGCCAACAGTGTGTGCCTCCTCCCACAAGCATTCTGGAAATGATAACTTAACCCAAGAAGAGTCAGCTTGATGGAGACATTTCAGGTACAGCTTCAGGTAATGAGAGATAGTTGGGACTTTTGGGTATCCATAAGACCAAGTTACGGACAACTCTTAAGCATGGAAAAATTATTATAAACTGTAGAAAGAGAAAGCATTAACAATAAAAGCAACTGATTGAAATGCTAGAGGACGTCAATGAACAATGCAGTATATGTTCATTCCGACACTATGCACCCCACGTGCCCCGACAGGCATATTTACTCAGATCCAGAGGCTCTGTTTGGAGAGTGTGCACATGGATGAAAACTCCTTTCCCCAGAAGGACATTTCTTGCTGTGATCTGCCATGCGGGTTATTTTCTCTGGAGAAGTCTGTTCTGAATGTGGTGGTAACTGACTTCACCTTGCTCAAACCGGAGCACTTCTGGCTTCACAGAATCCCTACTGACACTACTAAATGCAGGTAGGTAGATGTAGGTAACCTACGTGTCTCTGGGGCACCGTTTTCCCCAGACTATGTGTTATGGAAGATTTGTTACAAGAAAGAGACAACAAACTCAAATAAGTTTGGAAAATGCTCCCTGTCTAACCTTCATTTCATAGATTTACAAAGTACGTCAGCAAAATACAGGCTAGAATCAAGCAATAAAGAAACCCTTTTAATCGCCAATTGTCTCATGATCTCCAATATTTTCTAAGCAACAAAACCTTTCTCAAAGTGTCCTGTGAAACAGGCATTCCAAGGATCCCTCTTTTGGAAACTACTCCAGAGCAAGTATGGTCTAGGTTTTATGAACCCCCGTGCCTGTTTACCTGCCCCCAACATTTGGCACATATTCCTCTAGAAGAGGAGAGGCTACTCTGCAGGTTGTAAAATATATGTCTCACCTCCACAAGCTGCAGGCAGCTTCTCCCATCCCTCCAGATCAGGAGTTTGCTAGAGTAGACATTTGGGAGGCAGAACATCCATTCACCCTCTTGTCTCCAGAGAGGTTGACCTCTTCCTTTAGACTGTCAAGAAACTGGCCAACAGCCCACAAGATTCAGGAACAAAGGTGAGGCTTTATTTAGCATGGAGGAGCTGAGTATCCTTCTACGTGTTTTTACAAATATTAATTCTTGGTTGGGCACAGTGGCTCATGCTCGTAATCCCAGCACTTTGAGAGGCAGAGGTGGTCAGATCATTTGAGGTCAGGAGTGCAAGACCAGCCTGACCAACATGGTGAAACCCAGTCTCAACCAAAATACAAAAATTAGCCAGGCATGGTGTTGGGCACTTGTAATCTCAGCTCTCCAGGAGGCAGAGGCAGGAGAATCACTTGAACTCAGGAGGCAGAGGTTGCAGTGAGCCAATATCGCGTCACTGCACTCCAGCCTGAGCGATAGAGAGAGAGTCCCTCTCAAAAAATAAAACTAAAAATAAAAAACAAATATTAATTTATTTACTTTAATTTTTATTCTAATACAGTAGAGGTAGGGTCTTGCTATGTTGCCCAGGCTGGTCTTAAACTCCTGGCCTCAAGCAATCATCCAGCCTTGTCTTCCCAAAGTGCTAGGATTACAGGCATGAGCCACCAAGCCCAGCCTAGTAATCCTTTTAATCCTCATGGAAGCCCTATATGGTTGTTAGTCAGTTCCGGTTGCTATAACAAATTAGCATAGATGTGGACTGGGTGGCTTATGAAGAACAGAAATTTATTTTGGCCAGATTCAGTGGCTCATGCCTATAAACCCAGCACTCTGGGAGGCCAAGGCAGAAGGACTGATTCAGCCCAGGAGTTCAGGACCAGCCTGGGCAACATAACGAGACCTCATTTCTACAAAAATTTTTAAAATTAGCCAGGTGTGGTGGTGCATGTCTATAGTTCCAGCTACTTAGGTGGTTGAGGTAGAAGAATTGCTTAAGTCCAGGAGGTTGAGGCTGCAGTGAGGCATGATCACACCACTGCACTGCAGCCTGGGTGACAGAGCAAGACCCTGTCTCAAAAAAAAAAGTAGAAATTTATTCCTCACAGGTCTAAAAGATGGAATTCCAAGCTTAGGCTGCCAGCATGGTCAGTTCTGGTGATGACCAGAACCTCTTCTGGATTACAGGTGGCCAACTTCTCCTTGTAACCTCAGATGATGGAAGGGATATGGGAACTCTCTGAGGCCTCTTTTAATTTTATGTATCTATTTATTTTGTAGAAACAAGGGTCTCGCTATGTTGCCTCAAGCGATCCTCTGGCTTTATCCTCCCAAAGTGCTGGGATTGTAGGCATGACCCACTGTGCCCAGCCTGAGGTCCCGTATGTAAAGGCACTAATGCCATTCATGGGAGTGCCTCCCTTATGACCCAAGGGGCTCCCAAAGGCCCTGCCACCTAATACCACCACTCTGGAGGTTAGGATTCTTACATATAAATTTTGGGGAGACACCAACATGCAGGCCATAACAAAGGTCTATTCCATTATCTTCATTTTGCAAATTAAGAACCTAAGGCCCAGAGAGGAAAGTGACTTGCCCAAAGTCACACACCAAGGGGCAGGGCTGGGATTCGCCCTCAGGAGACCTAGCTTCTAAGCCTGTTCTTCTAACCAGGAAGCTTCTTCTAACAGCTGCTCCTTGGACAGCCTTGGTTGGCTTCAGTTAATCACCTTTTTGCCCCAGGTTAATTGAGGTGTAATTTACATACAATATCATTCACCCATCCTATGTGTTCAGTTGTGTTAGTTTTGGCATATATGTAGTCATGTAACCAACATGACAATCAAGATTAAAAACATTTCCAACTCCCCAAAAGCTCCTCCATGCTTCTTCACTGTCAGCTCCCTCTCTCCTGACCCCCCAGACGAAGGAAACCACTAATTGTCTGTGGCTATCGTTTTCTCTGTCCTATGAATGGAATCGTGGTACTTTTTGTATCAGGTTTCTTTCACTTGCACTAACACTCTTGAGATTCATCCCTGTTGCCATGTGGCCAATGGTGCACTTTTTCATTGCTGCGTAGTAGTCCATTGCATGGCTACACTAAGATCTGTTTACATGTTCTATTGCTGGTAAACATTTGGGTTATTCCCAATTTGAGCCATTATAAATACAGCTACTGTGAACATTCACTATGCTTTCATATAGGATGGCAGGATCATGTGGTTTTTTTTTTTTTTTTTTTTTTTTTTTGAGACATAGTCTCGCACTGTCACCCAGGCTGGAGTGCAATGGCATGATCTCAGCTCAGCTCACTGCAACCTCCATCTCCCAGATTCAAATGATTTTCCTGCCTCAGCCTCCCAAGTAGCTGGGATTACAGGCACCTGCCACCACACCTAGCTAATTTTTATATTTTTAGTAGAGATAGGGTTTCACCATGTTGGCCAGGCTTGTCTCAAACTCCTGACCTTGTGATCTGCCTGCCTCGGCCTTCCAAAGTGCCCAGTCCATGATAAGTATTTTTTAACTTTAAAAGAAACTGCCAGATTGTTTTCCAAAGTGGTTGCAGCATTTTCCATTCCCACCATCAATATATGAGAGTTCTGCTGTTCCATGCCTTCACCAATGACTAAGTATTGTCAGCCTTAAATTTTGCCATTCTAGGTAGTGAACAGCATAGGTCAATGTGTTTTTAATTTGCATTATCTGATGACCAGTAATGCTGAACAGCTTTTCATGTGCTTGTTGACCATTCTTATATCTTCTTTAGTGTAGAGTCCATAAAAAAAAAAAAAACAAGTCTTGTTCATTTTATTTGGTTGACTTTTATTATTGGGTTGTAGAGTTTTTTATATATTCTGTACTAAAGCCAAAAAAAAAAGAGTTTTTTAAAAAATATCTTCTATACACATTTTCTCCCAGCCCTTGATTTACCTTTTCATTTTCTTAACTGCACCTTTCTATGCATCAGGCTATAGGAATTTTTTTCACCTTTTAGTTAATATTTTTTGTCTTTGTTCTCTTTGGCACAATGTCCAATCCAGTGTAACAAATATTTTTTCCTGTTTTCTTCTAGAGGTTGTATAGTTTTTACTCCTATAACTAGTACTCACTCAACCACTCTTGGCTATTTTCAGCCACTCACATATGAACACAAACATGTACATCCTGAGATCTAACTGTTATGGAGAAAAAGATTTAGGAATAACTTATTCACATATCACACTTGGCCTGATCACAAAGGCCCACTGACCACCGCTACTGATGCACAAATTTGCAGTATATTCTGCCGAGGACATAACTTTCTTCCCCTTTTGAGTATCTCTTCCATCTGGATGGATAGATGGATGGATGGATGGATGGATAGATAGATAGACAGATAGACAGACAGACAGATAGAGAAAATCACAAAGCATCTAGCATCTGAGTCAGGTCTCAATCAGTCTAGAGGTTTATTTTGCAAGGTTGAGAACACACCCAGGAAAAACAGACACAAGTCACGTAGAATCTGTGGCTTGTGCTTTTTCCAAAGGGGATTTTGAGCACCTAATTATTTAAAGGGGAAAAAATGGGCAGGAGGGGCAAGAGGAACAGTCAATTATGCATTCATTTCACACTCAGTAAATCTGCATCTTACAGAAAACTGAAGCTGGACCCCTTCCTCACACCTTATACAAAAATATTAACTCAAAATGAATTAAAGACTTAAATGTAAAACCCAAAACTATAAAAACCCTAGAAGAAAATCAAGACAATAACATTCAGGACATAAGCATAGGCAAAAATTTTATGATGAAATCGCCAAAAGCAATTGCAACAAAAGCAAAAACTAATAAATGGAATCTAAGTAAACTAAAGAGCTTCTGCACAGCAAAAGAAACCATCATCAGGACAAACAGGCAGCCTACAGAATGGGAGAAAATTTTTGCAATCTACCCAGCTGACAAAGGTCTAATATCCAGAATTTACAAGGAACTTAAACAGATTTACAAAAAAAAAAAAAAACCATCAGAAAGTGGGCAAAGTACATGAACAGAACACATCTCAAAAGAAGACATTTATGTGGCCAACAAACGTATGAAATAAAGCTCAACATTACTGATCATTAGAGAAATGCAAATCAAAACTACAATGAAATACCATCTCAGTCCATTCTGACCATGCCAGTCAGAATGGTGATTATTAAAAAGTCAAGAAACAACAGATGCTGGTGAGGTTGTGGAGAAATAGGAACACTTTTACACTGTTGGTGGGACTGTAAATTAGTTCAGCCACTGTGGAATACAGTGTGGCAATTCCTCAAGGATCTAGAACCAGAAATACCATTTGACCCAGCAATCCCACTACTGGACATCTACCCAAAGAGAAAGAAATCACTATATAAAAAAGATACAAGCACTTGTACGTTCATTGCAGCACTATTCACAATAGCAAAGACATGAGATCATCCCAAATGTCCATCAATGATAGACTGGATAAAGAAAATGTGGTACATATACACCATGGAATACTATGCAGCCATAAAAAGAATGAGATCATGTCCTTTGCAGGGACATGGATGATGCTGGAATCCATCATCCTCAGCAAACTAACACAGGAACAGAAACCGAACACTGCATGTTCTCACTCATAAGTGGGAGCTGAACAATGAGAACACATGGACAGGGAGGGGAAAAACACACACTGGGACCCATCAGGGGTCGGAGTGAGGGAGAGCATCAGGATAAACAGCTAATGCATGCTGGGCTTAATACCTAGGTGATGGGTTGATAGGTGCAGCAAACCACCATGGCACACATCTACCTACGTAACAAACCTGCACATTCTGCACACACATCCCAGAACTTAAAAAAATTTTTTTATTCTGCAGTTTACAGACAACAAAGTTAACATCAAGTAGAGGAAGAAACTAAATATACATTTGTCTCAGGGTGAGTGGAGGGATAATTTCTATTCTTGTCTTTGTCCCATGCCTATGAAGATGAGCTGTTAATTTACATTGTCGGGGCAAGGAGGCCACCTGGGCAGAAATGTGGCCTTCTATCTTTGCAGCTATCTGTTCAGGAACAAAAGGAAGGCAGTTTTTTGCATGACTCAGTTCCCAAGCTCAACTTTTCCCTTTGGCATAGTGAGTTTGGGGTCCTGAGATTTTATTTTCCTTTCCCAAATAGATGATGGATAAATAGATGATGGATGGATAGATTAGATAGATGATAGAAATGATAAATAAATAGGACACATTTATATATCTCTTTTTTCACAAAACCCCTCCTGACTTCCATTCCTTGTTCCTCTTATCCGAGGACAATGGCACAAGTTAATGGGTTCTTAGTGTTCTTTGAAGGAAAGACCTTAAGAAATAGGATAGCACCAATTTCACCACCGTTGATGGATAGTGAGAGGGTGCTGGGTTTATTATTTACCTTCTACAAGTATTTTATAAAATTGCTATTTGTGATTTGAGAAAAATTCTAAATTTAGAAGATTGATTTATACAAAAATTACTATTGCTATTTTGGTCGTGTCTTTTAACCTCTTAGTGGTTTCAAACACAGTAGAAAACTAAAAAATATATATGATTATATCAAGCACAATTCCTTTTTATTAATTTGCCTAAACATTTTTTTTAACACAAAATGTGGAAGATCTTCTCTTTGCTCTCCATTTCAGTCTAGCATGAACACCAAAGCATGGACCAGCCCTGAAGATGGGCTCTTTAGGGGATCCATAAGCACCTTCAAGACTGCAGTGAAAGTTTACATTAAGATCAACTCATTAGCAAGTGAATTGTTGGGAATAAATGTTCAAAATCCTAAGGAGACTGAACACTCAAACAAAGGATTCTTAGCAAAGCAATTTTCTGCGCAGAGGGATGCTTCTCCTTGGCCAGTCGCCATGAGAGCACACCCGAACAAAGGGGCACAAGACCCTTTATTCCTGATGCAAGTCCTGCCCCGTATCCTCCCCCATTGGCTGGGGTCGGGTCTCACAATCTGAACTAATCCCGGTTGGCTAGACATTTGAACTTTCTTTAGATAAGGTGGGCACATAAAGGAGAGAGGGGAAAAAAAAGAGGAAGGGGTGTCTGCAATGAGCTAGAGAGCTAGTCTCCTTTCTAACTAAGGCAAGGCATGTGAGCTGGTACTGATGAGCGTGTACTGTGGCATGTCCGGGCATGTAACAAAAGCAGAAAAGAGAAAAAGAAAAAGAGTGGGGGGTACTATGAATTAAAGAAGAAAGGATTGATCAGGCTATTTGAAGAGAAACCTCATCATATTCCACAGCTTGATCCCACTCACACCAGAAGATACTATTATAGTTGTGCTGAAAGCCTTGAGATTTAAGAAGTCTGCAGAAGGGAGGCCTGAAAATACTGGTCTCCTTTACAGTTGTAAAATTATAACCCAGGTAACAAACCTGCACACATACCCCCTGAATCTAACATCAAAGTTGAAATAATTTAAATAAATTTTAAAAATTGTAAAAATAAAGAATTTACAGTTGCTAGGGTATAACTACAGTTTTATCCTCCCCAGCAACAGGAAGAATTCCAGGACCCAAGGAGTTAGATAGTACAAAAGGCAACCAGTCAATAAGACACCTTAGCAGTACCAGCTGGCCTGTCAGGATGGTCCGTATTGTCTCTAGGAGGCACCAGTAATGAAAGTATGGCCCTCCCCAACCCCAAGTGAGATGCTTTCTTGCTTTGATCTCAGGACAGAGAGCAGGACAAGTACCCTAAGGTCTTCCAAGGTACATACCCTGCATTTCTTCCATTTGTGCTGCCTCCTACTATTTAAAGTCTCTATTTAAGGTGTTGCCCATAGGCCAGCATCATCAGCATCACCTGGGAGCTTATTATAAATGCAGAAACTCAAGCTAGACTGAATTTAGCCAAACTCATTGCCAAAGAAGAATTGCACTGGACAGCGGTTAAACAGGGTAGGGTGACTATATTCAAGAGTACTGCAATCAGGGCCAAGACAACTGCAATAGGGGAGACAGAATAAACACTCTGCTGAAACAGAAGGCAGGGGACTTTGAGTGCTGGGTGAACTAGTGGATAAAACTTGGAGGACGTTATGGGAGAGACTAGTCAATGTGATTAGGCATCTGTGTTTGCTAATTGGAGCTTATAAAAGTTAGGCTCCCACCCTCCCACAAAGACTGGACAGCAATTGGAGACCTGTCTTCCTTGATGATTGTATCTCAAAGAGATGGCTCCTAGGTCCTTGAGAAAGTCACTCCTGGGTTATAAAACTGGCAAGAGGCTGGAAGACGATTTATATCTCAAAGAATTTACAATTCCAAGTTTCCTAAAGTACATGTTCTAAGGAAAGGGAGGTCAGGGACCTATAGTAGGAAAAAACCTGTCTAAAGTTCCGTCTAGCTGAGGGAACATGAAGGCTGCTGTGGTTATGGCTACAGACATACTGAATCAAACTGTGGAGACAGGGCCCAGGAATCTGTGTTTTGGCAAGCTATCTGATTGTTTCAAAGGGTGCCAGCTTCCAATTCTTAAATACAATAGGAACCTGGTGTATTAATTCGCTAAGCTTAACAAATGTCATTCTTTGTCTCCAGCCTTATCGAGGTGTGATTGACAAAAATAATTGACTATATTCATAGTGCACTTCAGAGTGATTTAAGGATACCTTGTGTAATGATTCCTGCAATCAAGCTAACACATCCATCGCTCACACAGTTACCATTTCTGTGTGTGTCATCATATCACTGGAGATCTATTCTCTCAGTACATTTCAAATATAAGATACATTGTTACTAACTATAGTCTCTTAGCAAATTTCAAATATAAGGTACATTATTACTAACACCATGCTGTACATTAGATCCCCAGAATTTATTCATCTTATAACTGAAAGTTTGTACCCTTTAATCAACAACTCCCCATCTCCCCCATCCCCAGGACCTTGACAACTGCCAGCCACACTACTTCTGTTGCTCCAAGTTCAATGATTTTGATTCCACATATAGGTGATATCATACAATATTTGTCTCTCTTTGTCTGGCTTATTTCCCTTAGAATAATATCCTTCAAGTTCATTCACACTGCCACAAATGGACAGGATTTCCCTTTTTTTAAGGCTAAATAGTGCTCTGTTGTGTGTATATACTACAGTTTCTTTATTCATTCATCCATCAATGAACACTTATGTTGTTTCCATAACTTGGCTATTGTGAATAGTGTTGCAATGAAAACAGGAGTAGCGGTGGCTCAAGCCTGTAATCCCAGCACTTTGGGAGGTCGAGGCGGGTGGATCACGAGGTCAGGAGATCGAGACTATCCTGGCTAACATGGTGAAACCCCGTCTCTACTAAAAATACAAAAAATTAGCCGGGCGAGGTGGCGGGCGCCTGTAGTCCCAGCTACTTGGGAGGCTGAGGCGGGAGAATGGCGTGAACCCGGGAGGCGGAGCTTGCAGTGAGCCGAGATCACGCCACTGCACTCCAGCCTGGGAGACACAGTGAGACTCCGTCTCAAAAAAAAAAAAAAAAAAAAAGAAAACAGGAGTACAGATATCTCCTGGACATGCTGATTTCATTTCTTTTGGATACATACCTAGCAGTGGAATTGCTGGGTTATATGGTGGTTCTATTTTTAATTTTTGATTTATCTCCATAATGTTTTCCATGATGACTGTACCAATCTGCATTCTCACCAACAGTGTACAAAGGCTCCCTTCTCTCCCATCCTCACCAACATTTGTCTTTTTGGTAATAGCCATCCTAACAGGAAGAAGGTGCTATCTCATTGTGGTTTTGATTTGCATTTCCCTGATAACCGGTAATGCTGAGCATCTTTCATATACCTGTTGGCCATTTCTGCATCTTCTTTGCAAAAATGTCTATTAAAATTGATATGATTTGGCTATGTCCCCACCCAAATCTCAACTTGAATTTTATCTCCAAGAATTCGCATGTGTTGTAGGAGGGACCAAGGAGGAGATAACTGAGTCATGGGGGCCAGTCTTTCCAATACTATTCTCATGATAGTGTATAAGTCTCACCAGATGTGATGGGTTTATCAGGGGTTTCCACTTTTGCTTCTTCCTCATTTTTCTCTTGCCGCTACCGTGTAAGAAGTGCCTTTCGCCTACTGCCATGATTCTGAGGCCTCCCCGGCCATGTGAAACTGTAAGTTCAATTAAACTTCTTTTTCTTCCCAGTTTCAGGTATGTCTTTATCAGCAGCATAAAAACAAGCTAATACAAAGATCCTTTGCCCATTTCTTAATCGGGTTGTTCAGTTTTTTTGGAGGTGACACAAAAGCACAGGCAATAAAAGCAGAAGTAAACAAGCGGAACTGCATCAAATTAAAAAGCTGCTGCACAGCAAAGGAAACAATCAACGAAATAAAAAGGCAACCTATGGAATGGGGAGAAATATTTGCAAACTATATCTCTGATAAGGAGTTAACATCCGAAATATATAAGAAATTCACACAACTCAATAACAAATGTCATTTTGATGAACTAGCTTCTCCCACAAAATAAAGCAGGCCAAGGGGAAAACTTCAGTGACGATATTTCCATGTTAAGGAGATAATTCTGAAGCTGGAATTTGGAGGGGCTTGTTTTTTGTGTGTTTCATTTCATTTCAATGAGAACTCACCCAAGAAAATTTACTATCATTTAAACAGGAATTTTCCTTGGGACTCTGAACGCCCACACCTTGGTAAAGGCAATTCTTTTTCTTTAATGTGCTGTATTGCTTTCAGTACATTAAGAGTATTACTTTCCAAGTGCTGCAGGGAGATGTTCTTTATAGGTTCAGTATATCACAGGATAAGAACTAATTGAAACTTGCTTGCTATACCTTTGTGGGCTAAGTCTTGCAACAGGAAAGCAATCAGCCAGCAATTAAAATGCTAATACAGGGCTCACCCCAGTTGGGTGCTCTTGCCAAAATGCAATGGGCAGTCCCAGCAGAATTCATAAGAGCCAGCTTGGGCTGGACTTAATTTAAAAGCCATCGATTTATCAGAGTTGCAAATAACACTGCAGGAGCATTTGCCAATGAAAAATAACTATGACAACAATGATAATAATAAAAGAACCGTTTGTTATGATGCAAAGCAAATTATTGTCAATGATCTGAGCCTAGTCAGCTCAGCTGTTCAGGATTTAATACAAATAAAACCAGCATCTTGGGTTCATCCCCCAAGGCTTGCTCTCCTAGGGACCCAGCCCCTAAGCAAAGCTGCAGGTACCACATTCAAACATTCCAGATCGGAAAAGTGACAGAGGCGTGTTGAAGTGCATCCATCTTATGGACTCTGGGGTTGAACTGATCTCGATTCAAATCCTGAATCTGCCACTTGCTAGCTCTTGGTCTCTGTCAAGTTATTTCTATGCTATCTGCCTCAGTTTCCCCATCTGTGTAATGAGGATATTAACAATACCTGCCTCATAAAGTTCCGGTGAGAGTTAAATGTGAGACTGTACAGCAGTTAACACAGTGCTGGTACAGAATGAGTGCTTATAAAATGAGTTCTCGTTGCCAGTGTCATTATTTATCTCTCTGGACACTGCCCCTTCTCAGGTTGTCACCCTCACATGCTCTGTGCTGCTGCCTTACCTGCTGCCCTTTGCATTGTACCTGTTACTGGGTTTTCTTCCCAAAGCCCTCTATGGCTGCTTCATTGGGAATCAATATTCCCACCTCGCCCCTGTTTAGGAGAACCCGTTGGTACTGTGTTCCACAGCCCAGGGCAGGATCCAGATGGCCCCACATCCAGCCTGGCCTTAGAGTCTCTGCCAAGGCCTCTGGGTTTCCAAGCAGGGAGCTTAATAGGTTCCTATCAAATTTCCCTCTTACTGAGGGGAACTTTAAGAGCAACAGATTTACATAAACTCTAGTTCAATTCAACAAAAAAATAAACAGAGTCCATCGTGATGGGTGAGGCACCATGCTGGGCAGGCTGTTGCTGCCCTTTGTAGCTCTCCATTCTGAAATCAGATGGTGCAGTAAACAGGATAATGCCCTCCACACACATACACAAAGGTGGCCACGTCCTAACTCCCAGGACCTGTCACTATCTTACCTTTTGTGATGAAGAGAGCTTTGCAGATGGGATTACATTAAGGACCTTGAGGTGGGGGGATTATCTTGCATTATTCAGATGGAAATAAAAGGGAATTTGGACCCAATTCCTTGGTACAGCTGCTTTAACCTGTGCAGTCACATTTTAAATGAGTGTTAATAAAAAATTGGTTTGTGGTTCAGGAGTTTTCCTGGAGAAATTCTCAAGAGCAAAAAACTGAAGAATAGAATACATCAACTGCCACAGATATATGGAAACTTCCCCCCTTTTTTTCTGTTGCTTACCATTGTGAGTTAAATTGTGTCCTCCAGAAAGATATGTTGACATCCTAAACTTCTCCCCATCACCTATGAATGTGACCTTATTTGGAACTAGGGTTTTGCAGATGTCAACAAGCTAAAATGAGAGCGTACTGGATTAGGTGGGCCCTACGCCAGCCTGACTAGTGTCCTCATAAGGAGACAGACAATTGGAGGCAGAGACAAATGCACAGGAAAGAAAACTGTGACAACAGAGGCTGAGACTGGAGCGATGCATCTATGAGCCAAGAGACAGCAAGGATTGCCAGCAACACCAGAAGCTAAAAGGGGCCAGAGCATGACCCCGCTGAAACCTTGAGCTCACACTGCTGGCCCCCAGAACTATGAGAGAATCAACGTCTGTTGTTTTAAGCCACGAATCTTGCAGTATTTTGTTATAGCAAGACCCTTCCCAGCTGGAGGCTTTAGAGAATACAAGTCCCTTAAGTTGTCTTGGCTACAGCTAATTCAAGATGAAAGCTTCAATGTCAACTTCGCCCCAGTAGGAAGAACAGCAGCAATAACAGCTGTCAAGCATCACACCCATCCTACAAGCTGAGGGGAGCCCTCTAGGTTGCATCGTCCCACTAAGTACAGTCAGAAAATACTGCCTGCTCAGCAAGTTGACCCTCTTAGTTTAAGACAAGTAACTCATAGGAAAGGAGCTTCGTGATGCTGAGACCCAGGGGATGGCTTTTCCTCAATACTTTCCAGCCCCATCCCACTCCACTGCTTCTGAAGAAGCCAAAATTGTCTAGACTCTTGGAGCTGAGGGTTAAGTGACACAAATTTGTCACCAACTTGTAACCTCAGGCACATTTCTTAACCTCTTTCTCCTGGGTTTCTTCATCCATAAAGGGAAACCATAACAATGGCTCTTTCTAGATATAGGCTTATTATAAAAATCAAAGGGTCGTGCTATTTTTACACAGCCATTAATTATTTGAGTTACATCCCATCTACCCCGGAAAGTCCTGAGGGGCGGGGAATAAGCACATTCAGAGACAGTGCTGGATCTAGCGTGGATCTGTGCCCTAACAAAGAAAGCTCTATGTGATTTTCAGCCCAGACTTGTGATTTGATTCACCAAGAGTCTCCCTTTTCTTCTGCCTAAGCCACGCACCTTAATGTTTCCTTTCTTTGGGGATCTATAAAGCTAATACTGTTTTAATCAGTATGATGGTGAGAGGTGACAGTGGGGGATATGTCAGAGCTGGCAGCAGCCAATGGAACAGGCGTTCTGCAAAACAAAGACAGGAACTATGCACCAGCACCTTCTCATCTTCCCTTCCTCCTGGGGCTCCCACGTTTACCCCACGCTATTCCCAGACACATATCCTAACACTCTGTCTACTTAAAGTAGTATATAAGTGATTACTCTTGACTAACACCTTCCTTGATAACAAGGTACTACTCTTCCCACACTTCTTAGCTAAGTAAGTTTCTCTGAGAAGCTAAATACCCTCTGTTCTTTTTCAAATTGACATATAATAATTATATATATTTATGGGGTAGTGTTTTTTAATACATATATGTATAGTGATCAGATCAGGGTAATGTAGCATATCCATCATTGCAAATATTTATTGTGTTGGGAGCATTCAATATCCTCCTTCTAGCCATTTGAAACTGTATTGTATATTATTGTTAACTGTAATCATCCTACAGTGGTATAGAACACTAGAAACTCCTCTTATTTAGCTGTAATTTTGTATCCTTCAACAAATCTCTCCCTATCCCCCTCTTCCCCCTACCCTCCCCAGCCTGTAGTGCTCTCTGTTCCACTTCTTCTTTCTTCTATGAGATCAACTTTTTGGCTTCCACATACGAGTGAGAACATGTGGTATTTAACTTTCTGTCCCTGGCTTATTTTACTTAACATAATGTCCTCCAGTTTCTTGCTTAGTGCCACAGTGATAGAATTTTGTTCTTTTTTATGGCTGCGTAGTATTTCATTGTGTATATATACCACATTTTCTTTACCCATTCATCTGTTGTTGGACACCTAGGTTCATTCCATATCTTGACTTTTGTGAATAGCACTGCAATAAACAGAGAGGTGCAGGTGTCTCTTCGATGGACTGATTTCCTTTCCTTTAGATAAATGCCTAGTAGTGGGATTGCTGGATCATATGGTAGTTCTATTTTTAGTTTTTTGAGCAATCTCCATACCATTTTCCATAGTGGCTGTACTAGTTTACATTTCCACCAACAGTGTATAAGAATTCCCTTTTTCTCCATATCCTTGTTAGTGTTTGTTATTTTTTGTCTTTTGTTTAATAGTCATCCTAACTTGCATAAAATGATACCTCATGGTGGTTTTGATTTGCATTTCCCTGAGGATTAGTGAGGTTGAGCACTTTTTCATATATTTGTTGGCCATTTGTTGTGTTCTTTTGAAAAATGCCTATTCAGAAAATTTGCCCATTTTTGTTTGTTTTCTTGCTGTTGAGACATTTGAGTTATTTCTGTATTCTGGATATTGACCCCCACCCCCCAACTTTTGGATGAATAGTTTGCAAATATTTTCTCCCATTCCGTAGGTTGTCTTCTATGTGCCAAATCTTTTTAGTTTAATGTAATCCCATTGTTTATTTTTGTTTTTGTTGCCTGTGCTTTTAAGGTCTTATTCATAAAATCTTTTTCAAGAGCAACATCCTGAAGCATTTTCCCTATGTTTTCTTCTAGTAGTTTTGTAGTTACATTTACATCTTCAATTCATGTTTTTTTCCCAAGAGAGAGTTCTTGGATCTCACTCAAGAAAGAATTTAAGGTGAATCCATAGAGTAGAATGAAAGCAAGTTTATTAAGAAAGTAAAGGAATAAAAAACGCCTACTCCATAGGCAGAGCAGCCTAATTCATTGTGAGTTGATTTTTGTATAGGGTGAAAGGTAGTTTTATTCTTCTGCATATAGACTTCTGTTCTTTCACCTGGGCCTTATGAAAAACGTTGTCAAACCCCTTCTTCTTGATAATCTGTTGGGTCAATTTTCCTCGTACAGTGATAGATGGGATGCAACCCCTGAGCAGGCAGACAACATCACTCTGCTGACTCATTGAACTTCTAGTCAACAAAACACAAAATCTACATGTTTTTCACATCTGATGTTGGTTCCGCTATATCTCTCCTATTCTCTAATTGTACAGTTAGATTTTTTCAACACAAAAGCAAAACTTAACCAATCATTAAAGCCAACTGAGATCTCTTAGGATCTTGATTCTGTCATCTACCATATGAGCTACCCCTAAGAAAATTTATATCATTCAAAATATTTCATCAGCCAGCCATTAACGTCTATACCCAAATTGCCATAAAAGACAAGATGCAGGCAAAATCCTATCATTTGGTTCTAGGGACAGCCCTGCATACTATTACAGCTCCATTAAACAGTACTCCTTCAGTATGTTCGTAACTTTCTATGTTTGTAACTTTGAACACCCCTAATTCTGCCATAATTAAGCCTACATTTTGCAGGGGAAGTTCTGGATACGTTAAGTTTCTGAAACATTCAGGAGAGGTTGTACACGCAGGTTTAGAGATCAGGAAATAGACAAAGCTAGGAATATCTCTCTCTCTCTCTCTCTCTCTCTCTCTCGTGTCTGTGTGTGTGTGGGTATGTGTGTGTCATCAACATAAAGACGTTAGTATTAGGTGAAACCATGATAAAGAAGACAATCATACAAAGAGAGGACTGGTAAGTAGAGAAAAGGACCAGAGGTATAAGCATTAAGGAAAAGGTAGAGAAAGAAGCCTGAGAGAAACAGGCAGCAGAGAGGTTAGAGTGGGATCCAGCTAAGAGTGGTGAAACAGAATCCACAGTAGAGTTTAAATCATAAATGAATAAAGTTATAAGAGATCACATTTTTAACCATCAGTGCTGCAGAGAGTTAAGTGAATAAGAGAAAGACTTTAGACTCAATTTTCTAATTAAAATCTTCCAGATGCCAGGCACGGTGGCTCATGCCTGTAATCCCAGCACTTTGGAAGGCCGAAGCAGATGGATCACCTGAGGCCAGGATTTCGCGACCAGCCTGACCAACATGCTGAAACCCCATCTCTATTAAAAATACAAAAATTAGCCGGGTGTGGTGGCAGGCACCTATAATCCCAACTATCTGGGAGGGGTGAGGCAGGAGAATTGCTTGAACCTGGGAGGCAGAGGTTGCAGTGAGCCGAGATCATGCCATTGCACTCCAGCCTGGTGGACACAGTGAGACTCTGTCTCAAAAAAAAATAATTCTTCCAGAAACTAAAGTCTTGATTTTAAATAAGTGCTTAATAAACGTTTGAATAAATGAACAAAACCAATCACATGTTACATACATATGACCACGGATTAGCTCATCAAAGTATAAGAATTTCTACAATATTAATGGAGGCTCAACTCTCTGGGATCCTGTATCATTAACAGAGCTAGAAATTGTTTTCCTATCCACCCAATCAAAAAAGCATAAATAGAAGGGCCCTGGGATGAGATGCTAAAAAGTATCTTTAGTCCTGAAAGAGTAGGGACATTCCTCATGTAATCATCAACCTCCTCAATGCATCCGTCTCCAGGAAAGTGTCTTTCAAAACTACAGACCCCTCCTCCAATACTCTGTAGTGACATGATCTCAGCTCACTGCAAACTCCACCTCCTAGGTTCAAGTGATTCTCATGCCTCAGCCTCCCAAGCAGCTGGGATTACAGGTACGCCACCACAGCTAGCTAATTTTTGTATTTTTAGTAGAGACAGGGTTTCACCATGTTGGCCAGGCTGGTCTCGAACTCCTGGCCTCAAGTGACCCACCTGCCTCGGCCTCGCAAAGTTCTGGGATTACAGGCATGAGCCACCGTGTCCGACATAAGTAGAAAATACTTCTATATCAGTATAATTAACAATTTCAAGTGGAAACTATAAAAATGAGGGGGAAGGAAATGTCTGGCAACAAAGAAAACACATGTAAACCAAATTTTAATATTAATAATTTAGAAAAGGGGAAGGATCCTGGAGACCAGCATGTCAATGATGAATTCATGAGAGAGGGGAATCTGGAGTCTTGGTCAGGCCTTAAGAAAAGCCCCATCCCCAGTCTCCCAAAGTCCTGCCTTATAGACACTCTTCCCGGGCACCTGCTATGAAGAGAACTCCTCAGTTTGCTGCATAAGGTTATCTATCCAGGCTGGGATACACTCTCCTCCGGGAGCCCGCTCCACCCTCTACACCCTGCTCTTTGGACTAACTCCACTTGTTGTTAATCTGCCTCTGCTACTAATGGGCAAGCACGCCAGGAACAGGAATCCTGTGTTTTTCGTGCTTGTCTCTCCAGTCCCCACCGTCATGTCAGATACAGTCTGTATAGATGCTTGAGTAGAAATAAGAGAACAAATACCAGCAGCTCCTCCCACCCCCCATGAAAATCATATCTTTGTGATTTCATTTTAGCTTTTGAAGCCAAAATGATCAACACACTGGCTAAACAGTATCCTATCCCGTGATGCCATCTTTTCTAAAGTTCATAGGTTTCTGTGCTTACTAAGAATGTACGTGGCTTCTGTAGCAGTCAGGCAAATTGTGGACCATACTGGTGGAATCCAGACAGAAAAACAGAGTAGCCATCACCAGGAGACCTTGACTGAACTGTTCACAGAGCCAAACTAATAAACTCTCCTTCCACCACAATTCCCACTTCCCTACTTCCAGAAGAGAACATGGAGACACTAGTAATCCAACAAATGACCTCAGGCTAATTAAGTCAATAGTCTCTGCAAATGAGGTTTTTAAATGAAAGCGTTTCAAAGACCTTTTAAAAACTGGGATTCATTCCCACTGGGGCTCACATTTGAGGATAAATGCGCAAGTAGGAGAGAGGAAGGGAAAGAAACAGAATCATCTTCAGTCCTCTAAAAAGTCAATCACCATTTGAAAATGTGAAACGGAATATGTAGAGGTTCCCTTCTATTCCACTGAGCACGCATAAATGCTTTCTTGATACTTATCAACCATGCAGGCATCAACATTGAAAGCAAACGAGTATTTGTCTTCCTGTAGTAAATATGTACGCACATGGTTTTGTTTCTCAAAAACTATTATGTCAGGTCTATCTGGTTCCAAAGGAAATAAAAACTACTATTAAGAGCCTGCTGTATTACATCCAATTGCCACAAAAAGAAAATAAAAAATAGGTTGATTGCCTTATTGACTCTGGGCCAAGGGTCAATGTCCTTGAATGTGTTTGACCTTGAGAAAATCCCTTACCCTGTCTAAGCCGCGATTTATTCATAACATGGAAATAGCGACAGTGCAGTAGACAGCTCACAGAAATAGTATACATGGATTTAAAATTACAACCTTAAAAAAAGGTGATGCATTTTAGGGATTCCAAAAGGCATATTTTTTTCACATCTTAACATCTCTAAAATCAGGGTGTCTTATAGTCCTGCAATCACTGTCAGCCGAGGAATGGTGCCATGGTATGAACGCACATGTTCCTCCAAAATTCATATGTTGGAACTTAATCCCAGAAGTGATTATATTAAGAGGTGGGCCTTTGAAAGGTTATTAGGTCATGAGGACTCCACTCTCAGGAATGAGATGAATGCTCTTTAAAAAGAGGCTTCAGGGAGCTGCCTGTACCATCCATCTCTTCTCCATGTGAGCACACACTGTCTGCCCCTCTCTTGCCCTTCCTACAGGTAAGCAGACAGCAAGAGGCTCCATCTGTGAAAAGAGTAAGCTTCGTGAAGCAACAGATGCCAAGTCCGCTGGTGCCTTGATCGTGGACCTCCCAGACTGCAGAACTGTGAGGAATAAATTTCTCTTCTGTATAAATTATCCAGACTAAGGTGTTCTGTTATAGCAGCACAAAGGGACTGAGACAGATGGTAATGCCATGGTTGTCATTGGGGTTTGTGGGTGTGTAAACCCTGACTTCACCCTGTATTCACTTCTGTTGATAGCATGCAATGTCTGTACCACATGTGTTGAGTTTAATTCCTAATAAAATGAAACTGCCTTTGCAAAATTATGACAGTAAGAGAAATCTGACATAGTTGACACTATCTTGCTTCTGACCTCCAACCTGTTCTTGGTCATTTGTGCACACAGGCCATATTAGCTTTGGGAGAAATTTAGTTTCTAGTTTAACATTAAGGCAAGGATGATAATAACCCTCCCCAAAACGAAATCACCTTTCTAAAACTAATGAAAGTCCACAAGGTTCGGATCATAAGAGGGGCTTGAATTCTGCTAAGAGGTAGGTGTAGTTAAGAGATAACCAGCCATTGTTTCGAGGTCACGAGATTTGTAACGCAATTGGTCACACAATTTGTAACTTCCCCAATTACTCCTGCAGATAACATCACTATTGTAGAATCTAAGATTGGCCTTTGAGATTTTTTTCAGACTTATACATTCCTGAAGACTGGTTGACTCCACCTGGACCTGAGACTCATGACAATCTGCCCCACCCAGAGGCAGACTCAGCACCTGAGGACTGTTTTCCACACCCCTATGATTTCCTCCCCAACCAAGCAACACTCCCCATTTCCTAGACCCCAGCTCACCAAATTATCCTTGAGAAACCACATCCCAGCCTTCAGGGAGACTAATTTGGTAACTCCAGTTTTCCCATATGGGCCAGCCTCACACCAATTAAACTCTTTCTTTACTGCAATGCCAGGGTCTCAGGGAATTGATTTTGTCTGTGCAGCATGCAAGAGGAACCCACTGAGTGAGTACAAAATGTCTTCAAAAAGATGACAGGTGGTTGGAATGGGGGAACACAGGAACTCTGTGTACGTCCTGCTCAATTTTTCTGTAAACCTAAAAATCCTCTGAAAAATAGTCTATTAACTAAAAAATTACAATCTTGAGAAAAAGTGACATAGTTCCACATTAAACAGAATGCTATTAGGTACTCAGAAAGGCATGGAAGCAGAGCAGCCAGAAACAAATGTGATACTAGCAAAGCACATATTCATCATTGGAGAAGGAGCAACCAACCTCAAAACACAGCGGGGTGAGAGGGACTTGAAGAAAATCTAGGAGAATCAAGGGGAGCAATCCTTCTAAAATACATTTTTGTTTTTTGTTTTTTTTTTTTGAGACAGAGTCTTACTTTGTCCCCCAGGCTGGAGTGCAGTGGCAAGATTTCAGCTCACGGCAACCTCCACCTCCTGGATTCAAGCAATTCTCCCATCTTAGCCTCTTGATTAGCTGGGATTACAGGTGCCCACCACCATGCCCAGCTAATTTTTGTATTTTTGGTAGAGACGGGGTTTCACCATGTTGGCCAGGCTGGTCTCGAACTCCTGACCTCAGGTGATCTTCCCACCTCAGCCTCCCAAAGTGCCAGGATTACAGGCATGAGCCACCACGCCTGGCCTAGAATGCGTCTTTACTGACGCTCTTCAGGGCACAGAGGACATTACTGTGTTTGCAGCCCTGGATACTAGTGATATTAAGTCAAAAACTGATTCTGAAGCATCAGATACTGGATGAGAAGATATCTCAGCACAATCCCAACCAATGTGACTTTTTTTATTTTTCAGACCTGCACAGAGTGATACTTTTTTTGTCTAAATAATGCTAAAATATGTCTCTCAATAAATATAAAATAAAATTCTAGTAAAGATTCATGTTATTGTTTAATTGGCATGTTACTTTTTTAGTGAGACAAAAAATA
Organism: Papio anubis; assembly: GCF_008728515.1. Lineage (NCBI taxonomy): Eukaryota > Metazoa > Chordata > Mammalia > Primates > Cercopithecidae > Papio > Papio anubis. Next base: position 6,302,837 of record NC_044979.1, read on the forward strand.
AAAAGCTCCTTATAGCATAAACTAACCTGATTTCAATGAAATATCACACATGCAAACAGAGACACACGGAAATGTAACTCAGTCTTTATTCAAGTCAAAAAATTTGGGGTAGGGATTTGTTTGTATGTGTGAAGTAGTTTGTCTTTAGTCAAAATAGTAATAGTCAGTATCATACTCCACATAATCACTGGATTTTGGAGAAAATTCGTGTTTATATAGGAAATCAGATTCTCCATTGGATGATGGAGTTGACACCGTAGAGAATATTCAAAGGCTCTAAGAGGAAAAATATCTAACTTATTTCTAAGCAATGGCAATACCATTAAAGTTATTACACAACATCCCACATGGACATTTGACAGGAATAAAATATGTTTGGATGGATGCCTACATTTTAATCTATCTACTTTTTAAAAAACAGTCTTATGACCTCATACCTATCTCAAAATGAAGAGGTATCTTAAATGAGTCTCTTCAAACTCTCCTCTCCTTCTCCATACCGTTATTAAAATCTTCTAGCAAGAGTATTGACAAAGAGGCCAAAATTCTATACCTATGAGCATTTGATTGTTGACTACTGAACAAATACTAAAGCCAAAGAAATAAACAGCAAAAATGTTTTTATTTATCATAAGTTCAGTGATTAAAATTTTCAGAAAGGCAGTTGGACATTGCTTAAAATTACATCTTAGCAGATACAGATATCTACTAAGTCTAACTCCGTGGATTAGATTCCTCTGGCTGCTATAACAAATTATCACAAACTTGGTGGCTTAAAACAACACAAATTTATTATCTTATAGATCTGGAGGTCAGAAATCTAAACTGCGTTTCACTAGGCTAAAAACCAAGGTGCCAGCAGGGCCAGGCTCTCATTTCCGACTTCTAGAGCCGTGCTCCTTGCACCTTTTGACTCGTGGCCTCTTCCTTCATCTTCAAAGCCCAGCAGTGCAGCATCTTGCTTCAAGCATCACATGGCCTTCTTCTTCTGTAGCCAAGTCTCTCTCTGCCTCCCCAACCTTTTTTTTTTTTTTGAAACGGAGCCTCACTCTGTCACCCAGGCTACAGTGCAGTGGTGCGATCTTGGCTCACTGCAAACTCTGCCCTCTGAGTTCAAACAATTCTTCTGCCTCTTCTGACTCAGCCTCCTGAGTAGCTGGAATTACAGGCACCTGCCACCTCACCTGGCTAATTTTTTGTATTTTTAGTAGAGACGGGGTTTCACCATGTTGGCCAGGCTGGTCTTGAACTCCTGACCTTGTGATCCACCCGCCCCGGCTTCCCAAAGTGCTGGGATTACAGGCATGAGTCACCGTGCCCGGCCTTCTGCCTCCCTCTTAAAAGGACACTTGTGATTGCAGTTAGGGCCCACCCAGATGATCCAATCTCTCTAATCTCTCCAACTCAAGACTCATCACTTAATTACATCTGCAGATGCTCTTCTGCTATGTAAGGTAACATTGACAAGTCCAGGGATTAGGACACGAATATCTTTGGGGAGCATTCTTCAGCCAACTACATGCCCCTACAAGATGATGAATGTATAAGGGGCAAGAACTGCCTTTCTAACTTCATCCATAGGACCTTGTACAGTGCCTGGTAAGGTTACTAGTGCTCAACCAAGTTTGCCAGATGAATGCGTTCACTTACCTACCCATCCTTCTACAATCACCACCTTACCTTTTGAGTTTCCATAGCCAGTCTTTGACCTTTTTTATACAAACATATACTTGCTTTATAACATGTTTTGCATATGCACTTTAAAAAGCTTTGGTGAGGCTGTGTGTGGTGACTCAAAACTGTAATCCCAACATTTGGGGAGCCTGAGGCAGGAGGATCACTTAAGCCCAGGAGTTTAGGACCAGCCTGGGCAACATAGCAAAACCCCATCTTTATTTATAAAAAAAGAAAGAAGGAAAAAAAGTACTGGTGAGCCATTTATTTTTATTTCAAAGTTTCCTTCAAACTCTCTGGCTTTTGCTGATTTCAGAATGGGGATTTATTTTTCCCATTTCCATCTATCTTCTTTGTTTTTCCATTCATCCTATAAATTTTTCTCAAAACATCTGGCCCAGGGTCACCAAGCCCTCCTGGAGAAATCTAGTCATGTGGCTTCCCCTAATCGGGACTAGCCTGTATCATATTTCAATTGCCAGCCAGTTTAATCATCCCTTCTGTCTGGAAAGTTAGGCTTATGGATAAATCAAAGCAGCTTTGCACAAAAGTCAGGGACAGGCTAACTTCCCAGGAAGAACTTTGCCTTGCAAATATATTGCTTTCTCCGTCATAAACAAGGTCACCAATGCTACCTTTCACCTTGATGAGAAATTCAAATTTTCAAAAGAAAAAGATTGTCCTACAGGTAGAGGAATTTTAGCCAATCTTAGAGTCTTTTAAAAATAAAAAACATAATTTCTCCATCATAAATTTGTTCTGGTTAACCCAAGAAGACCTGTAGTGTTTTATTTGTGTGGCCAAACATCTTAAATCTCACTGCTAACTGCAAGTCCCTAAATCTGACGGTTTCTGCTGACAAGAAAGGAAAGCGTGGAAGGTCCTGGTTTTGCAGACATTTTTCTTGGCTTTCGCATTCCTCACCAGCGGTTGCCAAGTTGATGCTGTCACCTTTGATAACTTTGTTTGTTTGGACACGAGACTGTGAAAAAGGACAACTTGTGCCCCATTCATCCTGTGAGTCTGAGCCATGGTCAGCAATGCACGAAGGAAGGAAGGCAGCAAGGGCCGGGAGAGGTGGGGTGCAGGGCTGCGCGCAGACTCAGGGAATCACTGCACCATAAATACATGTATGGCAGAATGCGTTTCTCAAAAGTATCCCCAGAATAAAAATATCCCCCAGGCTCTTCTAGGATCTTACTCCTCCCCATTGAGAGAGGAAGTCTATTTACCTTGAAGATACAAGCGACGTTAACTGCCTCAATGAATAGAATCCAGGAGAAATGATGCTGGGTGACTTCCAGAGCAGGGTCATAAAAGGCAATGTGCTCTCTCAAGCACAAGTTGTCTGTGCTCTTGGAGCCCAGTCGCCATGTTGTTTTAAATCCAAGTCCACATGAAGTGTGTTCCATCTGAGAGTCCAGCTGAGGTGTCAGACAACATCCGGCAGCAACTACCAGAGTGAGTGAGTGAGTGAGTGAGTGAGTGAGTGAGACTTCTGAAGATTCCAGCTCTGGTCTTCAACCTGCCCTCTCGGATGGTGAATGGAGTAAACACAAGCTATGCCCACCGAGACCTGCACAAACTGCACATGCATGAATGACATGGTTTGGATCTGTGTCTCCACCCATATCTCATGTTGAATTATAACCCCCAGTGCTGGAGGTGGGGTCTGGTGGTGGGTGATACAATCAGGAAGGCTGTGAACACCTGAGACTCCTAACCCCACCAGACCCACTGAACCACAACCTCACAGAGGGGACGTGTTTTGAAAAAGCTCCACAGATAACCCTGAGGCTCCGCCAGACTCGAGAAGCCCTGGACCAGCTAGCGCAGCAGGGTGTCTCAGATATGATCACTTGCAGACCCCAGAGAAAAGGCTTGATCAACTCTGTATTGAAAGTTAAACAAATAAAGAGACCAGTGGAACGGGACAGAGTCTAGAGAAAGACCCCTAGGGACTTCCTGAAAACATTGGTGTATTTAGAATGATTGCTAGCTGAGAACTTCTATCTCACTGCAGTAAGGGAGGGCAGTGTGTGGACAGCCACTTCTGCGGGCTGAATGTTTAGTGAGAGAAACCTGGCCAGAAGAAGCAACATAAAATGGCTCCAGTAGGAATTACAACTGAGAAAAAGGGTTTTTTAGAGCTCTATAATAAAAAGGTGACTTAGTTAAAACTGATGTTTTGTCTGTATAGGTATACACATATACATATACAGCCTTAAGGCCTCTGTTCTCTCTCTGTAAAATTTCCCATTGACTGGATCCTGTTTCTTCATTTGCTTCTGCCTCTCCCTCCTTCCTCTTGCCACCCTCAACATCACAGGTAGCAACTCTCTGGGCCGGTGGCACAGACAGTAAAGGAATTTACCAAGATAGTCATAGGTAAAGAAAGGCAGATTATTAGAGAAAGTAAAAAGTTGCAAGAAAGTAATGGGCAGATCAGCAAGACAGGAGCTGATTTCCAGGAAACAGAGGCTTGCTGGGGATTTTATAGGACTGTGCTTGTGCTGGAGATGGCTACACACAGTACTGATAACACTAAGGTTGCAGCGAGCTAGCTTGCATTCTTCTATCAGCAAGGTGTCTGTTTGATGATAAGTCGAAGTGTTTGTTGATAAGTTGGGTGGGAAGATCATGGGTCATGTGAGTTATCTGTGCAGGAGGGCTGTGTGTCCTGGACCATTAAGAAAGGCAGACTTAGAGCTTATCTACTTTTTCTTTTTCTTTTTGCTTTCCCCTGCTCCCACCAGCCTGACTCTTCTTCTCTAATTAGGACTGCACACTCAATGCCACATGAGGGACCTAAAAAGGGAAATTTCTGATAGCCTGGGATCCCTTGGGGAAAAGGGAACAGGTACCAGACTCTTTCTAGGAGGATCACTGGCTTTTCCTCAGGCAACTCTGAGAGTCATAAAGGGACAGATAAGACTCTACTGCCTTTTGTATTGCTTTTCCTGATCTCTTTGACTTTGGGGATACCAAAGATTGCATGGTACCATGAGTGGATTTGACCTCAATGCATGTGTGGTGTCTGGCAATGTGAGGGCTGTGAGAGCTTTGGTGTTGGGAGTTTCTGAGGACAGCTGTTTGCAGGAGATGGTCATTGCTACAGGAGGCTGCTTGGTTCTTTGGACATTTAGATAAGAAAAGCAGGGTGTAGGCCCTAAAAACTGCATGCCTTCTTGGCCCTGCTCCTTAAAGGGCTTCACTATAAAGCTATAATCTAATTAAGAGACAAGCCACGTTGAAAAGACAACATCCATTTTAATCATTCAATCACATATGGTTGACTGGTAAACAGCTTATTCTGATACAAGAAAGCTTGGGTGCATACGGAAAGATTGTGAAAGAGTGTGTCTTGCATCAACAGCTATCTTATTTATGATATATAAGTAGAAATAGGGCAAATGTTGTTGGAATCTGTTATTTTAGTACCATTTCTCTAATAAAACTAAATATTTTAGAGGAAAAAAAGACCGCTTATCAAACTAAATCAGTCTTTGAAACTCTCTGTAGAAGAAATTTACATCTTTAAAGGAGATCTCCATTTGTAAGGGCATCTCTATCACTGCACTTAAGCCACTAGGAGTTCACAATGAGAAGACAATGGCTTAGAGTTTACACAAGAAACCTTGCTTTTATTTAGATCTGAGTCCTGTGTCTTTGAGATGTAAACTTTCTATCTTGTTTCTCCTGAGTCCTGTCTTTGGAGATGCATGGAACAGATATGCAAGAGATTAATACTCTAAGATGTGGAAGAAAGTTTTTGAAAACTGGTGAATGGGCCGGGCGCGGTGGCTCACGCCTGTAATCCCAGCACTTTGGGAGGCCGAGGCGGGCGGATCACAAGGTCAGGAGATCGAGACCACAGTGAAACCCCGTCTCTACTAAAAATACAAAAAATTAGCCGGGCGCGGTGGTGGGCGCCTGTAGTCCCAGCTACTCAGGAGGCTGAGGCAGGAGAATGGCGTGAACCCGGGAGGCGGAGCTTGCAGTGAGCCGAGATCGCGCCACTGCACTCCAGCCTGGGCGACAGCACGAGACTCCGTCTCAAAAAAAAAAAAAAAAAAAAAAAAAAAGAAAACTGGTGAATGAAAAGTCTTATAAATTCATAAGATCTGCTTCTGTGCATGTGTTATGTCTATATGCTTATATGTGTCATGAGTATGTGACATTTCATTACCAAAATATATGAAAGAGCTCTAATCATTTGGCTTAAAGAAAAATCAAGTGCTTAAATCAAATTTTTATTTTAAAAAATAGAAGCTAGCTCAAATGTCTTTTAGTTCATGTGACTTTGGTAATCTTTGGTAAATAAACTAGTTTCAAAATTCTCTTGAGCAATTTGAAGTCTTAAAGTCATGTTAAACTAAGTAATCCTGAGTGGTTTTTCACTAGAAATTAGGGTTACCAGAAGTTAAAATCATAGTTAATATATGTAATTAAAACTACTACATAGAAAAGAAATAATTCTATATACTAAGTATATAAGGAAATATGTGTTTTTGATAAACATGTTTACAAAAAAAATGAAGATGTGATTTTTGCTAAAGAAAAAGTAATTTTGCTTATTTTAAATGCTATTTAAGGTTTGCTTCAAAATGAAAGAAAAAATGATATAGATAAAACTAAAGGGATAGAAAGAGAAAGGATAAAAGTGTGGGAAATGAGAAACTTTGGCTTCCTGGGTGGCCACATGGTCACCCCATGGTATGCCTTCACTGAACTCATGCAAATAACTATATCGCCACAAAGGAAGAATACTCAGGAATAGCTTCTAAATTTCGGAGAACTCGGGTGGAGAGAAAGGTAAATTTTGCTCACAAAGTATACTTTACCCAACTTCTCTAAGCTATAAATAGCTCAAAAGGAAAAAGGTTATCTTGACTTATCTTCAATCACAGTAGCAGACTTCCTAACAAGATGTTGTCCATTTATCTTGGAGCTGCCATCCACCAACCACGCAGCTCTTTGTCAGTCACGTGAGAGGCATTTATCAGGCACTGTAAATTCCAGCAGCTCCTCACACAGTTCCTAGGGGAAAAAGGCCTCCTGCTTGTGACTATCTCCTCCGTGCCCTCCCCAGGTAGCAAGATCCTATGTAATCATGTCCATCTTATGGAACCCTTTTGGTCATTGCTGCTCCCCTTAGGATAAGGGTAGCTCCAGTTAACATCTCATGGCAAGGCGGTAAGTGCCCCTCACGTGGAAAATCTCTTGTTCAATGGTCCCCAACCTTTTTGGCATCAAGGACCATTGTGGAAGACAATTCTCTTTTGGTTGTAATCCTTGGATGCATTCTACATCTACTGTTCAAATTACTCATGGTCTGTATCTCTTATTGTTTGACTTCTTCTGAGAAAACCAAAGTCATGGTATTCTAAACTGAAGGGATAGTGTTCTGAAGACTGGAGATGATTCCACGGCCTGTGAATCTCACTGGGCCCCATCTGTTTCCCATGGCCAACACACCGCTGCTAAAGCTATACCGTATCAAGCACTCTCCCCACAGGCTCAGAGATCATCACTGAAGAGGAAGAGGAGGGAGTATGAGATTGTAAGAGCTGGAAGAGGGGGGTGGAGTGCAGAGGTGGAAACAGCTCCACCTTGGAAACTGGTATGCAGCTGCAGCTATGCTGCACTCAGTTACTAAAGTAAAAGTTACCAGTGGAATTTAGAGATGGATCAAACTCCTGGAGAGCTGGTGTTATAAGTAAAATTTCAGTGCCACAAAAGAAATAGCACTCGAATATAAATTTTTCTTCTCAGCAAGGCAATTTACTTCCATAGAAGGGTGTGCCCTCACGGATGGAGCAATAGTGAGCGCACACATGGACAAGGGAGGGGAAGGGGTTCTTATTGCTGACGCACGTGGCCCCTGCTGCTGTGTCGTTCCCCTATTGGCCAGGGTTAGACCACACAGGCTAAACTAATTCCGATTGGCTAATTTAAAGAGAGTGACGGGGTGAGTGGTTTGGCAGCCACTCCCCATTGCTCACATCACCACCTGAGCTCCACCTCCTGTCAGATCAGCAGCAGCATTAGATTCTCACAGGAGCAAGAACCCTATCGTGAACCACACATGCAAGGGATCTAGGTTGCATGTGCCTTATGAGACTCTAATGCCTGATGATCTGTCACTGCCTCCTATCACCCCAAGATGGGACCATCCAGCTGCAGAAGCAGCAGCTCCGGGCTCCCACAGATGCTACATTATGGTGAGATGTATAGTTATTTCATTACACATTACAATGTAATAATAATAGAAATAAAGTGCACAATAAATGTAATGTGCTTGAATCATCCTGAAAACATCCCCCCGACCACAGTCCATGGAGAAATTGTCTTCCACATGAGTTCAGTGAGAATCGGCGTTCTTTTGTAACAGGACACAATTAGAGAGACTGCTTATTTTATCAGCGCTTTGGCTGGAATGATATATTTTCAGATATGGCCAGACTGAGGAATTAAGATTGACTTTCTAGAACCAATAAAAAAGCTCCTTGGAAACACTGGCCTACTACCTTGCCTAATTGGTTCCTTTACAAAGTTTCCAACCTGTGGTAAATAACGAATGCCACTTTCTAACAGGCCCAGGAGCCTCAAAATATTTTGGGACCTCAAGAAGAGTAGAATTTATACAAGTATTACAAGCACAGTCTAAAAGTGAAATCCCTGCGCTGGCTTCTGCCCTCAAGGCTTTTAAAAAGTCAAAACCAAAATTCCTTATAAAAGCTCCAGCAAAGCCAACTTAAAAAGAACCTATATTCAGGAGAATCACTTGAACCCAGGAGGCAGAGGTTGCAGTGAGCTGAAATGATGCCACTGCACTCCAACCTGGGTGACAGAGTAAGACTCCACCTCAAAAAAAAAAAAAAGAACCTAGATAGTCAATCAATATTCTTGCTACACTTTGATACTTTGTACAAGTAACCAGCCCAAGTATAATGAGACCAAAATTTATTTTGCAGATAAATTTGTCCTACAATGATTTATTCTTGGTAAAAATGGGGGAAATGGAGAGAGAGAAATTTAGATTCTAGCCCTGACCATTGTTTTGATATTTTATTATTTGCTTACAATTTGAGATAAATCCTGAATTATTTCCTAACTACAAGACATCTCTAAAGGAAACCAGGTTTTAATTTTCTTCATGATGCTTTTAGTTGGCTCCTTAATGGAATGGGTTATTTTTGTTGCTGTTGTTATGGCACATACCTTCTCTTTCGGTTCTAATCCTTGGACGCATTCTACGTCTACTGTTCACGTTACTCATGGTCTGTATCTCTTATTGTTTGACTTCTTCTGAGAAAACCAAAGTCATGGTATTCTAAACTGAAGGGATGGTGTTCTGAAGACTGGAGATGATTCCACGGCCTGTGAATCTCACTGGACCCTGTCTGTTTCCCATGGCCAACACACCGCTGCTAAAGCTATACCGTATCAAGCACTCTCCCCACAGGCTCAGAGATCATCACTGAAGAAGAGGAGGAGGGAGTATGAGATTGTAAGAGCCGGAAGAGGGGGGTGGAGTGCAGAGGTGGAAACAGCTCCGTCTTGGAAACTCACCCACCATGTTGGCTTCTGATTAACCCCAGTTCCAGGAAGGCCTCTGAGATTTCCAGTTTCCCTATGTCCCTTGTGTCAGAGCACATGGCTACTGTAATTTCTACCCATTCCCCCTGAAGCACGCCTGCCCCTCCCCTGGGGATGTCGGCTGGCGGATGGCAGCTCCAAGGTTAAGGGACAACATCTTGTTTAGAAGGCCGCTCCTGTGATTGAAGATGAATCAAGAAAACCTTTCTCCTTTTGAGTTACTTACAGCTCAAAAGGTATATACATATATACATTTCATTTATATATAGAATATATTTCATTTATATATATATATACCTTTTCAGTTAAGATTTGTGCCCTTCACTGTATGTATGTTATACTTCAATATAAATATTTTAAAGTTAAATCTTGTCAATTTAGCACATCACTTGGGCTCAATATTAGCTACTTACAGCTCAAAAGGAAATACAGTACGAGTATCCACCATCTTGTCTCACCACTGCCTGGGAGACAGATGTGGCTTCTGTTAGTAAGTCCCTATTAAACGTCTCTTCCTATGGTAGGGGAAAAAAAGACCCAGCCCTACATGTATACTAATTTATTACAAGCGAATTTACAGTACAAGTGCCCCTGGAAGACCAGCGCAGTTAACTGGACACCTGAGTGGGACGTGATAAGCCTCATCTTCCAATCTGTACAGTATATAAAACTTGATTCAAAATAGATCATAGACGTGACTGTGAAAAGGAAAACATTAAACCTTCTAGGAGACACACAGCAGAATACTCCCATGGGGGAGGGAAAATTTCTTACACAGAGAACACAAAAACCTCTAAACATAAAAGACAATGCTGACAAATTGGACTGCATCACAATTAAGAACTTCTTTCTTCTGCCCCATTCTCAGCCACTAAAAAGAAACTTTTATTCACCAAGAGACACCACTAAGAAACTGAAAAGGCAAGACATAGACTAAGAGATGCATATATCTGACAGAGGACCTATGTACACAATATGTAAAACTTCTACAAATCCTTAAGAAAAAATCAAATGACCCACTTTTTAAAAGTAGGTAATAGACTTAAACAGGCAATTTACCAAAAAGGATGTCCAAAAGGCCAAAAGCATATGACAAGTTGTCAGTATCATTACTCATCAGATACATGCAAATTAAAGCCACACTGAGTTATCACACATGCACCAGAATGACTAAAATTAAAGACTGACAGTACCAAGTGTTGGTGAGGATCTGGAGCAACTGCAGTATCTACTGATGCTAAACGTGCCGTTATTCTATCACCCATCAATACCACTTTCAGGTATATGCCCAACAGAAATGAGTGCATTTGACTGCCAAGGGATACAGCCAAGAATATATTACAACTTTATTTATAATTTGCATAAACCTGGAAACACATCAATTGCCTATGAAGAGTAAAATGGATTTGAATTATTGTGACATAAGTATACACTGGAACAGTGCATAGCGATAAAAAACTGGTCTACTCCATGCACAGCCTGGTTGAATCTCATAGACATAATCATGAGCAAAAGATGGAAACACAAAACAACTGTACATATGATGATACATAGAAGTAAAACTTATCAAAGGTGAGGAAAGTCACAAAGCTCTTTATCTATGGTTGGGGAACTGTGCAAGAAGAAAAGAAGAAATTGTGCTGACTTAGGAAAGAGCCACAAAGGAGCCTTCTGGGTGCTATAAGCATTCTCTATCTTGATCTCAAAGTGGTGGCTATGCCAAGATATATATATATACATACACATATGTATGTGTGTATATATATGTGTATATATATACACACACACATACATACACACACACAGACCTTTTCATTTAAGATTTGTGCCCTTTGCTGTATGTATATTATACTTCAATATAAATATTTTAAAGTTAAATCTTGTCAATTTAGTACATCACTTGGGCTCAATATTAGCATAAATGCAAATTTAGGCAAATTTAGGTACCAAAGTTGCACAGCAGTACATAGTTATAAGGTGTAATCCAGGGACCCAGAACATGATCATGTCTTTTAAGATTGCAATTAAAATGAAACCGCAAACACATTTGCTTTATAAAATGCACAGGCCCCTGAGAATACAGCACATACTGCCAGGATGCTGTCCATTCTGGCTTTGGAAATATTTAGAAATAAGGCCTAGCATTCAAACTACTGTGGTCAGCTGCTTATGAGATCATTAGTGCCCCTTCCCAGCCTTGGCACATCTTGGCACAGCCCCATGTTTTGTCTTTGAAGGTGCTGTCAGGGGTCATTTTGAAGATAAAAAGCACATTAAGTTTAGTCCCAAACTTCATTCTCTATTGTTAAAATTTAACCCTGGAAATACCTAACTTTTTCTCAGCAGTCCTTGTGGTTCATTAATTTACCTAAATTCATGGAGCAAAAGAGAAGAGATACAACAGAAAGAGCAAGTCTAGGCTCTGACTCCTGGCCTTCTGACTGCATGGGGTGCTCCAGACTCCAGCAGAATCAAGAATTCCCAGACCTTGTCAGCTTAGTCAGAAAACTTTCTCAACAGGATAGCAGGAAACATGGATTCAAACCCAGTCTTTCTGCTCAGCCTCACTGAGTTTTTGCTTCTGGACCTGGAAGACAGGGATGACAGCACTGGCCCCTACTGACCTCAGTTCGAAGCCATGATGAAAAATGAGACATCTTTTCAGAAAGAAGTTTGCTTAGGGTGATAATACCATCTTCACTGTCATCTCCACAAGGGTGGAATTGGTGAGATTAATGGATACAGATTGGCCATCAATAGTACACCTCTGTAAGAAACCAGGTTTAAATACTATGAATAAGTAATTTGCCCCCAAAATAATGATTTTCTTTTACTTAATCCCCAATGTGATAGTAAAAGTAATGATTATTTCACTGGTAAAAAAGAAATTTTACTTTCAATAGGAGAATTTTTAATACTGATGCTTCCCCATGTTTTTTAAATGATCCCATTGACAAAAACTACGTCTTCCTGCTTCTTATTGTCCAATACTCCCCAGTGCAATGGATGTAGTCAGTGCCAGATCAATAGCACTTAAATTACACAGTGCTGATGCCTTTATTGACTGTGTCTGCCACTGCCATAAAGTCACCTAAGTCAAGTTTGCTTAAAAAGACTCTAAATCACTTGTCTCAAAGCAAGTCTTGGGGAACTTTAGCACCTTAAAGCGTTTTATGAGAAAGAAAACAAAAAGGATTCCAGCAACTATAATTTAGGACCATCTTATACATAAATCCCCCCAGAAGGGAGCAAAGCTTGACATAGAAGAAGGTACATGGCAACGTGGCCCCTCCTACTGTTAGTGTGCATCTGTTCACGTTTCCTTTTATCCTTAAAGTTTTGGCAACACACATGTTGTCAGTTACATGTACATTTAGGGTTGTTATGTCTTCCAAAGAATCGATCCCTCTATCATATGCCATCCCCATTACTCTTGGTGATAGCTCTTGTTGGGAAGTCCACTGTATCTGAATTAATATAGCTATGCCAGCTTTCTTTGAGTCATGCTTTTTTTATTATTATACTTTAAGTTCTGGGGTACATGTTCAGAATGTGCAGGTTTTTTACATAGGTATACACGTGCCATGGTGGTTTGCTGCACCCATCAACCTGTGATCTATGTTAGGTATTTCTCCTAATGCTATCCCTCCCTTAGCCCCCACCTGCCGACAGGCCCCTGTGTGTGATGTTTCCCTCCCTGTGTCCATGTGTTCTCATCATTAACTCCCACTTATGAGTGAGAACATGTGGTGTTTGGTTTTCTGTTCCTGTGTTAGTTTGCTGAGAATGGTGGTTTCAAGCTTTATCCATGTCCTTAAAAAGGACATGGACTCATCCTTTTTTATGACTGCATAGTATTCCATGGTGTATATGTAAGTCATGTTTTCTTGGACTATTTCTTCTATCCTTTACTTTTGTCTACATCTTTATGTTTAGAGTGGGTTTCTTGTAGACATCATACAGGTAGGTTTTGCTTTATTACTCAGTCTGACAATCCATCATCTCATAATCTGTTTAGACCATTTATATTTTATTATTATGGTTGGATTAATATCTACCATCTTAGCTGTTTTCCATTTGTTCCTATGTGTTCTTGTTTTATTTTCCCCATTTTCTGCCTTTAGATTATTTTTATGACCACATTTCATCTTCACAATTGGCTTATTTATGCCTCTCTTTTTATTTTGTATGGTTGTCCTAAGGTTTACATCTCTTTAATAAATTAGATTCTACTTTGAAATATTATACCACGCCGTGTGTCATGTGAGGACCTTACAATAACACACTCCTAATTTCTCCCTTCCACCCTCTGTGCAGCTGCCACATATGCTATAAGTGCACAACAAATTGCTATTATACTTGCTTTAGACACTCAGTTATTTTTCAGAGCAATTAAAAATAAGAAAAATGAATTTTATGTGTGCCTTTATTTATACCATGTTTAGCACTTTTCAATTACTATTGTAGACTCAAATGCAGTCACATTGGGGGTTAGAGATTCAGCATACGGATTTGGGAGGGACACAGTGCAGTCCATAATATGCAGTTTCTGATGAGCCATCTGCTGTAATTTTTATGGTTCCTCTGTATGCAATGTGTCTTTATTTCTCTAGCTGCCTTTCTCTTTGTCTTTGGTTTTCATACTTTGAATAGGTGTGTGTAGGTATGGGGTTTTTTTATATTTATCCTTCTTGATTTCCTTAGAGCTTCTTGGATCTGTGGTTTGGTGGCCACCATTAGCTTTGGAAATTCTCAGCCATTATCCGTTCAAAAATGTATTCTTCCCTATTCTCTCTTGAGATTCTAGTTACACCTATTTCATAACATTTCATATTGTCCCACAGCTCTTGAATGTTCTATCCTGTTTTTGTTTGTTGATTCGTTTGTTTTTAGAGACAGGGCCTTGCTCTGTCACCCAGGCTTAGTACAGTGGAACCATTATGGCTCACTGAAGCCTTGAACTTCTAGGGTCAAGTGATCCTCCCACCTCAGTCTCCTAAGTAGCTGGGACTATAGGCTTGTGCCACTACATCTGGCCAATTTTTTTATTTTTTATTTTTGTAGAAATGGGGTCTCACTATGTTGCCTAGGCTGACCTCAAACTCCCACCTTCAAGTGATCCTTCTGCTGTAGGCTCCAAAAGCACTGGGATTACAGGCATGAGCCACTATTCTGTTTAATTCATTCTTTTTTTTTTTTTTTTTTTTTTTTTTGAGACGGAGTCTCACTCTATTGCCCAGGATAGAGTGCAGTGGCATGATCTCAGCTCATTGCACCCTCCACCTCCCAGGTTCAAGCAATTATTTTGCTTCAGCCTCCCAAGTAGCTGGGGCTACAGTTGCGCACCACCATGACTGGCAATTTTTGTATTTTCAGTAGAGTCAGGGTTTCGCCATGTTGGCCAGGCTGGTCTCAAACTCCTGACCTCGAGTGATCCACCCACCTCCGCTTCCCAAAATGCTGGGATTATAGGTTTGAGCCATCATGCCCAGCTTCTCTGTGTTTTGATTTGGGGTTATTTCTATCGACCTGTGTTTAATTTCACTCATTCTTTCTTTCCCCAGCTGTATCAAGCCTGCTGGTAAGCTCTTTGAGCATTTTCATTTGATTCTTTCTCAGAGTTTACCTACCAGATCATGCACACTGATCACATTTCCTACTAGAGCCTGTAGCATAGCTTCCAAAATGTCTTATCTATAGTTCTAACATCTGTGTCATGTCCCAGTTTGGTTCTGCTGATTGCTTTGTTTCTTTGTATGCTGGTTTTTTTCTTGCTTCTTTATGCCTCATAATTTTCTGTTGAAAGCTAGACATCTTGTGTAGACAGCAGACAACAAGGTAAATAGTTGTTATGCCTGGAAATGGGCCTTTTGCTAGGCCTTTGGTGTGTGGGCAGGGAGTTAGTTGAACTAATTAGGAGTCTGCATGGGTTGGGGTTTTGTTGTTACTGTGGCTACCCTGGCACACCACAGACTTCCAACCCCTTTAGTGCCACCTTGTGTTTAGGGTTGGGGCTGGGTCACAAGAGGTCAGCTCTATTCTCGGCCTTGAGTCTTCCTTTTGTGCTCACACCACAAAGAGGATCTTTCCATGCTGTGATGGTTAATACTGAGTGTCAACTGGACTGGATTGAAGGACACAAAGTATTGATCCTGGGTGTGTCTGTGAGGCTGTTGGCAAAGGAGATTAACATTTGAGTCAGTGGGCTGGGAAAGGCAGACCACCCTTAATCTGGGTGGAGAAAATCTAATCAGCTGCCAGTGTAGCTAGAATATAAGCAGGCAGAAAAATGTGAAAAGAGAGACTGGCCTCGCCTCCCAGCCTACATCTTTCTCCCATGCTGGATGCTTCCTGCCCTTGAACATCGGACTTCAAATTCTTCAGTTTTGGAACTGGGACTGGCTCTCCTTGCTCCTCAGCCTACAGACAGCCCATTGTGGGACCCTGTGATTGTGTGAGTTAATACTTAATAAACTCCCCTTCATATATATACAAATACACACACACACACACACACACACACACACATATATATTCCATTGGTTCTGTCCCTCCAGAGAACCCTGACTAATCCACATACCCTTTCCCTGTCAGCTTTGCTTGTTACTCAACACTCAGTAGGCTGGGAGGAGGCAGAGGGGTGCATCCTCTCTTGTTCTGATTCAGACTGTGTCTTAAACAAGACTGTGTCCCTAGGTCTTGAAAGTGGGGTCTTCTCAGTGACCCTGCCCTGCTCCCGGTGGCAGGAGATCGCTAATGGTCAGAGCCCAAGGTGCATTCCTACCCCTCCCTCAAGGGAAGAGGGGTTTTCCTTGTTCCCTGCCCTCCTGATGCAGGGGATCTTGACTAGTGTTCTAGGGTAAGGGGGTTGCAGCTTTTCCCTCTGTGGCTTGAGGCTTTTCCTCTCCAGGGGAGATGGGGGAGGAGGACCCAGATGGGGGTCCATGTGGTGCTGCAGCACCTGGGTGGCTCCTCCCCAGGTCGGCCGGCCGTGAGGCAGGCTTCCTTAAGACTATCTCCCTGCCCCCAGGAGGTCTGGGAGACAGAGTCCATGAGAGGGCACAAGTCACCTGCAGCCCTCAGGATGTTCATATTCTCATGCTAGCCCACACTAGGCTCCAGCAATTCATTAGAAATGTGAATGAATTCTTTCGGACTTTCTTGTAGGTATCTGGCAGCACCTGCTCGAGGCAAGCAAGTGCTCATGCCTCTTCTCTCCTTAGACATCCTTGTCTCTCCTGAGGTTTCAGGTTAGTTGGTTGCCCTGTGTTAGCTCTTTAATGAATTCAAGAAACATTGTGAATTTGGAGATTGTCAAACAGTTAACTTTTTGTTGCTGTAAGAGTGGGAGTAATGTTCTTTTCAGCTTCCTATAGCCCAAGCGAAAGCAGAGGTAGCCTTCACGGAAGACATATTCTTTCTTAAATAATAGTCTTAAAGAATAGTCTCCATTGCAACTTATAACGGTAAAATAAACAATTGGTAAAAACTTAAGTGGCTATCAAAAGGGAAAAATTTCCAGCCTGGGCTACATAGTGAGACCCTGTCTCTTAAAAAATAAAAATAAAAAACAGCTAGGTGTGGTGGTGCACCTGTGGTCCCAGCTAATTGAGAGGATGAGGCAGGAGGATCACGTGAACCCATGAGTTTGAGGCTGCAGAGAGCTATGATTACACCACAGCACTCCAGCCTGAGCAATAGAGTGAGACCCTGTCTCAAAAAGAGGCGGGGAGGGGGAACTTAAATAAATTATGGTACACTTTGGGAGGCTGAGGCAGGTGGATCACCTGAGGTCAGCAGTTTGAGACCAGCCTGACCAACATGACGAAACCCTGTCTCTATTGAAAATACAAAAATTAGCCGGTGTGGTGGCACACGCCTGTAATCCCAGCTACTCGGGAGGCTGAGGCAGTAGAATCACTTGAACCCAGGAGGCAGAGGTTGCAGTGAACCAAGATCATGCCACTGCACTCCAGCCTGGGTGACAGAGCAAGACTCCGTCTCAAAAAAATAAAATAAAATAAAACTAATTAATTAATTATGGCACATATATGCACTGGGAAACTAAACCACATAGAAAAAATTAAGACAGAGCTACATCTCCTGCAAGAGAAAAAAGCCAGGCTTTAAGTAAACAAATAAATATAAGTTACGTAAGTGTGGAATAACCCTATTTAAGGAAAAGAAGGAGGCCGTGTGTGTGGATGTGTTCAGCGCAAGAAACACTCTGAAATATGAACACTATAGTCAGTTCTGCTTGTCTTAAATCCTTGTCTTAAAAATGCGTATTTGTTCCGATGTGTTTGACATATTAGGGAAAAATCTGAGCATAATGAGAATTTTGCATTTGCTTATTTTGTGATTTCGTCCACCAGAAACACAAAACGTCTGCAGAAATCTGCTCCCAGCTTAACCAAGCAGGAAAGGAAAACACAGGACACGCACGTGTGCACACACACGTACCCCTCAAGAATCTCCTGGCTGCCTCCACTCACCCCATTGTTACAGGCTCCATGCATCCACATTTGGTGTCACAAATGTCCTTGCTCGTCAGATGACCCTCCTTCCACCACTTCATAATCACTCACAAACTGAAATCTTTCTGACACGCGTGTCCACAAACAAAATGCAAACTTTACTTTTTTGAGACAGCGTCTCGTTCTGTCACTCAGGCTCGAGTGCAGCGCTGCGATCTCAGCTCACTGCATCCTCAACCTCCCAGGCTCAAGCAATCCTCCCACCTCAGCCTCCCGAGTCGCTGGGATTACAGAAGTCCACCACCATGCCCAGCTAATTTTTATATTTTTTGTAGAGATGGGGTTTTGCCATGTTGGCCAGGCTGGTCTCCAGCTCCTGGGCTCAAGTAATCTGCCCGCCTTGGCCTCCCAAAGTTCTGGGATTACAGGCGTGAGCCACCGTGCCCAGCCCAACATTCAAACTTTTTAAAAGTGCCAATTGATCACAGTATATATGTATTTCTAAACCATTTAACATGTAAACAATTGAGCTACTGTTTTTATTAAGTGCTACTTTGAGATGGGTCTCGCTCTGTCACCCAGGCTGGAGTGAGTGGCGCAATCTCCGGCTCACACCTGCAGCCCTCCAGCCTCCCTAGGTTGCATGACTCTCCAGCCTCAGCCTCCCGAGTAGCTGGAACTACAGGCACCCGCCACCATGCCCAGCTAATTTTTTATATTTTCAGTAGAGACGAGGTTTCACCATGTTAGCCAGGATGGTCTCGATCTCCTGACCTCGTGATCTGCCTGCCTCGGCCTCCCAAAGTGCTGGGATGACAGGCGTGAGCCACCACACTCGACCTAAGTGCCATATTTTTTAACATGTCACTGAGAGTTTTCAGTGTTATTCCTCTAACTCATTTTTCACAGAAGCCCTGTAGCTTTTACTGCCCCATTTTTCATAACATGGTAACTTTTAGGAATGCTTATAGCAGAATTGACTGTATGAATTCTGGGAATGAATTGGGAGAGTGAATGGAATGAATGTCTCGCTTTTTTATTACACACATCCATGTTACACGGTAAAATAAAATCAAGCACAAAACAGTTGAGCAATCAAGGGCTAAGGAGCAGAGCCTCGGGGGTATCCACGCGTGCCGCCTGCTGCACGACTCTGGGGAAGACAGACTGCTGTGTGCCCAGTGTCCCCAGAGCAGTGGCAAGGGAAACTTCCTCGAGTTTGCAAAATGGCGTGTAGTAGCCTCCTCTTAGAGACGGACAACACGTGTCAGCGTATCAAAGGCTCCGAGGGGGAGAGAGAGTATCAAAGGCTCCGTATCAAAGGCGTATCAAAGGCAGAGAGAGAGAGAGAAGAAGGAAAGAAGGAAAGAAAGAAAGTCTGCAACACAGAAAGAATAAATGTGGGTGGGATCAGGCAGAAAGTTGGGAAAGGAGGAAAGGAAACCAAATGAGAATGTTTTCAAGCTGCAGGCTTTGCATTTTTGCCTGTTGCTAACTTTCCAGAATCCACCACTGGGCTCTGCTGGACAGAGTATCAGAGGAAGGAGGTTTCTCCTGCCTCTGACTCAAGTTAGTGCCCATTCACTAGGAGCAACTTAGCAAATACATGAGTTAGGGTCACCTTTAGGCTTACTTTCAGATCCAAATATCTGCTTCTTTGACTTGAGAACTCCTGAGTCTCTTCTTGTGTCCACTGAATTTGCAGACATTTTTAAAATTTTTTTCTACCTTTGTCGAGCTATGATAGACAAATAAAAATTAAATATTTTTACAGTGTACAACTTGATGCTTTGATAGAGGTATGCATTGTTAAATAATCACCATGAGCAAGCTAATTAACTTATCCATCACCTCACATTTTTTGTGAATGTAGTGAGAATATTTAAGATCTATTCTCATAGCAAATCTCAAGTATATAATACAGTATGATTAAGTGAAGTCACTGTGCTGGATGTTAGACCCCAGAACCTGTTCATCATACAACTGAACCTTTGTACCAGGTGACCAATATCTCTCCGTTTCCTGCCAGCCTCACACACTTTTACAAACCAATGGGCTACATTTTTCCTAACACTTTAAGAAATAATTAGCCTTGCTAAGAAAGCTCTCAACAGAATATTCTGAAACGAAGCATCTAGACTGAGGGGCACTGGACCTAGTTTCTTGTGAAATATACGGCAGCGTGGCAGCCTGTACTCAAGAGCAAAGCAGGTGGCATTTCTCAAGGCCATCAAACAAACCAGCCAACATGGCTGCCGCTCCTGGGGGCTTCCCAGCCCTGCTAAGCTGGCCAGAACACTCGTGTTCAAGAAGCTGAAGATCTGTTTTAAACCCCACAATTAAAGCTTCTCCTTGGTATTAGCTTAAGACTCAAGTGTCTGGAGTGAAACCACCTCTGAGATGGAAAATGGAATATTTAAGCAGAAGTAACTTCTCAGGCAGCCTTAAATGGTTCTGCCTTAGGGAACACATCCAACCATGCAAGAATGCTGTCCATTCCAAAATCTAAAATGTCAAAGGAAAAGAACCACTGTACTTGGGCTGGGCACGGTGGCTCATGCCTGCAATCCCAGCACTTTGGGAGGCTGAGGTGAGTGGATCACTTGAGGTCAGGAGTTCAAGATCAGTGTGGCCAACATGGTGAACCCCGTCTCTACTAAAACTACAAAAATTAGCCGGGTGTGGTGGTTTGCGCCTGTAATCCCAGCTACTCAGGAGGCTGAGGCAGGAGAATCGCTTGAACCCAGGAGGTGGAGATTGTGGTGAGCCAAGATGGCACCACTGCACTCCAGCCTGGGTGACAGAGCAAGACACTGTCTCAAAAAAATTTAAAAAAAGAAAAGAAAAAGAAATGCTGTGTTCGGAGGCCCAAGTGAAATAGGTTCGCTAGTTTATGTTCAGTACAATTTAGAGGAAACTTGACTTAGGTTGCAGTGCTGAGGCAGGAAAATAGGGTCTGGAGGCAGGGAACCTAAGGCCCATTCATACTTCAGCTATGACAGGAAACAGCCTCTCCATAGGGCGCACCCCGAGGAAACGACTTTGTAAATTTCCCAGTTCATCCTCTCCCAGGGATGTACTTGGTGTACACCGAGTAACCAGTGGAAACCCCTAGAAGGTATTTAAACTCCATAAAATTCTGCAACAGGGCCCTTGAGCCCCTATGCTCAGGTCCACTCCCACACTGTGGAACATACTTTCAATTTCAATAAATCCCTTCATTCCTTCCTTTTTGTGTGTGTTTTGTCCAGTTCTTTGTTCAAGACGCCAAGAACCTGGACACCCTTCACCAGTAACAGTGCTTCAGAAAGAAAAGACCAAAATTCTTATTTCTCAAGTTCGTCAGAATCTGGCGTTTGTTGAAGATACTACTGCAGATGAGGCAGGTCCCACTAAGCTGAAGGTACCACAGAGCAGACATCAATTGTCAGCCCTCTCTGCCTACCCTAAGCCAGAGCTTACAGCACGCAGAAGATGCATAAATGTTTATTGGATAAATAAGTGAATGCTGCCTATGTGCTGTATGCCACCATGTTCTCACACAAGATGTCATTATTCCAATGAGAGTAATCTGGTCCCCTTTTTGTAATTTCTTTAATGAAACTCAACCAGACAGAAAATAGGGCATCACTTGGAGGGCAAGTCAGGCTAGAGGATGGGTTAGGAATGATTTTTTAGTGTTATTCTTAAATTTCCCAATAGGTCATTTGTTGCTGACTGCACAAAAGAGGCCATTGGGGATTATTGTTATCAGCAAATATTCTGATGTCATTTAAGTCCAGATTTGATCCCTGCTCTGCCGTTCATTGTGTTTGTAACCTTGGGAGATGCACAGAAGCCCAGTAAATGTCAGCGCCCTCCTCTGCGTGAACAAGAGCGGTACCCACCTCATGGGGCTAGTGGGGGAACGACATGGTTGGCACAGGGGAAGCATTTTGTGAAGTGTTTGGCATCCTCAAAATTCTCAATGCACATCAGTTATTATCAAAAAGTGTCAAGTTATGGAGCCAGCTAGCTGCTCTTCTACGTGCCTTCACTGCTCAGAGCTCTTACAAAAAGGTGGTTAGACTCTTCCACTATTTATACTACTTCCCAGAAAGGAAATAACATGCTTAAGATTATTATTATTATTATATTATTATTATTTTGCTTACAATGTACCAGGACATTGTTCGGAGTTACAAATATTATTTTTAATCTTCACATCAACCCAAGAGTTGTCTCATGACCATCCTCATTTTACAGATAAGAAAATGTGAACACAGAGAGATTAAGTAATTTGCCCAAGGTCACACAGCTTGTGAGCAGCAGAGACTCACACCCAGGCAGTCTGGCTCCAGAGCCTGGACACTCCCCCAATAACTTTTAGTATTTATGCCAACAGACCCATTATCCCACACAAAGAAGACATGTTGGTTTTGTTTATATTACTCGGGAGAAAAAGAAAAGGCATATTATTTCCAGACATCAGCCAGACCATTAGAAAAAACTCCATCTGTCTGTGCCTCAATCAGCCAGAAAATAACAAAAAATAAATTCAAAAAAGAAAAAAAAAAAAAGCACTTAAAATGTTTGATTGCCAAGATTTCAACATGCCTTAAGAAGGCCTCCAGCTAAAAATCATCTTTGGATCTAATCTTCAATTACAAAGGGACAAATTAATTCCCTCCAGACGGCAGCAAAACTTAAAAGTATCCCCACTTGCCTCATTATTTTTCAATCTGTCTAACTGAAAACAAACCAAAACCCTACAGGAAAATAATTTCAAATGTCTTACTGTTGTGAAATCTAACTGTATCAAAAGAGCCATGTCTCTTCCATCTAATTATAAACGGCATTTCTCCTTCCCCACACTGCTGGGTCAGAGTAGGAGAGTGGGTCTCCTGACACCCAATGTCCGGATCAGGCAGCGTGCAGAGCTGGACAGAACAAAGCTTCTGGGGCACGTAGGCAAGGCCAGGCATTGGTTGTCTTGGGACTCACACAGAAATTCTAAGGATGGCTGTAGCCAGGACACTGTGGGAGCCACAAGGCTAGAGTGGTGGGGAACACACAACACAAGAGTGGGTGGAGGTGGGGAAGGGCCGAGGTGGGGAAGGGCCAACGGGAATCAGTGTCATTAGCACAACCCAAGAGGAATGTCCAGAGATTCTGTAAAAGTCAGCTTAGAACACGGAGTCAGGAGAATTTCATTCATTCATTACAAACTATATTTGTTAAAATAGATGACCTTAACTTTGAACTTATTTCAGTGTGGGGATGGATTTTTCATCCTAACTGCTTGCAAGGTTACCACCTCAGGTAACCTTTGTAATCTACCTGGTCATGATTTTATTTCTATCTGATTTGCCCTAAGAACTGCCTCCAGTGTTTACATACCCATACAGAAACACATGGAGAGTGCAGCACCACAAGAGTTGGTCAGATTTTGCAGAGTCTTTATTCTAGGTGTGTTGTGATCTTCCTAGGTAATGACAGGGAATGCATTTACAGAGTCTGCTGTCATACCCTGGAAACAGGCTACTTTCCAGCACCATGGGTCGGAAAGCTCACATCATTTGCCTTGAAAAAAGCTTTCCGATGATGCATAGGCTTTCTTTTAAAACATGCTAAAGCATACTATTTTCTTTCAGAGACTTAGGTTGTATTTTGTGTTTCTGAAATCTAGCACCTCTGCATATTTGAAAATAATGGGACATTTTTCATTGGATTTTGGAAAATTGTTCCCCATGTGTATTAGTCCATTCTCACACTGCTATAAAGACATACCAGAGATGAAGTAATTTATAAAGAAAAAGAGGTTTAATGAACTCACAGTTCCACATGGCTGGGGAGGCCTCACAATCATGGTGGAAGGCAAAGGAGGAGTAAAGCATGTCTTACATGGTGGCAGGCAAGAGAGTGTGTGCAGGGGAACTGCCCTTTATAAAACAACATAGGATCTCATGAGACTTATCCACTATCACAGGAAAACACAGGAAAGCCCTGCCCTTATGATTCAATTAGCTCCCATGAGGTCCCTCCCATGACATGTGGGGATTATGGGAGCTGTAACTAAAGATGAGATTTGGGAGGGCACACAGCAAAGCATATCACCATGGGATTCCAACCTCACTACAAAATGAGCAAAAACTTGGCTAAGAATTCTTCCACACACCACTGTCCTTTAGAAGTGAATGGTGATGGGAAGGACAGAAAGAACTATTTTAAAATTAGACTGAAGGAGAAAAGCAAAATTTCTGTTAGTTTCACCACAATTCTAATTGTTAGAACGAAGTTAAACCCCCACAATCTTAAAAAGAAAATCCTTGGAGGTTTTAATTAAACATTTTACACATTTGAAGTCTTGCAATGGTGCTTTAAGTGTCCATGTTGCCTGTGAATGGCTTTGTACAGACAGATAAAATTTTCATTTTTGAATGATGAAATGTGGTAACACCTCCTCATCTTTCACTTGAAATCAAAACGATCACTTTTTATATATATATAATTTAAGGGTGGTGAACTTAGGGGACTAGAAGTCCTCTAAATTGGCTTCTATACATCCAATGATTTAAATGTAACTATTTTGTTGGGATTTTGTAGTCAAAATTATATTTGTGTATATAACTAACTCATCTGTAAATTATAATAAACATGTTTGCAATTATTTAAATGTTAAATAATATTTTGGCTCAACTTTTTAAAAAATAAAATGAAAATGATACTTGTTAATATGCTTTATGTTCCAAGCACATAAAGTTAATATGGTTTATTTCCATCTCCTAGCTCCAGAGCTCCAAAGCGAGGAGACGGTTCCATCAGCAAGTCAACGGGAGAGATAAGGACAGGAAGTCAACAAGGAAAACTGGATCCCAGAAGGTAATTAAAAATTCAGTTATTGAGAGAAATCGGTTTCTTCAAAAGACCAGAGTGCAAGGCGGGACAGGCAGTACCAGTGAGCAGAGGTGTGGAGCCTGCTGCATGTGTTGCCCTTACTTATACCCTCACTGCGGTCACTGTGGTCATTGTCCTGTTGGGTTCTTCCCCAGGAGACTTTCTCCAGACTAAGGCTCATTGCGAACTGACAGAGCCTAGCACCTGAGAGATGCTCTGTCAGTCCTAGAGGATGGATGGGGGGTGAAGGGAGGAAGAGATGAGTTTAAAGCTAAGGATTGAAGGAAACTGGCCAAGGGAGTAAGACGGCAAGTTAGCTACTGGGTACCAAAGTCAACGGGGATGATTGTCAGAGAGATGCAAAGCAAAACCACACTGAAATACCACCTAACATCTGTCAGAATGGTTTCTATTAAAGCCAGAAAACAGTAGATGTTGGCATGGATGCAGAGAAAAGGGAACACTCATACACTGTTGGCAAGAATGTAAGTCAGTACAACCCCTACGAAAACAGTATAGAGATTTCTCAAAGAACTAAAAATAGAACTTCCATTTGACCCAGCAATCCCACTACTGGGCATTAACCCAAAGGAAAAGAAGTCATTATATAAAAAAGACACCTGCACCTGTGTGTTTATTGCAGCACTATTCACAAAAGCAAAGTCATGGAACCAATCTAAGTGTCCATCAGTGGTTGACCGGATAAAGAAAACGTAATATATATACACCATAAAACACTACACAGCCATAAAAAAAGAATACAATCATGTCCTTTGCAGCAACACAGATGGAGCTGGAGGCCATTATTGTAAGAAGTGAACTATCAAAGAAACAGAAAATCAAATATCACAAGTTTCTCACCTCTAAGTGGGAGTTCAACAAAAGGTACACATGGACATAAAGATGGAGAAAATAGACTCTGAGCCGGGAGAGAGTGAGGGGGAGTGAGTGTACCTACTCAGTACAATGTCCAAAATTTGGGTGAGGAGTACACTAGAAGCCCAACCCCCACCATTATGCATGCAGAACCCATGTAACAAACAAGCACATGTGCCCCTGAATCTAAAATAAAAATTATTTTAAAATTCAGAGTGGAGCCAACAGTGGTGCTGATTTGATGCTGAACTCAAGAGAAATCCTTGAAACCTCAGATTCCTCATCTTTAACCTGGAAATGATCATTTACTGTAGGGTTGCCACGAGGAGTAAATGTGATCGGATACTGTAAATGTTCAGCAGAGTGTCTGACTCACGGCAAACACTCATGGTGGTTGTGCTGGTGTGAGGAGTGATCATGGTGACAACGGTAGTAGTAGTGGTGGCAAAGGTAATGGTAGTAGTAGTGGGAGTAGTGGCAGCCATAGTGGCAGCAGTGGTAGTGGTAGCAGCAATGATGATGGAAACAGTGGTAACAGTGGTAGTGATGGTAATAACAGTTGTAGTACTAGTGATAGTAATGGTAGGAGTAATGATAATAGTAATGGTGGTGGTAAGAGTTGTTATGGGGTGGTAGTAATGGTATTAGTGATTACAGTATGTGGCAGCAATGGTAGTGGTAGTGGCAGTAATGGTAATAGTGGCAGTAGCAGTAGTGGTGGAGGGAGAGGTAGCCATAACTTCCCTGACACTCTCCTACCACCCTAGCAAGATTAAGGTAAGCCCCTAAGCAGGGGGGGCCCACAGATGGGAGTAAAGTGTGCAGAGAAGGTAAAAAGTAGTACTCGGAAGTCTTGTACCTAACCACTACGATAACTAAATAAACAACAAAGAAGTCTATGTACAAAAACATTTATTTCAATATTATTTGAGGTTTTTTTAACTGTGTGATTGCAGGTCCACTTTCTATCCGTTTCTCTCTAGTCTCCATCTCTAGACATTTGGAATAGGGGAGGAAAGTCCTTTTCTATCCTGTGGGAGCAGAGAACCCATTCCACTCCAAATGCTGCTGAGGATGCAGAGAAACTGGGAACATCCTCATTGCTGGTGGGCACATAAACCATACAGCCACTCTGGAAAATGGTTGGGCCATTTCTTATAAAACTAAACATGCACATATCACATAACCCAAAAAACATATTCTTGGGCATTTATCCCAGAGAAGTGAAAATATGTTCACACGAAGAAACTTATACAGAAGTGTTCATGCCAGTGTTACTTATAATAGCAAAACCCTAAAATGGAGGGAGCATGGCAGACGGGAGGCAGGACTGCCATGCTCTGACTCAGATTGCAGCTCTGACTCGGACAGACAGAGCAGCATGTGGAGGCTCACGCTGTGAATTTTTGCTCCAGAATGACTGCAGGAGTAAATCAGGAAACCCAAGAGGACCCACAGACCCTCTGAAGGAAGTGAATGGCTCCTGCAGGACCCAGGAGACACTCCCAAATACAGTGAGTGCCCAAACTGTGGAAGTGGGAAAGGGAGGGCATCTGCTGCCAAACACATACCCCCAGTGGAGAAACTCAAGGTCTAGATTACAGGAGAAGATTCTGACCTTACCTGGAACTGAGTCAATTTAGAGAGCTGAGCAAAATACAGCGGTAGAGGAAGCATCAGCAAGAGCCCTGTGAGCTCGCTGGGTCCCCTAGCAAACCATTTCTGCCTGGCCTCACCGGGGTCTTTCAGCAGGCTGGCCAGAGGCACTAGGGAAAGGCCACAGGGAGAAGGGAATCTCCAGCCGAACCTTGTAACAGTTTGAATTGATCAAGAAGTGTCCCGGACAGAACTTGGGGGAGGGTGTGAATCCGGTATGCAGACTCCACAAGAAGGGGAAGAAGCCAAGCCATACTTGCTTTCACAGCTGGGAGGTGGGTAGCCTGGGGCAAGTTCTCCGCCCTGCTCGCCCACTGTCTGGAAACAGACTCAGTGCTGTTGGTGGGGGGCACAGTGGGAGTGAGACCAGCCCTTTGGATTCTGTGGGAGCTGGGTGAGGCCTGTGACTGCTGGCTCTCCCTCACTTCCCTGACAACGTGCAGTAGAGGCAGCCATAATCCTCCTAGGAATACAACTCCGTTGACCTGGGAATCTCACCCCCATCTCCCACAGCAGCCACAGCAAGATCCACCCAAAGGAGAGTCTGAGCTCAGACATGCCTAGCCCTGCCCCCACTCAATGGTCCTTCCCTACCCACCCTGGTAACTGAAGACAAGGGCATATACTCTCA
The DNA here is from genome assembly GCF_008728515.1 of Papio anubis. NCBI lineage: Eukaryota > Metazoa > Chordata > Mammalia > Primates > Cercopithecidae > Papio > Papio anubis. Next base: position 6,330,629 of record NC_044979.1, read on the forward strand.
GGAGTTCTAGGGCCCTGCCCACCTCCTGTTCCTCCCCATAATACCATAGCTGATGCTCTCTGTAAAGTGCCACCTCCTGGCAGGAGGCCAACCAACACAAAAATAATGCTTAAACCAGCAAAGCTAAGAAACCTCACAGAGTCCATTTCACCTCTATGCTACCTCCACCAGAACAGGTGCTGGTATCCACAGCTGAGAGAACCACAAGATGGTTCACATCACAGGACTCTGTGCAGACAACCCCAGTACCAGCTCAGAGTCTGGTAGACTTGCTGGGTGACTAGATCCAGAAGAGAGATGACAATCACTACAGCTTGGCTTTCAGGAAGTCATATCCCAAGGAAAAGGGGAAGAGTACTACATCAAGGGAATACCCCATGGGACAAAAAATCTGAACAACAGCCTTCAGCCCCAGACCTTCCCTCTGACAGGGCCTACCCAAATGAGAAGAAACTAGAAAGCCAACCCTGGTAATATGATAAAAGGAGGTTCTTTACCAGTCCCCAAAAATCACAGTAGCTCATCAGCAATGAATGCAAACCAAGAAGAAATCCCTAATTTACCTGAAAAAGAATTCAGGTTAGTTATTAAGCTGATCAGGGAGGCACCAGAGAATGGGGAAGCCCAATGTAAGGAAATTCAAAATATAATACAAGAAGTGAAGGGAGAAATATTCAATGAAATACATACCATAAATAAAAAACAATCAAAACTTCAAGAAACAATGGACACCCTTATAGAAATGCAAAATGCTCTGCAAAATCTCAGCAATAGAATCAAACAAGTAGAAGAAAGAAATTCAGAGCTCAAAGACAAGGTCTTTGAATTAACCCAGTCCAACAAAGACAAAGAAAAAATAATAAGAAAATATGAACAAAGCCTCCAAGAAGTTTGAGATTATGTTAAACAACCAAACCTAAGAATAATTGGCATTCCTGAGAAAGAAGAGAAATCTAAAAGTTTGGAAAACATATTTGAGGCAATAATTAAGGAAAACTTCCCCAGCCTTGCTAAAGACCTAGACATGCAAATACAAGAAGCACAAAAAAACCTGGGAAGTTCATCACAAAAAGATCATTGCCTAGGCACATTGTCATCAAGTTATCTAAAAAGACAAAGGGAAGAATCTTAAAAGCTGTGAGACAGAAGCACCAGGTAACCTATAAAGGAAAACCTATCAGAATAACAGCAGATTTCTCAGCAGAAACCCTACAAGCTAGAAGGGAGTGGGATCCTATCTTCAGCCTCCTCAAACAAAACAATTATCAGCCAAAAATTTCTTATCCAGCAAAACTAAGCTTCATAAATGAAGGAAAGATACAGTCTTTTTCAGAAGAACAGATGCTGAGAGAATTCACCACTACCAAGCAACCACTACAAGAACTGCTAAAAGGAGCTCTAAATATTGAAACAAATCCTGGAAACACATCAAAACACAACCTCTTTAAAGCATAAATCTCACAGGATCTATAAAACAAAAATGCAATTTGAAAAACAAAAACGAAAAAACAAGTATACAGGCAACAAACAGCATGATGAATACAACGGTACCTCACATCTCAATACTAACATTGAATGCAAATGGCCTAAATGCTCCACTTAAAAGACACAGAATTGTATAATGGATAAGAACTCACCAACCAACTATCTGCTGCCTTCAAGAGACTAACCTAACACATAAGGACTCATGTAAACTTAAGGTAAAGGGGTGGAAAAAGATATTTCATACCAGTGGACACCAAAAGCGAGCAGAAGTAGATATTCTTATATCAGACAAAACAAATTTTGAAGCAACAGCAGTTTAAAAAGACAAAGAGAGATGTTATGTAATGATAAAAGGCCTTGTCCAACAGGAAAATATCACAATCCTAAACATATATGCACTTAACACCAGAGCTCCCAAATTTTTGAAGCAATTACTAATAGACCTAAGAAATGAGACAGACAGCAACACAATAATAGTGGGGAACTTCAATACTCCACTGACAGCATTAGACAGGTCATCAAGACAGAAGGCCAACAAAGAAATGATGGATTTAAACTATACCCTGGAAAAAATGGACTTAACAGATATATACAGAACATTCCATCCAACTGCAGAATATACATTCTATTCAATGGCGCAAGGAACTTTCTCCAAGATAGACCATATGATAGGCCACAAAATGAGCCTCAATAAATTTAAGAAAATTGAAATTATATCAAGCACTCTGAGACCACAGTGAAATAAAACTGGAAATCAACTCCAGAAGGAACCTTCAAAACCATCCAAATACATAGAAATGAAATAACCCGCTCCTGAATGATCACTGGGTCAAAAATGAAATCAAGATAGAAATTAAACAACTCTTCAAACTGAATGACAATAGTGACACAACCTATCAAAACCTCTGGGATACAGCAAAGGCAGTGCTAAAAGGAGTGTTCATAGCCCTAAACACCTACATCAAAAAGTCTGAAAGAACAGAAACAGACAATCTAAAGTCACATCTCAAGGAACTAGAGAAACAAGAAAAAACAAAACCCAAACCCAGCAGAAGAAAGGAAATAACCAAGATCAGAGCAGAACTAAGTGAAATTGAAACAAACAAACAAAAAACAAAAGACAAATGAAACAAAAAGCTGGTTCTTTGAAAAGATAAATAAAATTGATAGACCTTTAGCAAGATTAACCAGGAAAAGAAGAGAGAAAATCCAAATAAGCTCAATAAGAAACAAAACGGGAGATACTACAACTGACATCACAGAAATACAACAGATCATTCAAGGCTACTATGAACACCTTTACAAGCATAAACTAGAAAAACTAGAAGAGATGGATAAATTCCTGGAAAGATACAACTTTCGTAGTTTAAATCAGGAAGAATTAGATACCCTGAACAAACCACTAACAAGCAGCAAGATTGAAATGGTAATTTTAAAATTACCAACAAAAAAAAGTCCAGGACAAGACCAATTCACTGCAGAATTCTACCAGACATTCAAAGCAGAATTGGTACCAAACCTATTTACACTGTTCTACAAGATAGAGAAAGACAGAACCCTCCCTAAATCATTCTATGAAGCCAGTATCACCCTAATACCAAAACCAGGAAAGGACATAACCAAAAAAAGAAATCTATAGACCAATATAGATGATATACATAGATGCTGATAAACATAGACCTGATAAACATAGATGCTAAAATCCTTAACAAAATACTAGCTAACCAAATCCAACAATATATCAAAAACATAATTCACTGTGATCAAGTGGGTTTCACATCAGCTATGCAGGGATGGTTTAACATACAGAAGTCAATAAATGTGATATACCACATAAACAGAATTAAAAACAAAAATCACATGATCTCAATAGATGCAGAAAAAGCATTTGACAAAATCCAGCATCGCTTTATGATTAAAACTCTCAACAAAATCAGCATACAAAGGACATACCTTAATGTACTGAAAGCCATCTATGACAAACCCACAGCCAACATAATACTGAATGGGGAAAAGTTGAAAGCATTCCTTCTAAGAAGTAGAACAAGACAAGGATGCCCACTCTCACCACTCTTCTTCAACATAGTCCTGGAAGTCCTAGCCAGAGCAATCAGACAAGAGAAAGAAATAAAGGGCATCCAAATCTTTGTATGACAACAGAAAGAGGAAATCAAACTGTCATTACTTGCTGACAATATGACTGTTTTCCTAGAAAACCCTAAAGACTCCTCCAGAAAACTCCCAGAATTGATAAAAGAATTCAGCAGAGTTTCCAGATACAAAATTAACGTACACAAATTAGTAGCTTTTCTATACACCAACAGCAACCAAGCAAAGAATCAACTCAAAAACTCAACCCCCTTTAGAATACCTGCAAAAAAAAAAAAAAAAAAAAAACATTTAGAGATATACCTAACCAAGAAGGTAAAAGGCCTCTACAAGAAAAACTATAAAACACTGCTGAAAGAAATCGTAGACGATACAAGCAAACGGAAACACACCCCATGCTCATGGATGGGTAGAATCAATACCGTGAAAATGACCATACTGCCAAAAGCAACCTACAAATTCAATGCAATTCCCATCAAAATACCACCGTTATTCTTCATAGAATTAGAAAAAACAATTCTAAAACTCATATGGAACCAAAAAAAAGCCCACATAGCTAAAGCAAGAGTAAGCAACAAGAACAAATCTGGAGGCATCGCATTACCTGATTTCAAACTATACTGTTAAGACCACAGTCACCAAAAGACCATAGTACTGGTAAAAATAGGCACATAGACCAATGGAACAAAATAGAGAACCCAGAAATAAACCCAAATGCTTATAGCCAACTGATCTTCGACAAAGCAAACAAAAACGTAAAGTAGGCAAAGGACACCCTTTTCAGCAAATGGTGATGGAATAATTGGTTAGCCACGTGCAGGAGAATGAAACTAGATTCCTCATCTCTCACCTTAAACAAAAATCAACTCAAGATGGATTAAGGACTTAAATCTAAGACCCAAAACTATAAAAATTCTAGAAGATAACATTGGAAAACCCCTTCTAGACATTGGCTTAGGTGAAGATTTCATGACCAAGAACCCAAAAGCAAATGCAATGAAAATAAAGATAAATAGCTGGAACTTAATTAAACTAAAGAGTTTTGCACAGAAAAAGGAACAGTCAACAGAGTAAAGAGACAACCCACAGAGTGGGGGAAAATCTTCACGATCTATACATCTGACAAAGGACTAATATGCAGGCTCTACAACAAACTCAAACAAAACAGTAAGAAAAAAAATCCCATCAAAAAGTGGGCTAAAGACATGAACAGACAAGTCTCAAAAGAAGACACACAAATAGCCAACAAACATGAAAAAATGCTCAGCTTCACTGATGATCAGGGAAATGCAAATCAAAACCACAATGCAATGCCACCTTACTCCTGCAAGAATGGCCATAATCAAAAAATAAAAAAATACTAGATTTTGGCATGGATGCAGTGAACAGAAAACACTTCTACACTGCTGGTGGGAATGTAAACTAGTACAACCACTATGGAAAACAGTGTGGAGATTCCTTTAAAGAACTAAAAGAAGGTATACCATTTGATGCAGCAATACCACTACTGGGGATCTACCCAGAGGAAAAGAAGTCATTACACAAAAAAGATACTTAAACAAGCATGTTTATAGCAGCACAATTCGCAATTGCAAAAATGTGGAACCAACTCAAATGCCCATCAATCAACAAGTGGATAAAGAAACTGTCATATACATGTATATATGATGGAATACTACTCAGTCATAGAAAGGAATGAATTAATGGCATTCACAGTGACCTGGATGGGATTGGAGACCATAATTCTAAGTGAAGAACTCAGGAATGGAACACCAAACATCGTGTGTTCTCACTCATAAGCGGGAGCTAAGCTATGAGAATGCAAAGGCATAAGAAGGATACAATGGACTTTGGAGACTCAGAGGGAAAGGCTGCGAAGTGGGTGAGGGATAAAAGATTACAAATAGGGTGCAGTGTATATTGCTTGGGTGATGGGTGCACCAAAATCTCACAAATCACCACTAAAGAATTTACCCATATAAACAAACACAACCTGTTTGTTCCCCAATAACCTATGGAATTTTTTTAAAAAAAAGAAAACTAAAATGTCTTTCAATAGGCGAATGGGTAAACAAACTCTGGTACAGCCACGCAGTAGAATATCCCTCAATGAGATAAAGGAGAAACTTTTGACACACTTACAACAGCCTAGATGGATCTAAGGGCACTATGCTTAGCAAAAAAAAAAACCAAAAAAAAGTCCATGGCAGTATGCAATGGGTTACATACTATATAATTCCATTTATATAATATTCTAAAAATGATAAAAGCATAGAGATAGAGAGGGGACTACTGGTTGCCCAAGGGACAGGGACAGGTGTTGGAGGAATATGAGGGTCGCAGGAGGGAGCTTCTTTGTATTGATGGAACACTAATTTTGGTGAAGGGTCCACGAATCTATATGTGGGACAAAATCACATAGAACAATACACACGGACACACACAAATGAATGCACATAAATAATGAAATCTGAACATGACCTGTTGTCTAGTAGCAGTATTATATCCCTACATGGCCCTTCTGGTTTGGGTACTGATCTATAATTAGATAAGATGTCAGCACTGGGGACAGCTGGGTGAAGGGTCTCCTTGTGCTATTTTTGCAACTTTCATTAGTCTACAATTATTTCAAAATATCAAGTTAAAAAAGGATGCCTTCTGCCCGACTAAACTCATATAATCCAACTCTCTGCTTGACATTTCCATTTGGATATGTCAAAGGCCCCTCAAATTCAACAAATCTGGAAACTAAATCATCCTGCTTCACTTGCTGTCCACCAGCCCCAAGCCTGGACCTCCCAGCTCAGTGTCAATTCAATCCATTCCATCTAATCCTGAAGACCAGAAACTCCACAGCCGTCCTTGACACCCTCTTGTCACACCCTGTTCCTGATATCTAACACATCATCAAGTCCTGTTGATTTTAACCCCTAAATATCTCTAGACCCTAAGGATTTTTTTTCCACTTCCACTGCCTCCACCCTTGGCTGCCACCACCTCTCACGAGGATGACAGCAGCAGCCATTCAACGTGACCATCTCCATCCAGATGTCCTTACTCCAACTCATTCTGCAGAGAAGCAGTTTTCACAATGCAAATCCAAGCACGTCCACCGTCTGATTTCAGTACTTCAGTCACTTCTAATTGCTCTTAGGATAAGGACAAACTGCTCCACACAGCATTAGAAGTCCCAGAGGTCTAGCCCCTAAATATTTATCCTAAATAGCCCCTAAATATTTCAGGGTGAATATCACCCTGGCCCCACCGGCCCTGGCGCCCCCATCCAGTCAGCCTCCTTTACTCCCTGGAATGCGCTTTGCTTTCCTCGACAAGGCGCCTCGGCGCCACCTGCTCCCTCTGACAGAATGTACCTCCCTTTTCTCCCCAACTGGCTGAGACCTGTTCTTCCTTCAGAACCCAGCTCAGTGGTCACTTCCCTGGGGAATCCCTCCCTGACCACTGCAGCTGGACCAAATCCCCCATTCTTCCATGGACCAGCGTTAAGTGCTAGTTTTTCACGTTGTTGTTTAATTAGGTGATTCATGTGTTCCCTCTCCCTCCTCCCCGGTCCATCTCTAACTACATGAACAGAAGCTGTGTCTTCATCTCCCGTGGTGTATGTCGCTAGCTGTGGGCCTAGCACCTACAGGCACAACACTGGGGCTTAATACTTACTTATTTTTAAAGAAGTCATAAGATAAATTGAAAATTGAGAGGTCTAGAGATGTATGAAGTGTCCTTATGAGGACAGGCGAACTCTCAAGCAGGAGAATACCTTAACATACCTGAACAGATCCTGTCCTTAGGGAGGGGGTGAGAAGCGGCAGGCTCTACAGCACCAGAGTCATGGTGGCAGATGCTACTTCTCCTCACTTGTAAAGGGGAGAGAAGAGAAACCCCCGCCTCGTGAGACGGCTGCGTGGAATAATTGGTCCACACTCACTAGGGGCTTAGCCTGGAGCCTGAGTGTGGTCCGTGTTCTGTACATGTCAGCTTAGTTATTATTACCTTTTTAAACAAAACCACCCAATGAGATAATTACAATAAACATTGCTTATAGATGAGGAATCCGATGCAGAATGATTAAATGATGTGCCCGAAACTACCCATAGATAAATGGCAGCATCAGCAAGAAACCATGCCGTCTGACTCTCTGTCCAGTGCTCTCTCTGCTTTCATCACCGCCTGGTGTGGCCTCTAATTGTTGATGTGAGTCCTAAGACACCTCCCCAGAATGACAAACAGCCTCCACCCTCCGTCCGGCCAGGACTCGCCTCCTCCCCATTCCTGTAAAGCCATGCCGCTTGCTCACAGCAGGTGTTCACTGGGAGGCGGGGAGGGAGGGAGAGAATGAACCAACGAGCATTTCAGGTGAAACTGAGATACAAAAACATCCACCAGAAGACTCCCCTTCATCCTCCCACCCTGATCCAGTGGCTGTTCCTATTTGGGAACATGGACTACTGTGATCAGATTGTCTGATTCCAAGCCAGAAACCCAACATTTTATATGGTAGCCCCTGAAATTTAAATGTTGGAACTAATTTTTTAAAGTGTTAGATACGTTAAAATGTTTGTCCTCGCCAGGCAGAGTGGCTCACGCCTGTAATCCCAGCACTTTGGGAGGCCAAAGCAGGCAGACCATTTGAGGCCAGGAGTTCAAGACTGGCTGGCCAAATGGTGAAACCCTGTCTCTACTAAAAATACAAAACTTAGCCAGGGTGGTGTCGCACTCCTGTAATCCCAGCTACTCAGGAAGTTGAACCAGAAGAATCACTTGCACCCAGGAGGCAGAGGCTGCAGTGAGCCAAGATAGCGCCACTGCACTCCAGCCTGGGTGACAAGAGGGCTACTCTGTTTCCAATAAAAAATAATAAATAAAAATAATAAAATGTGTGTACAAAACAAACATCTTTGAATGGAACCCTATTTCAAGAATTGTCTACTTAACTAACCAGACTTCATTCCAACAGGTATCCCTTTTGATTTGATTTGTGAGAGTCAAATAAAAACACCTCATTAATAATTAATAAATATGCTACAAGTCCTGCTTTTGTTGCTTTCTATAATGTCCTAACTTTGCATTCCCCTACTCATTTCACCATTTTGCTCTCCAAGTCTCTACCAGAAAGAAAGATCCAGAAAGTGAGAAATATCCTGAAATATCGAAGCCCCAGGCCATCGTGTGGAAGCTGCCACCTACCTAGACATTGAAGGAAGGTCGTGTTTGCTGCAAGGAAACAGCATCTCCATCGTATACTATAATCAGCTACAAATGTCTGTATTTTCAAAGCATAATCATTCTCGCCCTGAGGAAATGGAAAAGTATCAAAATCTTGGAATCAGTGCTATCTTGCCTGGACTTTTTGCCTCTCAAATGAATGTCAGTAAGAGTGCCTGATGGTACCTGTAATGTCGACAGACTGGAAGGACAAACGAAAAAAATCCTAGGCTAATTCCAAGCACCAGTGGAAAATATTTTTTGAAGTGAAAGGGGAATGTATTTAATAGGATGCTAAGAGGCTATTACACACAGAGGGAAGAAGATTTACTTTAAATAAGCTATGTATGTGACACCGTGAAGGACCACTGAAACTCAGGAAACAACGTAATGATTTCACTGGAGAGCCATTTAAGTGCCTCTGTTGAGTTGAATCTTTGACTTCAGTTTCAGAACAAAGCCAAAATTATCTGACACTTCTTGTTCTTGAGTGAACTTTCCACAGCACTGCCCTGCGATTGGCTGGTGAGTACCAGGAACCAGGTTCCCACCAGGCTCAGCTCCAAAAGCTTCCTCACCCAGTACATAAGTGAGAAGTGTCAGGAGGGGCTAAAGTCAGAAAGGAGTTCAGAAAATCCAACGACATAAAATGCTAACACGGTGAAATGCCTGGGGAAGTCTATGCAGCCAGCCCAGGTCTCCCAGGAGATGGGGTACAAGTGTAGCTGCAAGATCTAAATGGGTCTTGGTCCCAGCTGCAATTTGGTGTCATCTAAAGGCCATTGTCCTTTGGGGATTAAACATTAATAAGAACGGTGTTTTGTTCCTGTGGCTGGCTGAGACTTCCAGGATCTCCCCATTTTAACTGCCCGATCTATAGAAAAAGAGTCACAAAAATGCTGGGGACATCGGGACTCACCACCATCTCTCCACTTCTTAGTGATACAGTGACCTGCTGCCTTCTCTTTAATGCAAAAATTGCACCTGACAAAGTTAAACAGACAAGAAAGACTTTATTCAAGGCTATTGCAGTATGGGAGAGAGGCCAGAGATGAGTCCAAACTGAACTCTGCTGAAACAAACGGCAGGAAAGTTTTTAAGAGTTGGGCAAGGAGGGACTGGCACAGTGGCTCATGCCTGTAATCCCAGCGTTTTGGGAGGCCAAGGCAGGCAGATAACTTGAGAACAGGAGATCAAAATCAGCCTGGCCAACATGGCAAAATTCCATCTCTACTAAAAATACAAAAATTAGCCAGGCATGGTAGCGGGTGCCTATAATCCCAGCTACTCAGGAGGCTGAGGCAGGAGAATCATTTGAGCCCAGGAGGCAGAGGTTGCAGTGAGCTGAGATCATGCCATTGCACTCCAGCCTGGGCAACAGACGGAGACTCTGTCTCAAAAAAAAAAAAAAAAAAAAAAAAAAAAATCTGCCAGGTGCAGGTGTAGTGGTGCATGCCTGTAGTCCCAGCTACTCAGGAGGCTGAGACAGGAGAATCACTTGAACCTGGGAGGCAGATGTTGCAGTGAGCCAAGATTGCACCACTGTACTCCAGCCTGAGTGACAGAGATTCTGTCTCAAAAAAAATAATAGTAATAAAGGGTTGGACAAGGGGAAGACCTGGGCCATCTGTGTTTGCTAATCACCTTTACTGTAAGGGAAAGGAAACTCTCATATCCTCATGACAGTTGGTAGTTTACAACTTGGAGCAAGGTACCTACAGAAGTTAGACTCTCACCCTCCCAGGGAAACCAAAGATAGGAATGCTATCTTCTCCAACGATCATATGTCAAAGGAATGGCACCTGGGTCCTGGAGAAAAGCATTCCTGGGTTTTAAAACTGACAAGAGGCTCAAAGGGGCAGACAGAGAATTTACAAGTTTTCCAAAGTAAATGCTGTAAGAAAGGGAAGTCAGGGACCAAGAGTCAAGGAGAAGCTTGCTTGAAGTTCAGTCCTGCCAAGGAGGCATTGGTCACCTTAGTCCCCTCCACTCTCCAAAACTCCAGTCCACCTCTTGGGAGAACGGCCTGAGCAACAGCTAGTCACATTACACCCAATGTGTGCCATCATGAGGGACACCACCACAGGGCACGGCTTTATTTGTTTCTCTAGGATTTGTCAGCAGAGCTGATTTAATGAGAAAGGATTTGGAAATGAGCGAATAATTCTTCCTGAGGTCTCTTTTCTCATGAACTTTTTCTCTGAGGTCTGGCACAGTTTTAGGCTGGGTAGAGTGAGACTGTCAGCCTCTGTGATAACGCCTCAGACACATACCCAAGAAGATATGAATCCTTCCTTCTAGGACACACTCCACTGCAATTTCTGCGGCTATAATATGCTTTATTCTTCTCTCAGTTTAAGCAACTGTGATGAGTTTTTAATCACTTTCCTGTGAATATTTATCTGTACCTTTGCTTATCATATGCCCCGTGGCCAATGCCTAAGATGTTCCTCCCCTGTTTGCTTTAACTCATCTTCCAAGACCTACCTCTGGTTCCACCATACTCCAGCAGACTCCCATGGCCTTATCTACTCATAATTGGTTCCAGTCTCTCTTCCAAAATGGGCTCATTCTCCACCCTTCCACCTCCCATGACTGGTGATCTGCAGGTAAAAGGAAGGAGACAAGAAGGGAGCATATGAAAACATCAAGCAGAAAGTAGAGATGAGGTCACATGAGTAGACAGTAGTCATGACAAAGCCAGCACTGAAGTCCTATGTTGGATTGCACAAGTCCCGCACACCCCAATTCAGGACACAGCAACCTGGGGATCAGGTGTGCCTCTCCACAGAGTCAAGCTCACCAGTGCTGGTCCAGCCCCAGATTTTGCTTTTCCTATTTTATGGCTGGGCACTCAAGCTTTGCTCCTTGCAGCAGGAATGAAGGTGGGTCATCAGGGTACCAGGACAACTCGCCAGAGGCAGCTTCAGAGAGCCCCGAGACCAAGTCAGAGGGACCAAAATGCTCAGGGAACAGTCTCCACTTCCCATGGTCCCAGAGCATGAGCTCCCCTAGGCCAGTTGCACAGCATGCCTAGGGAGAGGGTCAAGGTGGGAGCAACCCAAGGGGTGTGTGTGCACATGTGTGTCCTCGGGTATGGGTGTGTGCATGTCATCATGCATGGGTGCATGCGTATGAGTGTGTCAATGTGCGGGGTTGTCCTGAGTATGTGTGTGCATGCCATATGTACGCAAAGGTGGGTGCATGTGTGCATATAGGAGGTATGTGCACACATGTAGAAGTGCTAGGGTGTGGGTGTTTGTGTGTACACACGTGGAGACAGGAATAGGCATGCATGTTTGTGGCCAGAAAGGAAAAAGAGGTAGACATTTAGGAGCACTTATTCTGGCCAGGAAACAATTGTCTGAAAGGAATTTGGCCAAAAGAAAATTGGCCAACATGATCATTTTTTTCAAAAATCAATATTCCCAGTCTCAGCTTTTCCAAGTTTCTTTGCCTTCATTCCTCCAAAAGTGAAGCTCAAGACAAAACCTACATACAGTTTATTTGGGATGTGACCTTGGGGGTGTAGGAGTAGAGATTCAAGAAGAAAGGCCAAAACTAGGACTGTTGAGAATTAACCCGAGCTGTGACTGCCTGACGCTCCATCCTGCTGGAGGCTTCCGAGGAGCAGCTCAGGACATGCCACAGAGTCGCCCACCTGAGAAGTGAAAGGGAGAAGTACTTATCCATAAACTCCACTTACCATGGCCCCGGGGCATGAGCTCCCCTAGGCCAGTTGCACAGATATGAGTGCTTTCGGCACCACAATGTTGGGGGAAGGTCCCCAGGCAGGAAGCCAGGGCCACAGTTGACACCTCAGGTGAAGTATTGTCAGAACAAAGCAGGAAAACCTGTTTGCCACCACCAGGGATGGACTCAGAGGCCGGGCCTGGGGATGGGAGGTGGTACCCCAAGGTACCTAATGTAGCAGATAGTAAATCTTGCAAGCCTTTACATGGAAAGGCATAGATATGTCGATGAAGATTCAAACTCTGTCAAATATTTGAAGAGATTTATTCTGAGCCAAATATGGGTGACCAATGGCCCATGACACAGCCCACAGGAGACTGTGAGAACATGTGCCCAAGACAGTTGGGGCATAGCTTGGTTTTCTATATTTCAGGGAGACATGACACATCAATCAATACATGTAAGATGTACATCGGTTTGGTTTCAAAAGGCGGGACAACTGGAAGACGGGCTTCCAGGTCACAGGCAGAATCAAAGATTTTCTGACAATTGGTTGAAAGAGTTATTATCTAAAGACCTGGAATCAATAGAAAGGAATGTGTGGGTTATGACAAGGGGTTGTGGAGACCAGGGTTTGATCATGCGGATGAAGCCTCCAGGTAGCAGGCTTCAGAGAATAGATGGTAAATGTTTCTTATCAGATTTAAAGAGTCTATGAGTCTTAAGGTCTGTGTTGATGTTAATGCTGGTCAGCTGGGCCTCAATTTCAAAAGGGAGGAGGGTATAATGAAACAGGCTTGATTCTCGCTTTCCATCATGGCCTGAATTAGTTTTATCAGTTTAACTTTGGAATCCCCTTGACCAAGAAGAGCCCATGCAGATGGTTGCGGGCGCTTAGGATTATATTAGCTCCTGCTGGTAACACTTTATGCACATACAGCCCAAGTGACTCCCATACAAGCAGGACAGAGAAGACCATGATCTAAAAAAGTAACACACCCACCAAATGATTTTTCTACTGCCTTCTGCACAGCAGGGGCTAAGGTTGCCTCCCCTCCTCCCAGAGGTGCTTCTGTGGTTGAAATGAAATAGAAGCAATTAAACAATAAATACGAATTACTGGCTCTTCGGGAGCTCCAGGGGTATACAGCTAAAGCAAATGGGACCCTGGCCAGATGAGGGGAACACCAGGAGATAACGCAACAAAGCTGAACAGGGCATAGGATGGAGAAGAGGTGTACTTGCCCAGCGCTGAGTCTTGCTAGTGCACCATGGTGGTTTGGTACATTTTCCACCCTCCAGAGGGAGGACCTTGGTGGGGCAGTCTCCAAGAGCCTTACTGCCTCATCTGTGTAAACAGGTAGGCTGTAGGTAGGCGATGTGGTAGGGAAATAGAAATTAAATTTGCCTAGAAGATGGCATAGTGTTGAGTAGAAAGACACAACATACATACATACAAAGACACAATATATACATACACACACAAACATTTTGCCTCAGAAACTGTATTAAGTGTGAGAACACTGTTAACACTGTCCATAAGAGATCAGGATTCTTTCCAAGTCACGCTAACAATGGCCTCTTAGTGCATGATTGGAGAAGAAATTATTACAAGCATTTTTTTGTTAATTCTTCTACATAATATAATTGATAACACATCAAGCTTTTCCTTTAAAACATTCATCTTATCCATGTGCTTAATAGTAAGATATTCTCGGCCAGGCGCGGTGGCTCAAGCCTGTAATCCCAGCACTTTGGGAGGCCGAGACGGGCGGATCACGAGGTCAGGAGATCGAGACTATCCTGGCTAACACAGTGAAACCCCGTCTCTACTAAAAAATACAAAAAACTAGCCGGGCGAGGTGGCGGCGCCTGTAGTCCCAGCTACTCGGGAGCTGAGGCAGGAGAATGGCGCAAACCCGGGAGGAGGAGCTTGCAGTGAGCTGAGATCCGGCCACTGCACTCCAGCCTAGGCGACAGAGCTAGACTCCGTCTCAAAAAAAAAAAAAAAAATAGTAAGATATTCTCAGCCTGCTCAACTTCGGCTCGCAGCAAAGCAATTATTTATTTTAACATTTGCATTTAAACCAAATGGTATTAAAATTCATCAAAGCAAGATCACTAATATCACAAAACTGAGGGCAATGCTATCTCAGCCCAGCTCTTTGAAGCAATCTGTCCTCCAAATAATGAGACAGTCTATGATCAACACAAATTATAGCTGACTTTATTGTATGTTTCCATTTAGATATGATTGTAACACCATTAATGAAAAAAATATTCAGCAGCTGGCTTTCTATCAACAATGAAGTCAACCTCAAGCAATTGTGAACCAAGAAAATTCCCTTTGCTATAAAGACACTGTGTCCATTTTATTAGATCAAATGGTTTTTGGAACTCTAAATAAAGCGGCAATGTTCAATTTTGACAACATTGCTCACAAAATGCAACGTGCATGAGGCCTGTAGCACCAGATAGCTTCGGTTGCAAAAGGTCCTCCTTTTCTTTCAGCAAAGCAATTGTTTCTCGAAGCAGCCAGAGTCCAAGAGCTCTTTATATTCAAGGGAACACTCCCTGGGTGAACTTTAATTAGTGGTGAAATATAATCCCAGATAAGTCAAAGAGGATGACAATTTATTCTTGTAGGACTTGAATCAATACCCCTGGAGCTCCCGAAGAGCCAGTAATTCGTATTTATTGTTTAATTGCTTCTATTTCATTTCAACCACGGAAGCGCCTTTGGGAGGAGGGGAGGGAACGGCAGCCCCTGCTGTGCAGAAGGCAGTAGGAAAGTCATTTGGTGGGGGTGCCACTTTGTCAGATAATGGTTCTCTCTGTCCTGCTTCTACAGGAGTCACTTGGGCTGTGTGTGCATAAAGTGTTACCAGCAGGAACTCATTATTGTCTTTAAACTACACACTGGCTTCAGCAGCTTTTGTTTTTCCTCCAGCACACTAGAATAGACTCGGGAGAACAAGATAAAGGTACTTCATTAAGACCACTAATGTTGTTTTTACGTGCTGGGTCACTGTTACAAAACCCAAAATGAAGATATGTACTTGGGCGTAACAAGCCCCGAGGTCAGCCTCACACTGAGCTCACGCAATCCAGGAGGCTCCAGGCTGTTTGAGTTCTTGCTTCCTGGAAGGGCCCTGATGACCTATTTTCACATAAACTCATAGACCTGCAAGACAGCTTGGCGATCATCAGACCTTCTCAGTGTGGAAATGGAGAAGCCACCCAGATCTATGATGGCAGGACACAACTACTAGTAGCCAGATGTTCTGAATTCCCATGCTGGGCTCTTTTTCCTAGGGCCAGGGTTGGAAAATTAAGCTCTCATTTCTCAGACTCTACTTTTTTGGAATGGGCATCCACTGAGGTTAAGGTCTTGATATGATCTGGTTCTGTGTCCCCACTAAATCTCATGTCAAATTGTATCCCCAGTGTTGCAGTTGGGGCCTGGTGAAAGGTGACTGGATCATGGGGGTGGTCCCTCATGAATTGTTTAGGACCATCCCCTTGGTGCTGTTCTCATGAAAGTGAGTGGGTACTCGTTAACGAGATCTGGCTGTTTAAAAATGTATCACACCTCCCCCTACTCTCCTGCCATGTAAGACGTGCCACTTCCCCTTCACTTTCTGCCATGACTGTAAGTTTCCTGTGGCCTCTCCAGAAGCAGAAGTCACCATGCTTCCTGTACAACCTGCAGAACCGTGAGCCAATTAAAACTGTTTTATTTATAAATTACGCAGTCTCAGGTATTTCTTTATAATAGTGCAAGAACAGACTAATACATGTCTGGATGAAAAAAAAAAAAACTGAAAATCTATTTTTAAATTAAATTTAAAACTTAGCTCTGAATTTCCTGTGAGTTGTAAGTATTATATAAGTAAATATAAAAGAAATGTTTGCTAAAATTAGAACTATCATACAGTCCAACAATCCCACCACTGGGTATTAATCCAAAGGAAAAGAAATCAGTAGATGGAAGGGATACCCATACTCACATGTTTATCACAGCACTAGTCTCAACAGCAAAGATGTGGAAGCCACCGATGTGTCCATCCACAGATGAATGGATAAAGAAAATGTGGTACTTATACACAATGGAATCCTGCTTGGCCATAATAATGAAATCATGTCATTTGCAGCAACATGGATGGAACTGAAGGATATTAAGTGAAATAAGCCAAGCAGAGAAAGACAAATACCACATGTTCTCACTCATGGGAGCTAAAAGAAACTTGACCTTATGGATATGTAACATAGAATGATAGATACCAGAGACTAGGAAGGTTGTGAGAGGTGATGGGGGAGGAAGAAAGGTTAGTAATGAGTATAAATGGACAGATAGAAGAAGTAAGTTTTAATGTTTGATAGCAGACTAGGGTGACTATACTCAGAAATAATATTATATGTATATTTCAAAGTAACTAGAAGAGAGGACTTAAAATGTTACCAACACATTAAAATGATGAGCACTCAAGGTGATTGATATGGTTTGGATCCATGTCCCCACCCAAATCTCATGTTTAAATATAATCTCCAATGTTGGAGGTAAGGCCTGGTGGGAGGTGTATTGGTCCATTTTCATGCTGCTGATAAAGACATACTCAAGACTGGGAAGAAAAAGAGGCTTAATGGACTTAGAGTTCCATGTGGCTGGGGACGCCTTACAATCATGGCAGAAGGTAAGGAGGAACAAGTCATGTCTTACATGGATGGTGGCAGGCAAAAAGAGAGAGAACTTGAGCAGGAAAACCCCCATTTTTAAAACCATCAGATCTCATGAGACTTATTCACTATCACGAGAACGGCATGGGAAAGACCTGCCTCCATGATTCCATTACCTCCCACTGGGTTCTTCTCATGACACATGGGAATTGTGGGAGTTACAATTCAAGACGAGATTTGGGTGGGGACACAACCAAACCATATCAGGAAGTGACTGCATCATAGGGGTGGATTTCTGATGGATGGCTTAGCACCATTCTCTTGCTGCTGTTCTTGTGATAGTGAGTAAATTATCATGAGATCTGGTTGTTTAAAAGTGTGTATCACCTGCCTCTTCTCTCTTTCTCTCTCTCTCTTCCCTTCTCTATTTGTAGTGCTGCTCCCCGTTTGCCTTCCTCCATGATTAGAAGTTTCCTGAGGTCTCCCCAAAACCCAGCAGATGCCAGCATCATGCATCCCATATAGCCTGCAACACCATGAGTCAATTAAACCTTTTTTCTTTATAAATTATTCAGTCTCAGGTATTTCTTTATAGCAGTGTGAGAACAGACTAATACAGTGATGGGTACCCCAAATATTTAACTTGATCATTACACATTCTATGCATGTAATGAACACACATACTCCACAAATATGTAAAATAAAGGAGAAAAAATAGGTTTGCTAATACTGTGAACAGATTACAGTTTACTGAATAGAACAATTTTTTAATACAGAGAAGGGCTTGTTAACACACAATAAGCCAAAATCAAATATAATGAATGAATGACCCATTCATTCATTAAAACAGAACCTTGGAGTTTGCAAGATGAATACACAACACATTCCTAATGTCACTAATGTTTTATGTAAACATGAAGGTGACACAAGTGTTTGAATGAATGCTGTCACTCAGACTTAGCACAGATTCCTTCTGGCCTTGACCCCATCCGCCTGAGTAATGAGTCTCAGCTCTATTTATATATACCTTTACCTATAATCACCCTCCTTACAAAAGATGATGGCATGCTCCTCCAGGAACATATAGGTTAGCTCAGACACGCGCACACTTGGAAAAAGTTGAAAACATTAACAAGACCTGTAACTAATTCAAGAAAACAAAGTTATCACAAAGCTATATATGTGTGTGGATCAAAAGCACAGGTAGGAGATTAAGTGCTTTAGTTTCAGAGGCAGCACCAGCCACTCAGGCCCACTATAAAAGGGGAAACCTTCACATAGGATGGAAGAATTTGAAGAAAATGGGAGAGCTTTCATAGCAGAAAAGAATGAAGAAAGCACCCCAGGTAAGGACACAGACAAAAAGATTAAAAGCCATATTTAGGCAAGATACAATGGTTTGACTAGATCAGAATGTTCTCATAAGTAATAGGACTTATACAAAAAAAAAAAAAAAAAAAAAACCTTTGTGGTGCCTTTTAAAAAAAGGCATGAGGCAAGGCGCGATGGCTCACGCCTGTAATCCATGGGGTGGATTCATGAGATCAACAGATCAAGACCATCCTGGCCAACAGAGTAAAACCCCATCTCTACTAAAAATGTAAAAATAGCTGGGCATGGTGGCACACACCTCTAGTCCCAGCTACTCGGGAGGCTGAGGTGGGAGAATTGCTTCAACCTGGGAGGCAGAGGTTGCAGTGAGCCGAGATCGCACCATTGCACTCCAGCCTGGCAACAGAGCAAGACTCCATCTTAAAAAAAAAAAAAAAGGACATGGTACATGAACACAGTGAAAATCAGAGTAAAATGGCAAGTCTACTCAATGAAGGAGGAAGAAAAAAAATCATTTCACCAGAAAACTTAGACTTTCTGGTGAAAGTCTAAGTTTTCACCAGAAAGCACCTATAGGAATTCAGACTTATCAACATGAATTAGCAAGACACTAGCAACTTTATAAAAGGTTTATTTTTTAATTGACAAATTGAATATAATTATGATATACAACATCACGTTTTGATACATTATGGAATGGTTAAATAAAGCTATCTAACGTATGCATTACTATATTTTTTTTTCTTTTTTTTTTTTTTGAGATGGAGTCTCGCTCTGTCACCCAGGCTGGAGTGCAATGGCACAATCTCAGCTCACTGCAACTTCTGCCTTGCAAGTTCAAGCAATTCTCCCACCTCAGCCTCCTGAGTAGCTGGGATTACAGCCACGCCTGGCTAATATTTGTATTTTTAGCAGAGATGGGGTTTCACCATGCTGGCGAGCTGGTCTTGAACTCCTGACCTCAAGTGATCTACCCACCTCAGCCTTCCAGTTGCTGGGATTACAGGCGTGAGCCACCACACCCAGCCTCACATACTTATACTTTTTTTGTGCGGTGAGAACATTTCAAAACCTACTCTCAGCAATGTCAAGTACACAATTCATCACTATTAATGAATAGCTGTCACCATGTTGAACAATCGATTTCCTGAACCTATTCCTCCTAACTCAAATTCTGTATTTTTACAAAAAGTTTAAAAATAAAAGTGCTTTAAATACCAAAGAAAAAAATTAATTTAAAAATTAAAATGATGTAGATGTCTAATTGATATAAAATACGTTAGTAGCATATGAAAAAGCAATTTACAAACCATCATATACAGTATAAGCCATATATGCATTGAATATTACTAGAAAAAGAGTCAAGCCCATACATGGAAGTATTTATGTGGCTGGCCATACGTATAGTGGTATGTCAGAATTTTTACTTTTTTAAAATTATTATTATTTGAGACAGGGTCTCACTCTGTTACCCAGGCTGGAGTGCAGTGGTGTGATCCCGTTCAGCTCACTGCAACCTCCACCTCTCAGGTTCAAGGGATTCTCCTACCTCAGCCTCCGTCAGCCTGGGATTACAGGCGCGCACCATCACACCTAGCTAATGTTTGTTTGTTTGTTTGTTTGGTAAAGAAGGTGTTTTACCACGTTGACCAGGCTGGTCTCGAACTCCTGACCTCAGTAATCCACCGGCCTCGGCCTCCCAAAGTGCTGGGATTACAGGCGTGAGCCACCATGCCCGGCCTTTACTTTCTTTAAATAACTTTTGTGAATGTTCAGAAATTCCACACGATAAGCAGCTATTTGTTCCCAAATCAGCTAGCTAGCTAGCTAGCTAGATAGATACACACACACAATGTGTATATATACGTATATATGTGTGTGTATATATATAAAAAATAAAGTTCCCGAATCATGCTTGCTCGCTTGCTCTCTCTATACATATACATATAAAAAATAAATATAATTTTGTTTTTAATTAAAATTAAATTGCAAAATTTAGCTCTGAGTTTCCTGGCGAGCTAACTGTCTCCCTTTACAGTTTTACTGCAAGGACAGGAAACTGGGCGGGCGGTTGGCGCCTTGCTCAGCAGGCTGCGGTTCGGGTGCCACCTGCCCGCTCTTCCCAGCCGCACGTCCCCTGCCGGGGCGGCCCCAAGCTCGTCCTCTCTTCCCCGCGACGGTCTCCCGCCCAGTGGGGCCGCTGGACACTCGGGTCGGGGAGCGCGGAGCCTAGGTCCGGCCCCTAGTCCGCGATGGGGATGGACTCGTGCGGGGTGCGGGAAAATCGCCCACTGTGGGGCTGCCTGGGAGAGGGACGATGGGGCAAGAGGGGGCCTAGGAACGTCTGAAGAATGCGGGGCCCGGTCCTTGATTCTCCACAGCCTGCGGGAACCATGCGCCCCTCAGCGTCGGGGACGGAGCTGCCTCTGCGGACCCCCAACCCCCACTCCCTGCTGGGGCCTCTGCAGTCTCCAGCCGCGCCCGCAGCTCCGCGGGCCTCCGGGTCTTTGCCTCGGAATCTCCAGCCCTGGGCGGCTCCTTGCAAACCCGGCGGATAGCGCGCTCCGGGATCTGTTTTGATTCTGCACCTGGGGAATCACCGCAGGGGCTCAGGCCGCGCCCCTACTCGCCTGGCCGGGCGCTGGCGAAGGGGGCGGAGATCAACGACATCCTTCAGGCTGCGGGCATTTACGAAGCGTCCCCTCGGCGCGCTCTCCAGTGACCCCGCCCCGCGGCGAGCGGACCCCGGCATGGGTCCTCCCCGGCGCGCGCCCGGCCCCTCGGCCCTGCGATCCCCGCCGTCCCCCAGCAGAGGCCGCGCCCGAGAGAACGCGGGCCTCCACCGTTCCTTCTTCCCGGAAGAGAAGCCGCCCCTCCCCTCTCCCTGAGACGCCGTGTGGCGCCCCCTACCCACCTCACTGTAGGGGAGGCTCCCGGCTCCGGCCCCCAGGCCCAGGGCAAGCCCCATGAACCACGCGGGACAGGAAACCAGGTCGCGAGCGTCCTTAGCCCAAAATGCCTTCTGTTCTAGAATCAAGGGGAGGGCGCCCCAGCTTATCAGAGTTGGCCCCTAAAACTAGCACATTATATGAAAATCACCAATTGCCAAATGACTAAAATCCCTGAAAGGATTTCCCTATTCCACATCCACAAACCATCCCCAGAAAATGCACCACAACCCCTTGCCCTGAGAACCCGAGGAAGGCGGGCGCTGGCAGCCAAGTCGGGTGAATGCGGCTCTGGAGTCCCTTTAGCTGGGGGAAAACGGGGTCTCACCTCAAGGGGGACAGGAATTAGGGCCCAGCAGAGGGACTTGGCGTCCGTGAGTCCTCGGGACATCCTGCATGCTGGAGGAACGCTTCCACATTTGGACGCCCCCACCCAGCGGCCTCCGTGGCACACACCGCAGGGCGGGCGGTGAAGATGTCTCCTGTTTTACTCTTGTCTGAAGGGTTCCCATCTGAGAGTGGGAATCCCAGCCACTCTGGAACCGCGTGCACCTGGAATTTAATCTGGTCTCTAACTGTCTCAGAAATTAGCTTAAGTGTTTGCCAGGCCCTCACCTGCACCGTATCTGAATCTGACAAGCCTTTCAGTTGCACACAGCTTGCAGGTGGGAGCTTCCCCACTCTGCCCAAGGTCCACCTTACTCTGGGTTTTACAGTCTCCCCCCAAGTTCTGCTTTCCCTCGCCTGGGGTTACATGCAGAAAGGGAGAGCTCTTCCAGGGGGTAGAGACTCGTCCATCCCAGGCTGGAAACCCCCAGGGGCCCTGGCACCTGGAGATGCTGAGTCTTGCATGGGAAGCAACCGGGCCTACGAATGGCTCACTGACGTCACACCCCTCAGCCTGGTGTTGGAGACCAAAGAATGACCACTCTGTTGATGCCACAAACAATAGCTATTTTTTTACAGGACATTGCTTGGGAATTGTTGCAATATATATCTTGCTGCCGTGAGTCTTCTAAAACTCATAGGTTATTTATCAATTAAATAATTTGCCCATGTGGACTGATCTCATTTGTCACGCTGTAGCGAGCTTTTGGGATTCTGAGCTGTCTCCCACTTGCACACTTTTATGATTGTGTAATTCGGCTCCTGGGGTGTGGGTGCTTCTTTCTGACTATCTCTGAAGCTCTGGCTAAGCTTTGGGTGAAGGAGAGTTGAAAATGCACGAAAAGATGCACACACACTCGAGCTTCACCAGGCACCAGCCTTGTGCGGCACGCAGCACCTGGCAGCACCAAGCAGCTCATGGGGACTGGCTGCTGCCACGCACCCCGATGCGGCGGCTGGAGGAGCTGCTGGGATGGACCCACAATTCACATCATTTCCATTAGGGTCATTCCAGTCACTTATGAAAGGGGAGATGGCCCAATGCAAAACACCACAATTCCTCATCTCCAGCCTGCCCGCTCCTGGGAATGGGTGAGAGCTCACAAAAACCTGAGCATGCAAGAGTCAGTCGCAGAGCACAGGATGGGGGCCTGGGAGGCCTGCGGGCCGCCCAGTCTCCACAGATGAGGACCCAGCAGCAGAAAGTCCAACTCCTGCCCTCCTCCCACAATCAAGCAGCAAGGTGGGAGTGTAAGGCCCGGGGCACTTTGCAGAGTGCCTCGTGGGACTCCAGTTGTCAGTGTCTGTGAATGCACAAGCCTGGCCCAAGGACATTCAAGAAATACAGGTACTCACCCAGGTGACATAACAGCAGAGACACCCAAGAGGACTCGTACTACCTCCCCCAGAGCCTGGAGCATAAAGAACACGCTGGAAAGCCCTAACTGACCTCCTTCTCATTCTGTGTCCAAAGCTATAGCCTTCCCACATCTTCACAGCACTAAGCCACTAAGAGCTGCTCTGCTCGGCCTTTATTGGCCCCAAAGCTCTAAAACCAGAATCTTTAATATTGCCCAGTGCAACACTTCAATTTAGTAACCTTCTCCAATGCCAGCAAACGACCATAAAACTCAGAGGTCAGCTTAGGGTTGGCAGCAGGTGAGTTATAAGCCAGCGATAGAGGGAGGGAAATAGGTAGGTCTATGCCCTCTGAGACCTTTCTAGACATTACTGCTCTTTTATTCACCTGCAGCCTCAGCAGTACAAGGCATCGAGGAGGGAGAATGAGAGGCAAACAGCCTGGGCTCAAATCGCCCAGTGGGGAACAGTGGTCTTTGCGAGCCATCACCTCCCCTCCCTCCTCTCGATAACATAAATCTGATTCATGTTAAGTCATTCACAGATTCACTGAATTTATCTTCCCAGATAGAATGCAGAGAAGGGGTGGTGTTGGCTCCAAATAGAGTATATTGAGTTGATACAGCTGGATAAGCTGCAAGGAATTGCCCTAATTGATACCCACGGGGTAGATGGGATGGAGCAGAGTCAAAATGCTTTGCAGGGGACCTATCAACCACCACCCTCCCTGGTAATCTGATTATTTGAAATTGCAAGGAGCAGAAAGAGGAGTAGAATTTGCAAAATTGTGTTTTCCAGAAATCAGTTTTGCAGGATATCAATTGTAGTAATGGGGGCAAGGGGGGAAGGGTGTCATAATTTGGGAAATGCAGGGTTTGTTGTGGTGGTTATCATCATTGTTACGTGGAGGCTTCTGGAAGCTGTTAAGATACAAATATGCATTGTGAAGCTCCAAGAAAGGCATTAAGCAGGCAGCACCCCTCCCGTGGCCTTTGTGGCTGCTGCACTGACCTGTGGCACTGCCGTGGCCCCACACTGGCCCCTCGCCTGACCTGACCGTGGTCTGCTCTCTTCCACCACCACACTAGCCCGAATGATGCTGTCCGATCAGAAGTGCAATGAGCTCACCCTTCTGTTCCAAACCCTCCAGAAGCTTCTCAAGTCACTTGGGAACAGAGCTAAAAGCTTTACCTTGGCCTGGAACACCTGCACACGTTGCCCTCCCTCTTCCTTTTTTTTTTTTTTTTTTTTTTGGTTGTTGTTGTTGTTGTTACTGAGACGAGGTCTCACTGTATTGCCCAGGCTGGTCTCAAACTCCTGGGCTCAAGTGATCTGCCCGCCTCAGTCTCCCATCATGCTAGGATGACAGATGTAAGCCATTGTGCCTGGCCCCTCCCTCTTCCTCTTGCTGTTTCTCAAACCCCCAGGTTGACTTGCCCACCAGGTCCTTTGTCCCATCCCTCAACCTGGATGCTCATCCCCAAGTTGTCCAACTGCTCATCCCTCACCTGCATCAGTGCTTCCCCGAGACCTCCCTGTGTAAACTAGCACTGTCGCCCGTGCTCCATCTCCCACCATGCTTTGTTTTTCTTGTTAATGCCAACTACCGCTTAATAGAACACGATCTGTCTCTCTGCACGAGAACATGAGTCCCACCAGATCAAAGTCTTGGTCTTGTCCATGTTGTATTTCCAGCACCTACCAGTGCATATATTAGGGATTCAATCAGTGTATATTTGACAACAGTGTCCATATCACAGGTTCTTTCAGAAGGCTGGCATTCCATTTCCACTCTTCCTGGAAGTTAGAAAAATCTTAGCTCTTGCCCCTGCCATGCTAACCTCTGTATGGCTTTGGGTAAGTGACTGCACCTCTCTATAAAGTCAGAGGGTGGGGCTCAATCCAAAGTCACCAACTGAATGTCCTCAGGGGCCAGCAAGGAATGACACTGTGTGATGTAGACAAGGGGTCAGACAAGAGGGAGTGGTAGGGACTGGGGTAAACTGGAGAGTGTACATGGACACCTAAAAGTATTTAAAACTGTTAAAGGGCAGCCTACAAGAAATACTTCTGCAGGCCACAAATCAGCAATGCTCGGGCCACACGGTCTCTAAAACCCACTTTACATAAAACTTCTCACTTCCAAGATTTATATGAACTGAGACAAATCATTCCCCCAAAGAAATCTGATTTTATTTGGTTGTCTGGGATATGATTTATTGTAGGGTACAGATTTCAGGGATCCCCAAAGTAGCTGGAGAAATAGGCACAGGGGTCCTTCTAGGGACCTCAGCCAAAGGATTCTATGCTCTTCAGCCTAGTGACTCCCATTAATGAAATGAGCTACCATGCAAGCACAAGCTTCTCCTCTGTTCCTCCACTCTTGGCTCAGTCTGTAAGTGCCCGCTTTCAAATTCCTATGGGACGATCCTCTGGGCCTGTCTCAGAGCCAGCTCTGGAGCAGCAACGACCCAAGAAGGGCCAGGACATGAAGTCCAATCCTAGCCATATGAGCACACTTATTAATTAGACAGCATGATATAGTTTGGCTGTGTCCCCACCCAAATCTCATCTTGAATTGTAGCTCTTTAATTCCCATGTACTATAGGAGGGACCTGGTGGGAGATAATTGAATCAAGGGGGTGGTTCCTCCATACTGTTCTCATGGTAGTGAATAAGTCTTATGAGATCTGATGGTTTTATAAGGGGAAACCCCTTTCACTTGGTTCTTATTCTCTTGCCTGCCACCATATAAGATGTGCCTTTCACCTTCGGGCATGATTGTGAGACCTCCCCAGCCATGTGGAACTGTGAGTGCATTAAACCTTTTTTTTTTTTTTATAATTACCCAGTCTCGAGTATGCCTATATCAGCAGTGCAAAAACAGACCTGGTGGGGGTGAGCAACAGAACTTCCCAATACAAGATCAAAATGGACAGTTTCAAGTTTCCCAGTTACATTTTCTCTGGACATTTCTGGTTTTCCATCTGTCTAGTGGCACCCTCAGGCTGTAGTTGCTGCTTTCTTCCCCTCCTAAGCTCGAGGATGGGATCGGTCCTGGTGCCACTCTGGTGGGCGTGGCTTCCCACCAGCACCCAAAGGGCTGCCTGCCTCTGTCTGTCTGGCGTTTTTCTGTTGGGTGGGAAGGGAGCCTTGGCCACTGAGCACATGGATACAGTGTTCTCCTGTGAGCAGCCGTTTTGCCTCCTTGTCATTCATTCTCAGCACATATGAGATGTCGTGGGACTTTATGAGTACTAAATCAGTTTTATTGGCCATATGATTTGATTGATCTTGTTAGACCTGACAAGAAATCAATTGGAAAAAAATATATGTACCTTCCCGGAATGTGCTCTCCACTTTAAGGTAAAAGAACAATCTAACACGCAAAGAGGAAGATCCAAGAAGCAGCCTTGGTAAAATATCACCATCCCTGTGGCCTGGAAAGAGGCTACTTTATGACCTCCAGAACCTAGAAGGAAATGAGGAGGGAGGCAGATGAAGGGGACTCCATAAATTTAGGAACGTCACCTAAATTTAGGAATGTCAGGAAGGCCCTGAGAGCTTCAGAAAACGGGAGCTGCACTGTGCCCAGATGTTCTCCAGGCTCCTACCACAAACACCAGAGACAAGGGCATAGCCACGGAAGTCAAGGGAAAGAGACTTGAGGGGACCCCTGGGGAGGTGACAATGTCAGCGTCCACCAGCTGCCCCATGTGATAAAAAGATGAAGGTCATCTTGAATCACAGTCGTGCTGACTCTGCCATTCTCTGGCTGGGTGACCTTGAGCCAATAATTTTCTTTCTCTGGCCCTCAACATGCTTATTCATAAAATAGGGACAGTGCAAATATCACACCATACAACCCTGCAGCATGGCATGAGGCTGACGTGAGATCACGTGCAGAGCACTGCATAGCTGGGAACATACCAAGCCCCATACATGCTCCTTGCTTCCTTGAGTTGCCAGTTATGAAGGTTAGTCCAGTGTTGATTCAACAGAGAGGCAGAATGACCCCATGTAAGGAACCAGGCTGTGGAACCTAACAGACCAAGGTTCAAATGCGGATCCTGACAGCATGACCAGCTGTGACTCCCCAGGTCACTATTTCGACTTTGTTTCTTTGTCCATCAAATGGCCCTGTATCAGAATCACCTGTATGGCTTGGCAAAAGTTCCCATTTCTGAGGCTGGGCATCTGTAATCCCAGCACTTTGGGAGACCGAGAAGGTGGGATCGCTTGAGCTCAGGAGTTCAAGACCAGCCTGGGCAACATAGCAAAACCCTATCTCTACAAAAAAAAAAAAAAAAATTAACCAGGCATGGTGGAGCACGCCTGTAGTCCCAGCTACTCAGGTACTAAGGCGCGGGGATCACTTGAGCCCCAGGAGGTCAAGGATGCAGAGAGCCATGATTATGCCACTGCACTCCAGCCTAGATGACACAGACCCTGTCTCAAAAAAAAAAAAAAAAAAAAAGAGTCCCGATTTCTGGGTCCCAGGCTCACAGAATCAGACCCTCTGGGGGTGAGACCCTACATACTAAATTTCTAACAAGCTGCCTCCACCCCCACTCCAGGTGGCTGGATTGCACAGTGGATTTGAGAACTACCAGGCATGTTACAGGCAGGCTGGGACTGCTGTCGCTGGCTCTCCAGTGGAGCCTTTCATAACGGGGGCTGAATTACCAAAGGTCTCTTGTAAGCCCCCAATTTGCCCATCAGACATCTACGCAGGGGCTGCAGTCATCTCTGTGCCCTTCCCGTCCCTAGGCCTCCCTATCCTGCTGCCAGGGAGACTCTGTGGGCTTGAAATTAAATTCAGAGGAGCTTTTCAAGACTCCGACATTTCCGAAGTGAAAGGTGGGAGGAAATGGAAAAGCAAGAATGATCTCCTCCCTCTGTGGCAAACACTCACCATCCCGACCACTGCCAACACTGTTCTCTTCGTTCCATTTCCTTTCTCACTTTTAATCATTTTGGCCAGATAAGACTTTAGAAATTAATCCTTAGATTCTGATAGGGTCATTTTACAGGTGAAGAAGAAGAGATTAAGAGATCTAGGGATTCTGGTTTCAAATTAATTTGGGTCTTTAGCAGCAAAATTCAGAACAAATGAGAGATTAGTATTTTCAAAATGCAAATATCTAAAGAATTCAGGGGTTGTGAGTCAATCTCACGTTTCTGTTAAGTGGACAATTGAGCACCTTTTCTCTAAGCCCCCTCAACAACTGTGACAATGGGGGTGAAGGGGGAGGGAGATGGGGAGAAGTAGCTACCTGGAACATGGGACACGTCTCGTGACACCAGCCTGGGTAGAGTGCCAGAGTGGGATGGGTGGATACGAAAGGTACCCTGAGGGTCCTAGGACTGTGTTAGCCAGGAGTAGAGTGGGCTACAAGGTGAGATGGGCTGTGAGGAAAAAGATAAAAGGATTAGAATGAGAACTTCACTAGATTCTTTGGCAACAATGAGACACTACTACACACCTCTCAGAATGGCCAAAAATCAGAACATGGACATTACCAAATGCTGGGGAGGGTGTGGAGGAACAGGAAATCTCATTCATTGCTGGTGGAAATGCAAAATGGTACAGCCACTTTGAAAGACAGTTTGACAGCTTCGTATAAAACTAAGCATACTCTTAGCATTTGATCCAGCGATCTCACTCCTTGGTATTTGCCCAAATGAGTGAAAACTTAGGCCCACAAAAACCTGTACGTGAACATTTGTAGCAGTTTTCTTCATAATTGCCAATACTTGGAAGCAGTCAAGATGTCCTTTGGTGGGTGAATGGTTAAATACGTTGTGACGCATCCAAACAACAGAATATTATTCTGCACTAAAACCAAAGTGAGTTGTTGGCTGGGCAAGGTGGCGCATGCCTATAATCCCAGCACTTTGGGAGGCCGAGGCAGGTGTATCACTTGGGGTCAGGAGTTCAAGACCAGCCTGGCCAACATGATGAAACCCCATCGTCACTAAAAATACAAAAATTATCCAGGTGTGGTGGTACACACGTATAGTCCCCGCTACTTAGGAGGCTGAGGCAGAAGAATCGTTTGAACCTGGGAGGCAGAGTTGCAGTGAGCCGAGATCACACCACTGTACTCCAGCCTGTATTTAAAAAAAAAAAAAAAAAATTAGCTGTCAAGACCTGAAAATACATGGAGGAAACTTCAATGCATATTCCCGAGTGAGGGAGGCCAATCTCAAAAGGCTACATACTATATGATTTCAACCTTATGGCATCTGGAAAAGGCAAAACTACAGAGACAGTAACAGGATCAGTGGTTGCCAGGGGTTGGCAGAGGGAGGGAGGGGTATAGGTGGAGCCCATAGGATTTTTAGGGGAGTGAAACTATCTGATATGACACTACAATGGTGGATACATTTGTCTAAATCCATAGAATGTACAACACCAAGAGTTAACCCCAATGTAAACTGTAAACTTTAGTTAATAATGTATCAATGTTAGCCCACAAATTGTAACAAATGTGCCACATGAATGTAATTATTATATTGCATAATTATTTATTATTGCATAATAGAATAATATTACTATTAATATATTATTAATATATTAGTAATAAGGGAAACTAGGGGTGGGGTTTGTATAAGAATGCTCTGTACTTTCTGCTAGATTTTCCTGAAATCTAAAACTGATCTTACAAATAAGCTCTATGAATAAAAAAAGAAATTAGGGCAGCCATGGTGGCTCACGCCGGTAATCCCAGCACTTTGGGAGGATCACGTCAGGTCAGGAGTTCGAGACCAGCCCGGCCAACATGGTGAAACCCTGTCTCTACTAAAAACACAAAAATTAGCCAGCCATGGTGGCACATGCCTGTAATCTACTCGGGAGGCTGAGGCAAGAGAACCTGGGAGGGAGAGATTGCAGTAAGCCGAGATCGTACCACTTCACTCCACCCTGGGCAACAGAGAGACCCTGTCTCAAAAAAATAATAATAAAGTAAATAAATTAGAAAGAAAACACATGCAGAAATTTTTTTAAATTGTGTTTGAGCTGGCCCCGTATCCGTTAAAAAAATAATTCTTTCATCCCCAAGTCCACAAACTCAGGCCAGGACTGTGCTTGCCGCAGCTCTGCTGCACTGTCTATGGGGAAGGCTGTCAGCAGGTAAGCATCACTGGGAACAACGGATCTTTGAGCTAAAAGATCTGGGCTCCAAATGACCAAACTGGAATCAATCTTCAGAAAAGCAGCTTGTTCCAGAAGTAGCCCCAAGGTGCAGATGTGGAAGGCGGTTTTCTACTAATGGGAAGCACAGGAAGATACCCGTCTCCTCTGTTGTTATTATCCAGGAAAATGGCGGGGAGAACATCACATCACTTTTCAGTTACCCCTGAGGGAAGAAGGCTGAGGCCCCTCTCCACATGGAGGTCTGGGGCCTGGGAAAAGCCCTCTCTGCCTTTCCAACCAGTGGACATTAGAGGAGCAGCCTGTGGGCCCAGGGTGAGTGGAGCCCTTGGTTATAAGTGGGAGGACAAGCTGGTCTCCTGCACTCAGCTTCCTGGGTGCTGCACAGCCACCAACAGCAATGGCCACTCCCTTGCTCTGTCCCAGCACCCCAGCCTGGCCAGGAGTAAGAGGAAAAATGAGGAGGAGGAGGAAGAGGAAGAAGAGGAGGAGGAGGAGGAGAAGAAGAAGAAGAAGAAGAAGAGGGGAGGGGGAGGAGAAGGAGGGTGAGAAGGGAGAGAAGGGAGAGGAGAAGGGAAATAGTGAAAAGGAGGAAAAAAGGGAGGAAGGGGGAAGAGAGCAACAAGAACAGCATTTAACATTGATTGAGCTCTTACCATGAGCTATTATCATTGTTTTAAGCACTTTACATGTATTATCTTCTTGACAACCTGGTGAAGCAGGTACTATTATGATCTACATTTTACAGTCCTGGAAAGTTGTCCAAATTGGAAAACCCTGGGGTGATGCACTTCTATTCATAGCACCCACAAACTTTTCTTTGCTTCCTTTTATTTCGGTAACAATTGAAGTTTGCATGGGTCCTTCTATCACTTTCATGAAGTCCTGTCCCCTCTTTCCTTACTGTCTTCTTGTCTTGTTTCTGACCTGAGACTAGAGATTGTCATTGGTTGTCCAGGCGCAGTCAGCTCCCATGACCAGTGGCTCCAGATTCCATAGACCACCTGTGGGTGGGACCATGCCCTCCAGAGGATGCCTGCAGCTGGGAGCCACGTGTGCCCTGATTGGCCCATCGTGAGCCCTCCAGGCTCTATGTTATGTTCTCTAGAGCACTCATTTTTGCCATACTTGAAATCAGGTGGCCTAGGCTCTGATCTTCCTGGGCCTCATTATTCTGCCTATAAAATAAGAATAATAAACCATGCCTTGGAGGTCATGCAAATTTATTACATTCTGACTGTGAAACTACTTTGTAACCTTCAATGTTCTGCACAAGTAAGGATGATGATGGTGTTGGTGTTGAAGGTAAGAATAATGATGCTGCTGATTGTGATGATGGTGATGATGATGATGGTGGTGGTGATGATGGTGTTGGTGATGGTGATGATGTTGATGATGATGTTGATGATGGTGATAATGATAATGATGGTGATGATGGTGATGATGATGATGATGTCAGTGATGATAATGGTGATGATAGTGATGGTGATGATGATGATGATGCTGATAGTGATGACAGCAATGATGGTGGTCATAGTGATGATGGTTATGATGATGATGATAGTGATGATGGTATAATGATGATGACAATGGTGATGATGATAGTGATGATAATGGTGGTGATGATGATGATAGTGATGATAATGGTGGTGATAATGATGATGGTGATGATGGTGGTGATGGTGATGATGATGATATGATGATGGTGCTAAAATTTATTCAATGTTTCCATGCCCCAATTGTCTTTTCATTTCACCATCTTTGCTATTATAGGGCATACTTTCCCACATACCTGTCTTTTCATTTGGGGCAGTCTCATTTCCTTTTATTTGCCCATTCCTAACTTTGAATTTTCTCCAGCAGCACATCACAGTCCTTGTTGTCCTCTGTCACGGACCCTCTTTGGATGTCTCCCAAATGCAGTCATCAGCTTCCTTCATCTCCTCTCTTTGTCTTGTTTGTCTGTGAGAGACTTTAGACTGTGGCATAACCAGGACTGGAAGCAAGATCTTTGTATTAATCTCCTGCTGCCTCCCTGAGCCCACAGCACAGAAATGTGTGTGATTCATTCCCAGCTGGATTACCTCCCCATGATGTCCCTTCACCTCCCCCCCAATCAATTTGTTAGAGGCAAAGACAGAGTCACTGGTTGTGGGTGCTCAAGTCTTATGGTGGGAGTGGGAACAGATCCTCTGCCCCTTTCTATTAATAATGGTAAAGGCAAGTGTTGTAAAAAAAAGAAAAAGAAAAAAGGTTGCAATTAACTTTGAAGTTTGCATTCCTTAATGACCTTCTTTCATCCATCAAGTTTCAAATGCTGGCGCCTTCTGTATACCTCACTTCTAACTGACAGAGCCTGGAATTAAATGCAGCTTTAGGCTCAGGTGGTGCAAAAAACAGTTATCTGTCTTCCAGCAGCCTTATGGGACACTGCATTTCTCACCTGCTGCTGCAGTAATGAGCCACACCCACTGCATACATCTGGAAGACTCAGGCGATACTCGGTGGAGAGTGGCCTCTCCATTGGGCTGAGACTCAGGAGAGCCTGGTTCTCCAAATCACTACTGTCTTCAGAACATAGTTTCTCTGACTATAAAATAAAGAAGCTCTTCCAACTGAAGCCTCTAGCTCCCTGGTCCACATTCCTCAAGTCCTAGCTCAGGCTCAGCAGTCCACGTAAACCTACAGCCTGAAGCAAATACCACCTGGCACGCGCACACACACACACACACATCTCAACTCACACACATACACACACCACAAACACACACCAGATGCACACACTAACATACACACTACCACCACCATCACCTTACACACAAATGCAACACACACTAACCACACACATGCATACACACACCAACTAAACACATACACTAACCCACACACTAACCACACACGCACACACACACACCAGATGCACACTCTAACATGCACACTACCATCACCGTCACCTCACACACAAACAACACACACTAACCACACACACAACTCACACACATAAACACCAACTCACACACTAACCATACACACCAGATGCATACACACACACTACCACCACCATCACCTCACACACAAACAACACACATTAACCACACACATACACATGTATACACACACCAGCTCACACACACACACACATACACACCAGGCATGCACAACCACACATACAGATACACACACTACCACCACCATCACCTCACACACAAACACATCACACACATTAACTATACACACACATGCACGCACGCACACGTCTGCACACACATCCCCCTGGAAACTAGAGGGTAACCAAGGATGGCCTGGGAGGAGGAAGGCCTTTGAGAGCAACCCTAGGGAAGTGCACAGAAGGGCAGTTCTGTACCCCTCCCACACCCCACACAGAATGGTCCCTGAAGGTTAAAGAAAAGGAGTCACATAGGCTGAGCTCATCAAGGCGTATGGTGAAGGCTGCTCCCCTGTGCAGGGGCCTCCTGCTCTCAGGCCCCTCAGCCAGCAAGGGAGCCACCCCTGGTCTGCAGGGGGATGCAGCCAGCTCTGAGGCAGCCTCATCCGTGGTCCTGGGAGACATCTGCGGGGAGCTGTGGTCAGCACGTGCCAGGCACCATTGCTGACCTACTTATGAACTGGGGGCCACCGCTCCCCACACCACAACCAGCCTCCTGCCAGGGCCCTGGGAGCTGGACCAGCCAACAACCCTCTGCCCATTCCAGGCAACCCTGGCTGAGTTAAACATACTGTACGGTGGATTTCACTTTCAGCCGGTGTGATTTGTCACAAAGGTATTTTTCACTAGGTGACAATATATGCCAGTCAAAGGGTGGTCGCCAACTGAGTATATTGGTGCTGTGGATCTAAATCGGTTGCTTTGTGTCTGGGTAGGGCGGTGATCTGTCAGAGTCAATGAGTGCTAGATCTGGTTCAGTGGCTGATGTATGTGAGTCCGGGTGATAAATCTGGTCTGGTGGGTCGTCTATTTCTATTTCCAGCTGGTAATTACACATTAATGTGTGATATATCCTTTTCGGGCTGAGGTGTATTAAATCCCTGATAACTGCGTATTTACCTCCCGTGTTATGTATGCATGCAGCTATTAATATACATTTCCAAGTTTAAAGCGCCCGCTTTAGCATGCCAAAGATCCCTGGCTCTTTCTGAAGTTCAGGACTGAATGGCACCTCATAAAACGCCACTTCATTAAGAATCAACAGGAATAACCCAACCAGAAACATTTTTTATTGATGAAGGTTGAACAGAGAAATATCAAGTTCACTCATCACTTTTCACAGGGGACGGAGACAATGAAATCTTTATTGGAAAGTTCTGTGCGTCAGGAATGCACTTCATCTTGTCGGGGAAGCACAGCCAGGAAATATATGGCCTGACGTGAATCATCAGCACAGGAGGAAGCCCCAGCCAAACACGCCGTCTCGGCAGCTTCCAGGGCTGTGTCCGATGGCTTCGACATTTTCATTCCTTGGTGACTTTTTTGTCAGTCAGTCTGACATTCCAGTCCCTTCCAGAAGCCCCTGGATGCTGAGAGAGTTGAGCCTCCTGAGTACCCTATTCCCTGCCCCACGCTGAGATGGCTCCAGGTGAGGGGTACCTGTCAGGCACGAGCACCTGTGGAGGGCTCAGGAGAGGGACACGTCAAAAGGAGACGCAGGCCCTGTGAAGGGAGGCCTGGGGTGATGTGATGCCACAGAGTCCTCTCGCACCTGCAATTAGCCCTGGGAGGTGGCCACCCCAGGGAGGGGTGACCGCAGCAGCAGTGACCCCCGCAGAGACAGATCCTGGCAGCCCTGCCCCCGGCAGTTAGAGCAGCAGATCCCTCCTGGGGGTGCTGGGTGTCGCATCTCCACAGCCCCTACAAAATACACAAAGTACATGCCACTAGCTCTAATGAGGCTCTTGGCAGTTGTCCAGCAAGTCCCGCTCCATTCGACCTTCTGAATTTGCAGAAAGAATGCTGTGAACGCGTTCCTAGAGATCAAGGTCAAGCACACTTGTGGAGCGAGTGAGGTCGGTTTCCAGCACCCCCATTCCCCTCCCTGTGCTTTCCCCTCAGCTCCCCCAAAAACTCACCCTTCCCATGAGATCCTAGTCCTGCCTGTCACCAAAGAAGGATGTAAACATGAACAGCATAGGAGAAATGAAGAAAGAATCTTCCCTAAAAGCCAGCACAGCCCTGCAAGCAGTTGGGAAGACTGTGCTGGGTGGGCTAGGAGTTGGCCACAGCCGGTAATTATGCTTAGTAATTAGTACATTCCTGACACACGGGATTTTCCAATAAAGATTTCTCTTTCTCCTTCCCCTGTGAAAAGTGGTGGCCACCCGAACCTTCATCTTTTCCTGAAGTTCTCAATGTATGTATGTATGTAAGTATGTATGTATGTATGTAAGTATGTATGTAACTATGTATGTATGTAACTATGTATGTATTTTTAGGGGCAGAGTCTCTCTCTCTCTCTGTCACCCAGGCTGGAGTGCAATGCTAAAATCATGGCTCACTGCAGCCTCAAACTCCTGGGTTCAAGCAATCCTCCCGCCTTGGACTACCAAAGCATGAGGATTATAGGTGTGAGCCACTGCACCAGGCCTAGATTTTGATTTTCCAGGGTTATCAGTTATCCTCCTATAAAGCTGTGATGCAGGAAGAGAAAAAACAAAGAACCCTTTCTTCTTTTCTCTTAGGCCAGGGTGCCTCACTGCGGGCACCACTGACATTGGAGCCCCGAAATTCCTTGTGTGGGGCCGTCCTGTGAGTCATAGGACATCCAGCGGGTCCCTGGCCTCTCCCCACTAGATGCCAGTCACACCATCAAAACTGTCCCCAGACATGAGTTAAAAGTCTCCTGAGAAGCAGAACTGTCCCTAGTTGAGAACACTGCCTTAGGCTAATTATTTTCTAATGGAACATAACTAAAAACTAATGAAAGGCAAAAATGATAAGTATGGGAAACATGAGCAGCATAAAAATAACCAATCTGAAGTCTACGTTTACTTCCCAAGAATCCCATTCAAATCCTCAAAGAACTTCATGACATCCAAACGCCCTCACTCCAGGGCGGCGGCGATGCAGCTCTAGTGGCATAGGCTGCCTGGCGTCCCTTCCCCTGTGCCGTCTCTTCACATGGGAGCAGAGTACCCGTGCTCTTCTCGACACTGTCAAAAAGCAATGCCTGCTCCCCAGTTCAGAAAAATGTTTTTTGAAAAGTCAGAGGAGGAGGAGAAAAGAAAAAAGTAAGAAGAGGAGGAAACTGTTATAAACATTTCAAAGATTTCAAAGACATTTCAAAGGCAAAATTGTTTTCTCTTTAATAACTCGTAATTACCAGTATGCAGCTATAAAAAAGAATGAGTTCATGTCCTTTGCAGGGACGAGGATGAAGCTGGAAGCCATCATTCTCAGCAAACTAACACAGGAACAGAAAACTCAACACCGCATGTTCTCACTCATAAGTGGGAGTTGAACAATGAGAACACATGGACACAGGGAGGGGAACATCATACACAGGGGCCTGTTGGGAGGTGGGAGGCAAGAGGAGGGAGAGCATTAGAACAAATACCTAATGCATGTGGGAATTAAAACCTAGATGACGGGTTGATGGGTGCAACAAACCACCGTGGCACATGTATACCTACATAACAAACCTGCACGTTCTGCACATGTATCCCAGAACTTAAAGTAAAATTAAATGAAATTAAATTTAAATTTAAAAAACTCATAATTCCCATCAGTTTAATACAAGTATTTTCATTTTTGGATATTCCTATCCAATATGGGCCCAAGTGCACGTGTACTTTTACGTAAGCATACATCAAACGCAAGCAATGTTGTAGCCTGAATTTCTCACTTAACCTTGTATTATAAGCATTTTCCCATGATGCTATATCACTTTTTTTTTTTATGAGACGGAGTCTCGCTCTGTCACCCAGGCTGGAGTGCAGTGACGCAATCTCGGCTCACTGCAAGCTCCGCCTCCCAGGTTCATGCCATTCTCCTGCCTCAGCCTCCCGAGTAGCTGGGACTACAGGCGCCCGCCACCACACCCAGCTAATTTTTTGTATTTTTAGTAGAGACGGGGTTTCACCATGTTAGCCAGGATAGTCTGGATCTCCTGACCTCGTGATCCACCTGCCTCAGCAAAGTGCTGCGATTACAGGCGTGAGCCACCACGCCCGGCTGATACTATATCATTTATTGGATTATAATTCATATCAGTTGAGCAATACTCAACAATGGCAAATCAGCTGAGCTAAGCTGGGTTTTGCTGGGATGATCATCGGCTCTGAACTATCCAGTGAGGTTTATCTTGTACTCACGCAGAGCCCTGTGTGTCTGGGGGACTGTCCCGGTGCTGTACCGCAGGTGACTGCTCACGACACAAATCGCTTGGGTCTGGCGGTCCCTCCCTCTGAACGTGACTTCCAGGCTAACTGCAGGAGGGAGGGAGCATAAAGAATTGCACACCAGTTTTTCCTGCTTCACCCGGGCGACACAGTCACTTCTACTTCCAGTCCATTGGCCAGAATCTGTCACCTCCATGGGGCTGGAAAATAGTCTTCCACGTGTCCAGGAAGGGAAGAAGGACCTGAGCTACCTGAGCCCTGATGCTGCCTGACCCACTTTAGCTTTGCCGTAAATGAACTCTTCGTTCCCAGTGCTGACCTTTGTTTTCAAAAGTCAAACTTTGATGAACCAAACTCCCCATTCCCTGTAGGAGACTCCCAGTCACTTAATCTTTGATCTCAAACACGTCGGTCCTTAGAACAGCCAGGGCGACACTCCGAAGGGACGGGGTGAAGCCTGGGAATCGCCATTTTTAAAGGGCTCGGTGATTTTGCTCACCGGCCAGGCTGGAGACCACGACTTGAGTCCCAAGTCATCTTCAAGGCTATAGTAATTGTGCTTCTCCACTCCAATCTCCAGTGATCCATCAGACGGATTGCTAGGCTCACGGCTTTGGATCTCTGGTGGAGCCTGAGAAATAGTTACAAGGGACCTAACCCAAGCATTGATTGAATCGTGAATAAATAGGAGGGACTGTGCATACAATTTCAGAAATATACGTAATGCTATTGTGATTTATCAAATATAGATTCACTAAGCACATTCCTAAAAATGTAGCGTAGTTCTGATTTTGTGAATTGTTTCAAGATAGACTGTATCAGTTGGGGTCCCAGAAGGAAATAAACAGCACGCTCAAAGGGGGAGATTGAAGAGTTTAATAGAGGGACTACTCCTAAAGGTGAGGGCAGGGTTACAGGACATCAAGAAAAGACGGCGAGGTTCTCACAGCCAGTATCAGTGGAGAATCTTATCATCCGCAGTCAGAAGGCATAAGGGAGGGAACAGTCACCACAACCCAGAGAACAGTTCTGAAGGTTTTCATCAGAAACAGATAATCAGATTTCATCAAATATTCTTTCCACATCATTGAGATCATCATTTGTTTTCTTTTTTAATTTGTGAATATGGTGAGTTACACTGATTTTTGAATGTTAAACCAACTTTACATTCCTGGGATAAATTCCTCATGGTGGTTGGATTAGGGTCTTCCAGAGAAACAGAGTGAAAAGAGAGAGCGATTGATCAATCAATAGATCAATCGATCAATAGATAGATGATTGGTAGGTAATTGATAGATGATAGGTAACAGATTATAGATGATTGATAGAGATGATAGAGAGATGACAGATAATAGGTGATAGGTAGATTAGATAGAAGATAGATAGATAGATAGATAGATAGATAGATAGATAGATAGATAGATAGATGGATAGGGGATTTGCTATGGGAATTAGCTCACAAAATGATGGAGACCAAGAAGTCCCACACGGTGCCATCTGCAAGCTAGA
The DNA here is from genome assembly GCF_008728515.1 of Papio anubis. Lineage (NCBI taxonomy): Eukaryota > Metazoa > Chordata > Mammalia > Primates > Cercopithecidae > Papio > Papio anubis. Next base: position 6,369,860 of record NC_044979.1, read on the forward strand.
GACCAGGAAAGTAGGTGATATAATTCAGTCTGAGTCCTAAGACCTGAGGGGAAGGGGAGTGGTTGCTGGTGTAAACCTCAGAGTCCAAAGGCTGGAGAACCTGCAGTTCTGATGTCCAAAGCCAGAATAGGGGATAAATTTGCCCTGCTTCTACCCAGGTCCTCCGTCGGGTTGGATGGTGCCTCCCACACTGGTGAAGTGGGTCTTCCTTAGCCCACTGATCCAAATGCTAATCTCTTCTGCAAACCCTCACGGCCACACCCAGAAATCGTGCTTCACCAGCCAACCGGGTGTTCCCTAACCCAGTCAAGAGAACACCTGAAATAAACCATCATGGTCATGGTGGGGATATATAAATTTATTCATATAATTAACATATGTATATAACTAGATAAATATACAAACCTATTTTTATACATTTTTAGATTCACGTTACTAACATCTGAAAGCATATGTGCCTCTGGGTTCATGACGGATAATGACCAGCAGCTTCACTTTCTGATGAAGTCTCTTTCTGGCATAGGAATCCAAGCAATGCTTGTAACGCTGGCCTTATAGAGTGAACCAGAAGCTGTTCCCTCCTCTTCAGTTTTACAAGTCTGTGTAGAATTCGTATCATTTCTTCTTTAAGTTTGGCACAATTCAGGAATTAAGCTATAGTTTTCTTTATGTGAAGACTGTTAATTACAAATTCAATTGTTTAACAGACTCAGGAATATTCAGTAGATCTAATCCTTCCCGAGTCAGTTCTGATAGTTTGTGTCTTCCAAGGAATTTTTCAATTTTATCTAAATTGTAGAATATTTTGGCATAAAGTTGTTCACAATATTCTCTTATTATCTTTGTAATGTCTGCTGAACCTGTAGGATATTCCCTCCTGTTCTGACAGTGGTAACGTGGACTTTATCTCTTCATTTCCCAGTCAGTCATGCCAGTGATGTATCAACTCTGTTAATCTTTTCCAAGAACCAACTTTTGGCTTCATTGATTTTCTCTACTGTTGATCTTCTATTTCACCGATTTCTGCTCTTATCTTTATTATTCCTTTCTTCTGCTTACTGAGTTCCATTTGCTCTTCTACTAGTTTGTCTGTTAGGAAAAATCACCTGTGAAAATGTAACATCTGCATTACACTGAAAACATTCTATTTGCCACTTGCATGTGGTTAATTCACGGTATAGCAACACGCACTGTGGCAAAACAAAACATTCTCTCTGCCAAAGGGGACAGGTTTCCTTTAAGATTAAATTGAGACCAGGCGCCGTGGCTCACGCCTGTAATCCCAGCACTTTGGGAGGCCAAGGCGGGCGCATCACGAGGTCAGAAGATCGAGACCATCCTGGCTAACACAGTGAAACCCCATCTCTACTAAAAATACAAGAAAATTAGCCGGGCATGGTGGCGGGCACCTGTAGTCCCAGCTACTCAGGAGGCTGAAGCAGGAGAATGGCCTGAACCCGGGAGGTGGAGCTTGCAGTGAGCCGAGATGGCGCCACTGCACTCCAGCCTGGGCGACAGAGCAAGACCCCGTTCTCAAAAAAAAAAAAAAAAAAAGATTAAATTGAATACGCTCTGTGTCAGATGAGTGTAACTGCATGCTCTGCAGAGGATATGCAGCCTCCATCCTCAGGGAGCTTGTCCTTCTTACCTACCCATGACCTTCAACCTACATCAACTCATGCTTCCCTTAAACATCAGTGATAAGAAATTGCATACATTAGAATATGCTTGTTATAGCAGATCACGTAGTTCTCTTAGAGTTATGAACGATGTTTGCCATAGAAAATTGAATTCATTTGCCAACCTTGTTACAATTAATTCAGTAACTCTGACCTAACCAATCTCTTGAGAGTGAAATTACCTTTATATAAACTGAATACATTATCTTGCTAGCTTACAAAATATCTTTGATTCAGGGTCTAGGCCTTTCTTATGGAAAACTAAACAAGTAAGATTTAATTGGAGGTATGAGTGTTCATTTCCGAAAACGACGTGAAATCTCGTTCCCCACCATGAGCACCTTGCAAACGGGCACCCAGTGGAAGTGTCTGGATCCGATGGTGACAGCAGCTCTCCTCTCTTTAGGGACTTTTCTTCAAAGCCTTGGAATCCTCTGGCACCCACGCATGCGGGCTGGCCCACAGGACAGGACAGTGAGCTGCAGCTCGTGGGGTAGAGTAACCCCTAACTGCCCACCCGCCCGCTAGGAAGTCCTTCCTGTTCTTTTGGTCTCCACAGCTCTCTCGGGTTTTCCTGCACTGCCCAGGGGGACTGGCTTCTCCCTATCAAGCCGCTTACCTGACAAGTCACATCATCTTCAGGAAGCTCTGGCGCCAAGAACCACACAAGGCTTTCTCTTTGCGAGCAGGTGTGATGCGATGAGGAGACATAAACAAAGAGAGACGGTGGAACCACCAGGCAGGCTTTGCCCGCCTGAGAGCAGAGGACCTATGTGAAGAGAAGACTTGGCCCCATCTCTGTTCCGTCGGCATCAAGTCTGAGCCTCAAGAAGTTGCAGTATCGGCTCCTTTTCAACACCGTTGTCTTGGTGATGTCGTCACGATGACCCTTCTCTGCTTCTGCTCCCCATTCCTTTCCCTGTGCCTTTTTCCTTCATCCACCGCCAATCTCAGAAATGAAAGACATCACTTGCATCTCTCCCGCAAGCCCTACAGACCTGTGAAGGTAAAGGAAGCTGCACCCATATTTCTTCTCTCTTCCATTTTATAGGGAACATCTTAAACTAAAAGTTATTAAGCATTTATAGTGAGCCAGGCACTGTGGAGCGTGGAAACTCATTTAACTCTCACAAGAATCATATGAAGTACATACCATTATCGTCTCCATTTTACAGGAGAAGAAACTGAGGCACATGGGAGGTAACGTAACCTGCCAAAGATCTCCCGCCTGGCAGGAAACAGAGCTGGGACTGGGTCTCAGTCTCTCAGAACTCCCTACTCAGCCCCACACTGCAGGTTATATGTTTTTAATGTCACTTCAATGTAGGTTATTATCTAATTATTGAAAATATTATGTGGATAGATAGTGGAAAATACATAAGGACACGTCTATGAGTGCCATTATTTTCCATGGCAGAATCCATGCTGACCCGTGTAGCCTCCTGTGAACTCATGTCTGTCACATGAAGCAAGAACTGCCGGGTGCCTTCCAGTTCTACTGGCAGCCTGCAGGCCAGAGCGGCCAGTGGTCTCCGTGACCTCGGATTTCATGTTGCCACCGCAGGCAGTAGACAGTGTGGTTTTGGTCATGGCATGGTCAGAATGCCCACATGTTCGCTGTGACAGCACACGCCCACGGGAATTGACAAACCACAAGCCAGCTCCCAGCCAGGCTGCTGTACAAAGGTCACCCGTCCTGTCTGTCATAACGCCAACCTCATAAGGTCAGTGCCATCGTCTGCCACCCTGGCCTGCTACTCACCTAACGAGGTGCTGCAGTGAACAGGTGACAGGCGGGTGTGGAAGGAAAGCCCTGAGAGAGGCGACACAGAGGACAGGACATGGCTCGGAATGGCGGGCGGCGTGCAGCCTGAGCGGGAAGGTCTGGGGCTCACTCCATATCATCCCTAATGGGAAGGAATTCTTCCCTAGGGTGTGATGGCCGCCCCAACGGATGCAGCAGGGATTCCATTTTGGAACAGAGACCCCCTACCTCTGTTCAGATGTGACCTCCTGGAATATTCAAGCACCTGGCCAGACCCCAATGCTGTGTATGTGATGCACGGACCCACCCCACGGCCACCTCAGGCCTGAGGACCCTCGAGGCCAGTGCCCACCACACACCACACGGCCAGGGCAAAGTCCAGAGGCAGCCTCTCCCTTCCTCCACCTCGCCCAGCACACGCCCTGCCGTCAGATCCTGCGCCCATCCTCCACCCCTTCACCACGAACTCACCACCCTGCCCGCAGTCTCCAAGGCCCACTTCCCCCCGAAACGTGTGGGCATGTAGCTCTCCCAGGAGTGTGTCCAGCCCTCCACTCCCTACAGCAGTGCCCACAGGTTTGGCACCCAACCTGCTCTGATCGCCTGCTCAGCTGCCCCACACTGCCCTGCCCTCCACTCCCAGCACCACCCCTCACAGAGCCCTGGCATCACCCAGCTACCCGGGGCTCCAGCATTCAGCCGAGGCCGGACCCCACAGCCCCCATGAGCCTCGGACGCCTTCTCCATACCCGTCAGCCCTGCTTTCAGGTCCCACAGGACAGATGGGCCCCTCGGTCCCTGACCCCCACAGCCCTGCCCTCCCCAACCACACATCCATCCACCTCTCCACCTCTCTCAGAAGTGGAGAGAATGTGGAGAGAAGTGAACAGAATGATGACGATTCAGGGAACCTGGTGGCCATTTTTAGGGACACAAATAAAATAACAAAAGCAGGCAGAGTGGAAACACAGCAGTGGCTGGGGGTGTGGGGGGGCAGTGATAGTGGAGTAGTTCTGTGAGTGACGCAGCCAGACGTGATTATCTATCTTTCCAGAATCTGATGTACCTCATGGTGAGGGAGGGAAGGGACAGGCCCAGGAGGATCCTTGCACTCATAAGCTGTTAGCTGTTAGCATCGCTTCAGAGGTTCCCAACAGAACACTCTAGAAGCATATAGTTCTACAGGGGAGCTGCAGCATTCTTTTGTTTCGGAGCTGCTCAGGTCAGAAATGCAAACACTGACTTCTCTGATGAGGCACGGGGTCCCAGTGCCCAAGGGGCAGTGGCTCCACTACAGAGAAGAGAGTCGCGTAAACCAGGGTGATTTTGTTCCTGCATGTGGCCAAGGCCTGCTCCAGCTGCACAGAGCCGGTTCTTACAGACTCCGTTTTAAATAAATCATCCTGCAAAACAGCTTGAAACCCAACACCAGTTTCCGCAGCTCTAAACTAGAAGGTTTGCACAGGTAATTTAATGTTTAAAAATAGTCCAGGTAACACTGCAGATGGTTTCCAGACTGCAAAAAGAACATTTGCAAGCATATTCCTAAAGCCACACAGCCTCCTTTCCTTTTGCCCCGGAAGTCACTCTCCCATGGGGAAAAAATTGCCCAGGAAGGCACTGAGTCCTCGCCGGGTCCCTGCTGTGGGCCCAGCCCTGAGACAGGCATGGAGGGGGAACATGATCTGACCGCGTTTCATGCAGCGCATGCTAGAACTGCAAGTGTCAGACGTGTTTGACATTTTCCCACCTGAGAAAAAGTTATTAGCTCCAAGCATGACTCAGAAAGTTTTTTCATTAAGGAAAGGACACAAGAGAGGCAGCTGGAGTCCTGGTTCAGGACGGGGCCACTGGACCCAGCACCTCCAGCTCCTCAGCAAGAGAAGGTCCAGGGAAGAGATGCTAGAGGCCACGGGCCGGGGTGGGCAGGTGTCTGCGGAGAGGGAGACGGACCCACATGTCACACAAAACCACCCCAGCAGAGGAGTGCCGGTCACACCTGCCCCGTGTCCCTCTCCCCAACACGTCACCCCTGACACTGAGCTGGTTATGGAATGAAATCCACACTCACACGTTCTCAGGAAGTCTGCTGCTACTTTTTGCAAATTATATACATATAGACACGAGAGACATTGATGTTGATATTGGTTGGTTGTGTCCCCACCCAAATCTCACCTTGAATTGTAGCTCCCAGAATTCCCTTGTGTTGTGGGAAGGACCCAGCGGGAGATAATTGAATCATGGGGGTGGTTCCCCCCCATACTGTTCTCGTGGTAGTGAGTAAGTCTCACCAGAGCTGATGGTTTTATAAGAGGAAACCCCTTTTGCTTGGTGCTCATCCTCTCTCTTGCCTGCTGCCATGTAAGATGTGCCTTTCACCTTCCACCATGATTGTGAGGACTTCCCAGCCACATGGAACTGTGAATCTATTAAACAGCGTCTTCTGGATAAATTACCCAGTCTCAGGTATGTCTTGATCAGCAGTGTGAAAACAGACTAATACAGATGTCAATATAGACAGAGCTATAGATAGATATAAATACAGACATAAATATAGACATCGGCATGGGCACAGGTGTAGATAAATATAGACACAGACCAAGGTAAAGGTGATGTCCTTTCCCTTTACTGTGTGTGTCTGTCTGTCCCCACAAACCTGCCCCCCCCACAATCATCTGTCCCTCTCTCCACTCCTCCCCAGTGTACAAGTGAATAGAGTGATGACAACTCAGGGAACCCGGTGGCCGTTTTTCAGGACACAAATAAAATAACAAACACAAAAGAACGGGGGAGTGGAAAACATGGAGTGGTGGCTGGAGGGGGAGAGGGGAGCCGAAACCACCTTCTGAGCAGTGGCAGGGCGAGGCCACCTCACGGAATAGTGCTGGGGCAGAGTGATGCAGCCTGGCAGAGAGAGACACACAGTAAAAGGGAAAAGAACATCAGACCTTGTCAACCATTACAGGTTAAACTGTGCCCCCCAAGCCCCCAAAATTCATATGCTGACGTCCTAACCCCCAGCACCTCAGGATGCGAACTTATTTGTAGACATGGTCTTTGCAGAAGTTAAAATCAGGGCAGTAAGGGCAGGCCCTACTCCAATATGACTGGAGTCCTTATTAAAAGGGGGAGTCTGGACACAGACACCCAGCAGGGAGGGTGTCAGGTAGAGACGATGACAGCATCTACAAGCCAAGGAGAGGGGCCTCAGAAGGAGCCAGCCCTGCCCACAGCTTGGTCTTGAGCATCAGGAACTGCAAGACAAGAAATCTCTGTTGTTAAATGTAAGCATCCAGATTGTGGTGCTTTGATATGGCAGCCACGGCAAAGTCCAGTGCAGGCAGATAACAGGTCCTCTACTAATATCTGAAGGACTAATAAATCATGTAATGCTTGCTACTTGGGAAAACTCCCAAAGGGGACTGAAGCGCGTGGTGCTTCTTTGTCATCCTTTTCCCGTCTTCAGGAGCGAGTGGGTCTCACCATCTGACCCTGGCTCTGAAGCAAGGCCCAGCCCAGGCACCAGCATTCTCCCGGGACAGGCCCTGCACTGCGCTCAGGAAACACAGGGAGCACCCACACATCCCTGAGCTTTGCTCCCTCTGGCAGGAATCCTGCTTGCTTGTTCTTTCTCGTGGGTACTGTTAAAAGAAAAACTTCACCTGAATTAAATGTTAAGGAGTTTAACTGGGCAATGAATAATTCATGAATCGGGCAGCCCCCAGAATCACAGCAGATTCCGAGAGACTCCGGGGGTGCCTCGTGGTCAGAACAAACTTATAGACCAAAAAAGTAAAGTGACCTGCAGAAATCGGAGGTGAGGGACAGAAGCAGCTGGATTGGTTACAGCTCGGCGTCTGGCTTATTTGGACACAGTCCGAACACTCGGCAGCATATGAGTGGTTGAAGTGTGGCTGCTCCGATTGACCAAGCCTCAGCGATTGTGACAGGTACACACTCCTAAGTCAGGGTTTCAATCTTGTCTACCTATTAAGTCGGGTTGCAGTTTGTCCACAAGGACTGAGATATAGCAGCACGGAGTCCTTCTCAGGCCACATTTAGTTCGCTCTAACAGTACAGATTAGAGACAAAGAAAGCTGTAACTGGATTTCTCCAAGGTGGACAATTTCTGCCCAGAGAAAAGTCATACATCAGGGAGAGATGCACCCTTTGTATTCCAAAGAAGGCAGAAGGAAGTTGTCCTTGGTGCTCACCTCGCATCTTTGGTTATCTGAAAATGCCTATTTGCCATCGCTGGAAAGGTGGCCGGGCTTCCCTCTGCCCACGGCCCTGTGCCCGCGTTCCAGCACCTCAGGACAGGGCGCTACCCAGACACCTGGAGGTCCCCACCTCAGCCGGGGCCGAGCGCCGCACTCCATGGCACATCAAGGGCACCCCACAGGCTGCCAGCTTCTGTATCTTGGTTTTTCGAAGCATCTTTCTTATCGTGATTAAAAGAAGCCAACGTTGGATTGGATCTATCCAGACAGCCCAGGCAGCCCCAAGGATGGCACAGCCTGTGGCTGAGGACTCTACAGGGACTGCCGGCGATGCCACAGGATGGGCTGTGGACACACAGGATTCCGCGAGCCAGGCTGTGTGCTGCACACAGGGAGGTCTGGTGGAGTTTAGGAAGGGAGAAATCCATGCAAGGAAGATGGGATCAGGTGCATCCTAAAGGCCCAGGAGCATTTAAATAGGCAGAGAGGAGAAACCAAGGCTTCCAGCCATCAGTGGAGACCTTGCTTCCCATCCCCCGGGCTGTGAACTGTGTGGCCCGAATGGTCTTTCTTAAGATGCTCATAACACCCCAATGCTTGAATTCCTTCCTACCCCCAGCTGCCCCCGCCACTGTCTACAGAGCACAATTGCCACTCCTGAGCACGGCCCTCAGGCTCTTGACAATCTGTCCCCAAACTCCACCTCCTGCTCATCTTTCCATGTTCCCTCACCACCATCCCCACTCTCTGGCTACAGCGCTCAGCTTCCTCCAGCCCCACCCATCCGTGTCTTTGCCTCTCCGTACAAGGCCATCTCGGAAACTCCTACATCCTCAGAAGTCCTTAAAGCTTCAGCATCGATATGACCCAAGAGTGGAGGCTCCAATGCCCATGAAAGCCCCTCTGGATTCTCCCGTGCTCCAGGTGTGCACATCTCTGGGCTGCGTCTGCCTCCTTTGCAAAACTGTGAGCTCCTATGTCAGGAAGGTTCCAGGAAGCCAACTCGGAGATGGAGATGAGCTTACTGGGGGTATACTGGGGGCTGCTTTTGGGATTTGCAAGAAGGGAAGGGAAAGGGGCCACACTGGGCCCAGGGAGAAGTTGCGCTGTGGCTGGGATGCAGTCTGAACGGAGACCTCGCCGATGCTGGGAGGCAGGCATGGAGTCAGAGACAACATTTTAGAATTGTCCAGGTTGAAGCAGGAGGCGGTGATCTTACTGCCCCTCCTCCCCACACTTCAACTAGTCACTGACTCCAGGAAGTGGGGGTGGCGAGGCGTGGGGGTTAGGGTTAGGCTTAGGGTTGGCTCTCGGCAGCCCAGGTAATCCCAGAGGGAGCCAGCAGCTGACAGCTGTCTGCTGGGGGACCAGCCCTTTATTCTGGACAATCCGGGTGACACATCACTGCATCCACTACTCCCGGAGGGTAGAGTCTGACTCAATCAACTTTGAATTCTTATTACTTAAGCACAATGTCTTTAAAAATGGAATATGACAAATTTTTGTTGCCTTAAATTAAATATCCTCCCATCAAGGGCTTTGCTTTCCTCTCATCATCTTCAGTAAAGCAGACCTCGCGAGGCTATCTCAGGTGTCTCCTGAGGCCAGCACTCAGCTCCCCAGGCTCTGATCTCCAAGCGCCCAGCTAAAAAGGAGCAGCGGACTTCACCTGCTGCCCGAAGCCTCTGGCTGTGGAGCCTGTTGGGGACAACGCACGCTCAGATTTCTCAGATCTCGAAGGGCCCAAGGCGGGCAGCACTGCACACATTTCCAGAGCCAGAGCTCCATGCACAAGACATGCAGAAGGCATGGAAGCCCAAAAAACATATCCCACCCAATATTCTGGCTTTAGTGTTTCAAACCCGACTGACACAGATTACATGCTCTTTCGAACAGAACTCCAGTTAAATCTACTGGTCAATTTCAGACTCCTGTGGAGGCAAAGCAAAAAAGATCTGCCTGGCATCACAGCCCAATACTTCGTCGTCAGTAATCTGCAGAGGGCCAATGCACTAAGCCTGAGACTGCAGAACTATAAATCGCCTTTGTGGGGTCATAAGCTAAGTCTGGGGCAGACGCTGGCCTGAGGGGAGCCAGCCTAGAGGAGAAGGTGTGATTGGTATGTGCCTGGGCTGTATCCATGGAAGCTTCTGGAACGACTTTGACCTGCAGCGAACGCTCCAGCGAGAGCCCTGCAGTCCCAAGAGTCCCAAGGCCACCTCCTCAGAGCCCCCAGCCGCTGTCATCCCACCCTCTGCTCTTGATACCACATGAATGTGCATGTGTATTTATAGGCAAACATATTGTCTATGCTCTGACGGGGAGGAGCTGTGTTTTTCCAGTTCTCCCTTTGGATGAAAAGTGCCTGAAGTCACAAGTGTCATTCCTCTACATCATCACACCAGTGGGGCACACCACCACTTCCCCCCTAGTCCTGCAAACTGAGAACCACGCCGGGATTAACCCCAGGCTAAACCACCCAAAGCTTCTACCCAATATTCAAAGCCCCGTCCAGTACCACCCTTTCCCTCTCTTCTCTGAAATTCTACAGCATTTAGAGATAGATCAGGGCCCTCCACCTTGATTGCATATTAATTTTTAGAGTTTCCTTTGTGCGAACTATTTCCTTGATCATTAAAATTATGAAATCCTCCAGGTAGAGAATGTGCCGAATCTTCCCTGTCCCCACAGTGCCTGGCACAACGCTGGGTGTCTTGGCACTCGGCAAAGGGGGCCGTCGGCTTTGTGTCTGGTCAACAGATGGAGATGGGGAGGCAGCCCCAGTCAATGTGTAGTGGGGGGCACCTCAGGTGAGGTCCAGCCAAGGATGCAGCTGCCGTACCCCAGGTTTGCACACTCTGGTGCAGAGCCAACATCAGAAACACGGGATGAAGGCAGCCACGGTGATGGGAAGTTAGTGTTGCCATGGGGGTGGGGAGGGGGCTCACCAGGTGGACATACCTGAGCCTCGCAGTGGGGCCCCCTCCCTCCACTCACATCCTTCCTTGAGCCTCTGTGCTGGTGTCCCTCAGGTGCACCCTGGAGACCTCGCTTAGCTAGGGGTGGGTACAGCCCAGCGAGCTTAAACCTGGGAAGATCCAGGGCTCAGTGTTAGATGGCAAACCACACCTCCTCAGCCTCTTTCCTCAGCCGTGTGGACAACTGACCACATGTCTGACACATCGGAACCGTCCACCCATCCTCCGGCATTATACCCGATGGCAGAGCTTCCCAACAGGTGTGTGCAGGCGTCCCAAACTCTGTTCACCTTTCCGTTCCTAAGCCTGTGGCCTCCTCCTCTCCTCCTCCCCTCCTGCCAGGGAACCTCAGTGTTACCGGGTGTGGACAACAGCCGGGCAAACATCCACCGCCACTCTCTGAAGTCACCCCGGTGCCCTCTCTCAGCCCCAAACCAACACACACGTGCCCGCTCACTAATAACCAGAGGCGTTGGAGAAATGTCTTTAAAATCATTACCCTCCATGTAAACATTCAAAGCCTGACATGCTGCACAGCGTAGAGAATCGTCATGAGAACACGATCGCTGCAAATGGGCACAGCAAGGTCTTCATTTCCAGGCCACCCTGTGTAAATAAGATATTAGCTGAGTCGCAGCTCCAAATGGGTTAATGGGTTAAACCCATTAATGTAAAAGCTTTCCGAGACCCACACACACCTTCATGCCTTCCGAAACAGTGAATCCTCCTTAGCTTTCAGCCTCACCTTCAGCCACAGGGTGAATACTTAGGCCGTGCTGAGCTTCTCGCCTTCTTCCTCATCATCAGTAGACTTTTTCTGTGTGTGTGTGAGACAGGGTCTGGTTCTGTCACCCAGTCTGGAGTGCAGTGGCACCATCTCAGCTCACTGCAACCTCCACTTCCCCGGCTCATGTGATCCTCCCATCTCAGCCTCCCAAGCAACTGGACCACAGGCACACATCATCACGCCTGGCTAATTTTTGTATTTTTTTAGAGACAAGGTCTCCCTATGTTGCCCAAGCTGGTCTCAAACTCCTGGCCTAAAGCGATACTCCTGCCTCAACCTCCCAAAGTGCTGGGATTACAGGCCTGAGCCACCGCGTCCGGTCCCAGTGGCTGTTTCTGTAGTTGGTGGCCAGCCGCTTCCTCCTCCTTCGCACTTGTGAATCTGGTGTGCAAGGAGAGAGATGCTAGGAACTGTAAGAGATCACAGGCTCTGGGAGAGGGAGGCCTGGCCTCGCAGCAGGGAGCTGGGCAGCAGCCTGGCGCCACAGTCGTGGTCCAGGGCATTCGGGGGCCCACTTCTCAGCACCGTCCTAGCAGCTGAGGGCTGCTGGATTCGCGGCCAACAGATGGGTACAGCGTCCAGGGTCTGCCTCTGGGTGCTTATTTCCAAAGAGCGCAGAGGGGCTTTTGGGCACATTTACTCCAAAGGCAAAATCACAAAATCCTTCGCTCTCTCACCCAAATCCCACGTGGTTCATTGCTGCTGCACATAATGAAAAGATTTTAACATCACTTAAAAGGGCTGCTGCAGGCCGCTTTTGCTCCATTCCTTCAGATTTCAACCCAAGGGACCTCTGAGAATGAACGGCCATGCATGGGTTCAGGACTTTAAACCCCCAGCGCTCTGCAGACAAAGGGCGGAGCGTGGCGGCGGCCCGGACGCGGGCAGGAGTGGGGGGCGCGCGCCCTCTGGCGTCCGCCTCGGGTACGGGCGGGTCTGGAAACCACGGCCCAGGTCAGAGGCGCCCACCGAGGGCCAGGGGGACGGGGAAGAGCCCCAGCCTGCAACCCCCGCCCTCCAGAACCTTGGGGGACAGAGCACAGAGCCGAAGGCACCCGGCACCCAGAGGGGTCCCGGCCAAGCATCCTCGTGTCCCCTCACCGTTCCTGCCACCAACCTTGACCTCAAGCCACAGCCTCCATTTGGAGGCCTGGAAACCGGGTTAAGAAAGCTGCTGAGGTTCACCCAATTCAGAATCCACATCGCTCTCCGACTCTTCCGGCAGGGTTCACAAGTACAGCTGTGAACGAGTGATGAGGGGAGCGCATGAAAGGCGGAGCCGGGGTTAGGAGGGCAGGATGCGGGCACCGGGCCGAGTGGGCACACTGCAACGGAGAGGAACCCTGAGCTCTCGGAGAGGTGCGGGGCGCTCAGAGAGGTGCGGGGCGCTCGGAGAGGTGCCGGGTGGTCGGGGAGGTGCGGGGCGCTCGGGGAGGTGCGGGGCGCTCGGGGAGGCCATGTAGGGAGGAGTTGAGTTCTATGAGGGGGAGTCATGTTCATATCTGTATCATCACTCATAAAACCGTTAAATTGCAAACTGAAGATTAACCTACCCAATCAGTAATTCATACAATTCCACAACACACACTTTTTTTTTTTTTTTTTTTTTTTTTTTGAGACAGGGTCTGGCTGTGTCGCCCAGGCTGGAGTGCAATGGCACAATCTTGGTTCATTGTAGCCTCGATGTCCCGGGCTCAAGCAATCCTCCCACCTCAGCCTCCCGAGAAGCTGGAACTACAGGTGCACGCCACTACACCCAGCTAATTTTTTGTATTTTTTGGTAGAAACGTGGTCTCTCTAGGTTGCCCAGGCTGGTCTTGAACACCTGGACTCAAGTGATCTATCTGCCTCGTCCTCCCAAAGTGTAGGATTACAGGTGTGAGAGACCACACCTGGCCACACATTTTCTTCCAAAAAGTTGTTAAATCCACTAATGTCTATGTTTGCAGGTATGGTGGCCAGATTTAACAAAGAAAAATACAAGTCACCCACGTAGTTTGATGTTCAGATAAACAATGAATAATGTTTTAGTATAAGTATGTCCCATGCAATATTTGTGCTGTAAATATCATACGGGACATGCTTATGCTAAAAAATGATGTGTTGTTTATCAGAAATCTAAGTTTCTGCTGGGTGTCCTGTCTTTTTTCTGCAGTTCTATTTGCAAGCTGGCTCGGGCAGTGTTCCGGACTCAGGAGTGACTTTAGGGTGCCGTACGTGAGGACTAGAATGTGGCAGGAGTGTGGGGAGGGGGTAGCAAACAATGAGAGAAACAGGAGTACCCAAGAGAGTAACAAGGCACCCCTTCAGAGCCAGTCTTCACATATTTGACAGTTCAGGTAGGAAGAAATGACTTTTCTATTCATAAACATGTAACAACTCTTTGTATTCCAAATAAGACATGCATTAAGTACCCTGAACGTAATATATCATTTTGCCCTATTTGGAGTTGCTGGCGGTGAATTATTTTAAAGATAGTCTCTGAGATGTGTGAAGCTATAGCTTTGTTCATCATGGACAAACAAACATGGGGAAACCAGAGGCAACTGGCCCCGTGTTTCATATTATTCACGTATGGTCTCAACACATATCAGTGCCTCAGGCAGCTTCCTGGCAAGCCCATCCCTTAATTCACTATGAATAACATCTCATTACATAGAGAGGAGCTTATATCTTTGCCTAAACAATGTATTGAATAATATAAATACGGCACATTACCTGAGCTGGCTTTGCCGAGTTTCTTTCTTTCTTTCTTCCTTCCTTCCTTCCTTCCTTCCTTCCTTTCTTTCTCTTTCTCTCTTTCTTTCTTTCTTTCTCTCTCTCTCTCTTTCTTTCTTTCTTTTTCTTTCTTTCTTTCTTTTATACCTCTCTATGCCTCGCTTTCCTCATCTGTAAAAACAGGGCATACACAGAGTTTGTGAGAAGCAGAGTCACTGATACATGCGAGGCACATAGAGCCACGCCCAGCACAGTAAGCACTCAAACCAGCCGGTATCGTTATTATTATTTAAAAACAATGCAAGACAGCATCCAGGGGAAGATAATCTTTCTAAGTTTAAGCAGAGTTCTCATGTTATTTCCCTTTTCCAAGCTGGCTTGGTCAACATCCAAAAACGTCCACCCCAAGATCCCTGGTCCAGCCGGGGGGAAAGTCTGCAGGCAGCTTTTACCAAGTGACCTCTATCATTTGAAACTTCGCAGGTCCGGGCTGTGGTGGCACACAGACCATTTTGGTTTGGTTCGACAGGCATTTGCGAAGATTTTAAATACTGTACTCGTTTGCTAGGGCTGTTGTAACAAAGTGCCACAGATGGGGTGCCAGAAACAAGAGCGGCTTCTTTCCTTGCAGTTCTGGAGGCTGGAAGTCAGAAATCAAGTGTGGCAGGGTGGGTTTCTCCTGGGCCTCTCTTCTTGGCTTGTAGATGGCCGTCTTCTCCCTGTGTCTTCATGTGGTCGTCTGTGCATGTCTGTCCTCATCTCCCCTGGTCATAGGAACACCAGTCCCACCAGGTTAGGGCCCACCCTGATGACCTCGCTTTAACTTCATTACCCTTCATTACCCTTGAAAGACCCTATTTCCAAAAGCAGTCACATTCTGAGGTCCTGCAGGTGAGAATGCAACACACAGATTTGGGAGGCACCATTCAGCCCACAGAGGTGCCTTTGCATGCCTCAGTGCTCTGTGGGGACATGCTGTGGGGACGCCCTGCGTGTATGCTGTGGGGACGCTGTGGAGGCACTGTGATGTGCTGTGGGGGTGCTGTGGGGACGCACTATGGGGATGCTGTGAGGACGCCCTGTGTGTATGTTGTGGGGACGCTGTGAGGGTGCACTGTGGGGATGCTGTGGGGAAGCGCTATGGGGGTGCTGTGGGGACGCGCTGTGTTTATGCTGTGGGGACGCTGTGGGGACGCCCTGTGGGGACGCTGTGAGGGTGTGCTGTGGGGATGCTGTGGGGGCGCTGTGGAGACGTGCTGTGAGGACACTGTCGGGGCACTGTGGGGACACGCTGTGGGGACGCCCTGTGGGGATGCTGTGGGGATGCTGTCGGGGCACTGTGGGGACACGCTGTGGGGACACCCTGTGTGTATGCTGTGGGGACGCTGTCGGGGCACTGTGGGGACACGCTGTGGGGATGCGCTATGGGGGTGCTGTGGGGACATGCTGTGGGGACGCGCTGTGGGGACATGCTGTGGGGACGTGCTGTGGGGACATTGTGGAGACACACTGTGGGAACGCTGTGGGGATGTGCTATGGGGACGCACTGTGGGGACGCGCTATGGGGGCGCTGTGGGGTCACGCTGTGGGGACGCACTGTGGGGACTCCCGGTGGGGACACGCTGTGGGGACGCACTGTGGGGACGCGCTATGGGGACGCGCTGTGGGGTCACGCTGTGGGAACGCACTGTGGGGGCGCTGTGGGGATGCCCGGTGGGGACGCTGTGGGGACGTGCTATGGTGGCGCTGTGGGGACGCCCGGTGGGGACGCTGTGGGGACGCCATGGTCCTGCGTTCGCACAGACCCCACCCATCTAAATCCTGCCTCCTGCATTCACTTGCTGCTCAGTCATAGGCGAGTCAGCCTGTTTCCTCATGAATGAAAGGACAATAAGAATAATAAGACCAGGCCAGGCGTGGTGGCTCAGGCCTGTAATCCCAGCACTTTGGGAGGCGGAGGCGGGTGGATCACCTGAAGTCAGGAGTTCAAGACCAGCCTGGCCAACATGGTGAAACCCCATCTCTACTGAAAATACAAAAATTAGCCAGGCGTGGTGGTGCGCACCTGTAATCCCAGCAACTTGGGACGCTGAGGCAGGAGAATCACTTGACTCCAGGGGGCAGGGCTTATAGTGAGCCAAGATCACGCCACTGCACTCCAGCCTGGGTGACAGAATGAAACTCCATCTCAAAAAAATAAAAAACCAGAATCCTAAGTCCACAGGTGGATCTGCGGATTATATGACCAAACCTCCACGAAGCCGCCAGTTTGGTGCCTGGCACACAGCAAGGATTCCAGAGAGGCAAGCCCTGGCCTCTGCAGTCTTGAGGAATTGTGCTTCTGTCGCAGGGGTGATGGAGCGCTGAGAATCCACCCGCTGCGGACTGCATGCTTGTGTCCCTCAAAATTCACATCTTGAAGCCCTCATCCCCAGTATGATGGTATTTGGAGATGGGGTCTTTGGGAAGTGACTGGAGTTAGATGAGGTTACGAGGATGGGGTCTGCCTGAAGAGATGAGTGTCCTTATAAAAACAGAAACACAAGAGGTCCTTCTCCCTCCCACCCTCCCACCAGGCCCTGAGTGCACCCACCAAGGAAAGGCCATGTGAGGACATATGAGAAGACAGCCTTGTGCAAGCCAGGAAGAGATCTGGCTTCCAAACGCCAGGCTCCAGATCTGCCCAGTTTATAGTATTCAGCAGCCCAAATTGACTAAGACACAACCTTCATAATGCAATTTGCCTAACTCAGTGGTTATAAACTCTGGAGCACCTTACAACCACTCTGCTAATCTTAAAAGATGGTACCCAGGCCGGGCACGGTGGCTCACGCCTGTAATCCCAGCACTTTGGGAGGCAGAAGCGGGTGGATCATCTGAGGTCAGGAGTTCAAAACCAGCCTGGCCAACATGGTGAAACCCCATCTCTAATAAAAATAAAAAAATTAGCCAGGCATGGTGGTGGGCACCTGTAATCCCAGCTACTCAGGAGGCTGAGGCAGGAGAATCGCTTGAACCCAGGAGGCAGAGGTTGCAGTGAACCAAGATCACACCATTGCACTCCAGCCTGGGCAACAGAGCAAGAAAAAAAAAAAAAGACGGTGCCCAAGCCCCAAAAACAGACATCCAGGCCCATGGAAGAGAATAGAGAGCCCAGAAACAAATCCACACAGTCACAGTCAGATGGTCTTTGACAAGACCAGGAACACACGCTGGGGGAAAGGACAGGCTCTTCTATAAAGGGTGCTGGAAAAATGGGACAGCCACATGCCAAATAATGAAACTCATCTCCCTCCATCTACAAAAATCAACTCAAAATGTATTAAAGACTTAAATGTAAGACCTGAAGCTAGACATCTACTAGAAGACAACAGTGAAAAAAATTCCATGGCATTGGTCTGGGCAATCATTTCCTGAATATGACCCCAAAAGCACAGGCAACAAAAGCAAAAGAAAATTTTAAAAGACACAAAAATCACACAGAAGCTAGCCGCTAACAATCAAAAAAGCTCCTGATGTATGAGGTGTCAGACGTCCAAGACCATTGTCCACTGTTCCAGTGCCAGAGTCCCCCTTTGTTTCCAGGCCCCTCGGTCCTTCACTTCCTTCCAAGCCTTCAATGGCCCTGCTCACACTTCCCAGCAGTCACCAGACACTGTTCACAAGGTCAGGCACGTCCCAAGAGCATCAGAGCAATGCAGGCCCAACGCAGGACCACCTGCCCTTTGACGCACCACGGGATGGAGTGAGAGGGAGGGCTGGACAGACAGAGTAGGACCGCGGCCCAGCAGCGCACCCTCGGCAGCAAGGGCTGCAGATCCTACGTTGCCTTCCTTGGCACATTCTCTAAGATGTTTCAAAGATGACTACTTGGGTTCAAAAGTGAGCACGCCAACTCCCCCAATGCCCGAAGACGCCGGCATCTGAGCCCGCTGATTGACACTGGCTTCACACGCACTAAGAATTCCCTGATCTCTTCTCTTTAATAAGCCATTCTCGAAAGGTCTTCATTACTTCCTAATTGTCGGAATTCATTTGCTTCATTTTTCTGGTTAAGAAACATTTAAAAAATTAATCTCCAACCTTGGGCTGCTGTTAATTTAAAAGCTCCTCCACGCTTATTAATGGCATCATTTGTTCTATCAGTCTTACCCTACAACCACAGTGCCACCCGTGTGAATGCACACACACGTGCACACACACACACTGATTTCAAAGTCCTTCCTTTGTTCTCTCTCTTTCTGGTTAAAAATTTGATTCACTGGGCGCAGTGGCTCACTCCTGTAATTCCAGCACTTTGGGAGGCCGAGGCAGGCGGATCACCAGAGGTTGGGAGTTCGAGACCAGCCTGACCAACATGGAGAAACCCCGTCTCTACAAAAAATACAAAACCAGCCGGGCATGGTGGTGCATGTCTGTAATCCCAGCTACTCGGGAGGCTGAGGCAGGAGAATCGCTTGAACCCGAGAGGCAGAGGTTGTGGTGAGCTGAGATCGCGCCACTGCACTCCGGCCTGAGCAACAAGAGCAAAACTCCGTGTCAAAAAATTTTTTTTTATTCTTTCATCCATCCCATAACCACTGTCCCTGTAATATCTACTTGACTTTTATTTTGTAGCTATTTATTTTTATATATTTAGGAGGCAGGAGTGCAAGCTTCTTACTTGTACATATTGCATAGTCGTGGAATCTGGGCTTTTAGTAGATCCATCTCTCAAAGAGTGAACATTGAGATGTCAGAGGTCACTCTGTGAACACCAGAATGCAAACAGGGCAGGTGGGCACGCCCTCTCTTTCGAAGAACCCCAGGCTGCTCTGGGATCAAGTTCACAGGTGGCTACAGGTCCACTCCCAGCTTCCCTCCTCCCTGCAAGGGGTGCCGTCCTTGCCTCCCTCTCTCTTCAGTTCCTGGAAAACCATCATGATGGTGAGGTCATGGGAAACTAGTCGGACTCCACCCCTGCCTCATCCTGCTTACCCCACCCTGTACTCCAGGACCTCCCGCCGAGGGTGTGGAAAGAAATGCTCCGCCCAGATCTCTGCTGCTCTGTGTCTCATCCCTCCTGATATCCACCATAACACTAAACACAGCACTTGGGCATCAGAAGCCCACAAATATTTGTTGAAAAATTAATTAGACGGTACCTAACATGAGAACGTCCATTTGTTTTATTAGTCAACATCCAGGAAGAATATCCACTACAATTAGAAGAGCAAGCACGTTTCCTCTCAAGTGCTGACTCCAAATCATCACAGTCCCCCCAACCTGCAGATGATACTGAAGCTGCATCTGGGATCAGAAGGAAGGAGCATCAGCAGCGGCTACGACCCATCATCACGCTGGGCCTGAGAGAGCGGCTGGTGGTACGGGCGGGGTGCCAGTCAGCGTTCTCTGGAGAAATGGAACCAACAGGAGAGAGAGAAAAAAAGATATACACTCAGATCTAGACATAGATGGAGAGGGAGAAATGCTAAAGAATTGACTCACAGCATTGTGGGGGCTGGCAGGACAGACCAGCAGGACTGGACACTCAGGTAAGAGCTGATGGGCCGGGCACGGTGGCTCATGCCCATAATCCCAGCACTTTGCGAGGCTGAGGTGGGAGGACTGCTTGAGGCCAGGAGTTACAGACCAGCCAGGTCAACATAGCAAGACCTTGTCTCTACAAAAAATTTAAAATTAGCTGGGTGTGGTAGCTTGCACCTATATAATCCTAGCTCCTCAGGAGGCTGAAGCAGGAGGATCACTCGAGCTGAGATCACGCCACTGCACTCCAGCCATGGATGGTGGTGTAAGACCCTGTCTCAAAAAAATGTTAAAAAAAGAACCAATGATGACTGATGTTTCAGCACTGAGTCCAAAATCTGCAGGGCAGCCCAGCAGGCTGGAAACTTAGGCAGGACTTCTATGTTACAGTCTTCAGACAGGATTCCTTCTTTGCTAGGAGCCCTCAGTTTTGGCTCTTAAGGCCTTCAGCTGATTGGGTGAGGCCCACCCATATACTGGAGGGTAATTTCCTTTACTTAAAGTCAACTGAGTGTAAACGTTAATTGTATCTACAAAATATGTTCACAGCCAGGCACGGTGGCTCATGCCTGTAATCCTAGAACTTTGGGAGGCCAAGACGGGAGGATAGCTTGAGCCCAGGAGTTTGAGAACAGCCTGGGCAACACAGTAAAACCCCATTTTTACAAAAAATAAAAACATTTATCAGGCATGGTGGCACATGCCTATGGTCCCAGCTACTCAGGAGACTGAGATGGAAAGATCACTTAAGCCTGGGAAGTTGAGGCTACAGTGAACCATAATCGTGTACTGCACTCCAGCCTGGGTAACAGAGTGAGACCCTGTCTCAAAAAAAAACCAAATATATATATTCACAACATCTGGACTAACATTTGACTGCACAGCTGCACAGCCTAGCCTAGCCTAGCCTGGTCAGGTTGACACCTAACATTAACCATCACAGGTACCATTAATTTTCCATCCCTAGTGTAGGAGTTCCCCCTCATCTAATCTGCTGTACCTCTGAGAAACCCTTGAGACAGTGCTGATGACATCCATCCAACAGGTTCTCAATGACACCACCTCTTCACGGAATAGGGAATTCATAAAGCTGATGCTTGATTGTAGAATTTAGAAGCCTCAAGGACTTTCAGAATTCAATCAGAAAGTTCCTTGAGGCCCAAAGACATGCCAGTGTGTGTGAGTCTATCCCGATTTCCTGGGAAGCCCCCCATTCACAGCCTTCAAAGTCGACAGTTTCCGCCCCTGTAACAGAAAAAGGGGAAGTGGGAGAGAAATGTAAAGAAAAAGGCAAAGTTCATATCCAACGGGCACTAATGGTTTAATGTGCCAAAATGAATTGATTTTCTGTTAAAAGCCAAAAGGCAGCAGTTAGACTAAATACGCCTTCCCTTGCTTATGGCCTGTGTGCATGGTAATGTATGGATGCAATACAAGTTAATTGGTTTTGTTGGGATTCACCAAAGAAAAAATTGCAGAATCCAATTGTTACCACTAATTAGAATTTCTGAGAGCACCGTAGTAAAAACCGATTATCCACTTCCTCGGTCATTTTCTAATCTTCTTGATCAAATTTATGCACTCAGTCTCTCTAGTGAGTCCCCAGTACAGCCTTCTATCAAATCTGTATAATTAGTGCACCCTGCAGATAGTCGCAGATTTTCTGCCCTGGCTAACAGTTGGGAACCAGTGAACGTCTCTGTTTGCTCAGCTTTCTCTCTCCAACCTAGGAGAGCCCCGGTTAAGTCTCACACCCTCCATAAGACTTTGCCCAGTCATGGAGACCACGTGGCCTCACATGGTTTTGGCCCTCAGAGCCCCTCCCCATAGCCTCGTTTGACATTAATATGTTGTGTTGTTTAGCACGTCGTGACGATAACTTCCCTCTGCATCAGAACTGCACATTTTTAGAATAATAGCTGTATCTTCTATCCCATTATTTTGGTCAACAAATGCTCCGAGAATGATGTCCCTTTAGAGGGGCATCTTCCACACTCTAAAAATCATCGTAACAATAGTCATTTGGCAGATACCTGACAAAGTACTTCTCCACATTATTATCCTGTTGGGCAGTCCCAATGCCCCTGTGAGGTCAGTCGATGTCTCTGTCACGCACGTCCGTGTGAAGAGACCACCAAACAGGCTTTGTGTGAGCAACAAGGCTGTTTATTTCACCTGGGTGCAGGCAGGCCGAGTCCAAAAAGAGAGTCAGCGAAGGGAGATGGGGTGGGGCCATTTTATAGGATTTGGGTAGGTCGTGGAAAATTACAGTCAAAGGCGGTTGTTCTCTGGTGGGCAGGGAGGGGGTCACAAGGTGCTCAGTGGGGGAGCTTCTGAGCCAGGAGAAGGAATTTCACAAGGTAATGTCATCAGTTAAGGCAGGAACCAGTCATTTTCACTTCTTTTGTGATTCTTCACTTGCTTCAAGCCATCTGGATGTATTGGATGTATACCTGCAGGCTTTGGCTCAGAGGCCTGACACTCCTGTTGTCTTATATTGATAAGAAAAACAAAAAAAGATAGTGTTGAAGTGTTGGGGTGGTGAAAATTTGGGGGGTGGTATGGAGAGATAATGGGCGATGTTTCTCAGGGCTGCTTTGAGCAGGATTAGGGGCGGTGTGGGAACCTAGAGTGGGAGAGATTAAGCTGAAGGAAGATTTTGTGGTAAGGGGTGATATTGTGGGGTTGTTAGAAGAAACATTTGTCATACAGAATGATTGGTGATGGCTTGGATATGGTTTTGTATGAATTGAGAAACTAAACAGAAGACACAAGATCTGAATAAGAGAAGGAGAAAAACAGGTATTAAAAGACCAAGAACTGGGAGGATCCAGGACATGTAATTACAGAGTGCCCAAGGGGGTTCAGCGTAATTACTTGCTTGGTTGACGAGTTGTTGGGCTCTATCCTTGACAGAGTCCTCCTTTCTAAGTAGGAGGCTGAGCTTGGTGAAGAGTGTTTTTAAAAGACCATTAGTCCATTCTACCTTTCCTGAAGACTGAGGACAGTAAGAGGTATGAAGGTTTTACTGAATATCAAGAGCCTGAGAAACTGCTTGGGTGATTTGACTAATAAAAGCCGGTCTGTTATTGGACTGTATAGAGGTGGGAAGGCCAAACCAAGGAATTATGTCTGACAGAAGGAAGAAATGATCACGGTGGCCTTCTCAGACCCTGTGGGAAAGGCCTCTACCTATCCAGTGAAAGTGTCTACCCAGACCAAGAGGTATTTTAGTTTCCTGACTGGAGGCATGTGAGTAAAGTTAATTTGCCAGTCCTGGGCAGGGGCAAATCCCAAGCTTGATGTGTAGGGAAGGGAGGGGGCCTCAACAATCTCTGAATAGTAGTAGAATAGCAGATGGAACACTGAGAAGTGATTTCCTTGAGGACAGATTTCCATGATGAAAGGAAATGAGAGGTTCTAACAGGCAGGGTAGCAGCGTGTAACCTACATGGAAGAGGTTATGAAATGACGACAGAATAGAATGGGCCTGTGAGGCTGGAAGGAGATATTTTCCTTGGTCCAAGCACCATTTGCCTTGTGTGGGAAGAGATTGATCGGTGGAAGTTTCAGTGGGGGAGTAGGTGGGAGTGACCGATGAGGAGGAGAAAAACTGCTGTAAGGGATAGAAGTTGGAAGCTAGCTGCTTTTTTAGCTACCTTATCAGCATAAGCATTACTCTGAGCAATGGGATCTGATGCCTTTTGATGGCCCTTGCAGTCAATGACTCCAGCTTCCTTTGGAAGTAAAGCGGCCTTGAGGAGAGTTTTTATTAAAGAGGCATTAATGATGGAAGACCCTTGTGTAGTGAGGAAACCTCTTTCTGCCCATATAACAGCATGGTGGTGCAGGATATGGAAGACATATTTAGAGTCAGTATAAATATTGACACATAGTCCCTTTACAAGAGTGAGGGCTCGAGTTAAGGCAATGAGTTTGGCTTGCTGAGAGGTAGTGGAGAGGGGCAGAGCAGTAGCCTCAAGGATAGATGTGGAAGATTATACTATAGCATAACCTGCCTTTGCTGGTGAGTGGTAATTAGGCCTGGTGGAACTGCCATCAATAAACCAAGTGTGATCAGGGTGAGGAACAGAAAAGAAGGAAATATGGGGAAATGGAGCGAATACCGGGTGGATTAGAGAGATACAGTCATGGAGGTCAGGTGTGGTATCAGGAATAATGTGGGAGCCAGGCTAAAACAGTAAGGTCAAGTTGTTTGGACAGAAAGGCTACAGGGTGCAATCCCAGCTCTTGTGTAAGAATTTCGACCACACAGTCCTGCACTTCGGCTCTGTGTAATGAAAAAGGGTTGGGATGAGTTAGGGAGAGCTGGTGTGGGAGCAGCTTCCAGGGCTGTTTTTAAGGAACAGAAAGAGGAGTGGGGAATGGATTTAGGATCTATGGGGTCAGCTAGGTTTTCTTTTGTAAGTTCATATAATGGTTTAGTCAGGATGGTAAAACTAGGTATCCAAAGGCGGAAGTACCTAATCATGCCTAGAAAGGAAAGGACTGGACTTGTTGCTTTGTAGAAGGGGTTGGGGTTTGGGAGATTAGCCAGACATGATCAGCAGGGAGAGCATGTGTGTTTTTATGAAGAATTATGCCAAGATAGGTAACGGAAAAGGAAGAAATTGGGCTTGACTAAAGTAACGGGGGCCGTCCGTGAAGCCTTGCGGCAGTACAGCCCAAGTAATTTGCTGAGCCTGATGGGTGTCGGGGTCAGTCCAAGTGAAAGTGAAGAGAGGCTGGGATGAAAGGTGCAAAGGAATAGTAAAGAAAGTATGTTTGAGATCCAGAACAGAATAATGGGTTGTGGAGGGGTTGTGCAGGGAGGTATTGAGGGTAGGAGAGGATATGGGTTTGGCACCATGGGGTGGATAGACAATTTGGTTGATAAGGCACAGATCCTGAACTAACTTGTAAGACTTGTCTGGTTTTTGGACAGGTAAAATGGGGAATTGTAAGGAGAGTTTATAGGCTTTAAAAGGCCATCCTGTAACAGGCGAGTGATAACGGGCTTTAATCCTTTTAAAGCCTGCTGTGGGATGGGATATTGGCATTGAGTGGGGTAAGGGTGATTAGGTTTTAATGGGATGTAAGGGGTGCATGATCATCACCAAGGAGGGCGTAGAGGTGTCCCATACTTGTGGATTAAGGTGGGAAGATACAAGGGGAGGATGCAAAGGAGGCTTTGAACTGGGGGAAAAGGGCAGCAATGAGGTGTGGCTGTAGCCCAGGAATAGTCAGGGAAGCAGATAATTTAGTTAAAATGCTTCCACCTAATAAGGGAACTGGGCAGGTGGGGATAACTAAAAAGGAGTGCACAAAAGAATACTGTCTAAGTTGGCACCACAGTTGGGGAGTTTTAAGAGGTTTAGAAGCCTGGCCGTCAATACCCACAACAGTTATGGAGGCAAGGGAAACAGGCCCTTGAAAAGAAGGTAATGTGGAGTGGGTAGCCTCCATATTGATTAAGAAGGGGATGGACTTACCCTCCACTGTAAGAGTTACCCAAAGTGTCTGTGATGGTCCAGGAGGCTTCCAAGGTGATCAGGCAGCATCAGTCTTCAGCCGCTAAGCCAAGAAGATCTGTGAAGGAGTCAGTCAGAGAGCCTTGGGCCAGAGTTCCAGGGGCTCTGGGGAGTAGCTGCCAGGCGAGGTGGACAGTCAAATTTCCAGTGGGGTCCCACACAGATGGGACACAGCTTAGGAGGAATCCCAGGCTGCGGGCATTCCTTGGCCCACTGGCCAGATTTCCAGCACTTGAAGCAAAATCCAGCGGGAGGAAGTCCTGAAGGAATCCCTGACCGCTGTGGCTTAGGCATTTTGAAGTTCTCGTGTGTTGGAGATGTGGCTGGGGTTTCTCTTACAGCAGAGGCAAGTAATTGCAACTCTTCTCTATTATTGTACACCTTGAAGGCAAGGTAAATTAAGTCCTGTTGTAGGGTTTGAGGGCCGGAATCTAATTTTTGGAGCTTTATTTAATATTGGGAGCAGATTGGGTAATAAAATGCATATTGAGAATAAGATGGCCTTCTAACCCTTCAGGATCTAGGGCTGTAAAGCATCTCAGGGTTGCTGCCAAATGAGCCATGAACTGAGCTGGGTTTTTATATTTGATGAAAAAGAGCCTAAACACTAACTGATTTGGGAGAGGTCAGATAAAGAAAAAGGAACATTAACCTTGACTATACCTTTAGCTCCAGCCACCTCTTTAAGAGGAAATTGTTGGGCAGGTTGGGGAGGGCTAGTTGCGAAACAAAACTGTAAGACGTAAGCTGGACCGGGTGTGAGGAGGGGAGGTGATAGAAAGATTATAGGGTGGGGGAGCGAAGGCTGAGGAAGAATTGGAGCCTGATTCAGCCTGGTGGAGAGCGACCTGAGGACGAGCAGTCTGGGGAGGAGAGGTAAGGTCAGATGGGCTGGTAGAAAAGGAAGATTGAAAAGATTCAGTGACGCTTGGGGTTGGGACTGAGGGGACAGGCCACTTGGGGTTGGGACTGAGGGGACAGGTGGGAAGGAAAGGAGGAAGATTTGTGACAAGTCACATTGGGAACAGAGACTACAGAGGGACCGATGTATAAAACAATGCCTGGACATCAGGCACCTCAGACCGTTTGCCTATTTTACGACAAGAATTATCTAAATCTCGTAGGATGGAAAAATCGGAAGTGACATTTTCTGGCTATTTGGAACCATTATTGAGTTTGTACTGGGGTCAAGTGGCATTGCAGAAGAAAATAAGGCATTTAGGTTTTAGGTCAGGTATGAGTTGAAGTGGTTTTAGGTTCTTGAGAACACAGGCTAAGGGAGAAGAGGGAGGAATGGAGGGTGGAAGGTTGCCCACAGTGAAGGAGGCAAGCCCGGAGAAAAGAGAGGGTAGAAACACGGAGAGAAGCGGCAGGGGGTGCTTGCCCCCTAGGAAAGTGGTACTTGCCACTAAGGGTGAAGGACCAAGGCAGGTGTCCCCGTGATGATTAAACACCTCTGAAACGTGGGTGAATAATCAAGCAGGCATCCTGCAGTGATTAAACACCAAGGGAAGATTGTCTTCCCAAGTCCGTGACTGGCGCCGGAGTTTTGGGTTCATGGATAAAACGCATCTCCTCTGTCTCTACCAGAAAAAGAAAGGAACTGAAATTAAGAGAAAGGAGAGATTGAAGGATGGTGCCAAGATTGAAAGGAGAAAGAGGTTGAGGGATAGTGAGAGAGGTTGGATAAGAGAGTAAAGAGTCCACTTACCCGATTTAAATTTGGTGAGATGTTCCTTGGGCTGGTTGGTCTGAGGACCTGAGGTCGTAGGTGGATCTTTGTCATGGAGCAAAGAGCAGGAGGACAGGTGATTGATCTCCCAAGGGAGGTCCCCCGATCCGAGTCACAGCAACAAATGTCACACGCATCCGTGTGAAGAGACCACCAACAGGCTTTGTGTGAGCAATAAAGCTTTTTAATCACCTGAGTGCAGGCGGGCTGAGTCCGAAAAGACAGTCAGCAAAGGGATATAGGGGTGGGGCCGTTTTATAGGATTTGGGTAGGTAATGGAAAATTACAGTCAAAAGGGGTTGTCCTCTGGCAGGCAGGGGCAGGGGTCACAAGGTGCTCAGTGGGGGAAGCTTCTGAGCCAGAAGAAGGAATTTCACAAGGTAATGTCATCAGTTAGGGCAGGAACTGGCCATTTTCACTTCTTTTGTGATTCTTCACTTGCTTCAGGCCATCTGGATGTATATGTTCAGGCTTGGGTTCAGAGGCCTGACAGTCTCATTTTGTCAGCAGGAAAATGGAGGGTCCTGCCTCTGGTTACAGAGACTGAGGGGCTCACCCCGGGCTTGACCTCCAGATCTGATGTTCAAAACATACACTCTGCTCTGTCACAGGGAGCAGCGAGGGCTGGGATTCCCTCCAAGCTGCGGGTGCGCGGGCAGGTGCAGGAGCCAGCCTCTAGCCTCCCAAGCCACTGCTTCTACATCGTGGAGAATCAAAAGTAACTAGATGGGGGCCACCACGTGTCCCTGGTGTCAGCCTCCCCCTTCCCCAGCCTCCGCCCTCAGGCATCTTCTGCCTCCTGCTCCCCTGGTTCCTCATTTGTCACTTTACTACTTCAAGGAGCTCACTGTCTCCACTTGACATTTGCATAAGTAACTGTAAAATTTAAAACCTTCATCTATTAAAAACCCAGTCACTCAACAGTAGATAGTAAATTTTATGAGGTGTCAACTGGTGAGTGGGGGAGGGGACAGAGACCAGCATGGAGCGCCCAGCACCCTGCGGGGCATTTCCAGCACCCCTGCCTCTCCTGGCTCACCCCCTGCCCATGCGCACCCGTCTGCCCGACTCCTTCATGCTGGGAAGGGACTCTGCAATGCACAGTGACCTCAGCCTCTCACTGCAAACCTTCCAATGACCCCTGCAGTCAGCCCCAGGGCATACACGGCTCTGTCCCTCACCACCTACCCTGCCAGCCTTCTTCCAGTGTCTTCCCAGTGAGAGGCCCTCAGCCATTAGACCAACATCCCTTCTGGATTTAACAGGGCCAGGCCTTGCGTGAATTATCAGAGCACTTTAGCGTCAAGCCCAAGGGCCTGTGGTGGCTCTCCTCCTTCCTCCACCCTTTAGTCCAGTGTTCCTCAAACTTAACATGCACACAAGTCACCCTGCAGCCTGTACCATGAGGAGCTGGACTCACTAGGACTGGCAGGGCCTGAGAGCCCTCATTTCCAGCAAGTTCCCAGGAGATATCGATGCAACGGCTCCACCCAGCACGCACACGGCAGCAAGGATCCAGTCTCAGAGACCACCGTGCTGGGGGCCAGCGCTTCTTCCCAGATGCGTAACCAAGAGTCTCGGGAAGACTTAGGTCTTTTTCTTTCTTTTCCTCCCCACCCTTTAAGATCCTGTGCTACTGGGACCAGTAGAAGAGCTAAAAGACCAAGTGCAGGTGGGGTGTGGTGGGTCACACCTTTGGGAGGCTGATGCGGGCGGATCACATGAGGTCGGGAGTTCAAGACCATCCTGGCCATCCTGGTGATTCTGGGGTCAACAATGAAATCAAGAAGGAAATTTTTAAATTTTTCAAGATGAATGATAATACTGACAAGTTATAAAAAACCTCTGGGGTAAAGCAAAAGCAGTGCTAAGAGGAAAGTGTATACTACTAAACGCCTACATCAAAAAGACAGAAAGATCACAAACTGATAGCCTAACCACTGTTTCTTTTTTTGTTATTTGTTTTGAGACGGAGTCTCACTCTGTCACCCAGACTGGAGTGCAGTGGCGTGATCTTGGTTCACTGCAACCTTCACCTCCTGGGTTCAAGCAATCTCATGCCTCAGCCTCCCAAGTAGCTGGGAATACAGGTGTGCACCACCATGCCCAGCTAATTTTTTGTATTTTTAGTAGAGACGGGGTTTCACCATGTTGGCCAGGCTGGTATCAAACTCCTCGCCTCAAGTGATCCACCTGCCTTGGCCTCCCAAAGTGCTGGGATTACAGGTGTGAGCCACCATGCCTGGCCCTAACTCACTATTTCAAGTATGTGCTGTGGATGGCAACTGCCTCTTAACTTCCTCAAGCAAATCACTGAGGTGGCAAAGGTCAATGGGAAGACAGTCAAAATAAGTGAATTATTTTATTTACAAATAAAAATTGCCTTCTTACACCAGCACAATATATACATGGAGGAGGGAAAATTAGGCCTCTATAATCAGTATATTTTTTTTTTTTTTGAGACAGGGTCTCACTGTCGCCCAGGCTGGAGTGCAGTGGCGCAATCTTGGCTCACTGCAACCTCTGCCTCCCGGGCTCAAGAGATCCTACCACCTCAGCCTCCCAAGTAGCTGGGACCACAGATGTGCACCACCACACCCAGTTAAGTTTTAAAATTTTGTAGGGATGAGGTCTCACCATGTTGCCCAGGCTGGTCTTAAACTGCTGGCCTCAGGTGATCCTCCTGCCTCAGTCTCCCCAAGTGCTGGGATTACAGGCACGAGCGACCGCACCTGGCCTACACCCAGTATTTTTAACCAACCTCCTCTACCTCAGAAAGCTTGTTTGTAGATAATTAGATTCATGAAATGGGAATATTTTCTTACTTGCTTGACAGCAATCATTACTCACCCTGAAGGAGAAGTTAGAGAGGTACTGCAACAAGAGCAGTTTAAATTATTTCTTTTTGGTTTTTCACTGCTTTAATCCTTGGATATGTCTCATATTTCAATCTAATAGTAAAATGGAGCCTTTGTCTTCAGTTGGCCTGGGTTGTTTCTGCTCCTGGTTCTTAGTCACTGGATAGCATTTTGATTTCTAAACTTATTTTAAAATTTGATCCTACAAAGAATACAATTTAACTAAATTTGGAACTAGAGTTTACATCTCCATGTATCTCATGACAAAGGGGACAGGTGGGCCCCGGTATTTCCTTCCACACAATCGTTTTTCTTTTTCCTTCAGTTCTTCTGTCTCTTTCTGTATTATTCTGACTATCCTTTGGTTCAGCCTCTTTTGTGCCTCTGCTGCTTCCTGGGAGGAACTCAATCTGCTTTTAACTGTGTTGAAGACAGTGTGCAGGTCTTTTAAATAAACACAGGAAATAAAGTATCATAAAGTAGAACCAGAGTACTGGCAAGGAAGGTGGAGAAAGAGCTGAGGTCAGAGGCAAATTAAAGAGAACTGGAATTTCAGTTTATTTCTACAAGACGCAGCACCATGGGCAACCCACCAAGAGGGCATCATCTACCTAAAAGGGCACCATCCACCCAAGAGAGCACCATCCACCTAAGAGGACGCCATGTACCCAAGAGGGCGCCATCCACCCAAAAGGGCACCATCTACCCAAGAGGACACCATTTACCCAAGAAGGTACCATCCACCCAAAAGGACACCATCCACCCAAGAGGGCACCATCCACTCAAGAGGGCACTATCTACCTAAGAGGGCACCATCTACCCAAGAGGACGCCATCTACCCAAGAGGGCTCCATCGACCCAAGAGGACACTGTCCACCCAAGAGAACACCATCCACCCAAGAGGGCACCGTCCACCCAAGAGAACACCGTCCACCCAAGAGGGCACCGCCCACCCAATAGAACACCATCCACCCAAGAGAACACCATCCACCCAAGAGGACACCATCCACCCAAGAGGGCACCATCTACTCAAGAGGACACCATCTACCCAAGAGGATAACCATTTACTCCACAGAACAGCATCTACCCAGGAGGGCAGGTGGAGGGAGCATCTTCCTGACACATTCATAACCACAGGTTGACAACAAGAGTGCCTGTTACAACCAAATACTTTTAATAAGCATAGAAATATAATGAGATGGAAATTTACACTCAACAGAATTCCAGGGAGTTCCTCCTCACTAGAGAAAAAAACTATGTGGGCATGTGACTGCCCTTCCCAGGGGTTGTGGGCTACAGTAGGGAGGCCCGCGTGTCTGCAGTGGAATGCAGGTAGGTGTACAATGATGTGCAGATGTGGGAGAGGACAGTGAGGGCAGTGGGTGGGAATGAGGGTAAGTACAGGAGGCAGAAAGAGGAAAGACTTGGGAGCCATACTGTGGAAGTTGCTTCATGTAGCAAGCTCAACTCCCAGCCCCGGCACATGCCTGTGGTTCTCGTACAAACTGTATAGGAAGGCCAAGATCACCCAGATGCTTTGCAGCTACCATTCCACATGTGACCAGGGCCCTCCAGGCAGAAGTCAGTGTGGGAGGTGGCAGCCCACACAGGGAAATTAGATCTCGTGGCAGCAATAGGTGGACACCTGGAGCTCTCCTCCAGCAGCTCTGGAAGGGGTTTTCCCGTCCCAGCTCTGGCATTGGGAAGTGGGGAGCCCAGTGGGGGATGAGGTGGGGTTTCTGCATTTCTGGGTGGACATATCTCCTGCCTGGTTTGCCCGTGGCTCAGTGGCATATATGCCATCTCCCTGCCCTCCCAGGTTTGCTGAAGCTCCTAACACTCTCTTCCTTCAAAAGCTAACTTGGACAGCACTATTTATAACAGCAAAGCCATGGAACCAACCCAAATGCCCATCAATCATAGACTGGATAAAGGAAATGTGGCACATACACACCATGGAATACTATGCAGCCAGAAAAAATAAACAGTTTATGTCCTGATTGCATATTTAGAAAACCCCACCATCTCAGCACGAAATCTCTCTAAGTTGATAAGCAACTTCAGCAAAGTCTCAGGATACAAAATCGATGTGCAAAAATCGCAAGCATTCCTAAACACCAATAACAGACACACAGAGAGCCAAATCATCAGTGAACTCCCATTCACAACTGCTACAAAGAGAATAAAATACCTAGGAATCCAACTTACAAGGGATGTGAAGGACCTCTTCAAGGAGAACTACAAACCACTGCTCGACGAAATAAAAGAGGACACGAACAAATGGAAGAACATTCCATGCTCATGGATAGGAAGAATCAACACCATGAAAATGGCCATACTGCCCAAAGTAAATTTATAGATTCAATGTTATCCCTATCAAGCTACCACTGACTTTCTTCACAGAATTGGAAAAAACTACTTTAAAGTTCATATGGAACCAAAAAAGAGCCTGTATAGCCAAGACAATCCTAAGCAAAAAGAACAAAGCTGGAGGCATCATGCTACCTGACTTCAAACTATACTGCAAGGATACAGTAATCAAAACAGCATGGTACTGGTACCAAAACAGATATATAGACCGATGGAACAGAACAGAGGCCTCACAAATAACACGACACATCTACAACCATCTGATCTTTGACAAACCCGACAAAAACAAGAAATGGGGAAAGGATTCCCTATTTAATAAATGGTGCTAAGAAAACTGGCTAGCCATATGTAGAAAGCTGAAACTGGATCCCTACCTTACACCTTATACAAAAATTAACTCAAGATGGATTAAGACTTAAATGTAAGACCTAACACCATAAAAACCCTAGAAGAAAACCTAGGCAATACCATTCAGGACACAGGCATGGGCAAGGACTTCATGACTAAAACACCAAAAGCAATGGCAACAAAAGCCAAAATAGGCAAGTGGGATCTAATTAAACTAAAGAGCTTCTGCACAGCAAAAGAAACTCATCAGAGTGAACAGGTAACCAACAGAATGGGAGAAAATCTTTGCAATCTACCCATCTGACAAAGGGCTAATATCCACAATCTACAAAGAACTTAAACAAACTTACAAGAAAAAAACAAATCACCCCATCAAAAAGTGGGCAAAGGATATGAGCAGACATTTCTCAAAAGAAGACATTTATGCAGCCAACAGACATAGGAAAAAATGCTCATCATCACTGGTCATTAGAGAAATGCAAATCAAAACCACAATGAGATACCATCTCACACCAGTTAGAATGGTGATCATTAAAAAAAGTCAAGAAACAACAGATGCTAGAGAGGATGTGGAGAAATAGGAACGCTTTTACACTGTCGGTGGGAGTGTAAATTAGTCCAACCATTGTGGAAGACAGTGTGGCAATTCTTCAAGGATCTAGAACTAGAAATACCATTTGACCCCACGATCCCATTACTGGGTATATACCCAAAGGATTATAAATCATATTACTATAAAGACACATACACATGTATGTTTATTGCAGCACTATTCACAATAGCAAAGACTTGGAAACCAAAATGTCCATCAATGATAGACTGGATTAAGAAAATGTGGCACATATACACCATGGAATACTATGCAGCCATAAAAAATGATGAGTTCATGTCCTTTGCAGGGACATGGATGAAGCTGAAAACCATCATTCTAAGCAAACTATCGCAAGGACAGAAAACCAAACACCGCATGTTCTCACTCATAGGTGGGAATTGAACAATGAAAACACATGGACACAGGGCGGGCAACATCACACACTAGGACCTGTTGGGGTGTGGGGAGCCAGGGGAGGGATAGCAGTAGGAGAAATACCTAATGTAAATGACAAGTTGATGGGTGCAGCAAACCAACATGGCACATGTATACCTATGTAACAAACCTGCACGTTGTGCACATGTACCCTAGAACCTGAAGTATAATTAAATAAATAAATAAAGAGATCTTGTCCTTTGCAGGGACACAGATGAAGCTGGAAGCCATCAACCTCAGAAAATTAACACAGGAACAGAAAACCAAACACCGCATGTTCTCACTCGTAAGTGGAAATTGAACAATGAGAACACATGGACACAGGGAGGGGAACATCACACACTGGGGCCTGTCAGGGGGTATAGGATGAGAGCATTCAGACAAATACCTAATGCATGTGGGGCTTAAAAACTAGATGATGGATTGACAGGTACAGTAAACCACCATGGCACATATGTACCTACGTAACAAACCTGCACGTTCTGCATATGTATCCTGGAACTTAAAGTAAAATCTAAAACATTTAAAAAGCTATCTTGGCTTCCATAGTCTGTAACTAAAACCCTGAGACGGTGGGAAAGTGGAATACTTAAAATGCTGTATTTTATATGCAAACTCCTGCCCTGTTCCTTCAGGAATTCTAAACTAAATCTTTGTATTCAAGCTTTCTTCAGTTGGATCTTATTTAAGTTTGAAAAATCAAGAACAGAAGCCTCAATGCAAGTATTTCTTAAAATCCCTTTTCTACCTAATTCTTCAGCGAACATACTGTGTTTTCAATACATTCTATCTGTAGACAAGCAACACGCTTTGCAAATGGAAAGTGAGAAAAACACATTGTGAAGGATAACCTCAGTCTTTGCCAAAGCACTGTGACAAAACTCGAATAGAAGACTCTTGGAGAAAATGATACAACCTATAGCAGTAAAAAGTAGATGAATGTCGTGTGAACTTATCAAGAGTTTATAAAAATCCTTGCCTAAGATCTGTGGACACACTGGTTCTTGAAATTCTGTCTTCACCTGAGTGACCCTCCAGTTTCCAATATGACCAACGTACAGAGAATGGTTTCTTCTTTCCCTTATTGAGGCCAGATCCTGAAGCTGGGCAGCTCAGAAGTTACTCCTGATCCCCATCCCAAGCAGACCTTTGCAGGACAGAAGGATACCATCTTTCCAGGAACCTGTCTTGCTAAGTAAGCTGTGCTCTCAGAGCATCCCAGGAGTAGACATCTGTTACGTACCACAGCAGACCCAAATGGCCTCACGTGTACCTTCCTGAGGCCACCGCTGCAGCGACCAGCTTCCTACAGGTGCACCTGGCAGACATCGCCCCCAGCCCGCCCCATGCACCATCACTGCCACCCTAGCCTCCCTGTTATGTGCAGGAGAGTACATCACAGGGACCTGCTGGGCAAGTTCCGGGCATGAGTGAGATGCGACATGGGGCAAACTTTGAGCAGGAGGGGGGCAGGAGAAGTGGGTAACACTCCCTCCTCTCTCCCCAGCAAAGGGGTGACTCTGAGACACAGTCCACATGGCTTCCAGGCGCTCACAGCACAGACCCACACAGGTCACAGCATATACAGATAGATAGGCAGGTCAGAGCAGGCATCCTGCACGGCCACACAACCATCCCCCTGCGCGGCCACGCGACCAACCCTCCTGCCCGGCCACCTGGACGCCCCTCCTGCAGTGGCGGCCTCGGGAAGGTACAGGTGAGGCCGCCGGATGGCCCCTCCTGCCCAGCCACCAGACCACCCCTCCTGCCTGGCCGCCGGACCGCCCCTCCTGCATGGCCTGTCAGCACTGCCCTCCTCCCCGCCCACTCCATCCCCTGTGACCACATCCACAGCAAAGCACTGCACTTCAGTCATCACCTCACGTGCTGTGTTCTGGGGAACTTGGGCTGAGATCATCTGGCCCCCAGAGCCACTGCTGAGGACAGCAGGTAACACGACCCCACACATACAAAAGTCACGGCTGCCACAGGTTGCCCAGGAGTCTGTCATTGTGGGATCCAGCTCTAGAAGTAGAATCTGGGCCAAAGACAGTCTTCAGAATTCATGAATTCCCAAGAATCTGAGCTAAGTTTCACAGTAGTGAGCGCTGGAGTGAAGAAGTCCTGCCATGTTAGGCCCCGCTGTGTCCATCCCCCTCCTCTTGGTAACAGTACCCTGATGTTCAGGCTCCTCAACGCGCTCATGGGTGTCAGGAAATGGGCTGACCACCACAGCTGCAAGACCGGGACCTGCTGGGCTTGGGCCCTGGCTCTGGGGACTGGTTCCGTGATGGGTCATGAGTGACACAGAGGTGATTTCTGGGGTATCTGGGTAAGAAGCCTGGCTGCACGTTGACACAGTGGAAGGACGGCCTCTCTCCCTGGGGGTCTGGTGTGTGGCTACGAGGCCTAGAGCTGCAGCCGCCATTGTGCTGCCACGAGGGTGTCTATCCTGGGGATCAGTCAATCCCCAGAAAAGCAGAGCCCTGGGACCCTCGGCCAGCCCCGGCTTGGAAGGCTGCCAGGTGCTCTCCCCCTTCGGCCATGCTCAGGATAGAAGTGGCGGCAGCAGCAGGCGACATTCTGGAGCTGGCTCTGTGTCAGGCCTCACAGAGAGGCTCTGTGCCCCGGCTCACAGGGCCCTCTCACCAGGGAGGGAGCAGGTGGCCAGATGCAAGTACATGGAGTGCAGTACCCCCCACAGGGGACCCCGAGTCAGGAAGTGCACTTGCCCAAAGGGTGAGGGCATCGTCTGCGTCCCAATTCAAGAAACCAGCCCTGTTCCGGGGCCATCCGAGAGAACCTCCACTTACAAGGTTGGTGCTGCTTTTCTAGAACCTGGGCCCTTTGCCACTTGAGAGGAGCTGCATATTAAGTTGGAGAAATCAGGGTGCGACCTGGAAGGAGAGGAAGGGTCTGGACAAACACGGGTGTCCTCGGATCTCAGGAGCACAAGGCGTGAGCACTGAGACTCGCCGTAGGATGACAGAGCCTGGCTCTCCCCAGAGGCTGGCGGTGCTGGCTTTCCTCCCTCCTCCTGCAGAGACCCCCTGCTCCGGATCCTCCTGCAGAGACCCTCCCACATCCATGCTCCCCTTGCCTGGGCCTTTTCTTCAAACCACAGCTTTCTATTCATTCCTTTCTCCATCAGACACTCGCTGAGCACTTCCACGCCGGGCCTTGTACTGGAGCTGCAGAAAGGAAGCCGTTCTCTAGCAGGACTGATAGGTAAGTGGGGGCCCCTAGGATCACCTCACTTCTGACCCCAACTGTGTAGCCTGGGGGTCCCAAGACCACCTCACTTCTGACCCAAACTGTGGACCTTGGGGGTTCCAAGACCACCTCATTTATGAAACTAACTGTGGAGCTTGGGGGTCCTCAGAACCACCTCACTTCTGACCCCAACTTCGGAGCTTGGGGGTCCCCAAGACCACCTCACTTCTGACCCTGGCTGCCTTCCATGTCCAGCCCTGGGAGGTCAAGTCAATAGAGTGTGGCCCAAGGTCTCCACTATAAACACCGTTGTCAGCATGCACTATCTAGGGGGGCCTGAGGGGCTCAGGTAACAAAAACGCTCCCATCAGACAGGACACCCCAGGGGCCTGGACACCAACCTCCCAGGGACCAAAGGTCAAGGGCCAAAGCCAGGCACTCTGCTGGCAGGGTTAACTGTCTAGCGTATGGTCCATGAGCAGTGACCATGGTGCAGTGTGCCAGACAGTTAGAGGTGAGTGCAAGAGAACGCCTCACCCCTGAACCCGAGGACCCCCGAACAGTGCAGCAGGAGAAGCAAAAGGCCCTTCCAAGCAGACCCGCTGTGCTCTAAGTCATGACTCAAGTGTGAAAGCCTAATGGATGACTTAAAAAATTAGACCATATTTTTCCGCACATCATTGCGTCTGTGCTCTGCTTTACAGGGAGACGCAGGAATCGATAACTACCACGGCCCAGCACGCTGTGGCTTCTTTATCCCAAGCCCTTTGTCTCAACCACTTCTCCCAGAGGAACATGGTGCTCTCAATAACAGGCATCAGTCAGAACGCCCCAGAGGTGCTGAGGGGCTTCACACAGGTCTTCGCTCTCGGGAGGGATCCAATTTCGTAGGTGGTGACAGTCGGGGTGGGGCTGCGCCAGGCCGGGTCCTCTCCCCTGCGTGCTTCTCTGCACCCCGGGATGGCATCGCATTTTGAACAATATGTGCTTCTGGGAGACTGTGGCTTATCTGGCACCAGCCAGGGCTTCACGGGTGTCCAACCGATGGAGTCACACGCAGACCCGACACTCATGCTGAACACCTGCTCTGCCATCTTGAAATTCTGAATCATTTATAACAAGAGGCCCCGCATGTTCCTTGTGCACCAGGCCTGCCGATGAAGTGCCCACCCTGAGACCCGTCAACAAGAAGCTGCTGGGAGGCCTTGCCGTGGGGTGCATGGTGCTGACTGCACAGAGAAGGCCTCAGAACAAGGCCCTGCCTGCGAGGGGCAGCACCAAGGGGTGGATGGGCACCACTGCGAGTCCATGCACCAGAAGGCACAGGCAAGTGCCAGGGCATGTTGGGCAGATCTGGGGAGCAGCATGGCCTGTACTGAGTCTTCCATACCTGCAAGGTGCTGAGGGGCTGAGAGGAGTGGACTGGACCCGCCCTGGGGACGGGTGGAAAAGGAAGTGCTCCCTAGAAGCAAGACGCCCAAATCCCTTAGGACAGGAAATGCCTGTGTTCCTCTGCCCCCGCTCTGCATGCGGCCCTGCAGACTAGGGTTCCGCTCATGTTCTGAGGTGCTAATAACAAAAAGGCCATCAGGCTCTGGGACCTGCGCCAAGCCCTTTCCATGTGTCTCCCCTGCTAATCCCTCCAACCACAAGAAGTGCACATCCCTACTCTCCTTAGAGTGAGGACAGAGTTAGAGTTACAGTGATTGGCTCACTTGCCCAGAATTGGCCGGACAACACTCGAGTCAACCCCAGGAGTACTGAGGGTACCCATCGGTTCGCAGGAAACAGGGAGACTCGTGTGCCTGATATTAACGACGTGGATTTAAAGTCTTGCTGTGGCTTGAAGTGCATCCCCCTTAAGAACTCATGTGCTGAGGTCCTAACTCCCAGGACCTCAGAATGTGACCTTATTTGGAAGTAGGATCATTGCAAAGGAAAGTAACTGAGACAAGGTCACACTGGAGTAGGGTGGGCCCTGATCCCATATGACTGTGTCCTTGTAACAAGAGAAATCTGGACACAGAAGCAGACAGGCACACGGGGAGAACGCCACATGCAGAGAGAGCAGGCGACGCTGCCACAGGCCGGGGGACCACCGGAAGCCAGGAGGGGCCCGAGACTGAGCCTCCCCCAGCGCCCTGAGTGGGAGCCCAGCCCTGCCCACATCTTAACCTTAGACTTCTCACCTCCAGGCTGTGACAAAATAAGTTTCTGTTGTTTAAACCGCCTAGTTTGTATACTTTGTTACAATAGCCCCAGGAAACTAATACGGGTCTCCTCAACTATATTCAAATTTTTGGTATCATCATATTTTCCAGGAGGGTCATGGGCATGGAGCTCCTCATACCCACTTTAAAAAGCCATCTCAGGCCAGGCTGGTGGCTCACGCTGCAATCCCAGCACTTTGGGAGGCAGAGGTGGGTGCATCACTTGAGGTCAGGAGTTTGAGACCCCGTCTCTACCAAAAATACAAAAATTAGCCAGGCATGACGACTGCGCCTATAATCCCAGCACTTTGAGAGGCCGAGGCAGGTGCATCACTTGAGGTCAGGAGTTCAAGACCAGCCTGGCCAACATGGTGAAACCCCATCTCTACTTAAAAATACAAAAATTAGCTGGGTGTGATGGCCGCGCCTGTAATCCCAGCTACTCAGGAGGCTGAGGCAGGAGGATCGCTGGAACCTGGCAGGCAGAGGTTGCAGTGAGCCGAGATCACGCCATTGCACTCCAGCCTGGGCAACAGAGTGAGACTCTATCTCAAATTAATTAATTAATTAATTAAAATAAAAGCCACCTCAGGCCCATGGCAATGGAATGATTCGTCCAGACCAGACAGCACGTCAAGGGCAGGGGCAGGATTAGAACACAGGCCTCTGCCTTAATTTGAGGCTTTTTTCACAAACCCACAAGGCCACAATCAGGAACCTAAATTCTGTTAAAGAAAATTGTGTGATGCGGTAGAAAGGCACTGAAGGTTT
Organism: Papio anubis; assembly: GCF_008728515.1. NCBI lineage: Eukaryota > Metazoa > Chordata > Mammalia > Primates > Cercopithecidae > Papio > Papio anubis. Next base: position 6,409,593 of record NC_044979.1, read on the forward strand.
GATTTCAGTAAAGTGACAGCAGTATCACAGCACAGATTCAGGATTGAGGCCTTCAACTTTTGTATTTTGAGTCACAGAAAAATGTAGAATGGACCGGCCACACCTTATTCAAACTTCCACTTTTCCAACTGAGACCGGAATACACAAATGGACAATGGTAGATTGTACATAAACCGACCCACAGTCTGCAACCCAGGAGGAGAAACTGTGACCTCTGCAGCAATTGGCCCCAAATGCTCAGGACTTGATCAGTGTCTGCCCGCTCCCCTCCTTTTAGCTGCCGCTTTCCATTTGGGACCCAACAGAGAAAGGTGCTCTCCTGACCCATCACACAAGGACCTGACTCTGGCGAGCCGGCCTCCAGCTCCACGTGCCTACAGCACCCCCTCAGCACCCCAGAGCTTCCCAGCACTTTGGGAGGATCCCAGATCCTCCCCAGATCTCCATGACGCCTCCCGCTCCTGTGCCCCCAGTAGGCTCTGCCATGCGGGCAGGACGGCGCCCAGGCCCTTGCAGAGCGGGCTTGGAGGGAACAGCCTCTGCTGCGCTCACGGCGCTGGCGTTCATTTATTCCCACACAACCATGTTTTATCTTCTTTATGACACATAATTTTTCCCAGAACTAAAAGGAAAGCCGTTCTCATCGTTAATTTTCCTCTGCATTCTCTGAAGAGGTGCTGCCACGAAGCAAAATAGCCAGGGGGGCAGCAAGACCACCAGAGTCCCCACCGCAGGAAAGCAGTGACCCAGGAGGCTGGGAACGGTGCTGGTCACCCGAGTTCCGAATCGAAACAGCCACAACACGGAGAAACTCTGTCCACAAACACGATGCCCGCTACAACTGTTCACAAGAGGTGAGTCCGGATGGCACCACAATGTATCCACGTTTATCATACGCACAGAAGGAGTTTGTTTTCCCTAAGCAGCGGACACTTCAGCTGGGCACAGCCGTGTGCACCAGCTACTTAGGAGGCTGAGGTGGGAAAATCGCTTGAGTTCGAGAGCAACCTGGGCAGCACAGGGAGACCACAAAGAAAGGGAAGGGAAACAGCAAGGGGAAGGGGAAGGAAAACGGGAAGGGAGAGGGGGAAAAAGGGAAGGGAAGCTGGGCACGGTGGCTCATGCCTGTAATCCCAGCACTTTTGGGAGGCCGAGGCAGGCGGATCACTTGAGGTCAGGAGTTTGTGACCAGCCTGGCCAACCTGGTAAAACCCTGTCTCTACTATAAATACAAAATTAGCCGGGTGTGGTGGTGGGCACCTGTAATTTCAGCTACTCGGGAGGCTGAAGCAGGAGATGCTTGAACTCGGGAGGGGGAGATTGCAGTGAGCCAAGATTGCACCATCGCACGCCTGGACCACAGAGAGTCCATCTCAAAAAAAAGAAAAGGGGAAGGGAAGGGAAGGAAAATCTGATGTCGCACTGATCACAACCACACTTACCACCAGCTCCCACTGGTTAATGCTGTCAATCACCAGCGTCTGTAACTCCTTTCCCTCCGGCGGTTTTGTTTCTATTTGAAATGGAATTCCAGCAGATGGAAATTATATCCTTTTCTAAAAGAGGCTGCTTAAGCGCATTCTGAAGAGAGTAATAGATTGAATTTCTCCGTTATCTTAGATGATGAGTATGAGCATAAAAAAGAAACAAAAAATAACAAAAAGAAATGCCAAACAGTCCATTTTGTTAATTATAATCTTTCTGCTGAGTACCAAAATACCCTGTCACTTCAGTTCTCCTTATGTATCACCAATGACCATCAAAAGCACAACAATCATTTCTCCTCAGTCCACAGTAAAATATGCCAAAGTAAAAAAAAAAAAAAATCCTTTTTAGAAACCAGCTTCTCTCTCCCACTAAACACAGTCCACCTACACAAGTCCCCCCACAGATGCCCCATCTGAAGGCGACGCTTCATGGGGAGCCCCATACGATGGCTCCCCCGCTCTGAGTTCTGGTCTGGAGGTGCGGCGGCCTGGTCTCCGGGTTCTCGTCTGGAGGTGCGGTGGCCCCGACTCTGCGGTCTGGTCTGGAGGTGCGGCGGGACCCACCAAGGCTTTGTGCCAAGTCCCCGCAGGCTCCTGCTCAGGACACAACGCAGCCCAGCACATTAACAACAGTCTCACGGCCTCGAGGAAACAAACGTTTCCCTTTGTTAGCCGGAAGTTTCCTAAACACATCTGACTTGGAGCTAGATTTTCACAACTCTGCTGTACAAGCGAAGGCAGGAGCAGCTGCTCAGTAGGAAGCCACGGTCCCCCGGGCCAGGACCGAGTAATCAGTGTTGTTCCCCTCCAGGGGGTCACCGGTTTGACTCCTGTGTAACAGTGGACTTGACTCCGTCTTATGGACACAGACTGGATTCTGATCCCATCGGCCCTTTCTCATCACAAGTCATCAATCGCCTCCTTGGTAAAAGGGGAGGGTGGGGAGAGGTGAACTTGTCAGTCTAGCAGTCTGTAATTCTGTCATCCCCATAAACCCATCTCTAATACAGGGGAAAATGGACATCAAATCCAGTTCCTGATCTATTCAAACTGGCCACGCACATCACCAGGGGGTAAGGATGGAGCAGGTGCAATTCCAGTGTTCATAGCCCAAGGCTTCCCAGAGCAATCTGCTGTAATGGTAGAGTTTAAATTAAATTATACACAGACACTCAAGATGCATACCTCTTTGTGTGAATGCATCAGTGGTTTTATTTTTAAGAAAAGGTGAAAAAAAACTGAAAATCTGTCCCTGGGTGTGGTTACTAAGCCTATCAACATTACTGTTATTTCACTTCCAAGGGAAATCAAGCACCTACTTTACTCTGCACAAATATACAACGTCTCAGAGCACTGGCACAAACAACTTAGTACACACATGATTACTAGCAGTTTAGTGATTAGCGCTAAATGACAGAGGACGCTCCCCCCAGAAACGATGCTGTTCATAAAATCTCAGCACAAGGGCTGTCAGCTCTTTAAAAGTTACCCAACTGTAAATCAACCCGGACGTGAACTGCACATTACCAGAAAGTTTATAATGCTATTAATCTTTGCCATTAGGGGACATTAAGTTACGTAGAGTGTGGCAATCACATTCTTAAACTCTAATTCAGGAGAGCTGTAATTATATCATGCAATAATGTTTTGATTACCTATAAAGTTTAATTTATCATGGACATAAGACCTAATGAATAAATATGTAAAACATGCTAATTCAGCTCAAGAAAACGATTGCATAATCAGAAATGCCCGTTCAGTATACCAACCTAATTAAGATAAAAGATGTCAGTGAAAAACATCAATTAGTCATTTGTACCTTTATAGCTCACAAAGTTACTTCTCCAATCAGCGTATTCCTAATTAGTGTCTATGTGTCTAGCTCTTTCTCACTCTGGGTTATATCCTAAGTTCTTCTTTAATAGTTCTCAAATACCCCTGATCCTGGACAAATCACAGAAGCTTTTTTCCTACAAAAGAAATAAAGCAGAGTTGGAGGGTGGAAGAGAAGACAAACTACTTCTAAATTAAGCAAGACAAATGATCTTATTGGTACTTTCCATTTTAAAACTAAAATCGAGCCACATCCAACTAGCTATATATTTTGTTACACTAAACCTCAAAAAGCTCATTCCCTTCCTTCACCTAAAGGTCGTAGTCAGTGACCCTGCTGATTCTGGAGTCTCTCCTCACACCCTTTATTAACTGTGCCCAGAGGGAGACACACAGTTCCTCCGTGGCTCCCATGCTGTATCCACCAAACCACGCGCCCTGTGTGCAGAGGGCATCTTTCTGGAGCTGCCGTTAGAAAGTGCAAGAGCAGGCCGGGTGCTGTGGCTCATGCCTGTAATCCCAGCACTTTGGGAGGCCGAGGCAGGTGGATCATTTGAGGTCAGGAGTTCGAGACCAGCTCAATCAACATGGTAAAACCCCATCTCTACTAAAAATAAAAATAAAAAATAAAAAATGAGCCAGGCGTGGTGGCACGTGCCTATAGTTCCAGCTACTCGGCAGGCTGAGGCAGGAGAATCTCTTGAACCCGGGAGGCAGAGGTTGCAGTGAGCCGAGGTCATGCCACTGCACCAGCCGGGGTGACAGAGCGAGGCTGTCTCGCACAACAGCAGCATTCCCACGCAGCCTGTGCGGCCCGCCTCACCTCTCCTCCTCCAGGCCTGCTGCATGACTCTAGAGAAAAGCTCCACCTCTCGGGCAGACCTTCTAGGTGTGTCTATGCAGCACACATCCAGGCACCCACTCTTCTGTTAAACACCTTTTCATGTGTCCCGGGACTTTGTTCCTAGGATAAGGACCAAAATATGCAGCCCAGCCCCACACGGACAAATTTACCTCTTTTCCTGAACACCCCGCACACCCGGCCTTCTTTCTGAAAAAGCCAGGCTTCCTTCTGCTCCAGGCATTTGTCTTAGTGACTCACTAGACACTGCTGACACTTCGCTACATCTGACCTACAAGAAACAGCCACTTCAAGCTGTTAGGCTGGTGCAAAAGTAATTGCGGGTTTTGCCATTAAATATAATTGCAAAAACTGCAATTACTTTTGCACCAATCTAATAATACTTGCCTCTTCCTGCACTGCTCTCCCCTCCACCTCGTGGCCTGGCAGCCTCCACTCCCCTGCAGCTCTCAGCTCCACCTCCCCTCGGCGCCTCCTTCACACCCCTCGCTCATACCCCACTCCGGGCCTGCTGTGAGTTTCCTGGCACCCTGTATTTCCTCTCACGGGCCTTTGTGGTTTGTGACGATATAGCATGACGCTGGCACCCATGTCCCTGTCTTCTGCTAGGATAGAAGCTCCACATCATCAGGACTGCATCCTCCGACGGGCACTTGGTAAACATGTGACTCAGAGCCGAGCAAGCGTTCGATAACTGACGGCTTTTCCTTCTGTGCATGGAAGGCCCTGGAACCGTGCCACGGCCGCCGTTCCACATCCACACGCCCAGTCCCTCACATCGGCTCCAGCCCCTCACATCGGCTTCCTCAGTTGCCCCTCACAGCTGATCTTTCTACCACATTCTCATTCTGAGCAGCTCAGAAATGTGGGATCCTGGGACCATGAACTCCACTACTGCTTGTTACCATCGTCTCACTGGGTGAAGGAAAGGAAAGAGACAGAAACGGAATGACGGACATGAACGCAAACGGAGAACCAGCCAATGGCAACGCCAGGGTCTGCACTCGATTCTGGGTGTCCCACTCTCTGCTCAAGCCCCCAGGCTCCTGCAATACAATTATAAAAATGTCGCATAGCTCACTGCGTCAAAAACACCTCATCATACGGTCACTATTGCCAGTCACAAATGAGAAGCAGAAAAAAGATGACTCAAGGCAAACGTACATCTGATCCCTAAATATAAGAAATACAGCCAATGTCCTAGCATTTAAATTTTGCAGGCCAGGCATAGTGACTCACACCTGTAATCCCAACACTTTGGGAGGCTGTGGTGGGAGGATCACTTGAGGCCAGGAGTTTGAGGACAACCTGGGCAACATAGCAAGACCCCATCTCTACAAAAAATAAATTAGCCGGGCGTCGTGGTATGGGCCTGTAGTCCCAGCTACTCCGAAGTCTGTGGCAGGAGAATCACTTGGGCCCAGGATATTGAGGCTACAATGAGCTATGATCACACCACCGCATTCTAGCCTGAGCGACAGAGTGAGACCTCGTCTCAATAAATAAACACATTTTGCTTGACATCATAAACCCTTAGGTTTTTTTTTTAATAATTTAAAGCTTTGTTCTTCTCTTACTGATTAAAACATTTAAAAAATTGAAATTCCTAGCAACAATATGACATTAACAACTACATACATACGTGATTATACACACATACACACACACAGAAAAAATAATCCACAGCACCCAAAATGAAAAACAAAAAAAATCAAACCCGAGAAGTCAATCTGCAGAGAATGAGCTGCTGCTTACTTTTGAGAACCAATATAGGGTAAAAAGAGCTAATATTTTTAAAACTTAAAAAAAAAAAAAAAAAAAAAGAACTTTCACAGTGATACTAAGATCAAGCTATAGTTTCTCTTTCTCTTTTTAAAAAGATTTCTATCTGACCAAGTGACATTGATGTAATTGCCAATTAGAACCCCATGCAATTATTTTGCCAATCAAGTTATATTTTTATTTAACAAGGGTGACAGTTACTTTTAAAAGAAACATTATGAAATATTCTTCAATTAAGTAAAGAATTATTTAACAGATAAATATTCTTAATGGGCCTCTCTTGCGGTTTTCAATAAGCTGTGCACTTGATTAACCCCACAAGCCTGTCTGGCACAATCGTAATTTCTACAAATGAGATAGAAAGGAGGGATCATAAAGAACGGATTAATCACCGAACGATCTGCACTTCAGTCACACGAGAGCTCATTATTCATAGGAGTAAAGTTGTGGAATGAGCTACGACTACCATAAAACACACGCACGTCTTCGAGGATCCTGCAGGGGGATTGCTCATCGGCCTCTGGCTGACAGCACTGCACACGGTGACCAGAGTGCAGGGAAGGCCACTTCGAGACAGGCGGCAGTCTTAGGCTTGATCCTCTACTCTTCAGGTTCCCGAAACCCTCCTGGAGTCTAAGCGCAAGAACTAGATTTTATGATACCACTAAACTCTCAAGGTAACGATAACTACATCCTGGGCGCTCACCATCCTACAGTTATCCAAACACACAATGTGTCTCAGCACCAGAGCACACGCAGCCTGGGAAAACCAGTGATGCCTTGTTCTTTTTGAATAGGAACTTAGCGTCTACTGGGCACCTACCAGGCCTTGTGAAGGCCCTGGGCAGTCCCAAGATAAGCACCATACGGCCCCCATGTTCCAGGATGTCAGTCCAGCGAGGGACACAGGTGTCACTGGTGCACTAGTGAAGGAGGGGCTGCCTTCTACACACAGAGGGGCAGCAGCAGAGGAGGGTGAACACCCCGGACAGGCAAGAGCACTCCAGGGAAGGGAACAAACACCTCCAGAGGGGCCACTCAGGGCACCTTCCACCATATTGCCCCCAAGTAGCAAGCCTATGGAACACGCACAGCCGAAAATAGAGACGTCCTCACATGGCTGTGATGGGATGACTCGGTCTGGAGCTCAGTGGGAGACAGCTGCCATGCAGGCAGCCCAGGGCTCCAAGCGGCTTCCTCTTCCTTACATGGACGATAAAAGTGATTCGATCCTATCAGCTGCAGTGGTAAGAAAAGGCCCTGTGAGTCTGCATTCTACTACTACATACTAGTATCTTTTTTCTAACCCTTTCTTAATGAAATTCCAAAAGGCAATACAGTTCATGAATCTAAAATTCCCTTTTCCTATACTGAAACTTTTTTAACACCATGTTGATAAGTAGAGCTCTTAAGACACAGCAACTGCTCTGTAACAGAATAATAATAATGGCTAAAATTTATTGAACACTTACTAGGGGCTAATTATGGTTCCAAGCGCTCAGATTAACAACTGTCTTGTATGTGCCTTGTGACATAAAGCCAGTGCACCTGACAAGACATATATTAACAAAGCACTGTGAACAGAAATGAAAATAATTTTACATCTAGACACCCTGCATCAGTAGCTCCCCGGAACACGTTACATACCGAGGCATCCGGATTCGAGGGGTATTTCCATCTCCCCACAGCCATTTCCAAACTCTTTCTACTCCGCTATCTGATGAAGTCATGCCGCAGATTCCCATCACTGGGTTTTACCACCCGGTCTCTCACCGGTTGCTATGACCTACTTCTACAAGACTGAAGAAAATAGATTCAGTATGCCTTCTCCGCTTCCTGGCTGTGTGGTTTTGGCACGTTGTTGAATTTCTTTCAGCCACAGCTCTCCTGTCCGGAAAATGGGAAGAGCAGCACCAACTTCACAGGGTTGCGTTCAGATGAAAGGAGCCTACGCAGCATCACTCCCGGCGTGGGTCACTCTCGGCGCAGTGCCCAGCTCACGGTCGGTGCTCAGCTCCTTGCTACCCCGAGACTGAGGCGGGACTTCAGACAGCTGGACCAGTCTTCATCTCCACCCCCACAGCCTCCTGCGTGAGCCAGCACCCACCGGACAACCTATCCAATGCTCTTCTCTCAAAATTCCCTACATTCTTCCATTTCCAGTGAATTCAATCTCTACACAATGACCACTTCGATGACCCTGTTATTGCTGAGAGGTGCTCCACCTCTGAAATCTTAGTCAGTATCGTTCTTCAGGACCACAACCTCCTAATCTTGAAGCCCAGGGCCTCCAGTCCTCAGATGCCTCCATTCCTCCCCATCTGTCATCTCCCTCTGCTCCCCACCCTACTTGGAGTCCGTGGTCCCTCATGTTAGCAGCAGAGGAACCCCGTCTACACCTGCCTGCCCCCAGGACACCTGCCCCACCCATCATCACACTTGCCTGGCAAAACCCAAACCCCAACCCCTAAGAAAGCCTTGCCCTCTTCCCTCCTCCATTTGGGCCACGTGGAAATGGAAACTCAACCGGGGTGAGTCCTCCGCCCACCTGCAGTTGGTCAACGCAAGCACCGGGTGCCTTCCGCGCTTCCCCTTCCTCCCTCTGCAGGGGATGCAGTCACCTCCCCCGTCCTCAGCAGCCCTGATCGGGTCCTCTTCTACGGCCCCCACTTCAGGAGTCTCCATTCCTCTCGTTTCTTCCCCAACCCTCACCATACGCAGAAACAAACTCATAAGCTTCATATTACTTAATCTAATCTTGGCTTAAAAGTTCATAAAACCGAAGCTAAACCCTCAGGAACAGCGGATGAATATCCCCAAAGAAGTGAGAGGCTGTTCCCACAGGTGTGTTGGAAAGAGCAGCTCTGAGCCAGCCATCGTATCTTCTTAGAAAGATAATGTTAAATATTCACATTCGCCAGGCGCGGTGGCTCAAGCCTGTAATCCCAGCACTTTGGGAGGCCGAGACGGGTGGATCACGAGGTCAGGAGATCGAGACCATCCTGGCTAACACGGGGAAACCCCGTCTCTACTAAAAAATACAAAAAACTAGCCAGGCGAGGTGGCGGGCGCCTGTAGTCCCAGCTACTCGGGAGGCTGAGGCAGGAGAATGGTGTGAACCCGGGAGGCGGAGCTTGCAGTGAGCCGAGATCTGGCCACTGCACTCCAGCCTGGGCGGCAGAGCGAGACTCCGTCTCAAAAATAAATAAATAAAATAAATAAATAAATAAATATTCACATACTAGTTGCCACATTTTAAGTTAAGGCCATTCGTATAATATTCCCACCATTGTAAAGCTGAGTTTATGTCTAAATCTGTTAAATGGGGCAAAGCAACTTCCTGCACTTTTTAAGAAGGTCTCACTGTTGCTGGAGTGTGTGGCACGACCCTGGCTCCTGCAGCCTTGAACTCCCGGGCTCAATGGATTCTCCCACCTCCACCTACCCAGTAGCTGCGACTACAGGTACTCGCCACCACACCTGGCTCCTGCACTATTAAAAGGTTTGCTTTAATAGTCCTAAAGACTGTAGACTTGTAATTTTAGAATTTAACGAGTATATTTGGTGAAATGTTTTCTACAGAAAACTGCTCACCTGGCGTTGTAATTTTGTCATAGGAGGTCAATTTCACCCATCAACTCTAGGAATACTTACCTCATTTCTAGATTATGACCTAATTAATTCAACCTGAACAAAAGGTAAGTAGAGATTTTATCAAAATTACTAACTGTAAACATTTTTCTTCCTTATAAAGTGAATGGTACACATGGCAGAATTACAGTTTGTTTCTATCTATAGTACCTGCCAGGCTTATTGAATAAACAAAAAATTATAACTCACCTCTGTTAACAGCAAAAGGACCATTACAATTCTCCCACAGATGAGCAAACAGAAAACAGGATCTCATTTGCTTAAGGAACAGCCAGAATTCATACTCAGATCTTTCTGAGTCAAAAACCCATCCTTCTGCTCATAAGCCTTTCAGATCCAGCTATGCTGGCAATGCCTAAGGAGTTTAAAAACAGAAAGCAAAAATAGGATGTCTTCCCTGGGGCCCGTATTCTGATTCTCTTAATTTGGGATGGATCTTGCCCAGGGTTGAGAACCACAGCATCATACCTGTCACATTCTAATGGATCACTCTGTCCTGTCAATGTAGGTTTAAAACAAAATGTGCTCAGCCTGGCATGGTGGCTCACACCTGTAATCCTAGAACTTTGGTAGGCCAAGGTGGGTGGATCACCTGAGATCAGGAGTTCGAGACCAGCCTGACCAACATGGAGAAACCTTATCTCTGCTAGAAATACAAAATTAGCCGGGCGTGGTGGTTCATGCCTGTAGTCCCAGCTACTCGGCAGGCTGAGGCAGAAAAATCGCTTGAACCCAGGAGGTGGAGGTTGAGGTGAGCCAAGATGGCACCATTGCACTCCAGCCTGGGGGACAAGAGCAAAACTCCATCTTAAAAAAAAAAAAAAATTTCCCACAGTCCTTTAAGTTGACAAACAGAAGTACAATCTCAAAGATCATCTTGTACCAAACATGGAAGCTTTGGTGTCCTGTGGTGGAAGGACAGGTTATACAGCTCTAGCTTAGCCAGGCTGCCACAGCACTGACATACAGAGCGGTGTTATTCCCGGGGTTTGGAGAAGGTGCAACACAGCACCTGCCAATGCCCAGATGCAGAGCAGAGGTGGGAATGACAGTGCGCACTGTGAGATGTGCAAAGCATGCTGAACCGGGTGGGGCAGGGTGAAGGTGGGAGTATCAGGTAGGTCCCTGAATAGCATAGAACTAAGAGGAAAATGGCGTTAGAAGGAATGGCTCTTGCTACCATGTTCAGGGTGCAAAGATGTGACTGAAGGCAGGCAGACCAACCGGGAATATGATGCAATAAAACGGCTGGAAGATCATGAGAAGCCAATGGTACAGCAATCCCGAGAAGCAGCAAATCTCCAAGGGAATGCAGAGAAACACTTTGGATCAGGAGAGAAGCAGGTGGTACGAGACTCTTGACTGGGGAGACTGAGGGTTGAGCACAGTGACAATATCAGAGATTTGGGCAGCTGAGGCTTGGTAAACTCAGATTTCACCATACTGAGTTCAATATTAAACTTATTTCTAAACTCAAATAATAACATCACATTTTTGTGTTGTTATTCTTGTTTTTGTTTCATTTAAGACATGGGGTCTCACTCTGTCACCCAGGCTGGAATACAGTGGCTCAATCCTAGCTTACTGCAGTCTTGACTTGCTGGACTCAAGTGATCCTCCTGCCTCATCCTTCTGAGGAGCTGGGACTACAGGGGCACACCACTGCACCTGGCTACGTTTCTTTATGAAGGCAAATTTTCTGAGAACAAAACATACTTCATTCACCTCCTTTGAGAGTGGAAGTAAGGAAAAAATTTTAAAACAGAACAAAAAAAAGCACACTTCACAACTTAGAAGAAATACCATAAATAGCAATTTTTAAAGTAACATAAGAATTATATGAAGAGCAAAATAAACCTAAATCTATTAATTGAGCAAATTACCTTTCAAGCCAACAATTCATTCAGCAAACATCAGAGTAGTTACTGAAAGCTTACAGTCATGAATCCTGAATTTCTAGGAAAGAATATCAGAAATCATTAGTCGCTCCTTCCCACTATACCCCAGATGCCAAAACCATCTCTGACAGGTTATCCAGACCCACGATACCCCAGCGATGGACTGGCCACTGCAGGGCAGGCAGCCCACACCATTCAGAAAAAGACGTTTCCTCCCACAAGCTGGGTATTAATCAAATCCGCCAATGATGTAAAACAATGTCAATATTCTTTAAAAGAAGCACAGCGACAGGGAGAAAAACAACAGACCACCACACTACAGCAGAAAGATATTTATAAATATTCTAACAGCTTTTATTACAATGGTGCAAGGAAGTATTTCATCCAACACTCACCGACAACAAACCATCATCTTCTATAAAACAGTTCCAGAAAGTTCAAACAAAAAAAACTAAAACATACAAGATCTGTAGTAATTCTCATACAATACTGTTTAGTGTTCAAACTTCATGTCACTCCAATAAAGTATAATCATTTTCTAGCAAACATGTGGCAAAAAAGTTTGCTGTTTTATTTGTTTGCCTGTAAACATATCAGAACATGCCTCACAATTAAAAACTCTGGATCACAGCACTCCATGACATCAATATCTATTCGTGCTTAGTATCAGCCAGTTGTACCAAATACCATAAAATACAAAATGATAGGAAATATAAACATCGATTTGTATTTCAAGTTTAAACATTTTATTTACAAAAATAGGCTGGGAGGAAAAGGGTTTGCACCCCCACATTCTCTCCCGGGGCAGAATGATTTTGCGCCATTTTCTAATGTTGTTTTCTCTAACAATTTTCAGTCACATTTGGATTCCTTCAGAATTGTATTTGTCAGCTAGCAGCTCGGAAGAGGAGGAGGAGGCGGGAGAGCGAGGGCGAGGAGGGCGGGTGAGGGAGGAGGCTGGCAGACAGCGGTCGCACACGGATAATGGCTTTTACTGAAGGGCCCGCGCCGCGCCTCATGCACCGGCAATGCAAGCACGCTGCTGGGCAGCAACACCGACGTCGCTATTTACAGAACGGCGGCCTTCTCTGGGTTCTGAAGGACACTTGTTCCCCAACGTGACACCATTGAACGACGCTTTCAGGCAGACACTAGGACATGACTCCGAAGACGGGGTTGTGGCGGCAGATGCTGGGCCCGTACTCTTCATAGTCCTTCTTGGTGTGGCAGACCTGAAAGAACTCGGGCTACGAGAGGCAACAGGCGGACAGAAAGACACACATTTCAGAAGAAAGTCAAGCTACCAAGCAGGCAAGACACTCTCCTCATCCCGGCCTCCACCCTCCCTCACGGGACCACTGCTGCAAGGTTTTACCTCTCTGATGTACGGAACTACTAAATGGGGGGCATTTCACTTTTTAGAAATTTCATCAGCCTCTATCTTCCCAGGACCAACCAAATGCTGGTCCCCCACTAACAATGTGTGATAATGTGTAAGCTGTTCACAGACCCCCCACCACCAACGTGTGAGCTGTTCACAGATTTGAGGGGAAAAGTAAGAATTATTTGGAAAAGTCACTGAAATTAATGATTAATGCAGGATTTGTTTAGATTATTTTTGGATTCCACTTACCATGTTATCTGTAACCCCTAATTAGCAAGGATAAGTGATAAATGTGTTGTGTGATTATTAAGACCATAGTTTATATTGGGCCGGGCGCAGAGGCTCAGGCCTGTAATCCCAGCACTTTTCGAGGCTAAGCGGGAGGGGGGGGTGGATCACCTGAGGTTAGGAGTTCAAGACCAGCCTGGCCAACATGGCGAAACCCCATCTCTACTAAAAACACAACCAAAAAAATTAGCCAGGCGTGGTGGTGAACGCCTGTAGTCCCAGCTACTCAGGACGCAGAGGCAGGAGAACTGCTTAAACCTGGGAGGCAGAGGTTGCAGTGAGTTGAGATCGCGCCACTAAACTCCAGCCTGGGTGACAGAGTAAAACTCCATCTCAAAAAAAAAAAAAAAAGATATAATTTATATTTTACAGAATTGTCTGTTTAGAGCCACACGATTAGGGCACACACTATTTCACCTTCAGAGACGATATTTACCCAAACTCAACAGAGAGCACAGGAATGGGAACACAGAGCCCGAGAGAGGGACTTACAGTCGAGGCCAGCATGGAGCCTCCGAACCACACGGCGTAGCGCTGCATGTGATGAGTGACCACCTGGACCTCCACAGGCTTTGGCTGGAAGAGAAAGTAGCTCTCACTTACTCCACGCGCACAGACACATCTGTGATCCAATCATCCCCCAGCTGATGAGACCACGGCTTCACCCGGGGCCGCCCTCCTCTTACTGGCATAAGCACAACCTCACACCCAGCACTCAGTGACTCTGCCCCTGCTGCCAAATCCCCCCTAAGACCCACCACAATCCCAGCCCCCAGGGCTCAAAGGAACACAGTGCGCCCGGCAAGCAGAACCTGCCTCTCACAAGGCTGAAAGCATTAAAGCACAAAAGCACAAAATCCAAGCAATTAACCGCACTGCTTTTTCTTGACCAAACATATCAGATGTTCTGGCACTGCAGAGATCATCCCAAATAAGATTAACCATCCCCAAAATACTAAAAGAAACTGTGCTTTTCCGGCTGGGCGCGGTGGCTCATGCCTGTAATCCCAGCACTTCGGGAGGCCAATGCAGGCAGATCACGAGGTCAGGTGATGGAGACCATCCTGGCTAACACAGTGAAACCCCGTCTCCACTAAAAATACCAAAAATTAGCCAGGTGTGGTGGCGGGCACACCTTTAGTCCCAGCTACTCAGGAGGCTGAGGCAGGAGAATGGTGTGAACCTGAGAGGCGGAGCTTGCGGTGGGCCGAGATCTCGACACTGCACTCCAGCCTGGGCGGCAGAGCGAGACTCTGTCTCCAAAAAAAAAAAAAAAAAAAAGAAAAGGAAACTGTGCTTTTCCAACAGTGGACTCGTGCGCGCTCTTCCTTGCGCCCACTGCCGCTATCGAAGCCCGCTCTTGGTTAGAAGCCCACAGTGATCACCAGCTACTTAAGAATTACTATCTTGGAGAAACGCCTTGTAACTCCCTGCTAACGTTAGTTATTTTCATTTAACGAGAACGTTTCCGAAGGAAATGAGAGATCCTCACCGTAAATCAGTCCCATCTCCTTGGGACACTGGTCATTACACCCCATGCCTGATCTCTACGACACAAAAGGAAACTGCCGGCAGGTATGGTCAGGGAGAGTGTGAAGCTGCCATTGCTGTGTCGTCAGGACCATCGGTCTGAACCACCAGCCTGGAAGGACCTCAGGCAGCAAACCTCCGCGGTCATGTCAAAATGCAGCTCAGAAAGCGAGGCACACTTGTTTTGATTTCACGCGGCCCAGACAAGCTCCTTCGGCTCTGTGTCAGGAGGGCCCGAGTCAGGCCTGGCGCAGAAGCCCCAGGCACCACGTGGAGGCCCCTGGCTCCTACCTTGATCCTCCCGCCGCTGAGCTCCTCGCTGAGCCTCAGCCTAGCATCCACCACTCTCTTCAAATCCCTCTGTAGTCGGCGTCCGAAATCCCTGAACATGGTGGAGCCTCCTGAGAGAACGACATTCTACAAGACACAAAGCAGAGGGAGCCTTGGGTGAAATCGCCCGCCCATAGTTCCGGGAACCACCCACAACAGAACTCCCACAGGTCCAATCGCTTGTGGGCATGACACACCTGCCCTATGAAAGACGTGAACAGAAGCGAACTTAACGCTATTGGAAAAGTGTAGTTTTTTTTTTTTATGGCAACAACCATGTGCCACAGATGGCTCCTTAATCCTTTCCTCAGTTACAGCAAAGCAAAAACAAGGCGATTCTCATGCCCCCCCTGCCAACCCCTCACATAGACCAGGAAGCCAAAACCAGTAACAAAAACTGTCCAGCTGACTTGAGCCAAAACAACACTGGCTCTCCCGCTGCTCCACCTTAACCATCACCGGGGGAACGTCTTCTAATGGGTGCTTGGAGCTTCTCAGAAGGACGATCTTGGGAAGAAAGCATCCGAGTTACCAGAAGGAACATTCTCAGATGAGCCACCTAGCCAGCACTGCCCTCCAGTGCCAAGACTCGCTCGGTGGCCACCCCAGAAGCTCGGTGGGGGGCAGAGGAAGGGGAAGCACTCGCCTGTCCCGCTCCGCCTGCCCAGAACCTGAACCAGCCCTCTGTCCAGCATCTCCGCATTGTCACCGTGCCTGCCTGTCAGTCATCCACACCGTCTGCTCCTGACCTGCAGCCACTGACATCCTCATGGCTCGATGGCCCAGGTCACCCAAGCAGCCGGTCCTCTTCTGGTGTATGTCAGAGGCCACAGTGGCCTAACCTACATCACTCACCTCTCGCCTCTCACCACAGGGCACTGCATCATCTCACGTCCTCACAAGATGAGGAAGGGTGATATTTTTAGACAGAGAGACCACATTTATGTAACTTTTCCTACAGTATATTGTTACAATAATTATTCTATTAGTTACTGCTGTTCAGAAGTCTCTTACTGAGCCTAATTTCTAAATTAAACTTTATCATAGGTATGTATGTACAAGAAAAAACACAGTATATATAGGATTTGGTACTATCTGCAGTTTCAGGCACCCACTGGGGTCTTCAATCATATCCCCCACTGGCAAGGGGGACCAGTGTATCTCCTGGTTGAACTTTCTTAGAGAAAACACCTTATGTGAAAACTACATAAGGAAATTAATCCTTCAAGGAGTCAAAAAGCCCTATTTCCTTTAATCGTCTAAATATGTTAGCTCTTCCCGAGTTCCTGAGCAACTGCAGAGCTCTTTTTCAGGCACTCCTCCCAGTCAGCTCTGGGTGCGTGAACAGTGAGTCCCTCACCAAGTTTACAGTTAAGCAGAAGTCACATGGAATCAGTACAGAGAAAAAAAAAAAAATGCACTTTTCTGTCCCTAGCAACCCAGGTTCTAAGTTATATGATATGAGAGTAGTCCGTTCCTGCTTACTGCTGTTCTGGGGAAAGACAGCCAGCATTGAGTGCAAAGGGATCATTTTTCTCTCGTGCCAACTCCTAGAACTGCTGTGACAGCACCCACGTGGACTCAGAATTAGATAGTGAAGTCAGAGCAGGAAGAATGAAAGGGGGCAGAAGCCATGGGAAGCCACCAGTGATCTGGCCTTCCACCTGGAGAAGTGACCAGTGATCTGGCCTTCCACCTGAAGAAGTGACCAGTGATCTGGCCTTCCACCAGGAGAAGTGACCAGTGATCTGGCCTTCCACCTGGGAGTGCCACCAGTGACCTGGTCTTCCACCTGGAGAAGCCACGAGGGATATGGCCTTCTACCTGGAGAAGCCACCAGTGACCTCGTCTTCCACCTGGATTCTGCTCCAATTCCACCCTGAGTGTCTGTAGAGAGAAATTTCACCTCCGGTTACCTGCCAGCAGCAGATGTTTGATAAATCACCTAACATGCTGTAGCTGCTCCAGTCGCTAAGGTGAAAGGCTGTCAGGAGCTGAAGGAGCCATGTCCAGCCCTTTCAATGCAACAATGGTTTTGCTCATCTGTGGTGGCAAATACCAAAAACATGATGCACAGGACCTTTTTCTTCACTCGTCAGCTATTAGTGTTAGTGTATTCTATGTGTGGCCCAAGAGTTTCTTCTTCTTCTGATGTGGCCCAGGGACGCCAAAAGGTTGGACACCCCTGGGCTAAAGCTTCTACAGTGGCTTGGCCAGGGACAGAGCCTCACAAAACTGTGATCTCATAAAACTGTGCCACAATATTTTGTTATCAGCTTCGAGAAAGTCAAGGCTAATATATTGTTAAGGGAGGATCTGGGCTTGGCCTTCAGGGCCAGGAACTGGGGTGGTCCTGAGGCCACCCTTCCAGGACTCTCTGCAGCGGTGAGAGACCCCCCGGAGCCCACGCTGTGCCCCATTCCTTGGTGTCTACCCCACACTTCTACTCACAGGGAACAGCCCTGAACACGGCAGACACTCTCAGGGGTACCCATGCCTTACGGAGACGACCTGATCATGAACACACTGAATAAAATACCTGGCAATGGTTTTCTGCCCCGGGAACTCTGCAGTCTGTCCTCATCTGGGGGTTTCACTGCTACACACTTCTTTGCTTTCTTAAAACTCTGTGGGCGTGGCCAACCGAGGAAACCGCCGTCACATCCATTTCTCGAGAGGCAACCCCGACGCCCCTCGCCACAGGGAGACCACAAGGTCACTGGACACCTGCCTTCTTGACCCACTTTCAGTCTAGTTTTCAAGCCAACATCCTGTCCCAGGATCAGCATGATGAATAATCACTGTTGTCCTCTGTCACCCTGTGGAGAAATCTCTCGTGACCAACCTGAGAGCGCCTGGCTCCTGTCAGAGTCTAGGGACCATCAACCACAGCTGCAGCTATGGAAACACCAAACTCAGGGGAGCCCCTGGTTACCAACACTCAGGTAAGGTGTCACCAAAAGGGGAGGACTGGCAGGAACAAGTCCCTGACAGACGGGGTGGCAGCTTGAAATCACATAAACAGGGTTATATTCTGATCCCTGGCTTCCTTCAGACGGGTCTCCTGGCCTGGTTGCTCTTTCAGACACACGGCATTCCTTGTTGCCATAATATCAAGAATCATAACTTAGAAGCATTCTTGATATTTTGATCATCTCATCTTAGAATAAGCCTCAGCTGATCCCTGGTCCTGCTCTCTCATGACTGGCCACGCTCGCCGATGATTTCCTGGAGAGACAGACCCTGGCTTATATCCAATTAAGAATTAAGTGAGGACTGGGGAAGAACAAGGATGGGTCAGTGCTTGGAATTAGACATTTCTAAGGGTGCTTTTGCTGAGGTTTTGTGATTTTTTTGTTCTTTTGCTATTGTTTTTCATTTACTGTTTTGTTTTTTGTTTTTGTTTTGTGGTTTTTGTTTTTTTTTTTTGAGATGGAGTCTCACTCTGTCACCCAGGCTGGAATGCAATGACGAGATCTCGGCTCACTGCAAGCTCCGCCTCCCAGGTTCACACCATTCTCCTGCCTCAGCCTCCTGAGTAGCTGGGACTACAGGCGCCCGCCACCCACACCCGGCTAATTTTTTTGTATTTTTAGTAAAGACAGGGTTTCACCATGTTAGCCAGGATGTCATTTACTTTTTTAAAGCCCACTGCAGACAACTCCTTTAAAACTTCTCCAGGCTAAGATTCCTACAGCCTCGCTCTCTGTCAGGGAATGCTGCAGCCTTGGGAACAGTTCCTTGGGACACTGTCAGGCGATCCCAAACAGTGTCGCAAGGAAGCCCGGGCTGCCTGAGAGCTTTCTCTTGGCCCACCGCAGTGAGGAGAGGGGCCACGGGGCCAGGTTTCTTGACTGTCACCCTGGACTTGGTGAGCTTATCCTTCCCTCAGACAACTGTCGAAGACACGGGTCCGCTTCTCACTGGCTGTCACCCAATGGCTGACACAGCACCGTGGGCACACCTGCTGCCTCAACTCCAAATTCTGGGCCATTGTTATTTTGAAGGATAATCTGAGGGATACACAGTCCGTTCACACCTCTGAGTCTTCTAAATTCTATCACTGGATCCAAAAGTCCCAGGGGAATGCTCCCTGTCTGCTTGGCGTTCTTTCATTATTCACTCACAAGACTGTTTCCCCTCTGAACTTCACCGCGAGCCATTAGAAGACCCAGCAGGAAGAAATCCATGTCATTATCCACTGTAGGGATGGGTGGAGGACATATTCTTAGCGAGGGTCTAACGAAGAAATTTCTCTCAGATCTCAGTGTCAGAAAAAGCTGGGCCTCTTAGGAAAACTCACTGGCCTTAATCATATGTCCCCTGTGCCTGCCATTACAGACTGGGTTCCCATCTTTCCCCAGCTGCTGAGAAGCTGAGAGCCACAAGGGGCCTCTCCCGTAGCTGGGCACGACCACAGAATGGTCCACATGGGTTCTGTCCTCGTCCCACCCTGCTGCACTATTCTGCCACCCTCACTTCTCCTCACCCAGACTCCTTCAGCTACTTCATCCTTGTATATTGGATATACTTTCCTGCCTGCTTCAAATTTTCCACACTAGAAGGCAAGCAGGCAGGAGGGGCAGGGGTGTGGGCTTGCATGATCTTCAGGCAAAATACAGTTAATCATTCCCTAAGTTTATGAAAGGATGCTGGGTCCTCATTCTGAATTCCTTTCTTCCTTCAGTAACTGAAGGACAAACCTCAACAGCCTAAACGTCCCTGTGATCAGCAGCAAACATCCCACTGCATTCAGCAGGCAGTTACTGCGTTAAAGACACTGAGCTACAAACACAAAGAAAACATCACAGTGAGCCCTGCGGAGCGGACCGCAGCCCGGGCGCCGGGGCTCACCGCGGACCGCAGCCCGGGCGCCGGGGCTCACTGTGAGACTTGAAGAAGATGCCTCAACCTCCCAAACCTAGAGATTCCTAAAAGTTCAGAAATGTAAACAGGGAACTTTAAAACACACACTTTTTCATTCTGAGGATCTGCATCTTCATAACAATCGTGAATGTTTTCAATGCTTCATTTCAGTTTTGTCTTCTAAAAAGCAATTCTATTTGTTTCTTACATTAAAAATAAATAAATAAAACAAAAATCATTTCATGGCTGAATCTTTATTTTCACTTTAGAAAACGCCCAGGAAGACAGCTGCAGGTGGAAGCTACGCTGAGCTCTCAGCGGGGCTAAGGCAGGCAGGGCCCTGGCCGATGGCAGATCGTCCCACAGGCATCCCTGTACTCCACTTTCCCCGAGGGCCGGGAGAGCTGCACACACCACCGCACGAGTAGGCCCCTAAAACAGAGCCAAGTCACTTCAGGAGTGGCATCCATTTCAAGAGATTCTGTGAGGGGAAGTCACAAACCAGCAATAGGCAAGGGCCAAAGAGCCCTCCTTCGCGCTGCTCCTCTGCAATTCCGAATCCCTGCCTCCTCACCATGAAACGTCACTTGAGCTCCAAGAGTCCAGCTCAGCATGGAATAGAGCTCCTTGTGGTCAGCACTCTGCATGGGCACGATTAGCGTGGCCACAGATAGTGAACTCTAAAACTAGGCAACAAATAAAACCTGAAGACAACACTGCACGAATACTGCAAGATTCGGGATGACCTGTGCCGTCAAGGTGCTTCTGGAGAAGTTAGGAAACTCGGAAAGGAACATCATGAGCTCAGAAAGTACTCAGCAAATGAGACGAATGTGGAACAGGAGAGACAGAAAAAGGGCAGAAAATGAAAACACTAACTGAGGGGTGCTCTGAGTCCAGGTTATAATGTATATCATATTACCCAGCATATACTGTATATAAATGTATATTAAAACTTCAAAGCAAAGACAAGTTGAAGAAAACAAAAGTCCCTAAACCGAGTCAATTAAGACACTCAAAGTTGCAAGTAGTGGATAAGACAGCAATGGGTCCCACTTGGCCATGGCAAGTGGACAAGACGGTCTCACCAACCAGGTCAACCACTGTATGAGAGCTCACTGGTTGTACTGATTTCCTCCAAATCCGCTCAGATTTCTGGCCTAGAAGTAGATAATCTGTATCCTAGCTTGTTCTGTTGACTTCGTTGTGGTAGAAAATAGACCAAATACAAAAGAGGACTTAACAAATACAATTAGATTCACATTAAATCCTTGCAGTGATACCTGAAATGAACAGTAATTCCACCCTTTAAAGACATACACGGGCTCTTGTGCAGAGGGCTCCGTAGTAACTTTTACCGCTGTAATCAAACTAGGCGACCAAAAAGATAGTGAGAGAGAAAATGTATCCTCAGAAAACTTCAAACAGGCCAGTTTACCCGGCAAAACTGAGAGCTGGATTTCAGACATTAAGAGAGAATTTGTAACACAAGACATCATCATAAAACTTTTTTTTTTGAAATGGTAAATGATCATTACCTCTAGAATGGCCATTTAGTTTTCAGAGAAATTTCTATTTCAAATAAACGTAAGCCTAACAACCTAGATTTTAAAAATCACTATTAATGGCTATTTTAATATGTTTAAATTCTACTTCCATGTAAAAGGCGAATATTAAGCCAACAAATTAATGTAATAGATTTTTTTAAAAAACATTTTATTAAAAAAAATTTTTTTAGGTCTGGAGTGATGGCTCATGCCTGTAATCCCAGCACTTTGGCAGGCCAAGGCGGCCAGATCACCTGAGGTCAGGAGTTAGAGACCAGCCTGGCCAACATGGTGAAACCCCATCTCTACTAAAAATACAAAAATTAGCTGGGCGTGGTGGTGTGCACCTATAATCCCAGCTACTTGGGAGGCTGAGGCAGGAGAATCGCTTGAACCCGGGAGGCGGAGGTTGCAGTGAGCCAAGATTGCACCATTACACTCCAACCTGGATAACAGGAGTGAAACTCCATCTCAAAAAAATAAAAATAAATAAAATAATTTTTTAATTTAGAAAGAATTTCAAGCTTAGCAAAAGTGATACATTCTTTATTCAGATTCACCTACTGTTAACATTTATGGTAGAGTGTTTTTATTTATCATTTGCATGCATTTATTCTGTCCCCTCCCACACGCACACACATCTGGGGCCGGGGAGCATCTGAGCGTAACTTACATACCTCATGGCCCTTTACTACTAAATACTTTAGTGTGTATTTACTAAAACTGAGAACATTCTTTCATGTTACCACAGTACAACTGCCAACTTCATAAACTTAACATTAATACAAAACTTTAATCTACTGTTCCTATTCCCATCTTGCCACTGGATTTATTAATATTCTTCATGGCATTTTTTTTTCTCTCCAGTCCAGAGTCCAGTGCAGGGTCAGACTGTGCAATTATTTGTCATGTCTCTGTAATAGGTTTTTTAATTAAAAATTATTCACTAGGGTATGAAAATAAATGTTCATTATAATACTTGAGAAGCATTACATGATCTTGAGTTGCCTTCAAAGATATTATATAAATTCATTTCTTTCATTTATTCATATAACCATACAAACAGTGCTATGCATGTGTGGGCAAATGATTTTACACCAAGTCACCCAGATATTTCAATAGGGAAAGAATAGTCTTTTTCAACAAATGATGTGGGAATAATTTATATCCATGGGTGAGAGGATGAACATTTATTTACTTTCTCATTTCATATACACAAATTAACTCAAAATTTATCACTGGTTTAAATGTAAGGGCTAACAGTACAAAATTTCTTTTAAAAACCATTTTTTAAAAACTTCGTAATTTTGTGGCAGGCAAAAATTTCTTAGCACATAAAAAAGCATGAACCATAAAAGAAAAAAGTTGATAAATGGGGTTCCATACATTTGTTCTTCAAAAACCACCACTAAGAAAATGAAAAGACAAGCCACAGACTAGAAAAAAAGTCTGCGACACATAAATCTGACAAAGGATTTGTATCCAGGATACCTGAAGAACTCTCATTATTGAGTTGTCACTCAATAAACAAATCAGTTAAAAATGGGCAAAAGATTCAAACGGACATTTCACAAAAGAAAATATACAAATGACCGCTAAGTACAGGAAACGACAATCAACAACATTTGTCATCAGGATCATACAGCTTAAATCCACCACACACCAAGTTTGGGTGAAGACGAACAACTGCAACTCTTGTGCGTTGCTGGTGGGAGGGTAGATGCTGTAAGTACTTTGGAAAAAGTCGGGCAGTTTTCACAAAGTGACAACGATGTACACTTACCATACAACAAAGCGACTGCACTCCCAGCTATTTCCCAAGGAGCATGAGACATGTCCAGCAGACGCTGAGTACATTTCCAGTGTTCATAGCAGGGTTTTCTGTAATAGCCAAGACTGGAAACAACTCAAATGTCCGCCAGCAGGGTACGGCTGACTTGCAGCACCGCTGCTCGCTGAGGCGCTCCCAGCAGTACGAAGGGACAAATGACACGCACACCTCAAAAGCACCAGCTGAGTGAAGGAAGCCGGAAACAGAGAATACGTGGAACACTCCATTTCCAGCAGCCCCCCATTATCTGTGGCTCACGCTGCAAGGTGTCAGTTACCCGTGGTCAACCACAGTCTGAAAAGATTAAACGGAAAATTCCAGAAGAAAACACTTTGTTAAGTTTTAAGCTGCACACCATGCTGAGAAGCATGATGAAATCTCGAGCTGTCCCACTGTGTCCCGCTTAGGGCACGAGTCTTCCCTTTGTCCAGCATGTCCATGCCACCCGCCCTGAGTCACTCAGTAGCCACCTTGGTGATCAGACCAACTACCGCACCATCACAGTGCTTGGGTTCAGGTGACCCTCACTTTATTTAATAAGAGCCCCACAGCACAAGAGTGGTGATGCTGACACACTGTTGTAACTGATCCGTATTATTAGTTATTGCTGCTAA
Source organism: Papio anubis (assembly GCF_008728515.1). Lineage (NCBI taxonomy): Eukaryota > Metazoa > Chordata > Mammalia > Primates > Cercopithecidae > Papio > Papio anubis. The sequence goes on from NC_044979.1 coordinate 6,433,496, forward strand.
TCTCTTACTGTACCTAATTTGTAAACTTTATGAAAAGTATGTATGCACAGGAAAAAAAGATCGTATACAGAGGGTGTGGCACCACCCACAGTTTCAGCCATCCACTGGGGGTCTTGGGACACATGCCCCACGGATAAGAAGGGACTCCTGTATACGAAACTCTGGAAAGTCAAATCCCACAGATGGACGCCTTCCTGGAGCAGAGGCTGAGGAACTCCCGCCAGCCATGGTCCCCGCTGTCCCTTAACTGTGGTGATTATCACCTAAGTATGTAAACTTTCTTTTCAAACCATACACTTAAAATGGGTTCATGTGACTCTATATAAATTACATCTCAAAGTCGAACTTTTAAAAACAGAGCAACATAAGAGAAAGTGACGGCAACGGGTCACTCTGAGTTGAGACGGCAGGAATGGCCTTGCTGAAAAGGTGGCATCAGGGACTTAAATGAGAAGAAAGACGCCCTAAAGAGGGGGCACATTTAGCCAATGTGTACAGTCTCTAACTCTTCATTTCTCAATGTTCTGTAACTGTGTGAGGACGTAAGATTGAGCCAAGTCGCCCAATTTTATTTTAACATTTTTAACATTTAATCCCCCATAGTTGCTATGGACAACAGGAAAACAATACGCACTATACTTCGAGACATTTCCTAAAAGCAAACTCCAGCTCCCACTCTAGTTCCACGTCGTGCTTTGTGTTGAGAAATTCTCATGTAAACTCAACAAACCCTTTAGTATTGAAGAATGAACAACCCTTGATCTGTTACCAAAGTAACTGTCCACCCTGTTCCTTCCGCCCTCTGAATACACTCCTGTCGTCCCCACCCTCCAACCCAACTCCTCCCCACTGGCAAATATCCCCTTTCACACAGACACACTTTAGCGAGAACTCCGGGAGAAAGCGAGAGCTTCTGTGCCCCAGGCCAAATAACAGGTTTAAATCTCATGTTTTGCTCCTGCCTGAGCTTTGGAACACAACAACTCCCAGCAGACATCCCCACGTCCACTGTCTACACGGATGTGGCACGCACAGTGGGTTCCGGATCCGTAAGAACGCAGAGTTGGTGAGGTCTCCTGCACACGCTTCCTGCACAGGCAGGCTGCCGTCCTACAAGTCTTCCACTAGCTCTGCCCAGATACTATTTCTAAATTAATGCTGCAAAGTACTCTCGTTTTCGTCACGTTGAGCTTCGGCCTAGAATTACTGAACTGAACTTTAGCTCTATGCACAGAACGACAGCCTCCGGGTTAGAAGGTCCCTGTGTGGCGCATCCTGAGGGAGGCAGGCCAGAGCAGACCTGCCCCAGACGGCACCTCCCAAGGACAAGGTCAAGGGACTGGCTCGTACTTCAGCAGCCCCTGAACCCCTCGCCCTAAGCTGTCCCACACCACCCATGGGGCTGACTCCCGGATGCAACTCTTTCCCCACGCCCCGCTGCCGACGGCAGAAGTTTCAGGGGACAAGGGGGACCTGCCAGAGCGACAGTGGAGGGTGGAATACAGTCTAAAAGGAACATACAAGTGCTAAGTGATAGGCTCTATCGAACTGTCAGCCTGACAGGAACACCAGATGAGAGCAGGACCCGACAGAAGACAAGCGTTTAAGAAGACGAAGCAGTACTGGCCCCAAACCCGGTTTTCCTTACAGGGCGTTTGGAGCCCTTCACAACCTGACCCAGCCTGCTCCCTGGAGCCAGGTGGGGATGCCCAAAGGCCTCACACTTCCCTCCACTGTCTGGTGCTGGGGCCTGAAGCAAGCAGCAAACCCCCTCACCCGTGAGCTCTCACGCCCTCATCTGTGACGACATCACCAGGCCGCTGGCAGGTCTGGGGGTAAATTAGAGGGTAATGACGTCAGCACCGGCCCAGGGAAGGCAGGACGGCGACAAGCACAGTGGGTTCTCTTGTTTGGCCCTCTCCGCCCTGGGCCATGCAGAGGCTTGAGCAGGGTCAGGTCTACACCCTGTCTGTCCACTCCTCCCTGAAGCCACCACTACACACAGCGCTCGGTAAGCAGGGACCCTCCACAGCCATCGTGGAATGAACGAGGAGCATTTCATTCGCTCTCCCCTCTGGAATAAAGGGGGGGTCAGTAAAGGAAAAAAGACTCCAGCAAGTAACTCAAGAACCAGAAACAATAACTGACAATTTCTGATTAAGTCCTTGGATTCTGGTAACCTCCTAACATTTCTCCCTAGTGCACAGGTTCTCAATCAGGGACAATTGTGCCTCCAGGGGACATTAAGTAACATGTGGAGACGATTTTGATTGTCGGGACTGGGTGGGGGTGGGAAGGTGCTACTGGCACTTTGTGGGGAGAGGCCAGAGATGATGCTAAACATCCTACGATGAAAATGTCAATAGCACCAAGGCTAAGAAACCCTGCCCTAGTTAGCGCTGAGCAGTAAAACCAAAGATGCCTGCGCACCAGCAAAGAGGGCCACTGGGGAAGTGGTGTGCCACTCTGCAGCTAATCCAAGACATGTAGGAGTCCCAAAAGGCAGCAGTTGCCCGGGGCAAAAAAGCAAAGGAAACCAGGCAAAATCCCTGGGAACTTTAAAAATAGAAAAGTCAGTCGGCTAGAGGCCGCAGCAGGTGAGGAATCTGCTGCCCTGGCTTGGATGTGGAGCGCCATTTCAGAGTATCACTTGAAGTCATTTCATGGAACACAATGACAGTGCCTACTCACTGCCTGACACAGCTGAAGGCAATTCCACACACCAACTCCTTTCACCTTGCCAAAAATGGGATAAAGCAGGTACTAGTCCCATCCCCATTCTGCCGAGAAGGACGCTGAGGCACAGTGAGATCGAGTAACCTGTCAAAGTCACACAACTGAACAAGCGGTAGAGAGGGCAGCACACACACCTGGCAGTCTAGAAGTTCACGGCCACGTGGCATCCACACCTGCAGACCTCGTGCTCACCACCATGCAGGATCCACGCACTCACCACACGGGGGCACCACCCCCCACAGCCCATGCACTCAGCACAGCACTCTAACCACCAGTCCACACAGCCTCCCTTCCCGTGTCACAGAATTCGGACCCCACATTGTATAGACCAATTTGTAAAGTAGCTCTCCCTGTGCTGAGCTGAAATCTGCCACCCACCTGGCCCTGGTTTCTCTCCTTCCTCGGCACTGCTCACCGTCCAGCCAGCTGCCCATCACATGTCCCAGGACAGCCTCATGCTCCCTGCAGGGTCGCCAGTCAAACAATGCTGCTTCCCTCAACCATTTCTCACAGGCCATCTTTTCAGGGCCTCTTGCTGTTCTGGGGACCCTCCTCTGATAAACTTCAAAATCCAACAACAAGCCTCTTATAACGTGGACTCCCCTCCGCAGCAGAACACAACACCATCGACACAGCATGTCTCCCCAGGACAAACAGAAAGCAACTCTGAAGCAGTGAGGTGGAGCCCTGGCCTTGAGGGCCAGTCAAGGTCAAAAGACTTGCCATCTCCTAATAGAGCAAAAAGTGCTCTGTGGCTGTAAACACCTCCATGTCCGATGCAGTGGGAAATGGAGGAAGCGTTACTACTTTTTAAATTATTATTATGCTTCCATTCTGGGGTACATGTGCCGAACATGCAGGTGTGTTACACAGGTATACATACACGTGCCACGGTGGTTTGCTGCACCCATCAACCCGTCATCTACATTAGATATTTCTCCTAATGCTCTTCCCTCTCCTAAGAGACCCACCAACAGGCCCTGGTGTGTGATGTTCCCCTCCCTGTGTCCATGTGTTCTCATCGTACAACTCCCACTTATGAGAGAGAACATGCAGTGTTTGGTTTTCTGTTCTTGTGTTAGTTTGCTGAGAATGATGGTTTCCAGCTTCATCTATGTCCCTGCAAAGGACATGAACTCATCCTTTTTTATGGCTTCATAGTATTCCATGGTGTATATGTGGCACATTTTCTTTATCCAGTCTATCATTGATAGCCATTTGGGTTGGTTCCAAGTCTTTGCTATTGTGAACAGTGCTGCAATAAACATATGTGTGCATGTGTCTTTACAGCAGAATGATTTATAGTCCTTTGGGTATATATCCAGTAACGGGATTGCTGGGTCAAATGGTATTTCTGGTTCTAGATCCTTAGTCCGTTTGAACCCATTCTTACCATCAACAACCACGTTGCACATGACAAACAGAAAATCAAAAATTAAGTGTTATAGTAACTGAAACCAAGGAAAACCTTTCTTAACACTCAACTACAAAAGCAATACCTCCCCCCTCGCCCAGATTAAATGGAAAAACTTTAATGGAAGGGTTATTTCCATTCTAAACAGAAAAGTTGCTTTATCAAGGAAAAGGAAGACGCCCTAGACCCAACTTCGCAGCCTTCACAGCCCCTCACACTGTCAGCATCCCTTTCCCGGTGCTTGAAAACACAAGAAATAAATCAGAGAGCAAACCACAACAAAGTCGGTCTGAAGCCTCTCAGCCATGCCCACAACAAACCATTTCTCAGTGTGACAGGTACTGTTATTACCAACACACAATCCAATTTTCTCTGAGAAAATGACATGGTTGAGAGTCTCCCTCTCATGCCTAAAATGTATTCAGCAGGAGTCTTGATGGGAGATTAAACACAAGATGTCCCCAGAGCAGCTGAGGGGCGGGATCAGGAGAGAACAGACTGTCCCCACTCATTTTCTTAGTACCCCTTCTCTAACTTTAGCTAGCTTGTTTGCATCAAAGTAAAATTGGTTTTCTAACTAGTCTTTTATGAGGATTAAAACAGTATCTGAGCTTATTATTTTTAAACTCAAGTGACTATCCATCATTACTCTGATGGCTTAAATGTGGCTTACGGTATCATTTGCTTTAGTTTCTTATTAACTATGCTTGTTTCACCTTCACAGTGAGGAAAAAGCAGAAAAAAAGAGAAATATGTGAAATTACCAATAAATGCATTCTTTCCATCTCATCTCAAAGTAAAGCAACAGTGCTTATTCTAATAATTCTGTACCTCAGAAATATAAACATTTAGCCTAATAGGGTTTTTTTGTTTGTTTGTTTGTTTGTTTGTTTTGAGACAAGGTCTCACTCTGTCACCCAGGCAGAACTGCAGTGGTGCGATCCTAACTCTCTGTAGCCTCCACCTCCCAAGTTCAAGGGATACTCCTGTCTCAGTCTCCCACATAGGTGGGACTACAGGTGCACGCTACCACATCCAACTAATTTTTTAATTTTTTCTTTTGTAGAGATGGGGTCTTGCTATCTTACCCAGGCTGGTTTCCAGCTCTTGGTCGTAAGCAATCCTCCTGCCTCATCCCCCTAAATTGCTGGGATTACACACATGAGCCACGAAGGCCGGCCTGCATTCTTAATCAATTTCCACAAGGAAGAGTAAGCAAACATTTTTTCTAAGAAAGAAAGGAAAGATGTCACAAATAATAACATTTTAGTATTTTAAAATCAAACCCCTTTATTTATAGAAAAGAAGCAGATTATCCCACACAACAGTCTAGAAAGAAAGCTCTCTCGGCAGCAAATCTAGCACAGACGAAACATTTTTAAATGCCCTATTAATCTAATACTGTTTTCAAAGTATGAAAAAATAGCATACATCACTGTTTTATTTCACTGCTTATAGAGCACAGACCAACGTGACAATTTTTTTTTTTTTGAAACAGGGTCTCCCTCTGTCGCTAAGGCTAGAGTGCAGCGGTGCAATCACAGCTCACTGCAGCCTTGACCTTCTGAGCTCAAGGGATCCTCCCACCTCAGCCTCCCAAGTAGCTGGGACCACAGGTGCGGTGCATTCCACTACAGCTGGCTAATTTTTTTTATAGATGGGGTCTCCCTGTGTTGCCCAGGCGGGTCTCGAACTCCTGGGCTCAAGCAATCCTCCTACCTTGGCCTACCAAAGTGATGGGATTACAGAGGCGTAAGCCCCTGCACCTAGCTTAACATCACTTCCTAAAGTAAGATTCTGAACTCAAGGTTTACTTTCGCAGTTTAACAAATATTTACTCAGCCTATCTGTTGAAATACTTCTTTCAGTAAGATTATAGAGTTGGTCTTCAAATCTAAAGTCAAACCCCCCAGACAGCAGACAAAGGCCCCTCAGGTCTCACCCCAACCTGCACCCCCGCCCTCCAGCCTCCACATCTCTGTGGTCTTGCAGACTCTGAGCATCTCTGAGGGATGTCTCCAGTGCCTGGAAAGCCCTCGCTCACCACCTCGCCAACCTGGCAACCCCTCCTTCCCTGACTCCCCTGCGAGAGCGCAAAGCCCCCAGGCCCCACAGTGTGCCGTGCATCTCATTCACTAGGTCAGCAGCACTTACTGAGCACCCCGCACGAGCCAGGAGTGTTCTAAGCACCGCAGGTTAGCAATGAATCTGACATATCAAAATGGTTGCCCTCTTGAGACGTGTTTCAGGTAGAGAGGCAGAACTATTAAGTTTAAATAAGTAAACATATATAGCAAATTAGCAGAACTATTAAGTTTAAATAAGTAAATATATATAGCAAATTAGGAAATGAATGTCATGGAGAAAAAAATAAAGCAAGGCAGGGCAAAATGGTGTGGGAAAAAGCTCCAAGGTGCAGTCTAGAGCAGGTGGTGAGGACGCCTCACTAGAAGACGGTATTTATTGCACTTCGCCCATAATGTGTTTGTTACCAACTGAAGGTCTGAGGAAACAGCACCAGGCAGCTCTGTCAGTGCCATTTTCCCAAAAGCACACACTCACTTCATGTCTCTGTATCAGCATTTTTTGCAATAACGTATTTTTTAAATGAAGGCATGTACACTGGTTTTTTAGACATAATGCTATTATACAATTAAACCATAATATAGTGCAAACATAGCCTTCATGTGCACCGGGAAACTAAAAAATGTGTGTGCCTCACTTCATTGTGCCATTCACTTCATCGGGATGGTCCAAAACTGAACCCACAAAATCTCCAAGTCACGCCTGTAATATTATTTATCACATATCAAGCTACTACACTTCACCCTCTGTAAGTGTGACCTGGTAATTCCATGAGACGCTTACACCTGGCCCATCCTGCACCTGAGGACACAGGGGCTGGGGAATGAGTGCAGTCATGATGCTAGGAAGCAGCTTGGCCCAAGTGGAGACCCACGTGCTGGAGCCTATACTCTTAACCACGACAATCTAAAAATAATACTGCTCAAAACGCTTCCCACAAAAGCCAAAGTCCGATATGACTGATTCTAAAAAAACATTTAATTCAGAAAACAAAGTGATCCCTTATCACTTTTGATACAATGTGAGAAATCGGCAAATCTCCTGGGTTACATTCTGGCGATCGGCAGTCTTCTGGACACTTTCCTGACACCAGCCCACAGTCATTCCCTCCCACAGCCCACTCAGAACTGTGACTGGAAATCCAAACACATTCAAAAACCGGTTAAACCGGGTCAGCATTTTAGCCAGAAAATATCCGCTCCACTCAAGCCAGCAGATTCTCAAATCACAATCATTTGATTCAAAAAGCACCATTAGTTACAGACTCCTGTGTATGCCAGATTATGCCAGTGAAGCATACATATCCTGGTAATGCAGTAAATCTTGACCTAAGCTAGAAAAGTATCAAAATTACCTAAATACAAAAAAAAAGAGTTGGTGCTGAAACGGACACAGCAGGGAGCATCAGGCCTCATCACAAATCATGTTTTTAAAGAATTTTAATCGCTTAAGAAAGTGCTTACAACACAGTGGTGTTAATACACAGCATATGAAACATACATGTAACAGGATACAGGATATATCTACCTAACCATATACGGTTCACGAAAATAAAAGGGAAAGATGAAGTAAGAACACAAACAGCAATGACCAGGTGTGGTGGCTCACGTCTGTAATCCCAGCACTTCGGGAGGCTGAGGCAGGCGGATCACCTGAGGTCAGGGGTTCGAGACCAGCCTGGCCGACGTGGTGAAACCCCGTTTCTACTAAAAATACAAAAATTAGCCAGGCGTGGTGGCGGGTGCCTGTAATCCCAGCTACTCGGGAGGCTGAGGCTGGAGAATCACTTGAACCCAGGAGGCAGAGGTTGCAGTGACTGGAGATTGCACCACTGCAGTCCAACCTAGGTGACAAGAGCGAAACTCTGTCTCAAAATAAATAAATAAATAAATAAACAAACAAACAGCGACTATAAAGGAGTAACTTCTGCTTTGTAATAGTGTTTTTTACATCTCAAATTTTCTATATTGAACATGAATTTCAGATTGGAAATCATGCACTCCGCTCATGTGTAGAGTCTAAGTTCTTTTCAGTGAAACTCTGACCACCCTCCTCCCTCCAACCCTGTCTCACAGCACACCTTTCACTTCCCACCTGGTGTCAGCCGTCGTCTATTTATTCAGTTCCCCATGTCAACTGGATTTCTCAATAGCCTGCAACCTTACCTTGCCGGATAAATGTATATTTCATGATGCCAAATAAAAGTCTCCATTTTAAACCACCTCTGCAGATGGAAAGGCCGTGTCTTTAAGCTGGTAAAAGAATCCCACAGCACATACCATTATAAACACCACACATGACCCAACAATCTCCTGAAATTTATGTCAGAAAGACTGGAAATAAAATCCATATTAACAGCAAGTTCTTAATATCAAATGTGGTATGAAAATTTTTGTTATTTTTAATTCCTGGAATACTAAGAGGCTCTCTTCTTAACTCCATTTGGCAGACACGCAGTGCCACCTATCAGCCATCCTCTGTAACTGCGGGTGCAAGGCAAAGAACCGCTCACAGACACGCCTTCCCCTCTCCCTGCTATTTCCGTGCCCACGACCACGACAGGCTAAGAGGACAGCTCTATTAGAAGCCCCTGCTATTTCTATATTGTGTTCTTGAAAATTTTTACTTCCTTAGGAACTGGAGCTTTTCACTGTCGAACTGAACCCAGAGATTGCAATCCCAGCAAAGTCTGAACAAACCTATGTCTAAAATACGGGCTGTTATGATACCCAACAGTGTCCAAGGAGAAATCCAAGCAAATCTCCAGGTCCGGCTCCAAACAGCTGCCTGACGGGAAGGGACATAACAACGAATGGCAAATGTCTTATAAGGATTACCCACACATCTTCTTTCCTCTAACCACCCCCTCTTCGGCCTGCAACTGCTGTGATTTGGCCTCTGCCGGGTTTCTCTCACGAGGCTACTCACCCCTGTGTGGTGAACCCAAGGGCTACCTCTTGAGCCTCATCCTGTGTGACCTCTCAGTGTCACTTAATAGGGCCCCCTAGCTTCTAGAGATTTCTTTCTCTTCTCTGGCGACTCCTTCTTGACTTCTGTGACAGTTAATTTTGTGTGTCAACTTGGCCAGAACACAGCACCCAGTGATTTAACCAGACACTAACCAAGGTGTTGCTGTGAGGGTATTTTGTGGATGGGGTCAGCATTATGGAAAGATTACCCTCTATAATGTGGTTGGACCTCATCCAATCAACTGAAGGTCTCAAGAACACAAACTAAGATTTCCCCGAGAAGGAATTCTGCCTGAGTGTCCAGCCTGCCAGCCTTCCTACAAATTTTGAACTTGCCAGCCTCAAAGGAAGCCAATTTCTTAAATTTTATAGATAATAGAGAGATAGTGGCCAGGTGTGGTGGCTCACATCTGTAATTCCAGCACTTTGGAAGGCTTGAGCCCAGGAGTTTGAGACCAGCCTGGTCAACACAGCAAGACCCACCTCTTAAAAGAAAAAGAGATTGTAAAATACCCACTATTGGTTCTGTTTCTGAAGAGCCCTCACTGACAGTCTCTCTGGTCTCCTTTCTCTTGCCCATCCTTAAAAGCCTGACCTTTCTGCTGGTTCAGGCTAAGGCCGTCTTGTCCTCACCTGCTACTCTCCCCCGGTGACATCCATTTGCAGACCTTTTATTTCTGTTAGCACACCTTTGGTCCCCAAATCTCTATGTCTGGCCCAGACCTGCAAAGCCTTCAACCTACAAATGCAACTCAACATCTCCACCACACTAGACTTAGTCTTTCGCTGCCTCAAAAAGGTGCCCCGCCCCTGTATCTCCTGTCAGTAAATGACCCCCCGCCCTCCTAGATAAGCAGCAAGAACCCCGAACCTTTTCCTCGCACTCGTCAAGCTCTCACCTATGCTCTGGAGCCTCTCTCCTCTCCCCGCTTCCTCCAGGAGCCACCTACGGCCACTTCCCAATACAGGCGCTGTCCTGCCTCCACGTGGTTCTACAGTGGCCTTCCGCCTGGTCTTCCTGAATCCAAACTCCATCTCCAATCTACATCCCCTGGTGCAGCCCAAGTGCCTTTCTAGAACTTAAACTGGGTCACATCACACCCCTGGAGAAAATCATCAACGCCCTCAGGATAAAATCTAACTCCATGCGAGGCCCCTCCAGGTGGATGTGCCTGTCTTTCCTCGGAGGCCCAGTTGGTAACGGTGGCCCCTGTGCCTTCCCCATAAGCCCTGTGTAACCGGGCCCCAAGCACATCCCAGGCTTCACACTCCCCATTCCCATGTTCAAACATGAGGTCCAGGGAAGCCAAATTCCCTCCAGACCCACAGGATCGTGCTACTCTCCTTCACCCTAGCGCTGCACACAGATCCCGCTGCTGGAAAATCCTTCCCCTCCCATGCTGCATTCCCTGCACTGACCAGGTCACACCAGCCTTCACTCCGATCTGAGTTGATCTGAGTTGTCCCATAGGGTAGCCGTTAGCCACATACGGCAATTTCAACTCACAATAGTTAAAGTTTAAAACGCTGTTCCTCAGCTGCACCAGTCACATGCCAGGGGCTCAGTGGCCACCCTGGGCAGCACGGAGAAGACACTGCCATCACCACCGAGCACCACTGGAGAACACAGACCCGGATCCTCACACTCCTGTCCACTCGGACACCCACCCCAGCTCCTGTGGCTCTCCTAGCACAGCCCTGCCATGCCCCGCTGCTCAGTGCCCACAGGGGGACCTGGCGCTCTGCAGGTGCTCACTGACATGACTCGATGCTGCCGCAGTGGCGGAGCTCCACCATCCATGTCTCCACCAGCCTCCCACGGCCACAGGTGTCTCAATGTTCTTGTGAGCTGGGCAAGTCAATGTCCAATTTCCAGTTGTTAACATAAGCCTTCCCTTCCCAGTAAGACAAAACCATGCCATTTTGGGATGTATCAACAGGAAGCATCAAACAGATGTTACGAGGGTTATTAGTGTGGAACTGGGGCTAAAAGAGCGGAACTCTGGAACGTTCTCTGCCCACTACCCTGACAAAACCAGAGCAGCTACCTTTTTATCTGTTCACATATTACACTTCAGCCAGGACTTCATCTGAATAAAAGACCTATTTGAAAAAAGATGAAAAAAACCAATGGTATGTATTTTTTTCTGATTTTCTCTCTTCAAATATTAAAGGTATTTAAACATACCTTTAAACATTAAAAACTAAAAATAGAGCCGGCGCAGTGGTTCATGCCTATAATCCCAGTGCCCTGGGGCTGAGGCAGGATGATCACTTGAGGCCAGGAGTTTAAAACCAGCCTGGGCAACACAGCAAGACCTCAATTCCACAAAAAAAAAAAAAAAAAATTTTAATTAGCTGCACGTGGTCGCCCACGTCTGTAGTTCCAGCTACTTGAGGGGCTAAGGTGGGAGGACTGCCTGAGCCCAGAAGGTCGGGGCTGCAGTGAGCTGTGATCACACCACTGCACTTCAGCGTGGGTGACACAGCAAGGCTCTGTCTCTAAATAATAAGTATATATTTATTATAAATATAACTCATTTACCCTGCAACGTGCTTCTCTAGTTTAAAATGCATTAACATAATTATACATATTCAAGCAATTTGTTACAGAAAAATCAATCCCTTTGCTATAGTAGGATGTATTCACATCTGCTTCACAAACTTCATGAAGAGGAGTTTTTAACAACTCCCAACCCACTGGAGCAGGCTAAAGATATTTTGTTGCTGGCCCCACCCTCCCACCTAGGTTTGTTTCCCACTACCTTCCCCACCACCGTAGGCTTTGGCCAAAACAGGCACCGTAGGCACCTGCCCACTCTCCTTCTATCTGCGCTCATTATCTTCCCTCCACCTGGCCTGTCCACCCACCCCCAGCTCTGCAGGCCAAGCTCTCAGATTCAGCTCAGACGGCAGCTTCTCAAAGCCTTTCTTGATCCCCTCTAATTAAATGCAATCTGCCCCTTCTCTCAATTACCATAATTTGCATGATTCACGTTAATGACATTTAGCTTGTAGAGGTTCCCATTAGAGTTATTTCAGTATTTTTAGCTTTTTTATAAGCTCTTGAAGACAAGAACCATATCTCGTATATACTTAAATCCTCTAATTTAACAACACTGTCTTGTACCTAGTAGGTACTCAAGTACCTCCTGAATAGAACTGAGAAGTAGAAAGACATCCATTACATTACAAAGCGATTCAAATTGGCCTCCCCCTCAAGTAAAAGCTGCAAGTTACTAAACACTGGCTGATCCAAGAGTGGGCAGGCGCTGATGGCGGGTCTCAAGTTAGCTGCACATTAGAGTCACCTGGGAAGCTTTTAAGATCCAGGTGCCCAGGCTCCACCCAGCCCAAGCCCAATTACATCAGAATCTCCTGGGGTGGGACCCAGACTCCGGTCCATTTCACAGCTCCTGGATGAAGCCCACAGTGGGCCGAGGCTTATGTTCACCTGCTCTCACACGGAGGCTTTCCCACAGGCCCCCGCCCCTGTCATTCCCGGAGGCGGAACAGATAAAGCAGATGTGTAAATACCCTTCTCATCTACAAGTCAGACTGAAATAAAAATCAGCCAGATGATGGCTACTTTCATCTAAAAAAGCTGTTTTGCTTGTTTAAAGATTCTGAATTTTTAGTCAAACTCGTAGAAGCAGAGAGCGAAACGGTAGTTACCAGGCACCGCAGAGTGGGGAGATGTTAGTCACACAGAACAAACTTGCAGTTACAAGATGGGCAAGCTCTGAAGGCCTAATTCCAGCATGCTGAGTAGTTAGGAAGAGGGTATGGTGTAGTGGAAATCTGCTAAGAGAGGAATCTTACATATTCTCACTGCACACACTGAAAAAGGTAGCTGTGTGAGGTGATGGGTGTCTTCACTAGCTTGATTGTGGTAAACATTCCACGAAGTATATACCTGTATCAAATCATCACGCTGTACACCTTAAATACACACAATTTTCCTGCTCTTGATGTGTGTGTATATATAGACATATAATTTTTACTTGTCAATATACCTCAATAATATACCTAACTACTCATAAAAATTAAAAATTATATTTCAATAGAGCTAGGGGAAAAAAGATTCTAAATTTTCCAAGCCATCTTTTATTCTCCTTCTATATTCTTGTCCTCTCCTCGTCTGTTAGTCTGAGTAACATAACTCAACAGCCAGGAGGGTTTCAGCAGAACCTAAAATACACACCTCCTACTTGCTTGGTAGTGCTCAATCCTACCAACCGTCCGGTGAAATAGAAACAGGCCAGCCCCACTGGTCCAGACAAGCACCTCAAGGCGCAGGTGTGGCAGAGGGAGAGAGACCACCTCTTCGGAAGCCAAAAGCACATCTTCAGGGCACCCACTCTGCTGGTCTATGTGGCCAGCAGAGCTGGTCAAATGAGGCTGTGAAACCAGTGAAAGCACACAGGTAGCCGAGGTCAGGAATCGGCAACATCACTCCTGGAGACAGGGCGTCTTACCTGGCAAGAGTGGCCCAGCAGGTTGGAAGCGCCACACAGTGAACCAAGAGGAAAGGCACACCCCTAAGACACAGGAACGCGCGCCGTCCAGAGAAAGGCGACTGCGTGCTCTGCAGAAGTACTTGCAGCATGTCTTCTAACCAGAAGAGTGTTTTAAAATTATTTTTAAAAACCCACAAACCTACCGATCTGTGCACTTGCACACACAGATTAGGGGCGTGCTCTCCGCCGCACTTAGGAGTAGGAGTTAGAGAAGGGAGCATAGCAGGGAGTGCACTGAGCAGGAGCGAACCTCGTCAGTGCAGCTTCACTGCTCAGATACTGCTTCTGGAGGGACCCTCCTCCATCCCACACAGTGAGAGTCCACCTGGGAGGGCTGACAGCTTCCAGAAACCGAGTCAGCAGAAGCCCTAGCCGAGCATGTGTGACTACCCTGGGCTGTCAGCAGAGCTCAGCAGTGACTCTTCCAGTCTTTCCTAAAGGCGGCACTGACTTGCTGAGGAACTAGCAAGGCCACACCTCCACATGCACCACCTGAGGAGGGTCCGCAGATGATTATCACCAGCCAACCCGGACAGTATTAGAACGAGGCTTTCATAAGTATCTCCTCACATGTCTACAACAGGCTCTCTCCTGCTTTTGTAAATAAAACTTTATAGGAACCCAGACACTCCTAGTCGTTCAACACGGTCTTCGGCTGCTCTGGCAGAACTGAATAAATGCAGCACAGACCATACGGCCTGAGGAGCCAAAATGATTCACCATCTGGCCCTTTACAGAAAAAGTTGGCCAACTCCCGGTCTCATATCACCATGGGGAAAAAAACACTAGAGCAGCTGTTACCTGGCAGGCTAACGCACAGAAACGGGCATTCTTAGGCCTCAGTATTCAACTTCAACTTAGTCATCAAGCCCCATACCTTGGAAAGAAGTCCCTTTCTTGGTGGCTACAGGAGAGGCAGCGGTGCCCACCAAACATTCTATCACCCTCCTGCTTCCAGTGTCCGGTGGAGGCTGGCCCAGGTGACGGCCCAGGGAGGAGGGGCAGAATGGCCCGCCAGCTGTCTCCTCCCCGGCAGCAGGGACCCGAAGCAACGTGTTCCCAAGGGCAGCCACAATATGGTGGCAGAGCCTACTGCCGACCACACCAGATATGAACCACATGCAAAGAAAGAAACCTTTGCTGCTAAACACTGAGATTTTGGATTAATTTTTCTCGTAACACATACTGGTCTACTCTAACTTAGAAAGATGGCAAAGGAGGTGGCCTCCTTTGTGTCTCTCCTTTCCCACAGCGGGGTACAGAGCTCAGCTATGTGACAAAGGAGAAAGCATGGCCAGCCCTAGGACAGTCGATCCTTCCCCCTCTCAACCCTACTTGAATTCTCTATCACTTGCAAGGCACTTGTAACACTGGAGAGGTCCTGTACAAATAACCAAGACGGCTGAGGGAAGACAGGATTTATTCTGCACAAACTTGACAGCCAGGGCCAAGCTACACCCTTCTGAAAGCCACAGAGAATAAATGGTTATCCTAGTGACAAAGTGGTCAGGGACAGGGTTTCCCTCTTTGAAGAATAATCTTGCTGGCTGTAGTGGCATGTGCCTGTAGCTATTTGGGAGGCTGAAGCAGGAGAATCGCTTGAGCCCAAGGTCGAGTCTGCAGTGAGATGTGATCATGCCACTACACTCCAGTGTGGGCAACAAAAAGAAGAATCCTCTTCCCTCTACCTTTTACATAATTTTCGTGTGATATGGTGGGATAAGCATAAGTCTTCAAAGACGCGGGAAATGGGCTTAAAAGTCAACCATGCCACTTGGCAGCCATGTGATCTCACCTAGCACATAACCCAGGTGCCTTTCACCACCTTTTCCCAACTCTGGGGCTCAGTGTCATTATCTACTAAATAACGGACTCCATCTACCTGGTCTCCAAGACCATCTCTACTCCAAAACTTCTATAGAAGTCCAGGGAACTAAACTGTCAAACAAGAAAATTCCCACCCCATCAGGAACAATCCGTAACTGCTGGCAGTTTCCTCTGCTTTATGGTGGGATTAAGATGGAACAGTGCTCGCCTGCTGCTGCTTTCACGGATGAGAAGACACAGCGAATGTCAGCCGGGACTGAAGTGGGAAGGACATGACCTGCTATCTTAATTTTCATACTCCAGTCTCTTTTTAGTTTCCCTTTCGTTGTACTTTTTATTAGACAAGTGTTTAAGAATATGCAGTAAAAACTGAACTATAATTTGTTTATACCCACAAAAGTTATCTAAACAGAAATAAATTTTAATTATAAAAAAATTTTAACAAAATTTTAAACAACTTTAAAACACAAAATGGAGAAAGTAAAACTTACTCATCATTCTACCCCAAAGACATTTTATTTACTTTAAGAGTTTAGCATATATAGTTCAAAAAATATGCAAACTATATTTTATATCAAATGAAATATATAAATTTTACAAGTTCCTTTTTCACTTTATACTGTAGCTATCTTTTCATCTGAATTTATATTGATTTACCTCATTCTTTTTAAAGAATGTATTTAAAATACATTTTAAAGAATGTATATACAAAGTATTGCACGGTACAGGTGACGCAATGCTGAGTGCTGTCTGTTGAGCCTGATTCTCTTCTCCGTACAGTTCAGCAACCTGAGTCTGAATGAGGCGAGTGAGTCATGCCACCGAGCTGACGGCAGGACTCCCTCAAGCAAACACTGATAAAGGTGCAGGAAGGCGAACTGCCCATCACCACCCGCTCGCCATCTCTGGCTGTCAGCAGGACTTCTTTTTACTCAATAATCACATAGACTAGATTTTCCTCATTCCAGGTTTCAAAATTCCCTGCAATCAAAGAATTTTGGGGAAAAAAAAATACATGAGCATATTCTATCGGACTGTCCCATTTTGGGTTCTAACTTCTATCTGACAACACCACATCAGCACTAAACCCACATATGCATAAAACGAAATCAAAGGAGTTCACGGAAAGCATGGGAGAGCGTATCGCTCTTACTTTCAATCAATATGTGTGGCTAAAACTGTTCAACTTAAAACATATCTTGTCAGATAATAATAAAATATATTTACAATACTTAAATACTTCCAGTCGGCCGGGCACGGTGGCCCATGCCTGTAATCCCAGCATTTTGGGAGGTCGAGGTGGGTGGATTGCCTGAGCTCAGGAGTTTGAGACCAGCCTAGGCAACATGGTGAAACCCTGTCTCTACTGAAATACAAAAAAAAAAAAATTAGCTGGGCATGGTGGCATGCACCTGTAGTCCCAGATACTCAGGAGGCTGAGGCAGAAGAATTGCTTTAACCCAGGAGGCAGAGGATGCAGTGAGCCGAGATCGCACCACTGCACTCCAGCCTGGGTGATAGAGCAAGACTCCGTCTCCAAAATAAAATAAAATAAAATAAAAATTCTAGTTAACTGAGTCATTTCCATTTTCTCTTACAATTATACTGTCTTTAACAAATCCTATGAAACAGAAGGTGAAACAGGAATATCTACTAGTAATAAATAGTAATACCGTCTTCTAAGAATGATGGGCCTTTAACTGTGGAATGAAATCAAGGTACCTTACCCACACAGCTTATACCTTATACAGCGGACGCCGCACATCAATGGGGCAGTTCTGTATGACTTCATCAACAACATCTGAGATGGATTCCATAAAGTCTGGGTTGGCAAACTGAATTGTATATCAATAGAAAAGAAACATTACACATTTCTCTCAAATAGAACAACATGAACACTTTTTTTAAAGTAACTTTAACAAACATACAATTTATTATAACTTAAAAGAATTCACATTGGGGCCAGGCACGGTGGCTCAAGCCTGTAATCCCAGCACTTTGGGAGGCCGAGACGGGCGGATCACGAGGTCAGGAGATCGAGACCATCCTGGCTAACACGGTGAAACCCCGTCTCTACCAAAAAAATTCAAAAAACTAGCCGGGCGAGGTGGCGGACGCCTCTAGTCCCAGCTACTCGGGAGGCTGAGGCAGGAGAATGGCATGAACCCGGGAGGCGGAGCTTGCAGTGAGCTGAGATCCGGCCACTGCACTGCAGCCTGGGCGACAGAGCGAGACTCCGTCTCAAAAAAAAAAAAAAAAAGAATTCACATTGGAATGAAGGATATGTCAAATGAATCCCACGTGACTACATGTGCGTGGGGTGGTGATGACATATTTCTCCTCATGAGGTAAAATGTATGGATTTAGTGAAGAAAAAATACCGATAATATCAAAGACAGACCATCCCCACACCATGAGCACACAGTGATTCAGCCTAATAAGAGCAGTGGAGAGTATGTGCACGATCCACGTGATACGCAGTGAGAAACGTGAGTTTGACATATCATTTGGCAATATTCGTATTATGAGAAAATCAGGATATAAGGAAAAAGAAACAGGTTCAATGAAAGATTAATTAAACCTGGTCTAGAAGATGGAGGGAAGTGTTTTGTTTAACGAGAAGTGTTTGTTTAAAATGAAACAATCCACATGATAATCACGTTATTGAATAAACAGCCTTAGATTCAATTCCATGAGTTAAACAAGCGTCAACTCAATTACATTTCATTTGAAATATGTTAAAAATCAAAGAAAGCTTGAATGTGCACTCTCAGAGGAAGGAGGAGGCCACTCAGGGGCTCACAAGCTGTTCACTGGACATTTGACCATTCTATGTCCACTTCAAATCCATAGATTAAAAGCGGGCATTCGCTGGATTATCATTGCCATCGTTTTATTCTTCAGATTACTAGTGAGGTATACTTTCCAAGCTGTTTCTCTGCACAAAACAGCCATATACACATCTAAAACCAAACAGCAGCTTGTAACCCACCTATCGAATACAAACTGAAGTAGCCAGGAATATATATCAAATATAAATAAAATGCATTATATGTAAATCTTAAAATGTGCCTCTTAATTACTGCTTTCTGCAAAAGTACTAATAATTCCTTACAACTACTAGTTAAATGATGACATTTCTAATTCTTAAGATTACCTAAATAACAGAAATGCTGGCCTTAGACAGAAGACTAACCTAACTTGCAGCAGGGAACAGAGCAGGATCAACTGTCCAGGGTTAAAATTAGAAGTTAGGAAGGGCAATCACCAAAGATGGAAAGGTTATATGTTATCCCACTCTGAGGCACAGGCAACCTCCACACAGTCCCTGAGATTATAGCTACTCGTAATACTAGCATGTGACCACCCCACAACCCTTGAAGATTACTTTTAGTTCTATTATCGTCTATTGCTCCTATAAGTCTTCCTATTTGTGGTATAACCCATCTTTAATTATTAACACAGACAGCCAAGAGGAGAGGCAAACTGAACAATCTGTCAAGCAGACAAACGGCCCGGGGGATGCGGGGAGACAGAACGACGGCCGCCCTGCTCACAGGCCCTTTGCTGGGAAATGCTCTTTCCGCACTCTGGGTGGCAGTACCGCTCCATCCCACACACTTGAGCACACACAAAAGGAAACATCTTACCTCCGGGTGAAAGAATATTTCAGGTCCCAGGAACCTTTCATAACCAACGTCTATAACAAACTTCTTCTGGTTGATTGCGTTGATACCCGTGTACTGTTTGATCCACTTCCGGGGATCCACATCATACTTGGCAAATTCCTTGACTATATCAGGGCAAATGTAACAGTATTTCTCCTGCATACACACACAAAGATGTTGCCAGGCATTAACAACCGCCCAGTGTCTCTGCCCTCAGACAAATAACCAGGAACCCCAGGCAGTAAACACGCCCTGGGATCAGAACCACCCCCACCGTCACTCCAGTGTGGATACGTGTCAGGTCTCACATTCCATCGTCTTTCACATTAGACATGGTTACACCTGGACTCTGGACAGGTAAGTCTGCTTTCTCTGCAACTCAGCTATTAATCTCAGCCTTGGTCTATCCAATTCTATCGCTGTCATATCTGAAATGATGTCTGCAGGTGTCTAGAAAGCACGTCTTGCCTTGTTCCTCTCAGGTGCCCCCTATGGCCTGCCCTGGCACCCCTCTGTTGTCCACACCGGACCAGCAGACCCATGCTGCAGCCTCACCTACCGAGAGCAGCACTGTCTACACCCTAACACCTGACTGCAGAGGCTTCTTTCGGTCCCAGCATCCACAAGCTGGGTGGCCACTGTCAACCTGCCGGTTGTTAATCTGGTGTGGAGCTGGCCACAGCACTGTCACCGGCTCCACTGACACCATCTCTTTGCCTAGACATAGTGTACCTTGTTGACTGGGTCTTCTAAGTCCCTCAATTAACACAGATTTACTGTCTAGGCACTTGGGAGACACAAGTGAGCGAAACACACACAGATCCCTGCTGAGATTACACTCCAGCTGGGAGTCAGACAACAATAAGCAACCATAACAAGTAAATGACATGGTAGGTTATAAAGTGATAGGTCCCAGGGAATAAAGGAAAAGGAGAGTCAGGGGGGAGGACTGGAGCTGCCAGGATGCTGCTGCTGTGAGAGAACCCGCTAACGATCCCCGCCCTGCACCGACAGGCAGCCTGAGGGATGCGAAGTGTTTCCTGAGTATCTGGTGAGATTAATATTCTTGGACACCTTTGTGTTGATACGTGTCCTTAGAGCTGGCCTCAGCCAAGCAGCAGGTGACCCCCAGGTACTCGCTGCCTACGGGAAACACCAGGTGGGCTGCCCAGCTGGCACTCAGCACACCGTGGAAGGAATGGTTCTCTCAAGGACCTCCAAAGACGTTCTTGTGGTATTAAGTTTAAAGTTTCTTAGCATCCCTGAAACATATTCTAATGCCATCTTCTGGGTATCTTGGATATACTCTAGCAGAATTTTAAGAAGACTGACAGGCAAGAAGTGTTACACAACCCTGTGTTCCTTGATGACACAGAGAAACAGGGTCAGCTGATTACAACCTCAAATCAACCAAGACTGGAGACAAAGGCATTCAGTTCTCCTCACAGGCCTGGTCAACATCCCACAGCATCTCAGCTCACTTAACTCAAATGCTTCCTATGAAATGCTTCCATGGAGTTGGGTGCAGAGTAACAGGCTTAATCTTAAGGTTCAGGATTCATGATGCAAGGGTGGTGTGTTCACGGTACACACTCCCTCAGGCCTGCTCACGACCACAGAAGGCCATGGCAGTAAAGGGAAGCAGGGGGAGCTCTAAACCACGCCTTTCAGGATCTGTTCCTTTAAAGAGAGAAGTGAGGCAAGAACTAACAGGGCTACCCCACACAGCAGGGCCAGGGCAGCTGATTTGGAGGCTATGAACAGAGTCTCTTTTACTCCCAGCCTTCACAGGAGGGTGACACACAGTCACATCGAGCACACCAGCCCAGATTTCAGGGTCCAAATTGGAACTCCAACAGCCCTGAGGAGAGTGTAAGGCCCAGCATGAGGGTCAGGAAAGCCCCTCCTTAGCAGTGCCGCTCAGCAATCCTGGTGGAAATAGGAAGGACTCAGACCCACTGGAGTGGACCCTGGGTATCAGTAACAAGAGGCTCAATTCTTTTTTTTTTTTTTTGAAATAGAGGCAAGATCTCGCTATATTGCCTGAGCTGGTCTCGAACCCCTGGCCTCAAGCAATGCTCCCGCCTCGGCCTCCCAAAGTCCTAGGATTATACGTGTGAGCCACTATGAAGGGGCTCCATTCTGACTTACATTTCTAACAGAGTTGGAGTGGCAAGGGAGCTTGGATCAAATAGTCAAATATTCTTCCACTGAGGAAAGGCAAAGAAAGGAGACGGTAACCCCTTAGGAAAAATTTTAGTCTAAAAAAGAATGTCTAATGATACCTCAGGAAACCTCCCCCTGAGATGGAAGGGACCACGTCTTCCCCATGTCACCATTTCAGCACTGAGAGCCTCCTTCCCAGGAATCTCTGGTTCCAGGTAAAGTACGGCAGGTCATACCCAACTGCAGAGCCTGCCCCATGCCAGTGCTTCCTGTCCTAAAAACACCTCGGGAATCATCTCTGATGCTTCCTTTCCTTCAAGCAGCCTCAGTTACGAGGTGCTGAGAAGGGAGGAAGGCAGTGAGGAGAAGGGTGGGTGTCAGGCTCACCCTCCTCAAGCTCCACTACACTCAGAAACTGTGCAGTAAAGGAAGGAGATGCTTATGGCCACACGTCACACCCACACCTGTGTGTGAATTTTGTGCAATAGCTCTGGATTCTAGGGTGGCAGTGTTCTGCTGCTGCAGTCGCCTCCTGATTCTACAGTGAAGCATGGAGGCAGTATGGAAGGAGCGCTCTGGTAGTTGAGGCTCTGGCAGTGAGGTTCCAGCTGAACAATGCGCCTCTGCATGCTAGTACACTGCACCAGCTACCAAGCTGTTCTCAGTGATAGCTGGAACCTCAGAGCACCTAGTTTGGAAGAGGTTAAGCTTTACATCTTCAGCCCACTTAACTCAAGGGGTAAAACAAATCAAGCCCCACACTCATGGGAAGGGGAGAGGAAGGAAAGGAGGAACAGGGATGATGGCACCAAGGGGAAGTGTCCAGAACACCATCTCTCTCACCCCCAAACCAGCCGGTTTCCCATCTGTTTTTACCTTAATGGCTTTTGCTGTCTCCAGTGACTGCTCAGGAGGGATTCCCACCTCCCTCTCCCTTAGCAGCTGTTGAATGAAATACGTAATATCTCTACCTGCAATCGGGATGTGTTTGATGCAGCTTCCAATAACATAACCTTCTGCCTAGGGAAGAAGAGGAGGCAAAACAGCTGTGTTAGTGATTCTGTAGTGGAGAGCAGCCTGGACTCACAAGGTTTCCTGTCTCAGCCTCCCTGTCTGCACCTCACAGCATTAACAAGCATTTACAGAATCCCCACCCTCTGCAAGCTCGGTACAGAAGGTCTTTCAAAATGACTGCATACGTAATTCCATTTATATTCAAACTTCCAGATTATTCCAATAATCTGACGCTCTCCGAAAGCAACCAAAATGATGTCTTCATTAGGAATATGAAAAGAAAAAACACACAGGATAGTTCATTTCCAAAAAGTAATGCTGTCTGTGAGAACACTAAACCCAATAGGTTTTTTCCCTAACAAAAAGGAAAAAGTTTTATTTATAAATTGTTAAGCCAACTATAAATCTACTTATGTTTAAAAGTCAGCAATTTGGTTAATACACAGGGCTTAGATTCTAACAACCTGGACTCCAATTCCGGCTCCACATTTGCAAGTTTCACATGCTTCAGCCTCAGCGCATTTGTCCATCATATGGGGCAAACAATACCCTGCAGGGGCCAATAATACAGTTCAGATGAAACTGTGTGTGTTGAGCACATAGCACTGCTTTTGGGGGTGGGGAGCCTCTCATTCCACTGCCTCCCTGAGCCAGTGAAGGTATGTCTGTGAGGGACCAGGAAAGAAGGGTGACCACCACCTGTGCCGATCAATGGCAGGACCGGTGTAAAGTATCCACATGCCCACAGCAATGATGGGTCCAAAGCTCCCTCATCAGCCTTCCTGTGGGCACAGACCTGCCACAGGAGCCACAAGCTTGGACACACATCCAGCTTGTTCCACAGGGGTGAGCAGGATGCTGACCGTCAGAGTGGACAACGCCTACCGCTGGATCATCCGGTAAAGACCCTCAGGTTTCACGTTACAGCAATCACAGCTTCTGTGCCACACTCCCCAAGTGAGACAGAAGGGAACAGAAGTGAAACGCTGACTTCATTTTACACACGTATTCATTCTAATAGTTGCATCTAGTCACCAGTAAAGTTCCAAGGACAACTTACTGAATTCCTCCTATGGTTTTTTTCTGATGTACCTAACTTCTAGAAGCAAAAAAAGATTTAGCCTTTCTGTAGAGTCCAAGTATTTGTAAAGTATTTTAAGATGGAGCTAAAAGATATGTACAAATTATTAAAAATCAACTTAAACCCATAAAAATAATATTAGCTTTCTAACACATAAATTATTCAAAATTACCACATTCTATGCATTACACGTAATATTTTCTAAAATACTGTTAAATAAATATCAGCTCATGACAGTGGTAAAAATATTAAAACAAGATACATGTCCAACAACAGAAAAATAAATTATGTACTTCTTAAATGTATTTTCACAGAATATTTAACCACAAGACAAAAAAATTAGGGTTAAATCAATATGCAAAATATAACTTTAGGATTGTATTATATATAGAATCCCAGACCAGACATGAGACATTCCAATTGTGTTTAAAGTGTGTGCGTGTGACATGTGTCTTAGAAAAAGAGCTCAGGCTGGGCACGGTGGCTCACACCTGTAATCCCAGCACTTTGGGAGGCCAAGATGGGCAGATCACCTGAGGTCGGGAGTTTGAGACCAGCCTGACCAAGATGGAGAAACCCCGTCTCTACTAAAAATACAAAATTAGCCAGGCATGGTGGCGCATGCCTGTAATCCCAGCTACTCAGGAGGCCGAGGCAGGAGAATCTGGGAGGCAGAGGTTGCAGTGTGCCGGATCGTGCCATTGCACTCCAGCCTGGGCAACAAGAGTGAAACTCCATCTCCCAAAAAAAAAAGAAAAATAGCTTAAAGACTATACAAATAAAGGCATAATACAAGTCTTTGGGTGGCTTTACAGGTAATTTTATTTCTTCAAATTTTTCTATTTTATCCAAATTTTCAATGACAATGTAATTTTTATAACTGGGGGAAAAACCGAACTAAGATACGATAAAAAATCTTTTCAAACAACTTTCTTGGTGGGCCTGGACATGCTGTGAAATGTATTTTCTTCCCTTTTCCTAAATCAGACATAAGAAATAGGCAGAGAACCAAAGGCGGAGCAGGCCAGGGGCCTAGGGGCCTCATCTTGGATCTCAGCAGCGCAGCTCTCTGAGTAAACAGCAGCCTGAGTTCTCAGTGAGTGCTCTGCACCCAGGGCACTAACTCTTCTCGAGATCCACGGACAGGAGTGCTGAGACTGGCTTGAAGGAGGCTCAAGTCTAGAGTACACTTCACAGGGCAGGGCAGCCACCTCTCCTCCCCACGGGAAGGCCCATGGCCAGGAGTACAAGGCACGGGTGCAGGAGGTTGGCCTTTTTCTCCCTGACTGTAGGCACATGGACCATGAAGCCTTTCCACTGCAGTGATTCCTAACCTTCAAGGAATTAAAGGCATTAGTATTAGTACATCATCCCATCACCTCTCAAAATGAAATGGTGACTATTTTTTCAATTAAATGGTCTTTGAAAATCCTAATTTGCATTTTAAAAGAGCTATGTGTGTATGTAAAAATATACACATACACACACCCCCATATACATATGCAGAAACACATCTGTAACATAACAGAAGTAACTAGCAATGGTGGTTCCTGAGGAGGAGACCTCACAGGAGAAAAACCAGGATGAGTCTGACTTCCCTCTGAATACCTTCTTCAGACACTTCCGATACATTTTCCAAAAACATGAATTTAAGATAATTCCTTTAAACAGTCCATTGGACCAAAAGAAAAATTCAGAGATCTCTTGAGACCCAAATTAGGAATCACTTATCTAAAACCAAAAAGTGGTATTGCGGAGCCTTCTGCAAGCCAAAATGTACAATCTCCCATTCTTGGCTTTTAAATAACCTTTTTTTTTTGAGACGGAGTTTCGCTCTTGTTGCCCAGGCTGGAGCGCAATGGCGCGATCTTGGCTCACTGCAACCTCCGCCTCCCAGGTTCAAGCAATTCTCCTGCCTCAGCCTTCCAGGTAGCTGGGTTTACAGGCATGTGCCACCACATTCGGCTAATTTTGTATTTTTAGTAGAGAGAGGGTTTCTCCATGTTGGTCAGGCAGGTCTCGAACTCTCGACCTCAGGTGATCTGTCTGCCTGGGCCTCCCAAAGTGCTGGGATTATAGGCATGAGCCACCGCGCCCAGCCCTTAAATAAATTTTTAAAACAAGAAGCAATTTTTCCAAGCCTGAGCTGGTTGCAATTCACATCTTTTCACAGAACACAGATGTGCTCCTTCAAATGGCCATGCACTGCACCTACAAATTGAACATCCAAAATGATGTCTATCTCCCAACACGTCAGAATGATAACTCTGGAAAATATTCTTCTGATGTTACACCCATGGTGTAACAGAGGCTCTGTAGATCCAGAGACATCCTGGACATTCTCTGACATTCTGACTGTAGAAATATGCCACCATGAATTTAAAATTGCCAAAGCCACAATAATTGGCCATCTTTTTCATTCTTTCCCACATACTTGGGGAATTCAGTCAATTCCCTTATATAAGGTGGCAAAAAAATAAAAAACTTTTATTACCTTTTCTAAGTATAACTATCATCTGAAATGTATTTTCATTGCAGAAGGCTGTTTTTTTTTTATTTGCATCCTTACCTCGAATCAGGTGTTAAGCCTACAGAGACATACATACATTAACCATTCTGCTTACCACTGGGATAACATGGGTGACTCCATCTCCGCTGTCAATGACTATCCCCGTTAACGTACGTTCGCCCACTTGTCGAGATGTCCAAGATGCCGCCAAGGCCAGCACTGCCTGGAGAAAAGACATGGAAACCACTCGCACATGGGAACTCTTTCTAAAGCATCTGTGGGCCTTTCCAGGTCCAATCAACAAACTCTCTTACTAAATATGTCTGAGTAACTCTTTCCTTTTCCTATCCATTCTCTGACCCCTGTCCCTCAAATTCCAATTCAGACTTGGACAACTAACACGAAAATGTTGAGACTTAAAACTATAGGAGTCAAGTTTTCGATAAAGAAACCTGGCTGAATGTGGTGGCTCATGCCTGTAATCCCAACACTTTGGGAGGCCAAGGTAGGCAGATCACTTGAGCCCAAGAGTTCAAGACCAGCTTGGGCAACATGGTGAAACCCCATCTCTACAAGTAACACAAAAATTAGCCAGGTGTGGTGGCACGCACCTGTACTCCCAGCTACTTGGGAGGCTGAGGTGTGAAAGTTGCAGCTAGAGTGAGCCATAATTGCACCACTGCACTCCAGCCTGGACAACACAGTGAGACCTTGTCTCAAAAATGAAAGAAAAAAGAAAAGAAAAGAAACCTGAAGTTTTGCAAAGAAAAGCCAGTGAAAAAGATATTTCATTATAGAATCATAAGATTTTAATTTCTAATTCATTGGTTTCCAGTGTGGGGCCACAGATTGGCAATGAGGTCACTTGTGGAGTTGTTTAAAATACAGACTACTAGGCCTCACACCCAGGAATTCTAAACTGGAAGGTACAGGGTAATTTTTCAACCAAAGAAAATGTTGCCCCAAAGGGAACATCTGGCAATGTCTGGTACCATTTTCTTTGTCGGGGTGGGGAGGCTTGAGGTGGGGCTGCTGTCTTCTAGTGGACAGAGGCCAGGGATGCTGCTAAGTCCCCTGTAATGCACAGTGCAGCGCCCAAAACACAGGACTACCCAGCCCAAAGCACTGAGGGTGGAAAACGCTGCTCGAAGATGAAGCCCAAAATCTGTACTTCTAAAAAACATTCTCCAGGTAAACTTGCTGCACAGACCACTTTGAGAACCACCAGTCTTACGTCTCCTAAAGTGTTTCCCTATCCCATGGAATACAAATAACTTAGCCAGGGGGAAGATCTGTAGTTAAATGAATTTGGAAGTGCTAGAATACATAGATTTCGACACAGGAATCCTCAGAGCCTGGACTGTGCTGACAGGCACTGTGAATCAGCCCGAGAAAGCTGCAGGATGCAGCACCGCCCAAATTCATCTTTCTATGGAACTCTTCCTCCTTCTCCTCCTTAGAAGTGACTAGTAGTAGCAGGAAACATTTGGGCAACACCCATCTCATTTATTCCCCAAAATTTCAGTCAATTCCCTTATATAAGGTGGCAGGCAAATAATGACCAAATGCGACCAAATGCAACCAAAAACCATCATACCCAGAACAGCAGCTTCAGAACAAGTTCTGCGAGCTCATGAAAACACAGGGCCCCTCAGAATCAAGTACACCGGGGCTCATAAGAGCCCAAAATCAGAAAGCGGAAACCTCTAAAGGTATTTATTTTGTTTTTCTGATCAAAGTAAGTCAGAGATGCCAAAAGAAGAGGCACGTCTACACCTGTATCTTGTCACTCAGATAAAAATGCATTAGACTTTAATGCATGTAAAAAGAGCCAGACGACGTCTATACCAAAAAATGGCATAAATATGAAAAGAAAAGTCACAGGACACGTCCCCTGTAGTCCTGAATGGCATGGGGGCGGGGCAGGGAGTGGAAAAAGGAAGGGTGCACAGTGCAGTCTTCCAGCGGAGAACCTTGGGAAATGCCATTGCTTCCACTATTAGACAGCTCACGTGCTTCAGGAATCACAAAAACAACTGCTTTTACCTGAACTGCAATGTAGAGTCCTGGTACGTTAAACGATTCAAACATAATTTCTGCAAGATACTCTCTGTTTTCCGGTGTATTGAGTGGAGGCTCTGTCTGTAAGAAAACATTCACTATATTTAGTATTTGCCCAAATTTCATGTAAATACATCAGAACCATAAACAGGTTAACCAGAAAGTATGTTAGCAAGGACATTATACAACTCCCTGATTTTAGAGATAGAAGATGCCCAAAGTGTATTAAAGAAATCTGGCTGTGGGCCTTAAAAGCTTTAAGATGGCAGAGTAAAGACCTCTCTGAAGGCTTCTGTTCTTATTACCCACCCAAAATAAGAACAAGTTACAGAAAAAGAAACTCTGTCTTCAATAACATAACACCTAAACACCATGAAACTGAATATCCCAGAAGCAAGTTGCCAAGGGCTGTGAAAACACAACCAAGATGAGTGAGGACACCAAAGCCAAACCAGTGACTTCAGGTCTCAGCAAAGGAGAGCCAGAGGAGCAGCAAGCCCTTGCTCAGGACAGGCCCAGTGTGAGGAGCCATAGGGTGGCAGAGCAGGCAAGGTTAGGCCAAGCACCCTTACAGTCCAGTGGCAAGGGAAGAGCCCAGGGCAGAGCACAGCTTCCCCCAGACGCTGCCCAGGACCTCCCCAGCCTACCCACACGCCATTAGTTCAGAAGAACTCTGCTCATTCAGAGACGAGTAAGGGACACAAAGAAGCCAGCCAACAGTGATATAAAAACACTCAAAGAAAAAGAAAAGGGACAGAGAAAATAGGAAAAACAAATGGCAGACAAAAAAACGCCTATCTAGGGGCAGGTGGGTAGCTCACATCTATAATCCTAGCACTTTAGGAGGCTGAGGAGGGAGAATCATTTGAGTCCAGGAGTTTAAGACCAGCCTGGGCAAACTGGTCGAGACCCCACCTCTACGAAAAAATTTAAAAGTCAGTCAAGTGTGGTGGCACATGCCTGTGATCCCAGCTATTCGGGGAGCTGAGGTAGGACCACTTGAGCCTCAGAGGTGAAGGCTACAGTGAACCGAGACTGTGCCACTGCACTCCAACCTGGGTGACAGAGCAAGATCCTGTCTCCAAAAAGAAAGAAAAAAAAAACGTATCTGGAAAAATATTAAAACAAAGCAGATAAAAATTCCCAAGAATTTCCAAAGACATTTCCAAGAATCCAAGTATCTATTTTAAAATAACCATCATCAAACAGGAGGAAATGACAGATAACAGAAACAGAAAAAGAATAAATAAACCTGATTTTTGTCATTCAACAATATACTATGAACATTTTTCCTTGTCAACAAATATGGGTCTACATCTCATATTTAAAACTGAAAAAATAAAAAGTCCCTGGACCTTTGGACAAAACGTATACATTACCCTTTATTAAGAATGAACTGTGCTTCCCACACCTCCAATTCATAGATTAAAGCCCTAACTCCCACTGTACTATAGTTGGTAACAGGGCCTTTCAAGAGGTCATCATGGTTACCTGAGGTCATAGGGGTGGGGCCCTAATTTGATAGGACTGGAGGAAGGTCTTCTAAGAAGAGGAAGAGACACCAGAAATCAATCCCTCTCTCCTATTCTCTCCCCACTCTACACTCACACAGGGGAAAGGCCTGTGAGGACACAGCAGGCAAGGGGACCACATATAAGCCAGGAAGAGGGCCGCACCAGGAGCCAACCCCGACAGACCTTGATCTTGGACTTCTAACCTCCAGAACTGTGAGAAAATCACGAACTGTCTGCTGTTTAAGCCACCCAACCTGTGGTATAAACAAAATTACAGTAGCCAAGTAGACTAATACACCCCTACGACAGGGAAAGTACAGTCAGCCTCAGCCTTCAACACTGCTACATTTAACACTAGGACACATGCGGCCACACTTAGAGTCTTCAAGGGAAGAAGGTACAACCCAAGAATTCTACATCTGGCCACAGTGTCAGTCAAGTATGTTACAAAATCAAAATATCTAATATTTGAGACGACGGATATGCTAATTACCCTGATCTGATAACCACACATTATATGTATCAAAACTTCACTCTGTACCCCATAAATATGCACAATTATTATGTGTCAATTAAAAAAATAAAACAATAAAATAAAATACTAAGGAGAAAAAATATATATCCTTAAACATGTAAGAACTTGGAAAATTTCATTCCCATGAGCCAAAATGTACGGATTCATGAACTATTAGAGGATAAACTTTATCCAACCAAGAAGAATGCAGAAAGTCCAGCAAAGACTTACAGTGAGCAATGAAGCCATTTAAGATGTAGGAATAAAGACTTTTCTTTGGCCAGGCACAGTGGCTCATGCCTGTAATCCCAGCACTCTGGGAGGCCGAGGCGAGCGGATCACCTGAAGTCAAGAGTTTGAGACCAGCCTGGCCAACATGGTGAAACCCCATCTCTACTAAAAATACAAAAATTAGCCGGGCATGGTGGTGCACACCTGTAGTCCCAGTTACTTGGGAGGCCGAGGCAGGAGAATTGCTTGAACCTGGGAAGCAGAGGTTACAGTGAGCTGAGATTGCACCACTGAATTCCCGCCTAGGCAATGGAGTAAGACTCTGTCTCAAAAAAAAGACTTTTATTTTCTGGGAATTAAGAACAGAATGTAAATGTTATAAATTTTAACAGAAAAAATGGTATCAAGTTGAGCAGTGTACAAAGAAAGAAGGAGAGAGTGTAAAGACATTTGCCTCTTACAGTGAGATCAAAAGATATTATTTAAAACTGATAAAGAATCACAGGCATTAGTAAACATAAAGTTATAAATGTTAACATTGGAATAAGTTTAGTAACATCATTAATCAAAAGCAGGTGGTGGAGAGAAGGAAGGGGAGGCAAGAACATGTGGCAATACCAACCTGGTCACTGATTACAGCAGGAAGGAGATAGTTACCCCTAAACAAATACAGGGTAAATATATCAAATTATACTAAAATATGCAAAAATGAGTCCTTTTAATTATTACTAAGAACACACACCCAATACAAAGCAAAGAGAAAAATAAGTCTTCAGTTAAAAAATACTAATACACAAATAAAACACATTAAAAACATGAAGCATAACATTTTAAAAAAATAGTTAAATTAAGACCAAACATATCTGTCACACAGTAGCATGCCACACCAGTCTGATTAAGAGATCTGAGGTCAAACTGACTGGGATCAAATCCCAGACTTCCACTTTACTAGGCTTGGTAAACTATTTCCTCTCTCTCCCTGAGTCTCCTCATGGGTAAAGTGGAGGTTTAGTACCCCGCTCAGAGAGTTGCAAAGATTAAAGGCAGTCTAAATAATGTGCTTCGAGCAGTACTGGACACACAGATGTGTTCAATGGCAGTGAGTTGCTATTACTAAAATTATCAGCAAATATAAATGGGAAATGCAACTACTAAAAATCTCTCAGTTAAAAACAAAACCAAAATCAAATTACATTCTGAGGTTAAGAGACCCAACTAAAACAAAGTAGCTTTGAAAGGTAAAAAGTCAACACTGTCTGTATCAGAAGATCAGAAACAACCTAAATACCCACCACTAAACACTTTGGAACAATTTTAAAAAATGAACTCTATGAAGAAACAATCTCTATGATGAATTGCTAAATTAAAAAGAGAAAGGTGTCTTCATTCCATACACATTCTTAAATATCCTTCTGCTTCAACAATTTGTAATGAAAACTTTTTTTTTTTTTTTTTTTTTGAGACAGAGTCTCACTCTGTCACCCAGGCTCCAGTGCAGTAGCCCAATCTCGGATCTCTGGGAGACTCCACCTCCCAGAATTCAAGCAAATCTCCTGCCTCTGCCTCCGGAGTAGCTGGGATTACAGGCACATGCCGCCATACTCAGTTAAATTTTGTATTTTTAGTAGAGACAGGGTTTCATCATGTTGGCCAGGCTGGTCTCAAACTCCTGACCTCAAGTGATCCACCCACTTCAGTCTCCCAAAGTAGTAGGATTACAGGCATAAGCCACCATGCCAGGCCAAAAACTATTTTTAAAAAACAAAGTGTGGTAGCCAGGTGTGTGCCTGTAGTCCCAGCTACTCAGGAGACTGAGGTGGGAGGATCACTCCCGCCCAGGAGTTGGAGGCTGTAGTGGCTGTATGACTGCACCTGTGAATAGCCACTGCACTCTAGCTTGGACAACACAGAGACTTCCTCTCAGAAAAAAAAAAAAAAAGAAAAAGAAACAGGCTGAGCACTGTGGCTCACACCTGTAATACCAGCACTTTGAGAGGCAGAGGCAGGTGGATCACCTGAGATCAGGAGTTCAAGACCAGTCCGGCCAACATGGAGAAACCCCATCTCTGCTAAAAATACAAAAATTAGCTGGGCGTGGTGGTACATGCCTGTAATCCCAGCCACTCGGGTGGCAGAGGCAGGAGAATTGCTTAAACCCAGGAGGCAGAGGTTGCAGTGAGCTGAGATGGTGCCACTGTACTCCAGCCTGGGCAACAAGAGTTACTTCCATCTCAAAAACAAAAAACAAGGTGGGGGAAGAGGGGAAATATGGGGACTTGTTCGATGAGCACAGAGTTTCAGTTTTGCAAGACAGAAAAGTTCTAGAATCTCTTATGCAACAGTGTGAATATAGTTAACATTACAGAATTGTACACTTAAAAATGGCTAAGAGGGTACAAATAGTATTAGTTTTTTTTACAATTTAAACCAAAAAAAAAAAAAGTTTAATTCAAAATCCAAGGTGTACAACAGTATGCATACTGTGTTACCATCTGTGTAAAATAAAACTGTGTACTAGCCAGGTGCAGTGGCTCACACCTGTAATCCCAACACTTCAGGAGGCTGAGGCGGGTGGATCACGAGGTCAGGAGTTCAGACCAGCCTGACCAACATAGTGAAACTCCGTCTCTACTAAAAATACAAAAATTAGCCAGGCGTGATGGCATGTACCTGCAGTCCTAGCTACTCAGGAGGCTTGAGGCAGGGGAACTGCTTGAACCCGGGAGGCAAAGGTTGCGATGAGCTGAGATCGTGCCACTGCACTCCAGCCTGGGCTACAGAGTGAGACTCCGTCTCAAAAAAAAAAAAAAAAAAGTGTGTGCTAACCCATATGCCTACACACAATCACCCCTGAAATATGAACAATCAGCTGGCTAAGAACTGGTAAGGGCAGCTTCCTCTAGGCAGGAAAGAGGAGGGGGGGACACGCTCCCTAGAAATCTTCCAGCGCCTTTTCAATTCTGCACTGTGTGTGTATCACTTCTTCAAACAACAAGCAAGCAAATCTACCTACCAACTAGCCTGGCACTTTAAACTCTGGCACAACAGCTGGTGTAAAGTTCAAACATGCTGCCTCAAGTAAGTTTTAGTCACTGTAATTAGAATCCATCAATTCCTGGATGGGAGAGAGGAAGCCACCTCAAAATGTGGAAGAGAGAATAATGAAGTCATACTCAAACACAGGCTGCAAATAGGGAACCTAAAAAACACTCCACGACATGTTATTTATTTCAATGTGCCTACTCGGGGCTGAGGAGATTAAATTTGCTAATAGCAGTGAAGTGCCCAGAACACAGTTAATAGCATAAATGTTAGTGATTAATACTTTAAATTTCCTTCATTTAAAGCACACGAGTAAGAGCTGCAGATTCCAACAGTAGTGTGTACAATCGCTATCTTAAGGCACTTCCTATCAATCTGAAAAATGGGCCTAATAACATTACCTATCGCAGAGGGTTGTTGGTGGCATTAGAAAATGAGTTAATACTTGTGAACATTTAGAATGGGGCTGGGCACATAGAAGCACTCAATAAACAGCCATAATAGCCAATATTGTATCTCATTCCAGAAGAAATAACATATTAACTAAAGAAACCTATAAAGTTGTTTCTCATCTTGAATAGGAACCCAAGCATAATTATAAGTGAAATAAACAAACATTTAAACTGAGTAGAGGGGAGAGGTATCAGCAGAGAAACGGTAAGAAGGTATGAAGATGTCTGAGAACAGATGGGAAGGTTTCTTGCCTCCCAGCATAGAGCTGCGTATTAAACCTGAAGCAAAAACAGACCTGTAAGAAGACATCACCAACAAGAATCAGATTACCCTAGCTCCCTGCATGCTCTCTGGGTCTAAGTTCAGTGTGAAATGATGATCCAAATAAATCCCAGATGGATGAAGATTAAATACAAACATCAAAGGAAAATGAGTTTTACCACATACAAATTTAAAGTTATGGATGTCCAAATGAAATAACCAAAAGAGAAAGGCAAAAAATTAACTGAGTAAAACTAACCTGCTGCAAATATAACAACAAAAGAAGCTTGCTATCCTAATTACATGAGAGCTTCCAGAGAATAAGCAGAATGTGGTATATATGTACAATGGAATATTATTCAGCCTTAAAAAGAAAGGAAATCCTGGTGCATGCTTCAACATGGATGAAGCTTGAAGACGCTAGCTAAGTGAAATAAGCTGATCATAAAAGGATAAATACTATATGATTCCATTTATATGAGGGCCCTAGAGTCATCAAATGTATAGAGACAGAAAGCAAAATGGGCATTCCAGGGGCAGGTAAAGGAGTAAAGAGAATTTGTGTTCAATGGGGACAGTTTTAGTTTGGGAAGCTGAAAAGCCTTCTGGAGACAGACGGTGGCAATGGTTTGTGAATGTGCCTAATGCCACCAAGCTGTACATTTAAAAATGGTTCAAATGGTAAATTCTGTTATGTGTATTTTAGAATAAAAACATGTTAAGTAAAAACAAAGTTCATAGAAATCACAGCAACAAGAAAAGCAATAAAAATGATACATAAAAGAGCACAGGGCATGAATGGATAGCTCACAAAAGAGGAAATACAACTAATATGTGGAAAAATTTATAAGGTCAAAGTGACCAAAAATGCAAATTTAAAGCATATGGTAAATTTTAAT
This sequence comes from Papio anubis, assembly GCF_008728515.1. Classification (NCBI taxonomy): domain Eukaryota; kingdom Metazoa; phylum Chordata; class Mammalia; order Primates; family Cercopithecidae; genus Papio; species Papio anubis. Next base: position 6,468,460 of record NC_044979.1, read on the forward strand.
CCATTAAATAATCAAAAATATTAATGCTGACAAGAGTACAAAGAAAGCAAGCCTCTTGTACGGTGCTGATGGCAGTCCGAAATAGCACACTGTGCAGAGACTGATAAAATTATTAACACTGCTGAACTCCATAGCTAGTTCTTTTTAAACAAAAAATACTCAAAATATAGGAAAAACTGTATGCACAAAGATTACATTATTTCTTATAAAACCGAGAAAATGACTAAAAATAGTGGAGCTGCTGCACAGGAAATACCTACTAGACAGCTAATCATATAGCTATTAAAATAAGGGTTATGAAAACTAAGAAAATGAGTACAATATTGAGTGTAAAATCATTTTTAAATGGGTAAAAAGATGAAATGAAAATATACTAAATGTCAACAGTACCTATGTTAATGTGATAAGACTATAAAAAGTCCCATAGACATCTTCCAAATTTTCTCTATCATACTTACAATTCTACTGTAATGGAGGGGAAATCATCTCTACAACAAGTGTTAAACTCTGAGTTAGGGCCATGGGGCAAGATCACACAAACTCCTAATATAACTTCCTAATTTCCTAATGTACTTTATCTACAGACAGAGAAACTTACGGCAGCAAGATGGCAACGCCAAGCAGGAGACGCAGCACATCTTGCCACAGCTTCCTCCTGGCCAGCGGCTCCCTAACGTGGGTGACACTCTCCAGATAGGTAAAATCCAGTCAGAGTTGTGAAAGCAGCCGAGTCTTTCCTTTGCTACTGTCTTCATGCCTGTGAGTGACATCACTACGGCAGGCATTGTGAGTTACACTTACTGACACTGCAAGTTTGTGACGGACAGACCACTGATCTATGATGGGAAACGGCAACAGGTCCAGACAAAAGCATTTCCCAGACGTCCTTGTGGACAGGGATGACTAAGTGAGTAAGTTCTGGCCAGTAAGACACAAAAGCTGGAGTATGGTTGCCAAGAAAGCTCCTTACAAAGCTGAGTAGACTTGCCTCCTGCCCTTAACACCCTCTTCCTTCGTGCAACACAGAGGCGACAGTTGGAGCTGCAGTAATCAACTTGTGATCATGAGGCATCCTTAGAACGAAAGCCATATATTCGAGACACTAGAGTAGACAGATCCTTAGCAACACCAGAGAGCTGCCGTATCAGCACTGGACTCTGCTACAAATTTATTTAAGAAAAATAAAACTTTAACTTTTTTAAACTACTGCTTTTATACTTCTATTACTTGCTGCCAAAAACAGTTCACCATCTTTGAAGAATTAAAATCTATGTACTTCCATTTAAGGGAACATTTACAATATAATGACGTTCTCCTGGTTCTTGAGTCAAAATCGACATTATTCAGGCCATGTCCTTATAGATTCTGAGGACCACAATCACAAATCCTCCATCTTCCTCAATCTCCCATTTCATCTCTATCCACCATTATTGATGTTGTAATTATTCCTTTAGGAGACAAATGTAATTAAAATTTTCTCAAACTATTATTTATAACAAGATCTAAATAGGAGATGTCCAGTTTTTCTGGGGGATTTCCTCTCTTTAAGACTAGTCAAGTGCAACAGTGAGAAGAAGAGAAAGAGAATAATCTGGTTTTTTTAAATATAGAAGCATATGATCAAAGCATCAATGAATGCAAGCTACATAAACATTTTTATACATAACAATGGTAAAATTATCACCTGGTATTGATTTAAAAATGAATAATGACTATCATAAAACCTACCCATATTTCTGGATAAAGACAGAAAATTGAACACATGTATCTAATATTACTCCACCTTCATGCCCCTCTAAAACTACAGTAAAGAAACATTTTTTAAAATACAAATCCTCAAGGAAGAGAGAATAGGAGAGGAGGCAACCATATACTGGAAGCTGGAAAGTACGTGCAGGAGGTGGCTTAGCAAATCCAAGAAAGCTGACCTCTACACTGGCTAGGTCTACACTGGCTAGGTCTACACTGGTTAGTGAAGTGCACAAGGCAGGTCTAACCATTCTCAAGAATTCAGAAAGGAAACTAGAGTAAGTCAGGACATAACGCAATTGTGATTCAGATGTAGGGTACTTCCATGGCTAACATTTTTTAATTTCACCAGGTTCATGAAGAAAATGATTTCACAGAGCACTAACTTTACCTAGAGATCTCAAAATGATCATATATTCGTACATTCATCTCTAAAATACCAAGGATGGTATGTTTTATCTTTAGTAATCAGAGTTAATTTTCCATCAACAATCAACACGTGAACGCTACTGACTCCTACATCAACACCTGCAGCTTGGAGCTGGCTGTTCCTCGGCTTCTTTACCTGTGCAGCCCAGTTAGACCCTTAGACCTCAGCATGTACAAAACCAAACTCTCCTTCTTCCTCCTCCCTCCCTCAAGTGAGTTTCTTCTCATGTCTCCCATCTTAACCAATCACATTATCATCCATGCACTGCCCCATCTCAAAATCTGAGTCAGCCTAGATTTCTCTTAACTGCTACCAATTCTCATCACTAAGACCCACCAAGTCTACCTCCTGTTTATCTCTGCTAACTATATATAACTTACCCCAACCAACTGCACATGCTCCAAAAACACAACAGCATACAAAAGCTAGTGAGGGTACAAGCCAGAAAAATGAGGCCAAATATGAGAGCAGGTGAAATAACTACATGAGTAATACGATGTCTGCCCCGGGCTCCTTAATGAGTACTGGCTCTGGGAGTCCAACTGCTCTCAGGTGGTCTCAGCTTCAACGTACTGGGACTGGGAGCAAAGTGCTGGACTGAGGGCAACCTAATGAACCATATGTGCTTCCACACACCACACTGTCCTCCTAAATGTAAGTCAACCACCCCAGCTGGTGCAGAAGAAAGTTCCTCTATGCTGAGGGAAAATCCATTTTCTCTCCACTGACTCAGAGCTGTATAAACGGGCCCTTCCTGAGGGATTTTCATGGGTGGTTTCGACCATACATATCCCATTACATAATTTTAAGAACCTCGCAAATGACAGAACTCCCCTCCACCCACTCCTGCCATTCTCACCGTATGCCCTCCTCACAGGCACCTGTTACCTCACATGGGGTCATCTTCTAGACTCTGTGTGCCGGAGGTGCCTGGCCATAAAGTCTCCCTAAAACACAAAACCGGCCTCGCGGCTCACTGTCTACACCGCACAAAGGCTGCCTGACCTCCTCTCTCCACACTCCCCTGCTCTAATCACCCTAACCCAGTCAGGTCCTCAGAGTCACCATGCCCTCTCACTGCTGGTCGTCTGCATGTGCTGCTTGTTTGCTCTTGCAGGATTTATATTCAAAAAGTTTGAAAATCCCTTCTGAAGTTCTAATCCAATTTCCACTCAGGAGCACTGCATCTCTTTGACATCTCTGAGTGCGTTCTGAGCTTTGGGCAATGCAGTATTGGGGAAGAGCGGAGTTCCCAGGTGCCGTGTGCTCAGTCCGCATAACCAGTGTAAGCTGTCTCTGCACCTCCTTGAAAACAGCCAGTGGCAAGGAGGTCATTCTCTCTGCATGTTCAGATGACTGGGCAAGGCTGTTAGGATAATTCTGTGAGCTCCTGGGGGTCCATCATTTGGGCCTCTTAGACCCTCTTAATGTCTTCAATTCACTTTGATGGCTTGGCCTTAAATCTTTCCACCTGGTTCACTCCCCTTTATTCCATCAACACACGGTTAAGGACATATACCTGAAGGAAATTTACCATTCTCACCACTTCCTCAACCACGACATGCAACAAAATGACTTGCAGAATTCAAAGCACAACACATGTAATACAGTATTTTCTTATCTTTTTAATAATAAACTTGATTGTTTTTGAACATTCATTGCAGGTACCCATTTTTAGCAAATGGCCTTTTCTATGTTCACACCAAACCTCTCCAATTCCATCCTGGCAAGTGGTTATGTTTTACTATCTCATATATGCCAGCTAAATCACAAAAAGAATCCCCTTTAATAAAAATTCTTGTGAGCTGTGTGGTGGTCCGTATTTGCTCCACATGCCTAAGATTAGATGTCCCTCTAAGTAAAGCAAGAACTCCTGGAACGGGAAGCTGAAGTAGACAGAAGGAAGCAGCTGGGCTCCGTGCCTGCTCCTAAAATCCTATCCAACAGGTAGTTGATGTGATATGCTAGAGAAGGAAAAATGCCAAATCTGACAGGTGGGAATCTGTGATTTGTTTTGGCTGTAAAGACAAAGCCACTCACACACAGTCAGTTTATTGGCTCCATTTGTTCCACATAAACCACTGTGGGCCGGGCATGGTGGCTCATGCCTATAATCCCAACACTTTGTGAGGCTAAGGTGGGAGAATCACTTAAGCCTGGGAGTTTGAGGCCAGCCTGGACAACATAGCGAGACCCCGTCTCCACAAAAAATGTTTAAAAATTAGCCAGGCTAGTGGTTTCTACCTGTGGTCCCAGCTACTCAGCAGGTTGAAGCGGGAGGATCAACTGAGCCCAGGGTCTGAGGCTGCAGTGACTGGATAGGATTGTGCCACAGAACTCCAGCCTGGACAACAGAGCAAGATCCCATTTCTAGAAAAATAAAATACAAAGCAAAACAGCAAAATAAAATAAAACTACTGTGGATGTACAGAGAAAACAGAGTGGCCTGTGAAACGCAGCAGCCATACTTGGCAATTTCAGTTGTGAAGACACAGCCAGGGAGAAAAGATCAAAGACCAGCTTTAATATACATTAAATATATATATTCGTTATAGAGTTATTCTATATTTAATAGTTATTCCATTAACTATTAGCCTTATAGTTAAAATATTTCTTATACCAGATAATTCTTAAAAACACTTCATATTCTAATGTTAGAAACAATTTTATAATTGGATCTGGGACCATTTGACAATGCACTTGCATGAAAAAAAATCCAAACCTAAATTATGTAGATTTAATATGCAGCTGACGTCACATGAAACTGCTCTCTATAAAGCAAGCATTCTGTACATGCAATTAATGTTAACTTGAAAAGAGCATCTCACAGAAGAAAACATGTAATGCTGAGTAGAACCACTAGAGAACCAGGAGAGAAGAAAACGCGTAACGCCGAGTAGAACCGCTAGAGAACCAGGAGATATTTCTTCTCATTTATCTGTGATGTTTCATTTCATTTGAATGAAATCAATTAAGTATCATAATTAGGGCCCATAACTCAGTTCAGTTATATTTTACAGTAACATTTGAACCCTAGAAAAAAATAACATCTTGACCTGGTTTCCTCTGCTATAAGTGGCAATAATTACAATCATCTTGCTATGTCTCAGGAAAACTAAAGCAGGTAGTTGGTTTATCCAAATCCATTCCTCCTTCTATTGTCCTTGCTTTTGGAGGCCTGTTTAGTTACTTACCCTCCTCCAGGGTCCAGAACATCAGACAGGTGCTCCTGGTCCCCGCACCAAGGAGAAAGTCTTCATGAATCTAAACCAGTCACAGTAAATCCATTCCTACTGCTCTAACCAGGTTAGGCATAGGCAGATGGGGCAAATCTGCTGGGAAGGTTTCTGGGAAAGGGTCTCTAAATTCTTAAAAAGTGAAAGGAAAATCTTCTATCTCTGTATGGAAATGTCCAAAGAGGTGATCTGGGAATTTGGCAGCCACGCTGGGACCCAAAGGGAACAAACAGAAGAGCTCAAGCTGTGCCCTAGGTTGCATGTGCAATTCCATCACTGAGCTGCTAAAACAACGCCCCAGAGCTGCCTCACTTGGGCTTCCTGTTTGGTGAGCTAACAAGCCCCTTTTGTTCTGAACATTTTTATTGAGCTTTCCAGTATTTTCAAAAAAGCAGCCTGATTCATGCACATATCTTTAGAAGAAATTTAAAACGCCCTAGAAAAAAATATCTTCAGTTTAAAATCTAAGCAATTTGGAACTTACAGGAATATATTCCTCTTAGTTCCAGTTACTCACCATTAAAAAATAATGGTCCTCAGGTTCAGCTCGAAGATATTTAAAAACCACTTGCTCCATGAACCTTTCCATAAGATCCCAGTCTTCAATGATTCCATGTCGTATTGGCCACTGGAGGAAGAGAAACCAGAGTTGTCAAGCCTCAGTTCATGACAATAAGAGCAGCAGTTTAACAGTGGCACAGAAGAAACTGTGTTATTACAGAATAAAGGTCTCCTTCTCATTGTAGTTTTTAATTCTTGTAAAGAAACAACAGCATTTGAAAAAAAAAGATTAAGTTATATTATTGTTCATATTCTCCTCCACTCATTTCTACAAACAAAGAATCACCTTAACAATGACAGGGAGACAGGCCAGGCACAGCGGCTCACGCCTCTAATCCAACACTTCGGGAGGCCAAGGCAGGAGGCTCACTCGAGCCCAGGAGTTCGAGACCAGCCTGGGCAACATAGCAAGACAGTCTCTACAAAAAATTTAAAAAATCAGCCAGGCATGGTGATGCGTGCCTGTAGTCCCATCTACTTGAGAAGTTGAGGAGAAAGGATTGCTTGAGCTCAGGAGGTCGAGGCTGCAGTGAGCCAAGATGGCATCAGAGCACTCCAGTCTGGGTGACAGAGTAAGACCTATCTCTAAAACAACAACAACAAAAAAAAAACAATGAGGAACAGATAGAATACTGCAGCTAATTATCATACAACTGGATCTGGAGCTTTAAAAAAAAAAGTCTGCTTAGGCTGGGCGCGGTGGCTCAAGCCTGTAATCCCAGCACTTTGGGAGGCTGAGACGGGCGGATCACGAGGTCAGGAGATCGAGACCATCATGGCTAACACAGTGAAACCCCGTCTCTACTAAAAAAAATACAAAAAACTAGCCGGGCGAGGTGGCGGCGCCTGTAGTCCCAGCTACTTGGGAGGCTGAGGCAGGAGAATGGCGTAAACCCGGGAGGCGGAGCTTGCAGTGAGCTGAGATCCGGCCACTGCACTCCAGCCTGGGCGACACAGCGAGACACCGTCTCAAAAAAAAAAAAAAAGTCTGCTTAAATAATGTTAGTGTTTCTTTTTAATTAACCAATCTACAATTTTCCCTCAACTGACAGGTTAGTCAACCTGTCAACAATTTTCCAGAGGGGGGATCTTGCTTTCATGTGTGACCTGGTGTTTCCTGAGTCTATTCTGCATTCCAGGGATCTGTTAATTCCCTTAATTCTCCAATTAAAAACACCCCCATTCAAAAACCAACCACCACCTCTATTCAAACATAATAGAAACACATTCCACAACTCACAAATACAACTTCTAGATGACCATTTTGCATTACTCATCCTACTGCTCTACACTTAGAGAAGCAAACACCCGTCGGACATTTACCTTTGTAGCATATGTAGGTTTATCGATGGCTTCATCTCCTATGAAAAAGTCAAGGTCATCAACTCCCCTCAACACTCTCCTTTGGGCTTGGTCAACTACCTTTGCCGACTCTCTGATGGCAATACCTTAAAAAAAACACACACACACAGATTTCTATCACTATCCATATCTATTTAAATGATCAAAAGGGATAATATCCCTATATACACACAAGTAAATTTTCATTGTTAGGGTTCCATGTGGGGTGAAGGATGCTCACAAAAAAGACAATGTCAATGAGTACATAAAATAATACAGAAACATGCTATTCTATTCTGGTATGATTTTCAGAATGGTACAAAGGAAATGAGCTGCTCTGCTTTTATACTGACAGAAGCTACATTACTAAATTTCTGTTTTATCTGGAAAAATCCCTCAAGATAGTAAGTGAAATGCCTATACATCAGTAGGTTCCAAATTTAAAATACAATATAGAAGGGGACAAAATTCTGTACAATACAGGAGAGTAAACAGAAAAATAATGTCTCATAAAACTCTACATCACATAACCTTAAAATGTATTTTTAGTATTGTTACAGGGAGAAAAAAAGCCACGACTTCCCATTAAAATGATAAATTAGAATGTTACTGGTTAATATCTGTAGCCAAAAAAAAGTACCATAATCAAATAACTATTACCTAAAAATTCCAAATATTAATGGCTTTATAATTCATTATTTTAGTAAGATCTTAACCTTAAATATTTGGGAATATACTTAGTAGTTAATAATCATATCAAACTTCACTCTAGAATTTAACATCTAATGAAATGTGGAGGGCATCACAAAGATTCCATTTTCCATTGAAATTCCTAACTCCTGGTCATACTCTTGAGCTCTCCCATGAGATATTTTCATCCATCAGGTCTTGACATCAACACCATCTCCTCCCTTGAAGGCTTCCTTGACAACCTGCAGTTCTGCACATGTGTTTGATGCTTCCACTGGCCCTTTTATACCTGCATTAAGGCATTTTTCAGGATGAATTACAATTGTTTAAGATCAGTCTACCAAACTGTAGATTCCTTAACGTCAAATAACACCCACCTTTCACTGTTTCTGCAGTGGGAGGCTCAGATATCAATAACTAAAAGTTTACATTTATTGAACACTCTGCTAAGTGTTTCCTTTTGCACGCTACTTTATTTAATCCTCACAACAGCTTATGAGACAGGTACTATTATCTGCATTTTACAGAAACAGAAACTTAACAATCTATCAAGGTCACACAGCTTCTAAGAGACACAGACAGGATTTGCACCTAAGCAGGCCGCTGACTATCAGAATAGGCATTAGAGAAATATTTGTTAAATTAACATTTTACTCCACTAAAATAGTTATTGTGGGTTTGAAAAATGGTCAAACTATACCTAAATAATTCTAACATAAACCTAATTCCATAAATACACTAATGGCATCTCACTATCCTTAATGTATTTTAGATGAAAGTACAACTCTCCTAGCTATACAAATACAAGTGCTAGATAAAATTTCTCCAAATTAAAACATCAAAATCTTTGTGACTTACTACCCAAGTGATGTACAGAATCAGTACAGTCCTTATCAAAATACCAATGGCATCCTTCACAGAAATAGAAAAAATAATCCTAAGTTCACATGGAACCACAAGAGACCCCAAATAGTCAAGGGAATCTTAAGCAAAAAGAACAAAGCTGGAAGGATCACACTACCTGACTTCAGAGTACACTACAAAGCTACAGTAATCAAAACAGCATGGTACTGGTATAAAAACAGACATATAAACCAGTGGAAAAAACAGCCAGAAATGAATCCATGTATTTATACTCAACTGATTTTACACAATGGGTAAAGTGTAAATGTTACTGGGGAAACTGGATATCCACATGCAGAAGAATGAAAATGAATGCTTATCTCTCAACCATACACAAAAATTAACTCAAAATGGATTAAAGACTTCAATGTAAGACCTGAAACTGTGGAACTATTAGAAGAAAATGGGAAAATGCTTTATGACTTTAGTCTGGGCAAGGATTTTTTTTGGACAAGACCTCAAGAGCACAGGTAATAAAACAGATAACTGGGACTACATCAAACTAAAAATCTTCTGCACAGCAAAGAAAACAAACAACAAAGTGAAGAGACAATCTATAGAATGGGAGAAACTATTTGCAAACTATCTACCTGACAAAAGATTAATAATTGAAATATATAAAGAACTCAAAACAGCAATAAAAAAACAAATAACCCAAGTGAAAAATGAGCAAGAGACCTCAATGGACATTTCTCAAAAGAAGACATACAAATGGCCAACGAGTATATGAAAAAATGTTCAACATCACTAACCATCGGGGAAATGCAAATCAAACCCACAGTATCAATCACCTCACCCCACTGAGAATGGCATTTATCAAAAAAGCAAAAGATAGTAAGTGTTGGTGATGATGTGACAAAAAGAGAACCTTTATACACTATAGGTGGGAATGCAAATCAGTCGAGCCATCATGGAAAACAGTATAGAGGCTCCTCAAACAATTAAAAATAGAACTACCATATGATCCAACAATCCCACTACTGGGCATATATCCAAAGGAAATGAAATCAGTATGTTGAAGAGCTATCTGCACTCCCATTTTTACCGTAGCACTATTCACAATAATCAAGATCTGGAATCAATCTAAGTGTCCATTAACAGATGAACAGATAAAGCAAATGTGGCTTTATAAACACTGGAAAACTATTCAGCCATTTAAAGAAAAAGGAAATTCTGCCATCTGCCCACAACATGGATGAACCTGCAGGGTTATGTTAATTAAAATAAGCCAGGCACAGAAAGACAAATATCACATGGTCTCATTTATACATGGGATCTTAAAAAGTTGACCTCATAGAGGCAGACTGTAGAATGGTGGCTACCAGGGTCTGAGGCTGTTCGGGGATGGGAAGGACAGGGAGATGTTGGTCAAAAAATATGTAACTACAGTTAGATAGGAGAAATAAATTACAAGAGATACAGCATACAACAAGGTGACAACAGTTAATGATGATATATTGCATTCTTAAAAAAAAAAAAATGTAGAGTACATGTTATACGTTATCACCACAAAAATGATGACTATATGAGGTAATGCATTTGTTAACTAGCTAGATTTAACCATTTTACAATGTATATATACCTCAAAACATCATTTTATATAAGATAAAAACACACAATGTTATCTGTCAATTTAAAAAATTAAAATCAGAGCCAGCTGTGGTGGCTCATCGCTCATGCATGTAATCCCAGAGACTCAGGAGGCTAAAGCAGGAGGATCGCTTGAGCTCAGGAGTTTCAGAACAGCCTGGGCAACACAGCAAGACCCCATCTCTTAAAAAGCTAAAAAATTAGCCAGGCACAATGGCACACATGCCTGTAGTCCCAGCTACTCGGGAGGATCACTTGAGCCCAGGAGGTTGAGGCTGTGGTCAGCTATGATTGCCCCACTGCACTCCAGCCTGAGCTACAGAGAGAGACCCTATATCAAAAAAGTTTAAATTTTTAAAACTGTTTTTAATCAAAAAATTTTTTTAAATCCTTGTGACTGAATTTCAGGAGAGAGTAAATAATGTTTCTAGGCTGGGCACAGTGGCTCACACCTGTAATCCCAGCACTTTGGGCGGCGGAGACAGGCAGATTGCTTAAGCCTGGGAGTTTGAGAGCAGTCTGGGCAACGTGGTGAAAACCTGTCTCTACAAAAACAATACAAAAACTAGCCGGGAGTCCCAGTTACTTGGGAGCCTGAGACAAGGGGATTGGGAAATTGAGGAAGCAGTGAGTCATGATCACACCACCACACTCCAGCCTGGGTAACAGAGCCAGACCCTGTCACAAACAAAACAAACAAACAAACAAAAAGTTTCTGATATGAACTAATTTCTTGAAACAGTCCAGGCAAGTTAATTTTTCCATACAGCTACTTCATGAATGAGCACACAGACTTTGAAGGGATGAAAACCTAGGTTTGAGCACTTACTAGTTAGCTGACTTGAGAAAAGTTATTATTAACCCTCAGTGCTCTCTCCTCTAAAATGCATATACTACTACCTATCAGAGTGGTGAGAATTAAATGGAACAATGTTTATAAAGTGTTTAGCAGAGACTGTGCTATAGAATAGTACTCAATAGGCCAAGTGCGGTGGCTCAAGCCTGTAATCCCAGCACTTTGGGAGGCCGAGACGGGCAGATCACAAGGTCAGGAGATCGAGACCATCCTGGCTAACACAGTGAAACCCTGTCTCTACTAAAAAATACAAAAAACTAGCCAGGCGAGGTGGCAGGCGCCTATAGTCCCAGCTACTTGGGAGGCTGAGGCAGGAGAATGGCATAAACCCGGGAGTAGGAGCTTTCAGTGAGCTGAGATCCAGCCACTACACTCCAACCCAGGCAACAGAGCAAGACTCCATCTCAAAAAAAAAAAAAGAGAATAGTACTCAATAAACAATATTATCTATACTAAATTGGAGACCAAATTTGTGACTGGCTGAACACTGAACAGGTACCCAGATACAACCATTCCAGAGAAGAACTGAGAAAAATATTATGTTTATCCAACAATTCCACTTCTAGAAATTCATTCTAAAGAAATAATCATTGAGTAAATAAAGGTATATATACAACAATACTCTTTGTAGAACTAATAATAGCAACAAATTGAAGGGGGAAAGTTAACTGACCTGAAATCAGAGATCAGGTAAATAAATTATATCAAATCCTTAGAAAGAGCTACTAAGGCCGGGCGCAGTGGCTCACACCTGTAATCCCAGCACTTTAGGAGGCCAAGGCGGGTAGATCACCTGAGGTCAGGAGTTCAAGACCAGCCTGAACAACATGGTAAAACCCCATCCCTACTTAAAAATACAAAAATTAGCCAGGCATGGTGGCGGGCACCTATAATCCCAGCTACTTGGGAGGCTGAGGCACGAGAATCACGTGAACGTGGGAGGTGGAGGTTGCAGTGAGCTGAGATCACATCACTGCACTGCAGCCAGGGCGACAGAACAAGACACGGTCTCAAAAAAAAAAAAAAAAACAAGAGCTACTAAGTTGCCTTTTAGAATATTCACAGTATGACTCCACTTCAGGAAATACACAGAGTTGCACGTGTGTGTTTAATGTATATAAGACGCCCAGACAAAAGATTAATACTGGTTAACCATGGATGGTAGAGCTATTGGTGACTTTTGCTGCTTCTACTGGGTATATTGGTTTTTCAACTATTAAAAAGAAGCTAACAAACAAAATAAAAGTAAAACCTAATCTTTTGTTTATGAGCTGAAGTATTTACTCTGTTACCTCTCAAAATCATTTACCCTTAACGCCTCATTTCCATATGAAAAGTTTTCAAGGTAAGTCAGGCTGTAGAATTTTCTCAGAGAGCTACTAAGCTAGCTAGAAATTTATATTTTGTTCCAAGACAAATTAGTAAACATACACAATTATTTCTAAAAGTAGATTATCTGGAATCCCCAATTTACTACAAATGAATAACAACACAGCTGTAAGAGTGAATTTGAGGCCGGGAACGTGGCTCACGCCTGTAATCCCAACACTTTGGGAGGCCAAGGTGGGTGGATCACTTGAGGTCAAGAATTCGAGACCACCCTGGCCAACACAGTGAAACTGTGGCTGAGGCTGCAGTGAGCCGAGATCGCACCACTGCACTCTAGCCTGGAAACAGAGCAAGACTCCGTCTAAAAACTAATAATAATCAAAAATAATAAAAATAAAAATAAATTAAAACACACACACACAAAGTGTACTTCTTTTAACTACTACACAGGAAGCAACTGTATCCACGCAAGAGAATAAAAGTATATAGAGCTTATATTCCAATATATACTTATATTCCAATAAAAAAAAAAATTACAAAACTTAGCTGGGCGTGGTGGCACATGCCTGTAATCCCGGCTACTCGGGAGGCTAAGGCAGGAGAATTGCTTGAACTCAGGCGGCAGAGGTTGCAGTGAGCTGAGATCATGCCATTGTACTCCAGCCTGGGTGACAGAGTGAGACTCCGTCTCAAAAAAACAAAAAAAAAAGAGTGAAACTGAAGACTTTATCAGAAAGGCATCTTGAAGTAACAGGATAAAAAGGTGAAAAGAAAAAGACACAGGGCAGAAATCACTTTCCCCACCTCCTTTTCTCATTCCAACTCACTGCCACATTTAAAGTCTCGAAGATATCAAGTTATAAACAGTGGCACAAAACTAAAGGACAGAACTTAAGCAGAACTGAAGAAAGTAAGAGTGAAGTGGAAACACTGAGGCTGAGAATGAGAAGCAAAGAGGACATCGGAGACCTTGGGCTGAACATGGGCTAGAAAAGTCTGGTGGGCCACGACAACTGCAATGATCTGCAGAAACAGGTAACACCCATCTCTGACCACACCATTCAGTGGCACACTGGCACCACACAGAACCATCTGATGCACAAGTTTGGTATTCCAAAGGGCCACTAGCCAAAGTGCCAATACAAGTGACAGATCGTATCCTCTGGGCAACATCAAACTTAATTGTGTGTGAAGTCAGAATTAAACTGTCAAGTCAATATAAAATATTGTAAAGAGACAGTCGTGTGCCGTGGCTCACGCCTGTAATCCCAACACTTTGGGAGGCCGAGGCAGGCGGATCACAAGGTCAAGGGATTGAGACCATCCTGGCCAACATGGTGAAACCCCAACTCTACCAAAAATACAAAAATTAGCTGGGCATGGTGGTGCGCACCTGTAGTCCCAGCTACTCGGGAGGCTGACACAGGAGAATTGCTTGAACCTGGGAGGCTGAGGCTGCAGTGAGCCGAGATCACACCACTGCACTCCAGCCTGGAAACAGAGCAAGACTCCGTCTAAAAACTAATAATAGGCGGGCGGATCACAAGGTCAGGAGATCGAGACCACGGTGAAACCCCGTCTCTACTAAAAATACAAAAAATTAGCCGGGCACGGTGGCGGGCGCCTGTAGTCCCAGCTACTCAGGAGGCTGAGGCAGGAGAATGGCGTGAACCCGGGAGGCGGAGCTTGCAGTGAGCCGAGATTGCGCCACTGCACTCCAGCCTGAGCGACAGAGCCAGACTCTGTCTCAAAAAAAAAAAAACTAATAATAATCAAAAATAATAAAAACAAAAATAAATTAAAACACATACACACACACAAAGTATACTTCTTTTAACTACTATACAGGAAGCAACTGTATCCATGCAAGAGAATAAAAGTATATAGAGCTTATATTCCAATATATACTTATATTCCAAATATTTTGTCTATACCTATGGAAACCAAGATGTGGCCCATTATGAACACAATGAAGAAATCTGTCTAAATATTCTATGTCACCCAAGCTATCTCTAGCACACTACAACATACCACAGTCCATCCCAACCCAGCAGTAACACAGAACTCCTCCCCAAGTGACTGTCAACAAAGGCCAAAAGAAGAACCTCAACTTTGACTCCCAAACTGGCAATAATGAAGTGGTATCCCCATTCCCCTGCTGGAGTAGTGTCAGAAAAGACTTGCTAAAACACAAAATTAAAATAAGAACCTCATAACATATTACCCAAAGTACCTAGGTTTCCATTTTAAAACTCTTACCATGGCAAAAACCAGTAACATCTCAACTGAAAAGAGAAAAGACAATGAATAGACAATGCCACCGAGATAATACAGACATTATACTTATCAAACAAGGATTTTAGGAGCCATCACAAAATGCCTCAATGAGCAGTCTCAAATACTCTTGACTCTTGAAACAAATGGAAAATAAAAGGAAGTCTCAGCAAGCAAATACAAAGCCACAGCAAAGAAACAAGATATAAAGACAAAACCATATGGAAATTACAGAATTAAAAATCACAATAACTGAAATAAAAATCTTAAGAGATGGCCTCAACAGAAGAAAAGGACAGAGGAAAGAAACACTGAACTTGAAGACAGAATAACAGAAATTAACCAGTCCAAACAAAAGAGAGAAAATAGACTGGAAGAAGGAAAAAAAAAAAAAAAAACCAGAGCCCAGAGCCTCAGGGACATCTGGGATATATAAGAAAAGATTCAGCATTCATGGATTACAATTCCCAGAAGGAAAAAAGAAAGAAGGCAGGACCAGAAGGGATGCAAAGAAATAATGGCTAAAACTGCCAAATTTGGCAAGAAAAAAAAAAAAGGGAAGAAGAAAAAGAAATAAACTAATAGATTCAGTACTTAACAAACCCCAAATAAGATAACCCAAAACAAAACAAAACAAAATCCATTCCAAAACACATTATACTCAAACTTCTAAAAAACTAAAGACCAAAAAAAGAAAAAAATTCAGCTTCCAAGGACATTTCTCATCAGAAATCATGACATACACACAAAAAAAGGTGCCACAACATTTTTGTGCTGAAAGAACTGTCCATCCAGAATTCTGTGTTCAGCAAAAATATCCCCTAAGAATAAAGAGCAAATCAAGACTTTCTATTGAAATAAAACTGACACAATTTGTCAACAGCATTCCTACTTCAAAAGAATGGCTTGGGATGTTCAGGCAGTCCATGATTTTGGGGTTTTTTTGTTTTGTTGTTGTTGTTGTTTTTGAGACGGAGTCTCGCTCTGTCACAAAGGCTGGAGTGCAGTGGTGCAATCTCAGCTCACTGCAACCTCCACTACCTGGGTTCAAGCGATTTTCCTGCCTCAGCCTCCCGAGTAGCTGGGACTACAGGTACACACCACCACGCCCAGCTAATTTTTGTATTTTTAGTAGAGACAGAGTTTCACCATGTTGGCCAGGATGGTCTCAATCTCTTGACCTTGTGACCCGCCCACCTCTGCCTCTCAAAGTGCTGGGATTATAGGCATAAGCCACCGTGCCCAGCCTATGTTTTTTTTATTATGAAAAAATAAATAAATATTAAAAAGAATGGCTAAAGGAAGTTCTCGAAAGAGAAAAGAAATGATAAAAGAAGGAATTTGGGTACATCAAGAAAAAAGAACAATGGAAAGAGCAAAAATGTGGAGAATTATTTTCCTTCTCCTCTTGAGTTTTCTAAATTATGTCTGGCAGTTGAAGCAAAAATTATAACTGATGTGAATCTCATGAGATTCAATGTATATCAAGGAAAGATTTTTTTTTTTTTTTTTTTTTTTTTTTTTTTTGAGACGGAGTCTCGCTCTGTCCCCCAGGCTGGAGCATAGTGGCCGGATCTCAGCTCACTGCAAGCTCCGCCTCCCGGGTTTATGCCATTCTCCTGCCTCAGCCTCCCGAGTAGCTGGGACTACAGGCGCCCGCCACCTCGCCCGGCTAGTTTTTTGTATTTTTTTTAAGTAGAGACGGGGTTTCACCGTGTTAGCCAGGATGGTCTCGATCTCCTGACCTCGTGATCCGCCCGTCTCGGCCTCCCAAAGTGCTGGGATTACAGGCTTGAGCCACCGCGCCCGGCCTCAAGGAAAGATTTAAGACAATTACGTTAGAATTGGGGGGGAGGCACGGTGGTTCACGCCTGTAATCCCAGCACTTTGGGAGGCTGAGGCAAGGGGATCACCTGAGGTCAGGAGTTCGAGACCAACCTGGCCAACATGGTGAAACCATATCTCTACTAAAAATACAAAAATCAGCTGGGTGTGGTGGCAGGCACCTGTAATCCCAGCTACTTGGGAGGCCTGAGGCAGGAGAATAGCTTGAACCCGGGAGGCGGAGGTTGCAGTGAGCCAAGCTCACGTCACTGCACTCCAGCCTGGGAGACAGAGTGAGACTCCATCTCAAAAAAAAAGAAGGGAAGGGAAAGGAAGGGGGAAGGGAAAGGGGAAGGGAAGGGGTAAGGGAAGGGAGAAGGAAAGGAAAGGAAAAGGAAAAGGAAAAGGAAAAGGAAAGGAAAAGAAAAGAAATGAAATGGGAGTAAAGGGACCTACAGGGAGGTAGGGTTTCTACATTTCATTCCAACTGGTAAAATGTTGATACCAGTAGACTAAGGGGGAAAATATATATTTCTTTAATTATAACAACTGGAACAACCACTTAAAAAACTATACAACGAGATGTATGCAAAAACACAATAGACAGGCCAGGCACAATGGCTCACACCTGTAATCCCAGGATTTTGGGAGGCCAAGGCAAGCAGATCACTTAAGTTCAGCAGTTCGAGACCAGCCTGGCCAACATGGCAAACCTCTGTCTCTACTATATATATATATATAAATTAGCTGGGAGTGGTGCCACATGCCTGTAATCCCAGCTACTTGGGAGGCTGGAGCACGAGAATAGCTTGAACCCAGAAGCCAGAGGTTGCAGGGAACTGAGATCGCGCCACTGGGCAACAGAGCAAGACTCTGTTTCCAAAAAAAAACTATAGATAAATGGAAATGCAATTCTAAAAAAAAATGTACAAATAACCCATAGAAGTTAGGCAAAACAAAACAGAAAAACAAAAAACAAAAGGAATAAACAGAAAAGCATTAATAATTACAATAACTATAAATGGTCTAAATATACCAATTAAAAATAGATACTGGCAGAGTGCATTAAAAAATAAAACAGAACTCTGCTGTCTACAAGAAACTCTCTTCAAATGTAATGATATAAGTAGGTTGAAAGTAGAAAGATGAAAAAAGATATTCCACACAAACATTAATCAAAAGAAAGCACAAGCAGCTATACTGCTATAAGAAAAAGTAGTCTTTCAAGCAAAGAAAATTACCACTTATAGACAGGGACATTATATATGATAAAGAGTCAATCCATCAAGAAAACACAGAAATCCTAAATGGGTATGCACAAAAAAACAGAGCTGCAAAATACGTGAAGCAAAAACTGATGGGGAAAAAAACATATGAATGCACAATTATAATTGTAAACTTCAATGTCTCTTTCTCAACACTTAATAGAACAAGTACACAGAAAATAAGCAAGAATATCAAATAATTCAATAATGCCATCAACCTACAGGCTCTGACTGACATTTTTATAGAACACTCTGCCAAACAAGAAATCACATTGCTTTCAAGTGCCCATGCAGCTTATACCAAAGGAAACCTTATGCTGGACCATAAAACAAACCTCAACAAATATAAAAGAATTTAAGTCATACAGAGTGTATTTTCTGACTACAATAAAATTAACCCAGAAATCAGTAACAAATAATAATGAGAAAATCTCCTACATATTTGGAAATTTAAAAACACAGTTGTAAAAGTCCATAGTCAAAGAGGAAGTTTCAGAGAATCTAAAAAATACATTAACAGGATGAAATGAAAACATATCAAAATTGGGAGGAATGTCACAGCTAACAAAATGCTAATACAGAAAATTTTAGCACTAAATGCTTATATGAGAAAAGAAGAGTCTCAAACTAATAATCTATGACCCCACCCCACCTTAAGAATCTAGAAAAAGAAAAGCAAAATAAACACAAGACAAGCAAAAGGAATGAAATGATGAAGATAACAGGAGAAATCACTGATATTTCAAACAGGAAATCTGAGAAAATCAATGAATCAAAAAAGCTAGTTCATCAAAAATAAAAACTTTGTGAAAAACTCTGTGAAGGTAAAAAACCAAGCTCCTGACTGGAAGAAATTATTATAAACCACACATTTGACCAATGGACTTATATCTGGTATATATAAACAACTCATAGTGAGATATCATCTCTACAAAACTTTAAAAATTTAAAAATTAGCCAGGTGTGGTGGTGCACACCTGTAGTCCCAGTTACTCAGGAGGCTGAGGCAGGAGAATCACCTGAGCCCAGGAGTTCAAGGCTGCAATGAGCTGCAATTGCACCACTGCACTCCAGCATGGACAACAGAGAGACACCCTGTTTCTAAAAAATACAAATTTTAAAATAAAAGTAAAAATAAAGAACTCTCAAAACACAACAGTAAAAATATAAATAGTCAAATTTAAAAATGAACAAAATACATGAAAAGGCATTTCAAGGAAGATGACATTCAGGTGGCAAATAAACACATGAAAAGATGTTTGACATCACTAGCCATTAGGGAACTGAAAATGATGAGAAATCATAACACACTTACTGATCAGCTAAATAAAAAATAGTGACCGGGCACGGTGTCTCACACCTGTAATCCCAGCACTTTAGAAGGCCGAGGCAGGTGGATCACTTGAGGTCAGAAGTTCGAGACCAGCCTGGCCAACATGGTGAAAATTCATCTCTACTAAAAATACAAAAATTAGCTGGGCGCGGTGGCGGGCACCTGTAATTCCAGCTACTCAGGAGGCTGAGGCAGGAGAATTGCTTGAACCCAGGAGGCAGAAGTCACAGTGAGCCAAGATCGCACCACTACACTCCAGCCTGGGCAACAGAGCGAGATTCTGTCTCAAAAAAAAACAGGCACACACTGTATGAGTAGTAGCATTACTGCTGAGTAGTATTTAGTATATGATATACCACCGTCAGTTTAAATATTAATCTATTGAGAAACATATATTATGGAGATGATAAAATTATAGAGATGGAAATAGAGCAGTGGTTAGGAATAGTGGAGGGAAAGAAGTAAGTGTAATTATATAGGAATAGCACCACAGAGATCTTGGTAGTGAGAAAAATAATTCTGTAACTTGATTACAGTGGTAGTTCAAGGAATCTACAGATAGAATTACAATGGCATACAACTATACACACACATTGTACCAACGTCCATTTCCTGGGGCTGGTCTGCTTTTGTTTTTTCGAGACAGGGTCTCACTTCTGGTTATAATATTGCACTACAATTTGTAAGATGCAACCTTCGGGGAAAAATAGGAAAAGTGTACACAGGACCTCTCTAAACTATCTTTGCAACTTCCTATTAATTTATAATTATTTCAAAATAAAATATTTTAAAGACAGAGTTTATAAATGACTTAAACTAGAAAATAAAACACTTCAGCTGTAATGATGAATCAAAACTAACAAGATTAAACTTAATAATAAAGAACAATGGGCCAGCGCAGTGGCTCATGCCTGTAATCACTTTGAGAGACTGAGGCGGGCGGACAGCTTGAGGCCAGGAGTTCAAGACCAGACTGGGCAACACTGTGAAACCCTGTCTCTATTAAAACTACAAAAATCAGCCGTGCATGGTGGCACACGTCTGTAATCCCAGCTACTTGGGAGGCTGAGGCAGAATTGCTTGAACCCAGGAGGTGAAGGTTGCAGTGAGCTGAGATGGTGCCACTGTACTCCAGCCCGAGCGACAGAGCAAGACTCTGTCTCAAACAAACAAACAAACAAACAGAACAGTTCTTTTTTTTAACAAGCTCTGCAGTTAAAAAAAAAAAATTGTTTGGGTATAGGATTACAGGACGTGGATAACCAACAAAAGATGTGACTACTTTCCTAAATGCCAAAAAAGTCATCTGAGGGCAATCTAAGGAAGGTCATCAAGAAGAGTGTATCTAAGGACTTAAGACACAGATACTTCAGAACATTTGCTACAACAGTTGAGAGACACGACAAGAGTCATTTTTTTAATCCAGCATATTTCTCAAAAGACTGTTATATATTTTTACTAAAGCCTGAAGGAATAAACAATTCCTATCTTATTCAAACTGTTCCAGAGAATAAAAAAAGAAAGCTAACAAACTCATTTTATGAAGCCCATATAATCCTGATACACGACCAGACAAAAACAAGAAATCAAAATTGCAGTCCAATCTCACTTTTGAATATTGACGCAAAGTTCTCAAATAAATATTTGCAATTACAGTTCAGCATGTACTTCATATTTCATAACCTAGTAGGATTTATCCCAAAAATGAAATAATTGTTCAAGCTGGACACGGTGGCTCACTCCTATAATCCCAGTGCTCTGGGAGGCTGAGGCAGGAGGATCACTTGAGGCCAGGAGTTTGAGACCAGCCTGGGCAACAAAGAGAGACCCCATCTTTACAAAAAGAAAAAAAAAGAAAAGAAATAACTGTTCGATATTTGAAAACGTATTAAAGTAATTCCTCCTATTAAGAGTAGGTGGGGTGGCTCACACCTATAATTTCAGCACTCTAAGAGACCAAAGTGAGAGGATTGCGTGAGCCCAGGAAGTTCAAGACCAGCATAGGCAATATAATGAGATCCATCTCCATGAAAAATTCAAAAATTAGCCAGACATGATGGCTCCCACGTGTGGTCCCAGCTACTTGGGAGGCTGAGGTGGGAGGATCTCTTGAACCTGGGAAGTCAAGGCTGCAGTGAGTCATGACCATGTCACTATACTCCAGTCAGTGTCTCAAAAAAAAAAAAAAAAGCACAAATGTCCAAAACCACATGATCATCTCAATAACAGAAAAGCCTTGACTACATGTCAATACTCACTGTCATTCATGATTTTTTTTAATTCTTAAAAAAAAACCCTCGGGGTAAACTAGGAATAGAAGAGCACTGTTTTAATCTGAAAAAGCATTTCTGCAAAAACCTACAGTAATCACTAGTAGAGTACTATAATAAAATCTCATTCTCTTTAAAGTCAGAAAGTCAAAAAGCACCTGCTGTCTCCAGTCCTGATTATTATTTTAATAGAAGCTCTAGTCAACACAGCAAGATCAAGAAAAGAAACACAAAGTATTAGAATTGGAAGATACAAAATAACCACTATTTGAAGGCAATACAATAGTCTGCATAGAAAACTTTAAAGAATCTGCAGACTATTAAAACAAATAAGAGAGGTCAATAAAGGTTGTTGGATTTAAAAAAAAAAAAAAATTACTTACAAACCTCAGTAGCATTCCCATATGCTGGCAATAATTAGAAAATATAATTTTTAAAGTATTTTGATGACAGCAACAAAAAACATAAAGGTACCTAAAAATAAAGCTAGCAAAAACTATGTAAAGAGTTGTTTTGGGGTTTTGCTTATTTTTGAGACAAGGTCTCACTATGTCACCCAGGCAGGAGCGCAGCAGGGCAGTCACAACTCCCTGCAGCCTCAATCTCCTGGGCTCAAGCAATCCCCTCACCTCAGCCTCCCAAGTAGCTGGGACCACAGATGAGTTTCACTACATGTAGCCAATTTATTTTTATTTCTGGTAGAGACAAGGTCTCACTATGCTGCCAAGGCTGGTCTCAAACTCCTGGGCTCAAGCAATCCTCCCACCTTGGCCTACCAAAGTGCTACAATTACAGGCGTGAGCCAGTGTCCAGCCCTCTGTGTAAGGCTGTAAGGGCTTTTTTGTTTTTGTTGTTGCTGCTGTTGTTTTAAGACAGCATCTGGCTCTGCTGCCCAGGCTGGAGTGCAGTGGCACAATTGCAGCTCACTGCAACCTCCACCTCCCAGGCTCAAGCGATTCTCATACCTCAGCCTTCCAAGTAGCTGCGATTACAGGTGTGTGCCACCACGCTAATTTTTGTATTTTTTAGTAGAGACAAGGTTTCACCATGTTGGCTGCGCTGGTCTCTAACTCCTGGCCTCAAGTGATCCACCCACCTTAGCCCTCCCAAAGTGCTGGGATTACAGGCGTGAACCACTGTGCCCATCCTGTAAGAGCTTTTTAAAGAATACTTTAAGGCCGGGCACAGTGGCTCACACCTGTAATCCCAGCACGTTAGGAAGTTGAGATGGGCAGATCACAAGGTCAGGAGTTCAAGACCAGCCTGGCCAACATAGTGAAACCCCGTTTCTACTAAAAAAAATTAGCCAGGCATGGTGGTGTGCACCTGTAGTCCCAGCTACTCGGGAGGCTGAGGCAGGGGAATCATTTCAACCTGGCAGGTGGATGTTGCAGTGAGCCGAGATTGTGCCACTGCTCTCCAGCCTGGGCAACAGAACGAGACTCCATCTCAAAAAAAAAAACTTTAGAACATTAGAACATTACTGAAAAACACAAGAGACATAAATAAACAATAAAACACATATACCATCTTCAAGGGTAGGAATACTCAATTCCAATCCACAAAAGTCAAATTTGATGTCAAATTTTTCCCCAATTAATCTATAAATAATAGGCCAGGCACAGTGGCTCACGACTGTAATCCCAGCACTTTGGGAGGCCAAGGCCAGTGGATCACCTGAGCTCGGGAGATCGAGACCAGCTTGACCAACATGGAGAAACCCCATTCCTACTAAAAATACAAAATTAGCCGGGCGTGGTGGTGCATGCCTGTAATGCCAGCTACTGGGGAGGCTGAGGCAGGAGAATCACTTGAACCCAGGAGGGGGAGGTTGCAGTGAGCCGAGATCATGCCACTGCACTCCAGCCTGGACAACAAGAGAGAAACTCCGTCTCCAAAAAAAAAAAAAACAAAAAACAAAAAAAAAAACTATAAATAATAATCAAGGCTGGGCGTAGTGGCTCACGCCTGTAATCCCAGCACTGTAGGAGGCCAAGGCAGGAGGATCATGAGGTCAGAAGTTCCAGACCAGCCTGGCAAACGTGGTGAAACCCCATCTCTACTAAAAATACAAAAATTAGCTGGGATCACACCTGTAATCCCAGCTACTCGGGTGGCTGAGACAGGAGAATCGTTTGAACCTAGGAGGTGGAGGTTGCAGTGAGGTAAGATCACACCATTGCACTCCAGCCTGCACAACAAGAGCGAAACTCCATCTCAAAAAAATAAAAATAATAATAATCAAAACCCCATTATAATTTTCATGGAACTTAAGCTGATTCTAAAGAGCCAAAGCTATTCTGAGAAAAAAAATGAGTAGGAATTGAATCCACTAGATTAAAATATGATAAAGTAATAGTATTTAACACTGTGAGTATGGAACACAGATAAATACATCAATGAAACAAAATAAAGACACCGAAAATATTCCCAAGCATAAATGGAACCTCAATATGATCAAGGAGGTGTGCCAAATGGGAACACACTTTTTAATAAATAGTGCTGGGGCAACCAGCCTTCCACATGGAAAACAAAATTACCTATCTCCTTCACACCATACTCAGAAGTTAACTTAAAATTTTCTTAGAAAAAATATAGAAAGTCTTTATGACTTTGGAGTAGAAATGCATTTTTTAAATAGAAACAATTTATAAAAGAAAAAGACTGAAAAGTATTACTATATCAAAATTTTAAATTTCCAGATGATAAAAGATAATTTTTTAAAATGTCCTAGAATAAAAAAGTGTCTGCAGAAAGTTCATATTTAACCTCTACAAAGAGTTCCTGTAATTCCATTTAAAAATGCAATAGAAAAATGGGCAAAGATATGAACAGGCAATGAAAGGTGCTGAACCTTACCAGTAATCTGAGAAACAGAAATTTTTTGAATGAGCCATCGTTTTACATTCATTAGACTGACCAAAATGTAAGTCAAACAATATCAATTATCAAAGATGTGTGAATGAAGCAGAAACTCTCACACACTGCCGATGGGATATACATCAGGACAGCCTCCTGCAGGAGCAATGTGGCAATACCTAATAAGGTGTTGCCTAAGGATGAAGGGGTGTACACTCTGTGACAAAACAATTCAATTTCTGATTCTTTCCTCTCAGGAAACTAGCAGATATGCATAAGGAGATTTTTACCGCACCATTTTATATAACAGAGAAATGTGAAAAATACCCAAAAGGAAAAAAATTGTTGTATATTCACGTTAGAACTCTGATGTACATCTGTATGTATCAGAACTGATACATGATAAAAACATAATATTGAGGGTTTTTCTTTTTAAAGACCACGGAGAAAGTTAGTTACAGTGTGATACCATTTTGGAAACGTTTGAACTCACAAAACAATGTATATTTGTACATGTTATATACCGATAAAAATTGAATAGAAATAGAATCAGAAAATATCCACCAGAGGAAAGAGGGAAAGAGGAGGGGGCTGATACTCGACCTATAAGAGAGAGGGAAAGAAGAAGGGGCTGATACTCGACCTATAATGTATTATTTATTCATTTACTCTGATACAGAGATGAAATACGCAGTAATGCTGATGTGTTCCTCCTCGGTGGTGAGTTCATGGCATGGAATGTGTGTGTGTGTGCGTGTGTGTGTGTGTGTGTGTGTGTGTGTGGTTTTTGTTGTTTTTTTTGTTTTTTTATTTTGAGACACAGCCTCACTCTGTCCCCCAAGGCTAGAGTGCAGTGGCTCAATCTCGGCTCACTGCAACCTCCACCTCCCGGGTTCAAGAGAGTCTCCTGCCTCAGCCTCCCGAGTAGTTGGGGTTACAGGCACCCGCCACCATGCAGAGTTAATTTTTGTATTTTTAGTACAGATGGAGTGTCGCCATTTTGGCCAGGCTGGTCTCGAATCCCTGACCTCAGGTGATTCGCCCACCTTGGCCTCCCAAAGTTAGGATTACAGGCATGATCCACGGCGCCCGTTATTATACTTTCTATCTGCAGCCTAACTCTCTTCCCTGGGTCTTAAACTTTCTCACACCTGAACTCTTCCCATATCGAATTTCCAAAATGTGTGCCCTTTCTCTTAGCCCCTCGCTGCTCCTCCTCCAGCCTCTTTCTACACCACACATTCTCTGATCACCACACATTCTCTGCCTGAAGCTGTGGCAGGACCACCGATATCCTCCAACAACTTAACAGAAAAAGTAGGGAAAAACTTTCTTCAAGCAACCAAATTCTGCACAGAAGCTTCAACAAACAGACACAAGCAGAGATGCCCCTGGAGGCAAGGATAGGGCTTGAGGATTCTCTAGTCCAGTGGGCCAGGCCCCAGAGAGAAGCCTCAAAAACAGTCTGAAAATTCCTGGTACGCAAAACAAAAACAGAATTCCTTAAGAGGACACTTGCAAGTCCCTCGCCACCCGGCCCTTCTCCACAGGTCATCTCCACCTCCTGGCGCTCTCCCCACCATCCCACAGCACCCCTGCTTCTCCACACCCCCACAGTGCCTCCCCTCCATGCCCAGCGGAGAAAGTCTTGCTCCAGCACTCACCACACATCCACACACTTGCACAAAACGGTTCCACTCCCAGTCCCAAGACATGCAGCAAGCTAACTGTCCACAGTGACCCAGGCCCTCACTTCCACATCTCAGTATCCTCACTTCTGCCCGAACATCTTCTAACCTTGACTCCTGGGGCCTCCATCTCTCGCAACAAACTCAGCCCAACAAAGTAACTGTTCTTTTACTCCCACCTCTTTGACATTTGTATTATCCTCCCAGCTTCTGCGACTGCTAAGGTTCTGACAGCCGCAGTCTGAGAGCTCTCCTGCTTTTTGACAGTGAATGAAATCCTGATAATAACTGTCTTCGCTTCCCGTCTCTATTAATGACGACAGGTTAAACGGGGCAGCCAACTGAATGCTACCGACAGCTTTAAATGGCAACACATTAAAGCAAAAGGTGCAAGGTCAGCCTTTTATAGCTGTTGCACTTAACAAGGTTAAAATCTAATCTTCTGCTTTGAAAAGTCAGGAAGTTCAATTTATCAACTCAGCATGGAATGATCGGGTTCTGGGGCATTCACATTAATGAAATTCACAAAAGACTGATTCATCCTACAGAATACCAATTGTCATGGACTGAACCATGTCCCCACAGAATTCACTATGCTGAAGCCCTAACCCTCAATGTGACTGCATTTGGAGATGAAACTTTTAGGGAGGCGGTTAGGGTAAATGTGGGGTCCCCATCAATAAGAGTGGTGGCCTTATTAGAAGAGAAAGAGACACCAGCGAGGTCCCCAGCAACCCCACACACTGACACGGAGATGAGACCATGGGATGACAGAGAGAAAGAAGGCGGCCCTCTGCAGGCTGTGGAGAGAGGCCTCACCGGAAACCAACCCTGACAGCACCTTGATCTTGGACTTCCAACCTCCAGACTATGGTAACATTAATTTCCCCAGTCTTTAGTATTTTGTTATGGCAGCCCAAGCACACTAAGACACTCATTTACGAATTCAAAATGAGGACACAGCAGACCAATCACGCCTGTCATCACGATAACCCATTCACGGCAGCACGTTTACATCTAGAAAATCACATTCATGGCCAGTTTTTCAGCAAGCAAGGAACTGGAATGAGGTTACTTAAATGTTTCCAAAGAATCTGGAGTCCACTTTCTAGTGATGTGAATACCCACATTCACCAAACACCGCTTTAGCCCTACCCTGAATAAACACGAATCAAGCACCTTCTCTCCAGCTGTTTTTTCCCTCTCCAAGTTCCTCACTCTTCGCAAAGCCTGTTATTACAACATCATAGCCCCCTAAAAACTTACGATTTCTAAAATCACAACTTATCTTATGAAAGCCACATGTAGAAAACAGAATTTCACTTACGCTTGATGAATACATCCTACTCTTCAGCAAACTGTTTCCAAATAATAACCTGAAATATAGTTAGTTCCAGAGAATTCTATCCCTTTTTTTTTTTTTGAGACGGAGTTTCACTCTTGTCACCCAGGCTGGAGTGCAGTGGCACAATTACGGCTCACTGCAACCTCCACCCACCGGGTTCAAGTGATTCTCCGCCTCAGCCTCCCAAGTAGCTGGGATTACAGGTGCCCGCCACCACACCCAGCTAATTTTTGTATTTTTGGTAGAGACAGGGTTCCACCATGTTGGCCAGGCTGGTTTCGAACTCCTGACCTCAGGTGATCCACCCGCCTCAGCCTCCCAAAGTGCCAGGATTACAGGCGTGAGCCACCATGCCCAGCCGAGAATCCCATCCTTTAACAACTGACTAACCTCGGGAAGACTCCTACAGGAAATAGTGAGTGAGCAGAACGCCCCATGCCAAACTGCAAGGACACTTCTGTTAAACTTATTCTCTACTGATTAAAACTTAAACAAAAATAGAACACTACTGAACACAATAAAAACAGTCACCAGGCCTATCATTTCCACCAAAAAAAAAAAAAAATCTTTCAATAGAGTGAATAGTGTAGTACAGGAGATATTCAGTCCATTAAGTTACTAAGCTAACAGATTGTATGTACTTAAAATTACAAATTAACCTTAACGACCAGATACACTTTTTCTAGGCAGTTCAGGCATTTATAACTGAATAAACGGACCTGCTGGCCACCCAAGCTGAGATTCCAATGACAGTGACAAGGGCTTTATCAGAATGGAACAAAAGGACTAGAAAGTTGTGGGTAACCAGAACAGTCTTCTAAAAGAAGATGGTAAGTACATAAGTACATTAATATGCCTTGAAAAACAGAATCAGAACACTTAGAACAATTCTGAGAAACACAAACCTTTATAAACCCAAGGATAGAGCTTTACTTACATGAAGGAATAATGAACTGGGGCTCAGTGTTGCCTGCGTAGCCAAGCTTGGTATACCTAAAAGCACAAAGTCATCAACACATGTTTAGATAATAATACTCTCGTCTATACTGGATTAATGTCTTTCATTATAAGCTCTCCAAGTCCTAAAATATCAAGCCTCAGAATACTCCTTGAAATTAAAAAAGAAAAAACTTGTGATTACTGAGAATCAAACACTAATTTCAAAGAAAGCAGTTTTGCAAAAACTTAAAATATTCTGCTTGTTTCTAGTAGAAAAAAAAAAAACATATATACTAACATATAAATTACATTTATGCATCCCTAATAACTTTAAAAGTGCTTTTACACTCTATCTTTACAGAAACCCTGTGAAGAAAGTAGAAATTATCCCTGTTTTGCAAATGAGAAAAGGGAGGTGCTGAGAAGTTGATTAAACTGCCCACACTAGTGAACTGCAGAAAAAGAACTCCAATCTACATATGCAGGCTAATTCCAACGCTGGCTCTCTAAGAAGTATACTTACTTCCTAGAACTTTCATACAAACTTCCTGAACTTTGCGGGGTGGGGGGCGGCGGTTAGAAAATGATTATATAATTTTCTTAAAATGTCATGGCATATGTCTAAGAAACAGCTACTGCCGTCTCCTGAGAATCATCTGACAAGAGCATCTCTTTATCATCTCATTTCAGAAGGAGCCCATTTTCTGTCAAGACACTGCATGATAGATTCCAAAAGTCTTAACTAAAACAAATGCCAAAATACTACTATCTGTTCCAAAAGCACTTGCTAATCTCCTAAATATAAAAGGGGGGGTGGTGGAAAAAAAAAAAAACACCACTCAGAACCATCTGCTGGAAATAAAGTTGAAAAGCGGTAAGTAAATTGAGAAGACTCATCAGCGCTTCCCTTCTTATTAGGATTACTCTAATTAACAGTAACGTCTGGACAACCAAGCCGTCATTCTGTAATAATGCTAGCTAATACTAGCAGTGTTGAAACTAACTTTATTCATTCATTCTACTTAAAAATTATTTCAAGATGCTTGATATTAAATTTTTGATCTGGTAATACTTCCAAATTCTAATAAATTAATTTTACAATTTTTAAATATATTTTGCCATATGCTAATTTTACTATTTTTGAACACACAGTGAATGGATAAGAGACCAAAAAAAAAAAAAAAGTCAGTTCCCCTCAAATCACATACGACTGCTGAACTTCCACAGGATCTGAGGTCTTCAAGCCACAGGAGCCAGGGCAATGCCAAGTCCTGAGACTCCTCAGGCCCTACAAGGAGCTTCTGGAGGTAAGACCATGTGAAGCCCTCTCCAGTTCCACAACTCAAGAGCTGCAAACAGAGTACGAGGCCAAGTGGACCCACAACAACTCCACTCCAGGGTTCCACCTACAAGGTGGAGTTCAGAGCCAACCGAGAGCCCACCCAGAATGGAGGCAACAGAGCCTGACCTTTAGAATTCCAGATCCTTCCCAATTTTAACATCTGGAATTATATTCCAGAAAATACATATAAATAAGTGAATTACTAACCCAAGGCTAAAGATGCCTACAGAATCCAACAAGCAGACCAGAAATCACTAAAATCATCAAATCTGTGTCTTTAACAAGCTACATCAGCTCCTTCCTACAAAAATGATGCACCTTATGCTTAAATAAATCCAACTTCCCACACTGTTAGACTGTGAGTTCCACACGCTGCCCAGAACAGGGTCCTTTCTCATAGTTATATCTACACCCCCAGCACAGTGCCTGGCACATGGCAAATACTCCAGAAATAACTGCTCAATGTATTCTCACCAGTCATAAAAAAGGTAATCATCGTCAGACTGCTAGGGGAAGGACCAATATTTGCAAGAAGGATGCTGAAAGTCAGAAAAAGAATCTGATGGAACCAGAAAAAAATCACATCTCCTACAATTTCCTACTTAAGCAGAAGCAGTGGCCTATGTGTAATGGGTTTCAGAAAAAGAAAAAAAAAAACCACTGAAACTAATATGGTAAAATGTTAACATTTATTAAAATTAGGTGCTAAGTTTGAGGCTGTTATATCATCTTCATATTTTGCACTTTGTCACCATACTGAGTTCAAATTCCAGCCCCACTATTTGCCAAATATGTATGTTCGGGCAAGTTACTTTACCTATCTGTATGTCAGTTACTGTAAAATGGGGATGATAGACTGAGGCAAGAGGACCCCTTAAGCCCAGGAGTTCGGGGTTGCAGTGAACTATGACTGCACCACTGCCCTCTAGCCTGGGTGACAGCAAGACCCTGTCTCAAAAAAAAAAAAAAAAAAAAATCTGAAAAGTTGAAAAAAACAAGCAATGTGTTCTGGGTCCCAAGTGATAGCATTCATTCTTTCCACTGTACACCATGGACAGTTTAATTTGTATAGTGGTGAGAATGAAATGTATGAAACAAATGGTAGATCTAGTAGATACCTGATAGGCCTTCAACAACTATGCCTCATTTCCATCCCAAAGTTTTGTACCCTGAAATCGTAACTACGGCCCACAGCAGGAAAATGTCAGAATACAAAAACAGACTTGAACGCTGTTAGGCCCACAGCTCTAAAATTCAACTAAGCAGCTGCTGGAACATTCAGATTCTGGAGCCACATCGTTCTTTTAGACAGTATCATCTTGGAAGGAGGCCTCTGTGTCAGGGTCACACGGGTACCTTAAGTATCAATGACATTAAGGCAATGATGATTTTCATGACTGAGGAAAATAATTTTTTTTTTTTTTTTTTTGAGACGGAGTTTTGCTCTTTTGCCCAGGCTGGAGTGTGGTGGTATGATCTTGGCTCACCGCAACCTCCGCCTTCCTGTTTCAAGCGATTCTCCTGCCTCAGCCTCCTGAGTAGCTGGAATTACAGGCATCTGCCACCACGCCTGGCTAATTTTTGTGTTTTTAGTAGAGATGGGGTTTCACCATGTTGGCCAGGCTGGTCTCAAACTCCTGACCTTGTGATTCGCCTGCCTCGGCCTCCCAAAGTGCTGGCATTACAGGCGTGAGCCACCACGCCTGGCCCTAATATTCTCATGTGCTAACAACTTACTATAAGATCCTTACCCTCCTAGCGGAACTGAAGTTATTTTAAAAAATACTGGCAAAAGCACAAATTATTCAGATCATTTTATCCTAATGTAATATCTTTCCATTTTCCTGGACTATTCCTTATACATTAATAGTATCAAATACACTTGAAGTTTTGTTACTTTGAATAATCATAACGTAACAAACATCAAACAAAATTTAAGAGACATTCAAATTTAAAATTTTAATAAAATCTGCACCGACACAGCCTCATCCATCCCAAACTTCAATGACAATCTATTAAATATAATTCAGCAGATGTCATCTAAAAAGTACGCATCCTCAAATTCTTTCCCAGGAAAATTCAGTGCTAGACTGGCCTGTCCCATGATAACATCACAGTTCAACGCCATGAAGAGCAGGACCAAAAAAGCAACAGCAAAACACAATTCTTAAATATGGCAAGTGCTCAAGACACCATTTACCAAAAAAAGAAACTTCCCTATTTCAACCAATTTACTAGCTAGAAACAATGTAGCAGGCACTGTACTAATCACTGAGCCGCACTCAGACTGAGGATGGGGAGGCGGGTGGACATGGCCCAGGTCCTCAAAGTGTTCCTCAGAATGTCTACCTATCCAATACAGGACTTCAGATTGAGTTTTCCGGTTGTATCACGGCTTACTTTACCTGGAAGGCAAGTTTAAGATCTTCGTAGGCATCGAGAAACAATAAGCTACATGTGGCTGACCAGATCACCTGGGGAACTCCTGAACAGATTCCCAGGGGCTGTGTGAGATTCAGTAAATGGGAATCTCCAGAGAAGGCTGGGCATCTGTGTTCTTAATACCTCTCCCTCACCCGCATGGTTCTGGTGGTCAACCAGCTTAGAACTCACTGACCTCAACTATACCACATGAAGTCACCTTTAGCATTTTTATATAATGCAAGCTCCCCAACCTCACTGTCACATTCTACCAAAACCTCCTTCCACCCACATTTAGCAAGATGTATCTATAATACTGAAGTTTAATACTGGTCAGAAGTTCAGAAGAAAGAACCCATATGTCCTTTTTTTTTTTTTTTATTTTTTTTTATTTTTGGAGACACAGTCTCACTGTCACCCAGACTGGAGTACAGTGGTGTGATCACAGGTCACTGCAGCCTCAACCTCCTGGGCTCAAGTGATCCTCCCACTTCAGTCTCCCAAGTAGCTGGGACCACAGGCACATGTCATCCCACTCGGGTAAGTTTTTTTTATTTTTTGTAGAGAGGGGTCTTCCTGTGTTACCCAGATTGGTCTCAAACTCTTAGGCTCAAGGGATTCTCCCACCTTGGCCTCCCAAAGTGCTAGGATTATAGGTGTGAGCCACAGAGCCCAGCTACCAAATGCAGCAATTTTATCTTATTATTTAAAACATGTGTGTGTGTAGGTACTCTATGAAAAAAAATGTAGGAAATGCTTTTTAATTCAAATTATGCAATTAAGAAGTAGTGAAAATAGGCCGGACGTGGTGGCTTATGCCTGTAATCCCAGCACTTTGGGAGGGTGAGGCGCTGGATCACCTGAGCTCAGGAGTTCAAGACCACCCTGGGCAACATAGTAAAACCTTATCTCAATACTAAAATACAAAAAATTAGCTGGGCATGGTAGCACGTGCCTGTAGTCCCAACTACTCAGGAGGCTGAGGCACAAGAATCGCTTGAGCCCTGGCGCCACTGCACTCCAACCTGGGCAACAGAGTGAGACTCTAGCTCAAAAAAAAAAAAAAAAAAAACAGAAGTAGTAAAAAAAAAAATCTAGGCTCAATCTAGGAAAGTAAAGAAAGTAAAAAACTTAAGCTAAAAAGGGAAAGATTCCTTAGGAAGAGATGATGGGGAAAAAAAAATCTCAAACCAAAATAAAATGAAACACTTAAGAATCCTTATTGAAGCCAGAATTAAGCCAAGGAGATCTACTATCATTATTCTGATTTTACACTGTTTAGGAAGAACTAGATATTACAAATCAAAAAGAACAGAGTAAAGGAAAAGATTATGGGAAGAAGGAGGAGATTAAAATTTCTTTTTTTTTTTTTTTTTTTTTTTTTTTTTTTTTTTTTTTGAGACGGAGTCTTGCTCTGTCACCCAGGCTGGAGTGCAGTGGCACAATCTGGGCTCACTGCAACCTCTACCTCCCAGGTGTGAGTGATTCTCCTGCCTCAGCCTCCCGAGTAGCTGGGACTATAGGCGTGCACCACCATGCCCAGCTAATTTTTGTATTTTTAGTAAAAACGGAGTTTCACCATGTTGGCCAGGCTGGTCTTGAACTCCTGGCCTCAGGCAATCCACCTCGGCCTCCCAAAGTGCTGGGATTACAGGCGTGAGCCGCCGTGCCCGCCAAATTTCATTCCTTATAGATGATAACTGTATACCTGGAATCACTAAGGAAATTAAGTGAAAAACTAAAAGCAATAAAAAAATTCAAAAAGATGACCGGTTACTAAATGAAGAGACAAAAATCAACAACTTCTCTAACAATAAGAACATATAATGGATGAAAACATCCCACTCAGAATGGCAACAGCAACAGAATATTACCCTTAAGAATACACTACATAACTACATGAATAAGCTATTACTCCTACCCTTAAAAATAACATTGCTCTTTAAATAAACTCTCTATATACAAGCAGACAAATAGAGACATACCTTAATCTTACACAGGAAGAGTCTTTTCTTTTTTTATATTTTTCTGGTCAATTTTCAGTTCAGGATGAGGAAGAGTCGATATTTGTAAAAATATTGAATATTACTAAATCTACCTACAAATTTAATGCAAAGCCACTCAAAACTGGTGCCAATACTGAAGGTGGTGGTAAATTATACACAGGTGATAGTAAAGGGTTAAAGAGCCATTATAAAAGATCGCACCAGCTATCAAAAAATTTAATGCATATACCCACCCTATTAGCCAAATAGCGCCTTTCTAGGAACTTACCTAACATAAGTATTTTTACATGTATGCAAAGATAGACACACAAAAAAATGTTTGGGGAAGCAATATAATAGCAAAACAAACACCAGAACCTGGAAACACTCAAAATAGAGGATATATTAAATTATATTATATTACATCCATTCAATAATATTCTATACAACCATCAAAAATGAAGATGCATAGTTACTGCCATAAACAGATGTATAATATAGCTTGAAAGTGCTTGAAAATATTATATATTTATAATGTGAGGCCAGCTTAATAGGGCCACAATGCTAGGTTCAAATCCCAGCACCCGCTATGTGATTTCAGGCAAGTAAATTAATCCGTTCATTCCTTGGTTTCTCCATCTCTAAAATGTGCGTAATAATCCCTACCTCAGTGTTAAATGTTGCCATTTTTGGATAATATTTCCTAATTCAAAAGAAGTAGGATTTCATCGTGCAGTGATTTATTTACTTACTACTGAATATTATTTTTCTGTATACTAGTGATCTCTATTTCTCTCATGAATTCTCCTTAGATTACTTTTCCACTGGAGTTTTAGTGCTTCTTATCAATTTGTGTGAATGCTTATATACTGAGGATATTTGTGCTTGCTCACAAACATTGCTAATTTTTCCCCGCTTGTTGTTTACCTTGCTCTACATTTTCTGAAATATAAATATTTAAACAGTCTAGGTGATCAAATCTACCAATTATTTTCCTGAATAATTTCCTTCCTGTTTCTACATTGAAAGTCCCTCTATATGCTAAAATTTCATATCGTTTCTCTTCCACATATATATTTTATCCCAAATGGGAAGAACTACACTAATCAATTTTCCCAAACACATGTATATAAGCATTTAAGACCATCACCTTTACATTAAAAGCCCTTGGTTTTTTTAACACTCCTTCCAAAAGCTAGCATGATGGAGGTAGGCACTACTCTCAAAAACACATAAACTATACTTACAGATTGCCAGCCATGTTCTCAAACTCATCCCACCTTCCACGGGTCCCTTAACTTTTCTGAAACCTTTTCTCATACAGAAATCAGGAAAGACAGAAGAGGAAGCCATGGAAGCAGACCCAGTCAACAGCTGCATAAAGCACTACCAATAATTACACCTCTGCCTTTTAAACAAAGAATATGTTATAGCTCAAAATTCAAAGCAATATAAAAAGGTATCCCTTAAGAAGTCTTACTCTACCCCATTTCTGCCTTCTATCCACCTTCTATTCCTGTGTATCTTTCCAATGCTTCTCTCTGTAGATA
The DNA here is from genome assembly GCF_008728515.1 of Papio anubis. Lineage (NCBI taxonomy): Eukaryota > Metazoa > Chordata > Mammalia > Primates > Cercopithecidae > Papio > Papio anubis. The sequence goes on from NC_044979.1 coordinate 6,504,240, forward strand.
CATCATTATTTGCCCCAAACTTTTTTTTTATTTTTTTTTTTGAGACAGAGTTTCACTCTTGTTACCCAGGTTGGAATGCAATGGTACAATCTCAGCTTACCACAACCTCCGCCTCCTGGGTTCAAGCAATTCTCCTGCCTCAGCCTCCCAAGTAGCTGGGATTACAGGTGCCTGTCACCACATCCAGCTAATGTTTTGTATTTTTAGTAGAGATGGGGTTTAATCATGTTGGCCAGGCTGGTCTCGAACTCCTGACCTCAGGTGATCCACCCGCCTCAGCCTCCCAAAGTGCTGGGATTACAGGCTGAGCCACCATGCCCAGCCTGCCCCAAACATTTTAAACAGTCCTTGCACAAAGACTCGTTCACTTTACTTGTTAGATGCTCCTATCTTTCAACAGCAGTAATATGTAGACTTTTCAGTTCTACAAAGTCAGGAGAATTAACCTATTGTTCACTCAACATATATATATATAATTAAAACTCCTCTTCCAAACATGTGTCTTAAGCAGAAGGTAATGACCCTAAGGTCAATTAATTTGTGTTTGAAAGTAGAACTGTTACATCTTAAAACAGTGTTTTACATCTTTTTTTTTTTTTTTTTGAGACAGGGTCTCCCTCTGTCACCCAGGCTGGAGTGCAGTGGCGCAATCATGGCTCGTTGCAGCCCTGACCTCCTGACCTCCTGGCCTCAAGCAATCATCTGCCTCAACGTTCTGAGTGGCCGAGACGATAGGTGCACGACACCACGCCTGGCTAGTGTTCTCAAACTGTGTCCTGTGATAAGTTCTTTAGATTGAGACCCCTGGTGAGGTCCAGTCTCAAACCCCAAACTTCAATCAGAATAGCTCTACTCTCTCCTAAGATTTTTCACAGTTTAAATACGGTTTTGGTCAAAGTAAAATTGTTCCCAGATCCTAACGATAGTTTTAAAACAACGCACAATCTCCATATTGTGCAATGTAAATTACATGACCTATTTTTTTAATGTTCCTTGGGTTGTTGCATAGAAAAGCATAGTCTCTATAGAACGAAGAATTCAATATATAAAGTTGAAACTTAAATGTTTTATCCAAATCCAGTATCTTTACCTGTGCTTAAATTTTCTATTTCTCCTTCTGAGTACTTTTCTTTTTTTTCTCTACGTTATTCGTATATACAAGATCATAAAGCATACTGCCCTTCTGTGGATTCTGAACATTATTATAAGGTAAACTCTGACTTCCAGTTAAAGTGTTTTAAAAGTGTTTTCACTGTTTAAATGATGGACAAAACATATTATCTAATTTCACTCTTACCCAAAGCCCCACTAAAACCAAGGCAAAAACAATTTTTAGCGATTATTTTAAAAATTTAAAAAAAAAAAAAATTTAGGCCAGGCGCAGCGGCTCACGCCTGTAATCCCAACACTTTGGGAGGCCAAGGCGGGTGGATCACCTGAGGTCGGGAGTTCGAGACCAGGCTGGCCAACAGGGAGAAAGCCCATCTGTACTAAAAATACAAAACCAGTCAGGCATGGTGGTGCATGCCTGTAATCCCAGCTACTCTGGAGGCTGAGACAGGAGAATCGCTTGAACCCAGGAGGCGGAGGCTGCAGTGAGTTGAGATCACGCCATTGCATTCCAGCCTGGGCAACGAGCAAAACTCCGTCTCAAAAGAAAAATAAATTTAAAACAATATTAAACCTTGAGGATGTGGAGAAAAGAAAAGGTGACAACAGCAAGGCTTTGGTCCTGGAAAGCTAAGGACCCATCGTACCTGACTTTAGAGATATAAGAAAGCCAGCAGTGGCAAGAGGTGAGAACCAGCCCAACATACACCCTAGATTCTTTTTTTTTTTTTTTTTTTTTTTGAGACGGAGTCTGGCTCTGTTGCCCAGGCTGGAGTGCAGTGGCCGGATCTCAGCTCACTGCAAGCCCCACCTCCCGGGTTCACGCCATTCTCCTGCCTCAGCCTCCCAAGTAGCTGGGAGTACAGGCGCCCGCCACCTCGCCCGGCTAATTTTTTTTGTACTTTAGTAGAGACGGGGTTTCACTGTGTTAGCCAGGATGGTCTCAATCTCCTGACCTCGTGATCCGCCCATCTCGGCCTCCCAAAGTGCTGGGATTACAGGCTTGAGCCACCACGCCCGGCCACACCCTAGATTCTTAAAGGCTCTGGAACTGGTTGGTGCCCAGCTACCTGTGGGACTGGAATTGGAGGACTTAGGAGCAAGTGTGGACAGCCCAAAATATTCAGGCTACAGTGAGACCCCTCTCCTGCCCCACACTGCTGGGCACTTGCCCTTCCCTGTCTTCAGCCTTCTCCAGAAGTTTTCTGGAATGTGTAAAGCAAAGGTTCTTTGCACTTACAGTTAACTGGCAGGGTCAGAGTACAATGATAAAATCAAACATTTATAAATAAACCAAAAAATAACAATTAAACCCTTGTTTCATTTAAAATTTTTTGCTTTGCAATCAATACTCATGCTTTCTTTTACTGTGCGTTTGGCTTATTTTTGAACCATCCTTTTGCTCTTTTTTTTTTTTTTGAGACAGAGTCTCGCTCTGTTGCCCAGGGTGGAGTGCAGTGTCACGATCTCCACTCACTGCAATCTCCACCTCCCAGGTTCAAGCGATTCTCCCGCCTCAGCCTCCTGAGTCGCTGGTATTACAGGAATCCACCACCATGCCCAGCTAATTTTTGTATTTTTAGTAGAGACAGGGTTTCACCATGTTGGCCAGGCTGGTCTCGAACTCTGACCTCAAGTGATCCACCCACCTTGGCCTTTCAAAGTGCTGGGATTACAGGCGTGAGCCACCCTGCCCGGCCCCTTTTACTTTCTTTTTTGAATTTTTTTCCATCCTTTTACTTTCTGAATGACTGACTTATATGTAACCAACACAGTTTTCGTTTAGTACAGAAAGTGAATTTAGTTGAGTCCATGCCAGGTGAGGTCGTCTCATGTGCAACAGAACAGTCTTACTCTTGTTTTAACTTTTGTACTATTCCTTGTTGTTGCCTGTTTCCTTTTACTCCCTAATCTATTTTATTTGCTTTTCTTCCTCTCAATTCGTACATTTCAAAGGTATACAAAGTCTGTTTTTAGTATAATAGCCTTCTCAATATATCAATTTCAAAAAATGAAACAGTATTCCTTAACTACATATTCTGAAAGATACAACAATTAGCACGGTGCTATCTCCTGCTCCCACTCCCACTCCCCGTCCCCAGCCCAATCCTAACCTAATCCCCCATGATATTGTTGACTTTCAGGAAATTTTGCTAGGGCATGTTATCATTGTGTTGACATTTTTAAGGTTGAGTCAGTATTTATTCAATTTTTTTTTTTTCGTTCTGGCTTATTTCTCCAAGAAAGATTATTCAATTATTGAAGCTGGTATCTTTATACTTCAACCTCTCTATTTCTGGAGCCCTCACTGATTCATCTTTCAGTTGGCTGGGTTATATCTGCAAGTAGATTTTTCAGTGAGGTTTCTGAATGCTATTAATTCCTGAGCTTTTGCCCATTTGTAAATGTCTTATTATGCTGCATTTTAATGACATTTCAATCCAATCACATTGTCTTCCTTCTTGCCCTAACTCCCCTACTCTTGTTTTTTTTCTTTTGAGCTATAGTCTCGCTTTGTCACCCAGGCTGGAGTGCAGTGGCACAACCATAACTCACTGTAACCTGGAACTCCTAGATTCACACCATCCTCCCACCTCAGCCTCCCACGTTACTGAGACTACAGGCACGCATCACCACACCCGGCTTTTTCCTTCGGGGGCCAGAGGAATAGAGACAGGGTCTTGCTACATTCCCCAGGCTGGTCTCCAACTCCTGGGCTCAAGCAATCCTCCTGCCTTGGCCTCCCAAAGTGCTGGGATTACATGCGTGAGCCACTGTGCCCGCACCCCACCCCACCCCCACATTCTTAAGCATTGCTTCATCACCTTTTGGCACATTACATTGCTGAAAACCCCCAGACTAAGGTGATTTTATTTTTTCCATTAGAGGTGGCCAGTTTGCTTTTTTCCTGCTTAAATATAGGATTCTTTTATCTTTCAGGCGTTTTTTTAAATTTTGTTTTGTTTTTGAGATGGAGTTTCACTCTCGTTGCCCAGGCTGGAGTGCAACGGCGAAATCTCAGCTCACTGCAACCTCCGCCTCCCAGGTTCAAGCAATTCTCCTGCCTCAGCCTCCCCAGTAGCTGGGATTACAGGTGTGTGCCACCACACCTGGCTAATTTTGTATTTTTAGTAGAGACGGGGTTTCTCCCTGTCAGGCTGGTCTGGAACTCCTGACCTCAGGTGATCCGCCCGCCTCAGCTTCCCAAAGTGCTGGGATTACAGGCACAAGCCACCGTGCCTGGTCTATCTTTCAGGTTTTATAAATTAACCAGGATACGCTTCCATTTTAATGACTCAGTGAATTTTTTCCAGTTCACAGTGAGTCCTTATATTAATATTATATGATCTTTCATTATATTCCAGGAAAACTTTGTCTTTTATTTATTAATGTTACATCTGTTCCATACACTCCGTTCTCTTCTTCAGGAACACCAGCTCTGACTACAGTAGATCCCTTCTGGACTCTTCTCCCACAGCTTCCATCTTCTCTCTAATCACCATTACCCCTTTGTTCTTTCCTACTGTGGTCTATGTAATTTCAGGAAGTTGATCCTCCATGTCAGAGATTTCAGAACCAGTGGTACTACCTCATGCAACCCCCAACATGCTTTTCACTCCTGAAATGATTTCAGTTTTCTATTTCTTTCCTTATGGATGTCAGCTCACTGACCTCCATGTCCTCCTTTTAGCTTTCTTTAATCTTTTAAAATTACTTCTTTGTTCTTTTGTTTTATTGAGCTCATGTTGTCTAAATTTAAAAGCAAAGTGGTTTTATCTAAAATTCCATTCTAGCCGGGCACAGTGGCTCACACCAGTAATCCCAGCACTTTGGGAGGCTGAGGCAGGCAGATCACCTGAAGTCAGGACCTCAAGACCAGCCTGGCCAATAAGGTGAAACCCCGCCTCTACTAAAAATATGAAAATTAGCCAGGCGTGGTAGCAGGCACCTGTAACCCTAGCTACTCAGGAGGCTGAGGCAGGAGAATGGCTTGAACCCAGGAGGCAGACGTTGCAGTGAGCCGAGATCAAGCCACTGCACTCGAGCCTTGGGGATAGAGCGAGACTCCGTCTCAAAAAATGAAGAATAAAAAAATAAAATTCCACTCTAATTACTGAAGTACTCTTTCCAAAGTATACTTTCTCATCTATTTTTGTTTATTATGTTTCTTTCCTTATTTTCTGTGCACAGTCCCATGGTGGGTCTTTTCTGCTTCACACTCAGCTTCGAATGGGTGCAGGTCTCCCTGGACCTGCTCGCTCGACAACTCTTCGCCCTGCTTACAATGATACTGAATACAATGTCTTGAAATCTCTGTGTAGTCCTCTGGTTGTTTAGAAGAACTGGCTGAACAGTGAGCAATCAGAGCCTGAATTTGGGTATACTTTCCTACTAATTCTACTAAATCCTTTGTTCTGGGCATATGTCTAATTCCGAAGTTCACTGTGGAGGACAGGCAGATTTAAGGGGAAATGCCTTATCTTAGATATTAGCAATTTCTGATCAGATGTAAGCTGGTCATCCTCACAAGTTTTCTCCTTTAGTGACACAAAGTCAAAGAACATAATGACACTGTTACTACATGATCCCTTTTTTAGCCCAGCATGCCCTGCCATATTTTAGGACGGAAAGGACCTGCTGCCAGAATATGCTTCTTTGGCAGTGGTCCATTCATCCATCAGCTCCTAGCTCTGCTATAAGGACTGTGAGTGGTACTTTCAGAAACGTATGCTTAGACACCTGCAACCAGCCAGAGATGGGCAGGAATGCCACATCTCAGTATCCTCCTGCAAATGGATCCACACTTCACTGGAAATTTCATAAAATGTGATACGAATTTTAGCTGTTTTGTTCTCTATTTTTGGTTAGTTTTGTTCATTTTTAGGAGGTTCCAGGAAGTAGTGTTACGTGAATGTGTATTTATAGCACCATATGCCCAATAAACTATTAAAGAATCTTTTAGTATGAAAAGGATATAAGACATATGGTAAAATCAATGCTACAGAGAACTTTTCTTAAATGAAGCTTTTATGGCAGTTGTAAGGGAAAAAGTATAGTAATTTATGGCTCTGTCCTCTGTCAATACAGGTCCAATGCAACATGAAAAGAATGCACATAAAATATAATAAACTTGTTGACTGCTAATAATTTCTATTAATTAGAAGGCTTTTTTTTTTTTTTTTTTTTTTTTGCAAATCAGATGCTGAAAAGGAGAAGTGGGAGCGGAAGAAGAGATGCAAGCTAATTTCATGATTACTCACAGTTGGGAGCCAACAGAAAACAGCCACGAATAAAAGGACTATATATAATGATAACCATTAGACAAAAATACAGTCTGCCCTAAAGTGCACCAAAAAAGATATAATATAAATCAAACAAAATGGACTATATGGCAAAAGATTATGTTTAAATACATATACATGTAAATATTGCAAAACTAAGGCCAAATATATAAATCATATCAATACATATAAATATGCTTAAATCACCTATCTATGAGTATAAATGAGCTTAAGTCATCCAATAAAAGGCAACATTTTCACACTGACTAAAAAGCAAAATCAAACAATATTTTGGGTACAAACAATTCAGAAAGAATAATAAAAGGATGGACAAACATACATCAGATAAACACAAGGAGAAGCAAGCAGGGATCACACATCTTGATATCTGACAAAGTAGAACTCTGCTGAGAAAACAATTAGAAGGCTACCTAATATGCTAAAACGACAACTCCAGTGAAGATACAAATTACTTCCATCTAGACAACCAACATGGCAGCAACAACTTTCATAAAGCAGGACCCACAGAAAACGCAAGGAGACCTTAATAGGAGACTAATAACAGGAGGCCTTAGTATGCCATTCTCAGTCCAAGACAGACTAGTTACACACACACACACACACACACACACACACACACCAAGTGAGTTCAGGTGCAGCGGCTCATGTCTGTAATCCCAGCACTTTGGGAGGCAGAGGTGGGTGGATCACCTGAGGTCAGGAGTTCGAGACCAGCCTGGCCAACATGGAGAAACCCTGTCTGTACTAAAAATACAAAAATTAGCCAGGCATGGTGGCAGGTGCCTGTAATCCCAGCTACTGAGGAGGCTGAGGCAAATAACTACCTGAACCCAGGAGGTGGAGGCTGCAGTGAGCCGAGATGGCGCCACTGCACTCCAGCCTAGGTGACACAGGGAGACTCGGTCTCAGTTAAAAAAAAAAAAAAAACCTGAAACCCTAAATAACATCATTAATAAGATAGTTCATATAGCTACATTAAACTCAGAACTTACAAAGATTATATCTCCTAGCCAGGCACAGTGGCTCATGCCTATAATCCCAGCACTTTGGGAGGTCGAGGTGGGTGGATCACCTGAGGTCTGAAATTCGAGACCAGCCTGGCCAACATGGTGAAATCCAGTCTCTACTAAGTATAAAAAATTAGCTGGGCGTGATGGCAGGTGCCTATAATCGCAGCTACTTGAGAGGCAGAGGCAAAAGAATCACTTGAATCTAGGAGGTGGAGGTTGCAGTGAGCCGAGATCGCTCCACTGCACTCCAGCCTGGGCGACAAGAGTGAAACTCTGACTTAAAAAAAAGAATACAAAGAACATTCACAAACCCTCTTCGACCACAATAAATGGGGGGAAAAGAAAAAAAAAACAGACTATCCCACTAAAATCAGGGATAAAATAATAATGCCCACTAACTCCACTCTAATTTAAGTTAACATTGTTTTGGAGGTACTGGCCCCTGCACTATGTCAATACAAAAGCAGTTAGAGTCCCTAAAAATGAAAAAGAAGAGGTAAAACAATCTCTTTTGCCATTGTCAGGTCTTGGTTTTGGTTTTTGAGATGGAGGCTGGCTCTGTTGGCCAGGCTGGAGTACAGTGGCTCAATCTCAGCTCACTGCAACCTCTGCCTTCCCGGTTCAAACAATTTTCCTGCCTCAGCCTCCCAAGTAGTTGGGATTACAGGCGTGTGCCACCAAACCCAGCTGAATTTTTTGTATTTTTAGAAGAGACAGGGTTTTGCCACATTAGCCAAGCTGGTCTCGAATTCCTGGCCTCAAGTGATCTGCCCGCCTTGGCCTCCCAAAGTGCTTGCAATTACAGGTGTGAGACACTGCGCTGGGCCCAATGACAAGTTTTTATACCTGAAAATCCCTAGGGATCAAGGGAAAAATTCATACAAATAACGTGAGTATTCTGTAAAGCAGCAGGTTATAAAATGAATAACTACCATGAAAAACCACCATGCAATCTAGAAATGAAAAAACTGTCTTCATATATTCAAGAAAAACAGAGGATAAAATGAAAGAGAAGGCACCATTTATGATAGCAAAAAAAAAAATCAAATACATAGATATAAATAAAGTTAACAAGAAATCTACCTGCGGAAACACCACAATATTCCTAAAAGACACAAAAGAGACTTGAACTAATGGAGAGATAAACCATGTTCTTTGATAGGAAGACTCAGTGTTATAAAGATGATGATGCTCATTAAATTAATTTTTAAGTTTAATACAATCCCAATAAAAATGCCATCAGGCTTTCTCTCCTGAAACTAGAGAAGCTGATTATAAAGATCACTTGGAGGAACAACAAGCAAAAATATATGGGAAAGCCCTAAAAAAGAATTAGATGGGCAGGGGAAGCTGGAACCATTAGAAATGAAATCATTCTAAATAGCCTAATTAAAACTGTGTGGTGCTGCTATTATGAACAGACCAATAGACTAATACAACGCCATACAAAATCCAGAAAGAAACACAATTGCATAGACAAATGTAGCACATGATAAAGGCAGCATCTCCAGTCGCTGGGTTTTTTCCATAAACTATGTTGAGATAAACAGGACAGCCATAGCCACACACACACAAAAGTGGATCCAACTGGGTTCATTCTTCATACCTTATCTCAGGATAAATTCCAAATGAATTAGAGATTTAAATGAAAAAAATGAAACCATTAAAAAAAAAAAAAAAAACTACCAGCTGGGCACAATGGCTCATATCCGTAATCCCAGCACTTTGGGAGGCCAAGGTGGGTGGATCACCTGAGGTCAGGAGTTTGAGATCAGCCTGACCAACATGGTGAAACCCCCATCTCTACTAAAAATACAAAAATTAGCCCGATGTGGTAGCACGCACCTGCAGTCCCAGCTACTCGGGAGGCTGCAGCGAGAGAATCGCTTGAACCCAGGAGGTGGAGGTTGCAGTGAGTGGAGACTGTGCCACCACACTCTAGTGTGGGCAACAGAGTGAGACTGTCTCAAGAAAAAAGAAAAAGAAAAAAGAAACCATCACATAATCTGGGAATGAAAAAAACCTTTCTTAACTATGGTTCAAAATCTAGAAACAATAAAGAAAAGATTAATAAATCCGACTGCCTAAAGAAAACAAACTTTGCATGGTAAAAGACAAATAATAAATAGGGGAAAGATATTTGCAATATATATCATTAAGGGTTAATATTCCCTACGTGCAAAAGAAAGTTAATGGGCCTGAGACTGCAGTCTCTTAGAAAGTCCTGCTTGGAGGAATGGCCTTTAATTGGCATCTAGGATCTTGGAGTTGGGGGGTTCCCATCATTCCCTAAATGCTAAAAGTAGTTCACTGCGCCTAGAGTGGCAAACAATGTGGTTTATGCCAATGCCTTGCTTTCCTTCTGGGACTCTGGAATTCCGGCACGTGCTATGCACAGGGTGCCTCCATGACAAGCCCCCAGTGAAAATCTTGGGCCCTGAGTCTCTGAGGAGCTTCCCTGGTACAGAGTATTGCACACATGTTGTCACAGCCTGATGTTGGAGGAATTAAGTGCATCCTGCGTGGCTGCACTGGGTGAGGACTCAGGAAGCTTGCCCCAGTTTCCTCTAGGCTCCACCCCACATCTTTTCCCTTGGCTGATTTGCTTTCTACATTTTCACTGTAGTCCTGATTCCTCCTAGCAAATCACTAGAACCGGGAGTGGTCTGCGGAACCCAAAAGACCCTAATACATGAAGAGCTTCTAAAAATAAAGAAGCAAAAGACCAAAACCCCAGAGAAAAGCTAGAGAAATGAAGAGACAGAAAAAATAAACCCAAGGATTATCATAATCATGAAAGTAGGTTGTTAAAATATGAAGTACAGCCCTCTCATGCTCGCAATCTCACCCGCTCTTACCCTTCCATCTTCCACCATGGGATGACACAGCACGCAGGGCCTCATTAGATGCTGGCACCATGCTCTAAGACTCTGCAGCCTCCAGAACTGTGAGCCAAATAAACTTTCTTTTTTTCTTTTTTTAAGGTGTGCACTTTTACTGAACTGGTCTCAAGTCAGTGTACAGGTATGCCCTGGCTGCCTCCACACTACTACCCACTCCCAGGGAGACCAAAAGCCTTCATACATCTCAAGTTGGGGACAAAAATGGGGACCATGATGGCTGATTATTCAAAATAAAACAAAAAGTATTCAGGTGAAGATTTTTTAAATTTTGCATTATATAATGTACATGAAAGCAATCCTGTCACCTCCCCTTTGTGGACTCAGGAGAGAACTGGGCCATTCTCTTGACAGAGAATTGGGGTAGCTTTTGGGAGGGCAAGGGACTTCCTGTAACAATACATCTCACAGTATTTGCAATGGCTATTTAAAAAAAAAAAAAAAAAAAGCCAGGTGCTCACGGCTGTAATCCCAGCTTTTTGGGAGGCCAAAGCAGGCAGATCACCTGAGGTCGGGAGTTTGAGACTAGCCTGACCAACATGAAGAAACCCCATCTCTATTAAAAATACAAAATTAGCTAGGCACAGTGGTGCATGCCCGTAATCCCAGCTACTTGGGAGGCTTAGGCAAGAGAATCACTTGAACCTGGGAGGCAGCGGTTACAGTGAGCCAAGATCACGCCATTATACTCCAGCCTGAACAACAAAAGCAAAACTCTGTCTCCAAAAAAAAACAAACAGGCCAGGGCAAGACCCAGTCTCAAAATAAAAATAAATAAGTAAAATAAAGAACAATGTAAAATCAAGCAATCAAGGTCCTCCGCCACACTGTAGAACTTTGGGAGATGCTCACTCCAACTAACTGCTGTCACCTTCACCATTCTATTCTTTTCGTTATAAATCACCCAGTGTGTGGTATTCTGTTACAGCAACACAAAACAAAGACATTTAAGATATCATTTCTCCTAGGCTGGTAATTTTACAAATTGGCAAAGGCTCTACTGGTGAATCTGTAAGACACAGGTATCCTCACACATTACTGGTGAGAATGCACACTAATGAGTGGAATTTGACACTGCCTAGCAAAATTACATACGCATTTGCTCTTTGACCCAGAAATCCCATTTCTAAAAATCTAAACCACAGATACTCAGGCAAAAAATACAAAAAGATATCTTTGCTTTTTTTTTTTTTTTTTTGAGATGGAGTCTCACTCTGTTGCCAGGCTGGAGTGCAGTGGAGAGATCTTGGCTCACTGCAACCTCCGCTTCCCAGTTCAAGCAATTCTGCTGCCTCAGCCTCCCGAGTAGCTGGTACTACAGGCGCATGCCACCACGCCTGGATAATTTTTGTATTTTTAGTAGAGACGGGGTTTCACCTTGTTGGTTAGGCTGGTCTCGAACTCCTGACCTCAGGTGATCCACCAGCCTTGGCCTCCCAAAGTGCTGGGATTACAGATGTGAGCCACCAGGCCCAGCCCCTTGAATTATTTTGATAACAGCAGAATGCTCAAAAAATGAAGACATGTCTAAAGAACATGGAAGGCCAGGTGCAGTGCCTCACGCCTGTAATTCCAACACCTTGGGAGGCCAAGGTGGGCAGATCACCTGAGGTCAAGAGTTCAAGACCAGCCGGGCCAATATGGCAAAACCCCATCTCTACTAAAAATACAAAAAAAAACAGCCATGCATGGTGGTGTACACCTATAATCCCAGCTACTCAGAGGGAGGCAGAGGTTGCAGTGAGCCGAAATCACATCACTGCACTCCAGCCTGGGCAACAGAGCGAGGCTCCATTTCAAAAAATAAATAAAAAATAAAGAATATGGGAGCCAGCCTGAATGAGCTTCACTTGGCCAAATCTGGGACAATTTAAGCATCAAAACAAATCAAGGCAATAGATAATAACCCACTAATGACAATAAGGACAGCATAATGGATTGTCACTCTTTGAACAGAACGACAACTGATACAGACAATCAAACAAATGAGGACTATGGATAAGTTCTCCCTTAAGATAAAATGTTAACTAATAAATGGAGACAGAATAATAGAGTTTAAAAATCACCATTTTGCAATCATCACCATAATAAGCAATTCAGGCAAGAATCACAGTGGGCCAGGCACAATGGCTCACGCCTGTAATCACAGCACTTTGGGAGGCCAAGGTGGGTGAATCACTTGAGATCAGGAGTTCAAGACCAGCCTGGCAACATGGTGAAACCCCATCTCTACTAAAAATACAAAAAGTTAGCCAGGCATGGTGGTTCATGCCTGTAATCCCAGCTACTTGGGAGGCTGAAGCAGGAGAATCGCTTGAACCCGGGAGACAGAGGTTGCAGTTAGCAGAGATTGTGCCACTGCACTCCAGCCTGGGCAAGAGAACAAGATTCCGTCTTTTAAAAAAAAAAAAAAAAGTCACCAATGGATGCTTAAATCTAATGGATGAAAGTTTAAGAATACTTACATAAAATACTTCCCCACAAATGACTTTTTTTTGAGACAGAGTCTCACTCTGTCGCCCAGGCTGGAATACAGTGGCCCGATCTTGGCTCACTGCAACCTCCGCCTCCCAGGTTCAAGCAATTCTCCTGCCTCAGCCTCCCAAGTAGCTGGGACTACAGGCATACACCACCAAGCCCAGCTAATTTTTGTATTTTTAGTAGAGACGGGATTTCACCATGTTGGCCAGGCTGATCTCAAACTCCTGACCTCAGGTGATCCACCACCTTGGCCTCCCAAAGTGCTGGGATTACAGGCATGAGCCACTGCGCCCAGCCAAATGACTTCTTAATTACAAAGGAAAACAGTAACTGAACAGTGAAGAAATCTCGTGGACATCACCCTCTCCAAACAATCCAAGTGGACCTCATCAAGAGTGAAGCAAGTCCCTATCTTAAGCCTTTTGATGGAATGCACTAAGAAGGATCCACAGGACTTCTGTGGCAGTCCTGACAAATATGCATATCCTGTATCTATCACAGAGAAAGACTAGGTAACAACTGGCTATCAAAAATGTCAACATCTTGAAAGACAAAAAAAGGCTAAGGAATTATTCCAGATTAAATTAGACTTAAAAGACATGACAACAACCAGATGCAATGTATGACGCTAGATGGGGAGGTCTTTTATGGGTGATATTCCATAAAACACAAGAATCTGTACTGTATACAGGATACTACTTGTACATATGTTAAATTTTCTGATTTTGATGATTAGTATGTGATTCCAGAAGAGAAAATGTGTCCTCAGAAAGTAGACATTGAAGTATTTTGGTATAAAAGGAAGTGATGTCTGCAACTTACTCTCAAACAGTGCAGGAAAGTAATAATAATATGTATGGACATACAGACTGTGACAAAGCAAATGTTAACAGTTGGTGAAACTGGAAGAAGAGTATACAGTAGTTTTTTGTTCTCTTCCAGCTTTCAGTAGATTTGAAATTATTTCAAAGTAAGTTGAAAAATGCAAAAGACTTCATTTAAAAAGTTTGGCTCAGAGAAGTGAGACTGGAGTTGTGAAATATTCTCTGAAAACTATGCAGCCTAGTCATCCCTTTAAATAGATGAAGCTTTATTTTTGGATTCGGCAGATCCCTTTGTCCATATTATCCTGGCCCCCAGCACACCAGTGCTCACTCAGTCTCAGAGTTTAGCAGAGGAGGATTCAAGGATACTGGGATGAAATTTATTTGTAAAAAATACTGTTTATCACACTGTCCAATAAATCATTAGTGCCCACTATGTATAGCTCAACATTAATGTTTTTACAATTTAGTACTACAAAAAAGGCTTTTTTCACCCAAGAAACAGATATTTCTCTTGATTTCTGATGACAGAAATTACATAACTATGACTCTTATGATGTTGTTGGATAGGAAGACTAAGCTCAAATGTGCGGACCAACTTCAGTAGCCACTGGGCTAAAGCTCAGGGTGACTTCCTAGGTCCCTTCTTTTCCTTTAGCTTGGTTATTTTTATCTGAATTTTACCATTTTTTTTCCTATTTTGAGGCAAAACTGAAGCCAAAAATCATTTTAGCTCTCTGGGAAATACAAGATGTGCTCAAGCTGGAAAATTCGGGCTCTTTCAGGCTCCTTCTGGCCATACACTGGCTATGGGGAATTTATACGGGGACTCCCTGCCACCGTTTCTAAGTCTTGACACCAACTTCTGAAGCATGACTTTGGGCCACAAAATAGCGATCTATAGAAGCTGAATCTCCAAGTGAGCCAAGCTACATTAATCACTTACCTCAAAAGGTCAAAACTGAGCATGACATTTTGGGTATTTATAGCAAGAGAGATGAGTAAGGTCCATGACTTACTAATATGAAAGGTATGACAACTCTGTGAGCATTATTTTATTGCTACTATCAAGAAATCCTTTATACTTCAATAGTTCTGCAAGACCAAAAATACAAAGCAAAAATCTCACATGCAAATATGGAAATGAAAAATACTTTCACCTGCTGGTTTCACTCTTGACACAATCAGACCTGAGGGGACGTGAGGTGAACCCACGGAGGGGGGGTGGGGAGGAGGGCATGAGTTAAGAGGAGTTGTAGTATCAACAACACTGACTTTGTCTTGTTAAGTTTTAGGTAGAAAAGCAAGTTCTAAAATATACAGCTACAAAGGTTGATATGATGTGTATTTCAAAAAGAACTCATACAAGCAAAGAGGCAGATTTTTCCAGTCCACAACCACTTCTGGTCGCTTCAGCAGCAAAAAGGAAGGAACTACCAGTAGGAGATGGACTGTAGCAAATTAAAGACGGCACCCCCACAAGGTTGTCAAGGAAACCAAACCGAGTGCATTTTTCTATAGAAAAGAATCAAGGGTAAGGTGAACATGCCGTGGAACATTCTGTGGCAAAAATGATTAAAAACCCTTCTTGGAAAAAATCTCTAAGAGACCAAATTTACTTCCACGCTATCTTACTAAGCACTACATCCATAACGCAAGCAGGCAAGCTTGTATTCCCAAACTACCAGCTACATGGATTCAGCAAACAGCTTACTACAACCAGCTAACTTGGGTCACCGATATTTCAATCCTAAGATCTATCTTTAATAGCTTAACGGCATCGAAGGGGTCACACTCAAAAAGTTAAAAACAAAAACCTGTACCACAATTCCACACACATGCTTTCCCAAATTTAGGGTGTTTTTCAAAATGGAGTCTTTTTAAACACATCCTTTTTCAGCGAAAAGGCAAATCTATGCAAACCAAAGCGAGAGCTTGGCCTGAGTGTGCCATTTCATACTGGAAAAGCGCAGGGAGGGCAGTAAAAAGGGTGTCAAGTTGGGAGATCGATGCAATTCTCTCCACAAGTAGGTGGTAAAGAATCCTCAGCCAGGAGGAATGACATGCACACGCGGGCACAGAACGAGGGCCAGTGCTGCGAACGCTGGAAGGCAGGGACACCGTTCGCTAGGAGGTGAGTGACGTTAAAGGATCTGCAGTGATCTGTGCCTCACGCTGGCGAATATTCCTAGGAGGGGAGATCCCGCGCTCCCGGTGCCCCTCAGGGTGTCCACCCCGGCGGCGGCCGGAGCCAGGCTGCGGGTCCAGGGACCCGGCCACGTGGGCGGGGGACGCGAGGAGCGCCGGGCTCGCTCAGAGTGGGCACCGCGTCCCTCCCCTCCGTGCTTTTCCTCTTGTGACCCTTCCCGGCGGGGAAGAGGGGGTTTTACGACGTCAAGGCAAGGCTTGGAGGGAAGCGGCGGCCGGCGCCCCACCTGCCCAGGTAGGTGGTCGCGGGGCTCAAGCCCGGGGCGACGGACACAGCTCGACCTCCAGGTGAGGTGGACGCCGGGGGCCGGGAGCGGGGCCGCGGAGGAGCGGGGGTGGGCGCCGAGCGGCTCTTACCCGGTGCCACAGTCCACCACGCAGGGAGGCAGGGAGCCCGCCATGCTCGGGACGCGCGGCGCTCGGCCCCGCCGGCCCCCCGGGAGCGCCCCGCCGCTGTCCGCTCGGCCGCCCGCTCGCCCTGCGCGCCGCGTCTCCCGCGAGCCTCCGCAGCGCCGCCGCCAGGAGCCCGGATGCTCGGCGGCCGACACGTGACGTCACTCCTGGGTTGGCCAATCAGAACGCGCGTGTGCCCCGCCCCCTCCCCTGGCGCGCCATCTTTAGTGCTGGCAGCGAGGCTTCTTGGCCCCACACGTTCAACGTTGCTGCTGGAGAGATTGGGGTTTATTTTTAACCGACTTACATGAACGTGACCCCATTTCCGAGGCCTGGCGCCTTTCTCATCCTGTAACTCTTCGCTCGAATGTCACCTTGCGAAGGAAGTTGTTCCTGATCACCCTGACTAGGTCCCCTAGCGGTACTGTATCCTCTGCCTCAACAATCTGTTGGTTTCATTCCTAACCCTTAAAGCAAAGTGTTTATATTTTTATATTTATGTATTTGTAGTCTGTCTCCCCTACTGGACTATCAGATCTTCTAGGATAGGGCTTGAGTCTGTCTTAATAACTATTGATGAGCAGCAGGTGCTTAGCACAGTATTTGCTGTATATGTGGAAGTGCCCAAATGCTTGTTGAATGACTGAGTAACCTTCCCCATATAGCAAAAAAAAAAAATTAGTTGGAATTGCCTGGGCGCGGTGGCTCACTCCTGTAATCTAAGCACTTTGGGAGGCTGAGGAGGGCGGATCACAAGGTCAGTAGTTCCAGACCAGCCTGGCCAACATGGTGAAACCCCTTCTCTACTAAAAAGACAGAAATTAGCCGGGGGTGGTGGCAGGCGCCTGTAAGCCCAGCTGCTCGGGAGGCTGAGGCAGGAGAATCGCTTGTACCTGGGAGGCGGAGGTTGCAGTGAGCCAAGATCGTGCCATTGCACTCCAGCCTGGGCAACAGGGCGAGAGTCCATCTCAAAAAAACAAACCAAAAAAAAAAAATTAGTTGGAATTATTATACTTAACACTGCCTAAATTTTTCTCAGAAGAAAAATCTGCAAAACAAATGCTTGGACAGCCTTAAGGAATGAATGACCTTAGACTGAGTAAATCACACCAAGATCACTCCTGGAAAATGTTTTCAAGTGTCAAAGATGGGATGATTGCCCAAAAGTTCTTACCGAAACCAAAGAAGGCAAACACCACCTACTATATTATAAAGTTACTGAAAGCCCCACTTGCCACTTGCTTCCTGCTTCTTGCCCGATCGTAAATTCTTGATACTAATTTTTTAGGAGCTTTCTGGAAACATGTCGTTTTTTTATTTTGTTTTTCGAAACAAGTCTCACTCTGTTGCCCAGGCTGGAGTGCAGTGGTGCAATCTCAGCTCACTGCAACCTCCGCCTCCCAGGTTCAAGCAACTCTCCTGTCTCAGCCTCGCAAGTAGCTGGGATTACAGGCGCCCACTACCATTCCCAGTTAATTTTTTGTATTTTTAGTAAAGACAGGGTTTCATCATGCTGGCCAGACTGGTCTCGAACTCCTGGCCTCGTGATCCGCCTGCCTCGGCCTCCCAAAGTACTGGGATTACAGACATGAGCCACCACACCCAGCTGAGACATGTTGTTTTTACAGGTACTTAAAACATTGTGTTTTTTACCTAGAAGTAATAGATATGTTGACCACTCCTAGGTAACCCATTATCATTTCTTTTTTTAACTCATAAGTACCCATTAAGGCCCAGACCTAGAGAATGTTCAGGAGAACTGAAGAGAGAAGTAAATGGGAAGAAAATAAAAGGGAGTAAGTGTGGAGGAATCCCAGTTTAGGAGCCCAAGGCTGGGGTCAAAGATTGGCTGGCTTGCTTTGTGTTTTGCCAAAGCCCTGCCTTGCTCCCTTTTCTTTTTCTTTTCTTTTCTTTTCTTTTTGCTTGTTTCTTAGAGATAGGGTCTCACTATGTTGCCCAGGCTGGAGGGCAGCGACTGTTCACAGGCACAATCCCACTACTGATCTGCATGAGAGTTCTGATCTGCTCCATCTCTGACCCGGGCCAGTTCACCCTTCCTTAGGCAACCTGGTGGTTCACCGCTCCTGGGAGGGCGCCATATTGATGCCAAACTTAGTGCAGGTCCGTCACTTGGGGTGGCACAGAACTCCTGGGCTCAAGGGACCCTTCCACCTCAGCCTCCCGAGTATCTGGGACTACAGGCAAGTGCCACTGCTCCTAGTCCAACTCCTATTTTTTCCATGGTCCTGGCCTAAACATAGATTAATTCTAAATTACAGACTGTTGACACTGCCATGTCTTTTATTTTATTCACTTAACAGACATATCAAGCGTCTGCTGTGAGTCAGGCTTTGTGTTAGACTGAGCATGCAGCAGTAAACAGGATGTTCAGAGTCTCTGCCCAGGAGAGTCCACTGGGAGACAGCAACAGGAAACAGGCAATTACAATACCGTGTAGTCAATGCGAAGACAGGGCAAGTCCAGGGTGCCCAGCAAGCCATAGAGGGGCTGACTTGGGAATCAGTAGAGACTTCTCAAAGCAATGGTATTGAAGCTGAAACCCAGAAGGTGCGCAGAGAGCAGCTAGGAGGAGACTGTAGGGTAGAAGAGTGTTTCTGGGATGGAAAACATGTATAAAGCCCAGGAAGAAAGACCTCAAGGCTTGTATAGGACCCAGCTACTACACCAGGGAAGAAGCATGTGTAGCAATTTGGGACTGACTAGTAATAAAGGGTGTGTGTGTTCAGGGAGCATCTTCTCTGCATAGGACTTACTGGGATTGATGGTTATGGTCAGCAGCTGGTAGAAAATAAAAGATTTCCTGACCTCAGTGATTTCCTCTAGATACCACTAACCCTTGAAATATCAAAGATGTTTTGTAGGCAGATATCAGAAAACCTAACTAAAAGTGGCACGAGGAAAGAGCAAATTTGTTATCTCACACAATAGGAAATCCAGTGACTCCAGGATAATTTGTCCACTCGATGGTATCATCATGGGCCTGTACGTTCAGCTCTGCCAGGGCCCTGCATGTTGCCGTTTGTCCTCAGCTTATCGCGTGCAGGTTTGAGATGGCTGCAGCCACTCCATGCACCAAAATCATGATAGACAAAAACAGTGGAAGAAATGCCCCATCGTGATGCCCTTTCTCAAAGGGAGTGCGAGGAAATGTTTCCAGAAGTTCCCAGCTGCTTCTCTTCTTGTGTCATTAATCAACTCTTTTTCTGTTCTTTTTCTGGGGTGGCCATGACAAAGAACAACAAACTGGGTAACTTCAACAAGAGATATTGATGCTCTCACAGTTCTGGAGGCCAGAAGGCCAAATCCAAGTGTCAGCAAAGCCATGTTCTCTCGAAGACTCTAGGGGAGGATCTGTTCCATACCTTTCTCCCAGCTTCGGAGGGCTCCTGGCAACCCTTGGCATTCCTTGGCTTGCAGGTGCATCACTCCAATCTCTGCCTCCATCATCACGTAGCCTTCTCCCGCTGTCTGCATCTTCACATGGCATTCTCCTTATAAGGACACCAGTCATATTGGATTAGTGCCCACCCTAATGACCTCATCTCAACTTAACTACATTTGCAAATATCCCGTTTCCAAATATCACATTCACCGGTGCCAACGGTTAGGATTTCAGCACGTTCTGTAGGAGACACACTTCAACCCACAATTCCAACCTATGCCAAAAGCAGTCACTGGATGGTTCATTGATGTTCATAGATGTGCAGCATTGCCAGCATCAAATGGTGTTTATCACAAGTTCCTTTGAAAGTGGTGCTGGGATGATGCAGGACTCAGAATAGTAGTTATAAAATAGTCACCTCTGATATACTGAATTCACTTAGATTATTGAAGAAGACCCCCTCGGGCTGGAGAGGGGCCTCATCTCCTCTGAAATATATGGCTGCCAATACCTGACTGAAATTGGGTTTGATCAACGAGAAGAGGAATAGCCACTGTGTGAAGACACAGCACTGTCTTGTGAGAACAAAAGAAGGCGGCTCTCTGCGAGCCAAGAGGAGAGGCCTCACCAGAACCCAACTCTGCTGGCACGCTGATCTCAGACTTCTAGCCTCCAGAACTGTGAAAAAATAAATTTCTGTTGTTTAAGCCACCCCATCAATGGTATTTTGTCATGTCAGCCTGAACAGTCTAAGACAATTCTCTGTATATTCTTCTGTGTTATTCTTCTTAGATTGTATGCTCCTATACATCAGAAACTAATTGCATCCGTTTTGACAGTACCTAAGGCAAAACACCCACAGAGGTATAAACCTCCTATTCTATAAGAAACACTTCACTGGGCGTGATGGCTCACACCTGTAATCTCAGCACTTTGGGAGGCCAAGGCAGGTGGATCACCTGAGGTCGGGAGATGGAGACCATCCTGGCTAATACAGTGAAACCCCGTCTCTACTGAAAATACAAAATTAGCCAAGTGTGGTGGCACCTGCCACCAGCTACTCAGGAGGCCGAGGCAGGAGAATCACTTGAACCCAGCAGGTGGAGGTTGCAGTGAGCTGAGATCGCGCCATTGCACTCCAGCCTGGGCAACAAGAGCGAAACTCTGTCTCAAAAAAAAAAAAAGCACGTCAAGTACTATCTTTATTAATTATATTGCTAAAGAGGTTTTGCCCTCTCCAATATACTTTTAAAAATTCCTGCTACTAAATGCATATTAACCTAGGAATCTTTTCTCTGAGTAGCTCAGCCTGCTTTCTGATTTGTGCCTTAAGTGTTTTAGTTGGCTTTTGTCAGCAGGAAGAAGCATCTCTTTATTGTGCTTCTACGTAACAATGGCCTCCTACTCCACCTGCTGCCAACAGTCAGAAACATGGAAACCAGAACACCTCCCATATACAATTCAGCATCTCCTCTAGCAGACGATGTGACAGTTTCATAACTACCATCCCAAGTACTGCCTTATATCCACACCACTCTCAAATGAACTTGTAATAAACACCATTTGATTCTGGCAATGCCGTATATTTGTGCATATCAAGACAGCTTAAGAACAAAATAATCAGGTCTTAGAGATTGTCTATCTAATGGGATTTAGTGCATGAGTCCCTGGACAATGGGATCTTAATGTCCTGCATTTAAGTAGTTGTGCTGGGCCAAGAAGGATAAAGAACACAAAAACTAAAGGCTGTCTTCAAAACCTGCCCACCCAGTAGCTCTGCGAATCTTAAATCTCAGAGCTGTAGGCAAGAGCAAGCTGTGTGTTCCCTGTTGCCATGAGGATGCAAACGAGAAAGGAGTACCAAAAAAATTAGAACCCCGTTCCTTTGAAAGTAGCTGGCATTCTCCTTTAAGAGGAAGGGCCTGTCACAGGACTCAATGGGCATCGCTGATGTCTTGGCAACAGCAGGAGAAAATGGTCCAAGCAAGAGTTGATTGGCCAGAGTGTGTTGAGTGTGTTCAGCGAGTTAATAACAGACCCCAAACCACAAGTCTTAAGAAAATTACCTAGAGAACTGAACGTATTCAGACCAACTCTGCTATGTTTTGTCTCTGCCAAGGGCAGTTACTCAGACTGTGACCCTCCATGCCCCCTTCTCTTCTTGCTTCCCTCCTGTACCACTCAGCTGCCAAGCCCTGGTCATTCAACCCCACCGCTTCCCTTGTGTCTCTGTCCCCTACTTTTCATTCCAACTGTCGTTCTTGCTCAACTGCTCAGTAGCCTCCCACTAGCCACCCTGTCTCCAGGCTTTTGTCTCTCCAAGACATCTTTCAGGAAAATTATACTGCTATGAGGGACATCATGACAGAACTCCAAAATGTATGTATTACGTCAGTCTTCTTTCCCTAAAACCATCAGTGATGTGTTTTTCTTATGGAATTTGATCCAAACCTTTATTATGGCATTCAAGGTTCTCTAAGATCAGATTCTAAATTACCTTTGCAATCTCATCTCACATTATGCCCACACACTGTTCTTCAAACCCTCTGTATTGTCAGGTGTTTGTGCAGGGCTCTGAGTCTAGAACATTCCTCACCTACCTCATTCTCATCATCCTTCAAAACTCTGTTCAAAGCTTCCCTCATCCTTCCAATTTCAATTCACATCCGCTTCATTTATTCATCCAACAAAGGAGGCTGAGTGCTTCCATGTGCCTCTCATCAGAATCAATCACTGATTCTATGCCCACTGCTCAGAATCCAGAGATGAAATCTGGGGAGCTGCATTTTAATAAGTTCATCCACTCTATCAGACAATATTTAGGGTTTGAGAGATAAACATAAAATTCTAAGCCCCACAACTGACTGAACAGACTCCCTCTTGGCCAAGGGGACCCCAGAGAAACCCTGAAAGCTGAGTTCCTAGCCATAATGGGGTGTCATATGGTTTGGCTCTGTCCCCACCCACATCTCATTTTGAAATGTGCTCCCATAATTCTCAGGTGTTATGGGAGGGACCCGTGGGAGATAATTGAATCATGGGGGCAGTTTCCCCCACACTGTTCTCATGGTAGTGAATAAGTCTCACAAGATCTGATGGTTTTATAAGGGGAAACCCCTTTCTCTTGGCTCTCATTCTCTCTTGCCGTTGCCATGTAAGACGTGCTTTTCACCTTCTGCCATGATTGTGAGGCCTCCCCAGCCATGTGTAACTGTGAGTCCATTAAACCTATTTATCAGCTGGGCATGGTGTCTCACGCCTGTAATCCCAGCACTTTGGGAGGCCAAAGCAGGTCGATCACCTGAGGTCAGGAGTTCGAGACCAGCCTGGCCAACATGGCAAAACCCCATCTCTACTAAAAATACAAAAATTAGCCAGGCATGGTGGCGGGTACCTATAATCCCAGCTACTTGGGAGGCTGAGGTGGGAGGATCGCTTGAACCCGGGAGGCAGAGGTTACAATGAGCTGAGATCACGCTATTTCACTCCAGCCTGTGTGAAAGAGCGAAACTCCATCTCAGAATAAATAAATAAATACATACATACATACATACCTATTTACCTTCCTAGTCTCAGGTGTGTATTTATCCGCAACATCAAAACTGACTAATACAGGGTGAGAGGCTGGACTTGGCTGGTTACACCCCCTCCCTTTCTAACTGCCTTTTGACTTTCTTCCCTAAAGGTAAACAGAAACCAGGCCTTTCAAAGATGCCACCACTGAGTTCAGTCAAAGCCTGGACTGCCACCCTTCCCTTTTTACGGTTTGTGCACAACTGAACATCATTCCTTCCTGATAAGAGACCACCAACCACAGAGCAGTTCTGGCCAGTCTACGGAAGATGCACCGTGAGGGTTTTCCACTCCTCTGCTTCACCTTTTGACATCAGAGTCCTGAAAACTCCACCCTGAGATCACACTTTCAATGCCACCATTTTTTGAACATGGGACCCATGGAGAAGCATGAAGTTCAATTGCACATGTGCATGTTTCCCGTCTCATGAATATTCATGGTTCCACCTATAGCTTATTGAATATGTATATTTACACTCCATTCAGTGTAAATCCCTGTCTCTTCTTTCAACCTTCAAAGTGCCTATTTCCAGCTTCTGGCCAGAGGCTACACTTCCCAGCCTGTCAGAATGGGCCCCTGCAGGCTGCAGGCTTTTCTGAGAAATAAAGCTCTCCTTTCCAAATATATGAACCTCATCATTCTTCAGCTGACAGTTTGTAACAATTTCCTGTTCATTTCTTATGGAGAACTGAGTTACAATAATATCTTCATTTCCAAAGCATTTTCAGCACACCATCACATTTAATCTTCCTAACATTCCCACGAGGTAGATATTATAAATACCTCTCTTAATCAAATAAGAAAACTGAGGCTCATACTTTGAAAATTAGCCTAGATTAAAATTTAATTTTGTTCTGAGCACCTTCTCTAGGCTCTCTTGAGAACAGGAGCCTCTAAAGCATTGCAAAACCAGCATCTGGTAAGCATAGGTATAATAGGTGTTAGAGCCAGAAGGAATCTCAGTGATCAGTCCTTCAGACTAACATTTTAAATACACTTTTCTACTTTTGAGCTCTTTACCTTGAATGTTGTCTATTTTCAGTAACAAATGACCATGAATTCCCATCACGCAATCACTATATGTCCTAGAGACTGAGTGCTATCCAATAAAAATTAAATTATTTTGCCAATAGGGAGGGAAACTGCTGAGTAGCATAAATTGGATTCCAGGCAATCTGGACACAGCGTACTGCCAAAAACTAGGTCCAAATGTTTCTTGCCATTGTGCAATCTCACAAGCAACAGGTTTTGGAGGAGCCGGCTTTCCAAGGGTCTCTCCTCTCCTTACTGATGTTCATTCTAGAACATTATCAGAAGCAGGACAGCAGGAATTCTCATGTAATTATAGTAGAATGAATAAAGCAAGACTATGTCATTACAAAAATATCTTCACCAGATATTAACTTGGTCCTTTCCAGCAGAAGTTGTGCTGGGAAACAAGGAGGTCACAGTGAATGGGGTGGAGCAACAGAGCAGGCACAGGATGGAGGAGGGTAAATGGGAACCCACACTTGCTGCCTTCACTGTTTCATTCAGCAGAACCTCTAGTTGCAACAATGTGTATCTGAAAACTGGGTGCAGAGTTACAATATGTTTCTGAGAAAAGACCTTTTATCAGAGGAATACCAGTCTTTTTCAACTGCCAGGCCCAGAGAGGCGCTGAAATGAGACAGCAATCGCGCCGTACTCTCCCCTTTTTGAGCTATGTATTCATGTCTTGAAACTGCTTACTATTGCCACAAGTAGCTATAAATTAACCTAATAATGCCACACTGGACACTATAGCCACAACCTACAGCTTAACAATGTAGAGCCCACCAATAGTTTATTTGATGTTAATGTAAATTGTTGGTAACAACTCAGGAATTGCCTTTTTTTTTTCTTTTGTTTTGTTTTGTTTTGTTTTTTTGAGACGGAGTCTCGCTCTGTCGCCCAGGCTGGAGTGCAGTGGTGTGATCTCAGCTCACCGCAACCTGCGTCTCCCGGGTTCAAGTGATTCTCCCGCCTCAGTCTCCTCAGTAGCTGGCACTACAGCTGCCCACCACCGCGTCCAGCCAATTTTTGTGTATATATTTTTTTAGTAGAGATGGGGTTTCACCATGAAGGTCAGCCTGGTCTCGAACTCCTAACCTTGTGATCTACCGGCCTTGGACTCCCAAAGTGCTGGGATTACAGGCGTGAGCCACCGCATCCGCACCCAACCAGGAATTGCTTCTTTTTTCCCTTTAAAAATCCACTTGTGACCAGGCATGTTGGCTCACACCTGTAATCCCAGCACTTTGGGAGGCTGAGGCAGGCAGATTACTGAGGTCAGGAGTTCGAGGCCAGCCTGACCAACACGAAGAAACCTAGTCTCTACTAAAAATACAAAATTAGCTAGGCGTGGTGGCACAATGCCTGTAATCCTAGCTACTCGGGAGGCTAAGGCAGGAAAATCACTTGAACCCCGGAGGCGGAGGTTCCGGTGAGCCGAGATCGTGCCATTGCACTCCAGCCTGGGCAACAAGAGCAAAACTCCATCTCAAAAAAAAAAAAAAAAATTCACTTTTAACTGCTGCTAACCTGAGTGCAGATTCAGGGTAACTGGAATCTACGTTCTCGGGTTGCAATCCTCAAACTTGGCCCAAATAAACTCTCTATTTAGATTAATTTTGCCTCAGCTTCTTCCCTTTAGGTCAACATTTCCATGTCTTATCCTTCTATTTCGTGTACTTGCCTTACACAAAAAAGTGCAAAGTGAATTCTCTGCAAGAATAACTTGCAGAACAACATATGGCCACTGAGTTCCTGATATCTAGAGCTGATAGTTAAGGTAAAAATGATACTGTATTTTTTTCATTCAATTGTCACTTTATTGCAAGATGGTAGAATTAATTGCAAATTTAAACTATAACCTGGTAATCTTTAATCAGGCAGCAGGTTTTAATAAAGGCAAACTGCTTATTCAGAAGTGGTCATGGAACTCAAATGCAGAGTAAAAAGGATGAGAAACATCTGACTGGCCAATAGATTTTGTGCTTTCACTATATGAAATAAACTTTTCATTTTTAAGAGAGGTAAATTATAACTTCAGTAGACACCAATATAGAAAGATTTTGTCGCATAGACTGGTTTCCATTTAGTCAGTCAACTATTTCTAGCTGTCTCAATTGGGATAGATACATTTACATAACTGGCTGTGCTTGAGCCTTCTTTGCCAGAAGCTTGAGGTCCGCAATGCACTTAGCAGTTGTCTCCTTTTCCTGCTGTGCAGAGATGCTCTGCACCACGTGCTTCTCCACCCAATTTATCATGTGCTGTTGTTCCTTTCGACGCATCATGTTCTGCACAGATATATGATAGTCCCAGCGATTCTTTACTTCCTTATATACTTTATACAGTCGTTCCTGGTAAGTAACTTCCAAAGCCACAGCAGTGTTATTCCTCTGCACATCGAAAAGGTAATGGAGCTTCTGAACCAGTGCCTGCTGTGACTTCTCCAAATCAATTGCATCCTGGATTTGTTGGATGGAAGCCTGCTTCGCCTCTTCTAGTTGGGCAAGTTTTTGCTCATTGAGTTTATCAGCAAATTCTGCAACAGAGGCACCATATTTTTTAATTGCATAGACAAGTAACGCTACTACTAATATGGTTGAGAAGGTCTCTGCAATAATCACATATATTTCTTTGGATAAAGCATACCGGATAAGCCTAGTTCCGAGCACATAAGGTCCTGTTACACCAGCTTTAAGATAAAGAAACTTGAAGAATTCCTCAAGGATCAGTCCAAGACGAACTTTTCCTCCACATTCAGGGAAAGGTGGTAGAGGGCCAAGGTGTGGCTGCCTGCGTGAAAGGTCCTTGTTGCCTGCAATACCCCTGGACCTAGGAAGGCTGCATTCTTCAGAGAGGGGGCCGCTGTGGCAGTGGCAGAAAGTTCCACCCGGGACAGCATGGTCAGCAAAGGTCCAGGCAGCAGTCTTAGCATCCCTGTGACCCCGACCAGAGACTGTCAGGGGCAGGAGCAAGATGGCTGCTCACCAATACTGTATTCTTAATCCAAACTTTTTTCTTTTTTTTGAGACAGAGCCTTGCTCTGTCTCCCAGGCTGGAGTGCATTGGCGCGATCTCTGCTCACTGCAACCTCTGCCTCCTGAGTTCAAGCAATTCTCCTGCCTCAGCCTCCCGAGTAGCTGGCACTACAAGTGCCCACCACCATGCCTGGCTAATTTTTGTATTTTTAGTAGAGATGCGGTTTCACCATGTTGGCCACGCTGATCTCAAACTCCTGACCTCAAATGATCTGCCTGCCTTGGCCTCCCAAAGTGCTAGGATTACAGGCATGAGCCACCACACCTGGCCCAAACATTTTTTTCTTTTTTTTTTTTTTTTTTGAGATGGAGTCTCACGCTGTCACCCAGGCTGGAGTGCAGTGGCAGAAGCTCCGCTCACTGCAACCTCTGCTTCCTGGGTTCAAGCGATTCTCGTGCCTCAGCCTCCCAAGTAGCTGGGACTATAGGCATGTACCACTGCACCCAGCTGATTTTTGTATTTTTTTTTTTTAAGAGATGGGGTTTTACCATGTTGGTCAGGCTGGCCTCAAACTCCTGACCTCATGATCCACCCGCCTTGGCCTCCCAAAGTGTTGGGATTACAGGCATGAGCCACTGTGCCCGGCCCCCAACATTTTTAATTATATTAATTTATACCAACAAAAATGCATAAAATTAACTGTACTTGTTTTTTGCAGAATAGAAAGAGCCCACATTTTGAAATCTCTAAGACCTGCATTCAAAGCCCATCTTAGAAGTGAGGCCAGGCGCGGTGGCTCATACCTGTAATCCCAGAACTTTGGGAGGCCGAGTAGGGTGGATCACCTGAGGTCAGGAGTTCAAGAACAGCCTGACCAACATGGTGAAACCCCGTCTCTACTAAACATACAAAAATTAGCTGGGCATGGTGGCGTGTGCCTGTAATCTCAGCTACTTGCAAGGCTGAGGCAGGAGAATCGCTTGAACCTGGGAGGCAGAGATTATAGTGAGCCAAGATCGTGCCATTCCACTCCAGCCTGGGCAACAAGAGTAAAACTCCATCTCAAAAAGAAAAGAAAAGAAAAGAAATGTATGTTTTTGTATGAGTAATTTAATATCTCTGAGCTTTAGTTTCTTTGTCTGTAAGAAAGGCTTTTTCTGAGTTTTAAAGTTAGTGTATAAAAATACCAAGGGCTGGGCATGGTGGCTCATGCCTATAATCCCAGCCATTTTGGAGGCCAAGGTGGGAGGACAGTTTGAGCCCAGGCATTCAAGACCAGCCTGGGCAACATGGCAATACCCCACTTCTACAAAAAAAAAAAAAAATTAGCCAGATATGGGAGTGTACCTGTAGTCCCAGCTGCTCAGGAAGCTGAGGCAGAAAGATCACATGAGCCCAGGAGTTCAAGGCTACAGTGAGCTATGTTCAAGCCCCTGCACTCCAGCCTGGGCAGCAGAGTGAGTCCTTGTCTCAAAAATGAATCAATAAATAAAATTTTTAAAAATAAAAATGCTAAGTAGTGTCACATGGCAAGTGTCCATATCATTACTGCCCTGGTCCTCAGCAGCTGCCTTCTTCTAACTCAAGGGGGTCCAATCTTTTGACTTACCTGGGCCTCATGGAAGATGAAGAATTGTCTTGGGCCACACATGAGATACACTAACACTAATGGTAGCTGATGAGCAAAAAAAAAAAAAAAAAAAAAAAATCACAAAAAAACTCATAAGGTTTTAAGAACGTTTACGAATTTGCATTAGGCCGCATTAAAGCCATCCTGGGCTGCATTTGGCCCACAGGCCATGGGTCAGGCTTGTTCTCATTGGTGATTCTCTCAACTTTAGATTTGTGTGGCCAACATCACACAGCTGTGTTTGGTTACCTGGATTATAACCAAGGTATAAAAAATGGTTGAAAGACACCTATCCTCAATATTACTTAAGATTTGAGACATCTTTTCATTAATAGAAATGAGCTATGTTGAATTATTCATGTCCTCATACCAACTCTCCCTTGTGTCCAAAGACACTTAATGGTCACGGTGCCAGAACTTCTGTAATTCAAAGCCAAATAGTCCATGTCGGTCAAAGGTACAGGCTTTGAGACCAAACTTCCTGATTTAAATCTCAGTTCTGACTTGATGCATTTGTTACCTTAGGCAAGTTACTTAACCTCTCTGTGACTCAGTTTCCATCTTGTCAAAAGGCAGGAAATGACTTCACAGGGCTGATGTGAAGAATAAAGACATGGTTTATTACTTTATTACCTTACAATTAGCTTATTACCTTACAGGTTCAAGGCCATCCTGGGCAACATGGCAAAACCCCGTCTCTACAAAAAAAAATTTAAAAATTAGTCAGGCATGGTGGCACGCACCTGTAGTCCAAGCTACTTAGGGGACTGAGGCAGGAGGATCACCCGAGCCCAAGAGGTCAAGGCTGCAGTGAGCCAAGATCATGCTACTGCACTGCAGTCCAAGTGACAGAGCGAGACCCCATGTCTTAAAAAACAAAGAAAAAGAAAAATTACCGCTGGAAAATGTTCCAGCCCCTCTTCAGTGTTTTCTTGTAAGATGCTATATTAGTCTGTTCTCATACTGCTATGAAGAAATACCTGAGACTGAGTAATTTATAAAGAAAAGAGGTGTAATGGACTCACAGTTCTCCATTGCTGGGGAGGCCTCAGGAAACTTAACAATCATGGCAGAAGATGAAGGAGAAGCAAAGATACATCTTACATGGTGGCAGGTGGGAGAGCATGTGTTCGAGTTCAGGGAAACTGCCCTTTAGAAACCATCAGATCTCGTGAGACTCACTCACTATTATGAGAACAGCGTGGGGGAAAGCCACCCCCATGATTCAATTGTCTCCATCTGGTCTCTCCCTTGACATGTGGAGATCACAGGGATTACAATTCCAGGTGAGATTTGGATGGGAGGGAACACAGAGACAAACCATATTAGATGCCATGGTGACTGTGAGTGCTTTCAGTGACCTTAAGTGCCTGACCAATGCTTCTTTGAATAAGACTGCCTTGAAGATGCTCACAAGGAAGCCCACAGCTTTGTGCCTAACGCAAGGGCAAAGCGATGCAGCCCAACCAGGCGTGGTGGTATGCACCTGTAGTTCCAGCTACTCAGGAGGCTGAGGCTGTAGGATCAATTGAACCCAAGAGTTGGAGAATAGCTGGGCAACCTAGCAAGATCCCACCCTCCCTGCAAACAACAAAAAACAAAAGCATACAGCTTGACATGGGCACGACTTGCTTTTAAATTGAGCTTATCTTTTCTTTGTTTTTGACACAAGATCTTGCTCTGTTGCCCAGGCTGGAGTGCAGTGGGACAATCAAAACTCACTGTAGCCTCACACTCCTGCAAGGGATCCTCCCACCCCAGCCTCTCAAGCAGCTGAGTGAGTGCTCACACTGCTCCTGCCTGCAGACCCTCTCCACTGCCCCTTTCACCATCTCTCTTTCTCAGCCTACCTGCCCAGGACTCACGTTCAGCCCCCCAGCTTCCTTCCTCCTGGCAGTAGTTATCCTTTCTCTCTCATCAGTTAACTCTTAACTCTTTCCAGAAAGATCCATCGAGCTCTAGAGTTTCTGCCCATCTCTCCCACTCTGGTCTGCAGGTCTCATTCCTGAGAAGGACATAGGCATTTAGAAAGTAACTCAAACATTTCAGCCAAAATACTCCCCAAAGCTCCTTACTGAGCAAGGAAGGGATTACTAATAATTTCCCTATCCCCTAATACTTATATAGATATGAATACTGGCCGGGCGTGGTGGTTCACGCCTGTAATCCCAGCACTTTGGGAGACCGAGGCAGGCTGATCACGAGGTCAGGAGTTCGAGACCACCCTGGCCAATATGGTGAAACCCTGTCTCTACTAAAAATACAAAAAAAATAGCCGAGCATGGTCATGGGCCTGCAGTCCCAGCTACTCGGGAGGCTGAGGCAGGAAAATCGTTTGAACCCAGGAGGTGGAGGTTACAGTGAGCCAAGATTGTGCCACTGTACTCCAACCTGGGTAATAGAGGGAGAGACTCCATCTCAAAAAAAAAAAATACTTATGCCGTCATACTGCAGATTTCTCTACCACGCTGGAACTAGTCTAAGTGTAGTTTCCCACTTTTGAAGTGGCTGAATCTTAATTTTTACAAAGCTGGATTCTGGTTCCCATGGACCCACCCACTGCAGGAGCTGGTGGCCCACAGTGTAGTAAACAAGAACCCTCTCGCTTTGGTGTGAACATTGCTATGGTTTGAATGATGGCGTGGCGTCCCCTCCAAAACTCATGTTGAAACTTCATCCCCAGCGCAGTGCTGTTGAGAGGTATGGCCTTTGGGAGGTGGTAAAGTGGGGAGGGCTCTGCCCCCATAGGTGGGATTAACACCCTTACAAAAGGGCTCACTGGCCAGGCGTGGTGACTCACGCCTGTAATCCCAGCACTTTGGGAGGCTGAGGCAAGTGGGTCACCTGCTGTCAGGATTTTGAGACCAGCCTGACCAACATGGTGAAACCTCGTCTCTACTGAAAATACAAAATTAGCCAAGCATGGTGGTACATGCCTGTAATCCCAGCTACTTCAGAGGCTAAGGCAGGAGAATAGCTTGAACCTGGGAGGCAGAGGTTGCAGTGAGCCAAGACTGTGCCACTGCACTCCAGCCTGGGCAACAAGGGTGAAACTCTGTCTCAAAAATAAAAATAAAATAAAAAAGGCTCACACCTGTAATCCCAGCACTTTGGGAAGCTGAGGCAGGAGGATCATTTGAGATCAGGAGTGCAAGACCAGCCTGACAAACATGGTAAAACCCCATCTCTACTAAAAATAGTAAAAATTAGCTGGGTGTGGTGGTGAATGCCTCTAATCCCAGCTATTCAGGAGGCTGAGGCAGGAGCATAGCTTGAACCTGGGAGGCGGAGGTTGCAGTGAGCCAAGATTGCACCACTGCACTCCAGCCTGGGCGACAGAGTGAGACTCCATTTCAAAATCAAAAACAAAAAACAAAAAAAAAGAAAAGTAGGGGGCTCAAGGTTGAAGGGAGCATTTTCTTGCCTTCTGCCTTCCACCAGGAGAGGACACCGCATTGGCCCCTCCAGAGGTCACAGCAACGTGGCGCCACCTTGGAAGCAGAGAGCAGCCCTCACCAGACACCAACACCAGGTGCCGTGATCTTGGCCTCCAGAACTGTAAGAAATAAATTTCTGCTCCTAATAAATTACTCGGTCTCAGGTGTTTTGTTCTAGCAGTGCAAACAGACTAAGACAGATGTCCATCATCACAGTCCAATACAGAGCTCCGTTCAGAACTCAGTTAACTAACAGCACATCTGCCAATCAAATTCTTGCTGGCTGGTTTTGGAAAATGCAATCTTTTTTTTTTTTTTTTTTTTGAGATGGAGTCTTGCTCTGTCACCAGGCTAGAGTGCAGTAGCGTGATCTGGTTCACTGCAACCTCCACCTCCCTGGTTCAGTGGTTCCCCTGCCTCAGCCTCCTGAGTAAGTGGGATTACATACACGCGCCACCACACCTGGCTAATTTTTTGTATTTTAGTAGAGACAGGGTTTTCACCATGCTGACCAGGATGATCTCCAATTTCCTGACCTCGTGATTCGCCCGCCTCGGCCTCTCAAAGTGCTGGGATTACAGGTGTGAGCCACCGCGCCTGGCCTAGAAAACGCAATCTTTTAGTCCAGTGTCAGTAGAGCTTTCCCCCTTCTTCTCCACCCCTTCCCCACAGGGAAGGACTTCCCTTTCCCGGATGTTCTCCTGACTCAGCTTTGGTGCAGAGAAACCAGGAAATACTGTCCTCTTCTATACACAATAACAAAAACCTAGAAGCATGGCAGAAGGTCCCCAGACGGGATTCTGAAAATAATTAAGGGATCAGGACACTGGCTGTATGAAAGCCCAATAGAAACGGATTCTTTTTTTTTTCTGAGACAGAGTCTCACTCTGTTGCCCAGGCTGGAGTGCAGTGACACGATCTCGGCTCACTGCAAGCTCCGCCTCCCAGGTTCACACCATTCTCCTGCCTCAGCCTCCCGAGTACCTGGGACTACAGGCGCCCACCACCACGCCGGGCTAGTTTTTTGTATTTTTAGTAGAGACGGGGTGTCACTGTGTTAGCCAGGATGGTCTTGGTCTCCTGACCTCGTGATCCAACCACCTTGGCCTCCCAAAGTGCTGGGATTACAAGCGTGAGCCACCATGCCTGGCCGAGACGGATTCTTTAAGAATGAAAACCAAGGGTGGCTATTGTGAATCTGAGCCTCCGATCACTTTACTATCAGCTACCTTCTTCCTCCCCTTCTCTTCCTACCACTTCCTCCCGCCTTCCCCGCTCCCCTCTGTCCCATCACTGGACAGGAATGTGGTGCCCAACAGGGCTGGCTTTCACAGTCTGTCACCCGTGCAGATGCACAAAGGCCGTGTGTTTGGTTTTATTTTGTTTTTGAATTGTATTGTTAATAGTATTGTGTATAGTCATGGGGTAGAATGTGATGTTACTATATATGTATACATCGTGGAGTTATTAAACCACGCTAATGAACACAGGCATCGCCTCCATTCTGACAATTTCTTTGTGATAAGAACATTTTAAAGCTACTGTTTTAGCCGATTAGAGATATAACAATACATT
Source organism: Papio anubis (assembly GCF_008728515.1). NCBI lineage: Eukaryota > Metazoa > Chordata > Mammalia > Primates > Cercopithecidae > Papio > Papio anubis. Next base: position 6,538,099 of record NC_044979.1, read on the forward strand.
ATTATTAACTACAGTTGCCACGTTCTGCAGTAGATCACTAGAACCCCATGCTTAGTTTAGTCTCTGTAGCAGCTGTCTTGAAGTGCTTAATACCCTTTTTTAGCAAAGGGTCCTGCATTTTTATTTTGCACTGGATGCTGCCAATTTTGCAGCTGGTACCAATGCCTGGTCTTATGGGGGTGAAAGTGCAGGACAACCACCCTGACCTACACCCTTGGCAGGAGGGGAGAAACGAAGCCTGGGCCGTAGGGCACAGAGCGGCGATCCCACCTTGTTCATCCCTGATGAGTCCCCCGCACCCAGCACAGAGCCTGGCACACGGATATGATTCAGTGTCTGTTTGTGAAGGAAAAGGAAGGAGAAATAATGAGGGGTGGGAGGGTTAACACAAGCACTGTTTCAGCTGAACACCCCCCCAGAAGAAAAGCACTGTCCTTGCCCCTGCCCCCTTCACTGTGTGAAATGAAGACGGGGCTGTGCCTTCTCCCCAGGGACCATACTCCAAAGTAAATGAACAGCGTATACTTGACCTCAAGACCTTCCTCACTGGCAACAGAATGAATTATCCCTTAACAAGTGAACTTAAATGGCCAGTATTTGGGTTACTGTGAGCAAAGGCAGTAACGCACTTAGAGAACAGGCACCCTGTAACCCCGTACACCTTCCACAGTCACCCAGCCAGGCAGAGAAGACCCTTTTCCCTCCCACTGCGCAGTCACGTGGAGCCTCTGCTTCACGCATCCTTCCCTGTGGCCGCCTTTGAGACTCCCTTCCCAGGGGAGGTCCTCCCGGAAGCTTCTGTGCCCCTCCCTGCCCACAGCCACCTTCTCGGCCCCCCACCTCCTCTGTGTAAAGGGGCAGTTGCTACTGCTACTTGCCTGTGACCTCCTTGAGGACAACTGGGACCTCCTTGTTCCTCTTGCCCCCTCACTAACCCTGCTCTCACCTCTCCCATATCCCAAATGACTCTAGTGCTGAAATGTCACCATTCTTGTAGGTTTCATTAAGAAACCAGTTTTTGGCCAGGTGCAGTGGCTCACGCCTGTAATCCCAGCACTTTGAGGGGCCGAGACGGGCAGATCACTTGAAGCCAGGAGTTCAACACCAGCCTGGCCAATATGGCGAAACCCCGTCTCTACTAAAAGTACAAAAATTAGCCAGGCATGGTGGTGCAGCCTGTAGGCCCAGGTGCTTGAGAAGCTGAGGCAGGAGAACTGCTTGAGCCCAGGGGTTATTTGTTGTTGTTGTTGTTGTTTTGTTTTGTTTTGTTTTTCTTTTTCTTTTTTTTTTTTTTTTTGAGACTGAGTCTTGCACTGCTGCCCAGGCTGGAGTGCAGTGGCACAATCTTGGCTCACTGTCACCTCCACCTCCCGGGTTCACACGATTCTCCTGCCTCAGCCTCCCGAGTAGCTGGGATTACAGGCGCACACCACCACGCCCAGCTAATTTTTTGTATTTTTAGTAAAGACAGGGTTTCACTATGTTGGCCAGGCTGATCTGGAACTCCTGACCCCGTGATCTGCCCAACTTGGCCTCCCAAGAGCCCAAAAGTTTGAGATCAGCCTGGACAACACAGTCAGACCCCATCTCTACAAAAAAAAAATTAAAATTAGCAAGGTGCAGTGGCAGTGCCTACAGTCCCAGCTACTCAAAAGGCTGAGGTGGGAGGATCGCTTGAACCCAGGAGGTCAAGGCTGCTGTGAGCCATGATGGCGCCACTGCACTCCAAAGGCAACAGAGCAAGACCCTGTCTCAAGAAAAACAAAAAGAAAAAGTGGGAGAAGCAGAACAACACTTGAAAGGCACAGAGGCTGATTTCAGGTAATGGCTGGTGGTTCTGTGAGCTGAAGAAGGCTGTGCTGGATGAGATAAAGTCAGAAAGAAAGGTTTCGGGCCAGGAACGGTGGCTCTCACCTGTGATCCCAGCACTTTGGGAGGCCGAGGTGGGCAGATCACCTGAGGTCAGGAGTTTGAGACCAGCCTGGCCAACACAGTGAAACGCCCCCTCTACTAGAAATACAAAAAGTAGCCAGGCGTGGTGGTGGGTGCCTGAAATCCCAGCTACTCAGGAGGCTGAGGCAGAAAAGTCGCTTGCACCCAGGAGGCGTAGGTGGCAGTGTGAGCTGAGATCTTGCCACTGCACTCCAGCCTGGGTGACAGAGTGAGACTGCAAAAAAAGAAAGAAAGAAGGCAAGAAGGGAAGGAAAGAAGGAAGGAAGGAAGGAAGGAAGGAAGAAGGAAGGAAGGAAGGAAGAAGTAAGGAAGGAAGGAAGGAAGGAAGGAAGGAAGGAAGGAAGGAAGGAAGGAAGGAAGGAAGGAAGGAAGGAAGGTTGGTTGGTTGCTTTTTGTTGTTGTTGCTGTTTTCTTTTTTGAGTTGGAGTCTTGCTTCTTTGCTCAGGCTAGTGCAAGGGTGCAATCTCAGCTCATTGCAACCTCCACCTCCCGGATTCAAGTAATTCTCCTGCCTCAGCCTCCTGAGTAGCTGGAATTACAGGTACGTGCCACCATGCCAGGCTAATTTTTGTATTTTCAGTAGAGACAGGGTTTCACCACGTTGGCCAGGCTGGTCTCACACTCCTGACCTCAAGTGATCTACCCACCTTGGCCTCCCAAAGTGCTGGGATTACAGGCGTGAGCCACTGTGCCTGGCAGGAAGGTAGATTGGAAATCAAATTGGAAACAAACTGGAAAATACTTTCAATACTATTCTATGACATTTGTATTTTATTCTAAACAATAAATATCAAGGCCGGGCGTGGTGGCTCACACCTGTAATACCAACACTTTGGGAGGCCAAGGCAGAAGGATCACTTGAGCCCAGGAGTTTAAGACTAGCCTGTGCAACACAGTGAGACCCTTTTTCTATTTAAAAAGATTTTTAAATCTCCAGCCTGAGCAACATGGTGAAAGCCCATCTCTACTAAAAATACAAAAATGAGCTGAGCATGGTGGTGTGCGCCTATAATCCCAGCTACTTAAGAGGCTGAGGCAGTAGGATTGGGGGAATCACACCACTGCACTGCAGACTGGGTGACAGAGTGAGACCCCATCTCAAAAAAATAAAAATAAAATTAGCCAGGTATGGTGGTGCAAGCCTGTATTTCCAACTACTTGGGAGGCTGAGGTGGGAGGATCCATTGAGCTCAGGAGGTCAAGGCTGCAGTGAACCGAGATGGGGCCATTGCACTCCAGCCTGGGCGGCAAAGCAAGGCCCTGTCTCAAAAGAATTTAAAAAAAAAAAAAGGGTGGCCGGGCACGGTGGCTCACACCTGTAATCCCAGAACTTTGGGAGGTGGGCAGATCACGAGGTCAGGAGAATGAGACCATCCTGGCCAACATAGTGAAACTAAAAATACAAAAATTAGCTGGGTGTGGTGGCGCACACCTGTAATCCCAGCTACTCGGAAGGCTGAGGCAGGAGAATCACTTGAACCTGGGAGGTGGAGGTTGCAGTGAGCTGAGATCATACCACTGCACTACAGCCTGGAAACAGAGTGAGACGCCATCTCAAAAAAAAAAAAAAAGAAAAGAAGGAAACAAACAAACAAAGAAAACAAAACAGGGCTGGGCACGGTGGTTCAGGCCTGTAATCCCAGCACTTTGGGAGACCAAGGCGGGCGGATCACCTGAGGTTGGGAGTTCGGGACCAGCCTGACCAACATGGAGAAACCCTGTCTCTACTGAAAATACAAAATTAGCTGGGCATGGTGGCACGTGCCTGTAATCCCAGCTACTTAGGAGGCTGAGGCAGGAGAATCACTTGAACCTGGGAGGTGGAGGTTGCGGTGAGCCGAGATTGCGCCAGTGCACTCCAGCCTGGGCAACAGAGCTAGACTGTTTCAAATAAATAAATATCCAAAGATTTTTCAAAAGGGAAATATCTTTTTTTTTTTTTTTTTTTTTTTTTAAAGACAGAGTCTTGCTCTGTCACCCAGGCTGGAGTGCAGTGGCATAATTTCAGCTCACCACAACCTCTGCCTCCCGGGTTCAAGCAATTCTCCAGCCTCAGTCTCCCGATTAACTGGGATTACAGGTGCACACTACCACGCCCAGCTAATATTTGTATTTTTAGTAGAGACGGGGTTTCACCGTGTTGGTCAGGCTGGTCTCGAATCCCTGACCTCGTGATCTGCCCACCTTGGCCTCCCAAACTGCTGGGGTGTGAGGGATGATGTATCTTTGTGTCTGTGTGTCCAGGTGGGTGTGTGTGTGTCTGTGTGCCTGTTTGTATGTGTCTGTGTCCATGTGTCTGTCTGTCTGTATCTGTGTATGTCTCTATGTGCCTGTGTGTCCAAGTGGACATGTGTGTGTCTGTGTTTGTCTATGTGTGTGTCTGTGTCTGTATGTGTGTGCCTGTGTGTACGTGTCCATGTCCATGTGTGTGTCTGTCTGTGTATGTCTCTGTGTGTCTATGTGCCCAGGTGAATGTGTGTGTCTATGTGGTGTCTGTGTATATATCTGTGTTTGTGTGTCTATGTCTGTGTACGTGTTTATGTGTCTATGTGTATATGTGTGTCTTTGTGTGTGTCTCAGTGTATGTATACGTTATGTGTGTGTGTGCGCATCTGTCTTTATGTGTCTGTGTGTCCAGGTGGGTGTGTGTGTGTCTGTGTGCCTGTTTGTATGTGTCTGTGTCCATGTGTCTGTCTGTCTGTATCTGTGTATGTCTCTATGTGCCTGTAGTAATCCCAGAGTGGACGTGTGTGTATCTGTGTTTGTATCTATGGCATGTCTGTGTCTGTATGTGTGCCTGTAGTATGCGTGTCCATGTCCATGTGTGTATCTGTCTGTGTATATCTCTGTGTGTCTATGCATACTAAGGTGGATATGTAATAATATCCTATATATATATATGTATGTATTGCCTGTAATGCAGTGTCCATGTCCATGTCATGTGTATCTGTGTCTGTGTATGTCTCTGGCAATATCTATGTGTACCCAGGTGAATATGTATGTCTATATGTATGTATGTGTGTGCCTGTGTGTACGTGTCCATGTCCATGTGTGTGTCTGTCTGTGTATGTCTCTATGTGTCTATGTACCCAGGTGAATGTGTATCTCTATATGTCTGTATGTGTGTGCCTGTGTATATGTGTCCATGTCCATGTGTGTGTCTGTCTGTGTATGTCTCTGTGTGTCTGTGTGCCCAGGTGAATGTGTGTGTCTATGTGCCTGTATGTGTGTAGTGTATGTGGCCGTGTGTGTGTGTGTGTGTGTGTGAGTGTGAGTGTGTGTGTTTCTGGGTGGAAGGAGGGTGGTGGGAGACACTGGACATGTGGTCGTTCACCAGAGAACTATTGAGGTGGCTCAAATGGAATATTGTGATGGCAGCTGGGCATGGTGGCTTACACCTGTAATCTCAGCACTTTGGGAGGCCGAGGCAGGCAGATCACCTGAGGTCAGGAGTTCTAGACCAGCCTGGCCAATGTGGTGAAACCCTGTCCTTATTAGAAATACAAAAATTAGCCAGGCATGGTGGTGCATGCCTGTAATCCCAGCTACTCAGGGAGGCTGAGGCAGGAGAATTGCTTGAACCCAGGAGGCAGAGGTTGCAGTGAGCCGAGATCACGCCATTGCGCTCCAGCCTGGGCAACAGAGTGAGACTCTGTCTCAAAAAAAAAAAAAAAAAGAATATTGTGATGACAACAGTAATAGAAAAGACACGTCAGAGGTAGAAATAAAAGGTCTCAGGGACCAGTTGGATGTTTTTAAGTAAAGAAGACAAAATAATCGCTATTTGTAGCTTGGATGGCTCTGCACGTGGCGGAGCTGTCAGCTGAGATGAATGAAGGATCAGGCCGGGCACAGTGGCTCACGCCTGTAATGCCAGCACTTTGGGAGGCCGAGGTGGGCAGATCACCTGAGGTCAGGAGTTGGAGACCAGCCGGACCAATGTGGTGAAACCCTGTCTCTACTAAAAATACAAAAATTAGCCAGGCGTGGTGGCCGTGCCTATAATCCAGCTACTCAGGAGGCTGAGGCAGGAGAGTTGCTTGAACCCAGGAGATGGAGGTTGCAGTGAGCCAAGATCACACCACTGCACTCCAGCCTGGGTGACAGAGCAAGACTCCACCTCAAAAAACAAACAAAAAAAAAAGAAGAAAAAAAGAAAGAAGGATCAGACGGACTTGTCCTTCGAAGAGCTGCTGGGATTTGCTTGGAGAGATGCTCAAGAGGAGGTTGGAGACATGGCTGCGGAGCCAAGAGGGCAGGTGCCTTCGCTGCGGACCGGCCACAGGCCTTGCTGGTCCTTGCTAGCATCTGGAAGGGGTGTGGCAAGTCGGACTGATTCCTGTCTGTCTCTGCCTCTGACACGGGGATATAGAAATATCAGAACTCGTCCCCTCTTCCCAGTGCTCTGCCCGGCTCTGGCAGCAGCGTGACTTGGGCTTTCATCCCGGTTTCAATTATTTGGTCCCATTGTCCCCATAAATTTATTTGTACTTGTCAAAATATGCGTTGCAGTTTTTGGCTTGGCCAATGCGCCCCTTAGTCATCGGTTGACCATAACCCACACGTTCTGTCACCGGTTTGAAGATGCCCTTGAGCCCTGCAAAGGCATAGACAACCTTGACTGAGTCCTGAGCAAGCCCAGACCCTGCCAGAGATCCCCACACACTCCCAGTTTTTCTAAGAGCCCCTTTATCTTTCTTTGAGGGGCTCCCCCCCACCAAAAAGAATCCAGGGGCTCTTGAGCCAGGCGCGGGGGCTCACGCCTGTAATCCCAGCACTTTGGGAGGCTGAGGCGGGCAGATCACCTGAGGTCGAGAGTTCAAGATCAGCCTGGCTAACATGGTGAAACCCCATCTCTACTAAAAATACAAAGTTAGCCAGGCATGGTGGTGCATGCCTGTAATCCCAGCTACTCTGGAGGCTGAGGCAGGAGAATCACTTGAACCTGAGAGGCAGAGGTTGCAGTGAGCCAAGATTGTGCCACTGCACTCCAGCCTGGGCAACAAAGAGCATAACTCTGTCTCAAAAAAAAAAAAAATCCAGGGGCTCTTAGAAAAACTGGCTCAAGAAACAGAAGAAGGAAAGCAGGGATGAAGAAAGACCAGCTTAAGAGAGCTGATCCCAGGTGGCCTTCCAGGGATAGCTGGTCTGCCTCAAAGCGCCTTCCAGCAGCAAAGGGTCACATGAGCAAACAGGAGGGGCGGGGAACCTACCTGAGGAACCCAGCACTGTCACGGCAGCTTTATAAGAAGGGCATGGTAGGTCGGGCGCAGTGGCTCAAGCCTGTAATCCCAGCACTTTGGGAGGCCGAGACGGGTGGATCACGAGGTCAGAAGATCGAGACCATCCTGGCTAACATGGTGAAACCCTGTCTCTACTAAAAAAATACAAAAAACTAGCCGGGCGAGGTGGCGGGCGCCTGTAGTCCCAGTTACTCGGCAGGCTGAGGCAGGAGAATGGTGTAAACCCAGGAGGCAGAGCTTGCAGTGGGCTGAGATCTGGCCACTGCAGTCCAACCTGGGCGACAAAGCAAGACTCCGTCTCAAAAAAAAAAAAAAAAAGAAAAAAAAGAAGGGCACGGCCAACATCCCACACTGCAGATGCTGGCACAGCTCTCTGCGCCACTCCTGAAACTCTGGATCTCACTCCTTACAAACATCAACAACTTCGGGAAGGTTAAGGGGCACAGGGCATTCCCAGGTCTCATAAATGAACGCTGGCTTTCCTGAGCCAGGGACTGAGGAAATGGGAGTTTCGATGCAAGGCACGGAGGGCGAGGGGTTGTTTATTTTTTTGTAAGGTTTGAACAACCGCCAGAGGCACTGAATATTTAATTACTACTGCAGGAAGACGGTAATTTTTGAAGCGGAAAATCTCCTTTAGAATGGAGGGCTTGAGGCAGCTGGAGGGCTCTTGGACTTGGCCTCCTAAGGAGAAAATTCCTAGTGTGCAACTGGTTCCAGCCTGTCCTCCTCCCCATCCAGCATTGCCCAGCTTCTAGGACGCATATCCAGGCCAATCAGCACCCTGTGAGCTACGTTATCCTAGTATTTATTGGTAATTGAATAGGATGTTTAGCATCCTTTACATGAGTAAATGTGTTCTGAGTTCAAACAACGAATGTAAAATGAACTTTTGGAACTCAATGCATATTCAAGCTGGGAGCTTAATAATAATAATAACAGTAACCGTAGTCTAATAATAACAGCTGCGAATATTTTTCAACACTTATTTGTCACTGTGCCAAATGCTTTATGACGTGGCTAATTTTATTTAATTCCCACAACAGCTCTGTGAGACTGATACTGTCATTACATTCATTTTATAGACAGAGGAACCAGGTTTCGATACCAAGTGGCAGACCCAGGATTCGAATGCAGCAGCCAGACAGTGGCAGTCACTTGTATTCATCCAGGGAAAAAGCAAAGGGTGTCACTCCCCAAGGCGATTCTGGGTGCTGTCCTCGTGGGAGGCACCCTGAGTGGTGACTTAGAGCAGTGACATTGAGCCACATCGACTAGGGCTCAGGTCCTAATTCTGCCGCTTCCTAGCTGAGTCACCTGGGGCAGGTTCCTCATTCTCCCTGAAACTTAATACCTTCGTCTGTAAAACAGGGAAAGTAACACTGACCTGATGGAAATGGCGTGAAGATTAAATAACGTGGACATAAATCGTGCCTGGCATTTAATAAGCACGTGGTAAATGGCAGCCGCCCCTCTGTGTGCCACCTCTGTGTCCCCACTCTGTGTACCACCTCTGCGTTGGACGCAGACGTGTAAGCCCTGGAGGGAGTACTTGGAAAAATGCAATATCCAACAAGAAATTGGGAGGATTTCACCAAAACAGGAGAGTTGGATAATGCCTTCTATTTTTTCCCTCGAGTGTCAGCATTTTATTTTATTTATTTATTTATTTATTTATTTTATTTTATTTTTTTATTTTTCCAGGCGGAGTCTCACTCTGTCACCCAGGCTGGAGGGCAGTGGTGCGATCTCGGCTCACTGCAAGCTCTGCCTCCCGGGTTTACGCTATTCTGCTGCCTCAGCCTCCTGAGTAGCTGGGACCACAGGCGCCCGCCACCATATGCGGCTAATTTTTTGTATTTTTAGTAGAGACGGGGTTTCACCGTGTTAGCCAGGATGGTCTCGATCTCCTGACCTCGTGATCCGCTTGCCTCAGCCTCCCAAAGTGGTGGGATTACAGGTGTGAGCCATAGCACGCGGCCTATTTTATTTTATTTTATTTTTTTTGAGAGGGAGTCTCGCTCTGTCACCCAGGCTGGAGTGCAGTGACCAGATCTCAGCTCACTGCAAGCTCCACCTCCCGGGTTTACGCTATTCTGCTGCCTCAGCCTCCCGAGTAGCAGTGACTACAGGCGCCTACCACCTCGCCTGGCTAGTTTTTGTATCTTTTAGTAGAGACGAGGTTTCACTATGTTAACCAGGATGGTCTCGATCTCCTGACCTCGTGATCCACCCGTCTCGGCCTCCCAAAGTGCTGGGATTACAGGTTTGAGCCACCGCATCCGGCCTTTTATTTTATTATTATTTTTTGAGATGGAGTTTCACTCTTGTTGCCCAGGCTGCAGTGCGATGGCACTATCTCCACTCACTGCAACCTCCGCCTCCTGGGTTCAAGCAATTCTCCTGCCTCAGTCTCCCAAGCAGCTGGGATTACAGGCACCCACCACACCCCACAAATTTTTGTATTTTTAGTAGAGATGGAGTTTCGCCATGTTGGCCAGGCTGGTCTCTGTGAAAAGTAAAAGTTCCTCTTCAAAGTTTCCTTTTTTTTTTTGAGACAGAGTCCCGCTCTGTCACCCAGGCTGGAGTGCAGTGGCACAGTCTCGACTCACTGCAACCTCTGCCTCTCGGGTTCAGGTGATTCTCCTTCCTCAGCCCCCCGAGTAGCTGGAATTACAGGCGTGTGCCACCACGCCTGGCTAATTTTTGTATTTTTAGTAGAGACAGGGTTTCATCACGTTGGCCAGGCTGGTCTAGAACTCCTGACCTCATGATCTGCCTGCCTCAGTCTCCCAGAGTGCTGGGATTACAGGTGTGAACCACCGCACCTGGCTTCAAAGTTTCCCTTTTTGTTAAAGAATAAATAATAAGTGTTAGAAATAATAGTTTCTGTTAAAAACTAATTTCCTTCCAGCTTCCTTGCTTTTTGCTAATAACTCTTTGTTAAGCCCTATGTAGCTATTAAATATAACAAGTGAATAAGTACATTCTATGTCCTTGTACTTTAACCAAGTTATTTATTCTGGCCTCTAGCCTGCTCAGACGTGTCCGAACATGCCTAGGCATTTCTTAGCTTACAGCCTATGCCCCTTCCTTATTTGGAAATGTTATTGTTCTCCTAGTTTCCCGTAAACAACCCCCTTCCTTTCTTTGTTCTCCATCGAGTGTTTACCTATTTAGGAAAGTTTTAAGTGTTTAGCCAATTGGGATCAGTCTAGATTGTGCAGTCCAGCTCCAGCCAATGGAGATAGGACAAAGTAAAATTGCCTTGCTGAGAAAATTCTTTGTCTTAGCGCTAGTTTCTTCTTTTTGGCACTGAGGAACAAGCATTTGTTTCTAACATCTCAAACTCAAGACCTCAGGTGATCTGCCCACCTCAGCCTCCCAAAGTGCGGGGATTACAGACATGAGCCACAGCACCCAGCAGATTCTCAGCATTTCATCGTGGGATATTAAACAAGATTTCCCCCAAGCACTATACAGGCAGACACATCATCAAAAGTATTTCCACACAGCCTATAGCAGCAGCCCACCTCATAGTAATTCAGTGATATTTATAGTCCTCACTGGGATTACCTACAGTTGACAAGAGTAAAACAATGAAAGTGGCTGGGTGTGGTGACTCACATCTGCAATCCCAGCACTTTGGGAAGCCAAGGTGGGTGGATTACTTGAGGTCAGGAGTTCAAGACCAGCCTGGCCAACATGGTGAAACCCCATCTCTACTAAAAATACAAAAATCAGCTGAACATGGTGGTGCGCACCTGTAGTCCCAGCTACTCAGGAAGCTGAGGCTGGAGGATCGCTTGAACCTGGGAGGTGGAGGTTTCAGTGAGCTGAGATTGTTGCCAGGGGGTCCTTGCTCCCAGAGCTCCCAAGATGGTGGCAGGCTGCATCCAAAATGGCGGCAGGCCACTTCCAAGATGGTGGCAAGCCTCATGTTCTCTGACCTGGGGTTCTTGGCCTCACAGATTCCAAGGAATAGAATCTTGGGCCATGTGGTGAGTGTTATAGCTCTATTAGAAGCCGTGGGTCATGGAAGAGAACCGTGGAACCCAGTGACTAGTGTTCAGCTCGATTAGAATGAACCCGGGCACTTAGCCATGCAGGAACAATGGTGAGCCTTTAGCCCTATTGGGGGTGGCAATGGGCGCCTTGCTGGATCAGAAGCACAGCAGACACTCTGCTGGATCCAGCGGGTTGGAAGTCAGTGGCGGGTCTGTGATGGCAGCAAACAGCAGTGGTGGACAGCAAGCAAAAGCTCAGCTCGAGCCGTAACAAAGCACAGACCAGAAGCGTGCAGTTGCAAGATTTAATAGAGTGAAAACAGAGCTCCCATACAAGGGGAGGGGACCCAAAGCGGGTTGCCATTGCCGGGTAGAATGCCTGGGTTTATATTCTGATCCTTGTCCCTCCTGCTGTGCTCTCAGGCAATAGATGATTGGCTATTTCTTTACCTCCTGTGTTTGCCTCATTATCATTTTAGTGAGCTCTCTGATTGGTCGGGTGTGAGCTAAACTGCAAGCCCTGTGTTTAAAGGTGGAAGTGGTTACCTTCCTACCTAGGCTTAGGGATTCTTAGTCAGCCTAGGAAATCCAGCTAGTCCTGTCTCAAGATCACACCACTGCACTCCAGCCTGGGCAACACAGCAAGATTCCATCTCAAAAAAAAAAAAAAAAAAAAAAGAAAGCTCTGAAGCTAAATTGGTTGGGTCACTGTGATCAATCACTAAGTAAAACAAAAACAACAGCAAATACCCACAGCCACACAATCTCCTTCTTCATTTGGCTTTGCAATTTTGTCTAAAGGATAGAAGATACTAGAATATACGGCGAAAAATACGAAAGACCATAAGATATTTTGGAAACTTATTTTAAGTCTCAGGGAGGATGCACTATTTTAAAACTTTCCATGGATTTCAGTAATACCTCCGGCTCAGTTTCCAAGCCTTTCTGCCAGTGACAAGTTCTATTATCTTGGACAATTTACTTGACCCCAAGTTTCAGCATCCTTATCTGTAACATTGGAATAGAAAAGTATGCTCTTGACCGGGCATGGTGGGTCACGCCTGTAATCCCAGCAATTTGTGAGGCCGAGGTGGGCAGATCACCTGAGGTCAGGAGTTCAAAACCAGCCTGGTCAACATGGCAAAACTCCGTCTCTACTAAAACTACAAGAATTAGCCAGGTGTGGTGGCACGTACCTGTAATCCCAGCTATTCGGGGGGTTGAAAGGGGAGAATCACTTGAACCCAGGAGGTGGAGGTTGCAGTGAGTGGCAATCGCGCCACTGGACTCCAGCCTGGGTGACAGAGCAAGACTCCATCTCAAAAAAAAAAAAAAAAAAAAAGACGGCAAACAGATTTAATATCTCCCACATCTGTTTTCCCAGAGCCTGTGCTATGCTCTGGGTGAGGCAAGAGTGAGCAAAAGCAGTCAATACTCATTCCCATCGAGTTTGTTGCCTCGCTGCGGGGGATTGTGAGAGTGCTGCACACTTACAAAAAGGTCGGGGAAAATTTTTTTTTTTTAATTTTTTTAATTTTTGTGAGACCAAGTCTCGCTCTGTCACCCAGGCTGGAGTGCAGTGGCGCAATCTCAGCTCACTGCAGCCTTCACCTCCCAGGTTCGAGTGATTCTCCTGCCTCAGCCTCCTGAGTAGCTGGGATTATGGATTACAGGTGTGTGCCACAAAGTCCAGCTAAGAACTTTTTTTTCTTTTTTTTTTTTTTGAGGCAGAGTCTCACTCTGTTGCCCAGGCTGGAGTGCAGCAACTTTGCCTCCCAGGTTCAAGCGATTCTCCTGCCTTACCCTCTGGAATAGCTGGGATTACAGGTGCCCGCCACCACACCCAGCTAATTTTTGTATTTTTAGTAGAGACAGGGTTTCACCATGTTGGTTAGGCTGGTCTTGACCTCCTGACCTCAGGTAATTCACCCACCTCGGCCTCCCAAAGTGCTGGGATTACAGGCATGAACCACTGCCCCTGGCCAGGACTTTTCTCTTTCTTTCTTTTTTTTTTTTTTTTTTTTGAGATAGAGTCTCACTCTGTAACCCAGGCTGGAGTGCCGTGGTGCCATCTCGGCTCACTACAAGTTCTGCCTCCCACATTCATGCCATTCTCCTGCCTCAGCCTCCCTAGTAGCTGGGACTACAGGTGCCCGCCACCACACCCGGCTAATTTTTTTGTACTTTTAGTAGATACGGGGTTTCACCGTGTTAGCCAGGATGGTCTTAATCTCCCAACCTCATGATCTGCCCACCTCGGCCTCCCAAACTGCTGGGATTACAGGCGTGAGCCACCTCACCCAGCCGCCAGGACTTAAGAGTAGGATTGGGCTGGGTGCGGTGGCTCACGCCTGTAATCCTGGCATTTTGGGAGGCTGAGGCTGGTGGATCACCTGAGGTCAAGAGTTCAGGACCAGCCTAGCCAACATGGTGAAACTCCGTCTCTACTAAAAATACAAAAATTAACCTGGCGTGGTGGCACGCGCCTGTAATCCCAACTGCTTGGGAGGCTGAGGCAGGAGAACCCAGGAGGCGGAGGTTGCATTGAGCTGAGATTACACTGCTGCACTCCAGCCTGGGCAACGAGAGTGAAACTCTGTCCCAAAAAAAAAAAAAAAATTAGCTGAGCATGGTGATGCATGCCTGTAATCCCAGCTACTTGGGAGGCTGAGGCAGGATAATTGCTTGAACCTGGGAAGCAGAGGTTGCAGTGAGCCAAGATCACGCCACTGCACTCCAGACTGAGTGACAGAGCGAGACTCTGTTTCAAAATAAATAAATAAAACATATATAAATGATAAAATGTAAAAGATTGAAACAAATATTACTTTAAATTCTCATTCCATTTCCTGCATTAATGAAACAAATTTGTTTTGTGATTGATTATGCTTCACTGTTTCATAAGATCTTTATTTACCAAGTGGCACAGTTATTTGAAGGCTGGTATCAAATCCAGTTACTTCTGCACTTGTTTTCATTACTGAAACTTGCTGGCAAGACTAGAAAAGATACTTCACAAAAATGGAGAAATGAATGGTTCATCCCTAAATATCAAGACTCTTGGAAGTACCTTCCAATGAAACACCCAGTGAAGTCACGTATAGATTTTCAAGGTAATTTCCCAACTCACCACAAACCTTTGTGAAGATCACACAACTTAAGATAATACAATACACATATGAGGCCATGCAGACTGCTGACCAGCACGAGGTGCGGAAAGCAACTCATCCTTTGTCACTTTCCATCAGTGGCGCACAGCCAAGGGAGAGTACCCATGTCCGTCTGTCAATTACAAATCATCAAAACCTTGTTTCATTTCTGAATATTTAAAAAATAGATATAGATACAAGCCTTATTCTTTTTTTTTTTTTTTTTTTTGAGACAGAGTTTCAATCTGTCGCCCAGGGTGGAGTGCCGTCGCGCAATCTTGGCTCACTGTAACCTCCACCTCCTGGATCCGAGCGATTCTCCTGCCTCAGCCTCCCGAGTAGCTGGGACTACAGGCGCCTACCACCACACCTGGCTAATTTTTTGCATTTTTAGTAGAGATGGGGTTTCACCATGTTGGCCAGGCTGGTCTTGAACTCCTGACCTCAAATGATCTGCCGGCCTCAGCCTCCCAAAGTGCTGGGATTACAGAAATGAGAGCCACCGTGCTCAGCCACAAGCATTACTCTTTGTCTTTCCTGCAACTTCCGTGAATTGTCTTACATAAACCCCACTTTGGAGACCAGTGGTCCAGGGAGAGGAAGATGCCAGGCACTAGTCAGGCTGTAAAGGCCCCATGTGACCCAAGCCTCAGGCCAGAACCAAGCTCGCTGAGGACCAAAGTCCCCTGAGAAGGGGCTGCTCTGTGGGCTGCTGAACCTCAGCCCCAACCACAGTACCCGAGGCCCCGGGCGTGAAGGTGACAAAACAAATCCCTCAAAATCAATCAATCAATCCTTCGTACCTATGGGGTGAAGGGAATCCTGATTGTTCTTGTTCTCTTTCTCTTTTTTTTTTACTCAGGGATTAGGCAGGACCATACTTAAAGGCTACAGATTTTTATTTCTGTAGTTGGACAGGGCTATTTATAGGCAGGAACTTGAAAAGTCATTCTGAAGATTCTGGTTCCTTATCAATTTCAAAATACGGGAGCTTCAGCCAATCACATAGCCTCGCTAGATCTCAGCTACCTCATTTGTAAAATGAAGGGGTTGGACCAGATCCTACTTAAAAATCCTTTAATTCTATGGGCTGGGCTTGGTGGCTCACATCTATAATCCCAGCACTTTGGGAGGATGAGGCAGGAGGATCGCTTGAGCCCAGGAGTTCAAACAAGACAAGCCTGGGCAATAAAGCAAAACCTCAGTCTCTACAAAAAATTTTTTTTTTAATTTGCCAGCTATGGTGGCACACACCTGTAGTCCCAGCTACTCAGGAGGCTAAGGTGAGAGGATCACTTGGGACCAGGAGTTTGAGGCTACAGTGAGCCTCAATCGTGCCACTGCACTCCAGCCTCGGCAACAGAGTGAGAGCCAGCCTTAAATAATAACAATAATAATAATTAATAAATCCTTTAATTCTATTAAGTGAAAAGGAGGTGAATACTAATCCACCTCTAGAAACTCAGTGTCATTCATAAATTTTATTTGTGCTTTCTAAGTCTTTATTTAAAAAAAAAAACAAAAACGTCTGGACACAATGGCTCATACCTGTAACCCCAGCACTTTGGGAGGCCAAGGCAGGAGGATCGCTTGAGCCCAGGAGTTCAAGACTAGCCTGGACAACATAGTGAGACTGAAAAATAAACACAATACCATGTCTACCAAAAAATAAATACAATAAAAATAAAAACAAAACCAAAGACAAATATTTAATACTTTTCTACAACCCTTCATCCCTATCCTTTGGGAGTTTGCATTTCAGAATTCAGAATGGTTTGAACTTTGGGAAGGAAACACAATACATACAGAGACCCTTACATCGCATCAGCAAGGTCTGCAGTGACACCTTATAATCAATCATGCTCATCCTTCTGCAGTGAAACATGTGGGCTTTTACACTAAGTAGGATAAAGACTAAAATAGTCTCATATCAGTTCAAGCCAAGTTTTGCAGCCAAAAAGTTTGCCGCATGCTGAGCAAAAACCTTTCTGTTTTCAGAGCTCTTTTGGACTTCAGAATTTCTGCAAGGGATGTATGTCCTTACACATGCCAAACCCTAGATAACACAATTTCATGGTATATATCGACCTAATATCAATAAGTTCTAAATATTTCACAACCTACCAGTAATTATGTTATTATTCAGAATATAAAGGCAAAAATTCACTGAAACTGAATTGCCTCATACCTATTCCAAGTCCTTTCAGTAATTAATCATCATTATGGAAGAAAAGTAGGATGAGTCTGATAAAGTGTGTCCCTTACAAAACCAACATTTGAGGCCGGGCGCAATGGCTCACTCCTGTAATCCCAGCACTTTGGGAGGCCAAGGCAGGTGGATCACTTGAGGTCAGGAATTTGAGACCAGCCTGGCCAACATGGTGAAACCCTGCCTCTACCAAAAAACACAAAAATTATCTGGGCGTGGTGGCACACGCCTGTAGTCCCAGCTACTGGAGAGGCTGAGGTGGGAGAATCCCTTGAACCAGGAGGCGGAGGTTTTAGTGAGCCGAGATCACACCACTGCACTCCATCCTGGGTGACAGAGCAAGACCCTGTCTCAAAAAAAAAAAAAATTGAGATTTTTAAAGTGGCGTGTTGGACATTTTAGAAATTAAAATTAAGTGAACTGGACTGTAATCCCTGGTTATATCCATTCTCCTCTTTTTCTAAATAAAGGCAGCACATTTGCCTGTTGGCATTAACTCTTCCCTTTGCCACCTCAATAGCCAGGCTTCTCCAACATCTGACAATCTAGAAGTTTCCAGCATGCAGCTAAAGCAGAACCGCTACCAGCAATGCACCACGTTGACAGGAAGTATGGGCGTCTTACTCTGATGGAGAAAAAAACAACCTGGAGAAAATGTGGACAAAGATCTTCAAGAAGTATCTTTTTTTTTTTTTTTTTGGAGACTGAAAGTTTTACTCTTGTTGCCCAGGCTGGAGTTCAATGGCACGATCTCGGCTCACCGAAACCTCCACCTCCCGGGCTCAAGTTATTCTCCTGCCTCAGCCTCCCAAGTAGCTGGAATTACAGGCACCTACCACCATGACCAGCTAATTTTTTTTTTTTTTTTGAGACAGAGTTTCACTCTCGTTGCCCAGGCTAGAGTGCAATGGCATGATCAGGGCTCACCACAACCTCCACCTCCCGAGTTCAAGCCATTCTCCTGCCTCAGCCTCCCGAGTAGCTGGGATTACAGGCCTGCGCCACCATGCCGGGCTAATTTTGTATTTTTAGTAGAGACAGGGTTTCTCCACATTGGTCAGGATGGTCTCCAACTCCCAACCTCAGATGATCCACCCACCTCGGCCTCCCAAAGTGCTGAGATTACAGGTGTGAGCTACAGCACCCAGCCTAATTTTTGTGTTTTTAGCAGAGATATGGTTTCACCATGTTGGCCAGGCTGGTCTCCAACTCCTGACCTCAGGCGATCTGCCCGCCTTGGCCTCCCAAAGTGCTGGATTGCAGGCGTCAGACACCATGCCCAGCCTTCAGGAAGTATCTTACTGGTCTGCCTCTCCTGAAAAAGACCTCCCAGAGTTTCTGTTTCATCACTGCCTGTAAATAGTGAACAAGAAATTGCAGGTCTTGGCTCAAATGATTTCTTTTACCAGGAATGCATTTGCTTGCACATGCATAACCTTTCGGCTCACATTCAGCTATCAATTGTAATGAGGGAGAAATCGTTTATTTTAACTGACCATTTATTATAATGATTTATACTCCAGAATATTAAAAAGCAGTAAAATAAACCAGGTTAATTTTTAACTTCTTTCATTGTGTTTCTCAGCTCTCCTTCAAGTGAAAGTCCTAACAATTTTTAAAGTATCACTCCCCTAGAAGAAAAATAAGCTGAGTTACCCTGAAATCGAGATGCAGAACTATCAAGGGACCATGTACTCGCTCTACTTTATGATGTCGTAACATCATATGTAAATGATATGTACCCCAAGACGTTTCATGCTTTCAAAAGAATTTTTTTTTTTTCCTTGAAACAGAGTGTCACTATGTTGCCCAGATTGCTCTTAAACTCCTGGCCTCAAGTGATTCTTCCGCCTCAACCTCCCAAGTATTAATAGCTGGGATTACAAGTGTGAGCCACCATGCTTAGCTAAAAATAAAATTTTTTTTTTTTTTTTTTTTTTTTTTGAGACAGAGTCTCACTCTGTAGCCCAGGCTGGAGTGCAATGGTGTGATCTCAGCTCACTGCAACCTCCACCTCTCAGGTTCAAGCAATTCTTGTGCCTCAGCCTCCCAAGTAGCTGGAATTACAGGCATCCACCACCATGCCCAGCTAATTTTTGTATTTTTAGTATGAACAGGGTTTCACCTTGTTGGCCAGGCTGGTCTCAAACTCCTGACCTCAAGTGATCTGCCCGCCTTGGCCTCCCAAAGTGCTGGGATTACAGGTATGAGCCAACGCACCCGGCCTAAAAAAATTTTTTTAAATTAATAGCTGCATAGCCTGGGCAACATGGAGAGACTCTGTCTCTACAGAAAATAAAATAAAATGAAAACAAATTAGCTGGTGCACACCTGTAGTCCTAGCTACTCAGGAGGCTGAGGCAGGAGGATCACACATTAGCCTGGAAGGTAGAAGCTGCAGGGAGCTGTGAACACACTACTGTACTCCAGACTCAGAGATGGAGAAAGAGACACCCTGTATCAAAAAAACCAAATTAATAGCTGTGCTTGACTGTGTTATTCAAAATATGAAACTTAAATGCTCAAATAAAATCAAAATATGATATGTCTTTTGCTTCACTCAGCCTAGCAATCAAAACACTTACTCCATTGAAGAAGAAAATTAAAAAGAATTGACAAGCCTTATTCTCATAATCGTGCTTTTAAGTTGATAGATTGACTGCTGTCAACTATTGAAAGCACTCTAATGTTGGTCAGTGTCTTCGGTGGATACATGGAAAATTAGATTTGCCTAGTTAATATAAATTTTAACATAGATATAAATAAAGCTCAACTAAAAGAGTATAATATTTCCTAATTAAAAGCTAAACTATCAATCCACAATCACTTTTTAAGGAAAAAAACTGCCTCTAATACAGAGTTTTTAGAAACTTTACCGAGGCCAGGCGCATTGGCTCATGCCTGTAATCTCAGCACTTTGGGAGACTGAGGCGGGAGGATCACCTGAGGTCAGGAGTTTGAGACTAGCCTGGCCAATATGGCAAAGCCCCATCTCTACTAAAAACACAAAAATTAGCCAGCTGTGGTGGCAGGTGCCTGTAATCCCAGCTACTCAGGAGGCTGAGGCAGGAGAATCGCTTGATCCTGGGAGGTGGAGGTTGCAGGGAGCCAAGATCGCACCACTGCATTCCAACCTGGGTGACAAGAGCGAAACTCCATCTCAAAAATAATTTAAAAAAAGAAACTTTAACAAATGAAAAAAAATATGACTTAAAATTGAAGAGAAGTTTGAAGTATATATTCCTGCAAGGTGCTAAGAGTTTATAACAGTGTCTTATATACTCAAGTGTAATCAATAGTAAAGAATGAGTCAACATTCCCCCGGGCAAACCCTGGATGGGCTTTTGCCCTAGTTTGGCTTTGAAAGGACATGTCACACACCTTTTGAATCTATTGCCAAGTTTTGGATAATTTTTTAAATAGTCTCCCCACCTTGGGAACATTAAAAAAAGATTATTTTTTATCATAAGCCAAGGCTGGTCTCCCTATGTTTGGTTTGGTTATTACAGTTACAGCAAGAGATTTATATTAACTTGTCCAGTGCGACTCCAAAAATATCTGTGGATTGAGAGTAATTCTTGTGTTGTTTATTTGATTTAAAAATTGCCTGGGTTAGGCACGGTAATTCACACCTGTAATCCCAGAACTTTGGGAGGCCAAGGCGAGTGGATCACCTGAGGTGGGGAGTTCAAGACCAGCCTGATCAGCTGGGCGCGGTGGCTCAAGTCTGTAATCCCAGCACTTTGGGAGGCCGAGACGGGTGGATCACGAAGTCAGGAGATCGAGACCATCCTGGCTAACACGGTGAAACCCCGTCTCTACTAAAAAATACAAAAAACTAGCCAGGTGAGGTGGCCGGCACCTGTAGTCCCAGCTACTTGGGAGGCTGAGGCAGGAGAATGGCATGAACCTGGGAGGCGGAGCTTGCAGTGAGCTGAGATCCGGCCACTGCACTCCAGCCTGGGCGACAGAGCGAGACTCCGTCTCAAAAAAAAAAAAAAAAAAAAAAAAGACCAGCCTGACCAACATGGAGAAACCCTTTCTCTACTAAATACATAAAAAAAATTAGCCAGGCGTGGTGGCACATGCCTGTAGTCCCAGCTACTTGGGAGGCTGAGGCAGGAGAATCGCTTAAACCAGGGAGGCAGAGAGTACAGTGAGCCAAGATCGCACCATTACACTCCAGCCTGGGCAACAAGAGCGAAATTCCATCTCATAAGAAAAAAGAAAAGATGGAAGACTAACGAGAATTGAATGTAGACTCTGGAGAAGAGTAAGAGGATGGTAAGAAAAATTATCCAAAATTGAAAGCAAGGTAAAAAGGTAAACCACACAGCTCCTCAATGACATACAAAGACAAAGGTCCATCGAAGTGGGACAATCTAGGGAATACATTTTGCTCAGTCACTAGGTACTATTGATTAAAGTTCCCAGGCTCAGAGAAGTGGCCTGTAACTTAGAAATTTTTGTCTGGTAGAAATGCAGGCTGGGGGCTGTGACTGGTGCCTGTAATCCCAGCACTTTGGGAGGCCAAGTGCGGGAGGATCGCTTGAGCCCAGGAGTTCGAGGTTACAGTGAGCTATGATTGTGCCACTGCACTCCAGCCTGGGTGGCAGAGCAAGACCCTGTCTCTAAAAATAACCCCCCGCAAAATCCAGAACCAAAAAGGCCAGGCACGGTAGCTCATGCTTGTAATCCCAGCACTTTGGGAGGCCAAGGTGGGTGGATCACCTGAGCTCAGGAACTTGAGATCAGCTGGACAACATGGTGAGACCCCTGTCTCTACAAAAACTACAAAATTTAGCTGAGCATGATGGCACGCACCTGTAGTCCCACCGACACAGGAGGCTGAGGTGGGAGGATCGCTTGAGCCCAGGAGGCAGAGATTGCAGTGTGCCAAGATCACACCCGTCTGGGCAACAGAGTGAAACTGGGTCTCAAAAAAAAAAAAAAATCCAAAAAACAGAACAAAACAAAAAGAGATGCAAATAATTTTCATCCAGCAAAAAAGAAAACCCCAAAGGTTATGGTCTGGTGCCCTCTAGGATATTAACCAGTTTTGGATCCATCAATTTTATCGTAATATTTATTTATTCACATGATTATAAATACCTAGCTCCTCATTTGTTCTTTGAACCAGTCTTAACATCTTACCCTTTTCCTCATTAATGAATTAGTTGAATAAAATATTTGAAGTGTTCATTTAATGTTATTATTGTATTTTGATATAGGCATGCAATGCATAGTAATCACATCATGGGAAATGGGCTATCCATCCCCTCAAGCATTTATCCTTTGTGTTAGAAACAATCCAGTTATACTCTTTTAGTTATTTTAAAATGTACAATTAAATTACTATTGACTATAGTTATCCTGTTGTGCTAATACTAGGCCTTATTCATTCTTTCACTATGAACATTTTCATACACGTCTTTGAAGTACGTATGTTTCCCTCATCTTGGATGTATACTTAGGATTGGAACTGCTGGGCCACAGAGTAGACATATGTTAAATTTAGGCATTACTGTCAAACAGTTTTCCAAAGTGGCTGTATCGATTTACACTTACATCAGCAATGTCTGAGATTTCAGCCTCAGGAACACTTGTTCCTGGACCTGGAGGCTCGATCTGATTGAGGCGGGATCCCTTTGGCAGAACTAGAGGTTGTATTTTGTTCTTTCATCAGACCACACATAGTATCTGTTTTTCTCTCTTCTTTCATGTTAGCAGCTACTGAGACCCAGTGTCTAGATCTATTAGTTCATTAGAGTTGCAAAATGGTGATGTTCTAATTCTTTAATCTATAAACTGAAATTATTTATTTATTCATTTATTTATTTATTTATTTTTGTGATGGAGTCTGGCTCTGTCGCCCAGGATGGAGTGCAGTGGTGCGATCTTGGCTCACTGAAACCTCCGCCTCCCAGGTTCAAACGATTCTCCTGCCTCAGCCTCCCAGGTAGCTGGGATTACAGGTGCATGTCACCATGCTCGAATAATTTTTGTTTTTTGTTTTTTTGTTTTTTTCTGAGACAGAGTCTCACTCTGTTGCCCAGGCTGGAGTGCAGTGGCGTGATCTTGGCTCACTGCAGTCTCTGCCTCCTGGGTTCAAGTGATTCTCGTGCCTCAGCCTCCCGAGTAGCTGATATTACAGATGCCTGCCACCACACCTGGCTACTTTTTGTATTTTTAGTAGAGGTTTCCCTATGTTGGCCAGGCTGGTCTCGAACTCCTGACCTTGTGATCTGCCTGCCTCAGCCTCCCACAAAGTGCTGGGATTACAAGCATGAGCTGCCGCGCCCAGCCTGAAATAATTTCTTCTTTTTTTTTTTTTTTTTTTGACAGAGTTTTGCACTTGTTACCTAGGCTGGAGTGCAATGGCGTGATCTCAGTCCACCATAGGATCTGCCTCCCAGGTTCAAGCGATTCTCTTGTCTCAGCCTCCTAGGTAGCTGGGATTACAGGCATGCGTCACCACGCCCGGCTAATTTTGTATTTGTGGTAGAGATGGGATTTCTCCATGTTGGTCAGATTGGTTTCAAACTTCCAACCTCAGGTGATCTGCCCACCTCATCCTCCCAAAGTGCTAGGATTACAGGCATGAGCCACTGTGACCAGCCTGAAATAATTTCATAAGAAGCTACCCCTGGGCCAGGCGCGGTGGTTCACGCCTGTAATCCCAGCACTGTGGGAGGCCAAGGCCAGCAGATCACTTGAGGTCAGGAGTTAGAGACCAGCATGGCCAATATAGTGAAACCCCGTCTCCATTAAAAGTACAAAAACGGCCGGGCGCGGTGGCTCACGCCTGTAATCCCAGCACTTTGGGAGGCTGAGGTGGGTGGATCACAAGGTCAGGAGATCGAGACCATCTTGGCTAACACAGTGAAACCCCATCTCTACTAAAAATACAAAAAATTAGCCAGGCATGGTGGTGGGCGCCTGTAGTCCCAGCTACTTGGGAGGCTGAGGCAGGAGAATGGCGTGAACCCAGGAGGCAGAGCTTGCAGTGAGCCCAGATCCCCCGCCACTGCATTCCAGCCTGGGGGACAGAGCGAGACTCTGTCTCAAAAAAAAAAAAAAAAGTACAAAAATTAGCTGGGTATGGTGGTGCAAGCCTGTAATCCCATTATTCAGGAGGCTGAAGCAGGAGAATCACTTGAACTCGGGAGGTGGAGGTTGCAGTGAGCTGAGACTGTCCCACTGCACTCCAGCCTGGGCGACAGAGTAAGACTGTCTCAAAAGAAAGGAAAAAAGAAGCTACCCTTCCCCTAAGTAACTCATTGGTAAAGTTCTTATAGGAAAGGCAGGATACATACTTGATTATTTGCTTTTATTTACTAAGTTTTCAAAGAATGAATTGGTTTCCTATCATCCTTAGAAGGTAAACAATTAAAATCATATATTATTGTGGCTGGGCACACTGGCTCACGCCTGTAATCCCAGCACTTTGGGCAGCTGAGGTGGGCAGATCACTTGAGGTAGGGAGTTCAAGACCAGCCTGGCCAACATGGTGAAACCCCATCTCTACTAAAAATACAAAAATTAGCCAGGTGTGGTGGTTCGTGTCTGTAATCCCAGCTACTCAGGAGGCTGACACAGGAGACAGTCTTGAACCTGCGAGGCAGAAGTTGCAGTGAGCAGAGATCGCGCCACTGTACTCCAGTCTGGGTGACAGAGTGAGACTCTTGTCTCCAAAATAAAATAAAATAAAATAAAAACATACATTATTGCAAATTTATTTGTTTAAGCATAATTGTTGATTGTTTATGGTTTTCAGAGACAGGGTCTCTGTTTCCTGGGCTGGAGTGCAGTGGCAGGATTACAGTTCACTGTAATCTCAAACTCCTGGGCTCAAGCACGCTTCCTGCCTCGGCTTTCCAAAGTACTGGGATGACAGGTGTAAGCCACCATGTCTGGCCTACTTGTTGGATTTTAATTCACTCTAATTCTTACTTTTCTTGAAACCCAAATGGTCCAGTCTCTGGCCAGCGTGGGCTTCTTTAGGTCCTTTTGCCATAACTTTAGTGGTCTTTGATAGTGTCCTTGCTTTCTGATATGTCAAGGTGTTCCAAGCTTATCTTGTACATTTCCTGCCCCAGATCGGGAACTAGCCATTTTCTTGAAGATGCTCTGATTGATTGATTGATTGATTGATTGATTGATTGATAAAATGAGAGAGAGTCTCACTATGTTGGCCAGGGTGGTCTCAAACTTCTGGCTTCAATCAATCCTCTCACCTTGGCCTCCCAAAATGCTGGGAGGATAGGTGTGAGCCACCACACCTGGACTTGCTCTGATTTATTTCGATGGGAAATGGTTTACAAGAGTATAGTCTGAGAAGGAGGCATGCTTTCTCCTACTGGGTTGTTCATTGTCTCTTGACTTCTATTGGCTGGAACTAGAAATTATATATCTAAAGATAAAAATACCTCATGAGCTCATATTAATATTTAAAATACAAATTTTGGACTACGGTGGTTTTCCTTAACCTCTTTCATATTGCATTTCTATCTTATTTCTTCCACAGCAAGGATTTTGGTTCTCAGGGGAATGATGGAATTAGAATAGCCCAAACTGACTCATGGAATTAAAATATCCCACAAGTAAACACAACACTGTTAAAATAAAAATAATAAATATATACATATATATTTAGCGAGAGAGAGAGAGAGAGAGACAGAGTTTTGCTCTTGTTGCCCAGGCTGGAGTGCAATGGCGGGCGAGATCTTGGCTCACCACAACGTCCACCTCCTGGGTTCAAGCAACTCTCCTGCCTCAGCCTCCCAAGTAGCTGGAACTACAGGTGCACACGCCACCACACCCAGCTAATTTTTTGGCCTATCCCAGATTCTCTTCCTCTATGGTCTGAATGTTTGTGTCTCCCCAAAATGTATGTGTTGAACCCTAATCCCCAGTGTGATGGTATTTGGAGGAGGGGCCTTTGGGAGATGATTGGGGCTTGAGAGTGGAGCCTCATGAATGGGATTAGTGCCCTTAGAAAGAGGCCTCAGAGGCCAGGCGTGGTGGCTTATACCTGTGATCCCAGCACTTTGGGAGGCCGAGGTGGGCAGATCACCTGAGGTCAGGAGTTTGAGACCAGCCTGGGCAACATGGTGAAACCCTGTCTCTACTAAATATACTGAAATTAGCCAGGCCTGGTGGCACATGCCTGTAGTCCCAGCTACTTGGCAGGTTGAGGTAGAAGAATTTCTTGAACCTGGGAGGCGGAGGTTGCAGTAAGCTGAGATCATGCCACTGCACTCCAGCGTGGGTGACAGAGCAAGACTTTGTCACAAAACAAAACAAAACAAAACAAAACGGGTCATATCTGGCTTTGGTGGCTCATGCCTGTAATCCCAGTGTTTTGGGAAGCCAAGGCAGGAGGATGGCTTGAGCCCAGGAGATTGAGGCTGCAATGAGCTGTGATCGTGCCACTGCATTCCCACCTGGGTGACAGAATGAGATTTGGCCCCCAAAAAAAAGAAAGGGAAGGAAGGAAGGAAGGAAGGAAGAAAGGAAGGAAGGAAGGAAGGAAGGAAGGAAAGAAGGAAGGGCGGGCGAGGGAAAAGAGGGTCATATCTTGGCACATCTTGGTCATTAATAGAAAACAGAGGCTCTATCAAGTCCCTTCATCCTTGAGTGCCCATTTCTTCACACGCCAAAAGGAGTGAATGATACCTACACTATCACCCACCTCAGAGGTGACAAGATTGCGGGAAAACAATTATGAACATGATTTGGAAGCCAACGATGCACTTGTTAAATGTAAGCTTTATTACTGGCACCTGTTACCATATAGAACACAAAATAAAATGGTCAGTAAACAACTGAGTGTTGATTGATTATTACTCTCTAGCCAGCCAGGCTACTTGAGGAAACCCTATCAGGGCACGTATCCAGTACATATTATCATTATCATTATTATTATTTTTTTTTTTTTTGAGATGGAGTCTACCTGTGTCGCCCAGGCTGGAGTACAGTGGCATGATATCGGCTCACTGCAACCTCTGCCTCCCGGGTTCAAGCAATTCTCCTGCCTCAGCCTCCTGAGTAGCTGGGATTACGGGCACCTGCCACCACGACCAGCTAATTTTTGCATTTTTAGTAAAGAAGGGTTTCACCATGTGGGCCAGGATGGTCTCGATCTCTTGACCTTGTGATCTGCCCACCTCAGCCTCCCAAAGGGCTGGGATTACAGGCGTGAGCCACCGCACCCAACCCAGCACACGTTATTTTTAAACATCTAATTGTCAACACCAATTCTCAATCTTGTCAGGTTGCCAAATTGTTACAGGTGGAGAGTATCTAGGTTCTTGGCCTTTTGAACAAAGAATTGGGGGAAACGCACAAACAAAGCAAGGAAAGAATGAAGCAACAAAAGCAGAGATTTCTTGAAAATGAAAAATGAAAGCACCCTCCACAAGGTGGGAGCGGCCCGAGCAAGTGGCTCAGGGCCTTGGTTACAGAATTTCCTGGGGTTTAAATACTCTCTAGAGGTTTCCATTGGTTATTTGGTGTGCACTGTATGTAAATGAAGAGGCTAAAGTGAAGTTACAAAGTTATTTACTTGGTGTACACCCTATGTAAATGGAGAGGATATTTCCTGCCATAGCTGGAGTGTTTCCATTTGATTTAGTTCTAAGGAGGCCGGGCGCAGTGGCTCAAGGCTGTAATCCCAGCACTTTAGGAGGCCGAGACGGGCAGATCACGAGGTCAGGAGATCGAGACCATCCTGGCTAACACGGTGAAACCCCGTCTCTACTAAAAATACAAAAAACTAGCCAGGCAAGGTGGCGGGCGCCTGTAGTCCCAGCTACTCGGGAGGCTGAGGCAGGAGAACGGCGTAAACCCCGGAGGCGGAGCTTGCAGTGAGCTGAGATCCAGCCACTGTATCCCAGCCTGGGCGACAGAGCGAGACTCTGTCTCAAAGAAAAAAAAAAAAAGGTCCTTAGGTTTTCTGCCTCTTAGGCCGTATTCTCCTGCCTCAAAATCAACCTTAGGATGAGTTTTTACTTGAGAGTCAAACACAGGACAGATCTATTCAACTAGGTAATAGGCCAGGCATGAGTAAGTCACAGAGAAATAAGCTAGTGCCCATGGTGTGGGTAAAAGACCATTCTCACCACATGGAAGCAGGTTACTGCCCATAAAGAAAAATGAGATGATGGGCCACGGTGGCTCATGCCGATAATCCCAGCACTTTGGGAGGCTGAGGCGGGAGGGTTACCTGAGGTCAGGAGTTCAAGAACAGCCTGGCATGAACCCCGTCTCTACTAAAAATACAAAAATTAGCCGTGGCGGCGGGCGCCTGTAATCCCAGTGACTAGGGAGGCTGAGGCAGGAGAATTGCTTGAACCCAGGGGGCGGAGGTTGCAGCGAACTGAGATGGCACCATTGCATTCCAGCCTGGGCGACAGAGCTAGACTCTATCTCAAAAAGAAAAAAAAAAGAAGGATGAGATGGGGGCAGCTACAGATACTGTAAAATCTAAGGATGGGACCTTAGAGGGCAGAGGAATCATCGTCCCTTAAGCTCAGCTGGACCCTGGCTGTTACACAGACATACTCTTTCCCTATGCACATGCTTTTCTCCTTTGATTTTACACTTTTGAGCTTTTATTTCATTTTCTTTCTTTGAGACAAGGTTATGAAACTGGCTAATTTTTGTATTTTTGGTGGAGACAGGGTTTTGCCGGTTTCACCGGGTTGCCCAAACGTCTTGAACTTCTGGGCTTAAGCGATTCACCCGCCTCAGCCTCCCAAAGTGCTGGGGATTACAGGGGTGAGTCACCACGCCTGGCTATAGTTCTAAGCTTTTAAAATATCCCCGCCATTCAAATTCTAGCGGCTCTCAGTGGTGCTGTCAAACAGCCCTGAAATTTTCTGTGAAAAGAGGAAGGTGTCCATTTTAAAACT
This sequence comes from Papio anubis, assembly GCF_008728515.1. NCBI lineage: Eukaryota > Metazoa > Chordata > Mammalia > Primates > Cercopithecidae > Papio > Papio anubis. The sequence goes on from NC_044979.1 coordinate 6,566,575, forward strand.
ACTGATATCCATTAATTCTTTTAAAACACTACTGTGTTTCCCTTCAGATTTGGAGAGTTGAGATTTGCTGTCCATTCATATAAATTTTTCTCCCTCCCTCTTTCCTTCCCTTTTCCCCTCTTTCCTGCTTTTCTTTGCCCCTGTTTCCTTTCTTTCCCGGATCACAGCCCTTTTCTTCTTGTTTTTAATTTTAAGGTATTGCTTGCTGATTTTGAGAAAGATTTCTAAGCATCTACCTCTTGCTGAATGTGGCATTCTCCACCACTCACCAGCACCTCTCTGGTCCCTGCTGTGACAATGGCTTCCCCATTGTCTGAAAGGTGCATGGCAAGGTCAAATGAGATCATACATGAGAAAGTGCTTTGATGAAGGCAGAAGAACAAGACAAATGTCAGGTGTTATTATTAATAATTCACGAACTGGAACACTGACTAATATTCTCTAACAGAGTAAATTGGTTTTTGGATTTTGATTTTTTTATTCCACTTAGTCTTATTACAAGATAGCTTTTACTAAAAACTGGAACCGAAGGGGTGGCTCATTCTCAACAAGTTGTCGGCATGCAAGACACTAAGCATTAAAGACTTACTATGTCCACAGAGACAATTAACCCAAGGCTAACGCCTATTGTACCATGTTCAAAAAAAAGAAGTTAGAACAAAAGGCTTTTAAGACTCTTCTCTGCTGAAGCTTTTGGGAAGGTGCTGATTGCCGTGGGGAATTAGCAGTCATTTAACAGGAGTTGATGACATCAGGCTGAGTCACACTAGTCTGTGACACTAGTATGAGGTCATTTTAAACTAATCAAATGGGTGCTGGAGAAAGGTGCCATTTACCATTTATTACCTCAACCACCAACAAAAGGGCTGGATTTAGTTCATGGAAACCAAGGGCTTAATGAATCCGACTAAATAAGGAGGGTGGTGGTAATTGTGTCATTAAGGCCCTAATGCTGAGAACCTGTCTACTTCTAAAATTGGCCCTAAGGCAACTTTTCGAAAGGTGATTCTATGGTCATTTAAAAAGCTTTCTGCTTTTTACGGTAGAGCTTTTCTTCTTGCAGTCACTGAAAAGTGGTTTCTGGGTTACTGGGAGTTTGTTCTGGGTCACTAGGAATGTTCATTATTGGGCTGCAAAAGTGTTGGTAATGCCTCTCAAACTGTCTCCCAACAGCAGATGTCTAATCAGCTAGTTGATGTGACTATATAAAAAGAAGAAAACCTGAGGCTGATTCTATTGAATGGCTTCTGGAAACCAGTCTCATTTTCTTTTCTTTCCTTTTTTTTTTCTTCTGAGACAGTTTTGCTCTTGTTGTCCAGGCTGGAGTGCAACGGCGTGATCTCAGCTCACTGCAACCTCTGCCTCCTGGGTTCAAGCGATTCTCCTGTCTCAGCTTCCCAAGTAGCTGGGATTACAGGTGCCCACCACTACACCCGACTAATATTTTGTAGTTTTAGTAGAGACAAGGTTTCACCATGTTGGCCAGGCTGGTCTCAAACTCCTGACCTCAGGTGATCTGCCCACCTCGGCCTCCCGAAGTGCTGGGATTACAGGCAATAGCCACCATGCCCGGCCCAGTCTCATTTTCTTACCATGCCATCACATCAGATGAGCACACAAGTGATTATAAGGTGGATCACTTGAGGTCAGGAATTCGAGACCAGCCTGGCCAACATGGTGAAACCCTGTCTCTACCAAAAAATACAAAAATTGGCTGGGCATGGTGGCGTACACCTGTAGTCCCAGCTACTTGGGAGGCTGAGGCAGGAGAATCACTTGTACCAGGGAGGCGGAGGTTGCAGTGAGCCGAGATCATGCCAGTGCACTCCAGCTTGGGCAACAGAGGGAGACTCTGCCTCAAAGAAAAAAAAAGATAGTGCTGGTATAAATATGGTAACTGGAGAGGAGCCACTAAGTGATAACAAAACAAACCATGAGGATGCACAGGCCTTGCCATTGTCACTGTGTGGTGACTCTGGCAGGTGCACTTCAACAGAGGACATGTGGCTGGGGTGTGGTGGCTCATGCCTTAACCCCAGCACTTTGGGAAACCAAGTGGGGAGGATTGCTTGAGCCCAGAAGTACAAGACCAGCCTGGGTAATATAGTGAGACCCTGTCTCTACAAAAATAAAAAATGAGCCAGGCGTGTTGGTGCGCACCTGTAGTTTTATCTAGGAGGCTGAGGCAAGAGGATTTCTTGAGTCCAGGAGGTCAAGGCTGCAGTGAGCCATCATTGCTCTATTGCATTCCAGGCTGGGTGACAGAGCCAGACCCCGTATTTAAAAAAAAAAAAAAAAATCAAAAGAAGACACAAACTACTCTGGAGTTGGGAGGCAAAAGATGGGACAGATTTCTGTTACCATTACCAAGACTCTTCTCTTTTTCTGGGTAAGGTTTAGGGCATAGCCCCATACCAAAGACATAGAGGATGGGCAGGAAATAGGCAGAAGAGAACGGAAGCAAAGGTGGCAAATTCTATTACATCCAAGACCCGCCACATAATTCGCAGTTCCCTGTGCAAAACGAAGATGCATATCCCCTGGTCAGAAAGCATTCAGAATTTCAAGATAGCAGCTGAAGTCTTGAACCAAGTGTGGGACTCCTAAGCGTGTTTAGGACCTGTTTGCACGGGTCACATACCCACAAAGCCAATCAAGGTTACAAGAGCCCATGTCACCTATTGTACTGAGGCACCCACTGGGAAAAATGAGTATCTCATGCTCGCAAACTCAGTAGCAGAGTTCACTAGGTTTGGCAACTTCTTAGAATTAAAAAGAAGCTCCAAGAGAAAGAAAATCTCTTTTCTCCCATTTAAAATCCTTTAGGCCAGGCGCGGTGGCTCACGCCTGTAATCCCAGCACTTTGGGAGGCCAAGGCGGGCAGATCATAAGGTCAGGAGATCGAGACCATGGTGGCTAACATGGTGAAACTCCGTCTCTATTAAAAATACAAAAAATTAGCCAGGGATGGTGGTGGGCGCCTGTAGTCCCAGCTACTCGGGAGGCTGAGGCAGGAGAATGGTGTGAACCCAGGAGGCGGAGCTTGCAGTGATCCGAGATCACACCACTGCACTCCAGCCTGGGTGACTGAGTGAGACTCCGTCTCAAAAAAATAAATAAATAAATAAATAAAATCCTTTAAATGTAAATTTGCACCTTAGTGATGTGGTCCTCAGACATGTTTCTGAGCTCACACGATGTTTTAAAAATTGAGGAAACTGAGCACTTTCACATGGGGCCTGCCTTTGCCACTCCTGGGATGTCACTTCCACGTGCCAGGCTCACGAAGGCGTGGGAGTGTGTAGACCTGGTTTGAATCCTGGTCACAAAAAGTCAAAAGTTCCTTGCTCCTTGCTTGGGATCCATTGTATAATTACACTTTTTTTTTCTTTTTTTTTTTTTTGAGACGAAGTTTTGCTCTTGTTGCCCAGGCTGGAGTGCAATGGCATGATCTCAGCTCACTGCAACCTCTGCCTCCCAAGTTCAAGCAATTCTCCTTCCTCAGCCTCCTGAGTAACTGGGATTACAGGCATGTGTCACCATGCCCGGCTAATTTTTGTATTTTTAGTAGAGATGGGGTTTTACCATGTTGGCCAGGCTGGTCTCAAACTCCTGACCTCAGGTGATCCACCTACCTCAGCCTCCAAAGTGCTGGGATTACAGGTGTGAGCCTCCACGCCCAGCCATGATTAAACTTTTTAATCCATAGCTTGTGCTGGCCAGTTAATAGATATTCACACATACTGCAAAACCTCCCCTCCAACAAACCGCAGCTTCACATCCAAATCTCTCAGGCAGTGTCTACCTTAGACACTAGGAGGCAGCGTTGGCTAGTTGTCTTTTTACAAGGCCACAAGTCAAGGAATTTTTTTCTCTCAGTCCCACTCGCTGTGATCCCTTATTGTAAAAAGGTGAAGGGCCATGCTTAATTGTCTATCTCACAACCATTTAAATATATTAGCTTGCCGGGCATGGTGGCTCATGCCTGTAATCCTAGCACTTTGGGAGGCTGAGGTGGGCAGATCACCTGAGGTCAGGAGTTCGAGACCAGCCTGACCAACATGGAGAAACCCTGTCTCTACTAAAAATACAAAATTAGCCAGGCATGGTGGCACATGCCTGTAATCCTAGCTACTAGGGAGGCTGAGGCAGGAGATTCGCTTAAACCTGGGAGGCGGAGGTTGCGGTGAGCTGAGATCGTGCCATTGCACTCCAGCCTGGGCAACAAGAGCAAAACTCTGGCTCAAAAAAAAAAAAAAAAAATATATATATATATATATATTAGCTTGATGGGAGGACTGTGCAAGAAAAATGCAAAGGGACTTTTGACTGCCATGATTAATTTGGTTGCCTAAACCGTTCAACCTAAATCCACTGTGTCAAATTCTAGTTTCAAGACAGGATGAAAGAGATTCTAGGGAATGACTGTCTAAATACTGAATAAGAGCTCAAAAAATTTTTTCCAAGTAAACTTGCAGTGCAACAAAGCCCAAGGCACTAGCTCTGCCTAGAAGGGAGGGACATTTCCATTCGATTCCTATGGCGGAGGCGTAACAGCTTTCTTTGGTTAGCAAAGCAAAGTAGAAGTGATCCTGAGCTTCAGCGGTTCCACCCCCTCAGGGGCCACACCTCCCTGCAGGTCTCATTTCTGGGAAAAGCCAGCAATCCGTGTCTTCTGGAAATACTCCCTGAACCCCCAAAATGGGTTTGAAAGAACTTTCTACGCATTGGTCTCTGTTTTCTTACAGGAGAATAAAGGAGATAATTCATGCACACAAATAACTATATGCAATATTACATTTAGGGAAATACAATAATTTCACTGTCCTTGCCTTAGGATTTCCATTTAGGTAGGCAGAGATCCCTTTGGACAGGAATAATCTCGTTTCACAAAAGGGTGACACCTGGCCGGAGGCCATGGCTCAGGCCTGTAATCCCGGCACTTTGGGAGACTGAGGCAGGTGGATCAACTGAGGTCAGGAGTTTGAGACCAGCCTGGCCAACATGGTGAAACCTTGTCTCTACTAAAAATACAAAATTAGATGGATGTGGTGGCTCACGCCTGTAGTCCCAGCTACTCAGGAGGCTGAGACTGGAGAATCACTGGAACCCCCAAGGCAGAGGCTGCAGTGAGCCAAAAAAAAAAAAAAAAAAAAAAAGCAGGTTGGGGGCAGGTGACACCTGAGAGGCTTTTCAGTAAGTTTGAGTGGCAGCAGTTAAATCTCTAGGAGCTGTGTCTCCAAAGATGAATTGGAGCACATTGTAAAAGGCCTTAAATGCCAGGTTAGAAAATATGAAGTTTTACATATGCAAATCAAAGGCCAGTTAGAGTTTTTAGAAAAGAATCATCTGAAAAGTATCTTGAAAGAAGACCCGGCTGACTGTGTAAGGTAGAATAGATTGAAGGACATACAAACAAGAAAGAACTTTACAAAAAAGTATACCAGAATTACCTCTGGAAAGGGAGAGGCAACGTTCAGGCTATTTGCATATGAAATTTCAACTCTCTCCAGGGCTGAGTGTCCTTGGGCAAGCTGGTTAACCCCTCTGAGCCTGTTTCTCATCTGTAAAACAAGGTTAATAAGGGCATGAACCTCATAGGGTTGATGTGTAGATTACATAGATCATCTTTGTAAAGCACTTAGTACAGTGACTGGCATATAGTAAATGCTCACTAGTTAATGATGATTATGACATTATGAGGAAACTGCAGTTCAAACACACTAAAAACTAAAAGAGGCACATCTGGGACACAACCCCAAGTCTTCTGATTCAAATACAGTGTTTTTTACCTTTGTTAGAAATGCAAAATGCTTGTTCCTTGGTGCCACAAAGATATAGCACTCAAACATATATTTAATTTTCTCAGCAAGGCAATTTTTACTTTCTGCAGAAAGAGTGCTCCTTGCAGATAGAACAATGGTGATTGCACACCTGGACAGGGGAGGGGCAGGAGTTCTTATTCCTGCCGCAGGTAATCCCTACTGCTGTGTCATTCCCCTATTGGCTAGGGTTGGACCACACAGTCTAAGCTAATTCCGATTGGCTATTTTAAAGAGAGCAGCAATACGAGCTGGAGTGGCAGTGGGGTGAGTAGTTTGGTGGGAAGGATGGTTAGGAACAGGTAACTAAAGGTGACTTAGGTCAGAGCAGGTGACCAGAGGTGACTCAGGTCAAAGCAGGTGACCAGGGGACAGATGTGAACTACTGATTAGGACTGGTGGTAAAGTTGTTTACTGAAACTGGAAGCAAGGGGGCAAAGAGAACCAGGAAGTTAAACTTTAAAATGGAGAATCAAAGAATAAGAGAGCTGAACATACTGACATACTGATTCTTTGAAGAGAAACTGGGGTTCACTATATTTAACACCCTTGCTCATGCATTTTCAGAATTTAGGAAATTCCACCTGTCCTGAAATAGCTCCTGCAATTCTGTGTCTTGATCTTTATGTCAAAGCACAAATTATTTGATAAATACAGATCCTGAAGTAGCTCCACTTGCATAACTCTGAGGAAGAAAGCCTAATTTATTGATGATGATGATTATTATTATTATTTTGAGATGGAGACTTGCTCTGTCGCTCAGACTGGAGTGCAGTGGCACAATCTCGGCTTGCTACAACCTCCGTCTCCCAGGTTCAAGCAATTCTCCTGCCTCAGTCTCCCGAGTATCTGGGATTACAGGCACCTGCCACCATGCCTGGCTAATTTTTGTATATTTAGTAGAGATGGGGTTTCACCATGTTAGCCAGGCTGCTCTTGAACTCCTGACCTCAAGTGATCCACCCGCCTCGGCCTCCCAAAGTGCTGGAATTACAGGCATGAGCCACCGCACCTGGCAAATTTACTGATTATTATAGTTAACCAGTTTCAGGTAAATGGAGAGTTTATATAACTGGGGATTTATAATTTTTTTTCATTTAGTCCATGTATTTTCTTTTCAATTAGTAAATTTGATACTATCTATAAACATCCCATACCATAAAATGTATTAAAACTTTTTTCAATTTAGAAGGTGTACTCTATATATTTTTTAAGTTGACCAGGTGCAGTGGCTCACGCTCGTAATCCTAGCACTTTGGGAGGCTGAGGCAAGTGGATCACCTGAGATCAGGAGTTCAAGATCAGCCTGGCCAACATGATGAAACCCCATCTCTACTAAAAATGCAAAAAATCAACCAGATGTGGTGGCAGCGCCTGTAATCCCAGCTATTTGGGAGGCTGAGGTAAGAGAATCGCTTGAACCCAAGGGGCAGATGTTTCAGTGAGCCAAGATCACGCCACTTCACTCCAACGTGGGCAAAAGAGCAAAACTTGAAACTGTCACCAAAAAAAGTTATCTTGATTTTTAAAGTTTACTTTTCCAGTTGAAAGAAAACAATCACATGAGTATCTGAGTATCTTATTGATACAGGCGAAATACAGATAATTCAGATATGGAAAGTCTTCACTCCACAACCTAGTGTTATGGCATAATATAGGCTACATAAGAGCATAAAGATACTATAACAGCAAAAACAAACAAACAAACCTTTCACCAAAAGTGATTAACTGGTTTTATCTAACTCAAAGCAAACTTCCTATTCTGAATGTTTTTCTTTGGCAAGAAATACATATAATTATTTCAATTCCACAATGCCACAGGAGGAATTGTTTAAAAAAAAACAAAAACTGGAACTATTTTGACTGGCAATGAATCAAGTGGTACAGGGATGGGCGAGAGAGAAGTAGACGTTAGAGGAGAAATGCAATCGCTGTCTTGAAAATCTTGCAGAGCAAGATCACTCCACAGTGCATAGAAGAGCTCCACTCATTCTATGATGTTCTGGAAGCCAAAACAAAGACTAACCACTTGAAATCCACCAAGATTTTAATTCAATTTTATTTTATTTATTTATTTATTTTTGAGACGGAGTCTCGCTCTGTTGCCCAGGCTGGAGTGCAGTGGCACGATCTCGGCTCCCGGGTTCACACTATTCTCCTGCCTCAGCCTCCCAAGTAGCTGGGATTACAGGCGCCCACCACCACATCCGGCTAATTTTTTGTATTTTTAGTAGAGATGGGGCTTCACCGTGTTAGCCAGGATGGTCTCAATCTCCTGACCTCATGATCCGCTCACCTCGGCCTCCCAAAGTGCTGGAATTACAGGCGTGAGCCACTGCGCCCGACCAGTTCAACTTTAGGTACAACTTTCTGTCAATTTGAGTACTCAAAATGGAATTTAATACCAGCCTGGGCAACATGATGAAACCCTCTCTTTATATATAAAAAAAAATACAAAAATTAGCTGGGCATGGTGGCACACACCTGCAGTCCCAGCTACTCAGAAAGCTGAGATGGGAGGATCATCTGAGCCTGGGGAAGTCGAGGCTGCAGTGAGCTGAGACCACTGCACTTCAGCCTGGGTGACAGAGTGAGACCCTATCTCAAAAGAAAGAAAAAATGGAATTAATCCACAATTATATTGCCATTTTCGTTGTTGTCGTCATTGTTTGGGACAGGGACTCGCACTGTCACCCAGGCTGGAGGGCAGTGGTGCGATCATACCTCACGGCAGCCTTCAACTGCTGGGCTGAAGCCATCCTCAGGCTCCCGAGTAGCTGGGACTACAGATGTGTGACACCATGCCTGGCTAATTTCTGTTTTGTGTGTGGAGATGGGGTCTTGCTATGCTGCCCAGGCTGGTACGATCTCCTGGCCTCAAGCAATCCTCCCTCCTCGGCCTCCTGAAGTACTATGTGAGCCACCATGCACAGCCTATTGTCATTTGTGTATAAAAATACATGTGTGGTGCTGGCTGAAGGAAGTGTACTTTATCATATTGCACGTGTACAAAACCCTCCTATTAAAAACATATAGCGACCAGGCACAGTGGCTCACGCCTGTAATCCTGGCACTTTCGAAGGCCAAGGCAGGCAGATCATGAGGTCAGGAGATCGAGACCATCCTTGCTAGCATGGTGAAACCCCGTCTCTACTAAAAATACAAAAAATTAGCCTGGCCTGGTGGCGGGCACCTGTAGTTCCAGCTATTCAGGAGGCTGAGGCAGGAGAATGGCGTGAACCTGGGAGGTGGAGCTTGCAGTGAGCCAAGATGGCGCCACTGCACTCCAGCCTGGGCGATAGAGAGAGACTCCATCTCAAAAAAAAAACACACAAACATAGAAACCTGACAATGGTTGCCACAGGGAGGGAGACTGAAAAAGGGTGGGGAATGGCCTGCCCAGCACACTCTTTTGTTCTGCCTGTATTTTATTTTATTTTATTTTACATATTTTTTTTTCTTTTTTTTGAGAGTCCCACTCTGTTGCCAAGGCTAGAGTGCAGTGATGTGATCTTGGCTCACTGCAACCTCCACCTCCCAGGTTCAAGTGATTCTTCTGTCTCAGCCTCCCAAGTAGTTGGGACTGCAGGCGCCCGCCACCACACCTGGCTAATTTTTGTATTTTTAATAGAGATTGGGCTTCACCATACTGGCCAGGCTGGTTACGAACTCCTAACCTCGTGATCTGCCTGCCTCGGCCTCCCAGAGTGATGGGATTACAGGTGTGACGCCCGGCCACACCCAGCTAATTTTTTTATATTGTAGTAGAGATCGGGTTTCACCATGTTGGCCAGGCTTGTCTCAAACTCTTGACCTCAGTTTATCCACCCGCCTTGGCCTCTCAAAGTGCTGGGATTACAGGCGTGAGCCACCGTGCCCAGCTTTATTTATTTATTTATTTTGAGACAGGGTCTCACTCTGTCTCCCAGGCTGAAGTGCAATGGTGCGATCTGGGCTCACTGTAACCTCTGCCTCCTGGGTTCAAGCGATTCTCCTGCCTCAGTCTCCCGAGTAGCTGAGATTACAGGCACGTGCCACCATGCCCAGCTAATGTTTTTTGTATTTTTAGTAGAGACGGAGTTTTACCATGTTGGTCAGGCTGGTCTCGAACTCCTGACCTCAATTGATCCGCCTGCCTCAGCCTCCCAAAGAGCTAGAATTACAGGCGTGAGCCACCATGCCCGGCCCTGCATGTATTTTAATATGCAATGAAACAAAAATAAAGGAATGTCCTAACAGTTTTTCCGATTTTGATAGCACTTAAGCAGGGTCTTGTCAACCAGGAGTCACAAATTTTTCTCTTTTTTTTTTCAGAAGGAATCTTGCTCTGTGTTGCCCAGGCTGGAGTGCAGTGGCGCCATCTGGTCTCATTGCAAGCTCTGCCTCCCGGGTTCACGCCATTCTCCTGCCTCGGCCTCCCAAGTAGCTGGGACTACAGGTGGCTGCCACCAGGCCAGGCTAATTTTTTGTATTTCTAGTAGAGACGGAGTTTCACCGTGTTAGCCAGGATGGTCTCGATCTCCTGACCTCGTGATCTGCCCACCTCGGCCTCCCAAAGTGCTGGGATTACAGGCGTGAGCCACCGTGCCCGGCTCACGAGACACAAATTTGTAAAAGGAATTCCTACTTTGAGTAAGGATGGGGTCCTGACGGTATCACTAAGTTCCCTATTAATTCACAGTTTATTAGGTGGACATAGAAGAGGCGAGAGAGGCAGGGGAAGTGAGGTCGTCTTGTTCTGCCCCGTTTCCTTCCAGAGGAGGGGAGAAAGGGGGCTTCGCCTCTCAGGAGCACAGCAACGCTGGATGAGCAGTGCTTGTCGGACCAAGGCAGGAGAGAAGGTTGCGACCCTGTCTTGATTCTTTCCTTATGCTTTTCTGCTTTTGCATTTAATCCCCTTTTCAGTTTCAAATCAGCACCATAGCAGATCCTATCAACAAACATTTTCCCTGTCCTGAAGCAGTTGTCAAGCCAGGGAGAGAAAGAGGATCCACTCTGGGGAAACAGCACCCTGGCTTTTGCTTCTGGAGGCTGCAATTGCCTGTGAGGAGAGGTATCAAATTCCACTTCCCAAGGCTGCAGCCAGCTGAGATCGCGTCACTGCACTCCAGCCTGGGCGACAGAGTGAGACTCTGTCTCAAAAAAACAGGAAAAAAAAAAAAAAAAATTCCACTTCCCTGTTTGCCCACAGAAGCCAGTGTGAAATCCCCTTCCCTTGCATTCCTTTGGACTGGTCCCATCGAGAAAGAGGCTGGCACTGGACAAGGAGAGGAAAGCAGACTGTCCCAGGTACAGTGTCTCACCAAGCTGCTTCCAGCTGCCGTGGCCCTGTCCAGGTCTGCTGACCTCTGGTGACGGCCAATGCCATCCCTCCTTAGCTCATGCCCACTTTGGCTGAGTTACTCTGGCCCAGCTTAGAATGCCGTGTTTTGTTTTGATGCCTGACTCTGCATAGTCCTTTTTATAAGGTCACCGGCCCTGCTTGGATCTTCCCCTTGGTGCTGCTGACACCCCTGATGTGACGTACGCTGTGTACGACTCCAGGTCACAGAGGGAGTAAAAAACAAGCTCTTTCCCACCTGATCAAATACCTGATTACTTTATGCTTTGCATGAAGAGACATTTGCCTCAAGGAACAAATAAGACATAAATACTGAAAATGGGATTGCCCTTTAAAAAGGAGGATGTCTGCTCAGTCTAATTTGGGGAACATCTCTTTTATCTCCATTGTTCAGGCTGACTACGTGGTTTGTGAATTAACCCGATCTTTTCCTTTGTCTTGTTTGGCCATCTGCCTTGCTTCTCAGTTATTTAGAAAGTGCTTTAATAGCATCTTCACCAATGACTAAAGAAACAGAAAGTGGCATTAAACCAAAAAAAAAAAAAAAAAAGCAACCCTGTATTTTGTTTACTATCAGCTTGTCTGGTAAGAATAAAATTTTCATAAGCATTGAGTTTGATATCTCTGAAAATGACAGACTAGATAATGAGGAACCACCCTTCCACTGAAAACAACTGCAAATGCAGCAGAAAGGCTAAGAATAATTTGCTTTAAGGCATTGGGGGAGCTTACAACACAATAAAGAATTAAAGAGTTACAGGACTGAGATCCACAGAAGAAGATGTGTCCGGTTTTAGGGCTACTGTTCTCCCAGGGCATTTAACGAGGTCACAAAAGATTGAGAAGCTGAGCAGATGTTTCCACAAAACGTGGTGAGGAGGACCTACAAATGAGAAGAAATCTTGGGGGAAAAAAATCATGCTTTGGGTTGGGAAACTCAAGGGCTAGACCCTAGGAATAAGGGTGAACTAGAGCCCAGCTTCCAACCATCTCAAGGCCTAAATTAAATCAACACTGGAATTGCCAGTGTCCCTAGGCTCCTGCAAAAACCATAAGTAGATCTTCCCTAGAAAAAGATAACATCAGAGTAGACTCAAATTATTTCTTCAATAATTAAGGCAATATTACTTCTACTTACTTGACTCCTCATGAGCCTATTTATTTTCTATTTTTACGTTTTTACAGAATGTCTTGCATAGTGAAAAGTAAATAGGCAGGCCAGGTGCCTGTAATCCCAGCACTTTGGGAAACTGAGACAGGTGGATCACTTGAGGTCAGGAGTTTGAGACCAGCCTGGGCAACGTGGCAAAACCCCGTCTCTACTAAAAATACAAAAATTAGCTGGGCATGGTGGTGCACACCTGTAGTCCCAGCTACTCGGGAGACTGAAGCTGGAGAATCACTTGAACCCGGGAGGCAGAGGTTGCAGTGAGCTGAGATTGCTCCATTACACTCCAATGTAGGCGACAGAATGAGACCCTGTCTTAAAAATAAATAAATAAATAAATAAATAAATAAATAAGTAGGTTCATGAGAAGTAAGTAGAAGTAATAATTGTCTTAATTATTGAAGAAATAGCTTGAGTCTACTACAATGTTATTATTTATTTATTTATTTATTTATTTATTTATTTATTTATTTGAGACGGAGTCTCACACTATTGCCTGGGCTGGAGTGCAGTGGCGCAGTCTTGGCTAACTGCAACCTCTACCTCCCGGGTTCAGTCAATTCTTCTGCCTCAGCCTCCCGGGTAGCTGGGATTACAGGTGCACACCACCACACCAGGCTAATTTTTTGTATTTTTGGTAGAGATGGGATTTCATTATGTTGGCCAGCCTGGTCTCAAACTCCTGATCTTGTGATCTGCCCACCTTGGCCTCCCAAAGTGCTGGGATTACAGGTGTGAGCCACCGCACCCGGCCATGATGTTATCTTTTGCTAGAAAAAATCTACACACGCTTTTGGCAGGAGCCTAGGGACACTGGCAATTCCAGTGTTAATTTAATACAGGCCTTGAGATGGTTGGAAGATGGGCTCTTTATTCCATTCAATATTCAACACATTCATTCTTTATTCATTCTGAGACCGAGTTTCAGTCTTGTTGCCTAGGCTGGAGTCCAATGGCACAATCTCAGCTCACTGCAACCTCTGCCTCCCCAGTTCAAGCGATTCTCCTGCTTCAGTCTCCCGAGTAGCTGGGACTACAGGGACACGCCACCACACCTGGTTAATTTTTGTATTTTTAGCAGAGACTGGGTTTTGTGTTTTTGTTTGTTTGTTTGTTTTTTTGAGACAGAGTTCCACTTTGTTGCCCAGGCTGGAGTTGCAGTGAGCCGAGATTGCGCCATTGCACTCCAGCCTGGGTGACAAGAGTAAAACTTCGTATCAAAAAAAAAAAAATCCCAGCACTTTGGGAGGCCAAGGCGGGCGGATCATGAGGTCAGGAGATCGAGACCATCCTGGCTAACATGGTGAAACCCCGTCTCTACTAAAAATACAAAAAACTAGCCGGGCGTGGTGGCCGGCGCCTGTAGTCCCAGCTACTCGGAGGCTGAGGCAGGAGAATGGCCTGAACCTGGGAGGCGGAGCTTGCAGTGAGCCGAGATCGCGCCACTGCACTCCAGCCTGGGTGACACAGCGCGAGACTCCGTCTCAAAAAAAAAAAAAGAAAGAAAAAAAAAAATTCTTCATATTTGAGTTCATGTCCCATATACTTTGTAAAACCAGGTTATTTGCTGTTTTTGCTTTGCTGTTGAATTGTAGGAGTTCTTTATATATTTTAGAAATCAACCCCTATCAAATGTTCACTGTAGCATTATTCACAATAGCAATGCTATGGAAGCAACCTAAATGTCTATAGATGGATGAGTCGATAAAGCAAGGGTGGTATGTACATATAATGCAATATCGTGGAGCCTTAAAACAAAAGGAAATCTTGCAATATGCAAGGATGTGGACAAAACTGGAGAACATTATGCTAAGTGAATTAAACGAGTCACAGAAGGACAAATACTACATGACTGAATGCATATGAGAGATCTAAAATAATCAAACTCAAAGAATCAGAGAGTAGAATGAAGGCTGCCAAGAGCTGGAGGAGGGGGAATGGGGAGCAGCTAATTAACAGGCATAAAGTTTCGATGATGGGGACTGAGTGAGTTCTGGAGATCTGCTGTGCAACATTGTCCCTATAGTTAACAGTACCATATCTTACACTTAAAATGTATTAGGAGCTGGCAGGCATGGTGGTTCACGCCTGTAATCCCAGCAATTTGAAGGCCGAGGTGGGAGGATCAGGAGGTCAGGAGATCAAGACCATCCTGGCTAACACGGTGAAACCTCGTCTCTACTAAAAATACAAAAAATTAGCCAGGCTTGGTGGTGTGCACCTGTAGTTCCAGCTACTCCGGAGGCTGAGGCAGGAGAATGGCGTGAACCCGGGAGGCAGAGCTTGCAGTGAGCCGAGATCGTGCCACTGCACTCCAGCCTGGGTGACACAGCGAGACTCAGTCTCAAAAACAAAAAAAAAAAACAAAAACAAAAAACAAAAAAAACCCCACTGTATTAGGAGCATAGACCTCATGTTATCTTATATTAAAATAAAGTTTTTAAAATTTTACTTTTTCTTCAATTCATTTTGCAGTTTCTGCTTTTTTTTTTTTTTTTTGAAATGGAGTCTTGCTCTTGTGGCCCAGGCTGGAGTGCATTGGAATGATCTCGGCTCACTGCAACCTCCGCCTCCTGGGTTCAAGTAATTCACCTGCCTCAGCTTCCCCAGTAGTTGAGATTATAGGCACATGCCACCACCCCTGACTAATTTTTTTTTTTTTTTTTTTTTTGAGACGGAGTCTCACTCTGTCACCCAGGTTGGAGTACAGTGGTGCCATCTCGGCTCACTGCAAGCTCACAGAATCCCTCCCGGGTTCATGCCATTCTCCTGCCTCAGCCTCCCAAGTAGCTGGGATTACAGGTGCCTGCCACCAGGCCAGGTTAATTTTTGTATTTTTAGTAGAGACGGGGTTTCACCATGTTAGCCAGGATGGTCTCGATCTCCTGACCTCGTGATCTGTCTGCCTCAGCCTCCCAAAGTGCTGGGATTACAGGTGTGAGCCACCGCACTCGGCTCTGTTGGCTAATTTTTGTACTTTTAGTAGAGATGGGGTTTCACCATGTTGTCCAGGCTGGTCTCGAACTCCTGACCTCAAGTGATCCGCCCCCGTCAGCCTCCCAAAGTGCTGGGATTATAGGCATGAGCCACCATACCTGGCCTGAAGTTTCTGCTTTCAGCCAAATTTTGTGAAATTAGAAGGGAAGATTCTGCCCTCAAAGAGGTTTTAGTCTTTTTTTTTTTTTTTTTTTTTTGTGAGACAGAATCTTGCCTTGTGGCCCAGGCTGGAGTACAATGGCTCAATCTCAACTCACTGCAACCTCTGCCTCCCAGGTTCAAGTGATTCTCCTGCCTCAGCCTCCCGAGTAGCTGAGATTACAGGTGCCCACCACCATGCCACGCTAATTTTTTGTATCTTTAGTAGAGACGGGTTTCACAGCGTTGGCCAGGCTGGCCTTAAACCCCTGACCTGGTGATCCACCTGCCGCAGCCTCCCAAAATGCTGGGGTTACAGGCGTGAGCCACCACGCCTAGCCTGAGGTTATAGTTTTATCAGAGAGACATTTAGGGAATTTTTTTTTTTTTTTTGAGATGGAGTCTCACTCTGTCTCCCAGGCTGGAGTGCAAAGGTGTGATCTCGGCTCACTGCAACCTCTGCCTCCTGGGTCCAAGCAATTCTCCTACCTCAGTTGCTCAAGTAGCTGGGAATACAGGTACCCGCCACTACACCCAGCTAATTTTTGTATTTTTAGTAGAGACGGGGTTTTACCATGTTAGTCAGACTGGTCTCGAACTCCTGACCTCAGGTGATCAGCCTGCCTGGCCTCCCAAAGTGCTGGGATTACAGGCGTGAGCCACCGCGCCTGGCCCATTTAAGGAATTTTTAAAACTACAGCAAGGTAGACTTACTGTTAAAGTCGCAGTGAAACTGGCAACTGCTATTCCTCTGGTTGCATTTTCCATTTCATAGTTCTAATCTATACTGTCACTCCACTTCCCAATTTCCAATTGACACCCTTTGGATGTACATTTTGGGTTGATGCCTGGGGACATTTAAAAATAGTTTAGTGCTGAGCATCAGCTAAATATATTCCCATAATTCCTATGCTAATCAATTATTTATCCCTTACAAATGCTAAGATCAAAAATGAAAAAAAAAAAGTTACATATTTCAGTTTGACAGGAGGTCTTGGGAGACTAGCAAGAATAAAAAAACTTTCAAGTCCAAAGTGAGTAAAATGGTTATACTTTAAACAAGGCAAAGAATACTCTTTTGCCACCAGTAGTTAAAAATAAATGTATAAATTATGAGAAATTTATAATTTATATGAAATATTTTAGTCTTTTAACATGAGAATCATTGGGATTCTCTACTATAATTGGCAAATATATTGTGATATCTGCCACACTTTGCCCTTCATTTTTGCTTTAATACAAAAGGTGATCGAATACAATAAATTATCACTTTAAATAGAATCTGTTTATCCTTAAATGTTTCATTTGTGCTCATATATGTGTATATATATACACACACACACACACACACATATATATATATATTTTCTCTCTCTCTCTTTTGAGACAGGGTCTCGCTCTGTCACCCAGGCAGGAGTGCAGCAGCGTGATCTTGGCTCACTGCACCCTCTGCTTCCTGGGTTCAAGCAATCCTCATACCTCAGCCTCTCATGTAGCTGGGACTACAGACACATGCCACCACGCCCAGCTAATTTTTTTTTGTATTTTTGGTAGAGACGGGGTTTCACCATGTTGGCCAGGCTGGTCTCCAACTCCCAAGTTCAAGTGATTCACCCACCTCGACTTCCCAAAGTGCTGGGATTGCAGGCATGAGCCACCACACCTGGCCTAGTTCTATAATTTTACATTTACCAAAAAAAGTGGAGACAATCGTGCAGAGTTCCCATATACTCAGCACCCAGTTTCACCCATGAATGGCATCTTACGTTGGTATGGTATATTTGTTACATTTAAAAATATTAAGCCGGGTACAGTGGCTCATGCCTGTAATCTCAGCACTTTGGGAGGCCGAGGCTGGCAGATCGCCCGAGGTCTGGAGATCGAGAGCAGTCCAACCAACATGGAGAAACCCTGTCTCGACTGAAAATACAAATTAGCCAGGCGTGGTGGCACATGCCTGTAATTCCAGCTACTCAGGAGGCTGAGGCAGGAGAATCACTTGAACCCGGAAGATGGAGGTTGCAGTGAGCAGAGATCCCGCCATTGCACTCCAGCCTGGGCAGCAAGAGCAAAACTCCGTCTCATTAAAAAAAAAAAAAAAAAAAAAAAAAAAAAAAAAAAGCTCCAGGCTGGGTGTGGTGGCTCATGCCTATAATTCTAGCGTTTTGGGAGACCAAAGCAGATGAATTGCTTGAGTCCAGGAGTTAGGGAACAGCCTGGGCAACATGATGAAGCCCGATCTCTACTAAAAAAATGCAAAAATTAGCAGTCATGGTGGTGTACTCCTGTAATCTCAACTACTCAGCGGGGTGAGACAGGAGGATTCACCACTGAGCCTGGGAGTTTGAGGCTACAGTGAGCAGAGATTGCATCACTGCACTCCAGCCTGATGACAGAGCAAGATCCTGTCTCCAAAAAAAAAAAAAAGCTTCAGACTCATTCTGTACATTTCTGCCCCAGTTCTAGAATCAACCATTTCTCTGAGGAACCCTGATTCCTTTTGTAGGAAAATGGTATTAGAAATCATGGTCTTAGCCCGAGCACTGGGGCTCATGCCTGTAATCTCAGCACTTTGGGAGGCCAACGCAGGTGGATCACCTGAGGTCAAGGAGTTCGAGACCAGCCTGACCAACATGATGAAACCCCATCTCTACTAAAAATACAAAAATTAGCCAGGCATGAGGGCATGTGCCTGTAATCCCAGCTACTCGGGAGGCTGAGACAGGAGAATCGCTTGAACCCAGGAGGCAGAGGTTGCGGTGAGCCAAGATCGTGCCACTCCACTCCAGCCTGGGAAACAAGAATGAAACTCTGTCTCAAAAAAAAAGAAAGAAAGAAAGAAAAAAGAAAAGAAATAATGGTCTGGGTGCTATTGTATTCTAATGATATCAGAAATCATGGTCTGGATGTGCTCACTACTACTGTGATATCATTGCTCCTAAGACCTCTCAGATGACAGAGCACATAAATATGCATGAGTATAGTAACCCTCCTCATATCTGTAAATATTTATATATGTTACTACATGTATCTATATTAAGCAACATACGAGTTCTTACTAATCCATCTAACTCTATTCCATTACCATATGATTGTTCTAGCCTACTTCCCTTGCTTATATGTAAATTCCCACCCCAACAGTGAGACACCTTGCTCCCATCATTCACTATCTATCTATCTAATCTATCTATCTATCTATCTATCTATCTATCTATCTATCTATCTATCTGTCTATGTTTATCTTTTGAGATGGAGTCTCACTCTGTTGCCCAGGCTGGAGTACACAGGCATGATCTGGGCTCACTGCAACCTCTGCCTCCCAGGTTCAAGCAATTCTCCTGATTCAGCCTCCCGAGTAGCTGGGATTACAGGTGTGTGCCACCACTCCTGGCTAATTTTTATATTTTTAGTAGAGATGGGTTTTTGCCATGTTGGCCAGGCTAGTCTCTAACTCCTGACCTCAAGTGATCTGCCCACCTCGGCCTCCCAAAGTGCTGGGATTACAGGCATGAGCTACCAGGCCTGGCCTTTACTGAACAATATTCTGTCCATACCATTTTCATACCTATATATAGATTTACATCCACTATGAGAGCTATGTACTATTTTGTTACACGGAATCACCATAATTTATTAAGCTAAGCATTTATTTACAGATATTTGTATTATTTTACGTTTTCTAGTACAAAGATACAGTACACATCTTTGCAAATATTTATGTATACGTGCTATTATTTCTTCATTTTATTAGATTTTTTCTTGTATAGATAGAGTATCACTATGTTGCCCAGGCTGGTCTTGAACTCCTGGCCTCAAGCAATCCTCCCACTCAAGTCCCCAAAGCGCTGGGATTGCAGGCATGAGCCACTGCACCTGGCCAGTGTGCTAGTATTTCTGACAGATGGATACTTAGAGGGGCATTGAGGAGTCCCAGGATATTGGCTGCAGTCTTTTAAGCCTTCTAGAAATAAAGATTTTGAAATAGTGAATCTGTTTTGTTAGTCTTATTTCTCCATCTTATTCACGAACTATTAAATGCTTGGTTTAATAAAAATATATCATCTCTATGACAATTGCATGATAAAAGGGCTTACTCATTTTTAGAGACTTATCTTTCTTTGACCCTATTCTCTTTCAAATTATCTACCCACACAGTTTCAGCTCTATTTTTTCCCTTCTCTGAAATTCTACTATTCTTAGGTCTAGGACATATCCGACTGGACCCCATGCTTCCTCTAAGATTACAAGCTTTTTTTCCATTGCCCTTTCCACTCTGTCAGAATTAAGTTGTTGCAGAATTAAGGTTTTTGTTTTTTTTTTTTTTTATAGATGGAATCTTGCTCTGTCACTCAGGCTGGAGTTCAGTGGCATGACCTCGGGTCACTGCAACCTCCACCTCCTGAATTCAAGCGATTCTCCTGCCTCAGCCTCCCGAGCTGCTGGGACTACAGGCATGCACCCCCACACCTGGCTCATTTTTTGTATTTTTAGTAGAGATGGGGTTTCACCATGTTGGCCAGGCTGGTCTCGAACTCCTGGCCTCAAGTGATCTGCCTGCCTCGGCCTCCCAAAGTGCTGGGATTACAGGCATGAGCCACCGAGCCTGGCCCAGAATTAAATTTTATGTAACAATTCCTCTCATTTAACATCCCTTGGAACAGTTTTTAAATTTTGTTACATCCAAGTAAAGTTTGTATCAGATGCTCTGTTTCCAACAGAACCAGATATCCACCAGCGAGCAGACGGCTTAACCCTTTGTGTGCTCCTGGGATGGCTTTGCCTCTCATTTTCCCCATGGGCCTGGCAGTCTCTGGCCGGCTCTCCCCACAGTCACCTCCCTTCTCCATTTCTGCTTTCCTAAGCTTCCCACCATCTTCTCCACCAGGATGTGTGTTCCCACTAATAGGAGCACAGGGTTTTTTGTTGTTGTTGTTGTTTATTTTTTAATTTGTTTTTGTTTTATTTTCATAGATTTTTGGGGAACAGGTGGTATTTGGTTATATGAGTAAATTCTTTAGTGGTGATTTGTGAGATTTTGGTGTACCCATCACCTGAGCAAGCACACAATGAACCACCCAATTTGTAGCCTTTTTTTTTTTTTTTTTTTTTTTTCCAGATTGTGTCTCACTCTGTCACCCAGGCTGGAGCAAAAACTCAGCTCGAGGTGTAACAAACACAGACCAGAAAAGAGTGCAGTTGTAAGATTTAATAGAGTGAAAACAGAGCTCCCATACAAAGGGAGGGGACCCAAAGAGGGTAGCCGTTGCTAGCTGGAATGCCTGGGTTTATATCCTGAGGTGGGCAGATCACAAGGTCAGGAGTTCAAGACCAGCCTGACCAACATAAGTGAAACCTGTCTCTACTAAAAATACAAAAAGTTAGCTGGGCATGGTGACAGGCACCTGTAATCCCAGCTATTCTGGAGGCTGAGGCAGGAGAATCACTTGAACCCGGGAGGTGGAGGTTGCAGTGAGCCGAGATCCCGCTATTGCACTCCAGCCCGGGAGA
The DNA here is from genome assembly GCF_008728515.1 of Papio anubis. NCBI lineage: Eukaryota > Metazoa > Chordata > Mammalia > Primates > Cercopithecidae > Papio > Papio anubis. The sequence goes on from NC_044979.1 coordinate 6,587,549, forward strand.
CAGTGCGAGACTCCGCCTCAAAAAAAAAAAAAAAAAAAAAAATTGGCAGCAGTGGCTCATGCCTGTAATCCTAGCACTTTGGGAAGTCGAAGCAGGTGGATCACTTGAGGTCAGGAGTTCGAGACCAGCCTGGCCAACATGGTGAAACCCTGCCTCTACTAAAAATACAAAAATTAGTTGGGCATGGTGGCACATGCCTATAGTCCCTGCTACTGGGGAGGCTGAGGCAGGAGAATCGCTTGAACCCAGAAAGCAGAGGTTGCAGTGAGCTGAGATCACGCCAATGCACTTCAGCCTGGCCAACAGAGTGAGACTCCATTTCAAAAAAAGAAAATCAAAATAACAACAAAAAAAACTATCCAGACTGGATTTGAATAACTATTTTAGTGTAGCAGTTCTCAAACTTTTGGGGCCAGTAACTCTGTACTCCTAAAAATTATTGCTGGCCTGGTGCGGTGGCTCACGCCTGTAATCCCAGCACTTTGGGAGGCTGAAGTGGGCAGATCATCTGAGGTCAGGAGTTCAAGACCAGCCTGACCAATAAGGAGAAACCCCATCTCTACTAAAAATACAAAATTAGCCGGGCGTTGTGGCGCATGCCTGTAATCCCAGATACTTGGGAGGCTAAGGCAGGAGAATCACTTGAACCTGGTATTAGCGGCGGGAGCTCCCAAGATGGTGGTAGGCCACTTCCAAGATGGTGGCAAGCCTCATGTTCTCTGACCTGGGGTTCTTGGCCTCACGGATTCCAAGGAATGGAATCTTGGGCCATGCGGTGAGTGTTATAGCTGTATTAGAAGCCATGGATCACAGAAGAGAACCATGGAACCCAGTGACTAGTGTTCAGCTCCATTAGGATGAACCCGGGCCCTTAGCCGTGCAGGGACAATGACAAGCCTTTAGCCCGATTGGGGCAGCAATGGGTGCCTTGCTGGATCAGGAGCACAGCCGACACCCTGCCGGATCCAGAGGGATGGAAGTTGGCAGCGGGTCTGCGACAGCGGGAAACAGCAGTGGTGAATGGCGAGCAAAAGCTCAGCTCGAGCTGTAACAAACACCGACCAGAAGAGAGTGCAGTTGCAAGATTTAATAGAGTGAAAACAGAGCCCCCATAAAAGGGAGGGGACCCAAAGAGGGTAGCCGTTGCTGGCTCAAATGCCTGGGTTTATATCCCAGTCATTGTCCCTCCCGCTGCACTATCTGGCGATAGATGATTGGCTATTTCTTTACCTCCTGTTTTTGCCTAATTAACATTTTAGTGAGCTCTCTTTACTACCTGATTGGTCGGGTGTGAGCTAAGTTGCAAGCCCCGAGTTTAAAGGTGGATGCGGTCACCTTCCCAGCTAGGCTTAGGGATCCTTAGTCGGCCTAGGAAATCCAGCTAGTCCTGTCTCTCAGCGGAGGTGGAGGTTGTGGTGAGCCAAGATCGCACCATTGCACTCCAGCCTGGGCAACAAGAGCAAAATTCTGTCTCAAAAATAAATAAATAAATAAATAAATAAGAAATAAAAAAATTATTGCCAGGTGCAGAGGCTCACACCTGTAATCCCAACACTTTGGGAGGCCTAGGCAGGTGGATCTCCTGAGGTCAGGAGTTTGAGACCAGCCTGACCAACATGGCGAAACCCTATCTCTACTTAAAAATACAAAATTAGCTGGGCTCAGTGGAGCATTCCTGTAATCCCAGCTACTCGGGAGGCTGAGGTAGGAGAATCTCTTGAACCCAGGAGGCTGAGGTTGTAGTGAGTTCATTGCACTCTAGCCTAGGCGACGGAGCAAGATTCCATCTCAAAAAGAAAATATATATATATATACACACACACACACACACACACACACACACACACACACATATATATATTAAGGACCCCAACAAGGTTTTTGTTCAGGAAGGTTATATCAACTGATATTTACCATACTACAAGTAAAATGGAGAAATCAAAATTTTCCTTATTTATTCAACCGATTACATGTGCACATAAAAAACTTATTTTATTAGAAACATTTTCTGGAATAAAATATTGGGAAGAGTAGCATTGCTTTTCATTTTTGCAAATCTCTTTAATGGCTGGCTTGCTTGAATGGTTAGCTGCAAGCTCATGTCAGCTTCTGAACTCAGTCTGTCATGGTACCAACGTAATGCGAATAGCCAACGCAACAGAAAAAGAAAATGACCTCTCAGTATTTTTAGGAACATAGTTTTGATCTTGTGAACCCTGTGAAAAGCCATCCTGAAAAGTCTTCAGGGGTCATTATTATTATTATTATTTTTTGAAACAAAGTCTGGCTCTGTTGCCCAGGCTGGAGTGCAGTGGCGTGATCTCGGCACACTGCAACCTCCGCCTCCCAGGTTCCAGGGGTCTTTAGATCATACTTTTACAACCACTGGTTAAGGCCAGGCATAGTGGCTCACATTTGTAATCCCAGCACTTTGTGAGGCTGAGGTGGGCAGATCACTTGAGGTCAGGAGTTCAAGACCAGCCTGGCCAACATTGTGAAATCCTGTTTCTTCTAAAAATACAAAAATGAGCCGGGTGTGGTGGTGTATACCTGTAATCCCAGCTACTCAAAAAGCTGAAGTGGGAGAATCACTTGAACCCAGTGGTGGAGGTTGCAGTGAGCCGAGATCGCGCCACTGCATTACAGCCTGGGCGACTGAGCAAGGCTCCGTCTCAAAAAAAAAAAAAAAAAAAGAAAGAAAAGCACAGTTAGGCCTTAAAATATGGTGTCCATAAAAAGGGGGAAAACTAAATGTATCAGCGGGGGATTAATCAGGAAAACAGAAACTACTTTAAGTTTTTTTTTTGTTTTTAGACGAAGTTCCACTCTTGTCAGGCTGGAGTGCAATGGTGCATTCTCGGCTCACTGCAACCTCTTGCCTCCCGGGTTCAAGCGATTCTCCTGCCTCAGCCTCCCTAGTAACTGGGATTACAGGCGTGCACCACCACACCCGGCTAATTTTTTTGTATTTTTAGCAGAGATGGGGTTTCGTCATGTTGGCCAGGCTGGTCTCAAACTCCTGACCTCAGGTGATCCTCCCACCTCGGCCTCCCAAAGTGCTAGGATTACAGGCATGAGCCACCATGCCCAGCCCCTTTAATTATTTTTTTATTATAAATATTAACTCATTTAGACTTTAAGTACTTTTAAACTAGAATTTGGGCTGCTTCTGGAAAGGGAGCATCTGCCACCTTCCTCTTCCTCCCTCCTTTAGGCTCCCCACTGTAAGCACAGAAGGAAGCTCACCCGGGAACCTGGAAACGCAGTTGGAAAGGTCAGCCCATGCCTCCCCTCCTTGCCACCCCACTCTCCCGTCCCCTGCCCTCTCCTGCGATACAAAGCGGAACAAGGAAAGAAGAAGAGAATTTGAGAGTAAAAGGTACCAGCCTGAATACCGACTGATCACAACTCTTCATACAAATTACAAAAAAGAACGCGTTCAAAACAAAACTACTTTTTTTGGCAAGGAAGTTATAGACACAAGTAAATATTTAAAATACATTAGAGTAATTGCCTATGCAGGGATGAGATAGGGAGTAAGAAATGGGACTAAAAGGGAATAAATAAATGAAGAAGAGCAGGGCCTGCAGGAGCCGAGAACTGGCCACAAACTGAAAAGTGCAATTAACTAACCCCAAGGTACATAAAAAAGAAGTTCAGTGAGAATGACTTCAGCATAAGGGAATATTCATTTAGCTGATACTCATTTAGCTGTTGTTATTCCCCTGGGAAAAGGGAGTGGCAATTTAGGTTATGACCTATTGGCACCTTAATAAACATGCCCATTTCCTCGATCTTCTTGCTTCTTCATATTAAAGAATCACAGAATCTAGCCTTGTAAATGGCCTTCGATCCTTGGAATCATCTGGAAGCAACTTAACATGTTAGAAAGACCACAGGCCTTATAGTCTGATGGAAGATCTGTCATCTCATCCAAACCCCTCACCTCACCAAGAAAGAAGTGGAGGCCATCGTGTCTCAGAGGCTGGGCCCAGAATCATGTAGGGAGAGCAGAGCTGATGACAGATTTTGAATCTCTTGATCCTCATTCCAGAAACATTCCATCTGGCTATGCTGCTTCTGTTTGTCTGCTTCACCCTGAACTGTATTAATTGAAAGGCCAACGATTGAATGACTCTTTAGGCAGAGGTTTTTTGGTTTTTTTCTTTTTTCTTTTTTGGAGATGGAGTCTGGCTCTGTTGCCCAGGCTGGAGTGCAATGGCATGATCTCGGCTCACTGCAACCTCCGCCTTCCAGGTTCAACCAATTCTCCTGCCTTAGCCTCCCAAGTAGTTGGGATTACAGGTGCCCACCACTATGCCTGGTTAATTTTTGTATTTTTAGTAGAGACAGGGTTTCGCCATATTGGTCAGACTGATCTGGAACTCCAGACCTCAGGTGATCCACCCACCTCGGCCTCCCAAATTGTTGGGACTACAGGCTTGAGCTACCTCGGCAATTTTTTTTTTTTTTTTTTTTTTTTAAAGACAAGTTCTCACTATGTTGCCCAGGCTGGTCTTGAGCTCCTAAGCTCAAACAATCGTCCCACCTTCGCCCCCCAAAGTGCTAGGATTATAGGGATTAGCCACCATACCTAGCCAGGCTTAGCTTTGTAGATTGACTTTCTATTTGTTTCTTATGATTTTAAATAAGTGAATTTGAAATTAGTTCATACTAATAGAAATATCTTTAGGAAAAAATCTTGGCCGGGTGTGGTGGCTCATGCCTGTAATCCCAGCACTGTAGGAGGCTGAGGGGGGTGGATCACCTGAGGTCAGGAGTTTGAGAGCAGTCCGACCAACTTGAAGAAACCCTGTCTCTACTAAAAATACAAAAATTAGCTGGGCGTGGTGGTGTGCACTTGTAGTCTCAGCTACTCAGGAGGCTGAGGGAGGAGAATTACTTGAACTGCGGGAAGCTGAGGTTGCAGTGAGCTGAGATCGTGCCACTACTCCAGCCTGGTGACAGAGCAGGACTCTGTCTCAAAAAAAAAAAAAGAAAAAAGATGTCTAAAGACATCAGTGTATATTTTCTTGAAACAAAGGCTTTCTCTCAGAACATTAGAGCATCATTTCAACATTATGAAATTAATATTGATAAAAAATTATCTAAATTATATACGTGGCCAGGTCCAGTGGCTCACAGCTATAATCTCAGCACTTTGGGAGGTCAAGATGGAAGAATCACTTGAGCCCAGGAGTTCGAGACCAGCCTGAGCAACATAGCAGGACCCTGTCTCTACAAAAATACAACAACTAGCCAGGTGTGGTGGTGCATGCCTGTAATCCCAGCTACTTAGGAGGCTGAGGCCTGAGGATCACTAAAGCCCAGGATGCAGAAGTTGCAGTGAGCCCAGATGGTGCCACTGCACTACAACCTGGGTAACAGAGAAAGACCCTGTCTCCGAAAAATAAACAAATAAATAACAGATGTATTTGACTTTTGTCAACTGTCTCACTAATGTATTTTTCTGGTTCAGAATCCAGTTCAGGATCACACATTATATTAATATATAGGTGTCATGCCTCTTTAGTCACTCTTAATCTGGAATATTTCCTCAGCCCTTGTTTTGTTTTGTTTTGTTTGAGATGGAATCTCACTCTGTTGCCCAGGCTGGAGTGCAGTGTCATAATCTCTGCTCACTGCAATCTCCATCACCCGGGTTCAAGCGATTCTCCTGTCTTAGCCTCTGGAGTAGCTGGGATTACAGGCACCTGTCACCATGCCTGGCTAATGTTTGTATTTTTAGTAGAGACGGGGTTTCACCATGTCGGCCAGGCTGGTCTTGAACTCCTGACCTCAGGTGATCCACCCACCTCAGTCTCCCAAGGTGCTGGGCTTACAGGCAGGAGCCACTGTGCCCAGCCACGTTTTTTTTAATCTAGATTTTTCAAAGAATACTGGTTGGTTACATTCTAGAATATAATGTACCTCAGTTTGCGTTTGTGTAATGTTTGTGCATGATTAAATTTGGGTTATGCGTTTTTGGTGGGAATACCACAGAAGGGATGCTGTGTTCTTCCCAGTGCACGGTACTAGGAGGCACGTGATACCTATTTTTCTCATTACAGGTGATGTTAACTTGGATCACATGGTTAAGGTGACGTTTGATAGGTCTCTCCATGGCGCTAGGCATGGTGCCTCACACCTGTAATCCCAGCACTTTGGGAGGCTGAGGCGGGTGGATCACCTGAAGTCAGGAGTTTGAGACCAGTCTGGTCAACATGGTAAAACCCCGTCTCTGCTAAAAGTACAAAAAAATTAGCTGGGCGGCAGGGCACGGTGGCTCACACCTGTAGTAATCCCAGCATTCTGGGGGGCCAAGGCGTGCACATCACGAGGTCGGGAATTCAAGACCAACCTGGCCAATATGGTGAAACCCGGTTGCTACTAAAAATACAAAAATTAGCCGGGCATGGTGGTTCGCATCTGTAGTCCCAGCTACTAGGGAGGCTGGGGTAAAAGAATCACTTGAACCCGGGAGACAGACGTTGCAGCAAGCTGAGATTGCGCCACCGCACTCCAGTGTGGGCGACAGAGTGAAACTCCGTCTCAATAAAAAAAAAAAAGAAAAGAGAAATAAAAAAAAGTTTTCTCCATGGCATGGTCACTCTTTTCTTTGTAGTTAACAAGTATCTTGTGGGGACAGACTATAGTCTGTCTTTAATTATACTTTTATCTAATAATTTTAGTATCAATTGATTATCCTTAATCTCTTCCAAACTATTACTGTGGCAATTTTTTTTTTTTTTTTTGGGGGCAGTCTCGCTGTCACCAGGCTGGAGTGCGGTGGCGTCTGGCTCACTGCAACTCGCCTCCAGGTTCACGCCATTCTCCTGCCTCCAGCCTCCGGTAGCTGGAACTACAGGCGTCCGCCACCCGCGCCCGGCTAGTTTGCTGTTACCAGTAGAGCAATTTCACCATGTTAACCAGGATGGTCTCGATCTCGACCTCATTGATCCCGCCATGCGACACTCCCAAAGTGCTGGGATTGCAACTGAGCCACAGCCCGGCTTTTGGCGAATCTTGCTCTGTCCTCACCGGGCTGGGTGCGGTGGCACAATCTCAGCCTGCAACCTCCACCTCCAGTTCAAGTGATTGCTCCTGCCTCAGCCTCCGGTAGCTGGAACTGCTGGGTGACTGCCACCTGCCTTCCTGGCTAATAATTTTTTTTTGGGGAGGCGGGGTCTGCTCACGGTCGCCCAGGCTGGAGTGCAGTGGCTGGATCTCAGCTCACTGCAAGCTCACCTCCCGGGTTCACCATTCTCCTGCCTCAGCCTCGGAGTAGCTGGGACCACAGAGCCATACCCCACCTGGCTAGTTTTGTATTTTTTTAATTGTTAGAGGCGGGGTTTCACCGTGTGGCAGGATGGTCTTGATCTCTGACCTGCATTGATCACCCGTCTGGCTCCCAAAGTGCTGGGATTTCGGAAAACTGAGGAGCCACCCACGCCTGGCCAATTTTTTAATAATTTTTTAATAAGAGATGGGTTTCACCATATTTGTAGGATGGGTCTCCGATCCTCATTACTGGGAATAGAGTCACAAACCGCCCAGGCTGGAGTGCAGTGGCGATCACCGGCTCACTGCAAGCTCCGCCTCGGAGTTCACGTAATTCTCCTGCCTCAGCCTCCCGAGTAGCTGGGACTACAGGCGCCCACAACCGCGCCCGGCTAATTTTTTGTATTTTTAGTAGAGACGGGGTTTCACCGTGGTCTCGATCTCCTGACCTTGTGATCCGCCCGCCTCGGCCTCCCAAAGTGCTGGGATTACAGGCGTGAGCCACCGCGCCCGGCCGGTCTCGATCTATTGACCTTGTGATCCACCCGCCTTGGCCTCCCAAAGTGCTAGGATTACAGGTGTGAGCCACCATGCCCAGCCTCTCTCTCTCTTTTTTTTTTTTTTAGACAGAATCTTGCTCTGTCACCAGCCTGGAGTGCAGTGGCGCCATAGACATGAGCCACCGTGCCTGGCCTACTGTGGCAATTTGTAAACATTTTGATTTTGGGTTCAGGGGTACATGTGCAGATTTGTTATACAGATAAACTCATGTCATGGGGGTTTGTTGTAGGAATTATTTTGTCACAACTAAGCCTAGTATCCAATAGTTATTTTTTCTGCTCTTCTCCCTCCTCCCACCCTCCACTCTCAAGTAGGCCCCAGTGTGTGTTGTTCCTTTCTTTTCGTGCATGAGTTCTCATCATTTAGTTCCCAATTATAGGTGACAACATGTGGTATTTGGTTTCCTGTTCTTGCGTTAGTTTGTTAAGGAGAGTGGTCTCCAGCTCCGTCCATATTCCTGCAAAGGACATGATCTTGTTTTTGTTTTGTTTTTTTCTTGTTTGAGACAGAGTCTCACTCTATTGCCCAGGCTGGAGTGCAAGGGCATGGTCTCGGCTCACTGCAACTTCTACCTCCCTGTTCAAGCAATTCTCTTGTCTCAGCCTCCCGAGTAGCTGGGATTACAGGCATGCACACCACACCCGGTTAATTTCTGTATTTTTAGTAGAGACAGGGTTTTGCCATGTTGGCCAGGCTGGTCTCAAACTCCTGACCTCAGGTGATCTACCAGCCTTGGCCTCCCAAAGTGCCGGGATTACAGGCGTGAACCACTGATGATTTCTTTTTTAGGAGGTAAAACATTAATATGATTCTAAAAGTTAGAGCTGGCCAGTCATGGTGGCTCATGCATGTAATCCTGGCACTTTGGGGATGCCGAGGTTGGTGGATCACCTGAGATCAGGAGTTCCAGACCAGCCTGACCAACGTGGTGAAACCCCATCTCTACTAAAAATACAAAAATTAGCCAGGCGTGGTGGCAGGAGCCTGTAATCCCAGCTACTCAGAAGGCTGAGGCAGGAGAATCACTTGAACCCAGAGGCAGAGGTTGCAGTGAGCCAGAATTGTGCCATTGCACTCCAGCCTAGGTGACACAGCAAGACTCTGTCTCCAAAAAAAAAAAAAAAAAAAAATTGGAGCTGTCAAAAAAAGTTACATGTAGAGAAGCATCCCTCACCCCACCTCTTTTACCCTATTTTCATCCTCTATTTTTTCCAACCTATTTTTATCCACCCTCTGTAGATAAAGAATCCTGTTTGTTTCTCATGTATTTTTCCTGTGTTTCTTTTTACCCAGATGAGCAGAGACATGTGTATCTTTTTCTTTCCCCCTCCCTTGTTACAAGAAAGCTAGCAAACTGTAGACACCCCTTCCCATTTTGCCTTTTTCACTTAATGCTATATCCTGGAAATCATTCCTTACAAATGTATAGAGATCTTGGCCATTCTTTGTTGCAGCTGCATACTGCTCCATTTTGTGGCAGTGCCATATTGTTTTCAACCACTCTCCTATGTATATGCATTTAGGCCATTTCCAGGATTTTGCAATTACAAACCATGCTGCAATATGCTTTTTTGCATACATGTTTTTGCAATGTTGGAAATATGACTTCAAGCTAAATTCCTAGAATTAGGATTGCTGAGTGAAAAAGTTAATAAATGCATCATTTTGTTAGATAGTGCCAATTTCGGCCAGGTGCAGTGGCTCATGCCTGTAATCCCAGCACTTTAGGAGGCAGGAGGATCACTTGAGCCCAGGAGTTGTAAACCAGCCTAGGCAACATGGCGAAACCCCATCTCTATTAATTAAAAAAAAAAAAAAAAGATATTGCCAAATTCCTTTCCAAAAAGACCGTATGTTTTCATGTCTACCAGCAATTTCTGAGAGCGCTTCAAGTATCCTTTTAAACAAGAAGGGATGTTTCTGGAGCATTAAAACTGAAGTAACTTCAAAACCATGTTGTGCTCACACAAACAGGTGTGCACTTAATGGACTAAACTAGTTCAGCTGACATGTCGTCTTCATTAGGAACAGTGTGGAGACTGAAAAACTAATTTAGCCTAGAGCAGCTATTCAGTTGTAAAGTCTCCTTTCTCAAATATTTATTTACTATGTGAGGAAATATTTACTTTGTATAGAAGTGTGTGGAATGGACGAGGGGGTTGACCTACATATGTGGTTTGGTACACACATATCCTCATTACAGAGGGCATAATGAAGATAGAGGTGGTTTGGCACCATAGGAAAGGGAAAAAAGAAAAAAAAAAAAAAGACGGTAGAGGTGGCCTCCCAAGCATCCACTCTCACTCCTCTTGTTAGTGATTCACAATTTGTTGTTATTGTTGTCATTCACTGTTCTGCACACCTTTCCACAGAGCCTATGTGCTTTGAAAGAATGTCTGTACTCCAGATAGAAGTGGAGCACATGGGGCCAGGTGCAGTGGCTCACGCCTGTAATCCCAGCACTTTGGGAGGCCGAGGCGGGCGGATCACAAGGTCAGGAGTTCGAGATCAGCCTGGCCAATATGGTGAAACCCCGTCTCTACTAAAAATACAAAAATTAGCCAGGCGTGGTGGGGTGTGCCTGTAGTCCCAGATACTTGGGAGGCTGAGGCAGAAGAATCACTTGAACCCGGGAGGCAGAGGTTGCAGTGAGCCGAGATCGCGCCACTGCACTCCAGACTGAGTGACAGAGCGAGACTCAGTCTCAAAAAAAAAAAAAAAGAAAAAAAAAAGGAAAAAAAGAAGTGGGGCACACGGCTCAGGCCTAAGCTAACCAGACCAATCCCACTCCTGATGGTTGTTAATGTTTCAGATGTGGGTCTGCAACCCTAGGTAGAGAAGAGGCCAAGGTAGAAAATATGAATCTGAGGTAAAAAGAAATGAGGTACTTGTTTGCCTAATCAAGCCTCTCAATTAAACTAAACTTGAAGCCTGCCTTACCCTTGGACTTCTAGTGATGTCACCCGGTAAAGCCCATTTGTTTCAGTAAATAAGAGTTGGGTTTTCCGTGACTTGCAACCAAAACCATTCTAACTTACAAAACGAGCAACTTTAATATTACGTATGAGAAATACTTCATTGTTACATGCTCTTTCCCGGCGTTTTTGAAAACTAAACTAGGTGGGCGAAAAGTATATCTTTGCATGAAACTTTTTCATTCCAGAAAACATTTTGTCATCTTGATAATAATGACCAGTGCTACTACATCCAAATTTTTGTCTTTTTTTTTTTTTTTTTTTCCTGAGACGAAGAGTCTCACTCTGCCGCTCAGGCTGGAGTGCAATGGCGCAATCTCGGCTCACTGCAACCTCTGCCTCCCTGGTTTAAGCGATTCTCCTGCCTCAGCCTCCCTGAGTAGCTGGGATTACAGGCGCCCGCCACCATGCCCGGCTAATTTTCGTATTTTTAGTGTAGACAGGGTTTTTCACTATTTTGGCCAGGCTGGTCTCGAACTCCTGACCTCAAGTGATCCTCCTGCCCACCTCAAAAAGCAACTTGATAAATCCACAGGACCGGTATATTTTTAAAATTCTTTTAAATATAGTATACTTTTCTTTTTTTCCAGAATTAACCAGGAATCGCACACACAGCCTGAGGCTTTTAACCCGAGAACGGACAAAGGAGCCTGCTTGTGCAGTACAAGTATTTTTAAAGGTTAAACAAATTAAGTACATAAGGTCAGTTTTACCTAATGTAATAATAACGAACCAAAGTTTACAACAGGGAAGAAAAGCAAAGCACCAGCTGTCCCCGCCACCCCTGCCCGGTCTCCAAGGAGACGCTGGAGAGCGCCACGGGGGCCGCAGGAGTCTGACGTCACAGGAACTGGGGGCGGTGGTGGCCCGCACACCCTATTGCGCATGCTCCCGCCTCCCCGGCGCGGCCTGGCACAGTGCGCACGCGCGCGCGTGGGCTGGTTTGACGGGCAGTGGCGTCTGCGCCGTTGGTGAATGGCGCTGGTGGCGGGAAAGTTGAGTGTCTCTTGCGCCGAGCCTTCGGGGCGATGTGTAGTGACTTCCATAGGGCTGAGTCTGGGACCGAGGTGAGAGCCGCCGGGTTGGGAGCGAGGGAGATGGGAACAAGGCCGCAGGTGGCGAGGGGAGCCGAGGGAACCCGGGAGGCTGGGAGGCTTGAGGCGGCGCGGCCTGGCCAGGCTGGGACCGGGCTCTCGGCCTGGACACCGGCGATGCTTGCACCCTCTGCCACCTCTCACCTGGGCCCCAGGGGTCCGCCCCTGGGCAACCTGGAGTCCTCCGAGGTGCGAGGCCCGGGCGGAGGTGGAGGAAGTCTTTCTGGATAGTTTGGAAGACATGCTGTCTGCCCAGATCGATGTAACATAGGAGGTCTCTCCTCCCAAGAGTGATGGTCTAAAAACCCGTCACAAATTACTGTTGGAAGTGGCAAGCTATGCAAGAAAAGCTAGAAAAGAGAGGGGTCGCCCGTTGGAGCATTTGGAGCTTTTCTGGAACAGGTGGTGTTTGCGGAGGTTGCCTCACCTCCCTGTAGTCCACGTGTCTCTGCTTAGGGCATCTGGGGCCCCCCAGTATTCATTTCCAGCCCAGGTAACTCCAGAGCCACACAAGCCGATGGAGGCCCCTCAAGAATTGAACTAAGTGTCCAGCGCTTACTGTGTGTCAACTACGGGTTAAGGGATAGGAGTAAGCAACAAAAGACAACTTCTGCCATTAAATAACTAGTAAGGGAGGCTGCTGTAAGAATTACAGTATTGCACAACAGTTTGTTGTCCATTAGAGGGGCGGGAATCATGGAAGATGCAGGAGGAGATGACTGAAGTTCCAAGGACCATTTGAAATGATTTGGCAAGGAGAGGATGACATTCAGAGCGGAGACAGTCGGGAGTACATGGATTCTGAATTAAGCAAGAGCATGGCTTATTTAGATAACTGCAACTGTTTCTGTAAAATTGGAACAAAGGGAGTGAGGGACAATAGGTTGGGAAGTTAGTGCTCAGCAGTGGGCAGGGTATGAAGGAGGATCTTTTATGTAGATGAGAGAGGAAGCAATCTCAAAAGAGTCAGCAAACTTTTTTGTGGAGGGCCATATGGTAAATATTTAGGCTTTGCAGGCCATGCCGTTTCTGTCACAACCACTCAACTCTGCTGTTCTAACGGGAAGGCAGTCATAGATAAAGGCACATGGCAGCGTTCCAAGAAAGCTTTGTGTTTTGGATTTGGCTTTCTGGCCATAGTTTGACAATCCCTGTTCCTAAAGAGTAGAGCCACTGCTTAGTATAAGAACGGCTACAGTTAAAATCATATATATATATGTTTAAAAATATATTTATATATAATATATAGAAAGTATATAATATATAAAAACACATTTTTTATATATAAATATATATTTTTCGAGATGAAGTCTTCCTCTTCTTCCCAGGCTGAAACGCAGTGGTGCAATCTCAGCTCTCTGCAACTTCTGCTTCCCGGGTTCAAACGATTCTCCTGCCTCAGGCTCCCAAGTAGTTGGGACTACAGGCACGTGCCACCACACCCAGCTAACTTCTGTATTTTTAGTAGAGACAGGGTTTCCCTGTTTTGGCGAGGCTAGTCTGGAACTCCTGACCTCAGGTGATCCGCCTGCCTCAGCCTCCCAAAGTGCTGGGATTACAGGTGTGAGCCACTGCGCCCTGCCAAAACCTTATGTTTAAATGATTATTTGAAACCCAGGTTAAGGTCTGATGATTTTTGCCATCAGAACAAGCCTCACATCCAAAAAATGGGAGTGTAGCACAGTTAAGTCATGGAACAAAGAACTTAACATCCTATCATTTGCCTACCTTGTCTGTGTGGCAATCCTAAGCTAGTTCATATTATTCTGGAGTAGAGTGGGGTGGAATGGAGACTAGGAGCTAGGCGATTGGCGCTGCTCTGTTTTCCTTTTTATTAACAAAACCAGTTAAGCCAGCCTCTTTCCCTTTAAGTGTCTTGGGGAACTATGTGGCCACTGCCAAATTGGTTTGAACTCTAGCTTCTTTGCACATTCATCTACTTTGAGTTTACTTGGAGGGATTGTGTTGACGAATATATCTGAAGCCATAAGCTAACCCAAGAAACTGAAATAAGCTACTTTAAATTTTTTTTTTTTTTTTTTTTGAGGTAAGAGTCTCACTCTGTCGCCCAGGCCTGGAGTGCAGTGGCACGATCTCGGCTCACTGTAACCTCTGCCTCCTGGGTTCAAGCAGTTTTCCTGTCTCAGCCTCCTGAGTAGCTGGGACTACAGGCTCACGCCACCTTGCCTAGCTAATTTTTTTTTTTTTTAGCAGAGACCAGGTTTCACTATGTTGGCCAGGCTGGTCTTGAACTCCTGACCTTGTGATCCACCTGCCTTGGCCTCCCGAAGTGCTGGGATTACAGGCATGAGCCACCACGCCCAGCCTCCTTTAAAATTTTAATTCGCTAGAATTAGAACCTAATAAAATAGTTAACCTTTCTTGTGAATATCAGGGAAAATACATTTTATACGGGGTCTTCAAGAAAATAAAGTTGTAAGAATATTTTTTTAGGCTGGGTGTGGTGGCTCATGCCTGTAACCCCAGCACTTTGGGGGGTTGAGGTGGGCAGATCACCTGAGGTCAGGAGTTAAGAGAGAAACCCTGCCTCTACTAAAAATGAAAATTAGCTGGGTGTGGTGGTGGGCACCTGTAATCCCAGCTACTTGGGAGGGTGAGGGAGGAGAGTTGCTTGAACCCGGGAGGCAGGGGTTTCAGTAAGCCGACATCACGCCTCTGCAGTCCAGCCTGGGTGACAGAGCACGACTCGGTCTCAAAAAAAAACGAATATATTTTTAGCAGATTCTAGGGATGAAGTTTATGGTAAGCCAGGTGGAGAGTGGAGAACATATGTGCCCTTGATTTAAAGAAGACAAGCATTTGACTACAGTTTACAATAGACAATCTATTTTTACCTTTGCATAGTAGCAATCGGATTTTTACTTTTATGTCTCATTGAGATTGTGAGAAAAGATTCAGTAATTTGGGCAGTAGTTTGGTATCATCCACCAAATGGCTTCATTTGCGTATAGTTGTTAAATAATGGTGTACTTTGCATTTTTTCAAGAATGGTAATATGCCTTGAGTTTAAAAATAATTGGTAAATAAAAAATGGGAAGCGTGTCCAGTTTTGGTTGCTATGCACAGCATGCCATGTTTTTTTTCTTTAAAAAACTAACTCAATTATATTTATTTATAAAGCAGTTCATGTACATGGCAGAAAATTCCAATAGCACTGAAGTGAAAAGTAGGAAATGTCTCCACATTATCATTACCCAAGGATAGCCCTGTGAATATCTGTACATTCTTCCAGGAATTTTCTCATGACATATTTTGGAGGCTGAGATCTAGAGAATACTGGACTAGAAGTTCAGAAACCTTGGATCTGCCAGGAGCAAGCATTGTGATTTTGGATAAGTCATTTAACCTTTGCTGTACTTTTGTGAAATGAGGGTGGTAGACTGATTTCTCAGTTCCCTTATAGCTCATATACTTCTTTGTATCCTTTGAACTAAACACAGTGTCTGCATAGTAAACGTAGATTTACTGATAATAAAGGTTGGCTTTCTTAAAAAGAAAAGCTACAGGGTGGTCTTTTTGCTAGAGGCAAATATTACATAAGACAAATATTTAATATTTCTTGTAAAATAATAATTGGTGTTGTGTAATCACAGACTTTTAGAATAATGCTTATCACCTTTTATCTTTGCTTCCTTTTTACCCAGAATAGAATCCATATTCCTTCATTATAATTATTCCATTATAATTGCCATCAAATTACTTGCCTCTTAACACCTCTAATCTATTTACCCAACCATGGTGAAAACCAACTGTCTACTTCCACTCAGCTGAATATTACTGGAGAAAATCACAACTAGGCTGACTTGATTTTATTTTAAATTTGTATATTTTCATGTTTTTGAGAAAGGGTCTCGCTCTGTTAGGCTGGATGACACTGGCATGATTACAGCTCTCTGCAGCCTTGACCTCCTGGGGTCAGGTGATTCTCCCACCTCAGCCTCCCGAGTAGCTAGAACTAAAGGGACACACCACCTTGCCTGGCTAATTTTTGTATTTTTTGTAGTGATGGGGTTTCACCATGTTTCCCAGGCTGGTCTCAACTCCTGGGCTCAAGTGATCCACCTGCCTTGGCCTCCCAAAGTGTTGGGATTACAGGTGTGAGCCACGGTGCCTGGCTCCATTTTAAATTTATATTCATCAATCTTAAATGGGCACCCAGTCTAACTATATTTCTCTAGTAATTCACTTTCTCACTACAAAACATCCAACCTTCTCCTGGAATTCCAGACTCATGTTCTATCATCTTGACATCACTATGTGTATGTTTAATAGGAATCCCAGATTTAACATATTCATCCTCAATTGTGTCTAGATCCAGGGAAAATACAATAAAGAGTATATGTATTAGAGAAGGGTCTTGTATGTATCAATGTTAAATTTATGATTGTGATTGTAATGTGACTATGCAGAATACCTTTTTCCTCTTTTTTGGGTTTATTATTTTGGTTTTGTTTGTTTTTGTTTGTTAGGAATATCTTTTTGCTTAGATACATATTAAAGTAAATGAGGGGAAGTTCAACAAAAGAAAAAGTTAACTCAGATTTGGCAAAATGTTAGCAATTGGTGGATCTAGGTGAAATTACTGGGTGTTCACTGTACTATTCTTACACTTTCTCTGGAGGTTTTCCTTTTTTTTTTTTTTTTTTTGAGATAGAGTCTTGCTCTGTCGCACAGGCTGGAGTACAGTGGCCTGATCTCGGCTCACTGCAGCCTCCGCCTCCTGGGTTCAAGTGATTCTCCTGCCTCAGCCTCCTGAGTAGCTGGGATTACAGGCACCTGCCACCATGCCCGGCTAATTTTTGTATTTTTAGTAGAGATGGGGTTTCACCATATTGGCCAGGCTGGTCTTGAACTCCTGACCTCGTGATCCACCCGCCTTGGCCTCTCATAGTGCTGGGATTACAGGCGTGAGCCACCGCACCCGGCCAAATTTTTCAAAATTTAAAACTTGGGGGCAAAACCTTAATGTGCCTCAAACTGAAGTCTTGTTGACCACCACACACGTGCACTCACCCCCAGCCTGCTGCTTTTCAGGTCTTCCCTGTCTTGTTAAATGGCGGCTTCATTCTACCTGGTGCATAAGCCAAACACCTTGGAGTCCTCCTTGACTCTGCTTGTTCTCACATATCTCCTGTCAGTCCACTTGATTCATAAGCAAATTCTGTCTCCTGTACATTCAACATACATTGTGAAACTGACCACTCCTCACTGTCTTTACCGCAGCCATCATTCCCGCTGCTGTCGCCAGCACCTCCTTTTATTGCGGCAACCTAAATGGTCTCCGCTTCCAACCTTTCCACACTTACCCCAGGCTATTTTCTACATAATATCCAGAGTGATTCATTTTAAACATAAGCAGACTCTACTGCCAAAAGCTTCCCAGAGGCTCCCATATCATTTACAGTAAAATCCAGAGTCCTTATCCTCTAATATAGCATCACCCTGTAGCCCCACCCATACCCTCTGTCTCAGTCTCCTGCCCTTTTGTTCTCATCTCCTGCTCTCCCAGTCTTCTTCAGACATTGTCCCTTGAATATGCCAAACATGGTTCCATGTCAGAGCTGTTGGCACTTCCTGATCATTCTGCCTCGATTGTGCTTCCCTCAGAAATTCACATAGCTCACTTCCTCAGGTGCTTCCAGTTTTCGCTCAGATGTCAGCAAACAGGAGAAGCCTTTCCTGCTCATCCGTGTGGAGCAGCCCTCCTGTCAGCCCTGACTCCTTTACCGTTTGTTCTTTTTTTTTTTTGAGATGGAGTCTTGCTTTTTTTTTGAGGTGGAGTCTTGTTCTTGTCCCGGCTGGAGGGCAGTGGTGCTATCTCGGCTCAATGCAACCTCTGCCTCCCGAATTCAAGCGATTCTCCTGCCTTAGCCTCCCGAGTAGCTGGGACTGTGGGTGTGTACCACCACACCCAGCTAATTTTTGTATTTTTAGTATAGACCGGGTTTCGCTATGTTAGCCAGGCTGGTCCCGAACTCCTGACCTCAGGTGATCCTCCTGCCTTAGCCTCCCAAAGTGCTGGCATTACAGGCGTGAGCTACTGCACCTGGCCAAGTGTTCATTTTATATTTACTCAAATACTATGATTTTTCAGTTAATAAGGGTTGCTCCTAAAAAAAAGGGGGGGAATTATGATTTTATCCTTCTGAAAATTATATATACTGATTTCTTTTCAGAATTTCCTCTTCCTAAAGTAGAGTAATATTTTTTTCTCTTCTTGGGCCAAAAGAAGATAAAAGTAAATAAATAATAGAGTCATAATTTTTGCTCCTAGGAAAGGGCAACTTCTGTACTTGTGAGATGGGTCCCCTCCGTCCCATGCGTCCTCCTCAAGGACATCACACCTGCCGTCCTTCCCGCTTCAGTCGTTTTTTCTCTGCCTTGTGCATTTTTTCTCCCCGTCTTTTCCATCAGGATCCCAACCTAAACAATGGAAACAAGACAAACGAAAGACCTCCCTCTCCACCACCCGCCACCCCAGTTCTGTACCCTTCATTACAGCGATGAGTGGTCTGTGCTCTCTGCCCCCACTTCCTCCTCTCACAGCAGCCTTAGCCCACTGTGTTCTGCTTCCCTCTCCACCCTGTTCATTGAAAGTGCTCCCATCACGGTGATCAACCACCAGCTGCCAGCGCGGCACTCGTTTCTGTGTCCTCCTCCTACTGGACCTCACAGTTGATCACGTATCTTCCTTCCCTTAGGACTCTTAAGGGCCTGCCTCAGTCCAACTTAGGCCTAAAGGAATGCAGGAAAATGCATGCTTCCTGCAGGCAAGCTGTCTGAGGAGGGGGCAGATTCATGCATGTCTAGTTTCTGCTCTTAAAATTACCCGTAGAAAAATCTCTCTTTCCCGGAAGAAGAGAGAAGGAAAAGATGGGAGAAGATGCCAGAAGTATTTTTCCAGCGGAATTCTTCCCATACAAATGGGGTAATGAGTATCTCACCATCAGGAAGCTCCTGCAGTTTTGATTTTGTGCTTTCCTGCCTCTTGCTATGATCTTGCATATAGATTATTTTTATGTCTAAATGAAATTTTGAAGCAGTCTGATAAAATTTTCTAATCTTAAGGATTCATTTAATGGAATTAACAAACTGGGAAACTTTTTTTTTTTTTTTTTGAGACGGAGTCTCGCTCTGTCGCCCAGGCTGGAATGCAGTGGCCGGATCTCAACTCACTGCAAGCTCCGCCTCCCGGGTTTACGCCATTCTCCTGCCTCAGCCTCCCGAGTAGCTGGGACTACAGGCGCTTGCCACCTCGCCCGGCTAGTTTTTTGTATTTTTTTAGTAGAGACGGGGTTTCACCGGGTTAGCCAGGATGGTCTCGATCTGCTGACCTCGTGATCCGCCCGTCTCGGCCTCCCAAAGTGCTGGGATTACAGGCTTGAGCCACCGCGCCCGGCCTGGGAAACTTCTTAAATTTAAAATTTAGTACTACAATCATGATAAACTGTCCATGAAAACAACTTCTAAAAAATAGTCACGTATAGATAATTTTCGCTTGACTTTTTATGTATTCTTCTATTTTCCCTTTCCTCTTACAGGATGATTGCTTTTTAAAAAGTAATTATAAGGCCGGGCATGGTGGATCCACGGGGCCAGGAGATCGAGACCATCCTGGCTAACATGGTGAAACCCCATCTCTACTAAAAATACAAAAAAAAAAAAAAACATTAGCCAGGCATGGTGGCGGGTGCCTGTAGTCCCAGCTACTCGGAAGGCTGAGGGAAGAGAATGGTGTCAACCCGGGAGGTGGAGCTTGCAGTGAGCTGAGATCGTGCCACTGCACTCCAGCCTGGGTGACTGAATAAGACTCTGTCTCAAAAAAAAAAAAGTAATTAAGAAAGCAGCAGCCCTTCAGGGAATATACTTAGAAAACAATGGTATTTGAGTAATAGTTGTCTTTTCTATAAAATTTAGACAAATGCTTTACTGAAGAGCCAGTACCATACCTTGAAGGACAACTGAATTTTCAAAGTGGCAGAGAAGTCTGATTTCACATGTGATGGAGAATTAGTCCTCTGATTCTAGGAAATGCGGTGATAAGGGCCAAGCTTTACATCGATCCCACATGTCTTCACATCACTACAGCTCTCCTCTGCCTCCTACTCATTCCAGCTGCTCTCTGCTTTCCCTGTGCTACCAGGTTACACACACATTTTTGCTTGAAGTGAACTGCCTCTACATATCAGTAGTACAACTATTAAGACTTGTATTTGGTCGGGCGCAGTGGCTCAGGCCTGTAATCCCAGCACTTTGGGAGGCCAAGGCAGGTGGATCACCTGAGGTCAGGAGTTCGAGATCAACCTGGCCAACATGGTGAAACCCCATCTCTATGAAAAATACAAAAATTAGCCAGGCGTAGTGGCTCACGCCTGTAATCCCAGCTACCTGGGAGGCTAAGGCAGGAGAATCACTTGAACCTGGTAGGCGGAGGTTGCAAAGAGCCAAGATCCTGCCAATGCACTCCGGCCTGGGCAACAGAGCGAGACTCCGTCTCAGGAAAAAAAAAAAAAAGAATTGTATTCACTGTTTTGTATTCAGGGGTAAAAAAGACAAAGGAAAAAAAAATATTCAACATGTAGGTGGAAATCCAGGCCTCTTACAGAGCAAGGTTGGGAATATTTGGTTTCGCATGTTTGCTTCTTTAGGTAGCCTTTTCCACTGCTTAAACTGGTTTGAAACCTTGCCAGTGAGTGGGGTCCATTTCCAAGCAGATTTAATCACAAAAGGGGTGAGGAGATAAACCTTTATCCAAATGGGTCTTGTATTGGGCCATTCTTGCATTCCTAAGGAATACCTGAGTCTGGATAATTTATTTCAAAAGAGGTTTAATTGGCTCCCGGTTCTGCAGGCTGTACAGGAAGCATAGTGGCATCTACTTCTGGGGAGGCCCCAGGAAGCCTCCAATCATGGTGGAAGGCACAAGAGCAGGCCCGTCACCTGGTGAAAGCAGGAGCAAGAGGAGAGAGAATAGTGGAGAGGGATGTGTGACACGTTTTTAAGTGACTAGATCTCTTGTCATGGGCTCACTTATCACCAAGGGGATGGGCCCAACGCATTCAGAAGGATCTGCCCCCGTGATCCAAACACCTCCCACCATCAGGCCCTACCTCCAACAACGGGGATTATGATTCAACGTGAGATTTGGGTGGGGACAAATAGACAAACTATATCAGGTCTTATGTACATGTTTGTTTTATACATGTCATTCATTTCTGGTTAATTTAAGCACTCCTTGCTGTAGTGTAGGCTTTTTTTTTTTTTTTTTTTTTTTTTTTTTTTGAGGTGGAGTTTTGCTCTTGTCGCCCAGGCTAGGGTGCAATGGCATGATCTCAGCTCACTGCAACCACCACCTCCTGGGTTCAAGCGATTCTCCTGCCTCAGCCTCCTGAGTAGCTGGGATTACAGGCACCTGCCACCACGCCCAGTTAATTTTTTGTATTTTTATTAGAGGGCGGTTTCGCCATGTTGTCCAGGCTGGTCTTGAACTCCTGACCTCAGGTGATCCACCCACCTTGGCCACCCAAAGTGCTGGGATTAGAGGCATGAGCCACCATGCCTAGACTAGCGTAAGCTTTTCTAAAGGGTGTTTAAAAGCAATTATGTGGGCCAGGCGTGGTGGCTCAGTGAGCCTGTAATCCCAGCACTTTGGGAGGCCAAAGTGGGCGGATCACCTGAGTTCAGCAGTTCCAGACCAGCCTGACCAACATGGCAAAACCCTGTCTCTACTGAAAATACAAAAATTACCTGGCATGGTGGCACGTGCCTGTAATCCCAGCAACTCAGGAGGCTGAGGAAGGAGAATTGCTTGAACCCGAGAAGACGGAGGTTGCAGTGAGCTGAGATCATGCCACTTCACTCCAGCCTGGGTGATAGAGTGAGACTCGGTCTCAAAAAAAAAAGAAAGTCTATATAATATGTATTCTACTAAATAGCCAATATACTGATTGCCCTAAAACAGAGCAATGTTAGTACCTTGATGGTAGTCATAAGGATGTGTACTCATGGACTTCTGTGTAATAGAGGTTTGCATCAGTTATCCAAACCTGAACATCTAAATAGTTGGAGGTTCTTTACTCTCCCCATTCTTTCCCAGTTCTGCCTGCACATGCCTTGTTTGCCTATAGTTTAATAGGCAGCTATTAAGTTTCTACCAAGCATAAAGCATTGCATTTTGGAATTGGTAACCAAGCCAGTATTGATCTCTTTCCTTTTAAGTGTTTATATCCAGATGAGGGAGACTGGCTGGCAATGTGTTCTTAAGGATAGTAATAGCTTCATGGAGGGAAGGAGCCTTGAAGAGTGCCCAGAATTTTCATTCATTCAGTAGGGAATTTACTTGGAGGAAATAGGGTAAAGATATTCCAGGTAGAAGGAAAAAAGGCATTTCTCTATCAGTGCACAGTTTATATGTACCTGAAATAACTATGTACCAAAATCTCTCACTCAAAATTAAAAGTCACTCTCATGCAGGTTAGAATTGGCCAACTCTCTTTTATGCCCTCACAATGCCCCATGTGTATTTCTGTTACAGCACCTGCCTAACTTTATTGTACCTTTTTTTTTTTTTTACAACTTTTTGACTCCTTAGTTTAAATAGGTCACACTATGTTGCTAGTGAGGTCTCACTGTGTTGCTAGCCTTGGCTCAAGAAAGTGCTGGGATTACAGGCATGAGCCACGATGCCCTGCCTCCCCATCAATTTAGTTGAAAACAGCAACTGTGTTGGCTACATCTTTATATCCCTAGCACTTACCGCAGTTCCTGGAACATACTTGACTTGCATGAAATGTTCACCGGTAAATGGCCGGGCGCGGTGGCTCACACCTCTAATCCCAGCACTTTGGGAGATTGGGGCAGGCAGATCACTTGAGGTTAGGAGTTCGAGACCAGCCTGGCCAATGTGGTGAAACTCCATCTCTACTAAAAATAGAAAAAGTAGCTGGATGTGGTGGTGGGTGCCTGTAATCCCAGTTACTCAGGAGGCTGAGGCAGGAGAATCACTTGAACCCAGGGGTTTGCAGTGAGCTGAGATTGCGCCTCTGCACTCCAGCCTGGGCGACAGAGTGAGATTCCGTAAAATGTTTACCATTAAATGTCTGTATAATTGAGCATTATCCCTTTTGCAGACTACAAGCTTGCTCCAGCAATGCTGCTGCTGCTGAAGACGTTTGGGACACCTTGTTAGTGTTCAAGTTTCCACTAAAGGAATGGTTGAAAGAAGTCAGATAGTTGCCCAGACAGGACTTCAGATGGCTTTCCTCCTGTTTTTTATTTTTTATTTTTTATTTTATTTTTTTTTTTATTTTTTGAGACGGAGTCTTGCTCTGTCGCCCGGGCTGGAGTGCAGTGGCCGAATCTCAGCTCACTGCAAGCTCCGCCTCCCGGGTTTACGCCATTCTCCTGCCTCAGCCTCCTGAGTAGCTGGGACTACAGGCGCCTGCCACCTCGCCCGGCTAGTTTTTTGTATTTTTTAGTAGAGACGGGGTTTCACTGTGTTAGCCAGGATGGTCTCGATCTCCTGACCTCGTGATCCGCCCGTCTCGGCCTCCCAAAGTGCTGGGATTACAGGCTTGAGCCACCGCGCCCGGCCTCCTCCTGTTTTTTAATTTTTACCTTTATTTTTCTGTAGAGGTGGGATCTCACTATGTTGCCCAAGCTAGTCTTGAACTCTTGGCCCCAAGTACTCCTCCTGCCTCAGCCTCTCAAAGTGCTTGGATGACAGGTGTGAACCACTGCACCTGGCCTGATTTTCAGTTTAATAGGTCCAAAAACTCAGTTTAGTCCTTGTACTCATATTTGATTAGTCTTAGTGATACTGAGGTTGTATAGTGCAGTCGAAAAATTCCAGGCTTTGAGAATCACAGAGATCTTGATTAAATACTGGCTCTGGCATTTACCAGTTTTCTCATGTGAAAAGCAGAATAGTAACAAATAGGGTTGATGTAACAA
Source organism: Papio anubis (assembly GCF_008728515.1). Lineage (NCBI taxonomy): Eukaryota > Metazoa > Chordata > Mammalia > Primates > Cercopithecidae > Papio > Papio anubis. The sequence goes on from NC_044979.1 coordinate 6,611,433, forward strand.
TTAAAGGATATAATATAAAGAATGTACTGCTGATACTGCAGTAAGCTCAAATAACTATTATTAGATAGCTATTGTTACAATAATAGAACTTAGCAGATGCTGATTTACAATCCAAATATCAAATCTATTGACTCACAATATTAGTGAAACTGTCAAATAGATTAAAATTGTTATGTCCACTGTGTATTCTTTTCTAGTTAGGAAATTTTGCCTTGGAAAGGTTGCTTAGAGAATTAAGAGAAACAGTTTGTCATAATGGCTACCATCACCAAGCTCTGATGCCTGATGTATTAGTCTTCCCTAAGAGGATTAAACTGTCACGTCAAGCAGAATTTACTTGGGTTCCCTTTATCCTGGACACTTAACAAACTCTTCTTTCGCTCTGAAACTGCAGGTTGACCATACCTTGCTTCTATTGACTCTTTCGTTGAATCTGCACATCATTAATTTTAATTTTTTATAATAGGCCTATGTCAGATTTTTGGAGTACCTCTTTTCTTGTCCATGGAGGATATGTTCCAAGACCCCCAGTGGATGCTGAAACTACAGATAGTAATGAACCCTATATATACTATGTTTTTTCCCATACAGTAATGAACAGGTAGTGAATACAGCATGGATATGCTGGATAAAGGGATGATTCATGTCCCACTTGGGGCAGAACAGGATGGTACGATATTTTATTATGCTACTCAGAATGACATGCAATTGAAAACTTGTATATTTCTAGAATTTTCTGTGTAATAGTTAAGAACTGTGGTTGGCTATAACTGAAACCACAGAAAATGAAACTGCAGATAAGGGGGGACAAGTGTATTTTCTGCTTATGTTTAGAAGTTTCTCTTTTTTTTTTTGAGATGGAGTCTCGTTCTGTCTCCTAGGCTAGAGTACGGTGGTGCGATCTCGGCTCACTGCAACTTCCACCTTCTGGGTTCAAGTGACTCTCCTGCCTCAGCCTCCCGAGTAGCTGGGATTACAGGCGCCCACCACCACACCTGGCTAATTTTTTGTATTTTTAGTAATGATGGGGTTTCACCATGTTGGCCAGGCTGGTCTCGAACTCCTGACCTCAGGTGATCCACCTGCCTCGGACTCCCAAAGTGCTGGGATTATGGGTGTGAGCCACAATTACAATTGTTAATTGTAATATTAACAATTCGCTTGGCTTGTGAATTGTAATAATATTATCCATTACTTGTAAATTTAAATCCATTTCCTATTTCTGGGAGGTTCTTTCACCCCCTTTATAATTCAGTATACTCTGCTTTGACATTGTAAAACATTGCTTTGGATATTCTCAATGGTGGACAGTTTTTCTCCTTTGAAAATAAATTTGATTTTTTAAGTAACAGAGGAAAGTCTGATGCAGATTGCCTAATCCTTGTGAGTAACTAAGAGGAGCAATACTATCTTCACTCAAAAGAGTCCTGTCAATAAAATTATAATGCTTTTTTTTTTTTTTTGAGATGGAGTTTCGCTCTTGCTGCCCAGGCTGGAGTGCAGTGGTGGGATCTTGGCTCATCGCAACCTCTGCCTCGGATTCAAGTGATTATCCCGCCTCAGCCTCCTGAGTAGCTGGGATTACAGGCATGTGCCACCACACTTGGCTAATTTTGTATTTTTAGTAGAGATACGGTTTCTCCATGTTGGGCAGGCTGGTCTCGAACTCTCAATCTCAGGTGATCCACCCTCCACCTCCCAAAGTGCTGGAATTACAGGCGTGAGCCACCACGCCTGGCCTATAATACTTTCTTGAATACTATTTTGCCAGGATTTCTCAGGGGTGAGGATTCTAAAGTGTTTTGAGTAATGACAGTAAGAGTAAACAATTGGAGTGTCTTCCCAAGTTAATCTAATGAGGATGTTATTCATTCGTATACATGCCTTTGAAGATATTTTGTAGTTGTTTCCACGTGCTCTTTCTTGTCCATGAAAGCCTCTCCGTCTTGCTGAGCGCGGTGGCTCACGCCTGTAATCCCAGCACTTTGGGAGGCTGAGGCAGTTGGATCGCCTGAGGTCAGGAGTTTGAGACCAGCCTGACCAACATGGCGAAACCCCATCTCTACTAAAAATATAAAAATTAGCAAGGCATGGTGGCACATGCCTGTAATTCTAGCTACTCAGGAGGCTGAAGCAGGAGAATCGCTTGAACCCAGGAGGCAGAGGTTGCAGTGAGCCGAACTTGTACCACTGCACTCCAGCCTCGATGACAAAGCGAGATTCTGTCTCAAAAAAAAAAAAAAATCTGTATTTTTCTTTGAGTTATACTCTTGCGGTCTTATAGCCCAGTGGTTCTTATACGTTGTAGCCTTAGAACTACAGAACACATTTAAAAATGGGAGATTCCACTGGGCATGGTGGCTCATGCTTGTAATCCCAGCACTTTGGGAGGCTAAGGTGGGAGAATTGCTTGAGCCCAGGAGTTCGAGACCAGCCCGGACAACACAGGGAGACCCTGCCTCTGCAAAAAGTAAAAAAATTAGCCGGGTATGGTGGCACATACCTGTGGTCCCAGCTACTCAGGAGGCTGATATGCAAGGATCTCATGGGCCCAAGAGGTCACGACTGCAGAGAGCCATGATGGCATCACTGCACTCCAGCCTGGGTGACAGAGCAAGACCCTGTCTCAAAAAAAAAATTGAAGAATCTAAAGAGCTTTTGTTTATGTTATATGTATCCATGAAACAGAAATTTAAATTTTTAAAATATTTACATTCATGTACAGTGACACACACATTGAATATTTTCATAAAACATTTTTATGAAAAATAGCTGTATTTTTCTAAGAAAAATCTTAGAAAAGTGACGTTGTTTTACATATTTGCAAATCTTTTTAATATCTGGCTTAATAGAACTGGGTTCTTATGCAGTCTGTTATCATATGTTGATCGGGTTAAAGTACACGAAGAACATCCATCCTCTCAGAGAAAGTCACGTTGGGAAAGGGAGGAGTATTTTAAGACCTTTTCAGAGAATTATAGATATTCTTCTTGGTTACTGTACCAAACCTTGACAAGTAGTAGTTTTCCTAAAGGCTAACTATAATGTGGGATATAAAATCTTAAGACCTTGGCCAGGTGCAGTAGCTCACACCTGTAATTGCAGCACTTTGGGAGGCCAAGGCAGGTGGATCACTTGAGCCTAGGAGTTCGAGACCAGCCTGGGCAACATAGTGAGACCCTGTCTCCTAAAAATAACAAAAAATTAGCTGGACATAGTGGCACGAGCCTGTAGTCCAGCCACTTGGGAGGCCGAGGTGGGAGGATCACTTGAGCCTGGGAGGTTGAGGCTCATCGTGCCATTGTACTCCAACCTGGGTGATGGGAGTAAGTTACACCCTGTCTCAAAAAAAAAAAAAAAAAAGTCTGTCTTACAGTTGGAGTGAAATCTACCCAGGAATGATTTCACATCATGCATCTTTTGGATGGTTCACTGAGTTATGTGTTAGGCACAGTTCTCCAGAGGAGAAACACAACCAATAGGATACATGTAGATACATAAGAGGAAATTTATTATGGAAATTGGCTCACATTGTTACCAGGGCGGCAAGTCCAGTTGGGATCCACAGTCCTCAGTTCTTGTCTTCTTGGAAGAAAGAATTCAGCCAAGACAGAAGTAGATTCAAGGCAGGAGTGAAGGTTTTTTGAAGTAACGTTCACTTGGAAGGGACCAAATGGACAACTTGAAATATTGAATGCCCCTATTTCCTGATCCTTCCTGGTCTCCTCTCATCCTTCTCCTTGGGTGGGCTGCTGGCTAATTGCCTCATGTGCAGTGACTTGCCAGTATCTGAAAGGGTCCACGGGTGCCATTTGGTGTGTGGAGTTCTGTGCATGCTTGCGTAGGGCAATTTTCCCTTACTGGTCTACTGCTCCCAGAGGAGGGTCATGTACTGGTCACACTCCACCATTTTGCTCCTTACTGCACATTCCTGGACGTATTTGCTCAATTCCTAGGATCTTATCAGGAAGTTGTTGCCCATAAGCCCAAGATGTTTCCTGTTAGGAAATTTTCCCCTCCCTGGTGCCAGCTGCAACCAGTTATCATTCCTGAAGAGGCCACCTGGACATTCCTTGGGGCCTGTCCTGCCCCACTCACACCTGCCTGTCTACCTACTCTAACAGCGTGATTATGGAGGCCAAGAATTCCCAGACACACCATCTGCAAGCTGGGGAACCAGAAAGCCTGTGGTGTAATTCAGTCTGAGTCTGAAGGGCTGAGAGGCAGGAGGGCCCATGGTGGAACTCCCAGTCCAGGGCTTTAAAGGCTTGAGAATGGTGAAGGGTTGTGGGACAGGCAGCACTGGGGTAAGTCCCAGAATCAGGGGCTCCGATATCTGAGGGCAGGAGATGGGTGTCCCAGCTCAAGAAAAGAGGGATTGGAGGATGCCCGTCCACATTGGTGAGGATGGATCCTCTTTAATCAGTCTACTGATTGAAATGCTCATGTCCTCCAGAAACACCCTCATGACACACCCAGAAATCATGCTTTACCAGCTATATGGGCATCTCTTAACCTAATCTAGTTGACACATACAATTAACCATCACAGCCACCTTCAGGCTTAATAAGTCTCTAGAAGAACTCAGAACTCAATGAAAGCTGTTATGCTCATGGTTATGGTTTGCAACAGCAAAAGGATATAGATTAAAATCAGCCAAGGGAAGAGACACAATAGGACAAAGTTCAGGAAGTTCCAAGCACAGAGCTTCCAGCTGTCCTCTCCCAGTGGAGTCATCAGCAGTGCTAAATTCTCCCAGCAGCAATGTGTGACAATAGACAGAATATTGGCAAGCAGGGAATCTCAGCTAGACTCTGATGTCCAAAGGTTTTATTGGGGCTCTGCCATGTGGACATAGTCAACTGCCTGCATAGCTGACCTTAGCTTCCAGCACCTCCAGGTTGGCCTGTCACTGCATGACCCAAAGCCCCCACTATAAATCATTCTTGTGTAGCCCAAGGTTCCCTTGTAAACAGACACTATTTTTTGGTGGGGGGTGGTAGGGGACAGGGTCTTGCTCTGTTGCCCAGGCTGGAGTGCAGTGGCACAATCTTGGTTCACTGCAGCCTCGACCTCCAGGACTCAAGCAATTCTTCTCTGTCAGTCTTCTGAGTAGCTGGGACTACAGGCGTATGCCACCATGCCCAGCCAATTTTTGTATTTTTTGTAGAGACAGCATTTCGCCATGTTTCCCAGGCTGGTCTTAAACTCCTAGGCTCAAGCGATCCTCCCACCTTGGCCTCCTGAAGTACTAGGATTACAGGCGCGAGCCACTGTGCCCTGCCCAAAGACACTTTTATCAGGCAAGACATTCCAAGGGTTTAGAATTACCGCTCAGGAGCCAAGGACAAAAACCAGACCTCCCTTTGGGCAAGGTTAAATTGTTCACTACACAGTATGTTTCTCATGTCATCACAAAGAATATTTTTAAAATATTTTTTACAGTGTACTCAAGGGTCATGATTTAGTAAAACCAGTCTTTTTTTTTTTTTTTTTTTTTTTTTACTTCATCAAAGACATTCTTACATAAAACTGGTTTTGTTTGTTCTGCTTGAGTGCAGGTAGTGCTTGGCGATGTGTGCTAATACATTTCCACACCACTGCCTTGATTACACTAGCTGTCAGCAGGTACCCACTATTGCTTTTACGACCTTAGTGTCAAACTAGGCAAATAACATCTTAATTTTTACTTTTTCTGTTTACGAAAATAGTTTTGGCCACGGTTATGCCCTCAGAACCTCTGCTCTAGCTAAGCACCCTATATCTTTACCTTGTTTTATGACATAAAGCAAGAGGACCGAGACTGTACATTCTTTGAGGGTAGGTTGCCATCTTCATCTTTGTAGTCAACATTTTACCTAGCACAGTGCTTCATATGCAACAGAAATTCAACGAACGCCTGTTAAATGAATGCATAGAACTTTTAATCACTTCAGGAAGTCTTTCCACAACTTGATTTGGTTTTAAAAAAATGCAAATAAAAGGTGACTTTTTCTTCCCATTTGTGATAGATTTTTTTTCTTTTGTCATATAGAAGCGTTGTCAAATCTGTGCTGATTCCCAAGAAACTGGAGAATCAGTTTTGATTCCCTAGAGAATCAGTTTTGTCTCCCTTGTGACAGTTAAATCCTTCACCGAGGTTGCCGCCTGTGATCCTAATGACTTCTGTCATGGTGCAGACACTCCTCCTCCAGACTAGGGTGACAGACTCCAGCCCTCTCCACGTATGGTTTTACTCTCCTCACATCTGTTCCCTGGTAACCACCAAGATGGTCTGTTTGAAATGTGGATAGGCTGGGCACGGTGGCTCACGCCTGTAATCCCATCAGACTGGGAGGCCGGTGGGGGCGGATCATTTGAGGTCAGGAGTTTGAAACCAGCCTGGCCAACATGGTGAAACCCTGTCTCTACTAAAAATACAAAAATTAGCCAGCCGTGGTGGTGGGTGCCTGTAATCCCAGCTACTCAGGAGGCTGAGGCAGGAGAATCACTTGAGCCCAGAAGGCAGAGGTTACAGTGAGCAGAGATCGCACCACTGAACTCCAGCCTGGGCAACAGGACAAGACTCTGCCTCAAAAAAAAAAAAAAAAAAAAAAAAGGATAATAAGCCAGGTACTCTTTTCACATATTTAATCCTCATCATCCTTATGAGGGAGGGTGCTGTTTGTTATCCTCACTTTACAGATGAGAGGCCTGAGGACCTCAGTGACCTAGCAGGTCTGGCTCTGGGGTCCCAGATGTCTCCTCTTAACTATGTGCTAAATACTTCTCACTGCTTAGTGTCACACCTGTTGGCTGTTGTCTACAAGCCAAAGATAAGCTCCCAAACATGACATCTGAGCCCTTCCATGCTCTGACTTCTGCTCTTAGGGCTTCCCTGTGTCCTGCCTGTTTGGTGCTGCTACAGTCTCTAGGAGTTCAAATCTGCACACAGCGTCCCTGTGCACAGTGCTGTTTATAGCCTCTGCACTGCGGCTGCTCCTGTCCCTGCTAGCAGGTCTGCTAGGCTTGCCTGTGCCCCTTTCACCTGGCAGAGTCTTACTTAGGAGAGAGCTCAGGTGGTGACTGCTCAAGGAAGTTCTCCACCTTTCTCCTTTGTCCCCTTCCCCAGTGAAATGAAGAGCTCACAATGAGTGGGGCAGACAGATGAAGGCAGGTAACTGTAACAAGTGTGGTAAGAATTACAATGTGAGAGTTAATTATAAGGAAGGTAAAAATGTTTCCATAGCAGTTTGTCCTATATCCTAAACTAGACTATCCATTCCTTTGAGGGTACAGACTCATACTGTCAGTATTTGGTAGATAAACAAAAAGTAAAATATCTGAAAAATAAGTAAACACAGCATTTCTCCTAGATTTCCTATTTCATATTTTCTTCCAAATCCACAAAATTATGAAAAATTTTTTTTGAGATGGGGCCTCACTCTGTCACCCAGGCTGCAGCCTCTGCCTCTTGGGCTCAAGTGATCTTCCCACCTCAGCCTCCTGAGTCGCCGGGATTACCGTGTGTGCCACCATGCCCAGCTAATTTTTGTATTTTTTTATAGAGTCGGTTTCACCATGTTGCCCAGGCTGGTCTCAAACTGGACTCAAGCGATCTGCCCACCTTGGCCTCCCAAAGTGTTGGGAGCACAGCACCCAGCCTAAAGTTTTGAAATCTTACAGACTTTCGGAAAATGGTATAAATACAGATGTGTAGGGTTTTCTATTTTTAAATAATGAGTTTTCCTTCTCGCTTTTCTTTTGTCAGCTCCTTGCCCGACTTGAAGGTAGAAGTTCCTTGAAAGAAATAGAACCAAATCTGTTTGCTGATGAAGATTCACCTGTGCATGGTAAAAATACAACCTTTATAAAAATATAAATGCAAATAAAAGCTTTATAAAAGGATTTTTCACATCAGCTCACATGTATACACATATTCCTGCAAGAGGTTATACAGGTTAAACTGTCCAATTGAAAACTGAGACACAGGTTGTGACAGGAAGCTTTTAAGCTTTCCTCACCGGTGTCAGATAAGGTAAGTTTGCTTCTCTGCAGTAAATCTTCAGAGTCTGCCTTGACCTCGGTCTTATTCCCAACACACAATATTTACAGTTTATTTTGAAATTATTTTTCTTTAGAAGTTTGCGGAGTTACAGGGAAGTCCTTAGGTACCCAATTGTTCTCTTAGTATTTCTACAGCAGGGAAAACTTAAAAAGGGCGTGTGCTTAGGTTGATTTTTTTTCTTTTTATATAGCGGCTTCATAGAGATAAAATTCACCCACTTAAGTGTGCAGTTAAGTGATTTTTAGTATATTACACAGTTGTGCAACCATTACCACAACTGATTTTAGAGCATTTTATCTCCTCATAAAGAAGCTCATTTCTAATCATTGTCATCTCCCATGTTCCCCAGCTCTAGGCAACTACTAGTCTACTTTCTAACTATAGATTTGCCTTTTCTGGACATTTCCTATAACTGGAATCATGTAATATGTGACCTTCTGTGACTGGCCTCTTTTACTTTGAATAATTTGCATTGTATAATTCATTGTCACCACATCATAACACATACTAGTAGTTCACTTTTTGTTAAATATTTCATTGCATGGGTATGCATGTTGCTTATCCGTTTGTTAGCAGATGGACATTTGGGTTGTTTCATTTGCTGGCTGTTATGCATAATGCTGCTGTGGTTATCTGTGTACGTGTTTTTCTGTGGATAGATGTTTTCAGTTCTATCGGGTAATACCTAGCATAGGCGTTGCTAGGTCATATGGCAATTCTACATTTGACCTTTTGAGAAACTGCCAGACTGTTTTCCAGAGGAGCTTCACATTTTATTTGCACCGTCATTGCATTGCCAGCAATGCAATGACGGTTCCAGTTCCCATATTCTGGGAATACTCGTTATTGTCTGTCTTTCTGATAATAGCCATCCTAGTCAGTAGGAGGTGTTAGCTCTGTGTGGTTTTTGACTTACATTTTCCTCACGGCCAGTGATGTTGAGTATCTGCACAGGCTTATTGGCAAATTGTGTATCTTTGGAGAAACGTTTGCTCATTTAAAAAAATGAGCAAACGTTTTTTCATTTTTCGTTTGCTCATTTAAAAAATCAGGTGATAGCCAAGCGCGGTGGCTCACGCCTGTAATCCCAGCACTTTTGGGAGGCTGAGGCAGGCGGATCACAAGGTCAGGAGTTCGAGACCAGCCTGGCCAAGAGACCAGCCTGGCCAATATGGTGAAACCCCATCTCTACTAAAAATGAAGTTTCCAACTCTTATTGTTGAATTGTCTGTTTCTCTCCTGAGTTTTATCATTTTTTACTTTTGTATTTTGGGGCTTCATGTATTGTTAAGCACACATAACTTTTTATTTTGTCTTATTGCTGGTTGACCCATTTATCATTATAAAATGTTCTTCTTCGTCACCTCACATCCATTAGGAAGGCTACTATCAAAAAAACAGGAAATAGCAAGTGTTAGCAAGGATGTGGAGAAATTGTAACCCTTTTGCACTGTCGGTAAGATTGTAAAACAGTGCGACCATTGTGGAAAATAGTATGGAGGTTCCTCAAACAATTAAAAATAGAGCTACTGTATGAGCCCATAATCTCACCTGTGGGTATTCATCCAAAAAAATCGAAAGCAGGATCTTGGAGAAATATTTGTACACTCTTGTTTATAGCAACACTATTCACAATAGCTAAGAGGTAAAACCAACCTAAATGTCCATCAGTGTACTCATGGAAAAGTATCCATCAATGGTTGAGTGGTATATGCAAAATGTGATATATACATGCAATTGATATATTATTCAGCCTTACAGAAGAAGGAAATTCTGTCACTTGCTACAACATGGATGAACCTTGAGGACATTGTGCTAAATGAAATAGGCCAGACAAAAAGACAAACTGCTTGATTCCACTTACATGTAGTTTCTAAGGTAGTTAAGGTAGTTAAATTCACAGAAAAGAAAGTAAAATGGTAGTTATCAGGAGCTGGGGAGGTGGAGGAAGTGAGTCATTGTTTAATGGATGCAAAATGTGAGTTTTGCAAGATGGAAAAGTTGTGGAGTTCTGCTTCATTGCTTCACAGCAATGTGAATGTACTTCACACCGCTGAGCTGTACACTTCTAAATGGTTAAAGTACAGGCTGGGCACGGTGGCTCATGCCTGTAATCCCAGCACTTTGGGAGGCCGAGGTAGGTGGATCACCTGAGGTCTGGAGTTGGAGACCAGCCTGGCCAACATGGTGAAACCCTGTCTCTACTAAAAATAGAAAAAATTAGCCGGGCGTGGTGGCGGGTGCCTGTAATACCAGCTACTTGGGAGGCTGAGGCAGGAGAATAGCGTGAACCCAGGAGGGATTCTGTGAGCTTGCAGTGAGCCGAGATCGTGCCACTGCACTCCAGCCTGGGTGACAGAGCAAGACTCTGCCTTAAAAAAAAAAAAAACAAAACCAAAGACAAAAAGCTTATGATTGTCATTTTGCTGTTTTTTATATATGTCTTATGTCTTTTCCGTTTCTTTCTCCTTTACTGTTTTCTTTTGTGTTATTTTCTAGTGTACCATTTTAATTCCCTTGTCATTATTTTCACTATATTTTTCTGAATTATTTTTCTAGTGATTGCCCTGGGATTACAAGTAACATCATAATTTCTAACAATCTAGTTTGGATTAATACAAACTTAATTTCCATATTTTGTAAAAAGCTTTGTTTACTGTGTAGCTATTCCCTACATGATTATACATCGTCTGGTCATCAGCACATTTAATATTATTACTGAATTAAAATAATTAAAATGATTACTTAAGATTACTTTCTGTCCAGGTGCGGTGGCTCACACCTGTAATCCAGCACTTTGGGAGGCTGAGGTGTGTGGATCACCCGAGGTCAGAAGTTCAAGGCCAGCCTGGCCAACATGGTGAAACCTCGTCTCTAAAAAATTAGCCGGGCATGATAGCGGGTGCCTGTAATCCCAGCTACTCGGGAGGCTGAGACAGGAGAACTGCTTGAACCCGAGAGGCAGAGGTTGCAGTGAGCTGAGATTTCACCACTGCACTCCAACCTGGGCAACAGAGCAAGACTCTGTCGCAAAAACAACTTCCTTCTTAAATCAGATAGATGAAAAAATAGTTACAAATATAAAAACACATTTATGCTATCTTTTTTTTTTTTTTTTTAGATGGAGCCTCACTCTGTTGCCCAGCCTGGAGTGCAGTGGTGTGATCTCGGCTCACTGCAACCTCCACCTCCTGGGTTCAAGTGATTCTCCTGCCTCAGCCTCCCCAGTACCTGGGACTACAGGTGTGTGCCACCACACCTGGCTAATTTTTTATTTTTAGTAGAGATGGGGTTTCACTATGTTGGCCAGGCTGGTCTCAAACTCCTGACCTCAGGTGATCCACCCGCCTTGGCCTCCCAAAGTGTTGAGATTACAGACATGAGCCACCACACCCGGCCTGTACTGTCTTTTATATTTACATAGATAATTACATTTCCCTATGCTTTTTATTTTCTCATTTGGATTTCAGGTACTGTCTAGTGTCCTTTCATGTAGCCTGAAGCACTCCCTTTAGTATTTCTTGTACAGCAGATTTGCTAACCAAAATTCTCCATAATAAAACACAAATTTTGATCGAGTACGTAAGACAAAAAACAGAATGGTCTTTGTACACTCTCTATAGGGAAGGATATTAATAAGGTGAGCCTTATGAAACTGACATTAATATGTTAAAATGTGTTTGTGGAACAACTTCTACATTAGAATATTATAGAAACATTGAAAAACATCATCATGTTTAGTCACTAACAAAAAAGTTTACTGAAAACTACTGAAGATCCTGTAGCTGTAAAACTAGTTAGATGAGTACTCCATTGGAACAACAGCAGATAGAAGACTGGGATTATAAAGATTATTTATTAACAATAGAAGTTTATCAGAACTTGTTATAGAAAAGCTTAAGTTGAAGTAGTAAGAGATTTAGGGGTTATAGAGTCTCGATGCCATTGTAAACTTTTTTTTTGAGACAAAGTCTTGCTCTGTCTCATCTGTATTTTTAGTAGACATGGGATTTCACTGTGTTGGCCGGGCTGGTCTTGAACACCCAACCTCAGGTGATCCGCCCACCTTGGCCTCCCAAAATTCTGGGATTAAGGTGTGAGCCACTGCACCCATCCAAACTTTTAAAAAATTTTAATTTTAATTTAATTTAATTTAATTTTAAATTCTGGGATACATGTGCAGAACGTGAAGGTTTGTTACACAGATAAACACGTGCCATGGCGGTTGCTGCACCTATCAACCCATCACCTAGGTTACTTGTCTTAGCTATTTGTCCTGATGTGTTCCCTCCCCTCATGCCTTCGGCAGGCCCCGGTGTGTGTGACTCCCCTTCCTGCATCCATGTGTTCTCATCCAAATGTTTCATTTTATTTTATTGTTTATTTTATATTTATATTTTATATTTTATTTTTTATATTTTATATTTTACATTTTATATATTTTATTTTACATTTTATATTTTATTTTATTATTATTATTTTTTATTTTGAGACAGAGCCTCACTCTGTCACCCAGGCTGGAGTGCAGCTTGATCTCTGCTCACTGCAACCTCAGCCTCCCAAGTAGCTGGAATTACTGGCGGGTGCTACCATGCCCAGCTAAGTTTTTGTATTTTTAGTAGAGACAGGGTTTCAACGTGTTGGCCAGGCTGGTCTTGACCTCAAGTGATCCACCCGTGTTGACCTCCCAAAGTGCTGAGATTACAGGCATGAACCATTGTGCCCAGTGCCAAACTTTTCTTTTTGAGACAGGTCTCACTCTTGTTGCCCAGGCTGGAGTGCAGTGGTGCAGTGACGGCTCGCTGCAGCCTCGACCAGCCCCGGGCTCAGGTGATCCTCCCACCTCTGCCTCCTTAATAGCTGGGACCACAGATGTGTGCCAGCATACCCAAGTAATTTTTGTATATTTTGTAGAGATGGAGTTTTGCCATGTTGCCTAGGATGGTCTTGAACTCCTGGGCTCAAGCCATCTGCCCACCTCAGCCTCCCAAAGTGCTGGGATTATGGGCATGAACCACCATGTCCAACCTGTAAACATATTTTTAATGCTTTTTTGGATAGGAGTTATTCAGTACCATGTACCAATTCATTACTTCTTTACTTCTGTAATGATTATAATCTGCAAATTCAACATATTTGTTATATAGTTGGTAGGCTGGTACCAAGATGATAGATTTTTTGGCTTTTCCTTTCTTTTCCTTATTTTGAAGGATCTTTAGATTCATAACTCTTTCTGACAATCTGTTACCCAAACTCCTTACAGCATTCTATTTGTAAGAGTAACTGTCAAGGCCAAATCATCCAGATTTTCTGATTTAGTTTAATATCTTCAAGTGCCAAACCTTAGGGTTTTTTTTTACTGCAAGTCGCCACGTTCCATACTTTGGCTGGACAAGCATCCTGTAGCAGCCACAGAAACATATGAGATGGTGACTTCAAGTACATTGAAAAGGATGATGTCCCTTCTGTAGGACATAATATTTGATTACAGGTTTTGATCTTGAGGATCAAACAGTAAATGTTTATAAAATCAGTAAAACTGATTTCAGTTCATCATTAAACGTATTTGTGAGGAATTTAGTTCAAGGACCTTAATAATAATTCATGTGTCTCTTGCAAGTTTGCAGTGTCTTCCCTGGTTGTTACAAATGCCTTTTTTATACCTGATTTGCTATTAATGTGTAAAAGGAAAAGAGTAAGCAGGGATTTAACCCTCAACTTCTTTGCCTCAGTTTCACTGGTTGGGAATCTGCTCTGTCATTGCTGTTACTCTAGAAGCAGTGAATGCCTAGGCTAGTCCTGTTGTCTCCTGTCTTCTGAGTATCTCAGTTTTAAAAGTTTGGTTCACAAAATAAGATGTTAAATATGCTTTTGCGGACTACACAATTAATGCTCCAAGGTCACTATTTTGGACAAACTCAGTGATCTTTTCCCGCCATTTTTCATTGTCATGACTTTTCTGCTGCATTTATTATTTAGTACTGTTGCATTTTCTTGAAACAGTCTCTTTTGCCCGGTAATGTTTTTCTTCCTGGTTTTCCTATTAAGTTTCTGTTTTAGCTGTCTTCTAATGCCTCTTCTAACTGTGGATATATCTCAAAAATTTAGTTTTGGCCTTAATTTTAGGTCCATATTACCCACCCATCAAAGAGATTTTTGGTTTTTCTCTATTATTTCTATGTGGATTACTCTTAGACTGCTATAACCAGCCCCTTATTACCATCTTGAATCTTTTTTTTTTTTTTTTGAGATGGAGTTTCACTCTTGTTGCCCAGGCTGGAGTGCAATGGCGCGATCTCAGCTCACTGCAACCTCTGCCTCCCAGGTTCAAGCAATTCTCCTGTCTCAGCCTCCCAAGTAGCTGGGATTACAGGCACCCGCCACCACGCCCAGCTGATTTTTATATTTTTAGTAGAAGCAGGGTTTCATCATGTTGGCCAGGCTGGTCTTGAACTCCTGACCTCAGGTGATCCACCTGCCTCATGCCTCAGCCTCCCAAAGTACTGGGATTATAGGCGTGAGCTACTGCGCCTGGCTTACCATCTTGAATCTTATATCTTAGTGGCTGTAGGACATTTTCATTTTGTGACACCTAGAGATACATTAAAAAAAACCCATACCATTTTGAAAGCTAAATTTTTGCTGGAATACTCAATGTGAATTATGTGAATTAAAAATTTCTACTTTGGGCTGGGTGGGGTGGTGCATGCCTGTAATTCTAGCACTTTGGGAGGCTGAGGTGGGTGGATCGCTTGAACTCAGGAGTTTGAGATCAGCCTGGGCAACTCAGCAAGACTGTCTCTACAAAAAAATACAAAAATTAGACAGGCGTCGTGGCACACACCTGTGGTCCCAGCTACTCAGGAGGCTGAGGTGGGAGGATGGCTTAAGCCCAGGAGGCGGAGGTTGCAGTGAGCTGAGGTCACGCCGCTACACTCTTGCCTGGGCGACAGAATAAGACCCTGTCTCAAAAAAAGTCTACTGTGTGTCTATATTTGATGTGTGCAGGTACTTCCAAGCCTATCTTTCAGAAGAACTTTTAAATCACCACATTAGGTTTACCTGCTGTAAAAGGTAACCATTTTCATGCTGCTGATAAAGACATACCCAAGACTGGGCAATTTACAAAAGAAAGAGGTTTAATTGGACTTACAGTTCCATGTGACTGGGGAAGCCTCACAATCATGGCAGAAGGCAAGGAAGAACAAGTCCCATCTTACATGGATGGCAGCAAGCAAAGAGAGCTTGTACAGGAAAATTCTCCCTTATAATAACCATCAGGTCCCATGAGACTTACTATCACGAGAACAGCACAGGAAAGACCTCCCCCCATGATTCAATTACCCCCCACTGGGTCCCTCCCACAATACGTGGGAATTCAAACGAGATTTGGGTGGGGACACAGCCAAACCCTATCACCTGCAGGACTGAGGCCCTCACCACGCTAAGTGTGAGACCCTGTGGTCTCTGGCAGCAGGCCCCACACCGGGCAGTTTGCTTCTCTTGCTTTGCCTCCTATGTTGGTCCCTGTGTCAACCCTGGTCTAGGACCTTCTTACCTGCTGAGCTCTGCCACCAAAGCCACACACCCCACCTGTCGCTCCCTACCAGACCTGCTTCCATTTAAAATGCCAGTTTCACAATTGGCTTTTAGGCCCTTAACCCTCACAAACCAAAACTCGTATTTTTATTCTTTAGATGTCTCTCATGAGGATCTTAAGAAGAAGGTAACTGATGAAGCACATTCAGAAGATCCTGGGTTTTGTGCTGGGGACAGAATACTCAAGTCCCAACCTTAGAGAAGCTAACAGGAAATGTAATCAAGTAAAAATAGTCAGTGCTTATATAGTGTGATCCGTGTGATGATGGGAGACGATAGAGTTTGTTATTTTCCCTACCTCAGTGTTATTAGGAGCAGACAGGACATGTCTGAAGCAGCCTCTTTAAGGCATGCAGTACTCTAGAAAGGTGAGTAGCTGTGGGTCAGCCTCCCTGGCTGCCTCTCTGGGAGCAGGAGAGGGAGGATTTGCTGTGGTCTGCTTCTTGGTTTCCCGTCTGCGCTTCTGCATGGTCCCTGTTCTCTATCACATAGGGCAGTAAAAGACGCTTGGTAGGAGTGGTGGGTTCAGCGTAGCTCCTCAGTAACATAGTAAGAGAGGGCACACTGAACATCAGGGTGGAATACAGGTTTAGCTGCTCTGTTAACTTTTAATTAGATGGACAGTTGTTAATATGAAAATAATTTTACTCCTTGAGCCTGGAATCTCTTTTTTTCTTTCTTTCTTTTTAGAGAAAGGGTCTCCCTCTGTTGCCTGGGCTAGAGTGCAGTGACATGATCACGGCTCACTGTAGCCTCAACCTCACAGGCTCCCACTTCACCCTGAGTAGCTGAGACTGGGACTATAGGCACATGCCACCACACCCAGCTATTTCTTTTTTTAAATTTTTTGTAGAGGCAGGGTCTCCCTATGTTGCCCAGGCTTGTCATGAACTCCTGGGCTCAAGTGATCCTCCCACTTCAGCTTCCAAAGTGCTGGACTACAGACCTGAGCCACTGTGCCCAGCCATGTGTAGAATTCTTAAATACAAAAGAGAAGTCTAGGAGAACTGATAACATACTGCGCTACAAGAAAGCCGAAGCCAGGTGTGGGGGCTCATGCCTGTAATCCCAGCACTTTGGGAGGCTGACACAGGCAGACCACTTGAGCCCAGGAGTTCAAGACCAGCCTGGGCAACATGATGGAATCCAGTCTCTACAAGAAATACAAAAATTAGCCAGGCATGATGACACATGCCTGTAGTCCCAGCTACTTGAGAGGCTGAGGTGGAATCAGTTTTTAAAGTTCTTCTTAAGGTAAATTTAGAATTGCAAGTTGTATGTAAGATTATGGTAGAAATTTGGTGCAGTCTTGGCTCACTGCAGCCTCTACCTCCTGGGCTCAACTGATTTTCCAACCTCAGCCTCCCAATTAGCTGGGACTAGTGATGCACACAACCATGGGTGGCTGTTTTTTGTTTTTGTTTTTTTTTAATTGTAGTGTCGGGGTCTCACTATATTGACCAGGCTGATATCTAACTCTTGGGCTCAAGTGATCCTCCTGCCTTGACCTCCCAAAGTGCAGGGAATTACAGGCATGAGCTACTGTACCCAACCTAGATTTCTTAAACATTATTTGTGAATACTCCAACTTACAACAGTTTGTTAATAAGAAGAAGAAAGGCCGGGTACGGTGGCTCACACCTGTAATCCCAGCACTTTGGGAGGCTGAGGTGGGTGGATCACCTGAGGTCAGGAGTTTGAGACCAGCCTGGCCAACATGGCAAAACCCCATCTCTACCAAAATACAAAAATTAGCTGGGGGTGGTAGCGCACACCTGTAATCCCAGCTACTCGGGAGGCTGAGGCAGGAGAATTGCTTGAACCTGGGAAGCGTTGCAGTAAGCCAAGATTGCACCACTGCACTCCAGCCTAGGCAACAGAACAAGATTCCATCTCAAAAAAAATTAAAATTAATCATAAGAAACAAAGTAATTGAATTCTTGTTTTGTTTGTTTTTTGAGACGGAGTTTCGCTCTTGTCACCTAGGCTGGAGTGCAATCGCGTGATCTCAGCTCACTGCAACCTCTGTCTCCCGGGTTCAAGTGTTTCTCCTGCCTCAGCCTCCTAAGTAGCTGGGATTACAGGCGCCCACCACCACGCCCAGCTAATTTATTGTATTTTTAGTAGGGTTTCACCATGTTGGCACATGCACCACGCCCAGCTATTTCTTTGAACTCCTGACCTCAGGTGATCCGCCCGCCTCTGCCTCCCAAAGTGCTGGGATTACAGGTGTGAGCCACTGTGCCCAGCCCTTGAATTCTTATATAGACCATCATTTGGTTGGGGATAATAGTTGGCATTTTAACATGGTGTTTCCAATCAGGTAGTTCAGCCATACATTAATAATGACAAGCAAGAGTTGAATGCCACTGCTGAGTGCATTTTGAAAAGCTCTGGAAGCAAGGCAACTTCCCCAGTGTCATTTGATTTAACTTGTGCTGTCCTCAATGAGTTATTTGAGCCTATATAGAAGGAGAGTTGGAGTCTTTAACGTTCAGAGTAGTTGACTTTGATTTTTAATGCTAGGAAAATAATTTCTAATGCAGCTGGACATGGTTTCAAGAGATAATTCAAATAGCAGAGAATAACTGAAGGCAGTTTGGGAACGTGTGAGGTTGTTTTCAGTTGAAGGGTGCTGTTGGCATTTAGGGCCTGCGAGCCATGGGCTCTTGCCTCAGTAATGTGTGAAACCACAAAATCCAGAATTGTTCACCCCATAACATCAGTAACATTGAGAAACCCTAATTAGGGAGTGCTTTCACCTGCAGGTCATAGAAATCCAACTTAGTGGCTTGCCCAGGTGGAGGCTTGTTTTCCTCACAGCCTGAGTGGCACAGAGGCAGGCTGTGCGTGGCTGGTGGGGGCTCCATATGCCCAGAGTCCTGGGCACCTTCTGTCTTCCACGCCACCATCCTGAGCGGGAGCTTTCATCCTCACTGCTTCCAGATGGCTGCTCCACCCCCACAGGAGGGCGCGGCAGGGCAGAAGGTGTCCCTGCATAGGAAAGAATCATCAACAGAGAGCAGCCTGCATCTCACTGGTGACAGCTGTGTTACCTGGTAACCTTTCTTTTCAAAGGAGACCATGAAAAATAGTTTTAAAGTGGACACATTTCCCTCCTCATCAAATTAGGATTTTATACTTTAGGAAGAGGGGAAGAATGGATACGGTGTAATCAACTACCAGAAATGGTGTGTACTGTAGTAATCAGATTTTTGAAAGGCCCCAGATCTGTGGCTCTTAATTTTCAAATCTTGCAAATTGAAGTGGAAGTGCATGTGAGCCTGGCCCGAGGAGAGTCCCCTAGCCTCTCCCAATCTTCTCACCGGGCTCTGATTTCCTTGTTTCTTGTGTTTGCTTGTACAGCTCCATTTTGGCAAAAGTGTATTTAGATTTTCTTTCACATTCCAGTAAATGTCTTTTTAAACTTTTTTGCAGACTTTGCATTTTGTAGCCTACCCTTGAGCTACTGCATTTTGACTGAGATTTTTAAATTTTTACACAGGTGATATTCTTGAATTTCATGGCTCAGAAGGAACAGGAAAAACAGAAATGCTTTATCACCTAACAGCACGGTGTATACTTCCCAAATCAGAAGGTGGCCTGGAAGTAGAAGTCTTATTTATTGACACAGATTACCACTTCGATATGCTCCGGCTGGTTACAGTTCTTGAGCACAGACTATCCCAAAGCTCTGAAGAAATAATCAAATACTGCCTGGGAAGATTTTTTTTGGTGTACTGCAGTAGTAGCACCCACCTACTTCTTACGCTTTACTCGCTAGAAAGTATGTTTTGTAGTCACCCGTCTCTCTGCCTTTTGATTTTGGATAGCCTGTCAGCTTTTTACTGGATAGACCGTGTCAATGGAGGAGAGAGTGTGAACTTACAGGAGTCTACTCTGAGGAAATGTTCTCAGTGCTTAGAGAAGCTTGTAAATGACTATCGCCTGGTTCTTTTTGCAACGACACAAACGATAATGCAGAAAGCCTCGAACTCGTCGGAAGAACCTTCTCATGCCTCTCGACGCCTGTGTGACGTGGACATAGACTACAGACCCTACCTCTGTAAGGCATGGCAGCAACTGGTGAAGCACAGGATGTTTTTCTCCAAACAAGATGATTCTCAAAGCACCAACCAATTTTCATTAGTTTCACGTTGTTTAAAAAGTAACAGTTTTAAAAAACATTTTTTTATTATTGGAGAAAGTGGGGTTGAATTTTGTTGATGTGTATCATAAAATAGTCTTTTGCAGGGTACTATGCAAACCTTAAAATTTTTCTTTCTCAAGACAGAGTCTCACTCTGTCTCCCAGGCTGGAGTGCAATGGCACAATCATGGCTCACTGCAGCCTTGAACTCCTGGCCTCAAGGGATCCTCCTATGTGTGCCTCCCAGAGTGCAGGGATTACAGGTGTGAGCCACTGCTCGCGGCCACAAGTTTTCTTTTCTTTTCTTTTCTTTTTTTTTTTTTGAGACAGAGTCTCACTCTGTTTCCCAGGCTGTTGGAGTGCAGTGGCACGATCTTGGCTCACTGCAACCTCTGCCTCCTGGGTTCAAGCGATTCTCCTGCCTCAGCCTCCCAAGTAGCTGGGATTACAGGCACACGCCACCACGCCGGCCTGATGTTTGTATTTTTAGTAGAGACAGGGTTTCACCACGTTGGCCAGGCTGGTCTCCAACTCCTGACCTCAAGTAATCCACCTGCCTCGGCCTCCCAAAGTGCTGGGATTGCAGGCCCGTGCCTGGCCCTAAAGTTTTAAACTCCAGGGGAATGAACAGTATTTCTTTACAGAATGGATTTGTTAAACTAGCACAGTAAAACTAAAGACTATTCTGTTTCTAGGCTGTTGAATCAAAGTGATTTTAGCAATTAAACTTTGTATTAAGCTTGCTTTAAAAGGAAATAAATAATATATACATATATTTCTGCCTAAATAAAATGGACATATTTAACTTTGTGTCACATTTTTGGAATTCAGTTAAGTCCTTTGTTTAATAAAGTTTAAATGCATTTATTTATTTATTTGTTTGTTTTGAGATGGAGTCTTGTTCTGTCACTCAGGTTGGAGTGCAGTGGCGTGATCTTGGCCCACTGTAACCTCCGCCTCCCAGGTTCAAGTGATTCTCGTGTCTCAGCCTCCCAAGTAGCTGGGAGTAGAGGCATGCGTCACCACACCCAGCTAATTTTTGTTGTTGTTGTTTGTTTGTTTTTTGAGACGGAGTCTCGCTCTGTCGCCCAGGCTGGAGCACAGTGGCGCAATCTCGGCTCACTGCAACCTCCGCCTCCCAGGTTCACACCATTCTCCTGCCTCAGCCTCCTGAGTAGCTGGGACTACAGGCGCCCGCCACCATGCCGGGCTAATTTTTTGTATTTTTAGTAGAGACAGGGTTTCACCGTGTTAGCCAGGATGGTCTCAATCTCCTGACCTTGCAATCCACCCGCCTCGGCCTCCCAAAGTGCTGGGATTACAGGCATGAGCTGTTGCGCCTGGCGTCTTTTCTTTCCTTTTTTTCTCTCTCTCATATGTCTCTTTTTTTTTTTTTTTTGAGACAGGATCTCAGTCTGTTTCCCAGCCTAGAGTGCAGTGGTACGATCACAGCTTACTGCAGCCTTGACCTCCCGGGCTCCAGTGAGCCTCCTACCTCGGCCTCTTGAGTAGCTGGGACTATAGGCATGGACCACCACATCCAGCTAATTTTTGTATTTTTTTGTGGAGATGGGTTTCACCACGTTGGCCAGGCTGGTCTCAAACTCCTGGGCTCAAACAATCCATCTACCTCGGCCTCCCAGTGTGCTAGAATTACAGGTGTGAGCTACCATGCCCAGCCAATTACTAGTATTTTCTTACCTATTTAGAATAGTCAGGCATACCTCAAAATGGATTGAATCATTTCCAGCTGAGAGCTGGACAGGCTCTTTTTTTGTTGTTTTTGAGATGGACTCTCTCCCTCTGCTGCCCAGGCTGGAGTGCGGTGGCACAATCTCGGCTCACTGCAATCTCCACCTCCCAGGTTCAAGTGATTCTCCTGGCTCAGCCTCCCGAGTCGCTGGGATTACAGGCATGCACCACCACGCCCAGCTGTATTTTGTATTTTTAGTAGAGATGGGTTTGCCATTTTGGTCAGGTTGGTCTTGAACTCCTGACCTCAAGTGATCCGCCTGCCTCGGCCTCCCAAAGTGCTAGGATTACAGGCGTGAGCCACCGCACTTGGCATGGACAGGAACTTTGGTACAGGGATGGCCCGAATGGGAGTGTGCACCTCAAGGGGTATACAAGGTGATATGGTGGAGGAAGAAAATTTTAGAAATTCTATTAATACATTTGAATTCAAGAAAAGATCCATTTATATTGGTTTGATATTTAGATTGGCTTCAGCAGTCTCCTTCAATCTGTATGTCAGAGTGTCATATGTCACATATGTATCTGAGTTACTGCACGGGAAAAACGGAAGGGATTTAGAGTAGTGTTCTCATGGGTTTGTTCATTTGTATGTTACTTCTTCAGTTAAAACTATTTCACTGTAAATGCACTTATCTCATGAACGTTCTTTTCAAGGGTTTAAGAGGAACACTGCAAAGAAACTGAGCTGGAAATCATGTTCTTCATAACGCAGCCTAGCAGATGCAGCAGGTCCTGTCCGTGCCCACCCACCAGTCCTGGTTCTCTGGCCCACCACTGTTTCCAAACAGCCAGGGCTTCTGAGGGTGTCTTCTGGACGTCACAGCCTGCTGGGCTGCATGTGGGGCAAGCTGGGCTGTCCTTCCATCAGGGGCATTTGGTGCATAAACACCTGGATGTGCTCAGCCCTCAGTGAGAGGACACTGAGCTGTTTCTCAGAGTGGCCCCAGCAGGAGGCACTCCCAGTTGCTTACAGCGATAACCTCTTCATGGACACATCACTTGCTGCCCTTCCTCCCTTCCATTCCTCACTTCCCACTTTCTCAGGGGCCTCCTGGGATGTCTCCCTCGTGAACAAGGCCTGTCTTAGGAACGTGTCAGCAGACAGTAAAAAGTCATCAGACTAACAGCCCTTCAATGGTGTTTGCCCTTCAGCCACATTACGAAATTAAACAGGATGGCAGTTGTTCACACCCACACACCTGTACGCTCCCACTAAATATTTTATCATGAAAATATATATGTATGTGGGCCGGGCGCGGTGGCTCACGCCTGTAATCCCAGCACTTTGGGAGGCCGAGGCGGGCGGATCACAAGGTCAGGAGATCGAGACCACGGTGAAACCCCGTCTCTACTAAAAATACAAAAAATTAGCCAGGCGCGGTTGTGGGCGCCTGTAGTCCCAGCTACTCGGGAGGCTGAGGCAGGAGAATGGCGTGAACCCGGGAGGCGGAGCTTGCAGTGAGCCGAGATCGCGCCACTGCACTCCAGCCTGGGCGACAGAGCGAGACTCCGTCTCAAAAAAAAAAAAAAAAAAAAAAAAAAAAAAAAAGAAAATATATATGTATGTATGTGTGTGTGTGTGTGTGTGTGTGTATATAAATATATATATATATATATATATATTTTTTTTTGAGACAGAGTCTCTGCCACCCAGGCTGGAGTGTAGTGGTGTGATCTTGGCTCACTGCAACCTCCGCCTCCTGAGCTCAAGCGATTCTCCTGACTCAGCCTCCCAAGTAGCTGGGATTACAGGCGCCTGCCACCATGCCTGGCTAATTTTTGTATTTTTAGTAGAGATGGGGTTTCACCATGTTGGCCTGGCTGGTCTTGAACTCCTGACCTCAGGTGATCCACCCACCTTTGCCTCCCAAAGTGCTGGGATTAAGACTTGAGCCACTGAGCCTGGCCATGAATATATATATATATTTTTTAATAGTTCATCTTTCTGAATTTTGTGTACTTTTATTATATGCAATACATGTTATACTTAAGTAATCTATAAACATTTGTAAGTTGGGGAAATATGTTAATTTTCCCCCATCAGGGTGTATGGTCAGTACAATTCAGAATCTTTGTCTACTCTAGACTCCTACTTTCAGCTCTGCAGAAAAGATGTGAATATTCAGTTACCTTCCCTTTCAAGCTCTAAATTGTGCGTGCCAAGTGTGTATGAAAAACTCAGCAGCTCACAGCAGAAGTCTAGCCTTGAATATGATAGGATTTTCCATTTCCCCTTTCTATAAAAGAAGTGTTAATTTAATGGACTGTTATTCACAGATTTATAACTTATTCTTCAGGAACATGATTAAAAAATAATGAGCTTTCATATTAAATTATCAATTATATATTAATGTATCAGACTAAAGACTTCATTATCTTAAAAAGATTTGTTATTTGACATGTTGGAAGGAATTAAGAATACTGGCTAGGCCGGGCGCGGTGGCTCATGCCTGTAATTCCAGCACTTTGGGAGGCCGAGGTGGACGGATCACTTGAGGTCAGGAGTTCGAGACCAGCCTGGCCAACATGGTGAAATTCCGTCTCTACTAAAAATACAAAAATTAGCCGGGTGTGGTGGTGCACACCTGTAATCCCAGCTACTAGGGAGTCTGAGGCAAGAGAATTGCTTGAGCCCCAGAGGCAGAGGTTGCAGTGAGCTGAGATTGTGCCACTGCACTCCAGTCTGGGCAACAGAGTGAGACTGCATCTCAAAAAAAGAAAAGAAGAAAAGAATACCGGTTAATAAAAAAAAAAAAGACTTATACACTAGAAATTTTAAGGCTGGCATGGTGGCTCACACCTGTAATCCCAGCACTTTGGGAAGCTGAGGCAGGTGGATCATTTCAGGTCAGGAGTTTGAGACCAGCCTTGCCAACATGGTAAAACCCCATCTCTACTAAAAATATTTAAAAAGTTAGCCAGGCAGTAGAGGCATGTGCCTGTAATCCTAGCTACTCGGGAGGCTGAGGCAGGAAAATTGCTTGAGCCTGGGAGGTGGAGGGTGGAGTAAGCCGAGATTGTGCCACTGCATTCCAGACTGGGCAACAGTAAGACCCTGTCTCAAAAAAATAGGAAAAAAAAAAAATTTTAGCACTTGTAAAAAGAATTTACCTTATAAAGAGAAAGAGAGACACCACATTGTAAGTTACATATGTAGCAGACACCAGGGATGCAGGATAGAACCAGAAGAATAATAGAAGTGCATGTTTACAAATCTTAGAATATCCCATGTATTTATTTACCTGCAAACAACAACAACAACAAATGAGGATCATAAAATACTTTTCTTCTCAGGGTCATTTTAGTGTTCATTCATTCAGAATCTAGTGAAAAAAATACATGTGAAAAACAGTTCAGACATTCATTTCATATATACTATACAAAATAAGGTATGTGCCCTATCACTTGCTTCAAATATATAGTTTTCTGCTTTTAACTACAAGATGCTGTATGATCAATATCATTAATTTTTTATGTAGACTACTCTGTTATATACGGGTTATCTAACAATGAGAGTGAAATAGACATTTTCAGATAAAAACAGAATTTACCACAAAAATTTCTTCACTAAAGGAACTTTTAAAAGATTATCCCAGAAAGTAAATCTGAGATGTCAGAAGTAATGATGAGTAAATGGTAAGTACTTGAGTAAATCTAAAGAAATATTTGGGAGGCCGAGACGGGCGGATCACGAGGTCAGGAGATCGAGACCATCCTGGCTAACACGGTGAAACCCTGTCTCTACTAAAAAATACAAAAAACTAGCCAGGCAAGGTGGCGGGCGCCTGTAGTCCCAGCTACTTGGGAGGCTGAGGCAGGAGAATGGCGTAAACCCGGGAGGTGGAGCTTGCAGTGAGCTGAGATCCGGCCACTGCACCCCAGCCTGGGCGACAGAGCAAGACTGTCTCAAAAAAAAAAAGAAATACTGACAGTAAGGCAATCCTAAGCAAAAAGAACAAAGCTGGAGGCATCATGCTACCCAGCTTCAAACTATACTATAAGGCTACAGTAACCAAAACAGCATAGTACTGGCACAAAAACAAACGTAGACCAATGGAACAGAATAGAGAATTTAGAAATGAGACCACACACCTATAATTTTCAGATCTTCGACAAACCTGACGAAAACAAGCAATGGGCAATAGATTCTCTATTCAATAAATGGTGCTGGGATAAATGGCCAGCCATATGCAAAAAATTGAAAATGGACCCCTTCCTTATGCCATATACAAAAATTAGCTCAAGATGGATTAAAGACTTAATGTAAAACCCAAAATAATAAAAATCCTGGAAGACAACCCAGGCAATACCATTCAGGACATAGGCACAGGCAAAGATTGCATGATGAAGACGCCAAAAACAATTGCAACAAAAGCAAAAATTAACAAATGGGATCTAATTAAACTAAAGAGCTTCTGCACAGCAAAAGAAACTTTCAACAGAGTAAACAGACAGCTTACAGAATGGGAGAAAATTGTTGCAAACTGTGCATCTGAGAAAGGTCTGAAATCCAGCATCTATAAGGAACTTAAACAAATTTAGAAGAAAAAACCACCCCATTAAAAAGTGGGCAAAGGACATGAACAGACACTTTTCAGAAGACATCTGTGGCCAACAATCCTATGAAAAAAAGCCCAACATCACTGTCATTAGAGAAATGCAAATCGAAGCCACAATGAGATACCATCTCACACCAGTCCAAATGGCTATTATAAAAACGTCAAAAAATAACAGATGCTGGTGAGGTTGTGGAGAAAAAGATATGCTTATATACTGTTGGTGGAAGTGTAAATTAAATTAGTTCAGCCATTGTGGAAGACAGTGTGGGGATAAAGACAGAGATACCATTCGACCCAGCAATGTCATTACCGGGTATATAGCCAAAGGAATAGAAATCATTCTGTTATAAAGACACATGCACGTGTATGTTCATTGCAGCACTGTTCACAATAGCAAAGGCATAAAATCAACTTAAATGCCCATCAGTGACAGACTGGATTAAAAAAATGTGGTACATACATGCCAGGGAATACTATGCAGCCATAAAAAGGAACAAGATTGACCGGGCATGGTGGCTCACGCCTGTGATCCCAGCACTTTGCGAGGCTGAGGTGGGTGAATTGCCTGAGCTCAGGAGGTCGAGACCAGCCTGGGCAACACGGTGAAACCCCGTCTCTACTAAAATACAAAAAAATTAGCTGGGCATGGTGGTGCCCGCCTGTAGTCCCAGCTACTCAGGAGGCCAAGGCAGGAGAATTGGTGGAACCTGGGAGGCAGAGGTTGCAGTGAGCCGAGATCGCGCCATTGCACTCCTGCCTGGGTGACTCCATCTCTAAAAAATAAAAATAAATAAAAAAATAAAAAATAAGGAACAAGATCATGCCTTTGCCAGGGACATGGATGGGGCTGGACGCTATTATCCTCAGCAAACTAACATAGGAACAGAAAACCAGATACTGCATATTCTCACTTATAAGTGGGAGCTACATGATGAGAACTCATGGACACAAAGAAGGGAACAACACACTGGGGCCAACATGAGGGTGGAGGGTTGGAGGGAGAAGAGCAGAAAGAAAAACTACTGGCTACTAAGCTTAGTTCCTGGGTGACAAAATAATCTGTACAACAAATCCCTGTGACACAAGTTTACCTATATAACAAACCTGCACACGTACCCTTGAACTTAAACATTTTTGAAAAGTTGATAGTATAAAACAATATTTGATTTGTGGGGAAAAAACATGACATAAAGTTAAAATTCAAGATAACCCATTGTCTCCTTTAAGCCTAGCATAGGTAAGGTAACTGAACTTATTCGACCTGAAGATCTTGTAGTATTCTTTTTTGTTTTGAGGCAGGGTCTCACTCTCTCACCCAAGCTGGAGTGATCTTGACTCACTGCAGCCTGCACTTTCTGGGCTCAAGCATCCTCCTACCTCAACTTCCTGAGGAGTTGAAATTACAGGTGTGCACCACCACGCCTGACTATTTTGGGGGCAGGGTTACGGACAGGTTCTAGCTATGTTGTCCAGGCTGGTCTCAAACTCCTGGGCTCAAGCAATCCTCCTGCCTAAGCCTTCCAAACTGGTAGAATTTCTTTTACAGGCAGCCCTTCCAAATTTCAACTTCATAATCAAGGCTAAATTTGGTCCATATCTTTACTCGCCTTCAGAATAAGCCTGTCTCTACAAAAAGTTTAAAAATTAGTCAGGCATAGTGGCAGCACCTGTAGTCCCAACTACTCAGGAGGCTGAGGTGGGAGGATCACTGGAGCCCAGGAAGTTGAGTCTACAGAGAGCCATGATTGTGCCACTGCACTCCAGCCTGGGCTACAGAGTGACACCTTGTCTCAAACTAAGAAAAAAAAAAAAAAAAAGAGGGGCCAGGCACAGTGGCTCACGCCTGTAATATCAGCACTTTGGGAGGCTGAGGCGGGCCGATCACCTGAGTTCAGGAGTTTGAGAGCAGCCTGGACAATATGGTGAAACTCTGTCTCAACTAAAAAATACAAAAATTAGCCGGGCATGGGTGGCAGGCACCTGTAACCCCAGCTACTTGGGAGGCTGAGGCAGGAAAATCGCTTGCACCTAGGAGGCAGAGGTTGCAGTGAGCCTAGATCATGCCACTGCACTCCAACCTGGGCGACAGCAAGGCTTCATCTCAAAAAAAAAAAAAAAAAAAAGCATCTAAAACAAAGATACAGAAATGTTGAAAACCAAAAGATGAAAAAAAGATATACTAGAGAAATACCAAAATAAATCTCCTGTAGTTGTATAAATAGACCTTTTTTTGGTAAAGATGGGGTTTCACTATGTTGCACAGGCTGGTCTCGAACTCCTGGCCTCAAGCCATCCTCTTGCCTCAGCGTCCTGAGTAGCTGGGACTACAGGCACATTTTTTTGGCTAATTTTTGTAGTTTTTGTAGAAATAGAGTCCTACATTGCCCAGGCTGGTTTCAAACTCCTAGTGATCCTCCCGCCTTAGCCTCCCAAACTGCTGGATTACAGGCATGAGCTGCTGCGCCCGGCCATGTGTAGAATTCTTACACACACAAGAGAAATCTATGAAAACTTAATGCTTGTAAGACAGCCTCAGCCGTGCATAGTGGCTCACGCTTGTAATGCTAGCACTTTAGGGGGGTGAGGCAGGCAGCTGGAGCCCAGGAGTTCAAGACCAGCCTGGGCAACGTGGCAAAACCCAATTTCTATTCAAACAACAACCAAAAATTAGCCAGGCACGGTGGTACATGCCTACTACTCAGGTGCCAGCTACTCAGGATGCCGAGGTGGGAGGGATCACAGGAGCCTGGGAGGACAAGACTGCATTGAGCCCCAGTCACTGTAATCATGCCTGTAATCCCAGCTACTCAGGAGGCTGAGGCAGGAGAATCACTTGAACCTGGGAGGTGGAGGTTGCTGTGAGCAGAGATCATGCCGCTGCATTCCAGCCTGGCAGCAAAGCCAGACCCTGTCTCAAAAAAAAAAAAAAAAAAAAATTGACACATCAAATTTTAAAGAATTATTATAATGGAGACCACTTTTCTTAGTCATAATGCAATTGTCGGAAGTCACAACAGAGGCCAGGCACCGTGGCTCACGCCTGTAATCCAACACTTTGGGAGGCCAAGGCGGACGGATCACTTGAAGTCAGGAGTTTGAGACCAGGCCAACATAGCAAAACCCCATCTCTACTAAAAGTATAAAAAGTAGCTGGGCGTGGTGGCGGGCGCCTGTAGTCCCAGCTGCTCAGGAGGCTGAGGCGGGAAAATCGCTTGAACCCTGGAGGCGGAGGTTGCAGTGAGCCGAGATCGTGCCACTGCACTGCAGCCTGGGTGACAAGAGTAAGACTCCATCTCAAAAAAAAAAAAAAAAAAAGAAAAGAAATCATATTCAAAATTTAAAAACACTAATATACAACTTAAATTATATAAAGAAAAACAAAGGACACAGAAGGAGGAAATAACAGCAGAAACTAATTAAATAGAAAACCAAACAGGAACAACAAAGGTGAAAGCCGGTTCGATTCAAGTATGATTACAAAGAGTAAGTTTAAAATTTAAGTTCAAAACAGTAGGAGGCATGAGTAAGAGGACAGAATTATAGACAGAGCAGAGATTTTTTTTTTAGAATATTAACTTTATATGGATAAATTTGAAAACACAATAGGCACATCTTACTAAAACTGTCTCCAAGAAAACAGGAAAACTCTCTCTAAAATGGACATATTTTTAAAAGCAACTATAATGACAAGTCTTGAATCAGTAATTTGAGCTCTCCCCAGACATTTAGGGAGATTTCCATTTTCAGTAATAAAATATGTAATTTAGACAAACTCACCCCCTAAAATGAAGAAACGGGATAAAATACAAACGTATTTGACACTTCAAAGAGCAGCGAAGCAATTGGTGAAGAAGCCGGTGAAGATCCTGAAGAGGGTGGACGTCCATACGCCGCTTGCAGCAGCCCAGAGTGAGCTGTGCTTTTGGTGGTGTCCCTGGGGGAGCAGTCAACCACAGCTCACTGTCACTAGGACCCTGAAGAGTGGTGCCCGAGGGTTAAGGGCGAAGTGGAAGTCAACCAGCCTCTTACCCAGACTGCAGTTCAGTCTCACATCATTTGAGTGGCTTAAAAAGTCACAAGCCGCCGGGCGCGGTGGCTCACGCCTATAATCCCAGCACTTTGGGAGGCCGAGGCGGGCGGATCACGAGGTCAGGAGATCGAGACCATCCTGGCTAACATGGTGAAACCCCGTCTCTACTAAAAATACAAAAAATTAACCGGGTGTGGTGGTGCGTGCCTGTAGTCCCAGCTACTCGGAGGCTGAGGCAGGAGAATGGCGTGAACCCAGGAGGCAGAGCTTGCAGTGAGCCGAGATGGTGCCACTGCACTCCAGCCTGGGCGACAAAGCGAGACTCTGTCTCAAAAAAAAAAAAAAAAAAGTCACAAGTCAAGCTATGATCGCACCACTGCAGTCTAGCCCAGGCAGTCTGGGTGAGGGAGTGAGAACACGTTTCAAAAAAAAGTCACAAGTCACAAACCTTAAAAAATATTAAAAAAAAAAAAAAAAATCTGGTCAGGCTCCGTGGCTCAGGCCTGTAATCCCAACACTTTGGGAGGCCGAGGCAGGAGGATTAGTTGGGGCCAGGAGTTTGAGATCAGCTTGGGCAACATTCTGAGACCCCCGTCTCTACAAAAATATTTTTAAAATAAAGTTGGGGATAGACAGATGAAAGGAAAGTGGTAAAATATTGGTAACTGTTAGGGTATGGTACCAATTGAGGTGATCTCTGATTTTTAGTGCCCCTAAGACCCTATGAAAATAAAAATTATCTCTGGAAGATGATAACATCATCCTAGGCCTCAATTTGTTTGTAAAAGTGAATTTTCAAATGCGGTGTCTGAAGTACAATCGGTAACACGGCACATACAAAGGCAAGTCTCAACTGGGCACCTTGGCTCACGCCTGTAATCCCAGCACTTTGGGAGGCCGAGGCGGGCGCATCACAAGGTCAAGAGATCGAGACAATCCTGGCCAACATGGTGAAACCCCGTCTCTACTAAAAATACAAAAATTAGCTGGGCATGGTGGCCACTGCCTGTAATCCCAGCTACTTGGGAGGCTGAGGCAGCAGAATTGCTTGAACCTGGGAGGCAGAGGTTGCAGTGAGCTGAGATCACGCCACTGCACTCCAGCCTGGGCGACAGAGTGAGACTCTGTCTCAAAAACAAAACAACAACAACAACAACAACACAAGTCTCCCTGAATGAGAAACTGCAGAAACAAATGACTCCCTCAAAATGCGCATGCACACACACGCACACACGCACACCCTCTCACAGACTTAGAACACGTGGCACGAACAGCATATAATTTGACATTGGGAGCAGAAGAATTGGTGTTCTAAGGTCCTTGCATTATCCGGGAGAAGGGGAAAAGTATCAACATTAGACATTGATAAAGAGTCTGCACCTTTTGATTTCTTAACCACTCAAGGATAGAAAAAGGGACATAACTTTAAAATGAAACAGGACAATGATGGGCTGATTTTTAAATTTAAAAGAACTGAAAACAGCAGGACAGATCCAAAGCACAGAGGAGATGGTGTATTTAACCCCATCCACACCAATCATTACATTATATGCAAAGGGACTGAGGACTCCAGTTAAAATGACAGTTTTAGACTGTTTTTTAAAATACATATTTGCTGCTTTATTTTTAGAGACAAGGTCTCGCTCCGTTGCCCAGGCTGGAGTGCAGTGGCATCATAGCTCACTGCAGCCTTAAACTCCTGGGTTCCAGTGAACCTCCCACCTCAGCCTCCAAAGTAGCTGTGACTACAGGTGTGTGCCACCTTGCCCAGCTCATTCGCTGGTATTATTTCAAAAGGTATTATATTGAAAGTATTCCTTTGTAAATTCTTTAAGAAAAATCAGCAGACTCCACCCCTAGCCCCTTCCTCTCCCTGCCCAACCCACCCCTTCCTTAGCCTCTGAAAAAAAGTTAAAAAAAAAAAAGAAAATTCAGGATTACATTTGTATGATTTATTGACTGTTTATGCATCCGATAGTAGTGCGTTCATTTTTAATGTTGAGTGCTTCCTTGTATGAATATGCCACCATTTGTTTATCCATTCTGTTGTGAATGGATGTTTGAGTTGATTCTGGCTTTCGTTGTTATAAATAATGCTAATATAAATATATTTATGCATCTTTCCTGATACACATGAGCAAGAATCTCTCAAGGATATATGCCAACTTGAAGGCTATATGTGTATTTAACTTTGAAAAATAATGCCAAGCCGGGTGCGGGGGCTCACGCCTGTAATCCCAGCACTTTGGGAGGCTGAGGCGGGCGGATTACGAGGTCAAGAGATCGAGACCATCCTGGCCAATATGGTGAAACCCCATCTCTACTAAAAATACAAAAATTAGCCGGGTGTGGCGGCGGGTGCCTGTAATCCCAGCTACTCGGGAGACTGAGGCAGGAGAATCACTTGAACTCGGGAAGTGGAGGTTGCAGTGAGCCGAGATGGCACCATTGCACTCCAGCCTGGGCAAAAGGAGTGAAACTCTGTCTAAAAAAAAAACTTCAATATAATACCTTTTAAACTAGCTTTATCAAGACATAACTCACTTGGGAGGCCGAGGTGGGCGGATCACCTAAGTTCAAGAGTTCGAGACAAGCCTGGCCAACATGGTGAAACCCTGTCTCTACTTAAAATACAAAAATTAGCTGGGCATGGTGGCGTGTGCCTGTAATCCCAGCTACTCGGGAGGCTGAGGCAGGAAAATCACTTGAATCCAGAAGGCAGAGGTTGCAGTAAGCCGAGTTCGCACCATTGCACTCCAGCCTTGGAGACAAGAGCAAGACTTCATCTCAAAAAAAAAAAAAAAAAAAGACATAACTCACATACTATACAATTTGCAATTCACTCATTTAAAGTATACTATTTGGTGGTTTCAGTAAACTCCAAGTTCTGCGACCATTTAATTTTAGAACATTGTCATCACCCCGAAAAGAAAAGAAACCCCATAGCACTTAGTAGTCACTCCTCATACCCTTCTCTTCCCCAGCTCCTGGTAACCCTATCCTGGTTTCTGTCTGCATTTGCCTGCTATGGAAATTTCAAATACATAGAATTATATACTCTGTGGTCTGAGTCTTCTTTCATTTAGTATAATGTTTTCAAGATTCATCCATGTCATAATATATGTCAATAGTTTATTCCTTTTTTTTTTTTTTTTCAAGACAGGGTCTCACTCTGTCACCCAGGCTGAAGTGCAGTGGCCTGATCTCAGCTCATCACAACCTCCGCCTCCTGGGCTCCAGCGATTCTCCTGCCTCAGCCTCCTGAGTAGCTGGGAGAATTACAGGCATGCACCACCACGCCTAGCTAATTTTTGTATTTTTTGTCGAGATGGGGTTTTGCCATGTTACAGAGGCTGGTCTTGAACTCCTGGGCTCAAGTGATCCACATGCCTCAGCCTCCCAAAGTGCTGGGATTACAGGAGTGAGTCACTGCGCCCAGCCAGTTTAGTCCCTATAGCTATATAATATTCCATTGCACAAATACGCCACTTTTAAAAAATCCATCATCAATGGATGGATATTTGGGTTGTCTCCAATTTGGGGCTATTTAGATGAATGCTGCAATGAATATCAATTTACAAGTCTTTGTGTGGAGATGCCTTTTAAAATAAGATTCAAAAACAAAACTAAACAATATATGCTAAAATTAGAAGAAAAGCAAGGGACCAGCAGCGTGCTCTTTGGGAATGTTCCAGTAAGTTCATCGAGGTTATTTTTTTAATATTCCTCATAACTCATCACGTATTACAATAATCATAACATACACACACACACGAATGGGTGTTCCGGTCTCCACATTTTGTAAAAAGCTTCACGGTTGGATGTGGGAGGGAAAGTAGCCTTTAGAAAGTGCAAGTAGGCCGGGCGCGGTGGCTCAAGCCTGTAATCCCAGCACTTTGGGAGGCCGAGACGGGCGGATCACGAGGTCTGGAGATAGAGACCATCCTGGCTAACACGGTGAAACCCCGTCTCTACTAAAAAAAAAAAAACTAGCCGGGCGAGGTGGCGGGCGCCTGTAGTCCCAGCTGCTCGGGAGGCTGAGGCCGGAGAATGGCGTGAACCCGGGAGGCGGAGCTTGCAGTGAGCTGAGATCCGGCCACTGCACTCCAGCCTGGGCGACAGAGCGAGACTCCGTCTCAAAAAAAAAAAAAAGAAAGTGCAAGTAGACTTTGGTTTCTTAGGGGAGCCTGAGCTCTCATTTCTTATACAGACTCGTCCACCTTCTCCCTTTCTGTCCCACCGCACTCCCGCTTCCAAGCATGTCCAGTTCTCTGCTTAGCTTTCACAGCATCTGCTCTGTTATGTCCACAGACCTACCCCACTTTACCAGCTTTAAATATTGGAATGTTTCAGCCGGGGGCGGTGGCTCACGCCTGTAATCCCAGCACTTTGGTCGGGAGTTTGAGACCAGCCTGGCCACTAGAGTGAAATCCTGTCTCTACTAAAAATACAAAAAAATTAGCCGGGTGTGATAGTGGACACCTGTAATCCCAGCTACTCGGGAGGCTGAGGCAGGAGAATCGCTTGAACCCGGGAGGCAGAGGCTGCAGTGAACTAAGCTCGTGCGACCGCACTCCAGCTGGGGCAACACGCGAGACTCCGTCTCAAAATAAATAAATAAATAAATAAATGCTGGAATGTTTCAACAAAATACAGAAAATAACAATTTAAAAAAATTAATTGGAATTAGGGAAACTCTGAGCTTATGAGTCTATTCTGGTTTGGGAAACCACCCTATTTTTAAAAGAGGGGGAATTGCTATTGTCTTCCCTCCTTTTCTTTTTTTTTTTGTCTTTATGGGTTTATGCTTTTTTCCCCTTTCCTGTGATTTTAGTAGGTTTCAGGAGGAATTACTGGTTAACAGGCATGTTCAACTGCAGTGGTTATCCAGAAGTTTTATCATTAAAGCTGATTCTGGGTTTTCTATTCCTTGCAGTTAAAATAATCTTGATTTGACGGAATTGCAATAGTATTTACCCACAGAAATATTTTATGATTTTTAATGAGTACATCGTATTTCCTCTTATGGAATAAATATGTAATTATTTAATCACTCTTGAAATATTTGAGTGACTTCCAATTTCTTTGATTTTTGAAAATAGAAGTAAAAAATTTTAAAAAGTTTACAAGAATTATACAATTTTTCTGCAATTTTTTAGTGTTATCAAACATCTCAAACTGGGCACAGTGGCTCACGTCTGTAATCCCAGCACTTTGGGAGGCCAAGGCAGGAGGATGCTTGAGTTCGGGAGTTCAAGACCAGCCTGAGCAATATAGTGAGACCCTCATCTCTACAAAAAACTTATTTATTTATTTATTTATTTATTTATTTATTTATTTATTTATTTTTGAGACAGAGTCTCGCTCTGTCGCCCAGGCTGGAGTGCAGTGGCCCGATCTCAGCTTATCGCAACCTCCGCCTCCCGGGTTCAAGAGATTCTCCTGCCTCAGCCTCCTGAGTAGCTGGGACTACAGGCACAAGCCGCCACGCCTGGCTAATTTCTGTATTTTTAGTAGAGGTGGGGTTTCACTATGTTGGCCAGGCTGGTCTCCAACTCCTGATCTCCAGTGATCCCCCCATCTCCTCCTCCCAAAGTGCTGGAATTATAGGCATGAGCCACCGCGCCCGGCCTCTACAAAAATTTAAAAATTACCCAGATGTGGTGGTGCATGCCTGTGGTCCCAGCTACTTGGGAGGCTCAGAGAGGAGGATCGCTTGAGCCTGGGAAGTCAAGACTGCAGTAAGTCATGATCAGGCCGCTGCACTCAAGCCTGGGCAACATGAGTGAGATCTTGTCTAATTAAAAAAAAAAAAAAAATCAGCTAGTCACAGTGGCTCACGCCTGTAATCCCAGCACTTTGGGAGGCCAAGGCTGGCGGATCACTTCAGGTCAGGAGTTCGAGACCAGCCTGGCCAACATGGTGAAACCCTCTCTCTACTAACAATACAAAAATTAGCTGGGCGTGGTGGTACATGCCTGTAATTCCAGATACTTGGGAGACTGAAGCACAAGAATCACTTGAACCCAAAGAGGCTGCAGTGAGCTGAGACGGCACCACTGCACTCCAGCCTGAGTGACAGAGACTCTGTCTCAAAAAAAAAAAAAAAAAATCGCAAGAATATTTATATCAACTTATGCTCCTACCCTCAGAGGAGGAGAGTATCAGTATTTTCACACTCAAAACAGCAGGCAGTACTTATATTGTCTTATTTCCTAATTACATTCATTTGAAAAAATTCAGAAAAATAAAAAGCCATGACCTCACCATCCAAAGATCTCGAACATTATCATTTGGAGTGCATCATTCCAGACGAGTCTCTATACTTTTTTTTTTTTTTTTTTTTTTTTTTGAGATAGGGTCTCACTCTGTCACCCAGGCTGGAGTGCAGTGGCGCAATCATGGCTCACGTGTTCCTCCCACCTCAGCCTCTTGAGTCGCTGTGACTGCAGGCACGCACTACCACACCTGGCTAATTTTTAAAATTTTTTTGGAGCGAGAGAGTCTTGCTCGTTTGCCCAGGCTGATCTAGAAATCCTGACCTCAAGCCGTCCTCCCACCTCGGCCTCCCAAAGTGCTGGATTACAGGCATGAGCCACTGCATGTGGCCCACATTGTTCTTGAGGGAGTGTTTTGGCGTTTAGTTGTTTTTTCCTTGCTGGACATACTGTTTTTTATTTGCTTTGTTCACTTAACAATGGGTTTTGGACATCTTTCCATATCAGTATATCGATCCAATCATTTTCAAAGCTCTGTACATCATACTTTGCTTAACCCACTGCTATTGATGGGCATTTAAATTGTTTATATTTTTTCCTAAATCCTTATACACACAGCTTGGCCGTTACCCAATTATTTCCTTTAGATAAATAAAGAGATATACTTCTTGGTTAAAGGATGTTTACTTTTGTGAGTTTTCAACACGTTAATATGTACCACTAAAGGTAGAAAAAAGTGAGGCCAGTGACAAAGCAGGTCTTGAGCAGAATCATTTGATCTGCAAAACTCAGTTCTTGGACTTTTGATTTATATGAGGTAATGATTTACATTTTGCCTATTCTGGCAAAATCTGACATTTGTAATTTCAAATTCTTTCTAAAGTGAGACATTTCACTTAACTATACCTGTATTAGTATTTCAGTAACATAAAGCTCAGATTTCAGCTGTGATGGGAACTGCAAAATGGTATGATTCATGTGAATGCTAACAAATCATTCAAAATTTAGGAAGTTTGCATCTGTTTTATGTAGCTATGTTTAAATTATGAATATGGGTTAATATTTGGAGTATTCTTAGCCTAATGTATTATATTATATTGCATCTGAAGGCTTGAATTGACATGAATTAACCTATACATCTTTAAATATTTGCAAAATTATATTTTATATGAGTCAGTAATAAATGACCATATTACAATTCAGAAGCTGAAAAGTGTAAGGAGGGTTGCCATGGGAACCTTAATGTGATATTCCCTTGCTTTCATTTAAATTTCATTTTTAATATTGCATTAACATTTTTGCATTTAATGGATAGATATTTGAATTAATATTGAAGTGCTCTTTCTAATATAAATAAAATATAAGAAATGAAAATGTGATTTTTCTTCCAATGAACAAATGAACATATAATCCAAGATCTTGTAGAAATAACAGCACTTGAGTTTTAAATTATTGGATTCCATTCATTTATTTTGAAGTTTCTTAAAGGATCTTCTTTAAAGATTCAGAAATATTTATGGATAGTCACATAATTCATGCCTTTAACATTTCAAATATGATTCAGAATTTCCTGAAGGCTTTTTGGGGGTAATTCACTGTGCCAAAGTTGATTCTTCTGTATTTCTGACTGGCTGACCTCTCATGTCACTTCTACCTCTCCAAGCGCATATTGGGGTAATGATCATTTATAGGGTGATACGCTTAATCTTACTTAAAACAAAATACAGATTACCAAATACCGGTTTGTCTATTTAAATCTTCTATATAAAAATCTAACTTATGCCAGAGATAAATTATAGGGTATTACTTATGGATTCTTGCCTATAAGAAGTATTCATACATAAGGGTATATATGAATAGTGCACTGAAAACATAAATAGCTACAATGTGTGGACAACAGAATCTGATCGCAAGCAGCTCTTGGATGTCGGGAGCCTTGCTATCTTGCTGATGTGGCGTAGCCCACTGGATGTGCGACTGTGCAAGCTACTTAATCTCATGGATAAGACAAAGAGTCTGAATTAGGATCACTAGCTTCTTTTCTACTAAAGCATTCGCTAAATGAAATTTGGAAAATTATGTATCCCCTTACATGTTTTGACTTAACATTCAAACTTTCATTCGTAAGTATTTAATTTATGGCATATTCACATTTTAAAATAAAGCATTTATTTGAAATATCCAATAAAATCTACATATCACAGCAGTTTGATACCCACCATACTTTTTTTGTTTTGTTTTGTTTTATTTTTTGAGAAGGAGTCTCGCTTTGTCGCCCAGGCTAGAGTGCAGTGGTGCCATCTTGGCTCACTGCAACCTCCGCCTCCCAGGTTCAAGTGATTCGCCTGCCTCAGCCTCCCGAGTAGCTGGGACTACAGGCTTGCACCACCACGTCCAGCTAATTTTTGTGTTTTTTGGTAGAGACAGGGTTTCACCATGCTGCCCAGCCTGGTCTCGAAATCCTGACCTCAACTGATCTGCCCACCTTGGCCTCCCAAAGTGCTGGGATTACAGGCATGAGCCACCACGCCCGGCTGCACCATACATTTTCTAAAATACAAAAATAAAGCTCCATGATTCTACCTATGGGAGGTACCTGGAGTGGTCACATTCACAGAGACAGGAAGCAGAAGGGGGGGAGCAGGGGCTGGGGATGGTGCTGGAAACTGCAGAATGATGTGAACATACTTCACACACTGAGCTGTACACTTCTAAGTGGTGAATGTGGTAAATATTACATGTATTTTACCACAATGTTTTTACAATTAAAAATTAATTATAAAAGTAATGCTTGTACTTGTCAGAATTTTTACATAATTCCTAGTTTCATTCATTTCTATTCCATTCCTATTCCCCAAAGAGTTTTAATCTGATATAATTGTGCCTTTTATATTTGAAAGTCCTTTATTGACTTTGTTGGCCCAGTCACAGGTCTCTGTAACAAATATGTGCATTTAAATGTAAATTTTCTCCCCAGCCCAGGCAAGATAGCAAAACCTTGTCTCTATAAAAAAAATTTTAAAAAATTAGCTGGGCACAGTGGCACATACCTAGAGTCCCTGCTGATCAGGAGGCTGAGATGGGAGGATCACTTGAGCCCGGGAAGTCCAAGCTGCAGTGAGCTACGACTGCAACATTGCACTCCAGCCTGGGTGACAGAACCAAGACCTTGTGTCAAAAACAAAAAAAGAAAGGAACCATTTTCTCCCAGGACCTTAAGACTCCAAATACTAAGTAACTGAGTAATTGTAATAGCTACTAGGAGGACACAATTCATCAAAACAACCTAAATGTTTCAGATATTGATAAATAATGGGTAACAAAAAGCAAAATGTGTCAGAAACGTATTTCTTAATAAGATCTGTCAGTTAGGTCTAAATAGAGTAAGTACATAATAGGACTGAATGAATGAACATAATTAGCTGATCCGTAACCTCGGGAAGGAGACTTGCCTCAGTTCAAAAATAAATATGGATTTTAATATTCAACAAGCTAAAAGTTAATGAAACTGTAACATTAACACAAAACATTAACTTACCTTGAGTTTATGTTCCTTTCACTTATCTGTCAAAAGAAAACATGGACATTTTCACGCTTCTTCCTTGCAGTCGGTCAAAATATGCAACTGAGACACAAGTGAACGACCATAATCGTCAAGTTCTTTCCCATTATCAGGAACTCTGAAATTACAGAGAAAATGCATTTTGTAAGAAACTGGCATTCCCCAAAATGTTATCTACACATATTGAGTATTTTAATTATTGGATGGATAGATGCTTGAATGGATGGGTGGGTGGGTGGGGTGGATGGAATAGATAGCTGGGTGGCTGATAGATAAGTGATAGATAGATAGTAGATGATACAGATAGATGATAGATTGATACATAGATAATAGATAGATGATATAGATAGATTGATACATAGATGATAGATGATAGATACAGATAGATGACAGATTGATACATAGATGGTACAGATACATAGATTGATACATAGATGATAGGTAGATGATAGATAGATAATAGTTAGATATATAGATGATAGGTGCTCAGATGATAAATAGATGATAGACAGACAGAATCACCAAGCATGGCCATGTCATTGCCTGGATAAAGCCTCCACTGCCTTCAGTCATTTCCACTCACCCCTCTTTGCACACAGTATTCTCCCCATAAGCGATGCATTCTCAATAATCAGAGATACTAGGTCACTAAGGGAACTGTTCTTTTCTCCACTGGCCCACTGTATAAAGACAGCCCACCTTTAACCTATGAGAGGGGAAAACATGAAACTCTACTATGGCTTCATGGTTCTTTGATTCAAGGAATCCTCACAGACATCAGTGTTTTAAATTGATCCCCTTCTCCCTGCCACCCCTTATTTTTGGTGCTCAAAAGATTCCACCTCCAACAGCAGTGTGCCGTAATAAGGTCTGGTATGGGTGGGAAAAAGCCCTCTCGGGTAAAATGAGGATTTCCTGTGATGCTCCCATGCCCACCGATAGCTGTCAATAAGGAATTGAAGCAGTCGTGCCAGGCAAGGGCAAGGCAGTGAAGGGTTCGGATCCCTTGCAGATGAAAGTCTGGATCCCCTCAGCTGGTAAACGAGCCAGACCAGCCAAAATTTTGGCTGAAAGTGGGACAGCCTGGAATGGATGGTGAGAGGGAGATAACAGACACCAGTTACGGGCTGGGAGCCGCTATAGCGGCAGGGACTGGATCTGGGTATGCCTGGGAGATGGCCACGGCCACTACTGTTAACACTACGCTTTCATTTGTTCTTGTGGGGAAGCAGTGAGAGCACTCTTCTCCTGTGACAGCTGGATATCATAAGAGGAAGTGAGTAGACTGGAGTGGTACAA
Source organism: Papio anubis (assembly GCF_008728515.1). Classification (NCBI taxonomy): domain Eukaryota; kingdom Metazoa; phylum Chordata; class Mammalia; order Primates; family Cercopithecidae; genus Papio; species Papio anubis. The sequence continues at coordinate 6,652,651 of NC_044979.1, forward strand.
AGGGTTGACTGTCCCACCCAGTGTTTATGTGCCAACCAAAATTCACATGGCCACGCCCATTTCACGCCCTGCCTCTCCACACCGCAGTCTCTCAGCTTCCACACTGGACCAACATTGCATGGCTCACGTTCCTCCCTTGGTTGTAGAACCAGTCCTGCTTGCTGCCACCACTGCCCTGCAAATAAGGACTCTCGAAGACAATAAAAGCCAATGCCTGTGCCTGCCCACCGGTCATCCAGGGGCCCTACCTCCCCAATAGCTGCCCAGAGTGGCGAGGTGACACATCCTGAACGTTTAGGGGACTGATCTCCCTGTAGGGCTGACCTTAACTAAGGAGAGTCAGGAAAAGAAGACAAGAAGCGTGGAAGTCATTTTCTTCTTCCTGAATGCAGTGTTTCCTATGACGTCACTGCGGACACCCCATGAGACCAGGCAGTCAGTTGAGCGTGTTGAGATGCCATGACCCAGTCATGCAACCCTGTGGATCCGCCAACACACCTGGCTAATTTTTGTATTTTTAGTAGAGTCAGGGTTTCTCCATGTTGCCCGGGCTGGCTTTGAACTCCTGATCTTAGGTGATCTGCCCACATCAGCCTCCCAAAGTGCTGAAATTACAGGCATGAGCCACTGCACCCGGCCTATTTCTTTGCTTTTTCTCTTTAAAACTTGCTGTGTTTTGATGACCTTTACATATAGTCTTTGTACTAATGTCTAATTATTTTCATAAGGTAAATTCTTAGTATTGAAAATGCATTTCTAGAAGTTGTGCCAGTTTATATTCCTATACTGTATATGAAAACATTAGTTTCTTTATACACTTGCAAGCCACGAGTATTACCTCTCCTGGAAAATCTTGGTCATACTCCTGTGTTCAAAATGGCATCCATTTTGCTTTCCATTTCTTTGGTTAATAGCATTATCACATACAATTTTCAATGTGCATTGGCCATTTCTATTTGTTTTGTGAACTGTCTACAACATGGGTCTCTTTATCTTTTTTTATTTTTTATTTTTGAGACAGAGTCTCGCTCTGTCACCCAGGCTGGAGTGCAGTGGCATGATCTAGGCTCACTGCAAGCTCCACCTCCCAGGTTCATGCCATTCTCCTGCGTCAGCCTCCTGAGTAGCTGGGACTATAGGCGCCCGCCACCATGCTTGGCTAAGTTTTTGTATTTTTTTTAGAGGAGATGGGGTTTCACTGTGTTAGCCAGGATGGTCTCGATCTCCCGACCTCGTGATCTCCCTGCTTTGGCCTCCCAAAGTGCTGGGATTACAGGCGTGAGCCACCACCGCCGGCTGGGTCTGTTTATCTTTTCTTTTTCTTTTGAGATGGAGTCTCGCTCTGCTGCCCAGGCTGAGGCAGGAGAATGGCATCTCCTGCCATTTATAGGCGTTAGTCACCGAGCCTGGCGGTATCTTAGTATTTTTATCTCAATCTATCACTTGTCTTTGTTTATAGTATCCTGTTAATATGTTTTTCTACATAATTAGTATCATTTTGAGAAAAAATTATTACAGCAATTCTTCATTTATTCACAGTCATTCCTTTTAGAGAATTTTCTGGTCAAATGGGTATTAAACACTTCAAGACCCAGCTCAAATGTCCCTTTCGCCATGAAGTCTTCCCTGACTTCCTCTAACTCAAGCACCACTTAATCCATCATCCATCCCGTGTTCCCACGTGCACACTTAGCACTTCATTCACACTTTGTTGTATGAAATATGTTTACCAAGATATTTACCCTATTATAAGCTTTTTGAAAGCAGGAACAATATCTCATTTCTATGAATACAACCCAGGACCCTACACAGAGCCTATATTCAATACAAGGGCTTGATTTGTTCTTTAATTACCAATGCTTTTAAATTTTTGAATACTTTTGAGAGAAATATTTCTGGATTATGTGTTTGCATACTTTTTTTTTTTTTTTTTTTTTTGAGACAGGGTCTCACTCTTTTGTCCAGGCTGGAATGCAGTGGTGCAATCATGGCTCACTGCAGCCTTAGCCTCCAGGGCTGAGGTGAACCTCCCACCTCAGCCTCCAGAGTAGCTGGGACTACAAGCGCATGCCCCCATGTCCAGCTAAGTTTTTTTTTTTTCTCTTTTTGAGACAGAGTCTCGCTCTGTCACCCAGGCTGGATTGCAGTAGTATGATTTCAGCTCACTGCAACCTCTGCCTCCCGGGTTCAAGCGATTCCCCAGCCTCAGCCTCACGAGTAGCTGGGATTATAGGTACCTGCACTACACCTGGCTCATTTTTGTATTTTTAGTAGAGATGGGGTTTCACCATGTTGGCCAGGCTGGTTTCAAACTCCTCACCTCAGATGATCTGCCCACCTCGGCTTCCCAAATTGCTGGGATTACAGGTGTGAGCCACCGCGCCAGCCTTGTCTGGCTAATTTTTTAATTTTTTGAAAAGATGAGGTTTCACCATGTTGCCCAGGCTGCTCTCAAACTCCTGGACTCAAGCGATCCACACGCCTCAGCCTCCCAAAGTGCTGATATTACAGGCATGAACCCCCTCGCCTGGCTTATTTACATACTTTTTTTTTGAAACGGAGTCTCATTCTGTTGCCCAGGCTGGAATGCTATGGTGCTATCTTGGCTCACTGTAACCTTCACCTCCTGGGTTCAAGCGATTCTCCTGCCTCAGCCTCCTAAATAGCTGGGATTATAGGCGTATGCCACTAAGCCCGGCTAATTTTTGTATTTTTAGTAGAGATGGGATTTCACAGTGCATACTTGTCAAGTAGAGTTTACTGAAAAACAATTTATAATTTTTAGTAATTGACACGAACATATAAAGATGATGGATAGGATTCTGCTATAAGATGCTGGTTTACAAGGCTATAGGCTATAACTAAAAGGGCCTAGATGCTTATAGATTATGTATTTCTTTATAATGGCATATCTCTGCTGCTATATGACTATGGCTAGCATTCTCCAGATAAGTAAAATTATTAGGATTAAATCTAAAACTGGACTTAAATACGCTTTAAGTTTATAACTAGATTGGCTCTCAACTGGGTTCCAGGTCATTGAGGCTGCATGTAGGTGACCTCTGCAGCCATTACCGTTCACTGGAATATTGTTTTTGCCCTACTTCTCTGAGTCTGGTCATTACTTCAACTGTTTCCTGAAACTGCACAGGATGAGTGCCTCTCCTGACCATGTTCTTCTCTAGCTGGTCCAGTGTCATCTTCATCGTAAAGATCTGCATACTATTCTAATATGATGCTGGACCTTCACCATTGCCTTTTGAGGGCCTCCTCTCAATGTCAGAGAAATTATTCAAAACTTGGAAGGAGGCACACAAGATTCCTAAGCAATACAGTTTGGGTATTTGTCCCTGCCCAGATCTCATGTTGAAATGCGATCCTCAGTGTTGGAGGTGGGGATTGGAGGGAGGTGTTGGGATCATGGCGGTGGATCCTTCATGAATGGCTTGGGCTAGCCCCTTGGTGGTAAGTGAGCTTGTGCCCTGAGCTCACAGGAGACCTGGTCATTTGAGAGCATGTGGCACCTCCCCGCTTCTCTCTCTTGTTCCTGCTTCCCCATGTGATGTGCCCACTTTCCTTTCTTCTTCTACCTTGACTGGAAGTTTCCTGAGGCCTCCCCAGAAGCAGAAGCCGCTATGCTTCCTATGCAGTCTGCAGCTCCCTGAGCCAATTAACCTAGTTTCTCATCAATTACCCAGTCTCAGGTCCTTCTTTACAGCAGTCCAAGGACAGCCTAATAGTCTAGGTGTTCTTTCAGTGCACCGCTAGGCTTGTTCCTTTCACTGACTGTCTAATAACTGGCTTGACAACTCTGTAGGTGCAGAGGTTAACCTGTAGGTTCTTGTCCAGTTAGAGATGGAAGTAATTTCCTCCCACTGGGAAAGAGAACCCCAAAGGTTGTGGCTTGTGGCCCTGTATGACATTAAATAGTTTTATATCTAACCTACTGATCATATAAAGAATCTAACATTTCAGCCAGGCACAGTGGCTCACTCCTGTAATCCCAGCACTTTGGGAGGCTAAGGTGGGTGGATCACAAGGTCAGAAGTTTGAGACCAGCCTGGCCACGATGGTGAAACCCCATCTCTACTAAAAATACAAAAGTTAGCCAGATGTGGTGGTGGGTGCCTGTAATCCCAGCTACTTGGGAGGCTGACGCAGAGAATTGCTTGAACCTGGGAGGCGGAGGTTGCAGTGAGCTGAGATGGCACCACTGCACTCCAGCCTGGGTGACAGAGTGAGACGGTAAAAAAAAAAAAAAACTAACATTTATTTATTACATTGGTATAAATACCTACCTACTCAAATTCCTATTTGAACTAGTCTTTTACCATTCCCTTATTAACTAATAAATTCAATAGAATGTTTGACCACATGTTCATTTTATATCTATTTCTTGTTGTTTTGAGACAGGGTCTCACTCTGTTGCCTGTGCTGGAATACAAAGGCATGATCACAGCTCACTGCAGCCACAACCTCCTGGACCCAGTGGTCCTCCCACCTCAGTGTCCAGAGCAGCTGGGACTATACGCATGTGCCAACACACTTGCTAATTTTTTTTTTTTTTTAAATCTTTTGTAGAGGTGGGGTCTCGCCATGTTTTCCAGGCTGGTCTTGAACTCCTGGGCTCAAATGATACACCCACCTCAGGCTCCCAAAGTGCTAGGATTACAGGAATGAGCCACCACGCCCAGCCTCATTTTATATTTGTATGAGATCATGTTTTTCATCTTTTGAAAGTGATTTTTTAGTCTACTGTTAGAGACCTCTTCTTTTAAATTTAGCTTTCAAGTAGGTTAGGTTGCTTGAGAAACAAAAAATCATGCTGCTGCTACTACTATAAAAGCCAACTGGCAATCATATCCCAGACTTCTTTCCCTCTTCCGCTGTTGCATACTTTCTCTTCTTGTAACCTAGAAAATATAGGCTAGAGAGCTTCACCAGATAGTTCTTTCAGTTAATCCATCTGCCTGCAATATTTATGAAGCCCCGTGTGTGAAGAGCACGGCCTGGAGTGCATAGTAAACACGTAATTAAAGCGGTGGGGGAGAGGTTGCTGTATAGCTTCATGTTATTGTTTTCAACTAGAATTGTGCTTGGCCAAAGGAGAAGGGGAAAAAAATCCTTAAGAATAATAAAACGAAGTTAATACATTAGCATTTTGGCCAAGTAAGTGGACAAAGCTCCCTGCCATGTTAGCTAAGTTATCATGTGACATCGTTGTGTCCCCATCTCAATCTCCTGTCGAACTGGAGGAGGGACCTGGTGGGAGGTGATTGGATCATGGGGGACAGATTTCCCCCTTGCTGGGTTTTTTGTTTGTTTGTTTTTGAGACAGAGTTTCGCTCTTGTTGCCCAGGCTGGAGTGCAATGGCACAATCTCGGTTCACCCGCAACCTCCGCCTCCCAGGTTCAAGCGATTCTCCTGCCTCCGCCTCCTGAGTAGCTGGGATTACAGGCACCCGCCACCACACCCAGCTAATTTTGTATTTTTAGTAGAGATAGGGTTTCTCCATGTTGGTCAGGCCGGTCTCGAACTCCCGACCTCAGGTGATCCGCCCACCTCAGCCTCCCAAAGTGCTGGGATTACAGGCGTGAGTCATCGCACCTGGCCTCCCCCTTGCCTTTCTCATGATAGTGAGTGAGTTCTCATGAGATCTGATGGTTTAAAAGTGTGTGGTGGCCAGGCACAGTGGCTCACGTCTGTAGTCCCAGCACTTTGGGAGGCTGGGGTGGGCGGATCATTTGAGGTCAGGAGTCCGAGACCAGCCTGGCCAACATGGTGAAACCTTTTCTCTACTAAAAATACAAAAATATAAAAATACAAAAATACAAAAATTAGCCAGGCCTGGTGGCACACATCTGTAGCCCCAGCTACTTGGAAGGCTGAGGTGTGAGAACTGCTTGAGCTCAGGAGGCAGAGGTTGCAGTAAACTGAGATCATGCCACTATACTCCAGCCTGGGAGACACAGCGAGACCCTTTTTCCAAAAGAAATAAGAAATTAAGCCGGGCGCGGTGGCTCAAGCCTGTAATTCCAGCACTTTGGGAGGCCGAGACGGGCAGATCATGGGGTCAGGAGATCGAGACCAGCCTGGCTAACACGGTGAAACCCCGTCTCTACTAAAAAATACAAAAAACTAGCCGGGGGACGTGGCGGGCGCCTGTAGCCCCAGCTACTCGGGAGGCTGAGGCAGGAGAATGGCATAAACCCGGGAGGCGGAGCTTGCAGTGAGCTGAGATCCGGCCACTGCACTCCAGCCTGGGCGGCAGAGCGAGACTCCGTCTCAAAAAAAAAAAAAAAAAAATTAAAAAAAAAATAATAATAAATAAATAAATAAAAATAAGTCCGGGCCTGGTGGCTCACTCCTGTAATCCCAGCACTTAGAGAGGCCAAGGCAGGCAGATCACCTGAGGTCAGGCGTTTGAGACCAGCCTGGCCAACATGGTGAAACCCCATCTGTACTAAAAATACAAAAATTAGCCAGGCGTGGTGGCACGTACCTATAATCCCAGCTACTGGGGAGGCTGAGACAGAAGAATCGCTTGAACCCAGGAGGCAGAGTTTGCAGTGAGCCGAGATGGCACCATTGCACTCCAGTCTGGGCAACAAGAGTAAGACTCCATCTCAAAAGCAAAACAAAACAAAACAAAAACCTTTTTTCCTCGTAAATTATCTAATCTCAGGTAGTTCTTTATAGCAGTATGAGAACAGACTAATCCATCACCCAAAACGATCACTTTCTTTACAGGATGGCTAATACCCTAGTATAACAGATTTGGACTTTAGAATCAGACCTCAGATAAGGGAAGGTCATCAGAAAACCTTTCTTTTGCGAAAAGCATCACGAGTACCATGTCTGAGGGAGAGTATGTCACTCAAGGCGGCCACTGAGTCTATCATTTTGCTCCACCTAGGTTGAGCTTCAAGGCCCAGCTCAAATCCTACATGTTCTGTGATGCTTTCCTGATCATCCTGGGCCAGAGTTGGCTTCTGACTTGTCTGTATCCTTCATTTAAGACTTATATTTTTATGTGCATGTACTTTTTCTCCCAGCCCAGACTGTAAATCCCTGGAAAACAAATTCTGTATCCTCTGCTTGGATATCTTCCCCAGTGTTTGTTATACAGTAGGCACTCAATAATGAATGCCTGTTGGTTGGTTCATGTGAGCTGGTTACTCCTGGCCAGTATTGGTAGAAAAGAAACTATAGTCTGACCATTTTGAAAGATAATCAAATTCATTGGTAAATGATATAATTTCTTTCTCTGGATAATCTTGAAGCAATTAGTACAGTCCTCTGTATAGCATTTTTTCAGCCATCCACACCCATTATTATTGTTTTCTTTATACAGTATTGTCTTAAAATTGAAATTGCATTTACTTAGCAGACAGCTTCTGAAACTATTCTTAAATCGTCAATGTCGTATTTAAATTTGATTCATCTAATGAAGAACAGAGTGCGCACAGAATAAGAACACATATAATAGGATGTATTTTACATTTGGCTGAATGAAACATTGAGTAAAGCAACATGCCTCATTTCTCATGGTAGCTACTCGTGTTAGAATCTAAAAAAGTCTCATTAGAGTGTTAGTGTAGAGACTAACCTTAGCCTAGGGTAATAGCTAGATTATTTCCTCATTTGAGGACAGTCTGTCTCTATCACAAAAACTGAGGTTTCATTAAAATATATATATGTGTGTGTGTGTGTGTGTGTGTGTGTGTGTGTATATATGTTCTTTGGCCAGGCATAGTGGCTCACGCCTGTAGTCCCAGCAATTTGAGAGGCCGAGGCAGGAGGACTGCTGGAGCCCAGGAGTTTGAGATCAGCCTGAGCAGTATGGTAAAACCTCGTCCCTACACAAAATAAAAAATTAGCCAGGCATGGTAGCACACACCTGTGATCTCAGCTACTTGGAGTCTGAAGGATGGCTTGAGCCCAGGAGGTCAAGTCTGCAGTGAGCCAAGATTGTGCCACTGCACTCCAGCCTGGGTGACAGAGCAAGACCCTGTCTCCAAAAATGAATAATTTAATTAAATAATATAAAAATATTCTTCATAACATATGTCTTAGTACTTTGCTTACAGGACTTATTAAATACTCCTTGACTGAGTCTTGAAGACCAGCTGTGAGCTAACACAGGGACAGATAGCATAAGGAACCACTTTACTCTATGCCATCATGAGCCTGTTCCAAGTACTTCCCAAGTCCAAGTGCATTTTAGAGTGACTCTATTATAGAGTCCTAAGTAAGGCAAGACCATTAGGACACAAAACGGTAAAACTCTTGTTTTCTACTAGTGCTTCTCAAACTTCATGTGAATACAAATTACCAGGTGACCTCATTAAATGCAGACTTTGATTCAGTATCTGGGGCGAGGCCTAAGATTCCACATTTCTTTTCTTCTTCTTTTTTTTTTTTAAGATGGAGTTTTGTTCTGTCACCCAGGCTGGAGTGCAATGGGGCGATCTTGGCTCACTGTAACCTCCACCTCCCATGTTCAAGCAATTCTCCCATCTCAGCCTCCCAAGTAGCTGGGACTATAAGCACCCGCCACCACGCCCAGCTAATTTTTCCACACCCAGCTAATTTTTGTATTTTTAGTAGAGACAGGGGTTTCACCATGTTGGCCAGACTGGTCTCGAACTCCTGACCTCAGGTGAGCCACTCACCTTGGCCTCCCAAAGTGCTGGGATTACAGGCACGAGCCACCACCCTGGCCGAGATTCCACATCTCTTTTTTTTTTTTTTTTTTGAGACAGAGCCTCGCTGTGTCCCCCAGGTTGGAGTGCAGTGGCATGATCTCGACTCACTGCCAGCTCCGCCTCCCAGGTTCACACTATTCTCCTGCCTCAGCCTCCCGAGTAGCTGGGACTACAGGTGCCTGCTACCACGCCCAACTAATTTTTCGTATTTTTAGTAGAGACGGGGTTTCACCGTGTTAACCAGGATGGTCTCGATCTCCTGACCTCGTGATCTGCCTGCCTCAGCCTCCCAAAGTGCTGGGGTTACAGGTGTGAGCCACCGCGTCCGGCTGAGATTCCACATTTCTAACAGGCTCCCAGGTGTCGCTGAAGTTGGCCTGGGATTGCACTTTGAGAATTCTTGCCTTAGAGAATCTGGGATTCTCAGACCTCTCAGGATTGCCCTAGATCTACCCTATTCCCGAAGCTCTTTTTCTCTTTCTCCTCTTCATGCTCTGGCGCATGAGGCTATTGGGCCTGCTCCCTACCAGGCATCCCTGTTACTTCCCCAACACAAAATAGAACTCAGCCCCTTCCTTTCCAATAATAATTTCTTTGTGATGAAAAAACAGGACAAGATTAGGAAGTGACATGTTACATGCTCCACAGACGTGAACTCACTACATTGGAGATTATTCCAGCCAACAAATATTGGGACTTTTACATTACAGGCAAGGATTTACCTGTGGGCCTCGGTGGCATTTCACAGCAGTTATAAAGATGAAACACCTGGCTGAAATTCTATCCCACTATATACATACATATATATATATATATATTATTTTTTTTTGATGGAGTCTTGCTCTGTCACCCAGGCTGAAATGCAGTGGTGTGATCTTGACTCATTGCAACCTCCGCCTCCTGGGTTCAAGCAATTCTCCTGCCTCAGCCTCCCGAGTAGCTGGGACTACAGGTACCTGCCACCACACCCAGCTAATTTTTTATTTTCAGTAGAGACAGGGTTTTACCATGTTGGTGAGGCTGGTCTCAAACTCCTGACCTCAGGTGATCCACCTGCCTCAGCCTCCCAAAATGCTGGGATTACAGGCGTAAGCCACCACGCCTGGCCTAATTATTATTATTATGTTTTAAACAGAGTCTTGCTCTGTTATCTATATTATCTAGGCTGGAGTGCAGTGGCCTAAGCTCAGCTCACTGCATCCTCTGCCTCCTAGGCTTGAGTGATCTTCCCACCTCAGCCTCCCAAGTAGCTGGGACCACAGTCATGCACTACCATGCCAGGCTAATTTTTAAATTTTCTGTAGAGACAGGGTTTTGCTATGTTATCCAGACTGGTCTCAAACTCCTGAGCTCAAGCCATCTACCTGCCTTGGCCTCCCAAATCCCAGCTCACCTGCTGGGATTATAGGTGTGAGCCACTGCTCCCAGCCTGAGAACTATTTCAATAATAATTATCTAAAGGATAAAACTGGGACACTCATAGAAATATACATAAAATAAACACATGTCAAATATTTTACTAAACTCACGGCTTCATGAGAGAACCAATAAGATGTTATAACTGGTTCAAAGAGAAGTCAAATAACACACATATACAGGCAGTCAAGAATGCAGAAATAAATTTCCTAACAGTGCAAAACTGGTTAGTATCCCACAAGGCAATAATCAATTGCATCTCCACCACCAAAAAAGTTCATTTCCATTTCTCTGGACAAGTTATTTGTATTTCTACCTTTTTTTTTTTTTTAACAATTTATAAAGTTATTAAATAATTCAAGTAAAAAAAAAGCCTGAGATACAAAAAAAAAAAAAAAAAAATTAAGAAAAAAGAAAAAGAAAGCCTGAGATAACCTTGGAGGATGTGTTAGGCTGTACACCCATTTTAGAGTGTCACATTTTTGCTGGCTGTCTAATCCTTCTTCCTTTGTCACTGTTCCCCCCATGAAAGTGGCAATCTAGGAAACAAAATTTGGTCTTCCTCTAAAATAGGTTCATTTTGGACATGCCACAGGCAAGGAAGAGATAACTTCAAGGTCTTTCTACTTCAGGGCCATTCACAAGCTTCCACCTTCCAAATATTCATTGTCCAAGACAAAGCTTCTCCTAGTTTCATATGTATCTTCCACGGCTCCACTTCTCTCCAGTTACTACTATGTGTAGTTAAGGATGATTTGTCATGTAAACAATTGCAAGATACTACATATGCATTATTTTGTAATCTACCCCTCCCAGCACCAAACAACCTTCTGAGAACAGTGTCCTCTTTTAATATTTGACAATCTGAGATTCAGAGATTATGCTCTCTATCCAAGAACATAAACAAATGAGTTTAGTTAAAATCAAAAATACAGGGCCAGACGCGGTGACTCATGCCTGGAATCCCAGCACTTTGGGAGGCCGAGGCGGGCGGATCACCTGAGGTCAGGAGTTCGAGACCAGCCTGACCAACATGGAGAAACCCCACCTCTATCAAAAATACAAAATTAGGCAGGCGTGGTGGCGCATGCCTGTAATCACAGCTACTCAGGAGGCTGAGGCAGGAGAATCACTTGAACTCGGGAGGCAGAGGTTGCAGTGAGCTGAGATCATGCCATTGCACTCCCGCCTGGGCAAGAAGAGTGACTCCATTTCAAAAAAAAAAAAAATCAAAAATAGATCTGTTTTGGTCTAGGACCCTCCCTCCCAGAAGAACTTGGTGGTTGTCTTAGTCTATTTGGGCTACTACAGCAAAATGCCATAAACTAGGTGGCTTACAAACAACAGAAATTTATTTCTCACAGTTCTGGAGCCTGGGAAGTCCAAGATCAAGGAACTGGCAGGTTGGATATCTGGTGAGGGCCTGCTTCCTGGTCCACAGATGGAGCCTTCTCGTTGTAACCTCACATGGTGGAAGGGGCAAGGCTGTTCTCTGGGTTCTCCTTAAAAAGGCACCAGTGGCCAGGCACAGTGGCTCACGCCTGTAATCCCAGAACTTTGGGAGGCCGAGGTGGGTGAATCACGAGGTCCAGAGTTTGAGACCAGCCTGACCAACATGGTGAAACTCCGCCTCTACTAAAAATATGAAAATTATCCGGACGTGGTGGCATGCACCTGTAATCCCAGCTACTCAGGAGGCTGAGGCAGGAGAATCGCTTGAACTCGGGAGGTGGAGGTTGAGGTGAGCTGAGATCGTACCACTGCACTCCAGCCTGGGCTACAGAGTGAGACTCCGTCTCAAAAAAAAAAAAAAAAAGGCACCAATTGCATTCAGGAGGGCTCCACCCTCGTGACCTAATCACCTCCCAACACCCCCACCTCCAAATACTATAACATTAGGACTTAGGATTTAACATTCAAATTTGGAGGTGGTCACAAACATCTAGTCTGTAGCAGCGGTCCACTCTGACTGGACACAAACTTCCGGGCTAGACGTAAGCATTGTTTGCCAACATATGGCCTGTGTTGGTTCTACCCAAGTGGCCATTCTGAGTTCTGTTACTGAGACAATTTCCAGAAGCACACACCCAAAGAGGCTACTTCACTACATTTCCAGTGTCAGTGCAGGGTGGACACTGCAGCCAGATTCCGCCCTCTTGGCTCCTCTCAGACTCACCTCGTGTACTTACTATTTCTGAAGTAAACGAGAAGCAAATTTCACTCACCCAGAAGCATCTGAAGGGCTTGATCCTGTGTGAAGTGAGATTTGTAGGGAAGCTGAGCCCCTCACATCCCAGCTCTAAATAGACAGTGGATGTTACATCTATATATACTATTCAATATACATACTATCAAATATGTATACTATATATACTATCAAAGTACATATATAATATACACTATATACCAAATATATATATCTATATATACTATCAAATATATACTATATACCAAATATATATATACTATCAAATATATACGGCCGGGTATGGTGGCTCAAGCCTGTAATCCCAGCACTTTGGGAGGCCGAGACGGGCGGATCACGAGGTCAGGAGATCGAGACCATCCTGGCTAACACGGTGAAACCCCGTCTCTACTAAAAAATACAAAAAACTAGCCGGGCGAGGTGGCGGGCGCCTGTAGTCCCAGCTACTCGGGAGGCTGAGGCAGGAGAATGGCGTGAACCCGGGAGGAGGAGCTTGCAGTGAGCCGAGATCCGGCCACTGCACTCCAGCCTGGGTGACAGAGCGAGACTCCGTCTCAAAAAAAAAAAATATATATATATATATACACATACACATACACTATATACCAAATATATATACTATCAAATATATACCATATATATCTATATATACTATCAAACATATACTATCAAAGTATATATAATATATACTATATATCAAATATATATCTATATATACTATCAAAATATACTATTTTGTCTTCTGCAGTTTGAGTAAATATATTTTTGGAAGGTATTCATCTAATCATTTGTCCATCTATGTCATTACTCTATCCATCCATTTATTTACTTTCTATACATCTATACTGAAAATAATAATCCCATAAACTGAATTAACCAAATTACATTTAGATTTTTGCATTTTATTTAAGGCTGATTTTAAGAGACACTTTCAAGGAGAGGTGACCAGGGTGTTTAGAGGTTCAGAAACTTCCTCATCTGAAGAAAAGCTGAAGGTTAACTAACTTTAAAAAGACAATAATAAAGAGAGAATTGATGCCTGGCCTCAAATATTTGACAAATTGTTTAATACAATATGGATTAGATAATTTATATACTTTCAGACTGTTATTAATTGGAGGCATAGTTCAGGTCAAAATGAACTCTTCACAATTCAAACTACCTAGGATCAAATCTGTTGCCTGGGGCCGAGCGCAATGGCTCATGCCTGTAATCACAGCACTTTGGGAGGACATTGTGGGCTGATCACTTGAGGTCAGGAGTTCAGGACCAGCCTGGACAATATGACAAAACCCCGTCTCTACTAAAAATACAAAAATACAAAAAAAAATTAGGGCGTGATGGCTCACGCTTGTAATCCCAGCACTTTGGGAGGCTGAGGCAGGCGGATCACGATGTCAAGAGATCGAGACCATCCTGGACACCATGGTAAAACCCCGTTTCTACTAAAAACATAAAAATTAGCTGGGCATGGTGGTGTGTGCCTGTAGTCCCAGCTACTCGGGAGGCTGAGGCAGAAGAATCGCTTGAACCAGGAAGATGGAGGTTGCAGTGAGCCAAGATGGCACCAGTGCAGACCAGCCTGGCGACAGAGCAAGACTCCATCTCAAAAAAAAAAAAAAAAAATGCCAGGCATGGTGGCATGCACCTGTAGTCCCAGCTACTCGGGAGACTGAGGCACGAGACTTGCTTGAATCTGGGAAGCAGAGGTTGCAGGGTTGCAGTGAGCCGAGATCGCACTACTGCACTCCAGCCTGGGTGACGGAGCCGAGATTCTGTCCCCCCCCAAAAAATCAGTTGCTTGCATAGAAAGTCATGAACCTTTTTTTTTTGTTTTTTTTTTTTTTCTGAGACAGAGTTTTACTCTTGTTGCCCAGGCTGCCGTGAAATGGCACGATTTCAGCTGACTGCAACCTCCGCCTCCTGGGTTCAAGAGATTCTCCTGCCTCAGTCTTCCAAGTAGCTGGGATTATAGGCATGCACCACCACGCCCAGCTAATTTTGTATTTTTCGTAGAGACAGGGTTTCACCATGTTGGTCAGGCCTGTCTCAAACTCCTGACCTCAGGTGATCCACCCGCCTCAGCCTCCCAAAGTGTTGGGATTACAGGCGTGGGCCACTGCGCCTGCCCAGAAGTCATGAGTCATTCTGTCACCAGCAGAAATGAAAGGATTTTGTGTCTAGGATGTTTCGGTATGTCTTCATGGATTGGGAAGTTGACCTCACTGACATTAGATAACGTCCAAATATTATAAGATACAATTTGTCTTACACAGAACATGAGATTGAAAAATAAATCCAATCCATTGAGAAGATTTCTGGAATAAGGCGGTGAGAAGATCTGCAGACCCTCTTTCTAATGAAACAACTTTAACTGGTGAAAATTACTTTTGAAAAAACCACTATTTAAAGTCTTGGCCCGCACCTGGCACGGTGGCTCACGTCGGCCTGCCAAAGACTCCAAACAGCATCCCTATCTGCCACCGACACCTCAAGCACCACTGCATCTGTTGGGTCATATGGCCCAAGTGGCAGATCCAATGGTGCCTGCCTCCAGCAGCCTGGACCTGCTGCAGAGCCTCCTGTTCTGGACCCCACTCAAAACTGCTGGCCTTTTGGATCACTTAATAAGTGGGCCGGAGTAACACACCCAAAGGAGGCATGTGTTGTCTCCAAATCCACACAGGCCCGCTGGGTGTCATGCCCTTTCTTGGCAGAAGGAGGGACCAAATGCAGCAAATTAACCTTCACCTAAAAGCAGTCTCTGGACAGGCCCACACCACTGGACCCCTAGACATTTCACTGCCGTAGGCGGTCCCTGAATTTTAGTCAGATTGATTTCCCATGCTCTGGCACTCAAATGTCTCACCAATGAGTCCAGTGTGTTTGCTACATCTCACTCCTGGGTCCAGTCGGCACAATGTCATCCATCTAGTGGACAGGTGACATCTTGCGGAAGAGAACAGCGATCCAGATCTCTGCAAACAGTGGAGTTCGATTTCCATCCGCCCCCATCCCAGCCATCCTGCTGCCTTGGCGACCGCTCCTCCCCAAGGTGCCGCAGGGGCCTCTCTCCTACTCCCCACACCCCCATTTCTGAGTAGCCACAGGGGCTGGAGGCTTGTTTTTACGGGGTAGAAAGTTGCTGGTAGGCGAAGACTGTCTGAGGCAGGAGGGCAGGATGACGCCAGTGCGTGGCAGAGACCAGCCAGACAAGACCAGGGAGCCGGCGTCCCGCTGACACGTGTTTTCCCTGGGGACAGGACTCCCCCGACTGCCTCCTTGCCCGGCCCTGGAGTTCTAGCTTGGGGGAGGAGTGGCAGGAAACGAGGGTGGGAAGGCCTGAGCCCTTCGGTTTGGGGTCTGCCGCCTGTCAAGAAGCGGGGATTATCGAGACCATCCTGGCTAACACGGTGAAACCCCGTCTCTACTGAAAAATACAAAAAACTAGCTGGGCGAGGTGGCGGGCGCCTGTAGTCCCAGCTACTCGGGAGGCTGAGGCAGGAGAATGGCAGGAACCCGGGAGGCAGAGCTTGCAGTGAGCCGAGATCCGGCCACTGCACTCCAGCCTGGGCCTTGCCTGCGCACCTTAAGGTTCAGCTGCGCGATTCCGCACTGCTGCCTGAGAGCCGGATTGCCTTTTGTGACCTCTTTTTTAAGGAAGGAGTCATGGTTGCCAAGAAGGATGTGGCCACATGCTTAAGACCCGGAGCTGGCGGACAGGGGTGTGCCTAATCTTCACATCATGAAGGCCACGCAGTCTCTCAAATCCCGAGGCTACCTGAAGGAACAGTTTGCCTGGAGACATTTCTACTGGTACCTTTACCAATGAGGGTATCCAGTACCTCCGTGATTGCCTCCATCTGACCCCGGAGATTGTGCCTGCCACCCTACACACCACAGCCGTCCAGACATTGGCAGACCTCGGCCTAAAGGTCTGGAGGGTAAACGACCTGCAAGACTCACAAGAAGGGAAGCCAACAGAGATACCTACAGACGGAGCGCTGTGCCCCCTGGCACCCACAAGAAAGACAAAAGCTGGGGCTGGGTCAGCAACCAAATCCCAGTTGAGAGGTGGATTTGGTCGTGGACGTGCTCAGCCGCGTCAGTAAAATCGGAGAGGATTATTTAGCATTGAATAAACTTACAGTCAGAAAAACTTTTTAAAAACCTCTGAAAACAAGATTATGACACAAAGCCAAGCGTGGATATATCCCTGACATAGGACACTGAAGGTATATTGCTGGCCTTGCCGGCTGAAGGCAAATTGCTTCTGGTGGGCCTTACGGACAGGAATGGAGAAAAAGGCATTTGCCTAATCAATGGCTGCACACCAGGTACCAGGAGACGATTAATTTACTCAAGCAATGAAACCACATCTGGTGCAGCAGCTGCAATTAGAGTCACCACTTGGTTAAGCTCGCGATAATCCACTCTCATTCTCTAAGATGCATCTGTCTTCTGCACAGGCCAAATGGGAGAGTTGAATGGGGATGTGGTGGGAATCACCACCCCTGCGTCTTTCAAGTCCTTGATGGTGGCACTCATCTCCACAGTCCCTCCAGGGATGTGATATTGTTTTTGATTTACTATTTTTCTAGGTAGAAGCAGCTTTAATGGCTTCCATTTGGCCTTTCTCACCGTAATAGCCCTCACCCTACCAGTTGGGGCCAATGTGGGGATTCTGCCAGCTGCTGAGTATGTCTACACCAATTATGTATTCTGGCACCGGGGAAATGACCGCAGGATGCGTCCAGGACCCACTGAAGTTGGACCTGAGCTAAAACTCCATTCATTACCTGAGCTCCGTAAGCCCCTACTTTAACTGGAGGACCCCAATGATGTTTTGGGTCCCCTGGAATCAGCGTCAGCCCAGAGCCAGTGTCCAGTAGTCCCCGAAAGATCTGATCATTCCCCTCTCCCCAGTGCAGTTACCCTGGTAAAAGGCTGGAGGTCTCCTTGGGGAAGGATGGGAGAAGTATTAACCATATAAATTGTCGGTAGTGTAGTGGGGTCCTTCCTCAAGGGGACCCGGCCTCCCCTTCATTCCAGGGTTCTGAGTCTATAGACTGGTTCAAGTCTGGAATTTGATTGAGGGACCGTGATTCTCTGTTTTTATAACTCAAAATTAGTCTTTTTTCCACTCGACCGCAACAAAAGACTAATTTGAGTACAAATTAAGTAAGAATGCAATAGGCTGCCTATCAATTTCACTTCTAGGAACACTGTGATTAATTAGCCAATGCCAGAGCTCTACACCAGCCAGACTACTCTGATTGCTGCTTTGCCTCTGCTGTCCATTATGGTAACTACACCCATTATGGTAACAAACTTGCCTTTGACAGTTGAGTGCTGCCACTTGGCCCCTGCCACTTCAGGATCCAGTTATTCCCATTGCATTTAAACTTTCGGATTGAGTGACTGCAGTTCCCACTGTAAGATCTGACACACAGAGAAGAGCCATCACAGAGCTCTTCAAGGATGCAGGCGCTCCCCTCACAAATCTGTTTCACAAAGCACTGGTCAGGGGTATGTCTTCTGAGCCTCCCAGCAGGGATGAGTAGATCTAAAGTGACTAATCCACTCCACCATCCCAATCTCCCTAAGCCCTTGGATCCCTTCCTCTACATTAAACCAAAGGAGATCAGGCACTTCCAGCTTGTTCACAGTGGGCCATCTTTTGACCCACATTTCAGCTAACCAGCAAATAAACTATTAGAACCTTTTTTTTTTTTTTAACTCCCTGAGCTACAACATTAAATGCAGAATCCCTGCTTAGTGGGCCCATACCGAAAAATTCAGCCTGATCCAACTTTACATTCCTTCCACCACTATCCCACACCCTTGATATTATTCCCATGCCTGCTCTCCAGATTGCTGCTTATAGAAATTAGAAAACTCCAGCAGTTCTTTTCAAGTGTAGTACACCTTGTCATGGGTCACACTCTGAACATCACCTCTAGAGGCCGGCCCACGGGACTTTAGTTAGAGGTCTAGAAACAAACAGGGGTGTCGGGTAGGTCCTGAGGAGAATCAGCATTGTCTTGACCCCAGCTTCATCAGGGTCTTCCCACATATTCCCATTCCAAGTTGCAGCGTCCCGTTCTTTTCCAATCAATGCCCTCACTTTAACAGTAGACACCTGCTGGGCATGGTGGTGGCTCACGCCTGTAATCCCAGCACTTTGGGAGGCTGAGGTGGGTGGATCACCTGAGGTCGGGAGTTCTAGACCAGCCTGGCCAACATGGTGAAACCCCATCTCTACTAAAAATACAAAAATTAGCTGGGCACGGTGGCACACACCTGTAGTCCCAGCTACTCGTGAGGCTGAGGCAGGAGAATCACTTGAACCTGGGAGGTGGAGGTTGCAGTGAGCCAAGATTGTACCACTGCACTCCAGCCTGGGTGGTAGAACAAGACTTTGTCTCAAAAAATAATAATAATAAGGTAAAATAAATAAATAAAATTCTTAAAAGAAAACATAGCCTAAATCTTTGTGCCCCTAGATTAGACAATGGTTTTTGTTTTGTTTCGTTTGTTTTTTGAGATGGAGTTTCGCTCTTATTGCCCGGGCTGGAGTGCAATGGCGTGATCTCAGCTCACTGCAACCTCCGCCTCCCAGGTTCAAGCGATTCTCCTGTCTCAGCTTCCTGAGTAGCTGGGATTACAGGTGTGCACCACCACGCCCGGCTAATTTTGTATTTTAGTAGAGATGGGGTTTCTCCATGTTGGTCAGGCTGGTCTCAAACTCCCGACCTCAGGTGATCTGCCCGCTTCGGTCTCCCAAAGTGCTGGGATTACAGGCGTGAGTCACCATGCCTGGCCGGCAATGGGTTTTTAAATATATGACACCAAAAGCACAAATATCAAGAAAAAATAAAGTAGACTTTATCAAAATTGAGACTTTTTGTGCTTCAGTAGACACCATCAAGAAAATTAAATGACAACTCACTGAATGGGAGAAATATTTGCAAATTATCTATTTGATAAGCAACTTATATCTAGAATATACAAAGAACTTTTACAATTCTATAAAAACATAAATAACCCAATTTTTTAACTGGGCAAAGGATCTAAATAGACATTTCTCCAAAGAGAATATGCAAATGGCTAATACTCCCATGAAAAGATGCCCAGCCGGGCACGGTGGCTCACACCTGGAATCCCAGCTCTTTGGGAGGCCATGCCGGGTGGATCACGAGATCAGGAGTTTGAGACCAGCCTGGCCAAGATGGTGAAACCCACCTCTACTAAAAATACAAAAATTAGCCAGGCGTGGTGGCAGGCACCTGTAATCCCAGCTACTCGGGAGGCTGAGGCAGGAGAATTGTTTGAACCCAGGAGGCGGAGCTTGCAGTGAGCCGAGATCACACCACTGCAGTCTAGCCTGGGTGACAGAGCAAGACTCCATCTCAAAAAAAAAAAAAAAAAAAAAGTAAAGGATGAGCTTTGAATTAGAAATTGATAGAATCAGGTTCTCAGACCAGCCCTGCTGTTCATCAATTGTGTCATCTCCAGCAGATCACTTTCTTTTCCTTCTTCACCTCTTATTGACCAACACAGTAATAAGTAGTACATGTCTTCCTTTGGATCAAATGACAAAGTATAGGTTTTGAGCATAGAACAATGAGATTTGTTTTCTTTTGAAGTTTGTAAAACCAGCCTCCTTACTTTATAATCAGGCTATTTTATGAAAACACTAGGCCGGGCGCGGTGGCTCAAGCCTGTAATCCCAGCACTTTGGGAGGCCGAGACGGGCGGATCACGAGGTCAGGAGATCGAGACCATCCTGGCTAACATGGCAAAATCCCGTCTCTACTGAAAAAATACAAAAAACTAGCCGGGCGTGATGGCGGGCGCCTGTAGTCCCAGCTCCTCGGGAGGCTGAGGCAGGAGAATGGCGTAAACCCGGGAGGCGGAGCTTGCAGTGAGCTGAGATCCGGCCACTGCACTCCAGCCTGGGCGACAGAGCGAGACTCCGTCTCAAAAAAAAAAAAAAAAAAAAGAAAACACTAAAAAAACATATACTTTAAACAAGTGAATTTGCAAGTCACTGACAAAGTCTCTTCTCCTGATGGCTTCCTGAGCTCTGTCGCTGAAATTCATCAGTCCCTTTCGGCTTCCTGCATGACCTCACCCTGTTCAGCAGCACGGAAGAATAGTAAGAATTTACTCCCATTAAGCAATCTCCTAAACAAAAAGTGGTTTGATAGGCAGTAACCTCAGAGACATAACTGTACAGTGAAATCCAGACCATTTCCACAGGCATCTCTTCTGTGCCTGTCTGCAGCACTTACTCTAAAAGAAAACACTGGTGAAATTTTAAGGATTTCTCTATAATGTGGTAATTGGCATTTGAAATTGTCTTAAGTCTACATTGAAAAGTCATATGGTACTACTTTGGGAAAATATGAATTGACGTTTTAACAGAAATGCAGTTTCAGTGTTCCTCTAACACATACATACAACTTAAATGAGTGGTGGGTGCCAGGCCTGCTTTTAATGAATGAATCATTTGCAATGAACCTGATTGTGAACCCAATGCCTTACAAAGCAAATGCTTTAAGTACTTAAACAGGTTGTTCCAGATTATATTTGAGGTCAATAATAAGAACACATTTCACTTTAATTTTTAACTTTACAATAGTTTTACTTCAATCGTGTTCAGATTTTTTTTTTTTTTTTTTTTGAGATGGAGTCTCACTTTGTCACCCAGGCTGGAGTGCAGTGGCGCGATCTCCGCTCACTGCAACCTCTGCCTCCCCAGTTCAAGCAATTCTCCCGCCCTCAGCCTCCCCTGTAGCTGGGACTACAGGCACTCACCACCATATCCAGCTAATTTTTGTACTTTTAGTAGAGACGGGGTTTCGCCATGTTGCCCAGGGTGGTCTTGAACCCCTGAGCTTGGGCAATCCATCCACCTTGGCCTCCCAAAGTGCTGGGATTCCAGGCATGAACCACCGTGCCCGGCCCCTGTTCAGAATTCTTGCACTTGTAGTGCAAGAGGGACAAGAATCTACCTCTGCACAAAGTTGCAAAATAATACTGTGCTTCTTTTCTTGTCTAATTTTCATAAACTCTTAACAATAGGCATGTTATTTCTGGAGAAACAAAATCACAGTTTGAATTGAATATAATCTTTATATATAATCTTACAGAGGGACTTTTTGTTCCTGAACTCCTGATAAGAACTTTCTATATGATCCATGTCCAACTTGTGCAACTTATCTAAAGGAAGTTCACAAATGTATTTTCTCAAATAATACAATACATACTTCATTATAATAGCCCTGAATTTCCAAATAGGTTGAAAACAAAACTCCTTGTGAGTGAGAGGGGTAGTTTTTAAAAAAAATTCAATTAAGTGAGAAAATTTGGTGGTGGTGGTGGTGGGATTAGAAATCCTCATTTTGTTTTATTTTGTTCTCATAAGCATTTTAAATTGTCCCTCCGGAATCATGTTGTTTTTGAATGTGCACGGATGGTAGCATTCTTTCAGGTAAGGGCCAGGTCTTACTCATCTTTGTTTTCTCAGAAACCAGCGTATCACTGTTTGAAATAATTGCCATGAAAACTGCCCTTCTCTCCGGTGTGTGGTCACAGTTTCTAACTGACAGGGATCTGAAGTACGGATTTTCAGTAGCTACTTACGAGTCACTACGCTGAGTCTGCTCGTTGCAGAAAACTGCCGGACTCAAAGCTCAGCTAAGCCCCCTTGCTGAGCTGCACCGAGCTTTACAGAGCAGCCCTGTCTGCACTGACCTTGGCCTCTGCCACTCTCCCAGGACACATGGTTTGTTTCTCTGAGAAGCAATTGTCATAATGCCACGCTGGGCAGAACAGGCTTCTTCAGCGGTAGACCACAATCAGGAGGAAAGGAACGCTATCCCCCTCTATGGGGGATAGCGTTTCACCGGGTGGTTTTCCAGGGACGGTGCGTTGGCAGCACCCACCGTGGGGTGTGTTGGCAGTGTTGGCGGCACCCACCCTGGCCGGGCCTGTGCCTCTGCAGGGCTGCGCCCTCCCCAGAAGGCAGTCCCTCCCGCCAGCCTTTCCCTAATGGATTTCCATTTCTATCGATTGGGGACTTAGACGCCGGCAAGCAATTAGTCCTCATCAGGCAGCAGGAGTTTCCTAAGGGGACTGCCAGCTAGTCTAATTGCTGGCAGCTGTGGGGACGCTCAGCTGCCAGGGACAGGCTGTTAACCCCCAGTGTCCCAGGCTCCAAACAGTCTCCTGACCTAGCACAGTTCCTCACTGTGGCATGAGTTTGGACATGGCTGTTCTTTATCTTGGAATACTCTGTTGAGAGATTTCCTTTACTCTTCAAAGACACTTTGAGATAAAATGTGAAGTGCTCAACCTTGCTCTTTAGCAGGAAAATACCTCAGAGAGGAAAAAGCAAAGCAGGATTTACAAATGGTTTCCAGGCCAGCGTGGTAGCTCACACCTGTAATCCCAACACTTTGAGAGGCGAGGCAGGTGGATCACCTGAGGTCAGGAGTTCAAGAACAGCCTGGCCAACACGGTGAAACCCCAACTCTACTGAAAATACAAAAATTAGTCTGGACACCTGTAATCATAGCTACTCAGGAGGCTGAGGCACAAGAATTGCTTGAACCTGGTAGGTAGAGGTTGCAGTAAGCCAAGGTCGCACCACTGCACTCCAGTCTGGGTGACAGAGAGAGACCTTGTCTCAACAAAAAATTTTTTAAATTGTTTCTATTATGGAAATTCTCAAAAACTCACAAAAGTAGGATAAGCCCCTATATACCCCATATATACCCCATATAGCTGTCCATCAGCGAATTCTCTACCTTCCGCCATTCTTTTTGACCTATTCCCCCCACCTCCACCTTTTTCTTTTTACTAGAGAATTTTAAAGCAAATACCAGACGTATCATTTTACTTATAAGTGCTTTAGTGTGTCATTCTAATATAGTTTAATACAATTATTTTTTGAAACAGGGTCTTGCCTTGTTGCCCAGAGTGAAGTGCATTAGAGTGCAGTGGTTTGATCATGGCTCACTGCAGCTTCAAACTCCTACGCTCAAGCAATCCTCCTGCCATGACCTCCTAAGTAAGTAGCTGGGACTACAGGCATGCACCACCACCCCCAGCTAATTAAAAACATTTTTTTTGTAGAGACACAGTCTTGCTATGTTGCCAAGCCTGGTAAAGATATTTCAAAAATAACCATAACATAATTACTACACCCCCCAATAAACAATTCCTTAATATCACCCATTATTCAGGCATGTTCACATTTCCACAATGCCTCAAAAATGTCTTTTCAATGAAAAAATGGCCAACATCATTCGTCATCAGAGAAATGCAAATTAAAACCACAATGAAGGCCAGGCACGGTGGCTGATGCCTGTAATCCCAGCACTTTGGGAGGCCGAGGTGAGCGGATCATGAGGTCAACAGATCAAGACCATTCTGGCTGACATGGTGAAAGCCCGTCTCAACTAAAAATACAAAAATTCGCTGGGCATGGTGGCGGGTGCCTGTAGTCCCAGCTACTGGGGAGGCTGAGGCAGGACAATTGCCTGAACCCAGGAAGCAGAGGTTGCAGTGAAGCTGAGATCACGCCACTGCACTCCAGCCTGGGCAACAGAGCGAGACTCTGTCTCAAAAACAAAAAACAAACAAACAAAAAAACCAGACAATGAAATATCATCTCACCCCAGTTAAAATGGCTGTCATCCAAAAGACAGACAATAACAAATGCTGACGAGGATGTGGCAGAAAGGGCGCCCTCATACGCTGTTGGTGGGAAGGTAAATTAGTACAGTCACTATGGAGAACAGTATGGAGGTTCCTCAACAAACTAAAAATAGAGCTACCACATGATCCAGCAATCCCATTGCTAGGTATATACCCGTGTATTACTCTGTTCTCACACTGCTGATAAAGACATACCCAAGACTGGAAAGAAAGAAGGTTTAATTGGACTTACAGTTCCACATGGCTGGGGAGGCCTCAGAATCATAGTTGGAGGCAAAAGGCACTTCTTACATGGTGGTGGCAAGAGAAAATGAGGAAGAAGCAAAAGCAGAAACGCTTGATAAACCCGTCAGATCTCGTAAGACTTATTCACTACCATGAGAATAGCATGGGAAAGACCAGCCCCCATGATTCAATTACCTCCCCTTGGGTCCCTCCCACAAGACGTGGGAATCCTGAGAGATACAATTCAAGTTGAGATTTAGCTGGGGAAACAGCCAAACCATATCAACCCCAAAGAAAGGAAATCAATGTATCAAAGAGATATCTGCACTCTCATGTTTATCGCAGCACTATTTACAATAGCCAAGGTTTGGAAGCAACCTAAGTGTCCATTAACAAATAAATAAAGAAAATGTGGTACATGTACACAATGGACTATTAGCCAAAAAAAAGAATGAAATTCTGTCATTTGTGGCAACATAGATGGAACTGGAGGACATTACGTTAAGTGAAATAAGTCAGGCACAGAAAGACAAATTGCACATGTCTCACTCATATGTGAGAACTAAAATTTAAAACAAACTCATGGGGATAGAGAATAGAATGATGGTTACCAGAGGCTGGGAAGGGTGGTGGTAGGTGTAGGAGGGGAGTGAGGATGGTTAATGGGGGCAAAAATACAGTTAGAATAAATAAGATCTAGCACAACAGGTGACTACACTAAACAATAATTTATTGTGTTTATACACACACGCACACACATACACACATATTTTGAGATGGAGTCTTGCACTGTCACCCAGGCTGGAGTGCAATGATGCGAGCTCGGCTCAGTGCAACCTCTGACTCCTGGGTTCAAGTGATTCTCCTGCTTCAATCTCTCTAGTAGCTGGGATTACAGGTGCCTGACACCATGCCCAGCTAATTTTTTTTGTATTTTTAGTAAAGACAGAGTTTCACCATGTTGGCCAGGCTGGTCTCAAACTCCTGACCTCAGGTAATCCGCCTGCCTGGGCCTCTCGAAGTGCTGGGATGACAGGCATGAGCAACTGTGCCCAGCCCTATTGTATATTTTTAAATAGATAAAAGAGTATAATTTTCCATGTCGCTAACACAAAGAAATGATAAATGCTTAAGGTGATGGATACCCCACTTACCCCGATGTGATTATTACACATGGTCTACCTTTACCATCACATGTGCCCATGAACATATACACCTATTATGTACCCATAACAGTTAAAAATTAGGCCGGGTGCGGTGGCTCACAACTGTAATCTCAGCACTATAGGAGGCCAAGACAGAAAGACTGCATGAAGCCAGGAGTTCCAGACCAACCTGGGCAACAGAGGGAGATGCGGTCTCCACAAAAAAAAAAAAAAAATTAGCCAGGAATGGTGGCGTGCACCTGTAGCCCCAGGAACTCAGGAGACTGAGGCAGGAGGATCACTTAGACCCAGAAATTCAAGGCTGCAGTGAGCTATGATCGCTCCACCACACTTCAGCTTGGGCAACAGAGCCAGACTCTGTTTCTAAAAATAAAAGACCAAACACCTAAAATAATTAAAATGTCTTTTCAGTTTGTTTGTTTTTTGGGGGATGGAGTCTTGCTCTGTCACCCAGGCTGGAATGCAGTGGCTCAATCTCCGCTCACTGCAACCTCTGCCTCCCAGATTCAAGTGATTCTCCTGCCTCGGCCACCTAAGTAGCTGGGATTATAGGTGCCTAATACCACATCCAGTTAATTTTTTGTATTTTTAGTAGAGACGGGGTTTCACCATGTTGGTCAGGCTGGTCTTGAACTCCTGACCTCAGGTGTCCGTCCACCTTGGCCTCCCAAAGTGCTGGGATTCCAGGCGTGAGCCACTGCGCCCAGCCTTTTCAGTTTGTTTGAATCATCATCAAATCAAGGTCACCCTGAACTTAGTTGTGATTGAATGACGAGGTCGTCATTTGTCCTACACAATTTTACAGTCTAAATGTGTCAGATTATATCCTCAGTGCTCTTTTTTTCTTTTTTTTTCAGATGGAGTCTCCCTCTGTTGCCCAGGCTAGAGTGCAGTGGCGCAATCTTGACTCACTGCAACCTCTGCCTCCCGGGTTCAAGCGATCCTTGTGCCTCAGTTTCCCAAGTATCTGGGATTACAGGCACCCGCCACCACGCCCAGCTAATTTTTGTATTTTTAGTAGAGACGGAGTTTCACCATGTTGGCCAGGCTGGTCTCGAACTCCTGACCTCAAGCGATCCACCTGCCTTGGCCTCCCAAAGTGCTGGGATTACGGTCATGAGCCACCGTGCCCGGCCACCTCACAGTGTTTCTTTATGTGCTCCTTTAGCCCCCATATTTTCTATAAACTGGTAGAAAAATCTAGACCATTCATGACAGTTAGGTTTGATTTTTTTTTTTTTCCAGGAATACCTTGGGCCAGGCATGGTGGTTCACACCTGTAATTCTGACACTTTGGGAGGCCAAGGTGAGAGGATCACTTGAGCCCTGGAGTTCAAAACCAACCTGGGGAATAAGACAAAACCCAATCTCTACACAAAATACAAAAAATTAGCCAGACCTGGTGCCACGCATCTGTGGTCCCAGCTACTCAGGAGGCTGAGGTGAGAGAATCGCTTGTGCCTGGGAGGCAGAGATTGCAGTGAGCCAAGATCGTGCCACTGCACTCCAGCCTGGGTGACACAGCAACAAAGAAATGCAAAGAACAAACAAAAAACCCAAGAATACTTTATAGGTAGTGCTGTGAACTTCCTTTTGCTTTTTATTCAGGAGGCACAAAATCTCTCACTATCCAATAATGTTAGAACTGATCAAAGAGTCCAAATGTTGTCAGCCTGACCCGTCTATTCTAAAGTTCCCTATTAACATTTCACCCAATAATTTTAGCAGATATTGATCATCAGTGGCTAGAATGATTTTGTTAGGGTTTACTAAACGGTAGCATTCCAGTGTTTTCATTCCCGTGGCATATATTAGCTGCAGCTCTTCTGCAGAGAACTCCCCCATCATGTTTGGAAGGGCAGGATAAATACTTGATTCCTTCCCTTTATTGATATCAAATTAATGAGTTGATTCCTTAAGTACCTTTAACTATGAAAATATTTTTGGAATATCATTATGAACTCATGGATTTTTGTACGTTCGATGTGTTTCAATTTTTGCAGTCCTACTTTCTAAAACTAAAGTTATCCCACGTTTATTCAATAATAGCCTTTTCTACCGGGCATGATGGCTCACGCCTGTAATCCCAGCACTTTGGGAGGCCGAGGTGGGCAGATCACTTGAGGCCAGGAGTTTGAGACCAGGCTGGGCAACATGACAAAAGCCCCTCTACTAAAAATACAAAACAATTAGCCGGGCGTGGTGGCGGGCGCCTGTAGTTCCAGCTACTCGAGAGGCCGAGGCAGGAGAATCACTTGAACCCGGGAAGCGGAGGTTGCAGTGAGCCAAGATCATGCCACCACACTCCAGCCTGGGTGACAGAGCAAGACTCTGTCTCAAAAATAATAATAATAATAATGATGATAATAAAAGAAAAAATAATCGCCTTTTCAAATTTGTTCTGTTAGGACCCCTACTCCTTTTTTTTTTTTTTCCAGCTGTGACTTCAGATAGGATCCAAAGAGAAGTTTACAATCTCTTCTATGGGTTTTACCCAAAGGGTAAAGAAGCTTTACCCTTATGTGTTAGCCTCTTAAAGCATTGCATCAGCCTTAACAGGGCCCAGGAAAGGGTCGTGTACCCTTCTGATTTGCCCTACTAGTCTTTGACATTTTTCTGTCCCGTGCTTGGAATAATAGTTTTCCAAGGTGCCATGTTCCTTTCAGTAGAACTGGGAATTACGATGTTCCTTGCTAACAGATCGTCATTGCTTCTTGTCCAGCTTATTATGTTTAAGGAGATGAAGTGAACCTGTATTAAATTCAGTCTGGTATCAGTATCCTACAAATGTAAATACATCTGCACCCATCTTAAACTGCTTCCTTCCTGCCCCAAAGGAACCAGAGTCTAAAACATGCTTTTGATGTCTTTACTTCCATTATCGCCTCACTCTCTCCAACCTTCAGCCTCATCCCCTCTGAGGGTGAATCAGAGATGCCCACTACTGCCTCCTGGTCCCCTATCTTATCTCCTCAACTGGATTGAAAGCTTTGGGACAGCAAGAATGACCTTTCTTACTCATTTTGAATCTTCCACAATGCTGAATACAGAGTATGTCCTCGCTAAGGTTGCAACTGAATTATCACAAGTCGCTGGCCATGCCACATACTTGGTGGTGACATGCTTTCTCTGCTCTTCATCAATCCCTCATCCAGGCACTTTTTCTCCAACATCAAAGAAGCTTCATCCCGCAACCGATTCATCGAAATGGAATAAAATAAAGCTCTGATTGGTTCTGTTCTGAAGAAACCATGCATTAAGGAAGAAAAATCGTGCCTGGAAGCGCTGTCAGCTTCATTACAGGCTCCGCAGTCAGCCACGTGGGAGGGCAGTCGAATCCTGGAGAAGGAGCGGGTTAATGAGCAAAACCCCTCCCGTGGCACACTTGAGCCCCCCCCACACACGTGGTGTTCTCAGAAGCCACACGATGGGGGAGATCTTTTCTCAGTTCCTTAATATTTCAGAAACAATATGCCACTACCAGTTTCTCATCTTTTCTAACTCTCTGAGGAAGATGACTTCCGAGAACCAAATAAGAGGTCCATCTAGTAAGGCAGAGTGAGCTCAAGAAAAACCCTGTGCACGCCCAAATGGTTGTGGATGCCGTCTCAGCAGTGGGGAGACCTCAGGAGAAGCAGGTAAAAACAGTACTGGTCCTCCGCACGGGAGGCATGGACCCCAGAAAGGAGCTTCAGAACTAACCCCTGTTCATGCTTCTTCATTGAGTTTCTACTCACATGCTTTGCCCATTGGCTATCTCGGTCTTTGTTCTGTAGTTGAAGTAGTTGAAGTCTTTACACACTAAGAATATTATATCAGCCTAGCCAGGGCATTTGGGATTCTTAGGGTTGAATAAACTACCCAAATTAGCTTAAGAGGGAAATTGGCCAGGCATGGTGGCTCATGCCTGTAATCCCAGCACTTTGGGAAGCCGAGGCAAGTGGATCACCTGAGGCCAGAAGTTCGAGACCAGCCTGGCCAACATGATGAAACCCTGTCTCTACTAAAAATACAAAAATTAGCTGGGTGTGGTGGCTGGGGGCCTGTAATCCCAGCTACTAGAGAGGCTGAGGCAGAAGAATCACTTGAACCCGGGAGGCAGAGGTTGCAGTGAACTGAGATCACGCCACTGCACTCCAGCCTGGGTGACAGAGTAAGACTGCCAAAAAAAAAAAAAAAAAAAGAAAGAAAGAAAGAAGAAAAGAGGGAATTCACTGACCCATAACTGGAAGCCCAAGAGTAGATCTACACTCAGGTGCAACAGGATCCAGGGACCCTACCAATAACTCAAACCTTTCTCTCCATTTACCTTTCACCTTCCCTCATCTCTGTTAGACTTGATGCCATCCTTCTGCAGTTAGCTTTTCCTTCTGTAGCCAGAATCATTGGTGGCCACAGGACACCTCAGTCCTTCAAGCTTTGTCAACCCAAAGGTAAGGTCCATTCTTCTTGAACTCCAAAGCCAAAAAGAGACTCTCCTTAGGGAAAGGGGAAGCTGAACAACCTAAAAAAGCAGATGCTCAGTACACTATTAACCCTTTTAGCATATATGTGAACTTCCTAGACCTCAGTTTCTCCATCTGTAAAATGGAACAATAATAATACCTACCAGTAGTTGTTAGATAATGCATGTAAAACACCTAGCACCATTCCCAGCACATCATAACCCCTATATTCATGCTGGCTCTTGTTTTTTTTTTTTTTTTTTTTTATCATTATATGCCTTTCCTAGATGGTCATCTTTTCATTTTACTTATGATATCTCCCACTAAGTAGAACTTAAATTTTTTTCTGTGACCAAATCTAAAAATATTGTCTTTATGGCTTCTGGATGACGTCTTGTGTAGGAGTGACTTCCCTACACCAACGTTACAAAAACATCCTCTTACATCTCCTTCTCTAGTATTTTTATAGTTTTATTTACTTATTTATTTATTTGAGATGGGGTCTCACTCTGTCGCCCAGGCTGAAGTACAGTGGTGCGATCACAGCTCACTGCAGCCTTGACCTCCCCAAGTTCAGGTGATCCTCCCACCTCAGTTTTTGTATTTTTAATAGAGACAGAGTTTCACCATGTTGCCCAGGCTGATCTCGAACTCCTGGGCTCAAGCAATATATATTTCCTTGGCTCAAGCAATATATATCTGGCTCTTCTTCCACAAGCTATTTTTCCAAAACCATTTGTTTTGTTTTGTTTTGAGACAGAGTCTTGCTCTGTAGCCCAGGTTGGAGTGCAGTGGCACCATCTTGGCTCACTGCAACCACCACCTCCCAGGTTCAACTGATTCTCCTGCCTCTGCCTCCTGAGTAGCTGGGATTACAGGTGCCTGCCACCACGCCCAGCTAATTGTTGTATTTTTAGTAGAGATAGGGTTTCACTATGTTGGCCAGGCTGGTCTTGAACTCCTGACCTTGTGATCCGCCTGCCTCGGTCTCCCAAAGTGCTGGGATTACAGGCGTGAGCCACTGCACCCAGCCTCCAAATAAACTTTTAAATCAACTTATAAAGATACAATTTTAAATGAGTTGTATTTCATCTTAAAATTGCATTGAATTTATGAATCAGTTTGGAAAGAATTAGCATCTTCATAAGAATGAGCTTTCCTGACTAGGAAGCAATGCAGAGCTCCATTGATTCAGATATTCTTCATGTTCCTGAGTTTTAGAGAATAAACATAACAGAGAAAATAAACATAACACATTCACTCTTATTCCTAGTCTTAAATATTTCATGGTTTTGGTGGGCTTTTGTTTTGCTAATAAATAAAATTTTATTGCCATTAAGTTTTCTGATTTATCATTATTGCCAATGTTATTATTACTATGTTTTTTTTTTTTTTGAGACAGCGTCTCATTCTCCCAAAGTGCTGGGATTACAGACGTGAGCCACCGCGCCCAGCCTGCCAATACTATTAATCTATTCGTGTTTTACTCATAACTGGTTATCCTGTTGTGCTCTTTTTATCTGAAAAATTTCAGTTAGTTGAATTATTCTGTTTTCTTTTGTTTTTTTTTTTTCTGTTGCCCAGGCTGGAGTGCAGCGGCACGATTATGGGGCCTCGACCTCCTGGGCTCAAGTGATCCTCCCACCTCAATCTCCCGAGTAGCTGGGACTGCAAGCATGCGTCACTACGCCCAGTTAGTTTTGTGTGTGTGTGTGGAGATGGTGTCTAACTATGTTGCCCAGGATGGTCTCAAACTCACAGGCTTAAGTGATCTGCCCACTAGGCCTCCCAAAGTGCTGGGATTACAGGTGTGAGCCACCGCACCTGGCTAGTTGATTCTTATGATTTCATAAATAACCAATCATGTCATCCGTAAGCAATAAGTCTGTCATTTCCTTTTATAAAGTTAGTTTGCTCTCCTTATTTTCTCGCAGTGGCTAGGGCCTACAGTAAGATATTGACTAGTAGTAGAGCTACACAGCATCCTCGTCCTATTCTTGACTTTAAGGAGAATGGCTTGTGTTTTCACCTTTAAGTGTGGTTGCTGCTGTTTACTTCTTTATCAAAGTGAAGAAGTTTCCCTGTATTCCATTTTTTTTTTTTTTTTTTTTTTGAGATAGAGTCTTGCCCTGTCACCCAGGCTGGAGTGCAGTGGCTCGATCTTGGCTCACTGCAACCTCTGCCTCCTGGGTTCAAGTGATTCTCCTGGCTCAGCCTCCTGAGTAGCTGGGATTACAGATGCCAGCCACCATGCCCAGCTAATTTTTGTATTTTTAGTATAGATGGGGTTTCACCATATTGGTCAGGCTGGTCTTGAACTCCTGACCTCAGGTGATCCACCCACGTTGGCCTCCCAAAGTACTGAGATTACAGGCGTGAGCCACTGCGCCTGGTCCCTTGTATTCCTAGGTTACTAAGGATTTTTTAGGACTGATTGTCGCATCTATTGAAATAATTTTGTTTTTCTATGCTTATCTATTAATATAGCAAATTACATTGGTAGTAGATTTCACAATTTTATGTCTCCCTACCTATTAATTGTTAATTGATTACTGGATTTGATTTGCTAATGTATTATCTGGCATTTTAAATCAATGTTTATAATTTTCTTTTTAGTGTATCTTTGCCCAATTTTGTTATCAAGGTTATGCTAACCTTGTAGAATGAATTGAAATTCTTTCCATTTTTCCTCCTATTCTCTGGAGCAGTTAAATAACAAAAAAATTATGTTACCTATAATTTTTTGGAAGTTTCGATAGAATTTACCTATTAAACATGAAATTTGCTTGGAATATTTTGGGAAATAAATTCCCTGAATAAAGTCAGAATTATTCTGACTACATTTCAATTTTTTTTTTTTTTTTTTTTTTTTTGAGACGAAGTCTCACTCTTGTCCCCCAGGCTGGAGTGCAATGGCACAATCTCGGCTCACTGCAACCTCCACCTCCTGGTTCAAGCAATTCTCCTGCCTCAGTCTCCTGAGTAACTGGGACTACAGGAACCCGCCACCACACTCGGCTAATTTTTTGTATTTTTAGTAGAGACGGGGTTTCACCGTGTTACCCAGGATGGTCTAGATCTCCTGACCTCGTGCTCCACCTGCCTAGGCCTCCCAAAGTGCTGGGATTACAAGCATGAGCCAGCGTGCCCGGCATATGATCTTTTATTTTTTTTAAAGAATTTAATGTCTCTAATTGTCATGGCCTTGTCAAATTCTATTATTTCCAACAGGGCTTACCTTATTGTTTTAAAGCTATACTGCTCAATTCATAAATAATTATTATTGTATCTTAATTAATATATTTTATTAATATAAATATCTATTTTAGTCCCATTAATGCTTTTTGTCGTATCTATTGCAAGTCTTGCTTTCTTTATTTTTCCTTCTGTTTGTCCATCCTATACTTTCAGCCCTGCTGTGAAATTTCTGCTTTGGATGTACTTCATGTAAAAAGCATAACCTTTTAAATGCAATGTAAGTTTCTTTGTATTTTAATAGAATTTGGTCTATTTAACTGTTTTATTTGGCCTATTTAAGTTTTTAATGCTCCTCGATATGGCTGGTGTAATTTTTAATATCTTCATGTTTTCTATTTAGATGTATGTCTTGTAAAAAGCTTATAACTTTTTAATGCAATCTGAGATTGTTTGTACTTTAATAGAATTTAATCTATTTAAAATTTTAATGATCCTTCTTGCTTTTTATGGTTTGGCTTTTCCCCGTTCTGTGTTTTGCTGCTTTGATCTGATTTTCTTTATTCCTTTGCCCCCTCAATTTAGTAGTTCCACTCAATCTTGCTATTCTACTGACTATATCAATTTGACTTATTTTTTGTAGCTGCCCAGAAAACTCTATTTACCAATTAAGTGCTTAACAAATTATCTTGCTGAAAATGGTAACTACAATAGCAACAACATCCACAAAACGATCGAAACCTTCTAAATCTGCTTCATCTCTCTGGCATCATCTGAAGCAGAATTAAAAGCCCAGTTCAGAGTTTCAAAGTTCTCCAAGTTAACGTTCCCTCTCGATTCTCTTGCTGCTCACTCACTTGAGCTCTGCCGTCTTGTTTAACCTTTTCTTCCTACATGCTGCCCACAACATTCCTTATTTGGATGCTTTTCTTTGAAATGAAACTCTCTCATTATCCATCTTATTACCTAGGTCACTCCAAAGCTCAGACGGTCTCTCTCCACTCAGATTTAAAGGTAGAAAACATAAAAATGGATTCAAACATTCATTCATTCTACTATCGCATTTGAGATTAAGAAAAAAATTCGCCTTCTGTGCCAATAGCGCTCCCGCAAACATGGTGAAGGTTCCTCAAACCTTTGGGACTTTTTTTTTTTCTTTTTTGAGAGCATCTCACTCTGTTTTGTTTGTCTGTTTGCTGGCTTGTTTTTTGAGACAGAGTCTCGCTCTGTCACCCAGGCTGGAGTGCAGTGGTGAAATCTAAGCTCACTGCAACATCAGTCTCTCGGGTTCAAGTGATTCTTCTGCCTCAGCCCCCTGAGGAGCTGGGATTGCAGGCGCTCAACACCACACCTGGCTAATTTTTGTATTTTTAGTAGAGATGGGGTTTCACCATATTGGCCAGGCTGGTCTCAAACTCCTGACCTCAAATGATCTGCCCACCTCGGCCTCCCAAAGTGCTGGGATTACAGGTGTGAGCCACCATGCCTGGCCAACCCACGGGACTTTCTGTAAGAAGTGTGGCAAACACCATCCCCACAAAGTGACACAGTACAAGGACAAGGATTCTCTGTACACCCAGGGAGAGCGGGTTATGACAGGAAGCTGAGCGGCTATGGTGGGCAGACTAAGCCGATTTTCTAGAAAAAGGCTAAAACTACAAAGAAGATTGTGCTAAGGCTTGAGTGCGTTGAGCCCAACTGCACATCTAAGAGAGTGCTGGCTGTTAAAGATGTGAGCATTTTGAACTGGGAGGAAGGAAGAAGAGAAAGGGCCAAGTGATCCAGTTCTAAGTGTCATCTTTTGTTTTATTATGAAGACATAATAAAATCTTGAGTTTATGTTCAAAAAAGAAAAAGGAAAAAAAATTCATTCAACTAATATTGAACTTACCGAGCACGTACTATGGCCAGATACTGTTCTCGGTAGTGGGGGTGTAACAGTGAACAAGATGGGAGTAAGGAGAGTACACAGATAATAACAAGCACATCAACAGACAATTATATAATCTAATGTCAGGTGGTGACAGGTGCTAGGAAGAAAAATAACGAAGAGAGAGGTGACAGGTGGTGAAGAGGGTG
Organism: Papio anubis; assembly: GCF_008728515.1. Lineage (NCBI taxonomy): Eukaryota > Metazoa > Chordata > Mammalia > Primates > Cercopithecidae > Papio > Papio anubis. The sequence continues at coordinate 6,687,822 of NC_044979.1, forward strand.
CTGTTTTAGATGAGGTGGTGAGGGAAGGCATGTCTGAGGAGGGAGCATTTGAGCAAAGCCCAGATATTTGCAAGGCCCTTGGATGGGAGGGGACTGGCCTGCTCAAGGGGCAGCAGGGACTCGAGAAGCAACAGGGAAGGCTGGGAGGCAAATTCAGGGGGAGTGAGAGGCCAGGGCAGGAACAATCTGGAAGGTCGTGGTAAAGATTTTTATTTTTATTTTTAATTTAATAAAAGTCATTGGAAGTCATTGGAAAGTTTTGTCCTGGGCAGTGCCATTCCCTGACTCATGCTCTGGAAGGATCACTCTGGCTGCTGTGCATAGAGTCAGTTGCCAGGGCCTGAGTGGACACAGAAGAGCCAGTCAGGAGGCAACTTCTGCAGAAAAGACGCGCGGCCTTGGTGGCTTAGACAGGCGGCCCCAGCGTCAGGGGGAGAAGTGGTGGAAGACGGCAGACGCACATTTCATGTTAGGCTGATGGCGTGGATGTAGAATGGGAGAGAAAGAATTAGGGATGACTACAAAGGCTTTCACCCCAGTAAAAAGAGGATAGCATTTACTCAAGAAAAAAAAGGAGGCAAGAAAACCTGGCTGCATGAAAACTGAGTTGCTGCGTGCACAGTTTGCATCTGTCCAAAGAGGGTGGTGACAGGAAAAGTCACAAAAGGCAGTGTGAAGTCATCTTCCATTAGTGCACAACTAGCAACAGCAAGCTCACTCAGGTAAATGTGAGGAAGACTAGAGAACCAGTGCCCAGCCAACTCTGACTAGTTCCTGGGAGCTGGCCAGTAAATGAGGCTCTGCTACGCAAGACTAAGTTTGTGGTTTTCCTATGACTTCTCTTAAAAATCAGTTTTATATGGGCCGTGTGTGGTGGCTCACGCCTGTAATCCCAGTACTTTGGGAGGCCGAGGTGGGTGGATCATGAGGTCAGGAATTCCAGACCAGCCTGACCAACATGATGAAACCCCATCTCTAGTAAAAATACAAAAACAATTAGCCGGGCGTGGTGGAGAGTGCCTGAATCACAGCTACTCAGGAGACTGAAGCAGGAGAATTGCTTGAACCCGGGAGGCAGAGGTTGTAGTAACCTGAGATCGCACCACTGCACTCCAGCCTAGGCGACAGAGTAAGACTCTGTCTCAAAGAAAAAAAAAAAAATTTTTGTATCCTTTGAATCAGCGTCTAAAAATACCACATTACTTTTTGTCTTAAAAGTCCCCTCTTAGTAATGAAATTTTCCTTGGAGGTCAGTTAAAACTCATATGCTATCCCAGTGCCTTGCAGTGGCTGCTGGACTCCCAGATGTCACACACCCACTCAGGACCTTCAGTCCAGGCTCCTACTTGCCCTCCCTTTTGGTGGTTTATCACAAATAAATATCCTCAAAATATTCTATTGCTGTCAAATCTAACAAAATTATTGATACAGCAGCTTTGGGACTGTCACTTTCTAAAGACAAGAAATACTTACAATGTCATGGTCTAAATAAAACAGATCGGTTACTCACTGCATACACATAAATCTAAGCTGGCCAAGCGCAGTGGCTCACGCCTATAATCCCACCACTTTGGGAGGCCAAGGTGGGCGGATCACTTGAGGCCAGGAGTTCAAGACCAGCCTGCCTAACATGGCAAAACCTTGCCTCTACTAAAAATACAAAAGAAGTTAGCTGGGTGTGGTGGTGCACATCTGTAGTCCCAGCTACTTGGGAGGCAGAGGCACGAGAATCGACTGGACCCAGGAGTGGGAGGTTGCAATGAGCCGAGAACACGCCACTGCGCTCCAGCCTGGGCAACAGAGAGAGTCTGTCTCAAAATAAATGAACAAACAAATAAATCTAATATTGATTCCTTCAGGTTTCACTTAAGGAGCCATGCAAGAGGATCACATTTTAAATGAATTGTAATTTGAGTTATTCCCATGGTTTTAAAAATACACTCTTGTTACATACAAACAATCTGCGTAGGACACGTCTCCTTTTGCCTGGACAAGATATAAGCTCTTAACTTTGGGATTAGCGGAAGAACACTTTGGCACAAGGCAGAGGCCACTCGTTATTAATGAACTAAAGGGTTTCCAAAGGCCAGCTGCAGGTAGGCAGTGTGCAGTACCATGAACTGCCCTAGTTAACAGTTTGTATAAATTCATAGGAAAAACACTAAAACTCAATAGAAAAATGGGCCCAGTGTGTAAACAGGTAATTCCCAGAAAGTACACAAGTAACTTTAAAAATCATTAAAAGTGGTCAGCTGGGCCGAGCACGGTGGCTCACGCCTATAATCTCAGCCCTTTGAGAGGCTGAGGTGGGAGGATCGCTTGAGCTTGAGCCCAGGAGTTCAAGATCAGCAAACATGGTGAAACTCTGTCTCTACAAAAAATACAAAAATCAGCCAGACATGGTGGTACACGCCTGTAGTCCTAGCTACTTGGGAGGCTGAAGCAGGAGAATTGCTTGACCCTAGGAGGTCAAGGCTGCAGTGAGCCGTGATTGCGCCACTGCACTCCAGCTTGGGTGACAGTGAGACCCTGTCTCAAAAAAACAAAAATAAAATACAAATGGTTGGCCAAAGTGATAATCCAGAAGTGTAAACTAAAACAATATGAAACAGCATTTTAGGCATTCTAATGAAAGATAATAATAATAATGTTGGGGAAAATAGAATTCAATTTTCCTACACAGTGGCAGGGGGGTAAATCAGCACAAATGTGAAAAGCATTTTGGAAATCCTTAAAATCCAAACCATTTGATCTAAAAATTCCCCTTCTAGGAATCTATTTTAAGGAAAGTTTTAAGCAATAGAAAATTCTGTAATAAAAAAGACCATCAAGTTATTTCTAATAGCAAATATAACTGAAGACAACTTTACTACTTAAAAAGAGGAAACCGGATAAAGAAGTTCCAGTCCTGTGTATCCATAAAATCAAATATGATGCAGCCGTTTGCAGTGACGTCTTTGAGACATTCTGCTTTTGACAAACTCTTTCGAAACTTAGTCCTCCAACTTGCCGACATCTACCTAACACCTAGATTTCCTAGCTCTACCGTGATAAATTCAGACTTTCTCCTGCTGCAGACATTTACGTTATTTCCAAGTTTTTCTCCCTTTTCAACAGCACTCAAGCAAGCATTTATGTGAATATTGAGATGTACACTAAAGACCAAGAAACATCTCAAAAGACAGTTTCACCGGGCATGGTGGCTCACGCCTGTAATCCCAGCACTTTGGGAGGCCAAGGCAGGCGGATCATGAGATCAGGAGTTCAAGACCAGCCTAGTCAACATAATGAAACCCTGTCTCTACTAAAAATACAAAAATTAGCTAGGCATGGCGGCATGTGCCTGTAATCTCAGCTACTTGGGAGACTGAGGCGAGAGAATCGCTTGAACCCAGGAGGCAGAGGTTGCAGTGAGCTGAGATCGCGCCACTGTACTCCAGCTTGGGCGACAGAGCGAGACTTCGTCTCAAAAAGAAAAACAAACAAACAAACAAAGCCAAGCGCAGTGGTTTATGCCTGTAATCCTAGCCCTTTGGGAGGCTGAGGCGGGCGAATCACGAGGTCAAGAGATCGAGACCATGCTAGCTAACATGGTGAAACCCCATCTCTACTAAAAATACAAAAATTAGCCAGGCGTGGTGGCAGGCGCCTGTAATCCCAGCTACTTGGGAAGCTGAGGCAGGAGAATGGCTTGAACCCGGGAGGCGGAGGTTGCAGTGAGCCAGTGGGCCAAGATCACGCCACTGCACTCCAGCCTGGCAACAGAGTGAGACTCCAGCAAAAAAAAAAAAAAAAAAAAAAAAACCACAAAAAAAAAAACACAAAGAAAGACACCTACAGCACTGGCCTGGGGACCTTGCTGAGAGTGGCTGGGTCCCAGGCCGGTCCCACAAGCCCACTGAGAGCGGCAGCCGCACAGGTCCTTCCAGAACTGGAAGCGATGTTCACAGCCACGCTCATTATCACCACTCCCAGGGCTTCAAATTTGTATCAGAATTTCCATGTTTATCTTCCCTAAAGTCTCCACAAACAAATCTAGGAACTGCTCAGGGACAAACTTAGTTGCTCCTGGGAAGAGAAGTCCCTCCCAGGCGTGTGCAGGCAGGCTTCTGCCACAGGGGACAAGGAGCAAACGAAGTTTTGTCCAGGAGTGAAGATGCAAAGGAAAACAGACAGACAGACATGATCACCCAGCGTGGGCCCTGGGCCGGACACCACAGTAACTGCCTGGTAGCCATGTACCCATGTACGCACATTTTGGTTGGTTTGTTTCTTGTTGTAGCCAGTTGTTCTGCCCCACCCTCCACCACTGCCACTAATTCAAACCAGGAGGGCGAAGGAGGGAGGTGACAGCGGTGAGAGGGAGCAGGCTGGGTTTGGTTGTGTTCTTTTTTTGTTTTGAGACAGAGTCTCACCCTGTGCCCAGGCTAGAGTGTCGGCTCACTGCAACCTCTGCCTCCTGGGTTCAAGCGATTCTCCTGTCTCAGCCTCCCGGGAAGCTGGGATTACAGGCATGCTCCACCACACACAGTTAATTTTTGTATTTTTAGTAGAGACAAGGTTTTGCCATGTTGACCAGGCTGGTCTCGAAATCCTGACCTCAAGTGATCCACCGTCCTGGGCCTCCCAAAGTGCTGGGATTACAGGCGTGAGCCACCCGTGCCCAGCCAGTTTTATTTTGTTCTGTTTTGATAGCAGAACTCCCTGAGACAACAGGAGCCTAAAGCAGCAAATCCATTAGTCAGACTCTCCGGGCAAGTAATAACCACCAGCTCAGCGACAGACAGCCTGGAATCTACTCACCGGCTTGGAGGCAGGCGGTGGGTGAGAGTTTAGCATGAGGACAGCTGGCTCCTTCTCGCATGTGACAGTCCTGTGAGCCTGTTACGGGGTCTTCAAGCTCCATCAGGCAGAACAGGGGCAGCTTCTGCTGGAAGGGGCACTCTGTGGGTTGGGGATACAGCAAGCTCCAGGTCATCCAGATCTCTCCGCATGGCCCCCTCCAAGCCGCAGGACCCTGTGGAGTCTTCCTGAGGGGAGTCCTGCTGTTCATGAAATAGAGCGCAGCCTGTCACAGGTCGTAAACGGTACACAGGAGCCAAAGCTGCACAGACCGGCAGCCCCACGCTGCCATTGTTGGAGATTCCCATTCAGAAGAGTCAGAAATTCCCCAGTTCTTTGAAAACACCTTAAGCCAAAACAAGACTTATTGTCTCCAGTGTATTTTTTTTTTTTTTTTTTGAGATGGAGTTTTGTTCCTGTCACCCAGGCTAGAGTGCAATGGCACAATCTTGGCTCACTGCAACCTCCACCTCCTGGGTTCAAGTGATTCTCCTGCTTCAGCCTCCCGAGTAGCTGGGATTACAGGTGCCCGCCACCAGGCTAATTTTGTATTTTTAGTAGAGATGGGGTTTCACCACGTTGGTCAGGCTGGTCTCGAGCTCTTGACCTCAGGTGATCCACCTGCCTCAGCTTCCCAAAGTGCTGGGATTACAGGTGTGAGCCAGCATGCCTGGCCAATTTTTTTGTTTTTTTCTTTTCTTTTTCTGAGACAGAGTCTCACTACGTCGCCCTGGAGTGCAGTGGTGCGATCTTGCCTCACTGCAACCTCTGCCTCCCGGATTCAGGTGATTCTCCTGCCTCAGCCACCTGAGTAGCTGGGATTCCAGGCGCCCGCCACCACACCCAGCTAATTTTTATATTTTTAGTAGAGACAGCGTGTCACCATATTGGCGATGCTGGTCTCAAACTCCTGACCTCAAGTGATCTGCCTACCATGGCCTCCCAAAGTGCTGGGATTACAGGTGTGAGCCACCACACCTGGCCTCCAGTTTGTTTGTTTGTTTGTTTGTTTATCCAAGGTCAGGTCCAGAGTAATGTGCCAACATCATAATAAGGTTCAGAGGGTGGCACATCCCACACATGCACGTGAACACCCAATCATCATGCTCGGGAACTACAGAGGGTCCTCCAGTGTGTTTAAAAGCAGCCAAACAACCCGCCAAGTTTAACCTTCTTGTTTCCATCACATTCCATGGCTGTCCCCTTTCATTCCCCACAAAGCCTTGCCTTCAATGGTTGGGACTGTCCAGATCATGACAAAGCCCTCATTGAAGTACCAGTTTTGCCCCTGGTGCCCACCCTTCTACACGAAATGCATTCTCTCTGTGATCAGACCCACTCATTTCAGATAATAAACTTCAGATCTCGCTTTTCCTGAAGGTCTGTTGTTTGGGACTACTCCTGGTACCAATGTGTAAGGGTCAGGATTTTTAGTTACCAAAAACAAAACTCAAAACACAATTCACCATGGCTAATTTAAGCAGAAAAAGACAGACACAAAAGATTTGCTAAAGACCTCAAGTAACTCACAGGCTCAACCCCCCTTGAGAGGGGTCAGAGGAAAAGTGTTGAGACTGAGCTTCCTGCGGCAACTCTCATGGCCACAGCCACAGCCTCTCCCGAGACCTGTGCCTGGGGGCGTGACTTTCCTGCAAGCATAGCTGAACCCAACATGGGCCTCAGGGACTCACTCTTGCCACCGCTGCTGCCCCCAGCAGCCAGGTGTCACCGCCACCACCAGCACCAGCACCAGCGGAGCAGGATCCGTGCACAGAGCCTCTCCCGTCAACTGGTCCCTGTCATGTCAAAGCTTAAAACAGGTGCATCTGAGGGGTGTGAGCTGGGAAGCGTGTCCATGTCTCCTGGCAGAGAGGCTAGGAGTCTGAGTTCACACTTCTTTTTTTTTTTTTCAGGAGGTGTCTTGCTCTGTTGCCCAGGCTGGAGTGCAGTGGCTCACAATCTCGGCTCATTGCAACCTCTGCCTCCCGGTTTCAAGTGATTCTCCTGCCTCAGCCTCCCAAGTAGCTGGGACTACAGGCATGCACCACCATGTAGAGCTAATGTTTGTATTTTTAGTAGGACGGGGTTTCACTATGCTGGCCAGGCTGGTCTTGAACTACTGACCTCAAGTGATCCACCTGCCTCGGCCTCCCAAAGTGCTGGGATTACAGGCATGAGCCACCGCGCCCAGCCCTGAATTCACACTTCTTGGTAGGGGCGGCAGAGTTTAGAACATGGAAATTTCACTGGAGAAAGGCGCCCAGAGGGTGATGGGAAACCTCGGGTGTGACAAATGTCCCGTCACATGATGGAGCTGAAATGGTCACATTAGCCCATTGGGTCTAGTTGTGGTCAGGTCTTGTCATTCCTTAGAACACAGCATATGGGAAGAGGATACCTCAGGGGTTCTGCGTCTCCCCAGCAGTGCATTGTGACAGTTCTGTGTCTGAGACAATCCATTTGTACCTGTGAAATCTTACCTAGCACATCTCAAAGTCCCAGAGTTCTAATACTGTATATTTCTTTTCATGTAAATCCATGATACTGCAGCCGGGTGTGGTGGCTCACGCTTGTAATCATAGCACTTTGGGAGGTCGAGTCAGGCGGATCCCCTGAGGTCAGGAGTTCAAGACAAGCCAGGCCAACATGGTGAAACCCTGTCTCTACTAAAAATACAAAAATTAGCTGGGTGTGGTGCCAGACGCCTGTAACCCCAGCTACTCAGGAGGTTGAGGCAGGAGAATCACTTGAACCTAGGAGGCAGAAGTTTCAGTGAGCTGAGGTTGCGCCACTGCACTCCAGTCTGAGTGATGGAGTAAGACTCCATCTCAGAAAGAAAAAAAAAAGCAAGAGTCTACCACCATACCACCCTGAATGCACCCGATCTAGTCTGATCTGGGAAGCTAAGCAGGGTCAGGCCTGGTTAGTACTTGGATGGGAGACCGCCTGGGAACACCGGGTGCTGTAGGCGTGGCCCGGCATGGTGGCTCACGCCTGTAAATCCCAGCACTTTGGGAGGCCGAGGCGGGTGAATCGCCTGAGGTCAGGAGTTTGAGACCAGCCTGGCCAACATGGTGAAACCCTGTCTCTACCAAAAATACAAAATTTAGCCGGGCATGGTGGCAGGTGCCTGTAATCCCAGCTATTCTGAAAGAAAAAAAAAAAAAAGGAAACTAAGGCAAATGAACCAGTCCATTATTAACGTCACCTTCTGGGAGCATTTAGTTATGGGAGTTTCTGTGATGGGGCATCAGAGGTCATGATAACGATGGGAGGAACAACCTGAAACACTGAGCCAGCAGTTTTCCTAGAGACCCACAGCCGGGATTCCAAACGTAGGTGTAAGACAAAGGTACCAACATGACGCTACAGTTTCTGGGAAGCATGAAAGAGATGAGAGAGACGAATGCATGAACTCACAGAGGCAAGGGACATTCAATGGCAGGGGTCAGTTTGGTGAGGATCCACAGCCACTGAGCAGCCACTGAGAAACCGTCACTGGAAAAGAAATCTAAACCTCCAGATCGCTGTTCAAGCAACAATACCCTAAAATTGCTCCGGGCTCTCTCAGTACACTTACAGATCACCAGTGACATGAATGTTAATATTTTATGGCCCTAACTTGCACTTCTAAAAGTTCTAATTAATCTCACCAGATAAAAGCTGGCAAGCATGCTGGTACAGAGGAGAATCGCACCCTCCTCGCAATGTCTGTGTGCCAGCTCATCTGGGATCCTGCAATGATTTGCCCTGTCTCGGCTCCATAAAGGGGCCAGTAATTAGCATTTGGAAGCTAAGCCACACTTCCCCACTGTCTGCCATTTGCTGATTGTTAATTAATTAATTGATCGATTAGCAGCTTCCTCTAGCACTGGCTAGTAAAGGCCCCTTCAAGGAGTTCTCCCCAGTTCTCCGCTCTCCCCACCTCCTCACACCCTGGCAGGAGAAGGATTTCCGTAACATCCTTGAAAGCAGGGCTACATCTTGGACATTGTTCCTGTAGCCTGCAAGGTGCCTTGCACACAGAAAATACTTACAGAGTAAATGGATGGAAGATTGGTGGATAGACTGATAGACATGAAAATGTATGATATACTTCCTATTTTTCTCTCACATTATAAAATTTTTTTCTGAACTTTAGATCGGAAGAGAACTTAAATATTATCCAACCTAATTTCATTTTAAGGATAAGGAAGCAGGCCAGGTACGGTGGCTCATGCCTGTAGTCTCAGCACTTTGGGAGGCCAAGACAGGTGGATCACTTGAGGCCAGGAGTTGGAGACCAGCCTGGTCAATAATGGTGAAACTCTGTCTCTACTAAAAATACAAAAAAAACTAGCCAGACATGGTGGCGGGCACCTGTAATCCCAGCTATTCGGGAGGCTGAGACAGGAGAATTGCTCCAACCCAGGAGTCAGAGGTTACAGTGAGCTGAGATCATGCCACTGCACTCCAGCCTGGGTGACAGAGCAAGACTCTGTCTCAAAAAATAAATAAATAGAAAGGGAAAAACATATAAGGAAACACGTCCACAAAGGTTCAAAGGATGTATACATATGCTCAGCTACTAAGAACATAGACTAGGCCAGGCGCCGTGGCTCACGCCTATAATCCCAACACTTTAGGAGGCCAAGATGGGCGAATCACCTGAAGTCAGGAGTTTGAGACCAGCCTGGCCAACATGGTGAAACAAAAATACAAAAATTAGCTGGGTATGGTGGCACGTGCCTGTAATCCCAGCTACTTGGGAGGCTGAGGCAGGAGAATCGCTTAAACCCAGGAGGCAGAGGTTGCAGTGAGCTGAGATGGCGCCACTGCACTCCAGCCTGGGCGACAGAGCAAGACTCCGTCACAAACAGAAAAAAATTCACTCTTTGAGGAGATCGCAGTGGTAGGTGGTGAGGAGCTCAGATCCACCCGCTCCCACTCCTCGCACACCGCTGTTCACTCTTGCCCAGGAACAAGTCGGTCAGGAAGCTGCACAACAGTCAAGGCATTTAAAGATGCCATAAAAACACCTGTGGAGCTGAGGTGGCAATTCACTGAATTTGAACCACTCTAACAAGCTGCAAGGTAAAATCCCTGGCGGTATGTGCCCATTTGATCAGAGGGGCAAAGGAAAAGCATCTCAAAGTGAAGGGACCAGCTGGAATGCCTACCAAGACTTTGAGAACCACTATAAGAGAAACTCCTTTTGGTGAAGGTTCTAAGACATGGGATCGCTTCCAGATGAGAATCCACAAGCTACTCATTGACTCGCACAGTCCTTGAGATGGCTAAGCAGATGACTCCATCGGTACTGAGCGGGGAGCTGAGGTGGAAGTCATCACCGCAGATGCTTAAGTCGACTATTTTAATAAATTGATTACCAGTTGTTAAAAAAAATTAAATTAAAATCAGCTTATTCAGGTTTCCTGGAAGATTACATGGATGACAAAATTTAATCTATGGCCAAAATGAGGGAATTGGAGTTAGGAACATCTATCTTTGCTTTCCATATTATTTAATTATCTGAAATGCATACAGAAGATGTTCCTGTCCTTTTTTCTTTGTTCTTTTTTCTTTCTTTTTTTTTTTTTTCTGTTTTTGTTTGTTTGTTTTTGAGATAGGGTCTTGCTCTGTCACCCAGGCTGGAGTGTAGTAGTGCGATTGCAGCTCACTGCAACAACCTTCACTTCCCAGCCTCAAGTGATCCTCCCACCTCAGCCTCCCAAGTAGTTGGGATTACAGGTATACACCACCACATCTGGCCAATTATTATTTTTTAGTTTTTATAGAGATGGGGTTTTTCCATGTTGCCCAGCCTGGTCTCAAACTCCTGGGCTCAAGCAATCTACCTACCTCAGCTTCCCAAAGTGCTGGGATTACAGGCATGAGCCACTGTGCCCAGCCAGATGTTACTATCTTGTTTAACAAATAATGAAACCAGCCGGCTGGGCATGGTGGCTCACACCTGTAATCCCAGCACTTTGGGAGATCAAGGCGGGCGGATCACCTGAAGTCGGGAGTTGGAGACCAGCCTGACCAACATGGAGAAACCCTGACTCTCCTAAAAGTACAAGATTAGCCGGGCGTGGTGGCGCATGCCTGTAACTAGGGAGGCTAAAGCAGGAGAATCACTCGAACCCGGGAAGTGGAGGTTGCGATTAGCCGAGATTGCATCATTGCATTCCACCCCAGGCAACAAGAGCAAAACTGTCACACAAAAAAACAAAAACAAAAACAAAACAAAAAACACAACAAATAGTGAAACTGAACTCTGGAAATTAAAACAAATTCATCATGAAATCAGTGGGTTGGAGTTGGATGGTTAGAATAGGAAAGGACCTTAGAAAGTATCTATTCAGGCTGGTCATGATGGCTCACACCTGTAATCCCAATAGTTTGGAAGGCTGAGGCAGGAGGACTGCTTGAGGCCAAGAGTTCAAGAACAGCCTGGGCAACATAGGGAGACCCTATCTCTAAAAAAAAAAAAAAAAAAAATAGCCAGTGTGGTGGCAAGCACCTGTTATCGCAGCTACTTGGGAGGCTGTGGTAGGAGGATAGGTTGGGCCCAGGAGGCGGAGGCTGCACTGAGTAGTGATTGCACCACTGCACTCCAGCCTGGGTGACAACAGAGCAAATCCCTTTCTCTCTCTCTCACAAAAAAAAGTATTGGCTGTGCGCGGTGGCTTACACCTGTAATCCCAGCATTTTGGGAGGCTGAGGCGGGCAGATTGTCTGAGCTCAGGAGTTTGAGACCAGCCTGCGTAACATGGTGAAACCCCATCTCTACTAAAATAGAAAAAATTAGCTGGGCATGGCAGCATGTGCCTGTAGTCCTAGTTACTCAGGAGGCTGAGGCAGGAGAATTGCTTGAACCTGGGGGAGAGGTGGGGGTTGGTTGCAGTGAGCCAAGATCGTACCACTGCACTCCAGCCTGGGTGACAGAGCAAGGCTCCATCTCAAAAGAAAAAAGAAAAAAAAAGTATCTATCCAAATACTTCTTTTTGAAGATGAAAAACAATTTTCTTTCCTTTTGTTTTTTTGTTTTTTTGAGACAGAGTTTTGCTCTTGTCGCCCAGGCTGGAGTGCGATGGCACAATCTCAGCTCACTGCAACCTCTGCCTCCCAGGTTCAAGTGATTCTCCCGCCTCAGCCTCCCCAGTAGCTGAGATTACAGGCACACACCACCACACACAGCTAATTTTTGTATTTTTAGTAGAGATGGGGTTTTACCGTGTTGGCCAGGCTGGTCTCAAACTCTTGACCTCAGGTGATCCTCCCGCCTCAGCCTCCCAAATTTCTGGGATTACAGGTGTTAGCCACCATGCCCAGCTGCAAAAACAATTTTCAATCTTCTCTTTAATCTTAACTATAAAATACCTCTTCTCTGGGTATCATCATTTTTGCCATCTACAATAAATGACCTTGTATGTCATTAGCAACTAACCAACGTAACAACCCTTAGAACAAACAAAGCCTATACTGAGAATTTTCATCATTCCTGTGTCACCCAGGCTGGAATGCAGTGGTGCAACCTTAGCTTACTGTAACCTCAAATTCCTGGGCTCATGTGATCCTCCCACCTCAAGTCTCCCAAAGTGCCGGGATTTCACTGCGTCCAGCCAAAAGATAAAAGATAATTTTAAAGGTAAAATTATAATTGCTCTGCAAATATAAAATGTACTCATGTCAGAGACTTCATTTAGCTCATTATCTAATGGGAGAACCAGTAAAATGTTACAACTGATTCAAAAGAAATTCAAACAGGCAATAATGTAAAATGATTTTACGATATATACAGGATAGGTCAATCCACAAGGCAAAAATAAATTGTGTTCCACCAGACACAATTAGTTTGCATTTCTACGGACAAGAATCAATTTTCTACAATTCACAGAGTCGTAAACCATCCCAAAGACAATGACAGGCTCAGCTTAGGAGCTGAGCTAGACAGGATACACTTTCTAATCCTTTCAGTCCATTCCAGTCTTCCACAATTTTTCTCCAAGCTAGTAAGAATTCATTCTTGAATTCCACAAAATATTGAAGAAATACATAATAGTAATTCTACACAAACTCTTCCAGAGAACTGAAAAGTAGGGACCACTTCCCATTCCCTCATTCTATGAGGCAAGTATTACTCTGTTACCAAAACCAGATAAAGACATTAAAAGAAGACTATTGACCAATATTCCTCATGAACATAGATGCGAAAGCTCTCAACAAATACACCAATATGTAAAACAGATAAGACATCATGACCAAGTGAGGTTTATCCCATAAATGCAAAGTTGGTTTAGCATTTGCAAATCAATCAATGTAGTAAACTCTATTCATAGACTCAAGAAAAACATTATCGTAATAGACATAGAAAAAGCATTTGACGGCCGGGCGCGGTGGCTCAAGCCTGTAATCCCAGCACTTTGGGAGGCCGAGACGGGCGGATCATGAGGTCAGGAGATCGAGACCATTCTGGCTAACCCAGTGAAACCCCGTCTCTACTAAAAATACAAAAAACTTAGCCGGGCGAGGTGGCAGGCGCCTGTAGTCCCAGCTACTCAGGAGGCTGAGGCAGGAGAATGGCGTAAACCCGGGAGGCGGCGCTTGCAGTGAGCTGAGATCTGGCCACTGCACTCCAGCCTGGGTGACAGAGCGAGACTCCGTCTCAAAAAAAAAAAAAAAGAAAAAGCATTTGACCAAATCCAGCATCCATTCCTAACAAACTCTCAGTAAACTAAGAAAAGAAGGGTACTTCCTCAACCTGAAAAAGGGCATCTATGAAAAACATACAACTATCATCACACTCCACAGCGAGAGAGTGAATGCTTTCCACTAAGGGCAGGAGCAAGGCAAGGATGTCCACTCTCGCCACTTCCATTCAGCAGTGCCCTGGATGCCCCAATGGAGCAATAAGGCCTGAAAAATCAATCAATCAATGGAAGTAAGGAAGTCATAAAACAAAGGAAAAAGTGAAACTGTCTCTACTCACAGGTAACATAATCAGCTCTGGAAAATCTGATGAATCTACAAAAAGGCTAATTAGCAAGAGTGGAGGATTCAATATCAGAATACAAAAACAAATATTTCTACATTCAAACAATGAGCAATTGAAATTTGAAATTTAAAAAATAACAATTAAAACACGTGAAACACTTAGGCATAAATCTGACAAAGGATGAACAAAGGTTATACACTGAAAACTAATAGAACATTGCTGCAAGAAATCAAAGGATTAAATAAATGGAGAAATATATTTTTTACCCAGTTTTTTATTTTTATTTTTTACTTTTTTTGTAGAGACAGTGTTGCCTAGGCTTGTCTCGAACTCCTGGCCTCCAGTGATCCTCCTGCCTCAGTCTCCCAAAGTGCTGGGATTACTGGTGTGAGCTACCATGCCCAGACAATAAATGTATTTATTCACCAATTAGAAGACTCAGTGGCCAGGCGCAGTGGCTCGTGCCTGTAATCCTAGCACTTTGGGAGGCCGATGTGGGTGGCTCACCCAAGGTCAGGAGTTCAAGACCAGCCTGGCCAATATGGTGAAACACCATCTCTACTAAAAATACAAAAATTAGCCGGGCACGGCGGCATGCACCTACAATCACAGCTACTCAGGAGGCTGAGGCAGAAGAATGGCTTGAACCCAGGAGGTGGAAGTTGCAATGAGCCCAGATCGCACCACTGCACTCCAGCCTGAGCTGCAGAGCAAGACTCTGTCTCAAAAATAAAAACAAAAAATAAAAAATAAAGATTCAATATTGCTAGATCCCACACAATCCCACTTAAATTTTCAGCAGGCTTTTTTGTAGAAATTGATAAGTTGATTTTAAAATTCATACGGAAATGCAAAGGACCTGACTTCAAGACTTATTACAAAGCTTCAGTAATCAAAGCAATGTGATAGTGGTATAAAAACAGACAAACAGATCAATAGAACAGAATAAAAGTGTAGCAATAGACCCATACATATATACAGACATCAATTGATTTTCAAGAGATATGCAAAGGCAGCTAAGGGAAAGGATCATCTTTTCAACAGATGGTGCTGGAACACTTAGATATCCACGTGCAAAAAATTATTTAAGGCTTGGCGCAGTGGCCCATGCCTATAATCTCAATACTTGGGGAGGCCAAGGTAGGCAGATTGTCTGAGCTCAGGAGTTTGAGACCAGCCAGGGCAACATGGCCAAACTCTATCTCTAACTTAAAAAAAAAAAAAAAAAAAAAAAAATTTAATAATTTAGATCCCTGACTCACATCATACACAAAAATTAATTCTAAATGTAAAACCTAAAACTTTAAAACTTCTAAAAGAAAATCTATTGATCCTAAGGCAAAGATTTCTTAGAAAACCAAAACTATAATCCATAAATAAAAAAAAATTATAAGTTGTACTTCCACAAAGTTAACAATTTTTTGCCCTTCCAAAGGCATATTAGAGAATGAGGGCCAAGCGTGGTGGCTCACACTTATAATCCCAGGACTGTGGGAGGCCAAGGCAGGTGGATCATTTGAGCTCAGTGCCACCCTGGGCAACATGGTGAAACCCAGTCTCTACAAAAAATACAAAAAATTAGCCAGGTGTGGTGGCGCGTGCCTGTGGTCCCAAGTACTCAGGAGGCTGAGGTGGAAGGATTGCTTAACTCCAGGGGGCAGGGGTTGCAGTGAGCTGAGATCACGCTACTGCACTTCAGCCTGGGTGACAGAGCAAAACCCAGTCTCGATAATAAATTATTAATTAATTTAATTAAATTAAAATGAAAGTAAACTACCTAATTTTTAAAAAAGGTACAAGATTTGGACAGACACTTCACCAAAGAACCTAGATGGATGGTAAATAGCACATGAAAAGATGTTCAAGTCATTGGCCATTAGGGAAACGCAAACTAAACCCACAATGAGATACCACCGTGCATTTATTAGAATGGCTTAAAGACTGATTGTATCAAGCATTAATGAGGCTATTAGAGAACTTGAATTCTCATACACTGCTGTTGGCAATGTAAAATATAACAAAAACTTTGGAAGTCAGGTGGGTGGGGTTTTTTTGGTTGGTTTTTTGTTTTTGTTTTTGCTTTTTGAGACAGAGTCTCACTCTGTCGCCCAGGCTGGAGTGCAGTTGCGCAATCTCAGCTCACTGCAACCTCTGCCTCTCAGGTTCAAACAATTCTTCTGCCTCAGTCTCCCAAGAAGCTGGGATTACAGGTGCATGCCACTACACCCAGCTAATTTTTTGTATTTTTAGTAGAGACTGGGTTTCATCATGTTGGCCAGGATGGTGTCAATCTCCTGACCTCGTGATCTACCTGCCTCGGCCTCCCAAAGTGCTGGGATTACAGGATTGAGCCACTGCTCCTGGCTAGCTGGGTTTTTCTAAGTTAAACATACACTGAGTAGATGTGCCATCAACCCAAGAGAAATTTAAACAAGTACATACAAAGACTTGTATACAAATATTCATAGCCACTCTCCTCAAAATTGCCAAAATTTGGAAACAACCCAAATGTCCTTCACCAGGTGATGGGTAAAGTAGTACATTCCTACAATGAAATTCAGGCAACAGTATGGATGAATTTTAAAATAACTGTGTTATGTGGCAAAAGAGAAAAACAAATGTAAGATAATCCATATTGTACGGTTCTATTTATACAAACTTCTAGCAAATACCAACTGATCTATAAGAGCCTGTGGGGGGCCGGGTTCAGTGGCTCACGCCTGTAATCCCAGCACTTTGGGAGGCTGAGGCAGGCAGATCACAAGGTCAGGAGTTCGAGACCAGCCTGGCCAAGATGGTGAAACTCCATCTCTACTAAAAATACAAAAATTAGCCAGGCATGGTGGTGGGTGCCTGTAATCCCAGCTATATACCAGGCATATATATATATATATGGGGGGGGGGGGGAGAGAGAGAGAGCGCGCGCCCGTGAGGACACAGCTGAGAGTGTAGTAGTGGGAAAAGGCAGGAGGGACAGATTACAAAAGGCCACAAGGAAACTTTTGAGAGTGATGAATGTGTTCACCATCTTGGTGGTGTTGACAGTTTCATGAGTATATGCATATGTCAAAATTTATCCAATTGTACCCGTTAAGTACGTGTAATTTATCGTCTATCAATTGTATCTCAGTAAAGCTATTTTTATATAAAACCTACCAGAATGGTAGGATTCTGAGCAATTTCAGTTGCCACTTCAGCCTATACACCGTTTGGGGGGCTTGCCTTGGAATTTTAACCTGAATGTAAGTTGACAGCCCTTTACCAATGCCATGACTATTTCCCACCTTTGAGGCTAGATTCACGCTACTCCCCCAGCCCCTGCCCCCAAGCATGCAGTATTCTTGGCGTGATTCTCCAGGGCAGGGCACTTGTGCTTCCACGGAAGGCCTGAGCACGAGCTCAGCTCCCACCTCAGTCTTTCACTGGATGGATGTATTTAGCTGACCTTGCCGATGGGGCACAGAAACTCTCCTGAGCACTCATCCACAGAGAACAATCTTCCTTGATTAAAGAAGGTTGTTTTTCCACCAAGAGTGTAAGTGAATTTCAGGGAGTCCCCTGAGGATGCTACCACCACTGTCCAAATGGAGATTGCTGGGGAGGCTGTGCGTGGAGCAGCAGGGTGAGGCCCAGGTCCCACACTTGGGAGGCTTCCTGGACGCCCCATGCTGGGAAATGGCTAATGATACCAGTTGGCAAGGGTAAAGAATGGGCTCAGCTGGGTTAAAAAAAAAATAACCTCTTCTACATAAAGTCAGTCCATGGCCAGACGCGGTGGCTCACGCTTGTAATCCCAGGACTTTGGGAGGCCAAGGTGGGCGGATCACCTGAGGTCAGGAGTTTGAGACAAGCCTAACCAACATGGAGAAACCTTGTCTCTACTTAAAAAAAAATACAAAATTAGCTGGGTGTGGTGGCACATGCCTGTAATCCCAGCTACTCAGGAGGCTGAGGCAGGAGAATCGCTTGAACCCAGGAGGTAGAGGTTGCAGTGAGCTGAGATCGCATCATTGCACTCCAGCCTGGGTGACAAAAGCAAAACTCTGTCTCAAAAAAAAAAAAAAAAAATCAGTCCGTAATATTTGCACTGTCCCCAAAATAAAAGGGTGGCACCACTCCTTCTTTCTTTCCACATATGCCTGTCAAGCTGTATTTTTTTTTCAATTTTGCCTCCTTTTATGTACATTTTAACACCTAGTACATGTTGTTTCCTCATGTAAATTTCATGTACATTTTAACCCCTAGTACATGTAACCCATGTACATTTCCCCCTAGTGAAAAAGGGGGAAATGAAGTGATATCCACACAGAATATCCCCTGAATTGTGTTTCTTCCTCTTTCCTGACCCCCATGCACATCCACATAGAATGTGGAGAGGCAGAGAGCAGCCTAATCACCCTTGCATTTGTCTGGGACATTCATGAACGGGAAAAAGCACACAAAACAGATAACCAAGTGGCTACACTGAGATTTTAAAGACATCAGTGAGGATAGATTTGAATATCCAAAATGGAGTGAATGGCTGGGCACAGTGGCTCACAGCTGTAATCCCAGCACTTTGGGAGGTCGAGATGGGTGAATCATTTGACATCAGGAGTTCCAGACCAGCCTGGCCAACATGACGAAACACCCATCTCAACAAAGAATACAAAAAATTAGTCGGGCATGGTGGTGCGTGCCTGTAGTCCCAGCTACTCAGGAGGCTGAGGCAGGAGGATCACTTGATCCCAGGAGGTCAAGCATGTAGTGAGCTCTGATTGTGCCAGTGCACTCCAGTGTGGGTGACAGAGTGAGCCCCTGTCTCGGTCAGGAGTTCAAGACCAGCCTGGCCAACATAGTGAAACCCCATCTCTACTAAAAATACAAAAAATTAGCTGGTTATGGTGGCGGGCACCTGTAATCCCAGCTACTCAGAAGGCTGAGGCAGGAAAATCGCTTGAACCCAGGAGGCGGAGGTTGCAGGAGCCGAGATTGTGCCACTGCACTCCAGCCTGAGCAACAGAGCGAGACTGTCTCAAAAAAAAAAAAAAAAAGGAGTGAAAAATGAAGACAGAAGGCATTGGGCATTGTTACCTGAGATGGTGAAACGAGATCGCTGGAAAGAGTGTGGCTGGATGGTCTTCATTAGCAGCCAGCAAGTCCCTTAAGCTCCAGTCCCCAGCAGGGACGGTGGCATCATGAAACTGCTGGGACAGTGCTCTCTCTAGGAGGTCCACCCAAGAACACAGAGTTTTTGGGAATCCAGCAAACGGCCGCCCTGGCGAACAGGCTTCATATCCCAAGGATGACCAGTGTCCTGGAGAGGAGCCAAAACAAAATTTTCAGCACACCTCATCAATCACAACAATAATAAGAGCAGCATTTACTGAGCGCATGCTACAGGCCAGATGCGATGCCAAATACTGCGAATACATCTTTGACCTAATCCTAACAATCTACGCAGCGGGCATCGGTGGAAGAACATGGCCAGCTCTGTTCCTGAATGAAGAACAAGACACCCAGGAACAGTCCTTCAGTTTTTCTAACTCTGATTCCAGAGAAGTTAAGGAGAAGAACCTGGCCTGGGTATACAATAATCATACACATTTTTTTAGAGAGTTGCAAGCACTTAAAAGCAAACAAACATCTTCTCACCCTGACACAGAGAGCCAGGTGAAATGCAAGGCAGGCACTGGGCTGGCGTGGCTTTCTCACCCACCTGATGCTCTCAAAATCTTAGTTTCTCTTATCTTCTGGATTCAGAAGTATAGACTGTTGCCTTGGCCTCTCCGACCAAAAATCACTATAGGCACAGACGCGTAATTACACATCCCACATTAATTCAGTCAACCAACACATATTGAGGGCTCACTTTAATTCAAACCTATCCATGCCTGGCACTGGGGTTACAAATAAGGACAGCCCTCTAGGTTGCAAGGAGTGGAAAAGACATGAAAATAAGCAGATAATTGTCATGCAGTAGGGTGAGGGTGTAGAGATATGTAGAAAGTGGGTTAATACGCTGGGCATTGTAGCTCATGCCTGCAATCCCAGCACTTTGGGAGGCTGAGGCGGGTGAATCACCTGAGGTCAGGAGTTCAAGACTAGCCTGACCAACATGGTGAAACCCCATCTCTACTAAAAACACAAAAAGTTAGCCGGGCGTGGTGGTGGGTGCCTTTAATCCCAGCTACTTGGGAGGCTGAGGCAGGAGAATTGCTTGAACCCGGGAGGCAGGGGTTGTAGTGAGCCAAGATCGCATCATTGCACTTCAGCCTGGGTGACAACAGCAAAACTCCATCTCAAAAAAAGAAAGTAGGCTAATAATGTTGGAGCAAAACTGCCTTTGCAAAATTATGAGAGTAAGAGAAATCTGACATAGTTAATGCCATCTTGCTTCTGACTTCCAAGCATCCTTGGTCATTTCTGGGCCTGAGCCAGGCTAACTTTGGGAGAAATTTAGTCTATAGCTTAACCTTGAAGCAAGAGTGATAATAATCCCTTCTTAAAACTAATCCCTTCCCTGTTCTGGGCTGCTGAAACCAGCTTTATAAGATGAATGCAAGGCCGTAAGATAGATGTAGTTTCCTTTTTTAAAAAATTTGTATTTAATCTTTTTTTTTTTTTTTTTTTTTTGAGACAGGGTCTTGCTCTCTGTCACCAAGGCTGGAGTGCAATGGCACAATCACAGTTCACTGCAGCCTTGACCTCCCTAGGCTCAAGCAATCCTCCCACCTCAGCCTCCTAGTAGCTAGGACTATGGGTATGCACCACCATGCCTAGGTAATTTTTTATTTTTTTGTAGAGATGATATCTTGTTGTCTCTAAGCTGATCTTGAACTGCTGGCCTGAAGTGATTTTCCTGCCTTGACCTCCCAAAGTGCTGGGATTATAGGCACAAGCCACCACACCCTGCCCGATAGGTGTTTCCATAATCCCTTACTGCTCAGAGATCATACAGCCAGATAACATCACTACTGTAAAGCCTAAGGTTGGTTTTTTGAGATATTTTTCAGACTGACCCCACCTGGACTTGGGAGTCATAAGAAGTGGTCCTACATCCCCACCCAGAGGCAGACTCAGCACATGGGACTATTTTCCACACCCCTATGATCTCATCCCCAACCAATCAGCAGCACCCATTCCCTAGTCCCCTGCCCAACAAATTGCCCATAAAAACCCTAAGGTTCAATCGAGCCTTCAGGGGAGTGATTTGAGTGATAGCTCCATCTCCCTCATGGTGTGGCCGGCTTCTACTAAACATTTTTTTTTTCTCTTTTTTTTTAAGAGACTGGGGCTCTCTATGTTGCCCAGGCTGGTCTCAAATACCTGGGTTCAAGCAATCCTCCCACCTTGGCCTCCCCAATTGCTGGGATTACAGGTGTGAGGCATACTGCCAGGCCTCCAATTAAGCTCTCTCTGCAGTAATGCCATGGTCTGAGGGCACTGGTTTTGTCTGTGCAGCAGGCAGGAGAACCCATCGGGTGATTGCAGCAGCAGCTTTCTGAAGAACTGGAAAATCCTGAGGATAATGCTGTCTTAGCCAGGCTGTTGGTGGTGGTTTGGGAGGGGCAGCTGGGAGAAGGGCCTCAGCATAGTGGTGAAGAGCCACACAGTGTGCATGGGCAGGCGTGGCTCACGGTCTGGTGGCCAGAAGAACACACAGGAAGCAGGGAGCAGGGCGATGCGGCTGGGGAGCTGGCTGAGACCCATTTGTGCTGGGTCTCCAACGCCTGTGCAGAAGCCCTTTTTCCTTAAGGGCAGAAGAAACCTAAGGAAAGCAAGGAAGAGCTTTAGGTACATTCTCACTTTCAAGTGATCACTCTGTTGGTTGTAAGAAAGACAAACTGGAGGGTCACAGTGGAGGTGGGGACAGCCTAAGAACCCCTTAGAATTGCGGGTGTTTGGCCAGGCGTGGTGGTTCATGCCTGTAATCCCAGCACTTTGGGAGGCCAAGGTGGATCGCCTGAGGTCAGAAGTTCGAGACCAGCCTGGCCAACATGGCCAGAAACCCCATCTCTACTAAATATACATAAATTAGTCAGGCATGGTGGCACGTGCCTGTAATCCCAGCTACTCGGGAGGCTGAGGCAAGAGAATCACTTGAACCCGGGAGGCAGAGGCTGCAGTGAACCGAGATTGCACCACTGCACTCCACCAGCCTGGGCAACAGAGCAAGACTCTGTCTCAAAAAAACAAAAAACAAAAAAAGAATTGCGGGTGTTTGGTGGTGAGAGGCAGAGTGCCCAACCGGCCCCCAGTCCTGAGGTTGGCCCCAGGCCCACTTGCAAATGTGTCTCTGTCAACTGTCCAGATCTCTTTCATCACAGGCCTCCTGGCCCTGGCTGCTCAGACCCTCCAACAATACAAGGGCATATGGTAAACACTCGCAAATGCTTTTGAATAGTTCAGTGAATGGAATAATTAATTGATTAATCACTCTGCTGAGTAAATTGCAGCTGAACATAAGTACGATTCTTCTCTTTTTTCTTTATTTTTTTGAAACAGGGTCTCCCTGTTGCCCAGGCTGGAGTGCAGTGGCACGATCTCGACTCACTGCAACCTCCGCCTCCGGGGTTCAAGTGATTCTCATGCCTCAGCTTCCCGAGTAGCTGGGATTACAGGCACACACCACCATTCCTGGGTAATTTTTGTATTTTTTGGTAGAGGCAGGGTCTTGCCATGTGGGCCAGGCAGGTCTTGCCATGTTGGTTAGGCTGGTCTTGAACTCCTGACTTCAGGAGATCCACCTGCCTCAGCCTCCCAAAGTGCTGGGATTATAAGCCTGAGGCACTGTGCCTGGCCTTTTTTTTTTCTTTTTGTCAGAGCAGGAGTGGTGCAGGGAGATTCTGAAAGTCTGTTTGAGGTTATTGTGACTGAAATGAAACACTGATGGGGTTCTCTGTAGTTGCAGAAAGGGGTTTGTCCTGGGCTTCAGGTAGGTGTAGCAGGGATTTGCTCTCCCTATTGTAAGGAGCCAGATACACTTCCCCAGGGCAGCGTGACCCAGCCTGTAAGAGGCTGGAGCCTGGGAGGGGCATTTAAACCCCCCAGGGCAGATGTGGGTGGGTGGTCCAAGGATGATTCTGGGGACAAAGGGTGGTGCTTAGGTGTCTAAGACTATTTTTCAACTTGGCCTCAGGTGACAGTGAATCATATAACCATTAAGTGAGGCCCAGAGGTTGATGTGCCCCAGGTCACACAGCTGCTCAGTGAGGGGAAGCCCAGACTCGGGGGTCCACGGTACAAAGACTTTTCATCGACCAAGAGACAAGCTTTCCAGCTTAGTGAAAGCGGCTCTGAGTAATAAAAAATGACAGGCCCCCGTTTGCACTTAATTCTGTGAACCATGCAAAACCCACAACAGTCCCCAGCTGCCTGGAGGGGCGAAGCCCAGGCTGAGCAGCCCCGAGCACAGCTGCGGCTGCAGTCGGGACGCCTCGACCTTCCATTCCCTTCCTGCTTGAACAGGGTTTGCGGCGGTTCTGCTCTCCCACTGTGTTAATTACAGGCACTCTGGAAAGTACCTGCGGGAAGAGGACCTAATGGAAGAAGCAAAGCCACCCCCCCCAGAGCCTTCACCTGTGCTCCTCTCAGGCTTTCTGTGGCTTCTGCTTTTACAGCTCTAAAAGCCCTCTGAGATAACATGAACAAACATGCTGATTTTACAGACAAGGAAACTGAGAGCTAAGTAAGTAAATGACCTTGCTGTGTGATCACTTGCCACAATGGCCAGCAAGGACCAGCAAGGACCAGCAACGGCCATCATAGCACCTTGGGATAAGAAGGAAACGTGGGATTAGAAGGTTTGGCTTTCTCCCTAATGCAGGAATGCCCATGTCCAGCGAGGACCAAATGACGGCTACTCTCCTTGGGAGTGCTGCTTGGGAAGGCTCCTCTCTGAGCCAGGGTATGTGGCAGGGATGGAGTGGATAGACAGGGCTCGGTCCCCCCTTGTCAGGTGAAACATGTCATGATCTCTCCCCTTCACCTTCAACAAAGACCAAAAAAAAAAAAAAAAAAAAAAATTAAAAGCTACCCCTCTCCCACACACACAAAACAGATATGACAGCATTTGTTCTCAACATAATTTTTCTGTAGCTTTACAAAAATGATGTTTACCAGGAGGTGGAGGTTGCAGTGAGCCAAGATCATGCCACTGCACTCCAGTCTGGGTGACAGAGTGAGACTCCATCTTAAATAAAAATAAATAAAATTTTAAAAAACTAAAAAAGGCTGAGTGCCGTGCTCATGCCTGTAATCCCAGCACTTTGGGAGGCCGAGGAGGGTGGATCATGAGGTCAAGAGATCAAGACCATCCTGGCCAACATGGTGAAACACCATCTCTACTAAAAATACAAAAATTAGCTGGGCATGGGGGGTGCACACCTGTAGTCCCAGCTACTCAGGAGGCTGAGGCAGGAGACTCTCTTAAACCCAATAGGCAGAGGTTGCAGTGAGCCGAGATAGCACCACTGCACCCCAGCCTGGTGACAGAACGAGACTCCGTCTCAGAAAAAAAAAAAAAAAAAAACTACAAAAAGTAGCTGGACTTGGTGGCAGGTGTCTGTAATCCCAGCTACTCTGGGGGCTGAGGCAAGAGAATCGCTTGGACCCGGGAGGCAGTGGTTGTAGCGAGCCAAGATTGTGCCACTGCACTCCAGCTTGGGTGACAGAGAGAGACTCTGTCTCAAAAAAAAGAAAAAAGAAATAAAAATGATGTTTAGTAAACACAGAGGAGAATCAATAGATTATTGGAAAGAGAGTTTAGTAACAACCAGAGAAAACTGGTTGAACCATAACATAGCAAATGAAAAATGTATTGACGTACTTCCTCATACCTTTCATTCAACAGAAGAGTATTTAAAACAAGTTTGTTCAAATTGTGAGGCTCTTCAAACACATTTTACAATCAAAACAACTTGAAACAGTGAATAGAGAATCATACAAGAAAAAAATTTAGTATACACACCTGGAAAAAATAAATTTTTTTTTTTAAGCCCTTGATTAAAATTTCCTTGGAAAGGCATACTAAAGTTTTTAGCAAGCAACAGATGCTAAAGAGAATTAATTGTGCCTTAGCCACCATTAGTAATTTAAGAAGTAGAAAACGTCACTGATATACTGTTTATTTAAAATGCTTCCTTTAGGTCTGGCATGGTGGCTCACACTTGTAATCCCAGCACTTTGAGAGGCCTAGGAGGGCAGATCACCTGAGATCAGGAGTTCGAGACCAGCCTGGCTAATATGGTGAAACCCCGCCTCTACTTAAAACACAAAAATTAGCCGGCCGTCGTGGCGTGTGCCTGCAGTCCCAGCTACTCCAGCTATTCGGGAGGCTGAGGCAGGAGAATCACTTGAACCTGGGAGGTGGAGGTTGCAGTAAGCCGAGATTGCGCCACTGCACTCCAGCCTGGGCAATGCAGTGAGACTCCAACTAAAAAAAAATAAAAAATAAAAATAAAATGCTTCCTTTAGTGTCTTATTTTAATGACAGTAGAAAATATTCATATAGTTTTATATAGGTTCATTCAAAGTTTACATCCTTCCTCTCCTCTCCTAATTTTAGCTCTGGATTTCTTTTTTCTTTCTTTCTTCTTTTTCTTTCTTTTTTTTATTTTTATTTTGAGACAGAGTCTCGCTCTGTCGCCCAGGCTGGAGTGAGGCGGTGCAATCCCAGTTCACTGCAACCTCTGCCTCTCGGGTTCAAGTGATTCTCCTACCTCACTCTCCCGAGTAGCTGGGATTACAGGCGCATGCCACCCTGCAGCTCTGAATTTCTTTTGTTTGCTTTTGAGTTGGGGTCCTCGCTCTGTCACCCAGGCTGGGGTGGACTGGTGCATTCATAGCTCACTGCAACTTAAAACTCCTGAGCTCAAGCCATCCCCCGCCTCAGCCTCCCGATTAGCAGGGACTACAGGTATGCGCCACCATGCTGGGCCAGCTCCAGATTTCTTATGCTCCTCAGCTGCAAGCTGGAGACGTTATGGAACAGATATTCTGCGAGATGAGGACAACTGATTATCAGAAGAAGGAATGAGAACATGATCCAGCTTCTCTAGGTAAGAGGAACGTTTCGAGTAGGCAGTGGAAGGATTAAAGTCGTATTTCAGGAAATTTTAATCTGGCCTTGGTCTCTACAAGGGATGTAATGGAGGGGAGGAAAGCGGGAGGTGGTACATCAGTTGGAGGCTGGTGGCTTTTCCACAACTAAGAGACAATAGGTCACTATGGTGGGGAAGACTGGCTTTGAGACCAAATTGAGTGCGTTCCAGTCCCAGCTGTGCCTCTTGCTAATTACATGACTTTGAATAAATTACTTAACCTTGTGCTTTGGTTTCCTGCTTCATAAAATATAGATATGAAAATCTAAAACCCATCTCATAGGGTTACTACGAGAATAAGAAAATGTGTGTTAAAAGCCTTAGCACGGTGCTTGGAATGTGGTAAAGTCCCAAATAAACTGGAGCTTTTTATTCTCGCTATTGTGTCATTTGTGACACTAGATAAAACCTAAGAAAAGTCTATTAATGTTGTTAACAACAATAACAAAAAGTTCCCAAAAGGCACCCACCTACAATCTATTTTTACCTACAATCTATTATTTTCTTAGCAGCTGCTTAAAAGAATCGATTGGGGCCGGGCGCGGTGGCTCACGTCTGTAATCCCAGCACTTTGGGAGGCTGAGGCAGGCAGGAGTTAGAGACCAGCCTGGCCAACATGGTGAAACCCTGTCTCTACTTCCCCCTCCATCTGCCGGCCTGCCCACTGAGATGGAGTCTTGCTCTGTCGCCCAGGCTGGAGTGCAGTGATGCGATCTCGGCTCACTGCAAGCTCCGCCTCCTGGGTTCATGCCATTCTCCTGCCTCAGCCTCCCAAGTAGCTGGGACTACAGGTGCCCGCCACCACTCCCAGCTACTTTTAGTAGAGACAGGGTTTCACCTTATTAGCCAGGATGGTCTCGATCTCCTGACCTTGTGATCCACCCACCTCAGCCTCCCGAAGTGCTAAGGTTAAGGCATGAGCCACCACGCCCGTCTCTACTAAACCATCTCTACTAAAATTACAAAAATTCACCGGGCATAGTGGTGGGCGCCTGTGAGGCTGAGGCAAGAGAATCACTAGAACCCAGGAGGCAGAGGTTGCAGTGAGCCGAGATTGCGCCACTGCACTCCAGCCTGGGCAACAGAGTGAGAATCTGTCTCAAAAACAAACAAAAACAAACCCAAAGAATCGACTGGTCTTGGTCTTGAGCTGGCTGTTGCTGATTACAGTGGGTGCAGCTTCTGAAAGAGGAAAAGCAGGATCGTGCATTAAGTGCTGACCCTTCTACTGCCCATAGTTCAGTCCTCCTCACCTCTGCAAGTCTGGCCTGGAACACGCTGAAACAGGCAGAGCGAGCAGCTCCCTGCAGTGGCTGAAGATCAGCAGACCTGAAACAGAGGGTCTCTGAAGCCGAGTCAGGCTGAAGCCCCAGCTGCTGCCTGAGTCTCCCAGCCGCTCCCAGGGGAAACCTTGCTCAGCCGAGTCAGCTAGGAAAACTCCACAGCAGGGGTGGGTTTTCAAGTGTGGGAAAGAGAAGAATGAAATCACTGGTTTCACAGACATTTGAGTGTTTTATGTCCATTCTCTTCCTGAATCTTAGTGCCGTGGATGGATACATCAGAGTCAGCTACACCAATTAGAGATCAGAAGCTAGGCAGCTCAATGAATATTTCCAAAGCTGAAAAACACGATCATTTCTAATTCCATCCATAGGACATTTGATATACTTACTAGGCCAAGCTGTCCAACCCACGGCCTCAGCCTGCAGGCATGCTTTGAATGCGGCCCAACACAAATTCATCAACTTTCTTAAAACACTATGAGAGTTTTTTTGGTTTTTTTTTCTTTTTTAGCTCATAAGCAATCATTAGTGTTAGTGTATTTTATATGTGGCCCAAGACAGTCGTCTTCTTCCAATGTGGCCTGGGGAAGCCAAAAGATTGGACACCCCTGTAACTAGGCATTCAGATAAAAAATGAAAAATCAGCAAGAATCCAAATATTAAGTCATTTAAACCTGAATATCAAGACACTTAGGAACCTAAACCCCAAATCACAGTAGTGTTTTTAGGGCAAATACTCAACCAAAGTGATTAGAATTTGTGTTTGTTTTTCTTTTTTCTTTTTTTTTCTTTTTTTGAGATGGAGTCTCGCTCTGTTGCCCAGGCTGGAGTGCAGTGGCGTGATCTCAGCTCACTGCAACCTCTGCCTCCTGGGTTCAACAATTCTCCTGCCTCAGCCTCCCGAGTAGCTGGGAATACAGGCGCCTGCCACCACGCCCAGCTAATTTTTTGTATTTTTAGTAGAGACAGGGTTTCACCGGGTTTGCCAGGATGGTCTCAACTTCCTGACCTCGTGATCCGTCTGCCTCAGCCTCCCAAAGTGCTGGGATTACAGGCGTGAGCCACCGCACGCAGCATGTTTGCTTATTTTTAAAAATTCGTTAGAAGCCAGGTGTATTGGATCACTCCTGTAATCCCAACACTTAGGGAGGCAGAGACGGGAGGATTGCTTGAACCTAGGAGTTCGAGACCTGCCTGAGCAGCATAGCAAGACCCTGTTCTCCATAAAAAAGAAAAAAAAAAGAAAACCACCAATATCTTATCAGAAATGCCTGAGGAACAAATGCAATAGCTGGCAAACCCATGGTTAAGAGGAAGATGCTCTAGGGAAGAGAAATGCTCTGGCCTGGTAACGTCAGAGTTTGGTTAATGTAGTTTGACTCAAAGCTATCTGTGGGCAGTCACTTGGTGCTGGCTCAAGTCTAAGAGAATCTCAGAGCCCAGATATAAGGATGTGGCATCTTTTGTGGAAGTCGCACTCTGGTTTTCTCCAATCATCGTTGGCGGATGCCCAGTAGTGACTGATCTAGGACTATAAAAAGAGCTGTGGTGGCCGGGCATGGTGGCTCGCACCTGGAGGTGGAGGTCGGAATGAGCCAAGATTGCACCACTGCACTCCAGCCTGGGTGACAAAGCAAGACTCTGTCCCAAAAAAATTAATTAATTAATTAAAATAAATAATTTAAAAATTAAAGTACAAATACAAAACTCTGGGCGTAGTGATACACACCTGTAACGCCAGCTACTTGGGAAGCTAAGGCAAGACAATCGCTTGAACCCAGGAGGCGGAAGTTGCAGTGAGCTGAGACTGCACCATTGCACTCCAGCCTTAGCAACAGAACGAGATCCTATCTCCAAAAAAAAAAAAAAAAAAAGACCTGTGGGTAAAGTCAAGTATTTATTCATCCTACATCATTCATTTAGTCGCAGCCATCTTCTGGAAAGGCACTGGGAGTGCAGAAATGAACACGGCACAATCTTTGCACCTTCCCAGGGCTCAGGCTATGAGATCAGTCTAGGAAGACAGGTGACTTGAGGGCGGGGCGCCACAGCCATGAGGGGCACTCTGCAGTCCTCAGGGGCCCCACCCCTTTTCTTAAGCTCTGGTCCTTAAACTCTGAACCTCAGGTCCTCATCTGCGAAGGTGGTGATAAAATGCCTAATGGGCCAAGTTACAGGAAGTTCTGAAATGTATCAAACGGATGGTGGGCCCTCCAGAAATGGTAACTGTTATCCATAATTGATTACGATTATTATAACAACAAAGGGGTGGACGAGGCCCTGCAGGGGAAGGAGTGCTTTCTCCTGCCCAGTAGGGGCCAGAAAAGCTTACTAGAGAAGGCGACATTCGAACTGAATCTCAAATGAGACTTTTAATCTGAGTTCATGAGCCTCTGTAGGTTCAGGTTATGGGCATCAGAGAGCACATGAGGTCTCTTCAATTGTGTTCCAAACCTTAAGTTATATGCATATCGACGGCCCATACTTTCCAACATACTTTTTTTTGTTCGTATGTTTTTTGAGACAGTGTCTCACTCTGTCACCAGGCTGGAGTACAGTGGTGCGATATTGGCTCTCAACCTCCCGGGCTCAAGCGATCCTCCAACTTCAGCCTCCCAAGTAGCTGCGAATACAGGCGGGTGCCACCATGCCCAGCTAATTTTTGTGTGTGTTTTTTTGTAGAAACAAGGTTTTGCCCAGGCTGGTCTTGAACTCCTGGGCTCAAGCGATCCAGCTGCCTCAACCACCCAGAGTGCTGGGACTACACTCATGAGCCACTGTGCCCAGCCCCAACACTTAAAGGGTTAGTGACAACCTCAGAAGGTGAAGAGCTACCTACACTGGTCTAGAAGTACAACTAAAATTTTGCCAGGCAGGCAACACAGGAAGGGTCATTTCCAGCACAGCACTCAGTTTAGAAAGAAGTAAAGTGGCTTTGTGGGCATGTGACCTATGCAGTCACAGAGTGCGACACTCAGAGGGCCTGTGCTCCTTTCATCTGCTGCTGCTGTCGTCACCCTGCAACTTCTTTTTTTTTTTTTTTTGAGACAGAGTCTCACTCTGGAGTGCAGTGGCGCAATCTCGGCTCACTGCAACCTCCACCTCCTGGGTTCAAGTGATTCTCCTGCCTCAGCCTCCCGAGTAGCTGGGATTACAGGTGCCAACCACCATGTCCGGCTACTTTTCTGTATTTTTAATAGAGACAGGGTTTCACCATGTTGGCGAGGATGGTCTCGATCTCCTGACCTTGTGATCTGCCCACCTTGGCCTCCCAAAGTGCTGGGATTACAGGCGTGAGCCACCACGCCTGGTTGATGATTTCTTAACAAGAATCAGAGAAGCAAGCCCAGGACCCTGGACACAGCGGCAGAGGTGAAGGGGGCAGAGCTTGACAGTGGCAGCGCAGTTGGCTTCGGACTCCAGGGAAGCCAGAGGTGCATCAAGTCCTGAAAGTGAGCAAAGTACTTCTCACAGAGAACGGGGGCTATCTCGCTGGGGAGCTGAAATAAGAGCCTTGCAAATTATCTAGGCTGGGCTTCTGAGAAGCATGGCATTTTCAGAAAATTCCCAGCAGGTGGTGGGCACAGGTGCTTGGTGGAAAATGGCAGGACATGAAGTTAAAGAAGACAGACAGGCCGGGCGCGGTGGCTCAAGCCTGTAATCCCAGCACTTTGGGAGGCCGAGATGGGCGGATCACGAGGTCAGGAGATCGAGACCATCCTGGCTAACACGGTGAAACCCCGTCTCTACTAAAAATACAAAAAACTAGCCGGGCGAGGTGGCGGGCGCCTGTAGTCCCAGCTACTCAGGAGGCTGAGGCAGGAGAATGGCGTAAACCCGGGAGGCCGAGCTTGCAGTGAGCTGAGATCTGGCCACTACACTCCAGCCTGGGCGACAGAGCGAGACTCCGTCTCAAAAAAAAAAAAAAAGAAGACAGACAGACCGGATGAAAGATGTAAGATTCTAGCTAAGAAACTTTAGAATCCAGGAGGAGGCAGGGGTTGCAGTGAACTGAGAGCGTGCCATTGCACTCCAGCCTGGGTGACAAGAGTGAAACTCAATCTCACAAAAGAAAAAAAACTGCTCTAGAGGTACGAAAGGAGACATTCAAGGATTTTTTTGGTTTTGTGTTGAGACGGGTCTTGCTCTGTCCCCCAGGCTGTTGTGCAGTGGCACAATCACATCTCATTGCAGCCTCGACCTCCAGGGGTCAAGTGATCTCACAGCTCAGTTTCCAGAGCAGCTGGAACCACAGGCGTGTGCCACCAAGCCTGGCTAAGTTTTTGTATGGTTTTTTTTTTTTTGGTAGAGACAGGATCTCACTTTGTTGCCCAGGTTGGTCTCAAACTCCTCGGCTCAAGCAATCCTCCCACCTCAGCCTCCCAAAGTGCTGGGATTACAGGCGTGAGCTACTAAACCCAGTCTGAAGGATATAAAAGGTGAAACGCCATGGCGTGGCATTTCACTGTTAAAAAGATTACTCTAGTGGCTTAAAGAGGATGAATTGGGAGGATTAACAACTCTAGGCCAGGCGAGGTGGCTCACACCTGTAATCCCAACACTCTGGGAGGCCAAGGCGGGTGAATCACCTGAGACCAGGAGTTCGAGACTAGCCTGGCCAACATGGTGAAACCCTGTCTCTACTAAAAATACAAAAATTAGCTGGGCATGGTGGCACATGCCTGTAATCCCAGCTACTGGGGAGGCTGAGACAGGAGAATTGCTTGAACCTGGGAAGCGGAGGTTGCTGTGAGCCAAGAGTGCACCATTGCACTCCAGCCTGGGTGACAAGAGAGAAACTCCATCAAAAAAACAAAACAAGGCTGGGCGCGGTGGCTCAAGCCTGTAATCCCAGCACTTTGGGAGGCCGAGACGGGCGGATCACGAGGTCAGGAGATCGAGACCATCCTGGCTAACACGGTGAAACCCCGTCTCGACTAAAAAATACAAAAAACTAACCGGGCGAGGTGGGGGGCTCCTGTAGTCCCAGCCACTCGGGAGGCTGAGGCAGGAGAATGGCGTAAACCCGGGAGGCGGAGCTTGCAGTGAACCGAGATCCGGCCACTGCACTCCAGCCTGGGCGACAGAGCAAGACTCCGTCTCAAACAAAACAAAACAAAAACAAAAAAACAGGCAGGCGTGGTGATTCATACCTGTAATCCCAGCACTTTGGGAGGCTGAGGCGGGCGGATCACAAGGTCATGAGTTTGAGATCAACCTGGCCAACATAGTGAAACCCCATCTCTACTAAAAATACAAAAATTAGCTGGGTGTGGTGGAGTACACCTGTAGTCCCAGCTACTCAGGAGTCTGAGGCAGGAGAATCACTCCAACCTGGGAGGAGGAGGTTGCAGTGAGCCGAGATCATGCCACTGTACTCCAGCCTGGGCAACAGAGCGAGGCTCCATCTAAAAAAAAAAAAATTGTAGACAGTGTGATCAATGTGTTGGCTACCATGGTAGTCCAGGGAAGAAAATAGGAAGGCTCCAATCAAACAGTAGCCATGGGAAAAGGAGGGGACTGGAGGAGAGGAGAGGGGATGGGAGGGAGGGGAGGGGAGGAGAGAGGAGAGGGAGCCATTGAGGGAGACCTGAGGTGGGGTCTGAGTCATTGGCAACGTGGTGGCTGAAGTTCTGATCCCAGAGAACATCACTCACAGAGACTCCACCGAGTGAGGCTATCAAGCCGCCAGCCCAGGATCCTGGGAACAGCGCGCAGGTGAAGTGAGCAGAGCTTGGGAGTGGCAGCCAGCTGGCTCGGGGCTCCAGGGAAGCTAGAGGTGCACAGGGGCCCCAAAGTGAGCGAAGCCCTTCTTTGGGCGAGGGGGCTACCTCGCCGGGGAGCTGAAATAAGAGGAGAGGAAAAGTCACGCGTGTCCATGTATTAGAAGGTTGCGGGTGAGGATTTGGAGGAATGGCTGCAGGGAGGACCAACCAAGGAGCGAATGGGAGGCGACGGCATGGAGACGGCTAGGAGGGAATGAAGGGAGGGCGGGAAGTGCAGGAAGTGCAGGAAGTGGGAGCTGGTTTTTGGATTTGGGAAAGACCTGGGCAAGTTCCTAAGATGAGGTGAAGGCACCCACAGAGTTCAGGAAGTGGCGCGTGTGGAACAGAAGGCCCCAGGGAGGGGCAGCGGCTCAGAGGATGTCAGCAGGAGGACCTGGGGGGAGGTTAGAGAGGCGCCTCCCAGGGACTTCCTCGGAGCCTGACAACATGGAATCGAGGTTCCCAGAGGAGGATGCGCGGGGCACGAAGTGGAGCGCAATGCCGAGATGGGTGGCATCCTTTTACTCTACAGAAGCTGCAGGCTAACGTCTGGAGGGAAGAGGCAGGGTAGAAGGCTTTGAGGGAGCATGTGCTGAGAGTGTCCTGGGCAGCGACAGGCGAAAACATGCCAGCATTACCGAGAATTTAGTGGAGAATGACGGCAACCCCGTGAGTTTCTGTAGCTGCACTCAGCAGCCTTTGTGTGTTGTGTGTCCCAAATCACCTCTCACCCTCTCCAGTGCTGACATTAGCCCAGGCAGCCAAGAACTTGTCTTTCTTTTTTTTTTTTTTTTTTTGGCTCGATCTCAGCTCACTGCAAGCTCCACCTCCCGGGTTCCGGCCATTCTCCTGCCTCAGCCTCCCGAGTAGCTGGGATTACAGGTGCCGCCACCACGCCCGGCTAATTTTTTGTATTTTTATTAGAGACGGGGTTTCACCGTGTTAGCCAGAATGGTCTCGAACTCCTGACCTTGTGATCCGTCCGCCTCCACCTCCCAAAGTGCTGGGATTACAGGCGTGAGCCACCGCGCCTGGCTAAGAACTTTTCTTATGGTCCCCGTGTTCTCCAGCCCAGCCCTCTACACAGCAGACAGAGTGATCTTTCGGAAATATGTCAGCTCACATCATCTCCCCTCCTTAAGACCATCCAGTGGTACCACTACACTTAGACCAAAGTCCTCAGAATAAAATTCAAAGGCCGGCATGATCGGGGCACTCACCCCATCTCCCTACACTTTCTCCCTCATGTACTGTGCCCCAGCCACTTTGCGGTCCCCTCCATCCTCAGAGGTGCCAGGCTATCTCCTGTCTCGGGACTTGTGTGGTTGCCGTTGCTATGCTTAGAAGATTGTTCCCCTGGTTGGTCACTGTGGCTGTTTCCACCATCCACATCTTCCTAGTGTTTACTAATACCTGGAATTATTCTATGTATGTATCTGTTTACACACTTACTGTTTGTTTTCCCCCAATGAAATATAAGTTCCTTGGATGCAGGGTCTGTTTGCTTTCTTTACTGTCCAACATTGATTGGCTCATGTTAGGAACTTGATAAATATTTGTTGGCTGTTTGGTGGCTGTGCAGGAATTGAGAGCGCCGGTGGCTGGTTGATGCAGGAATGTGGTTGGAAAAGTAGCGATGCAACTATATACAATTCCTACAAGGGTGAATTCAGGTAACACTCATTTAATTAAAAGTGAGTAAATGAATAGAAATGGCCAGGGGAGACTAGGAAATTATTGCAGCCAAAATATGGCGAATTGTACAACTTTAGGACTAGAAAGAACTTTAAAGATGGAGTCACAATAGTCTCAATAGATTAGAAAAGGGAGTCCTCTCCCGAAAGGCAGGCGCCATGGCCGTTCACACTGGCAGTCCGTGACCAAGCCAAGTCACATCTCCTATGTCTTGCCCTTGGTTTTGAACTTTTCTGGAAACGCGATTGTTGTGTTAGACATTAGTTGTGGTGTTCAAGACTTCTCCCCACCCTTTCTAAAATATCGTGATCTCTCCCTGGGAAATAATGAGTGGAGTTTGCCCTCCCTGTGGCCATATTTCATCCCAACATTAGAAAAAGCTGAGTAATTTCGATTTTGTGCCTTGCATTGAAACGCATCTCTGCATCTGGAATAAATGGCATTTAAGAGCATCCTCTAGTTTCTAAGTCACTATGTATTTGTGAAAGCTCAGGCTTGGAGTGTCAGAATTAAATGGGGTCAGGAAATACTGCAGCATAGGTTTTTGATTCATTACTGGGTTTTTTCCCCATAGGTCTAGAAGTGGGCTTGCACACAGGGGTGGCCTATTTGTTTGGTCAAGAATCTAGACCGGCTCTGGAATAAGTAGAAAAAAGTCCCATATGGCACTCAGTGAACAGGAAGTATGTGCTCTCCAGACATGTGGCTGTCCCCTCCTGCCCTCTCACTAAGCTGCTATTTGTTCAGAGGGTTCTTGGCCTTACGCAGAAGGGCAGAGCTGCCAGCAGACAGGCATTTTTCCCAGAAGCCCTTGGAAGGAGCACAATCCAAACTTGTTTCTAGAAGAGTCTGCGGCACAGCACTCCTGGCTGCCCGTGTCCCTGCTCACTGGCTACAGGGACCTCAGTGGACTCACAGAGGTGGCAAATCTCACTCTGTGAACATGGCAATATTCTGGAAAGGCTGCATGCTGATAGCACCATTCATCAGTCCGTTCATTACTTCTTTTGGCAAGTGGTTGCAAAGCACTGGGTTTGTGTTGCGCCCTGTGCTAGACACTGAGGAACCAGGTCTACAAAGCAAGTGGTTAGGTCAGCCCCAATCCTCACGCCTGTAATCCAAACACTTTGGGAGTCCAAGGAGGGCAGATCACTTGAGCTCAGGAGTTTGAGACCAGCCTGGGCAACATGATGAAACCAAGTCTCTACTAAAAATACAAAAATTAGCCGGGCATGGTGGCACGCACCTGTAGTTCTGGCTACTTGGGAGGCGGACGTGGGAGGATCAACGTGAGCCTGTGAGGCAGAGGTTGCAGTGAGCCAAGATCGCACCATTGCACTCCAGCCTGGGTGACAGAGTGAGACTCTCAAAAAAACAAAAACAAAAAACAAATGGCTAAAAGCTTTGGCTCTGAGAGAGCTACTTTTCTCCTAAGTCCCTGTTTCCTTCTAGCTACAGATTATAATTTTAAAAAAAAAGACATTAGGCTGGGTGCGGTGCCTCACACCTGCAATCCCAGCACTTTGGGAGGCTGAGGCAGGTGGATCACCTGAGGTTAGGAGCTCAAGATCAGCCTGGCCAATGTGGTGAAATCACACCTCTACAAAAATAGAAAAATTAGCCAGGCGTGATAGTGGGCACCTGTAATCCCAGCTACTCGGGAGGCTGAGGCAGGAGAATCGCTTGAACCCTGGAGGCGGAGGTTGCAGTGAGCTGAGATCAGACCACTGCACAGCCTGGGTGACAGAGCGATACTCCCGTCTCAAAAAAAAAAAAAGGACATTAGCAAAAGTTGGGCAACAGAACAAAACCTGTCTCACAAAACAAACAAACAAAAAAACCCATCATGGTATACCCAATAAATAGATACAATTTTTAGGCCAGGGCTGGTGGCTCACACCTGTAATCCCAGCACTTTGGGAGGCCAAGGTGGGAGGATCTCTTAAGTCCAGGAGTTTGAGACCAGCCCGGGCAACATAGCAAGACTCCATCTCTACAAAAAATAAAAGAGTTAGCTGTGCATGGTGGTACACACCTGTGGTTCCAGCTACTCGACAGGTTGAGGTGGGGGGATCACTTGAGCCCAGGAGGTTGAAGCTGCAATGAGCCGAGATGGCGCCACTGCACTCCAGCCTGGGCAACAGAGCAAGGCCCTGTCTCAATAAATAAATGTATACATATATATATACCTACACACACACAATTTTTATTTGCCAAATTAAAAAATTTTAAATTTTATAAAAGTAAAAGTCACATTGTTTTTCAAAACTAAAATATAAAATTGCAAAATTCTCATAGCACTCTTTCAAACACCCAAGAATATATCAGTATTTCCCCAGGAGCTCAAAGGCCTCGTATGGTCCTGTCTAACCTAGAGCTCCTAGAATGTAAGCTCAGGGGAAATAAGGGATAAGGTCCTTTGGTTTCCTCAAAGTCCTATATGATCAGGACCCTGCCTACCTCTCTTCCTTCATATAGAGCCTCTCCCCACCCTATTCCCACCTGCCTCTTCCCTCCACAATATTTCATACACACAACTTCTTTCATTTCCCCTAAATGCCAGGCCTTTTCCTTCAAACACACCATTCCCTCCTCAGGAGACAGGGATTTGTTGGGGGGCACGTCCCCAGCACGCTTCTCCCTTAGGCTCACAAGGTGGCTGTATTAGTCCGTTCTCAGAGTGCCATAAAGAACTGCCTGGGACTGGGTAATTTATAAAGAAAAGAGGTTTAATTGACTCACGGGGCTGCGCAGGCCTCAGGAGGCTTCCAATCATAGCAGAATGCGAAGGGGAAGCAGGCACAGCCTACGTGGCTGGAGGAGGAAGAAGAGAGTAAAGGGGGAGGGGGCGGCACGCTTTTAAAAAAACAGATCTCGCGAGAACTCCCTCACTATCACGAGAATAGCAAGGGGGAAATCCATCCCCAATATCCAATCACCTCCCACCAGGCCCCTTCTCCCAGCGCTGGCAATTACAATTCAACAGGAGAATTGGGTGGGGACACAGAGCCAAACCATATCAGTGGCTAGTTAGCTCCAGGCCTTAATGCTCTCAAATCAAGCACCACAAGGAGGGGCACCTGCCATAATCCCAACGCCCTCAGCAAAATCCTCCTGGTACCTGACTGGCTTTGCAGAGTCGTGTGCCTATCCCTGAGCCACCTCTGTGCTGAGGGGAGTGTGAAGCTGTCTTCAGACAGACAGGAGCAGCAGACCACTCCTGCACCCAGCTGTGGAGTCTGCTCCCAATAGGATGATGAAGCATAATCCCAGCGCTTTGGGAGGCCGAGGTGGGCGGATCACGAGGTCGGGAGTTCAAGACCAGACTGGCTAACATGGTGAAACCCCGTCTCTACTAAAAAACAAAAATTAGCTGGATGTGGTGGCAAGCATCTATAATCCCAGCTACTTGGGAGGCTGAGGCAGGAGAATTGCTTGAACCCAGGAGGTGGAGGTTGTGGTGAGCCAAGATCGTGCCATTGCACTCCAGCCTGGACGACAAGAGCAAGACTCTGTCTCAAAAAAAAGATTTGAACTGGTATTTAAAGCATGGGTTGACTGTCCATAGACAGAAGGAAAAGGAATAGTGCCTCAGTGTTGAGGACACTGTGTGTAAAGGCAGAGAAGTCAGGCAAGTGTGGGGATGTGTGGAGAATGACGAAATGACAAGGCTGGCATGAATAGGAGAGTTCGCTGGAGAATAGTGCAAGATACATTCATTCGACAGGTACAGGAGGGAAGGACTTGTCAGTGTTAATATATTTAATGGCAAAATGTGCATCAGGCAAACTATGTGCCAGTAACTTATGGGTTTCCTTCTTTATATCCAGCCATGTTGCTTGGTAGTTAAATTCAAAGATGAATGGGAGAGGTGGACACATTCAGCAATGCTTATTGAGCATGTCCTGTGGGCAGGCAGTTCCAGATTCTGCCACCCAAGGTCTCTGCTTGCAGAGCACTGACATCCTTTTTGAGAGAGACAGGGAGTAAACTGACAAACAAGAAAATAACAGGGAGTGATAAGTGCGTGGCCGAGATATGAAATAGCCTGATGGACAGAGTGATTGGGCAGCTGTTTCAAACCAAGGGGTCACAGAGGGCTTCCTGGAAGAGGTGGGCAGGAAGCAAAGATGCCAGCCATGCTTAAGTCAGGGAGAGGGAGCAGCCAGGGCAAGGCTGCCTTATGTCACCTGACATTTTTCCTAATGCCCCCTTCTCCCCCCTGCTCACCCCCTGGGTTTTCTACCATCTCTGCACTTTTTTTTTTTTTTTTTTTTTTTTGAGACAGAGTCTCACTGTTGCCCAGGCTGGAGTGCAATGGTGTGACTTTGGCTCACTGCAACCTACACCTCCCAGGTTCAAGTGATTCTCCTGCCTCAGGCTCCTGAGTAGCTGGGATTACAGGTGTGCGCCACCACGCCCGGCTTTTTTGTATTTTTAGTAGAGACAGAGTTTCACCATATTGGCCAAGCTGGTCTTGAACTCCTGACCTCAAGTGATCCACCCGCCTCAGCCTCCCGAACTGCTAGGATTACAGGCATGAGCCACCACGCTGGCCCTAAAATTTGCATTTCTGTACTTGCACTTGCACTTCTTCAGTGAAATCTGGGCTGAAAGTGGCACGGTGGTGTGCCCCTGAAGTCTCAGCTACTCAGGAGGCTGAGACAGGAGGATTGCTTGAGCTCAGTGGTTCAAGATCAGCCTTAGCAACACAGTGAGATCTCGTTTCAAAAAAAAAAAAAAAAAAAAATCTAGTCTGGTAATTCCAGACTGATATCATCGGTTTTCACTGCCACCCTTGGCACTGAGTCCTCTGTTCTACCTTGAACTTTGTCAGCCACCTGACCTTCTTCCATACCTACCTGCCAAGCTTATTTCTTATCTTGGGGCTTTGTCTGCTAAATACACAACCTAGCACAGGATCCTGTCACATTGAGACAAACACTGTGTAAGTTGCAAAACACATTGATGTGGTCTTTTTATTTTATTTATTTATTTATTTATGTTTTGTCGAGGTAGGATCTCACAATGTTGCCCAGGCTGGTCTCAAAACTCCTAGCCTCAAGCAATCCTCCTGTCTCGGCCTCCCAAATGCTGGGCAGCATGAGCCACCACGCCTGGTTGACTTGGTTTATTTATTTATTTATTTATTTATTTATAATTTTTGAGACGGAGTCTTGCTCTGTCACCCAGGCTGGAGTGCAGTGGCGTGATCTCGGCTCACTACAAGCTCCGCCTCCTGGGTTCACACCATTCTCCTGCCTCAGCCTCCCGAGTAGCTGGGACTACAGGTGCCCGCCACCACACCTGGCTAATTTTTTTGTACTTTTAGTAGAGACGGGGGTTTCACTGTGTTAGCCAGGATGGTCTCGATCTCCTGACCTCGTGATCCACCGGTCTTGGCCTCCCAAAGTGCTGGGATTACAGGCATGAGCCACCGCGCCTGGCCAACTTGGTCATTTTAAATGATGTTCTCTGACTTTGATTAGTCTCCTCGGTTTTCCTCAATTTCTCATCCATTGGCAAGCTTGCTGTCCTCACCTCCTGCTAAGTGTCCATAGAGCATCTCTGCTGCAGGACAGCATTCATTAAAGGCTAACTCTCCAGCTCCAAAGATGAATGTAAGCAGTTTTCTTTCCTTTTGTTTTTTTTTTTTTTTTTTGAGATGGAGTCTTGCTCTGTCGTCCAGGCTGCAGTGCAGTGGTGCGATCTCAGCTCACTGAAACCTCCGCCTCCCAGGTTGAAGCAATTCTTCTGCTTCAGCTTCCTGAGTAACTGGGATTACAAGCATGCGCCACCACGCCCAGCTAATTTTTTTTTTTTCTTTTTCTGAGACGGAGTTTTGCTCTTGTTGCCCAGGCTGGAGTGCAATGGCACGATCTCGGCTCACCAAAACCTCCACCTCCCAGGTTCAAGCGATTCTCTTGCCTCAGCCTTCCGAGTAGCTGGGATTACAGGCATGCGCCACCATGCCTGGCTAATTTTGTATTTTTAGTAGAGAAGGGGTTTCTCCATGTTGGTCAGGCTGGTCTCGAACTCCTGACCTCAGGTGATCTGCCCACCTCGGCCTCACAAAGTTCTGGGATTACAGGCGTGAGCCACTGCACCCGGCCTGAAGCAGTTTCTTTGTCCTCTGAGTTGGCCTTGAAACTTGTATTTTACAGGTGGATGAAACACAAACAAGAAAGGCAACGTCAGCATGAACATGGAGAAGGATGTCTTCGAGGGAGAGTGGGCAGACTGGGTTCGTGGGGGCAGAGCCTGGGGTTGTTGAGGACTGTGTGATGTGGTGCTCACGGTGGAAATGAGGAAGGAGCAGGCCTGGGCCATCCGGGTGGGGAGAGTGGGAAGGAATATCAGTGAGGAGATACACAACCTGATTGAAAAGCCCAAGCCCCACGTTTCTTTTCTGCTCTTGGGATAGGCAAGTTCAAGAAAGAGAACCATTCAGTGAAAGAGCACTTCTTCTACCAGCAGGTCTAGCATAGACCCGATGTGCATCCTGTAGCCTCAAGCTGTGAAGAAAGCTGCCATCAGCCCTCCCTGATGTGGGGTGCTGGCGGTCTGGGCTGAGCCACCAATGCACCAGACACACCCTGGCCCAAAGTGCATTGCTACGAGCCTCTCGCATTCTTCTGCTTCAAACAGGACCCAGGAGTACAGACTGAAGCATTCGCCACCTTTATTTACAGAACAGATTTTGTCCAGCTTAGGAGTCATCATCTAATATAGGAAGAAAACATCTTATTACAAAGTAGAATTTCCCTGGAGACTCTCAGTCCCCGTAAAGGTGGTGGTCCTAAGGAGCAACAGAGACATAACTTCAGCATCAGCATTTTGACCTCCTTAGGAAAGCTGCTTGAGAGAGTCCATATTCGGGTATAAAACTTTCATGGACAAATTTAAGGAAAATGGAAAACTATTTCTATTTGTGGCTTCCTTACCAAGAACTTTCTCCTTTACAAGAAAATGACTGCATTCTGATGGGATTTCTGTGTTAATAGTGAGACAAAAGTATAATCACCATTTTTCAGAGACCCCCTGTGGACTTTGACAACGAGGTACCACGGGAGATGGGCTATTTTTCTCAACGTAGAGTCCCAATAGGTGCTTTATTTTGAAATGTTCTGCTTACTATTTTTAATTAAAAATAATGTTTACTTTCCTATGACTACTTTTTTTGTGTTGAATTTAGAAAAAAATACAATAGACTCAAAGAAGAAAATCAAATCACCATTACTTCATTAAGAAATAATCACTAGCTACAACTTGGCATATATCTTTTTTTTTTTTTTTTTTTGAGACAGAATCTCACAGTGTCACCCAGGCTAGAGTACAGTGGCCTGTGGCTCATTGCAACCTCCGCCTACCAGGTTCAAATGATTCTCCTGCCTCAGCCTTCCGAGTAGCTGGGACTACAGCCGCGTCCCGCCACTCCTGGCTAATTTTTGTATTTTTAGTAGAGACGGGGTTTCACCATGTTGGACAGGCTGGTCTCGAACTCCCAACCTCAGGTGATCTGCCCGCCTCGGCCTCCCAAAGTGCTGGCATTACAGGAATGAGCCACCGCACCCAGCCTGGCATAAATCTTTACAATCATTTCTCAACAGAACAATGAGAAAATAGTGATTTATTCTTATATTGAAACCTGTTTTTTTCCCACTTATATCACAAACACATTGCCATGTATGAGAAACTCTTTTGCAATTCTTTTTATTTATTTGTTTTGTAGAGATGGGGTCTCCCTTTGTTGTCTGGCCTGGTCACGAACTCCTTCCTCAAGCAATCCTCCCACCTTGGCCTCCCAAAGTGCTGGGATTACAGGTGTGAGCCACCACGTCTGGTGTCTTGAAATTCTTGTCTGGCAAAATGTTAGCAACTTTAGTAGCCAGGCGTGGTGGTGTGTGCCTGTAGTCCCAGCTACTCAGAGCTGAGGCAGAGAATCAGCGAACAGGAGGCAGAGGTTGCAGTGAGCCAAGATTGCACCACTGCACTCCAGCCTGGGCAACAGAGCGAGACTCTGTCTGAAAATTAAAATTAAAATTAAAAATTAAAAATGTTGGCAAGTGGCCGGGCGCGGTGGCTCAAGCCTGTAATCCCAGCACTTTGGGAGGCCGAGGCGAGGATCCGCGAGGTCAGGAGGTCGAGACCATCAGCTAGCAGTGAAACCGTCTCTACTAAAAATACAAAAACTAGCGAGGCGGTGGCGGGCCTGTAGTCCCAGCTACCGGGAGGCTGAGGCAGGAGAATAAGTAAACCGGGGCCGGAGCTTGCAGTGAGCTGAGATCGGCCACTGCACTCAACCTGGAAGCTGACAGGCAAGACTCCGTCTCAAAAAAAAAAAAAAAATGTTGGCAAGTTTTTCTGTTGACTGCCTGGCATCCCACTTTAAGAATGTGTCCTAAGGCCGGGCATGGTGACACCTGTAGTCCTAGCACTTTGGGAGGGCGAGAGGTGGAAGCGGTTATGAGCTCAGGGACAAAGAAACCAGCCTGGCCAACATGGTGAAACCCCATCTCTACTAAAAATACAAAAATTAGCCAGGTGTGGTGGTACACACCTGTAATCTCAGCTACTAGGGAGGCTGAGGCAGCAGAATTGCTTGAGCCCAGGAGGTGGAGGTTGCAGTGAGCAATGATCGTGCCACTGCAGTCCAGCCTGGGCAACAGAGCAAGATTCCATCTCAAAACAACAACAGCAACAAAAAGAATGTGTCCTGGCCGGGCGCGGTGGCTCAAGCCTGTAATCCCAGCACTTCGGGATGCCGAGACGGGTGGATCACGAGGTCAGAAGATCAAGACCATCCTGGCTAACACAGTGAAACCCTGTCTCTACTAAAAAACACAAAAAACTAGCCAGGCAAGGTGGCGGGCGCCTGCAGTACCAGCTACTTGGGAGGCTGAGGCAGGAGCATGGCGTAAACCCAGGAGGTGGAGCTTGCAGTGAGCTGAGATCTGGCTACTACACTCCAGCCTGGGCGACAGACCGAGACTCCATCTCAAAAAAAAAAAAAAAAGAAATGTGTCCTGCTAACTAATTTCCTTGTGTTGGAAGTTTTTTTTTTTTTCCTTTTTTTTTTTTTTTTGAGTCAGAGTCTCTGTCACCCGGGCTGGAGTGTAATGGCATGATCTCCACCTCCTGGGTTCAAGCAATCCTTCTGCCTCAGTCTCCCGAGTAGCTGGGATTACAGGCACCCACCACCATGCCCAGTCAATTTTTGTATTCTTAGTAGAGATGGGGTTTCACCATGCTGGTCTCTTTGGCCAGGCTGGTCTTGAACTCCTGACCTCGTGATCCGCCTACCTTGGACTCCCAAAGTGATGGGATTACAGGCGAGAGCCACCACGCCTGGCCAAAAGTTTGTTTTTTTCTTAACTTTTCTCTATCATAGCCACTCTACCATACCAACTCGGAGATTGTTTGTAACTAATTTTTTTTTTTTTTTTGAGATGGAGTTTTCCTCTTATTTCCCAGGCTGGAGTGCAATGGCGTAATCTCTGCTCACTGCAACCTCCACCTCCCAGGTTCAAGTGATTCTTCCGTCTCAGCCTCCCAAGTAGCCAGGATTATAGGCGCCCGCCACCATGCCCAGCTAATTTTTGTATTTTTAGTAGAGACGGGGTTTCACCGTGTTGACCAGGCTGGTCTCGAATGCCTGACCTCAAGTGATCCGCCTGCCTTGGCCTCCTGAAGTGCTGGGATTACAGGCGTGAGCCACC
Source organism: Papio anubis (assembly GCF_008728515.1). Taxonomy (NCBI): domain Eukaryota; kingdom Metazoa; phylum Chordata; class Mammalia; order Primates; family Cercopithecidae; genus Papio; species Papio anubis. Next base: position 6,732,189 of record NC_044979.1, read on the forward strand.
ATATGCCACCAAGGTCTTATAAATAGCACTCTTGAGATACACATTTTTTGGTGCCTGGTGTTAGCCCGTCCTTCAGGATGGCAAGCCTTTGGCAGCACAGAAAATGGCCTTTTCCCTGTGACTTCATAAGCATGAGATTTTTTCAGTTGAAGGTTCAAAAGAGACAGTGTCTCAGTGCCTCACCCTAAATGTCCCTAGTTGCTGGTGAGATTTCTCCCTTTCCCCTGTTGACTCCTCTTTCTGTGTCCCCATCCATAGAGACAGCACAGCAGCGTGGTCAGGAGCACAGGAACAGACTGGGCCAGACCACTTGAGCTCCGTCCACTTCTGCCTCATTCATCAACTGTTCGATCTCAAACAAGTAACCAATCCCAAACAGTGTCCCTGTCTGTAAAGTGGGGATATCAGGTAATGCATAGAGTCACTGTAAAACTTAAATGACTTTATAGCACATGCAAGACACGTAGAACAGTACTTGGCTTGCAGTAAGCACTTCAGAAGTATTAGCTCTTATTTGTCCATTAAATGTAGTACAACCCGAGAGTGAACATGAATGGAAACTGTGGACTTGGGTGATGATGTGTCACGGTGGGCTCATTCATCGTAAGAAATGTGTCACTCTCTGGTTGACAACGGGAGAGACTGTGAGTGTGTGGGGACAGGGATATACGGGAAATCGCTGGACCTTCCTGTCAATTTTGCTGTGAACCTAAAACTGCTCTTAAAAAAATATATTGGTTGGATGCAGTGGCTCATGCCTGTAATTCCAGCACTTTGAGAGGCTGAGGTGGGCAGATCATGAGGTCAGGAATTCGAGACCAGCCTAGCCAACATGGTGAAACCCCATCTCTACTAAAAATACAAAAAACTAGCCAGGCGTGGTGGCAGGCACCTGTAATCCCAGCTACTCAGGAGGCTGAGGCAGGAGAATTGCTTGAACCCAGGAGGCGGAGGTTGCAGTGAGCCGAGATCAGGCCACTGCAGTTCAGCCTGGGCAACAGAGCAAGACTCCATCTCAAAAAAAAAAAAAAAAAAATTTAGGCCAGGCACTGTGGCTCACACCTGTAATCCCAGCACTTTGGGAGACCAAGGCAGGTGGATCACCTGAGGTTGGGAGTCTGAGACCAGCCTGATCAACATGGAGAAACCTCATCTCTACTAAAAATACAAAATCAGCTGGGCATGGAGGCACATGCCTCTAATCCCAGCTACTCGGGAAGCTGAGGGAGGAGAATCGCTTGAATCCGGGAGGTGGAGGTTGTGGTGAGCTGAGATCGTGCCATTGCACTGCAGTCTGGGCAACAAGAGTGAAACTCCGTCCCAGAAGAAAAAAAAACAAAAAACCTTAAAGCAATTTTTATTTTTTTTTTATTTGAGACAGAGTCTCACTCTGTCTCCCAGGCTGGAGTGCAGTGGTGCAGTCACGGCTCACTGCAGCCTTGAACATCCAGGCTCAAGTGATCCTTCCACCTCAGCCTCCCAAAGTGCTGGGATTACAGGTGTGAGCCATTGCACCTGTAAAAAAAAAAAAAAAAAAAGTCTTAAAACAACTTTTAAACACCACTTCATTAAGGATAGTATACATTTACCATGTACTTTGCAAATCTTTGCCTTGCCTTCCTTTTTTAGAATTTTTCACAATATAACCTTTACTTGAGAGGTTTGACAAGAATAGAGAAGAAAGGATACTATTTTGTCCAAATGTTATCACCATTAGTTTGATATTTGCATCTCCTAAAGGCTGTGGCCAGCAACGTGACCTCAGGACATAGAGGCCAGAATGCTTGTCCCTGTTGGGATGCTGGGAGGGAGTGCCCCAACTCAGGATGGCACTCACTGTTTCCTGCCTCTGGCTTTCCCTGCCTCTGAGAAGAGAGTGTTTACAAGGACTAGGGACTGTCTTCAACTAGTAGGAAGGCAACGATGTAGAAGGAAAAAGGAATGGATTCGCTCTTATTACTCCAAAGGGTAAAAGTTACCAGGAAGTAAATTTTGGCCTAATCTAAGAAGGAACTTTTTATCACAAACCAGAGCTGCCTGGGAGGTAGCTCCTAAATTCCTCCTGAATAAATGCCTTCAAGCGCGGGTTGCACAGGCAGCAGGGAGAACTGCACCCTGGGGAAGGCTGGGTTAGATGAATGCTATCGTTTTTGTGACTTGTTTTCTTTTGAATTCCTTCTATGTTGATATTTCTGGCTCTTCTTCTCTCCTTCTTCTTTTTTTTTTAGATAGAGTCTCGCTCTATCACCCAGGCTGGAGTGCAGTGGCGCAATCTGAGCTCACTGCAACCTCCGCCTCCCGGGTTCGAGTGATTCTTGTGACTCAGCCTCCCAAATAGCTGGGGCTACGGGCGGGCGCCACCACTCCCGGCTAAGATAGTTATGGTTCTTCATTTGCCCGATCAGAAGCTGTATCAGCTCTATATGCTTCTCCCTCTTCTTTCTACTGGACAAACAGACTCTCCAGCTGAGGCAGCGGGTGTCCAAGCGGAAGGGAACACTCCTGCTTTTCCCGCTGGTATTTTAATTTGGCCGCATGGGGTTCCTGAGCTCTTGTATTTACAAGTCAGTTTTCCTCCCTGTTGTTACAAAGCGCTCCCTTCCCACTGATGTCGAAGTGCCACAACTTCAGCGTTTGCCTGAAAAAAAAACATGACCACACATTAAGAAGCCAAGGCCAGGCACCGTGGCTCACACCTGTAATCCCAACACTTTGGGAGGCCAAGGTGGGCAGATCACAAGGTCAGGAGTTCGAGACCAACCTGGACAACATGGTGAAACCCCATCTCTACTAAAAAAAAATTAGCCAGGAGTGGTGGCACATGGCTGTAATCCCAGCTACTCAGGAGGCTGAGGCAGGAGAATCGCTTGAACTCAGGAAGCAGAGGTTGCAGTGAGCTGAGATCATGCCTTTGCACTTCAGCCTGGGTGACAGAGTGAGACTCTGTCTCAAAAGAAAAGAAAAAGAAACGGGCCAGGTACCCTGGCTCATGCCTGTAATCCCAACATTCTGGGAGGCCATGGTGGCTGAATCACTTGAACTCAGGAGTTTTGGGGCAGCCTGGGCAATACAGTGGGACCTCATCTCTATTTAAAAAATTAAAAATTAGCCAGGTGTGGTGGTGCACACTGTGGTCCCAGCTACTTGGGAGGCTGAGGTTGGGAGGATCACTGGAGCCCAGGAGGGAGAGGCTGCAGTGAACCACGATCGTGCCACCGCACTCCAACCTGGGAGATGGAGTTAAACCCTATCTTTAAAAAAAAAAAAAAAAAAAACATGAGAAAGAAGAAAGAAACGGCCGGCCGCGGTGGCTCACGCCTGTAATCCCAGCACTTTGGGAGGCTGAGGCGGGTGGATCACCTGATGTCAGGAATTCAAGACCAGCCTGGCCAACATGGTGAAACTCTGTCTCTACTAAAAATACAAACAATTAGCTGGGCGTGGTGGAGGGGCGCCTGTAATCCCAGCTACTCAGGAGGCTGAGCCAGGAGAATCGCTTGAACACAGGAGGCCGGGGTTGCAGTGAGCTGAGATCGCGCCATTGCACTCCAGCCTGGGCAACAAGAGCAAAACTCTGTCTCAAAAAAAAAAAAAAAAGAAAGAAAAAGAAAGAAAGTAAACAAAAGGAAGAAAGAGGAAGAAAGAGAAAGAAAGAGGCTGGGCATGGTGGCTCACGCCTGTAATCCTAGCACTTTGAGAGGCCGTGGCAAGCGGATTGCCTGAGCTCAAGAGTTTGAGACCAGCTTGGGAAACACAGTGAAACCCTGCCTCTACTAAATACAAAAAAAAAAAAAAAAATGAGCTGGGCATGGCGCTGTGTGCCTATAGTCCCAGCTACTTGGGAGGCTGAGGCAGGAGAATTGCTTGAACCCGGGAGGCGGAAGTTGCAGTGAGCAGAGAACTAGGCAGATGGTGGGCAGAGTGCTGACCTGCGAAACAGTCGCCCTAAATCCTCCCCACCCCCTCCTCCAGCCGGTCCTCCCCTTCGCATTCTGTGAGATTCTCTGTCCTTCATTTTAATCTTATCGTCTAACACTAAAATGTAGTCAGAACACTCCTCCCCAGGCTGAGTCCTCTAGGGAGAACCATAGAAATGTAAATTGTCATCCTCTTCACCGCAATCATTACTGTAGCCCAGAGCCCAGAGGCCCCCCAGGGCAACCCTTCATCTGGTAAACAAGAGGATACAAACCCAGGCACATTTTTTGACTAATGAGAAACACTCACAGAAAAGGAAAAGTCCATCCTCCCTGCAGTGGCATCCAGGCCTGGCCTTGGTCCTTCCTTCCTCCTCCGCTGCTCTGTCTTCGGGCAACCCACACCCCCACGTAGTCATCTTCCCCGTGGAAGCCTTGGATTAGCATTGAATTAGCATTGGCTGCATTTTCATCGGCTCCATTTCCAAATTCCTGTAATTCCTATTTCATCCAATTAATATATTTTGGCCAGTTCTCTTCTAGCAGACTGGGGACAGAGACATCCCCCATACAGAAATAACAGCCTCGTTGTTACATAGAGAGAGAGAGAGAGAGAGAGAGAGAGAGAGAGACAGGGTCTTGCTCTGTCATCCAGGCTGGAGTGTAGTGGCATGATCTCTGCTCACTGCAACTTTGACCTCTTGGGCTCAAGATCCTCTCACCTCAGCCTCCCAAGTAGCTAGAACTACAGGTGCACACCACCACGCCCGGATAATTTTTTTTTTTTTGGTAGAGACGGGGTTTTACCACGTTGCTCAAGTTGGTCTCAAACTCCTGGTCTCATGCAATCCGCCCACCTCGTCCTCCCAAAGTGCTGGGATTACAGGCCAAGCCACCATGCCCGGCATGGCCTCATTGTTAATAAAGACCATGCCAGCTGGGTGTGGTGGCTCACACCTGTAATCCCAGCACTTTGGGAGGCTGAGGCCGGGGATTGCCTGAGGTCAGGAGTTTGAGACCAGTCTGGCCAACATAGGAAATAAAAAAATAGGCTGGGTGCTGTGGCTCATGCCTGTAATCCCAGCACTATGGTAGGCCGAGGTAGGCGGATCACAAGGTCAGGAGTTGGAGACCAGCCTGGCCAGCATGGTGAAACCCCGTCTCTACTTTAAAAAAAATGCAAAAATTAGCCAGGCATGGTGGCATGGCCTCATTGTTAATAAAGACCATGCCACTGGTTAGGGTGAGGTCCAGCCCCGTTCTTTTAAGGCTTTAATAACTAACTTTAGTTCCTCTAATATTCTAATTCTGTCCTGAAATGAATGCCATTTCAAGGAAGAGACTACCTTAAATCAAGTGTCTGAGAAGACAGCTTTGATGGAGCCGTATTATTCTAATTCTATTGAAGATGTTGGACAATATGAGCACTCATAGCTTTTCATTTCAGTTCCGACTCCCTACTGCCCAACATGCTTACATTTTTTTTAACTTTTTTTTTTTGAGACGAAGTCTTGCTCTTGTGCCCCAGACTGGAGTGCGGTGGTGTGGTCTTGGCTCACAGTGATCTTGGCTCACAGCAACCTCCGCCTCCCAGGTTCAAGCAATTCTGATATTCATTTGTGAACTTATTCATCCACTAAGCGTTCATTAATCCCTTCCCTCAAGGAGTTTCCATTCTAGGGAAACTGAGTCTATACCAAAGTAGGGCTGACTTGGTGGGGATGCTAACATTGTATGTGGTTTGAAGGAGTAGTAAGAGGCCGCCTATTCCAAAGAGTATCTCCTGCATTGCGTATTGAATATTATCATAGACTATCCTCTGCCTTACAGCAGCATCTCCCAGTGCATGGTCTGCGAGGCTCATTTGCTCACCACAGATGCTTACTGACGGCCTACTGGGTACCTGGCTGTGGCCTTCACAAAAACCTCCAGATCAAGTGAGTCTGAGGAATATTGGCATCAACAAGCAGAGGCTTCTCACGCTCATTGTGCAATATGACTTGTGCCCTTCCGAACTTCTTGCGATAGAGGCGAAGGTTGCAGTGAGCCGAGATTGCGCCACTGCACTCCAGCCTGGGCAACAGGCAATTATTTTTAATTATATTTATTTTAAAAATTACATCTTTCATGCTTTATTTGTTTTTCTTTTTTGTTTTTGTTTTTGAGATGAGTTTCGCTCTCGTTGCCCTGCCTACCGAGGAGCTGGGACTACAGGCACTTCCACGCCCGGCTAATTTTTGTATTTTTAGTGGAGACGGGGTTTCACCATGGTAACCAGGTGGTCTCGAACTCCTGACCTCAGGTGATCTGCCCACCTCAGCCTCCCAAAGTGCTGGGATGACAGGCGTGAGCCACCGCGCCCAGCCAGTTGTTTCAAATGATATGCTAATACTATGTTAATTCTAGAGCAACTTCTTCAAGCAAGCAAATGCCGCATGCACGCACCATTGTTAACCTACAATTAAAATATGAACAATCATGTTACAAATATATGTTTAAGGCCGGGCGCGGTGGCTCAAGCCTGTAATCCCAGCACTTTGGGAGGCTGAGGCGGGTGGATCACGAGGTCAGGAGATCGAGACCATCCTGGCTAACATGGTGAAACCCCGTCTCTACTAAAAATACAAAAAAAACTAGCCGGGCGTGGTGGCGGGCGCCTGTAGTCCCAGCTACTCGGAGGCTGAGGCGGGAGAATGGCCTGAACCTGGGAGGTGGAGCTTGCAGTGAGCCGAGATCACGCCACTGCACTCCAGCCTGGGCGACAGAGCGAGACTCCGTCTCAAAAAAAAAAACAAAAAACAAAAAACAAATATATGTTTAATAGTATTAACTCCAAGAGTAGGAATGATCAAATGTTTGAGGGATTTTTTAATTCGGTACAATCACTTTAACAATCAGATTAGCCAGAGATTTTTTTCCTTCAGTTTTTGAAAGCATTGTTTTTTTGTTTGGTTGGTTTTCTTTTTTGCCTCCCTGTTAAATTCTTTGAAAGCTCAGAAGAACGCGTCTCTTTTCCCCTCTGAAACTGTCTTGTTCTCCGGGGAGCGGTGGCAGGTTTGTTCTGCTGCCGAGGGATGAATAATTCTTGACACACTTCTGGCCTTGTCCTGTTAAAAACTGAGGATGGGCCTCACATCCCAGCCTGGGGTAAGAGCACAAACACACACGGATTCTCCTCTGCAGCAAATTTTGCCACTCCCTCCTCGATGAGTGTTCTGCCGTGGGCAGGACTATCCAAACCTGCCCCAGAATCCCAGAAAGCTGAGAGGCCAAAGAAAGAGGCTGAGGAATCCGGTTTCTTAGCCGGAATCACTTAATGGAGACTTATAAACAAAAGCTAATGGAGGTGGTGGATTCGCAGGCCGCCACTCCCTACTCCGGGCTTACGTAGCATAGGGGAGGGGTGGTTCAGAAGGGCTTCAGGAACTGAAGTATGATGACCTCAAGGTCATTTGCCCTAAGGGCAGGATTTAAGATAATACCTGCTCTTACACAAGGAACAATAGATAAACAGGAAATCTTAGAAACCAACATGGTGGGCCTGGCTTGGTGGCTCATGCCTGTAATCCCAGCACTTTGGGAGGCCGAGGCAGTTGGATCACCTGAGGTCAGGAGTTCGAGACCGTCCTGGCCAGCATGGTGAAACTACATCTCTACTAAAAACACAAAAATTAGCTGGGCGTGGTGGTGGACGCCTATAATCCCAGCTACTTGAAAGCTGAGGCAGGAGAATCACTTGAACCTGGGAGGCAGAGGTTGCAGTGAGCCGAGATCATGCCATTGCACTCCAGCCTGGGCAACAGGGCAAGGCTCCATCTCAAAAAAAAAAAAAAAAAATTTAGCTGGATGTGGTGGTGGTCGCCTGTAATCCCAGCTACTCAGAGGTTGAGGCAGGAGAATCGCTTGAACCCAGGAGGCAGAGGTTGCAGTGAACTGAGATCATGCCATTGCATTCTAGCCTGGGCAACAGAGTGAGACTCCATCTCAAAAAGAAAAAAAAACTGAGGAGGGTTACTTGGTCACTGGAGTACTGAGTTGGTCTACAGCTCCCCTAACTTATCCATTTCCGTTTTCTTTTATGTTTGTTTGTTTTTTGAGACAGAGTCTCACTCTGTCACCCAGGCTGGAGTGCGGTGGCACAATCTCAGCTCACTACAACCTCTGCCTCCCAGGTTCAAGCGATTGTCCTGCCTCAGCCTCCTGAGTAGCTGGGATTACAGGCGTGTGCCACCATGTTCAGGTAATTTTTGCATTTTTAGTAGAGTGGGGTTTTACTATGTTGGCCAGGCTGGCTCGAACTCCTGACCTTGTGGTCCGCCCACCTCTGCCTCCCAAAGTACTGGGATTACAGGCGTGAGCCACAGTGCCCAGCCCCATTTCCATTTTCTTGGCCTCACAATTGCCAAATTCAAATATTAGTAAACAAAATATTGTGTGATGTAATTTTAGAAGTAACAAATTGGTCCCTTTGTCCAGACATATTTTCTCTGCTTATTTTCCTCAGTTATTAAATTCTTCAATAAGATTTTAATAACTCAGACTACAGTTTTGACCATGCCTTCCAGTTCAGACAATGTCACAGTCTGTACATTTGGGAATTTGGAATACTGGTTAAAAGCACCCGCTTTAGTCAGGTGTGGTGGCTCACGCCTGTAATCCCAGCACTTTGGGAGGCCAAGGCGGGCAGATCACCTGAGGTCAGGAGTTCAAGACCAGCCTAGTCAACATGGTGAAACTCTGTCTTTACTAAGAATACAAAAATTAGCTGGGCTTGGTGGCAGGCGCCTGTAGTCCCGGCTACTCAGGAGGCTGAGGCAGGAGAATCGCTTGAACCCAGGAGGTGGAGGTTGCAGTGAGCCGAGACTGTGCCATTGCACTCCAGTTTGGGTGACAGAGCAAGACTGTGTCTCAGAAAAAAAAAAAAAGAAAAAAAAGCACCAGTTTTAATCCAGAGAAGGTAAGTTTGAATTCTAGCTTTGCCGTTTGTTAGATGCAGAACTATGGGCATATCTGGTCAGTCTTTATTTCCTAACCTTAACAATGGGAACAATGTAGTATCTCCCTCATAGAAATGTTGTCAAGATTGCAAAAATGCAACAATGCATGTAAATGATTAACAGTGTCTGACTCAATAAATAGTGGCTGTTGTAATCCTGATAAATATTTCTTTCTGTCCTCTTATTTTGCCAAATTAAGGAAAGAAGCATTCAGAGTTCCCAGCTCCATCCAGGACATGACTGACCAGAGTGTTGGATGCTTTTCAGCCTTAAAGCTGAATCCACATGTTGTGTTTTCCAGCCTTGAGGGCAAGTGGAGGATGGAAAAGGTGCCTGGATTAGTGACGGCCACAGAAAGCAAGAGTAGGATGCAGCCAGGCAGGTTCAAAAACAAAGACAGATGGCTGGGCGCGGTGCCTCACGCCTGTAATCCCAGCACTTTGGGAGGCCAAGGGGGATGAGTCACCTGAGGTCAGGAGTTCGAGACCAGCCTGGTCAACATGGTGAAACCCCATCTCTACTAAAAATAAAAAAATCAGCCGGGTGTGGTGGTGCATGCCTGTAATCCCAGCTACTCCGGAGGCTGAGGCAGGAGAATTGCTTGAACCTGGGAGGCGGAGGTTGCCAAGATCTCCCCACTGCATTCCACCCTGGGTGACAGAGAGAGACTCCCTCTCAAACAAACAAACAAACAAAAAAAAAAAACCACAGATGTCACCAGCTTCACAGTTTTGCTAAGGATAAGCTCAGGCTTACCTCTATGAATATTTTTTCTTTCTTTTTTTCTTCCTTTCTTTTCTCTTCTTTTCTTTCTTCTTTTTTTTCTTTCTTTTTTGAGACAGGGTATTGTGTTGTTACCCAGGCTGGAGTGCAGTGGCATGATCTTGGCTCACTGCAACCTCTGCCTCCTGGGTTCACCTGTACCTAGAATTACAGGTGCCCACCTCCACACCTGGCTAATTTTTGCATTTTTAGTAGACACAGGGTTTCACCACATTGGCCAGGCTGGCCTCAAACTCCTGACCTCAAGTGATCCACCTCCCTCAGCCACACAAAGTGCTGGGATTACAGCCATGAGCCACTGTTTAGGACTGTTTTCTAATCATTTGGGCCAAGCAGGGACCAGTTAAAGCATCCATTAACCATCATGAAAGCAAACATTCCATAGATAGATGGCACTGAGTTTTTGCCTATAGAGATTGATTTTTTTTTTTTTTCAGATGCATTCAATTACTATCTATGAAACAGGACTAGAGTCCATTTATTGACCCACTATATGCTGGGCATGGTGCTGTCTTCTGAGGATACTAGATGACCTGACGTGAAGCCTTCCCTCACATAACTCACCTGGGAAAGTGGAACAGTCATGTAAACAAATAATTACGATGTAATAGGAACAGCACAGCAAGAGGGAGAGAAGCAAAAGACAGATTCTAACATTTCCTGAGCTCTTCCAGGAGACAAATGACTCTTTTTTTTTTTTTTTTAATGGAGTCTCACTCTGTTGCCAGGCTGGAGTGTAGTGGCACGATTTCGGCTCACTGCAACCTCCGCCTCCTGGGTTCATGCCATTCTCCTGCCTCAGCCTCCCAAGTAGCTGGAACCATAGGCGTGCGCCACCAAGCACAGTTAATTCTTGTATTTTAGTAGACACGGGGTTTTATCATGTTGGCCAGGATAGTCTCCATTTCCTGACCTCGTGATCTGCCTTCCTCGGGTTCCCAAAGTCCTGGGATTACACCCACCTGGCCAGACGAATGACTCTTAAGGGTGTCTTGATGTATCAAAGGTTTCTCCCAGTGAAGACAGAGGGAAGAGAGAGAAGAAAAGCTGTCAGAATAGGCAGTGTAGCCATGGTTAAGACTCAGGCCCAGGAGCCAGATGGTCCAGTTGTAACACTAACTAACTAGCTCTGTGACTTTAGGCAAGTTACTTAATGGAATCCTGCCTCAGTGTCTTCATCTGCAAGATGGGAGCAATAAGGTATCTACTTAATATGTTACTGTGACATATAAAGCAGGTAGAGTAGTGTCTAGCCAAGGAAAACACAAATGTAAGCCATTGTCAGTAGCAAATAAACATACAATGTAATCTCAATCCAGTGCAGTTCCCTTTGAGTAAACAAATAAAAGTAACAAGTAAATAAAACAAAATCACTATTTATTTATTTATTTTTGAGATGGATTCTTGCTCTGTAAACCAGGCTAGAGTACAGTGGTGCAATCTCGGCCCACTGCAACCTCTGCCTCCCAGGCTCAAGCAATTCTCCCACCTCAGCCTCTCCAGTAGCTGGGGTTACAGGTGCCTGCCACCACAACCGGCTAATTTTTAGACGGGGTTTCTCCATGTTGGCCAGGCTGGTCTTGAATTCCCGACCTCAAGTGTCCCGCTCACCTCGGCCTCCCAAAGTGCTGGGATTACAGGCGTGAAAACAAAACCCAGAATGCTAAATCACCCTTTGAATTCTAGGGCTTTGCACAGATCAGCCTGATGGCAACACCTGTCTTGTTCATGTTCCCACAAGACTTTGAGGATTGGAGGATTCAGATGAAAAAACCAAATAAGAAACTATAATAGTGTTTTTAATTCCAGATTGCAGGAAATAAAACAAAACAGGGGCTTCGGGAATACAAAGGAGGATCATCTAGCCCAAATCTGGGGAATGAGGGAAGCCTGCCTGGAAGAGGCAGCACTAAGCTGAGGTCTGAAAAATCAACAGGAGTTGCTCAGACAAGAAGGCTGGTGGTGGTCAGACGCAGTGGCTCACACCTGTAACACCAGAACTTTGGGAGGCCCAGGCAGATGGATCACTTAAGGTCAGGAGTTTCAGAATAGCCTGGCCAACATGGCAAAACTCCATTTCTATTAAAATACAAAAATTAGAGGGCCAGGCGCGGTGGCTCCTGCCTGTAATCCCAGCACTTTGGGAGGCCGAGGTGGGCGGATCACAAGGTCAGGTGATCAAGACCATCCTGGCTGACATGGTTGAAACCCCATCTCTACTAAAAATACAAAAAATTAGCTGGGCGTGGTGGCACATGCCTGTAATCCTAGCTACTTGGGAGGCTGAGGCAGGAGAATCACTTGAACCTGGGAGGCGGAGGTTGCAGTGAGCCAAGATCATGCCACTGCACTCCAGCCTGGGTGACAGTGTGAGCCTCTATCTCAAAAAAATGAAAATAATAAAATAAAATACAAAAATTAGTCGGGGATGGTGGCAGGCGCCTATTATGCTAGCTACTCAGGAGGCTGAGGCAGAAGAATCACTTGAACCCGGGAGGCAGAGGTTGCAGTGAGTCAAGATTGCTCCCTCTGCACTCCAGCCTGAGCGACAGAGTGAGACTCTGTCTCAAAACAAACAAACAAACAAACAAAAAAAAAAGAAGGCCAGTGGAGGAGTTGGGAAGGATAGATGGAGCGTTGGCAGAAGAGTGTCCTGATGTTCCAGGTGTCTGCAGTTTTCAAAAGTGAGAGGTACACATTCTAAGAATCCAAACTTTTTTTTTTTTTTTTTGAGATGGAGTATCTCTCTGTCACCAGGCTGGAGTGCAATGGCACAATCTCTGCTCACTGCACCTCCGCCTCCTGGGTTCAAGCGATTCTCCTGCCTCAGCCTCCCGAGTAGCTGGGATTACAGGCAAGCGCCACTACGCCCAGCTAATTTCTGTATTTTTAGTAGAGACGGGGTTTCACCATGTTAGCCAAGATGGTCTCGATCTCTTGACCTCATGATCCGCCCGCCTTGGCTTCCCAAAGTGCTGGGATTACAGGCATGAGCCACCGCTTCCAGCCCAAAATCCAAACTATTAAACTATTAGACTAGACCCATCTTTAAGCAAATAATTCAACAGAACTACAAAGAGAAATAGTCAAATCTCAGACAAGAAGGCTGGTGGTGGCTGGAAATCTACTATTACACTGGGAGATGCTAAACATACCCCTCTTCAGGTTTTTTTTTTTTTTTTTTTTTTTTTTGATGGAGTCTCGCTCTGTCGCCCAGGTTGGAGTTCGGTGGTGCCATCGCGGCTCACTGCAACCTCCGCCTCCCAGGTTCAAGTGATTCTCCTGCTTCAACCTCCTGAGTAGCTAGAACTACAGGCACATGACGCCATGCCCAGCTAATTTTTTATATTTCTAGTAGAGACAGGGTTTCACCATATTAGCCAGGATGGTCTCGATCTCCTGACCACATGATCCGCCTGCCTCAGCCTCCCAAAGTGCTGGAATTACAGGCATGAGCCACTGCACCCGGCCCTCCTCTTCAGTTATTAATGGAAGAAGCAAAAAATTATTGAGAATATATATGATTTGAGCCAGTCACGGTGGCTCACACCTGTAATCCCAGCACTTTGGGAGGCCAAGGTGGGTGGATCACCTGAGGTCAGGAGTTTAAGACTAGCCTGGCCATATGGTGAAACCCTGTCTCTACTAAAAATACAAAAATTAGCTGGGCATGGTGGCAGGTGCCTGTAATCCCAGCTACTTGGGAGGCTGAGGCAGGAGAATTGCTTGAACCCGGGAGGTGGAGGTTGCAGTGAACTGAGATCACATCACTGCACTCCAGGTTGGGTGACAGAATGAGAGTCTGACTAAAAAAAAAAAAAATGCTGGGTACAGTGGCTCACATCTCTAATCCCAGCACTTTGGGAGGCCAAGGCAGGTGGATCACCTGAGATTGGAAGTTTGAGAGCAGCCTGGCCAATGCGGTGAAACCCAGTCTCTACTAATAATACAAAAAATTAGCCGAGCATGGTGGTGCATGCCTGTAATCTCAACTACTCAGGAGGCTGAGGCGAGAGAATGGCTTGAACCCGGGAGGCGGAGGTTGCAGTGAGCCAAGATTGAGCCACTGCACTCCAGCCTGGATGACAGAGTGAGACTCCATCTCAGAAAAAAAAAAACCACAGTATATATGATTTGAACAACAAAGTTAAGACACTAACCTAAAGGACACAAATAGAACACTCCACCCAAACTGCAGAATATATACTCTTGTCAAGCACACCAGGAACATTTATAACAATTGATCATAAACTGACAATTGTTGAGGAAGTCTCAACAATTTCAAATAATTGAAGTAACACAGAATGCTGTCTCTGACACAATGCAATTATGCTAGAAATCATTAATAAAAGTTAAATTTAAAATCTCCATATTGGTAGAAAATAAGAAATATAAATCTAAATAACTAATGGATTAACACAAGGAAAACAGTAGAAATTATAAAATGTTTTTTATTTTGAGACGGAGTCTAGCTGTGTCACCTAGGCTAGAGTGCAGTGGTGCAATCTCGGCTCACTGCAACCTCTGCCTCCCAGGTTGAAGCAATTCTCCTGCCTCAGCCTCCTGAGTAGCTGGGACTACAGTCACATGCCACCAGGCCCAGCTAGTTTTTTTGCATTTTTTAGTAGAGACGGGGTTTCACCATGTTAGCCAGGATGGTCTCGATCTCCTGACCTCGTGATCCGCCCATCTCAGCCTCCCAAAGTGCTGGGATTACAGGCTTGAGCCACCGCGCCCGGCCTAATTTTTGTATTTTTTAGTAGAAACAGGGTTTCACCATGTTGGCCAGGATGGTTTCGAACTCCTGATCTCAGGTGATTCCCCCCCGCCTCAGGCTCCCAACGTGCTAGGATTACAGGCATGAGCCACCACGCCTGGCTGAAATTATAAACTATTTTAAACTGAATGACAAATAAAATATTACATATAAAGTTGGTGAGATGTCGGCTAAAGCATTATTTAGGTGAAAGAATCTGTAGTCTTAAGTACTATTTTAAAATTTGACTGGCTTAAAAATAAAAAAAGAAAATGCTATATTAATAAAGAAGAAAGACTGAAAGCATCTGTCTCAAAAGTTAGAACAGGAGTAGCAGAAAACACTAAATGAAAGTAGAAGGAAGAAAATAACATAGCTAATGGCCAGGTATGGTGGCTTATGTCTGTAATTCCAACACTTTGGGAGGCTGAGGTGGGAGGACAGCTTGAGCCCAGGAGTTTGAGACCAACTTTGGCAACATAAGGAAACCCTGTCCCCACCAACAATAAAAAAAATTAGCCAGCTGTGGCGCCTGTGGTCCCTGCTGCTCGAGAGGCTGAGAAAGGAGAACCGATTCAGCCCAGTGGGTTGAGGCTGAAATGAGCCGTGATTGTGCCACAGCACTCCAGCCTCTGTGACAGAGTGAGACTCTGTCTCAATAATAATAATATACATAAAAGCATATATATATATATATATATATATATTTTTTTTTTTTTTTTTTTGAGGCAGAGTCTCACTCTGTTGTTCAGGCTGGCGTACAGTGGCCCTATCTCTGCTCACTGCAACCTCCACCTCCTGGGTTCAAGTGATTCTTCTGCCTCAGCCTCCCAAGTAGCTGGGATTACAGGTGCCCACCACCACACCTGGCTAATTTTTGTATTTTTAGTAGAGACAAGGTTGCACCATGTTGGCCAGGCTGGTCTCAAACTCCTGACCTCAGGTGATCTACCTGCCTCGGCCTCCCAAAGTGCTGGGATTAGAGGAGTGAGCCACTGCGCCCAGCCAATAGAAGCATACTTTAATGAAGTACAAAACAAACAGAAAATAGAGAAAATCAGTAAAGCAAAAAAGTGGTGTTTTTTTTTTTTTTTTTCTGAGATAGTGTCTCGTTGTGTTACCCAGGCTGGAGTGTGGTGGCACAATCACGGCTCATGGCCGACTCAACATCCCAGGTTCCCAGGCTCAATTGATTTTCCCATCTTAGCCTGCCAAGAAGCTGGAGCTACAGGCTCACGTCACCATGTTAAGCTAATTTTTCTATTTTTGTAGAGAATAAGTCTCACTGTGTTGCCCAGGCTGGTCTCGAATTCCTGGGTTCAAGTGATCTTCCCACCTTGGCCTCCCAAAGTGCTGGCATTATAGGTGTGAGCCACTGCACTTGGCCAAAAATTGGTTCTCTTAAAAAAAATATTAGGCTGGGTGCGGTGGCTCATGCCTGTAATCCCAACACTTTGGGAGGCTGAGTCAGGCAGATCACAAGGTCAAGAGTTCAAAACCAGCCTGACCAACATGGTGAAACCCTGTCTCTACTAAAAATACAAAAAAATTAGTTGTGCATGGTGGCATGCGCCAGTAATCCCAGCTACTCAGGAGGCTGAGGCAGGAGAATCACTTGAACCTAGGAGTCAGAGGTTGCAGTGAGCCGAGATAGCACCACTGCACTCCAGCCTGAGTGACAGAGCAAGGTTCCATCTCAAAAATAAATAAATGAATACACAAAAATTAGCCAGGTGTGGTGGCACGTGGGTGTGGTAGCACATGCTTGTAATCCCAGCTACTCAGGTGAGTGAGGCAGGAGAATCCCTTGAACCTGGGAAGCAGAGTTTGCAGAGAACCAAGATCGCACCACTGCACTCCAGCCTGGGTGACAGAGCAAGACTCCATCTCAAAAAAAAAAAAAAAAATTAAATTGATAAATCTCTGATGAAACTGCTCAAGAAAAAAGGAGAAGAGGAACCAAAAACTATGTTTGGAATGAAAAAAGAGACATCGCTACAGATCTTGCAGATATTAAAAAAAAAAAAAAATAGGTATACACTTTAAATAACTTCATGTAAAGATTGAACATTTTTACTAAAAACAGAATGGACACAAAAGGACACAGACAACCTGAATTATTTTATAACTATAAAAGAGGTTAAATCTGTAATATAAAACCTTCCCCCTAAGAAAACTCTAAGCCCAGATGGCTTTTTCTGTAATTTTTATCAACATAGAAGGAGGAATTAAAAACAATCTCACACAAACTCTCCCAGAGAAGTGAAACAAAGTACATTTTATGAGGCCATCATAACTTTGTAGCAAAACCTGTCAAGGATATTACTTAAAAAATTTTAATTACAGGCCAATATCATTCATAAACATAGATGCAGAAATGCCAAATAACATATTGCAAACCAATTCTACAAATGTATGAGAAAACTAATGCAGCGTGACCAATTTATGTGTATACTATGAATGTTAAATTGGTTTACTAAAAACAATGTAATTCAGCACATTAGCAAAATAAAGGAGAAAATTATGTTACCATCTCAATAGATGCATTAAAATGTTTGATAAAATTCACATATGCAAATATACTGAATAGATAAATATGGGCCAGGCTCAGTGGCTCACACCTGAGGAAGGTGGATGACCGGAGGTCAGGAGCTTGAGCAGCCTGGCCAACATGGTGAAACTCCATCTCTACCATTAATATAAAAATTAGCCAGCCATGGTGGTGGGCGCCTGTAATCCCAGCTACTTGGGAGGCTAGGAATCGCCTGAAGTATGAGAATTGCTTGAACCTGGAAGGCGGAGGTTGCAGTGAGCTGAGATTGTGCCACTGCACTCCAGCCTGGGTGACAGAGAGAAACTCAGTCTGGAAAAAAAAAACAAAAACAAAAACCAGAAATGTAACCAGGCACAGTGGCTTACGCCTGTAAACTCAGCACTTTGGGAGGCTGAGGTCGGTCAATCACCTGAGGTCAGGAGTTTGAGACCAGCCTGGCTAACATGGTGAAACTCCATCTCTACTATTAATACAAAAATTAGCTGGGCATGGTGGTGCACGCCTGTAGTCCCACCTACTCATGAGGTTGAGGCAGGAGGATCGCTTGAACTCAGGGGGCAGAGGTTGCAGTGAGCCGAGATTATGCCATTGCACTCCAGCCTGGGTGACAAGAGCGAAACTCTGTCTCCAAAAATAATAATAATAATAATAATGGCCGGGGATGGTGGCTCATGTCTGTAATCCCAGTACTTTGGGAGGCCGAGGTAGTTGGATCACCTGAGGTCAGGAGTTCGAGACCAGCCTGGCCAACATGGTGAAACCCCGTCTCTACTAAAAATACAAAAAGTAGCTGGGTATGGTGATGCGCACCTGTAATTTCAGGTACTCGGGAGGCTGAGGCGGGAGAATTGCTTGAACCCGGGAGGCAGAGGTTGCGGTGAGCTGAGATCGAGGCACTGCACTCCATCCAGCCTGGGTGATAGAGCAAAGCTCCATCTAAAAAAAAATAAGGGAAAATGTTCTACTTTGTTTTTTTTAGATGGAGTTTTGCTCTTGGGATTACAGGCATGAGCCACCATGCCCGGCCAATGTTCTACTTTCAAATGTCAACAGAGTAAGGTACCTAAAGAGAAGGGAAAAGATGGCCGGGCACACTGGCTCACGCCTGTAATCCCAACACTCTGGGAGACCAAGGCAGGATGATAGCTTGAGCTCAGGAGTTTGAGACCAACCTGGCCAACATGGCAAAACCCCATCTCTACCGTAAATACAAAAAATTAGCCAGGCATGGTGGCGCACACCTATGGTCTCAGCTATGTGGGAGGCTGAGGTGGGAGGATTGCTTGAGCCTGGGAGGCAGAGGTTGCAGTGAGCTGAGATCACACCACTGCACTCCAGCCTGGGCCACAGAGCGAGACTCCGTCTCAAAAAATACACAAACAAACAAACAACGGTGGGGCGCGGTTGCTCACACCTGTAATCCCAGCACTCTGGGAGGCCGAGGCGAGCAGATCACAAGGTCAGAAGTTTGAGACCAGCCTGACCAACATGGTGAAACCCTGTCTCTACTAAAAATACAAAAATTAGCCAGAGGTGGTGGCAGGCACCTGTAATCCCAGCTTCTCAGAAGGCTGAGGCAGGAGAATCGCTTGAATCTGGGAGGTGGAGGATGAGGTGAGCCCAGATCACGCCACTGCACTCCAGCCTGGGTGACAGAGGGAGACTCTGTCTCAAAAAAAAAAAAAAAAAAAAAGGCGGGGGGAGATACATTTTATTTGTTTATTTGTTTCCTCTGCAATATTTTTCATGAAGGGATAAATAATTTTTAATGAATGCCTGCCCTCTGAATGTTATGTGATTTCATTCCTGTAATAAACCTGAGAGAATAGTTTCCTTATTCTCATTTTACAAATGAGTAAATCACAGCTTAGACTAATTCAGTCAGTCAGGTCACCCCACTCAAAGTGGCAGAGGTGAGGGTGCTGCCCGCTGTGTCTCACTCCAAACTCGAAAAGCATGAAGGCTGCTTCTGCAGGGTAATTGTTTTATTTATTCTGTGGGTAAGTCAGAGATTATATGACATTTACATGATTCATCTAGTGGCTCTTTTCAAAACATATTCCCCTCAGGTATGTATTTACCCTCTCGAAGACAAGTGAATTACAGCAGTTCTCACCCTGGACTGCTGGCTTAATTGAGAATTCCCGGCGGATTTAGTGGAAATCCATTTAGCCCTTTCAATTCTTTCTTTCTTTTTTTTTTTTTTTTGAGATGGACTCTCACTCTGTCAGAATGGAGTGCAATGGCACGATCACGGCTCACTGCAACCTCTGCCTTCCCCGGGTTCAAGCAATTCTTCTGTCTCAGCCTCCCGAGTAGCTGGAACTAAAGGCTCAGGCCACCACGCCCAGCTAATTTTTGTATTTTTAGTAGAGACGGGGTTTCAGCATATTGGTCAGGCTGGTCTCAAACTCCTGACTTCAGTTGATCCACCCACCTTGGCCTCCCAAAGGGCTGGGATTCCAGGCGTGAGCCACCCCCCAGCCTCCCTTTCAATTATTTCACCGCCATTTTCTTTTTCATCAGCTCTGTCGCATGTGATAGGGTCTTTTGAAAGAGATCTCTTTCTGAATCTTTGCAAAAGGAAGAATTTCAGCACAGCCAAAAAAGTATAAAGGGAAACCATTTTAATTTTTTAATTCATGCCATTATTAGTTCTCCTTGCATCAGCTTCTAATTATGCAGAAGTGCATACATCTGACAGAGTGCCTGGCCCTGACTCATGACTTACTAATGAGATCATATTTTTCATTACAATTCCAAAATCCCATCAATCTTTTCTTAATTATTTTTAAGTGAATTTGCTGCCTTAGAAAGAAAAGGGCGTATGTGGCACTAGCAGGAACTCGGAAAGTTTCATGTGATTTCAATTTCAGAAAGTTTGTTGGCAAGATGGCCCGTATCTGTTGCCAATGTTAATAAATCAAATTTCGATGTCTAGGAACGGGTTTCATGCCATGGCCCCCCTCCCCATGTACCAGAACTCACTCTCAGATTCAGTGGATCAGCCTTCAAGCATTGCCACAGCAAAGCTCCTTCCACATGTCTCTGCCAACACATATTACAGTCATCGGTATAAGCAGGGGCAATATCCAAAATGTCTAACAACGGATACCAGCTTTCACTCTGAAACAAGGTCCTGGACCCCAGCTATGCCAGACTTAGCCCTTTAGCAGCTGGATTTTAAGAAGCTCCAGGAGGTCCCCAGAGAGGGGCCAGAAGAGGCAGATTTGGGGGTGTGGGGAGAGATGGAGCAGCATCTAGTTAACGACTGGTAGAGATGTAGGCAAATATTTTTGTATGCAGTATGGTGCAGTACTTACCAGCGTCCACTGCACCTACAGCCACCCAGGCAGCCCGGCAATGGCCTGAATTACAATTGCCTTTCTCGTCCCAGGGCGGTGGTAGTGGTGATGGTGTTTTTTCTTTCTTTCTTTTTTTTTCTTCTGGAGATGAAATCTCTCTCTGTTGCCCAGGCTGGAGTCCAGTGGTGCAATCTTGGCTCACTGCAACCTCGGCCTCTCGGGTTCAAGCGATTCTCCTGCCTCAGCCTCCTGAGTAGCTGGGATTGCCCACCACCACGCCTGACTCATTTTTGTATTTTTAGTAGAGATGGGGTTTCACCATGTTGGCCAGGCTGGTCTCAAACTCCTGACCTCAGGTGATCCGCCCACCTCGGCCTCCCAAAGTGCTGGGATTATGGGCATGAGCCACCGCGCCCAGCTGATGGTGTTTTCTCAGTTGTGTCCAACATTCTGGATGAGTTTTCATTAACAGCATCACACCTAAAAACGTGCCCTCGGTCACCCTCCACCCTCTTTCCTCGGTGTCAGCTGCATACAAATCAGTCACCTGCTCCTAGTCCTTAGGCAATGTACCCTGCAAATATTCACCAGTGCGTAAATGAGGGAAACCAACGTGGTGGCGAATTTTGTCTTCCTTGTTCTGAACGATCTTTGTTGTCCATGTTAGACTTTTTCATTTTCTTCCTGAAATCCAGGACCTCAAAAATCAAACCCCAGTTTTTTCTTTTCTTTTCTTTTCTTTTTGAGACGGAGTCTCGTTCTGTTGCCAGGTTGGAGTGCAATGGCACAATCTCAGCTCACTGCAACCTCCGCCTCCCAGGTTCAAGCGATTCTCCTGCCTCAGCCTCCTGAGTAGCTGGGACTACAGGTGTGCACCACCACACCCAGCTAATTTTTTTTTTGTATTTTTAGTAGAGGCAGGGTTTCACCATGTTGGCCAGGATAGTCTCAACCTCTTGACCTCGTGATCTACCCACCTCAGACTCCCACGGTGCTGGGATTACAGACGAGAGCCACCGCACCCGACCCCGAAACCCTAGGTTTTTTTTTATTACAAACTTAAAGAGCTTAATTTAAAAATTTTTAAAAATTGAAAGCAGATGTTTCATGTCAACATCACCCTTTGTAGCTCTTGGAAATTCTGGTAGCCCCTTGTAAACAAGAGAGAAGGAGGAAGTCAAATCTCTGAGTTGAAAAGGGCCTGTATCCGTCTTGCCTTCCAGGCTCCCCCGGCGGCCAGGGCAGGGTGGTAACACCTCGCCGCTGGTCACTCCCACCCACAGACAGAAAGTCTCCAAGTCCCTGATGGTGGCACCTCTACTTTCATCTACTCCAATGTCAACCGCTTCTCTTTATTTTATGATTCATTATTGTTGGTTTTTAAAATCTTTTTAATTTAATTTAATTTAATTTTTTTATTTGTTGAGATGGTGTATCACTCTGTTGCCCAGGCTGGAGTGCAGTGACCCAGTCTCGGCTCCCTGCAACCTCAGCCTCCTGGGTTCAAGCAATTCTTCTGCCTCAGCCTCCTGAGTAGCTGGGGCTACAGGTGCTCACCACCATATCCGGCTAATTTTTGTATTTCTTTTTAGTAGAGACAGCGTTTCGCCATGTTGGTCAGGCTGATCTCTGACTCCTGGCCTCAAATATCTGCCTGCCTCAGCCTCCCGAAGTGCTGCGATTACAGGCATGGGCCACTGCCCAGTTATTGTTGTTGTGCTTTTTTTTTTTTTTTTTCTTTGAGACGAACTCTCACTCTGTCACCCAGGCTGGAGTTCAGTGGCACAATCTTGGCTCACAGCAACCTCCACCTCCCAGGTTCAAGTGATTCTCCTGCCTCAGCCTCTTGAGTAGCTGGGACTACAGGTGTACCACCACACCCGGCTAACTTTTGTTTTTTGCTTTTTTGAGATGAATTTCCACTCTTGTCACCTAGGCTGGAGTACAATGGCGCAATCTCAGCTCACTGCAACCTCTGCCTCCCGGGTTCAAGCAGTTCTCCTACCTCAGCCTCCCAAGCAGCTGGGATTACAGACATGCAACTCCATGCCCAGCTAAATTTTTTGTATTTTTAGTAGAGACAAGATTTCACAATGCCAGTCAGGCTGGTCTCGAACTCCTGACTTCAGGTGATCCACCCGCTTCAGCCTCCCAAAGTGCTGGGATTATTAGGGGTGAGCCACCGCACCCAGTCTAATTTTTGTATTTTTTAGTAGAGACAGGGTTTTACCATGTTGGCCAGGCTGGTCTGGAACTCCTGACCTCAGGTGATCTGCCCACCTCGGACTCCCAAAGTGCTGGCATTACAGGCATGAGCCACCACGCCCAGCCTATTGTTGTTTCTTAATAGAGATAGGGGTCTCACTGTGTTGCTCAAACTGATCTCAAACTCTTAGGCTCAAGCAATCCTCAGACCGTGGCCTTCCAAATTGTTGGGATTACAGGTGTGAGCCACCATGCCCAGCCTCAACCCCTTCCCTTTAATTGGAGCTGTTTTCTTTTTCAAATGTGTCAGTCTTATTTATTACACTTCATCCTAAGCTGGAGTTGAGAAACAATGGCCTCACCCACTCACCACTCAATACTCAGTTCTGTTTGTGGAAATGTCCTAGGCTGGCAGGGCCAGGACCCCACAGGGAAACTGGCTATCAGGAGACAAGCCCTGCCTGTGTCCCCTGCCATGAAAGCAAAGCCAGCCCAGGCCCTGTGTGTAGGAATGTGACCAATCACCTCCCGGTAGCTCCATGGCAGGACCAGGGAGCCACACTTGCTCTCAGACTCCATGCGCCTGGCCCAGGCTCCGGAGCTTTCTTCCCCAGTCCATGTACTGTAATAACTAAGTCAACTGGAAAAAAAAGACTGCAGAAAAGAGTAAGGAAAAACAGGGCATGGGGGCAGCTGGGGCCAGGAAAGAGAGCACACAGCGAGGTATAAAGGACCATTGTGCCGGGCGCAGGACTTGGCACCCCGGGACTCGAAGGAGCCGGCAATGATCCGCTTTCTCTGGAGGGAGATCCTTGGATCCCAGCTGAATAAAGAACAACTTGGAACGTGGCGAGCGAGACTGGGGGGGACACGGCAGGGGGAGGGGTGGGCAGAGCCAAGGGGAAAGTGCTGTTAAACAGGGACTGCAGCAGGATGGGAGGGAATCAAAGGCGAAGACCAAGCTCTCCTGTGTTTTTACTGCTCCCCATCATCCCAAAATAACCAAGGTCCAATCAGAAGCTCACTTTGACAGCTGTCCACTAGGCAGAGCAGCTTGTGCTGAGGTAGGAGGATTGCTTGAACCTGGGAGGTTGAGGCTGCAGTGAGCCAAGATCACAGCACTGCACTCCAGCCTGGGTGACAAAGTGAGACCTTGTCTCAACAAACAAACAAACAAAAACCAGGAAGAACAATATTTCAAACGGCTAATCAATGCATATGAAAAGCATGTTCTTGCAGGAAGGAGAGGAATAGAAAAGAAACCGAGAATCCATTCCAGTGATGGTGAAAATTATGAGGCCATGATTTTGAAGCTTTGCCGCTTCCTGTGTGACACTGGAAGGAATGGGAGAAGATGACAGAAGAAAAGGGGGAAGTGTAGCCTCTGCAGGGGGTGTTGGATGTAGAATTATTATTATTATTCCATCTTGAATAACAGCAATTCCTTCTCAACTTCTTGGTTGAGTTGCTTGCTCCCTGCCTTCTTCCTGATCATTTCAGGGGAAAGTAGAATAGAGCCAGGAACTGTCCCCGGAAAGTGAGAATATTCGTTCAGACTGAAATTCACTAAGGAAGACGAGAGAAGCTCAGAGTCAAGGGTCCAGGGAAGCTTTTGAGCCTGAATTCTCCTCATTGCAACGGTGGCCCTCCTCTGTCCTCAGTCCCTTCCTCGAGGAGAAGCCGTGGGGTGTCTTTAGCCTCTCGAGACCTTGCAGTGGAAAACCGAGTTCATCCTAGACCGACGGTTTGTCCCAAGAACAAACTGGGGGTGGCGGAGACTGGGACTGGAAAAAAAAAAAGTGTTAAGAGGAGGAGAGAGCTGGCACTGCTAAATGGAGAAAGGTTCCAGCAGCTTAATCCATCTTGAACAGAATCATTAATCAGGTGCAAAACTCCTCAAAGGAGCAAAACTAGGAGCAGCTCCTTCCGAGGGCAGCCTGCCAATCTCCCCCACTTGCATTTTCATTTCCAAATCCTTGGTGTCTTTGTATCAGGGCTGATCCCAGCCAGCCTCGTCAGGAGCCACCTGTTCATGTCCCCTCCTATCTCCCTGACCTCGGAAGTGAGAGGAGAAATGACGGGAAACCCAGACAGCTGCTGCGATCCCCTCCCCGCTCCCCCACAAAACAAGCAGCCCAATTCTAGGAACTGGGCCAGACCCTGGCAGATGAGCTCCTCTCTGTGAGAAATGCTTCTGTAGGCACGTTAACTCTTTCATTCAGTGCATCACTCTCTCGCTTCATAGAAGGTAAAGTCGGCCGGGCACGGTGGCTCACGCCTGTAATCCCAGCACTTTGGGAGGCCGAGGCAGGCGGATCATGAATTCAGGAGATGGAGACCATCCTAACACGGTGAAACTCCATCTCTACTAAAATACAAAAAACTAGCTGGGCATGGTGGCATGCACCTGTAGTCCCAGCTACTCGGGAGTCTGAGGCAGGAGAATCATTTGAACCCAGGAGGCAGAGGTTGCAGTGAGCCGAGATCATGCCATTGCACTCCAGCCTGGGCAACAAGAGTGAAACTCCGTCTCAAAAAACAAAAAACAAAAAAGAAGGTAAAGTCAGGCCCAGGAGGGCCATCACGGGTCAGGCCTCACTACCCTTATTGTTCCAGCCCAGAGAGTTCCAGTGACCTGCCCAAGGTCACCACACAGATTACAAGAAGAGTCATGCAGCCAGTCTCCAAGATAGCCCCCAGTGATTCCTGCCTCTGTGTCCACACCCTTGGAGTCCCTCTCACAGGGAATAGAATCTCTGAAATCAACAGGACACTGCAGAAGTGACCATGTGGGACTTCCAAGGCCGGGTCATGAAAGATTCTGCAGCCCTCAGCTTGTTCTCTCTTCATTCTTGGGGGGAGCCAGCTGCCATGTCACAAGGACACTCAAACTTGTGGCAAGGCCCCCATGGTGGAAACCAAGGCCTGCCACCAACAGCCAGTGCCAAGCTATCCATGTGAGCGCACCACCTTGGAAGCAGACCCTCCAGTCCAAGACAAGCCTGCAGATGAGTGCAGCCCTGGTGCATATCATGAGAGACATTCAACCAGAACCACCCAGCTAAGGCTGTTCTGAATTCCTGGCCCACTGAAGCTGTGTGAGTTAATAAGAGTTTATTGCAGTGTCAAAGAGAAACAGAGCCAGACACTTATTAAAGACAGCAGGACGGACTTTACTGAGACTACTCCAGTAAGGGAGAGAGACATCAGTGCAGGCTGAGCTCAACTCTGAGCCATGCACAGGTGACTGGGCTTTTTTTTTTTTCTTTTTTTTTTTTTTGAGACGGGGTTTCACCATGTTGGCCAGGCTGGTCTCAAACTCCTCACCTCGTGATCCACCCACCTCGGCCTCCCAAAGTGCTGGGATTACAGGCGTGAGCCATCGCGCCCAGCAGTGACTGGGCATTTTTAAGGGGACAATGAGGGAGGATGGAGGAGGAACAAGCAGGAGGAGCTCGGATGGAGTTGGGTGGAGTCAGGTAAGTGGAAACTTACTAAGAGTAGGTGGGGGGCTTTTTTCAGAGAACTGTTAGACAAGGCAGTCACTGGGTCCATGCAAATATCAAACAGTAAATTCTTCTGGCAGCCCTGAGCTTTTCCAGGCAGGAACTGAAGAGGAGCTGGGTCGTGCTAGGGACGTGGCCTTGAGCCGTTAGAAACCAGGCTAGTGTGTTTTCAAGTCTCTTAGTGTTAGGGTGAACAGAATTGTTTCTGTCGAGATTTTGCGGTTTTCACAGACAAGGTTAAAGTCTATTTGAGAAGAAGACTCAGGGGAGCCTGCCTGACTCAAGTTTGTTCAAAGAGAAGGTCTTTGTCAATAGTTCTAAACCACTGTGTTGGGGCACTTTGTTTTGCAGCAGTAGATAACAGCACACAGTAAAGATATAGAAGCAGATTCTCAGAGTCCGTGTCTCGTGCTTTTTTTTTTTTTTCTTTTTGAGACAGAGTCTCGATCTGTTGCCCAGGTTAGAGTGCAGTGGCTTGATCTCAGCTCACTACAGCCTCTGCCTCCGGAGTTCAAGGGATTCTCCTGCCTCAGCCTCCTGAGTATCTGGGATTACAGGTGCATGCCACCATGCCCCGACTAATTTTTGTAATTTTAGTAAAGTCGGAGTTTTACCATGTTGGCCAGGCTTGTCTTGAACTCCTGGCCTCAAGCAATCCATCCACCTTGGCCTCCCAAAGTGCTGGGATTACAAGTGTGAGCCACCATGCCTGGTCCTCCACGTCTCAGGCTTTTCCCACCATACTACTCGGCCCGTCCTTAGAAGACAAGGCTGCCAGATATCTCATGCTACAATAACAGAGCTTCAAGGCCGGGAGTGGTGGCTCACACCTGTAATCACTTTGGGAGGCTGAGGCGGGCAGATCATCTGAGGCCAGGAGTTCGAGACCAGCCTAACCAACATGGTGAAACCCCTTCTCTACTAAAAATACAAAATTAGCTGGGCATGGTGGTGCATGCCTATAATCCCAGCTACTTTGGAGGCTAAGGCAGGAGAATCGCTTAAACCCGGGAGGTGGAGGTTGCAGTGAGCCAAGATCATGCCACTGCACTCCAGCCTGGGCAACAAGAGTGAAACTCTGTCTCAGAAAACAAAACAGCCAGGCGCGGTGGCTCACACCTGTAATCTCAGCACTTTGTGAGGCTGAGGCAGGCGGATCACTTGAGGTCAGGAGATTGAGACCATCCTGGCTAACATAATGAAACCCCATCTCTACTAAAAATACAAAAAATTAGCCAGGCGGTGGTGGCATGTGCCTGTAGTCCGAGCTACTTGAGAGGCTGAGGCAGGAGAATGGCATGAATCCAGGAGGCAGAGCTTGCAGTGAGCCAAGATCGTGCCACTGCACTCCAGCCTGGGCAACAGAGCAAGACTCTGTCTCAAAAAAAAGAAAACAAACAAACAAACAAAAAAACAATAACAGAGCTTCAGCCAACGTGCAGGACAGCCAGAGACTCTCACCTATCCACGTACTCATTCCTATGGACACTCAAGGCTGAGCACACAGCAGGTAGATTTCTTGACTTAACAGGCATGAAGGTTCCTTCCTCACCACAAATACCTCTGCAAGAGAAATCCCTGCAACTTGGCATGTCTTGATGTAAATGGAAGCAGTGGCATGTCCATGTCAGGCATGAAAGCCATTCATAAAACCACCTTGCTGAGCACTTCCTGTGTATCAGGCAGGTTTGAAGACACAGAAATGAATGTGCTTATCTCTGCCTTCCAGGAGCAGAGTTCTAGAAACCCAGTGAGAAATCTCTTATTTAGATTAGGGTTTAGGTAGGAGCTAAGGTTTGTCAAATGCAACATGAATTCCTTTACCTACTTTTGAAGCCATTTCGTCCCAGCTAAGCTGAGGGCCCTCATAAGTGCACTGATAGTCAGAAACGTTTATTTAATGTATTTAACTGTAGGGCAAAGCAGAGGCCAACAGCATCATAATCATAGAAAATTGAGGCAAAGCCTTCATCAATGAGATGTTCACAACATGAGCACCATAATGACTTTATCTTTTTAATCTTAGGGTGTAGGGAGGTGTGCCCCTGCCATTAAAGACCAACCAGACAACTAATCAGTACCATTGGGATAGTAGTTAACACCAACGTGGCCATTTTTCTCAAAATTATATCCTATAGATCTCTCTATAGATACTTGTTGCTACAAATGTTTTAAAACCCATAAACATTCTTAACCACCCATATTCAAAGTAGAGAGACATTGGTGGTGACCAGGTACCTTGAAAGTAGAGCCTTCAACAGGACTTGGTTCAAGTACCACTTTCTCCTAGAAGTGCCTGAAAAAGGAAAATGTGAAAATACAGGAAAGTTCTGTGAATTTTGGTTCAAAGCCCTGGCAGGAGAAACCAAGGAACTAATATTCTAGCTGCTTCTAATTTCAACTTTCCTGCACCTTTATTTTAGGTGCAAATTACCCAAGCAATTGGCAATTTTTCTCATAAGCCATAGATAATATGCCAGAAGTGGAAGAATTAAACTTCAAAGACAAAAGATTTAATTAATTTTTTAAGCTCTGCAAATGAGCTCTTAAAAATGAAATGGCCCAAAAATACATTTAAATCAGTTAGATTTCAAAAGTAATTGAGTTCTGGAAGGTGGTGGAGGGCACTTTTATCCTGGAGACTCACTGTTTGGAGTTGGGCTCAGCTGCACCATCCAAAGGCTATACGTTTGTCAATTTAGTCATTCTGGTCTCTCTCGCAAAAATAACAATGTCCAATTTCTTTGTGAAAAAAGTATACACAAACACATATTTATGCATTGCAAAAAATTGTATGTGCTAAAATCAGAGTTTCTCATGTGTCAAATGAGACACTAATGGTACCTACTGCATAGAATTGTGAAGATTAAAAACATGCCTGGCATATAATAAACATTCATAAATATTAGCAATAATAATAATAATATAACAAAAGCATGTCAATCTTGTCTCTTAAATACCTTATTAATCCAGCAGTTCTCAAAGTTTGACCTGGGTCCCTTGAATGGGGAAAAACGGGTCCTGAGATCCCTTCAGGAAGTCCAAAAGGTCAAAACTATTTTCACACGAATACTAAGGAGTTATTTGTCTTTTCCATTCTCATTCTCTCACAAACATATAGCAGAGCTTCCCAGAAGCTGCATGGCTTATGGTATAGCAACCAATTAAATGCAGAGCAGATACAAGAATCCAACAGCTACTAATAAGTCAGACATTAAAGATGTGCAGAAATGTATAACAATGTCATTCATCTCACTACATTTTTTTTTCTCTTGGCAAACACAGAGTTTTTTTGGTTCTTTTTGTTTTGTTTTTTTTGAGATGGAGTTTCGCTCTTGTCACCCAGGCTGGAGTACAATGGTACAATCTTGGCTCACTGCAACCTCTACCTCCCGGGTTCAAGCAGTTCTCCTGCTTCAGCCTCCTGAGTAGCTGGGATTACAGGCACCTTCCACCATGCCCAGCTAATTTTTTTTTTTTTTTTGACAGAGTCTCGCTGTGTTGCCCAGGCCGGAGTGCAGTGGTGCAATCTTGGCTCACTGCAAGCTCTGCCTTCCAGGTTCATGCCATTCTCTTGCCTCAGCCTCCCAAGTAACTGGGACTACAGGTGCCCGCCACCATGCCTGCCAGGCTAATTTTTTTGTATTTTTAAAATAGCGACAGGGTTTCACTGTGTTAGCCAGGATGGTCTTGATCTCCTGACCTCGTGATCTGCCCGCTTCGGCTCCCAAAGTGCTGGGATTACAGGCGTGAGCCACCGCGCCCGGCCTTCCTCCAGCTAATTTTTGTATATTTAGTAGAGATGGGGTTTCACTGTGTTAGCCAGGATGGTCTTGATCTCCTGACCTCATGATCCACCCACCTCAGTCTCCCAAAGTGCTGGGATTACAGGCCTGAGCCACCACGCCCGGCCTTCGCCCAGCTAATTTTTATATTTTTTGGTAGAGACAGGGTTTCACCACGTTGGCCAGGCTGGTCTCAAATTCCTGACTTCAGATGATCCACCTGCCTTGGCCTCCCAAAGTTCTGGGAATACAAGCGTGAGCCACTGCACCCGGCCAACACAGTCAATACAGTTCTTTTTATAAAAATTATCTTAATATTGGCTCACGCTTAATCCCAGCACTTTGGGAGGCCGAGATGGGCGGATCACGAGGTCAGGAGGTCGAGACCATCCTGACTAACACGGTGAAACCCCGTCTCTACTAAAAATACAAAAATTAGCCAGGCACGGTGGCGGCGCCTGTAGTCCCAGCCACACGGGAGGCTGAGGCAGGAGAACGGCGTGAACCCGGGAGGCGGAGCTTGCAGTGAGTGGAGATCGCGCCACCGCACTCCAGCCTGGGAGACAGAGCGAGACTCCGTATCAAAAAAAAAAAAAAAAAAATTATCTTAATATATAATAGTGAGGGCCGGGCGCGGTGGCTCAAGCCTGTAATCCCAGCACTTTGGGAGGCCGAGGCGGGTGGATCACGAGGTCAGGAGATCGAGACCATCCTGGCTAACATGGTGAAACCCCGTCTCTACTAAAAATACAAAAAACTAGCCGGGCGAGGTGGCGGGCGCCTGTAGTCCCAGCTACTCGGAGGCTGAGGCAGGAGAATGGCGTGAACCTGGGAGGCGGAGCTTGCAGTGAGCCGAGATCGCGCCACTGCACTCCAGCCTGGGTGACACAGCGCGAGACTCCGTCTCAAAAAAAAAATATATATATATATATATATATATATATATATATATATATAATAGTGAGATTGGGCTTGGTGGCTATCACCTGTAATCTTAGCGTTTTGGGAAGCCAAGGCAGGAGGATCACTTGAGCCAGCCCAGGAGTTCAAAACCAGCCTGGGCAACACAGTGAGACCCTGTCTCTACAAAAATTAGCCAGGTGTGGTGGCTTGAGACTGTAGTCCCAGCTACTTGGGAGGCTGAGGTGGGAGAATCACCTGAGCCTGGGGGTTGAGGCTACAGTGAGCCATGATCCATATATATATATATGACCCCATATATAATGGGTTTATTATTGTTCATCTTAAACCAGTAAAATAAATACTTTTAAATGTTCTGCGTTAATTTCTAGTATGATAATTCTTTTTTTAAATTTAGAAATGGTGTCTGGCTATATTATCCAGCCCACACTCGAACTGCTGACCTCAAACAATCAGAGTAGCTGGGACTACAGGTGCACACCATTATGCCCAACTCTAATATGATAGGTCTTTTAAAATTTTGTTTTGTTTTGTTTTGTTTGTTTTTGAGATGGAGTTTTGTTCTTGTTGCCCAAGCTGGAATGCAATGGCATGATCTTGGCTCACTGCAACCTCCACCTCCTGGGTTCAAGTGATTCTCTTGCCTCAGCCTCCCAAGTAGGTGAGATTACAGGCATGGGCCACCACGCTCGGCTAATCTTTTGTATTTTTAGTAGAAACGGGGTTTCACCATGTTAGAGGCTGGTCTCGAACTCCTGACCTCAGGTGATCTGCCCACTTCTGCCTCCCAAAGTGCTGGGATTACAGGCGTGAGCCACCGCACCTGGCCTAACATTTTTTTTATTTGTTTGAGACTGGGGCTCCCTTTGTTGTCCAGGCTGGTCTTGAACTCCTGGGCTCAAACAGTCCTCTGGTCTCTTCCTCCCAAAGTGCTGGGATTACAGGTGTAAGCCACCGAACCTGGCCTAAAAATGATAAATTTTGATAACTGTAACTCATATAAATGAGTCATTAAGGTCCTCCTTTTTTTTTTTTTTTTTTTTTTTTTTTTAGACACAGTTTCGCTCCTGTTGCCCAGGCTGGAATGTAATGGCACAATCTCAGCTCACTGCAACCTCTGCCTCCTGGGTTCAAGCAATTCTCCTGCCTCAGCCTCCGGAGTAGCTGGGATTACAGGCATGCGTGCGCCACCATGCCCGGCTAATTTTGTGTTTTCAGTAGAGACAGGGTTTCTCCATGTTGGTCAGGCTGGTCTCGAAATCCTGACCTCAGGTGATCTGACCACCTCAGCCTCCCAACGTGCTGGGATTACAGGCGTGAGCCACCGCACCAGGCCATCCTCAATAATTTTTAAGAGTAAAAAGGGGTCCAGTCCTGAAATCAAAAATGTTGACAATGGCTGCTTGAGTTCAGCCTCTTCTCGCTGTCTCTACGACAGTCAACCTAGAACCCGTCATCACTCACACCCTCCCAGAGGGATCCTGCCAGGCACTCACTTGACCCATTGTCACTCATCCCTGCTGCCCCAATGTCTTCAGCATCCATCCTGTGCCAGTCACTGTCCCAGGCAAAGGGGATGCAAAGCAGTTACGGTTCTTTCCCTCCTGAAGCTTATATGAGGGAGATTAGAAAGAAACGCAAGCAATCAAATCCATATAATGATTGCAGGTTGTAATCAGCACAAGCAAGGAAAGAATCTCGGGCTAAGATGGAGAATGAAAGGGGACCTCATGAGGAGAGTGTGGGTGGGCAGGCTCCTGGGAGGCTCTGCCGTTCATACCTCAGGCAGCTCCTTCAGTGGATCCGGGAAGAGCCTTCCCAGGTGTCGGACCAGCCCGGGTGAAAGAGCCCAGGTGGAAGCAGCTGGAGGGGTGAACCTGGGGCCAAGCAGGAGCCAAGCCGTGTAGCACCCTGGCAGTGCTCCTACAGTCTCATCCCAAATTCCAGCCAGAAAGGCCTTTCATTGCCCCTGTCACATTGACTGACCCATTTCCCTGGCTTCCTATTGTTCTTGGAATAAATAACAAAATCCTTAACAAGAACTACGTATTTATGTTGCCCAAGCTGGTCTTGAACTCCTGAGCCCGCCCACCTCGGGCTCCCAAAGTGCTAGGACTACAGTGTGAACCACCACACTCGGCCCCTGATCTGAATTATAATCTGCTTAAGGGAACGTGAGAGTGGCTTAAACTTCTTTGTCTCCCCTGTTCAACACGATGCAAGCATTTAATGTTTTATTCATTCTATAGTTTACAGAGCACATATTAGGTGCCAGGCAGAGTGTTAGACTCTGGTGGGACAAAGATGAATACATTGTTCTTGTTTGGTGGACACAATCCAATTGATTAAATGCTTTCAAGAGTGCCTTTATTGTAAAAGTATCTCTAAAAGTAGCAAAATACATATGTACTCAGCAGGTAGTGAGGGAGGATGAGAAAAACAGTGAGCGGGGGACACAAGCTGGAATATTCTGGAGTACGATTGGAAGCTGTTGAAAACGCCAATTATCGGGCTCACCAGTTGATTCCAATTCAGCAGAACCATGGCTGAGCCCAGGAATCTGCCCTTAAGATGCTTCCATAGCATTCTAGGTGCTTCTGACGCAGGTGGTCCCTGGATCACACTTAGGATGCACTGACAATTTTAGGTCAGGTCCTCGTGGCTGGGTGAGTGACCCCACCTGAGAAGCCATCCTCAGCGTCGTCTCCGTAGACACTGCGCGCCTGGAGCAGAGTGTGAGGTGGGAATTCAGGTGCCCGTGGTTTGATGAGGGAGTGCTCTTCTGGAAGGACTCGCAAGGCAAGTAGTGAAGCAAAGCTTGGAAGGAGATGCAGCTGAGCGGGGAGGATTTCCAGAAGTCTGATCTTAGCCTGATCCACGCAGCAGGTGTCCATGGCAGATTCACCCCTCCTGAGATACAGGGGCGCCCTCTGTGCCTCTGCATCTGTCATGAGGGGCAGGGGCAGGATGGCAGAAACCTGGAGCAAACTGGCTCCCGCCAGCCAAGGATGACGTCCCAGAGAAGGGGCAGCCATGAGCGCTGGCGGCTGGGGCTGGAGTGCTGGCCCAAAAAAGGGAATGTGGGCGAGGTCTCACAGCTTCTAGCTCACTGACTGAGCAAATACCACCGCCAGCCCCCGAAATAAGACTGGACAATTCTGTAAAAGATGTAAACAAACAAGGGGACCACTTATATCCAAAAGGATCTAAACACTTTGCCAGCCATGAGCAAGATCCAAACTCCAGCGTCCTCTGAATGTAACAGATCCCAGTTGATCTGCAGCCCTGAGTTCTTTAACCCTGGCAGCCCTTTCGGTCTTGGGCTGAAACAGGACTCTATTTCATGCATGGAAATCTTGTTTCCCAGAGGCAGAGACCTCGGATTGACATGCCCACGCCATCTCGCCATCTCCTGCAGGCCAACCCCTAACCAAAGTGACCGTGTCTTCTATCAGCTCCACCTCTCATTGTTGCTACTGTATTGCTGCTTGCTACTTTCAAAGCCCCCAGGCCAGACTTCTGGGAAACAAATGTCAGGGTGGAATTAGAGGGAGCATACGTCAGCAGGGAAAGTCTTCTGACTGAGACACGGGTCTGACACCTGTGGAGGGCAGGAGGGAAGGAGGGATTGGGGAGGAAGCCCCCCAGTGGGGCTCTACAGGTCTCTTCTATGTGTGTTACCTCCTCTAGTCCTCACTGCAACCCAATGACATAGGAGTCATCCACCGGTAATAAAGCTGGGAAAACAGCCTCTCGGAAAGGTGAAGGAGGCTACCCCAGATGGGATAATGAAGCTGGAGCTGACACGTGATCCAAAGCCCAAAGCCCAAACCCTCTGCTTAGTATTTCTTTTTCTTTTTTTTCTTTTTCTTTTCTTTTTTTTTTTTTTTTTGATACAGAGCCTTGCTCTGTAGCCCAGGCTGGAGTGCAGTGGCAGCATCTCGGCTCACTGCAAGCTCTGCCTCCCGGGTTCAAGCGATTCTCCTGCCTCAGCCTCCTAAGTAGCTGGGATTACAGGCGCCCACCACCACGCCGGGATAATTTTTGTAGTTTTAGTAGAGATGGGGTTTCATCATCTTGGCCAGGCTGATTTCAAACTCCTGACCTCAGGTGATCTGCTTGTCTCAGCCTCCCAAAGTGCTGGGATTACAGGCATGAGCCACCGTACCTGGCCAGTATTTATTTCTTTACTGGCAATTAGCACCATCTATCTATCTATTTATTTCTGTCTTCTGTGTTCATCTGTGGATATCATTATCATATTACCATAATTTATAAATTCCTTGAGTTTCAGCTGGGTGTGATGGCTCACGCCTGTAATCCCAACACTCTGAGAGGCCGAGGCAAGCGGATTGCCTGAGCTCAGGAGTTTGAGACTAGCCTGGGCAATATGGTGAAACCCTGTCTCTACTAAAAATGAAAAAAAAAAAAAACATCCGGCTGTGGTGGTGGGTGCCTGTAATCCCAACTACGCCGGAGGCTGAGGCACGAGAATCGTTTGAACCCGGGAGGCAGAGGTTGCAGTAAACCAAGATCATGCCACTGCACTCCTCCCTGGGTGACAGAGCAAGACTCCATCTCAAAAAAAAAAAAAAAAAAAAAATTCCTTGAGTTTGGGATCTGACTTCTGCTTCCTTTTTTATTGTTTGATTCCTCATTATTCAACTTCATCTACTTCCTTTTCATCTACAAAAAGTGATAGGTACAATCCTCCACCACAGAACCATGTACGAGAAAGCCTAAGGGTTATTCCTGCACCTGCTGCTGCTGCTGATTCATTACTAAGTCATAGTTTTCCCGCCTAGTTTCCCCTCCATCTTTTTTTTTTTTTTTTTAGACGGAATTTTGCTCTTGTTGCTCAGGCTGGAGTGCAATGGCACAATCTCAGCTCACCGCAACCTCCACTTCCTGGGTTTAAGCAGTTCTCCCTCCTCAGCTTCCCGAGTAGCTGAAATTACAGGCATGTGCCACCATGTCTGGCTAAATTTTTGTATTTAGTAGAGATGGGGTTTCACCATGTTGGCCAGGCTGGTCTCAAACTCCTGACCTCAGAAGATCCACCTGCCTCAGCTTCCCAAAGTGCTGGGATTACAGGCGTGAGCCACCACGCCCGGCCTAGTTTCCTCTCCACTTCTACCAGTGTCCCATGGTGACCTCATTACTTCCTATTCCTTGCCCCAAACCACCATCACAACTCTGAGACCCCCATTTCTCTAGTGTTCCTCTCTTTTTATAATTGCTTCTCAAGGCAAGCTGCCCTCCTCAACCAAGTACAGGACCAAAAAACAAAAAAACAAGGAACAAGGGCCGGTTGCAGTGGCTCATGCCTATAATCCCAACACTTTGGAAGGCCTAGGTGCGAGGATAACAAGGAAAAGCGGATTGTGTAAAAGGGAGAAATGGGCTGAGTGCAGTGGCTCACGCCTATAATTCCAGCCCTTTGGGAGGCTGAGTCAGGAGGATCACTTGAGGTCATGAGTTCAAGACCAGCCTGGGCAACATGATGAAACCCCATCTCTATTTTTGTTTATTTTATTATTATTTTTGAGTGTGTGCTGTTGCCCAGGCTGGAGTGCAGTGGCACGATCTCGGCTCACCGCAACCTCCACCTCCCAGGCTCAAGCAATTCTCCTGCCTCAGCCTCCTGAGTATCTGGGATTACAGGTGCATGCCAGAATGCCCAGCTATTTTTTTTGTATTTTTAGTAGAGATGGGGTTTTGCCATGTTGCCCAGGCTGGTCTCAAACTCCTGAGTTCAGGCAATCCATCCACTCTGGGCTCCCAAAATGCTAAGATTACAGGTGTGAGCCACCACACCCAGCCCCATCTCTATTTTTAAAATTAAAAAAAAAAAAATCTTTTTATTTTGCCTTGAGTAGGAAATGATTCAAAATAGGAATAGAAAGGAAACCTTCAGAAATTTGCGATGACCCTTGTGTCATTTGTTATTTTATCATATATGCTTGGTTATTTAATCATTTTTGCTTTCGATTTTTTTTTTTTTTTTTTTTTTTTTGAGACAGGGTCTCCCTCTGGCACCCAGGCTGGAGTGCAGTGGTGTGAACACAGCTCCTGGAGCCCCTAACTGCTGGGCTCAATTAATCTTCCCATCTCAGCCTCCCACATAGTTGGGACTACAGGCATGAGCCACCACACTCCACTAATTTTTTTTTTTTTGTAGAGATGAGATTTTGCCATGTTGCCCAGCCTAGTCTTGAACTCCTGGGCTGAAGTGATCCTCCTGCTTCTGCCTCCCAAAATGCTGGAATTACAGGCATGAGCCACCATGCCTGGCCTTGGTTTGGACTTTCTAATTGCAAAATAACACATACATCCACACTTTTTTTTTTTTTTTTTTTTTGAAACAGAGTCTCACTCTGTCACCCAGGCTGGAGGGCAGTGGCATGATCTCAGCTCACTGCAACCTCTGCCTCCCAGGTTCAAGCAATCCTCCTGCCTCAGCCTCCCGAGTCACTGGGACTACAAGCACATGCCACCAAACCTGGCTAATTTTTGTATTTTTAGTAGAGATGGGGTTTTACCATGTTGGCCAGGCTGGTCTGGAACTCTTGACCTTGTGATCAGCCACCACGCCCGGCCCACATATTCTTACTGTAGAAAATTCAAGCATACCAGAAGCCTACAGGATAAATGGAAATGTCCCCTTGCCACCTTTGCCTTTACCCTGTCCCCCTCCAGAGCAAATCACATTCCTCACTTAGTGTGTGCCTTGCAAGCTACTTTCTATGCCCTTACACAAAGATACCTTTTTTGAAAACCCTTGATTTTTTTTCAACATATAAAACTGTTTGTTGTTTTTTTAACTTGCTTTTTTTCCACTTACATGTATCATATACAGCCTTGCATACATATCAGAATATAGATATACACACACACATATATATTTTACTCCTTTTAACAATTATTAGTGATTTAGCAATTATTGTATTAACCACCTCTCAATCCACAGACATTTGTTTCCATGTTTTGCTATTGTAAACAATCCTGCAAGAAATATTATTTGCATATATGTTTGCACCATTATGCTTTAAATTTTATTTACACTCTGCTTACTACTAAAAAGGACTTAAAATAGCTAAAAATTATTTTTTCAGTTGAATCCAAATCTAAAAGATGCCAGGTGCGATTTTAGATGACAAAAAGGAAGAGGAGAAGAATCAAGCTAATGTCAGAAAATTTATAAGTGAATTAAGCTAAAATGCTAATTTTGAGAGGGTAAAACAGATGGGGCTTTGTAATATGTGATCCAAAGGTTTCTGGAGACACTTATGTTTGAATTAGAAGATACTGCATGAGCTTTCTTGGCAGCAGAAATGGAAAGCAAAGTGATGTTAAATTGATTTTTTTTTTCAAACAATTACTCCCACAAAATCATCCTCCATCATTCTATTTTTAAATACCAACAAGCATGTTGTACAAATTTAAAATCAATGAATACTATTTGATAAAAATTTGAATTTATGTACATTTTCCATTTCTGCATTTTCATACTTTTTCTATCTTCTCTTTCTAATGTCAACACTCTTGTCGATGTTAGAAATTTTATGAGAACTTTGCCCTGTTTTTTACACTAGCTAATTTAGAAAGAGGAATGGCCTCCACCATGAGGTTCTTCCCAACAGAGAGATACAGGCCCATGAAAAATCTCTCCAGAGGCCTACGGATTGCATTCCATCAAATGTGTCCCTTGTAGCCATCCATAACTATATAAAGAGATATTCGGGACTGGGCGTGGTGGCTCACAACCGTAATCCCGGCACTTTGGGAAGCCAAGGCGGGCAGATCACTTGAGGTCAGGAGTTCAAGACCAACCTGGCCAACATGGTGAAATCTTGTCTCTACGAAAAAATACACAAATTAGCTGAATGTGGTGGCGCATGCCTGTAGTCCCAGCTACTTGGGAGGCTGAGGCATGAGAAGCACTTGAACCCAGGAGGCCAAGGTTGCAGTGAGCTGAGATAGCACCACTGCACTCCAGCCCGGGCAACTGAGTGAGACCGTCTCAAAAAAAAAAAAAAGATTTGATAGTGATGTTGCCCTAATGGAAACTCTTTCAAAGAGCTAGCAAGGCCAAGTTTGATTAAAGAAAACTCTGAGAATATATACGATGATGAATACTGGTAACGATGGCGATACTGGTAAGAATATTGGAGGAAGGGTGGTAGAAGAAAAACTCAAGGGAAATCCAGCTGGTAGTCAAATGTGAGTTGTTTATTTATTTGTTTTTATTTTTTATTTTTTTGAGACAGAGTCCCACTCTGTTGCCCAAGCTGGAGTGCAATGGCACAATCTTGCAACCTCTGCCTCCCAAGTTCAAGCAACTCTCATGCCTCAACCTCCCACGCAGCTGGGATTACAGGCATGCACCACTACACCCAGCTAATTTTTGTATTTTTATTAAAGATGGGGTTTCACCATGTTGGCCAGGCTGGTCTTGAACTCCTGGACTCAAGTGATCTGCCCGCCTCAGCCTCCCAAAGAGCTGGGATTACAGGCCTGAGCCACCGTGCCCAGCCAAATGTGATTTAAATACAGAGGAGCAAATAGATTCATTCTTTACAGGTCAATGCTTTTTTTTTTTTTCTTTTTCTTTCTTTCTTTTTTTTTTTTTTTTTTGAGACAAACTCTTGCTCTGTCACCCAGGCTGGAGTGCAGTAGTGCAATCTCGGCTCACTGCAACCTCTGCCTCCCAGGTTCAAGCAATTCTGCCTTAGCCTCCTAAGGAGCTTGAACTACAGGCACATGCCACCACACCCAGCTAATTTTTTGTATTTTTAGTAAAAATAGAGTTTCACCGTGTTAGCCAGGATGGTCTCGATCTCCTGACCTCGTGATCTGCCCGCCTCGGCCTCCCAAAGTGCTGGGATTACAGGTGTGAGCCACCACACCCAGCCAGGGTCAATGCTTTTTCTACAACTAAACGAAATTTTTGAAGTCACTTGATTCTTTTTGCCACCATCCCCATGTTATCTTTCCTGAGTGTGGGGGAGAGGCCTAGAGGATCTATCCCTCCTCCGAGAATTTTGTAGCATCTTTCAATCCACACCGTGTAGGCCAGGTGCAGTGGCTGATGCCTGTAATTCCAGCACTTTGGGAGGCCAAGGCAGGAGCATCACTTGAGCTCAGGAGTTTGAGATCAGCCTACACAACATAGTGAGACCTCGTCTCTACTAAAAAATAAAAAACAAAAAAATTAGCCGGTCGTGGTGGTACACACTTGTGGTCCCAGTTACTCAGGAGGCTGAGATGGGAGGATTGCTTGAGCCCAGGAGATTGAGGCTACAGTGAGCCATGATCATGCCACTGCACTCCAGTCTAGATGACAGAGACCTTGTCTCAAAAACAATGGCCAGGAGTGGTGGTTCACGCCTGTAATCCCAGCATTTTGGGAGGCCGAGGGGGGGCAGATCACTTGAGGTCAGGAGTTCGAGACCAGCCTGGCCAACATGGTGAAAACCCTGTCTCTATAAAAAGACAAAAATTAGCCAAACATGGTGGCAGGCACTTGTAATCCCAGCTACTCAGGAGGCTGAGATAGGAGAATTGCATCTCTACTAAAAATACACAAAATTAGCTGGATGTGGTAGTGGGCGCCTGTAATCTCAGCTACCAGGAGAATCACTTGAGCCTGGTAGGCCAAAGTTGCAGTGAGCGAGATCATGCCACTGTACTCCAGCCTGGGCGACAAGAGTGAAACTCCATCTCAAAATCAATCAATTAGTCAATCAAACAATCACACCATGTAGGCATCCGGTCTCTACTTCATCTTGTTCTCAAGGTCTTTCCTTCCTAAAGACTATAGCCTCGGCTGGGCGCGGTGGCTCACACCTGTAATCCCAGCATTTTTGGGAGGCTGAGGCAAGCAGATCACGAGGTCAGGAGATCAAGACCATCCGGGCTAACACAGTGAAACCCAGTCTCTACTAAAAATACAAAAAAATTAGCCAGGCATGGTGGCGGGTGCCTATAGTCTCAGCTAACTCAGGAGGCTGAGGCAGGAGAATGGCGTGAACCTGGGAGACGGAGCTTGCAGTGAGCCGAGATCGTGCCACTGCACTCCAGCCTGGGCCTGGGCGACAGAGCAAGACTCTGTCTCAAAAAAAAAAAAACAAACAAAAACAAAAAAAAAGGCCGGGCGCGGTGGCTCAAGCCTGTAATCCCAGCACTTTGGGAGGCCGAGGCAGGCGGATCACGAGGTTAGGAGATCGAGACCATCCTGGCTAACATGGTGAAACCCCGTCTCTACTAAAAATACAAAAAACTAGCCGGGCGTGGTGGCGGGCGCCTGTAGTCCCAGCTACTCAGAGGCTGAGGCAGGAGAATGGCCTGAACCTGGGAGGCGGAGCTTGCAGTGAGCCAAGATCGCGCCACTGCACTCCAGCCTGGGTGACACAGCGCGAGACTCCGTCTCAAAAAAAAAAAAAAAAAAAAAAAAAAAGATGATAGCCTCTAGGGTGACACACCTCAGCCATCTCCATGCCTCAGCCATGTGACGTGGTCTCAGCTGGATGCTGTTGAACAGCCTTCTGATCAAAGGCTTGGGCCTTTGCTGGGCATCCACGGCAGAATATTATGTGTTGGAACCTTAGTATGCTCAGCTGTAAAATTGATATGACTATATTATGGCTCTTTTTTCTTGTCCCAGCTTGCCCCCAAATCACCGGAACAATTAGAACACTCACCTAAAGCACTTTGGTGTCCTTGATGGAAGGTCCATGTCCAGAGGTGTGCTGGACAGAAACACGTTGGGTCTCAGCAGCCTGCAGGAGCAGACTGTCAACATTTCAGGGATTGTGCAACCAGGGAGATATCACCCTGGTAGCCTGAAATTTGTTTTAGTGAAATATCAGCGCCATAGAAATCATTAAAAGCTACAAACAGTGCCTTTGAAAAAAATGTATTCCAGGCCAGGCACGGTGGCACCTATAATTCCAGCACTTTGGGAGGCCAAGTCAGGCAGCTCACCTGAGGTCAGGAGTTCAAGACCAGCCTGGCTAACATGGTGAAACACCATCTCTACTAAAAATACAAAAACTAGCCAGGTGTGGTGGCAGGCGCCTGTAATCCCAGATATTCAGGAGGCTGAGACAGGAGAATCGCTTGAACCTGGGGGGCAGAGGTTACAGTGAGCCAAGGTCAGGCCACTGGACTCCAGACTGGGCAACAGAACGAGACTCTGCCTCCAAAAAAAAAAAAAAAAAGAAAAAAGAAAAGAAAAAAATGTATTCCAGAGGGCTGTTTACGAAACAATTACCAGCACACCACTAGTTTGTCTAAATTTTTGAGGCTACTTTTTTTTTTTTTTTTGAGACGGAGTGTCGTTCTGTAGCCCAGGCGGGAATGCAGTGACGCAATCTCAGCTCACTGCAACCTCCACCTCCTGGGTTCAAGTGATCCTCCTGCCTCGGCCTCCTGAGTAGCTGGAATTCCAGGCGCCAGCCTTTGTGCCCAGCTAATTTTTGTATTTTTAGTAGAGACAGAGTTTCATCATGTCGGCCAGGCTGGTCTAGAACTCCAGACCTCATGCTCCACCCACCTCGGCCTCCCAAAGTCCTAGGATTACAGGCATGAGCCACCGTGCCCAGCCATGTTGAGCCTATTTT
Organism: Papio anubis; assembly: GCF_008728515.1. Taxonomy (NCBI): domain Eukaryota; kingdom Metazoa; phylum Chordata; class Mammalia; order Primates; family Cercopithecidae; genus Papio; species Papio anubis. The sequence continues at coordinate 6,774,542 of NC_044979.1, forward strand.
CTAACTACTTCTCACTGACCACTTTGGTGACAACGGAAATGCTGAATAGATAAGGGGAGTCCAACTCTTTTGAGACTGTGTTTTCAAAGATCCTGCCCACTTTGAGTGAAATAAACTAGACAAATTCCAGGAAGTGTTGACACTGAAAAAACTACGGGAAATTTCTAGAAGATAACCCCAAGTCCTGGCTGACACCAGCACCTGCTCACAGAGTCCTTCCTTAACACAGCTGACAAGGGTCTGCATCTGGTGCCAGGTCGTAAAACCCCCCCCGGAGGGACTAAGTGTGCCCCTTGAGCTAATCGTGGAAGGCAGCTGGGGAGAGGGCCAGCTCCAACCAGCTCTACCAGTTTTCCCTAAGGCCACAGGCAGGTCTCCTGGGAACTTCTCCTGAGCTCATACCTATCATCCTCTCAGTGTTCCTGTTTCTGCTATGGGAGAGGATCAACAAACCATTGGTCGGGGGTGGGGACTGCAGTGAGGACAGAGCTTTAATGCCAACTGGACGAGCATGAGCTGTAACTATCTGGCTGTCCTTCTCAATTTCTATTGCTCTGCGAATACTCTCTGAAGAGCAGCAACGAGCAACGTGAAGCAGGCAGATGTGGGTGAGACTGCCTGGGCTGGTACCACCCCACCCACCTGCCCAGCTCAGCAATCTTGGGCAGGCCACTTGTCTATGCCTTCTGTGCCTCAACTTCCTTGACTGCTAACTGGGGACAATACCCTTATAGGCTTGTTGTGGAGATCCCACAAAAGTCTCAGAACGAGGCTGGCTTCAGGGGTATGCTGTTAGTGCCGAGACACAGGTCCCCATGCTCAAAAGGGTCCCACACTTGGGACTGAATGTTCCGCAGTCATCTTGAAATTCCTTATTTTTAATTTTTTTGATATGCAGTTTTGTTCTTGTCGCCCAGACTGGAGTGCAATGGCACGATCTCAGCTCACTGCAACCTCCGCCTCCCAGGTTCAAGTGATTCTCCTGCCTCAGCCTCCTGAGTAGCTGGGATTACAGGCACCTGACACCACACCCAGCTAAGTTTTGTATTTTTAGTAGAGACGGAGTTTCACCATGTTGGCCAGGCTGGTCTCGAACTCCTGACCTCAGTCAGATCTGCCTCAGCCTCCCAAAGTGTTGGGATTACAGGCGTGAGCCGCTGCGCCCAGCCTGAAATTCTTAATGATCTTGTCTTTGAATTTCTGTTTCCACAGGGCAATGGAGCATGCATGCATCATGGACTTGTAGTGTAGTGTGTGGTCCCACCTCCCTGCCTCCCACTGGCAGGTTCCTGACTGCCCATTCCCCTGTCCCCTGCACCCTGGGTCCCATGGTCCCCTTCCCAATCCCACCTGGCCACCTGACCACCCTTCATTCTGGGCAGCCTGAGTGTGGGTGCGGGCCTCTTGCCCACCGCCTACCCAGGTACCTAGCGTGTGCTGGTGCAGACTTTGCAACGCCTTGGGGGGTGACCTCTCTGCCACAGATTGGGTGGTAGGCTCCTGGCCCCTAGCCAGGGCATGGTGCATTGGTCTAGTGGCTAGCCAGAGTGGGGCTCGGTGGCAGATGGATGTGCCTGTGAACAGAGAACGGTAGGGCAGGGAACCCAGCACCTGGGAGGGTCTCCACTCCTTCAGGAGTATCCTTGATGCTGCAGGGAGTATGACATTCAACAGAAAAATTACAAACAGGGCAGTTACAGAGATAGACCATGAAGAAAAGAACACTTTGTATTTGGTACCTTTTTTTAAAAAAAAAAAAAAACAGGGTCTTGCTCGGTTGCCCAGGCTGGCGTGCTGGGGTGCAGTAATAGCTCACTGCAGCCTTGAACCCCCTAGGCTCGAGCCTCCCACCTTGGCCTCCTGAGCAGCTGGGACTAGGTGCACAACACCACACGTAGCGAATTTTTTTTTTTTTTTTTCTGAAGTGGAGATGAGGTCTCACTATGTTGCCCAGGCTGGTCTCAAATTCCTGAGCTCACACGATCCTCCCGCCTCAGCCTCCCAGAGTGCTGAGATTACAGGCGTGAGCCACTGCCCCCAGCCTGTACTTGGTACCTTTAACAGCACTTTTCTCTGCTGTTCGAACAAGGAGTCCCATATTTTCATTTTGCACTGGGCCCTGCAAATTACGCAGCTAGTCTTGCTGAGAACATTTGAACATTACCTGGCACACAATAGGTGCTCAACCAAAGTTAGCTAGTATAATTATTATGGCAATATATATGTCCCCTGTGGAGTCATGTAGCTGACAGGACATTCCACATCCTCACATGTAAGGATAAGGGTCATGTCTGTTCAGTATTGCATGGGTCTGGATACAGCATCTTGTGCTAATACAAACATCCAGTCAAGCATGGTGGCTCATGCCTGTAATGCCAGCACTTTGTGAGGCCGAGGTGGGCAGATCCCTTGAGGCCAGGAGTTCGAGACCAGCCTGGGCAACATAGTGAAACCCTGTCTCTACTAAAATACAAAAATCAGTCAGGCCTGTAGTCCCAGCTACTTGGGAGGCTGAGGCTCGAGAATTGCTTGAACCCAGGAGGCAGAGGTGGCAGGGAGCCAAGATCACACCACTGCAATCCAGCCTGGATGACAGAGAGAGACTTTGTCTCAATAATAATAACAATAATAATAATAATATAAACATCCATAGCAACAGAAGATGACATTGATTGCTGGAGTGACTTTTAGCATTCAATTTTTTTTTTTGAGACGAAGTTTCACTCTTGTTGCCCAGGCTGGAGTGCTATGGCACAGTCTCAGTTCATTGCAACCTCCGCCTTTCAGGTTCAAGTGATTCTCCTGCCTCAGCTTCCCGAGTAGCTGGGATTACAGTTGTGTACCGCAACACCCAGCTAATTTTTGTATTTTTTGTAGAGATGGGGTTTCAGCAGATTGGGAAGGTGGGTTTTGAACTCCTGACCTTGTGGTCTGCTTGCCTCGGCCTCCCAAAGTGCTGGGATTACAGGCGTGAGCCACCATGCCCGGCTGCCACCTTCTTTCAAAGAGCCAAGCACTAAATCTTTATTGAATATCTACTTGGGGAGTAGACAATCTTCCTGAATCTAGGGAAGCCTACTCTAACAATTCTTGAAAAGGGGATTCAGCTCCAAGTGATGTATGTACTGTGAACTGTATGTGGCATGGGAGCCCAGAGAACAGAGGGATCAATATGGCCTTAGAGCAGTGACAAGCCAATCTGAGTCACATCAAAATCATCTTGAGACTCAATGACACAGAGTGCTGGGCCCCCTGGGGTTGCCAGCTCAGTAGGTCCGGGGTTGCAGGAGTGAGTTTCTGGTCCCAGGTGACACTGCTCCTGCTGTACTGTGCTTTGAGAACTACTGGTAAAGACTAGACCAATCCAGGAAGGCTTCATGGAGGAGAAGATCAAGACTTGGTAATTAGCGCAGTTAGTTGATTGGTGGGAAAGAAAGCAATTGCAAACAGAGGGAATGACATGAACATAGGCACAAAAACCAAAATGAGAGTGGTTTGTGTGTGTGCAGGGAGAGGGTTTAAGGAGACAAGGGTGACATGCCTCCTGGTAAGATATTCTCTTCTGCTGAGCTATAATTATGCACTTCTCTCCAAAAAATAAAATAAAATAAAATAAAAATTTTCAAAAATTAGCAAAGATAAATTATGCTATTAGAATAAAATTTTTTTACTTCCATTGTAAAACCAGAGTTGTAAGCCATGAAAGTAAATGTTATTTTTCTCTAACCCTGTCACCAAAACTCTGTGTGTGTGTGTGTGTGTGTGTGTGTGTATTGTCAACCCAAAATACCTGAGACAGGTCTCAGTCATTTCAGAAAGTTGATTTTGCCAAGGTTATTGACCACTAGTGACACAGCCTCAGGAAGTCCTGGGCACATGTGCCCAAAATGGTCACGATACAGCTTGCTTTTATACATTTTAGGGAGACATGAGACATCAATCAATATGTGTAAGATGTACATTGGTTTGGTCCAGGCTGATGCAGTGGCTCATGCCTGGTGGCTCATGCCAGCACTTTGGGAGGCCAAGGCAGGTGGATCACCTGAGGTCAGAAGGCCGAGGCAGGTGGATCACCTGAGGTCGGGAGTTCAAGCCTGACCAACATGGAGAAACCCCGTGTATACTAAAAATACAAAATTAGCCAGGCATGGTGGCGCACGCCTGTAGTCCCAGCTACTTGGGAGGCTGAGGCAGGAGAATCGCTTGAACCCAGGAGGCGGAGGTTGCAGTGAGCCGAGATCATGCCATTGCACTCCAGTGTGAGCAACAAGAGCGAAACTCCATCTCAAAAAAATAAAAAAATTTTAAAAAAAGATGTTCATTGGTTTGGTCCCAAAAGGCAGGACAACTCAAAATGGAGGCTTCCAGGTCCTAGGTAGATAAGAGACAAAAGATTACATTCTAGGCCAGGCGTGGTGGCTCACACTCATAATCCCAGCACTTTGGGAGGCCAAGGCGGGGGAAATCACTTGAGACCAGGAGATCAAGACTAACCTGGCTAACACAGGGAAACCTCTTCTCTACCAAAAAAATACAAAAATTAGCTGGGCATGGTGGTGCACACCTTTAGTCCCAGTTATTCAGGAGGCTGAGGCAGGAGAATCACTTGAACCTAGGAGGCGGAGGCTGCAGTGAGCCGAGATCTCCTCATTGCACTCCAGCCTGGGCAACTAAGCTAGACTCTGTCTCAAAAAAAAATAAACAAACAAAAGGTTGCATTCTTTGGAGTCCTTGATCAGCCTTCCACTGAATACATAATGGAGCATGGCTCAGTGAATCTGCATTTTCACATGACCAATAGGGCAGAGGAAGCAATCAGATACGCCTTTGTCTCAGGTGAGTGGATCTGACTTTGGTCCCATATCTGTGAAGATAAGCTATCAATTTACATTGCCAGGGTGAAATTCAACAGGACTGTTGTAGGGTAAACATCTTGAGACCCACAAGGAATTTCTTTGTGGGCCAATTGTGAGGAAGGTATGCAGCTTTATTTATTTATTTATTTATTTAGAGATAGTCTTGTTCTGTTGCCCAGCCTGGCGTGCGTGGTGCAATATCGGCTCACCGAAATCTCTGCCTCCCGAGTTCAAGCAATTCTCCTGCCTCAGCCTCCTAAGTAGCTGGGATTATAGGCGTGTGCCACCACGCCCAGCTAATTTTTGTATTTTTTTAGTAGAGACGGGGTTTCACTGTGTTGGTCAGGCTGGTCTCAAACTCCTGACCTCGTGATCCGCCTGCCTCGGCCTCCCAAAGTGCTGGGATTACAGGCGTGAGCCACCGCGTCCAAGCATGTAGCTTCTTTCTAATTTACTTTTTTTTTCTTTTTTCTTTTTTTAAAAAAATACCACAATCATGACTACATAAGGTATGTAGCTTTTTTATCTTTGTAACTATCTTACTTAGGAATAAAATGGGAAGCAGGTTTGCCTGACACTACCCAGCCTGACTTTTTCCTTGGCTTAGTAATTTTGGGTCCCCAAGATTTATTTTCCTTTCACACTATGTAGAAAATACCATGTTACAAAGGATAAGAACACTCCTGAAATTAAAGTATTGGTCCCTTGGAGAGCTTTCTTTTACATTTTCTGTTTGTTTTTTCAAAATTCAGTTTATGACACTATTCCAATGTAAATATTCCCTTTAAAAGTCCTAGGTCTTTAAATATTTATCTGAGAGCTTCAGTTAAAGCTCTCAGTGGCTACTGATATTTTGACTTTGTATCCTCTGCAAATCTTTAATAGTGTACAGCTGCCATTTTTGTAAACATTAATGATAAGAAGAATAATTTACTGAAAATAACAAAGTTTAGAGAAAACAGACCTGGTTCATATCCAGACTTAGCCATGTCTTAGGAACTTGCCTAATGCCTTTAGGAAATAAATAATGATGGCCTGGCGCAGTGGCTCACACCTGTAATCCCAGCATTTCAGGAGGCTGAGGCAGGCGGATCACAAGGTCAGGAGTTCGAGACCAGCCTGGTCAACATGGTGAAACCCCGTCTCTACTGAAAAAAGATACTGGCCGGGCGCGGTGGCTCACACCTGTAATCCTAGCACTTTGGGAGGCCGAGGTGCGCAGATCATGAGGTCAGGAGATCGAGACCATCCTGGCTAACACGGTGAAACCCCGTCTCTACTAAAAATACAAAAAATTAGCCTGGTGTGGTGGCGGGCACCTCTAGTCTCAGCTACTCAGGAGGCTGAGGCAGGAGAATGGCGTGAACCCAGGAGGTGGAGCTTGCAGTGAGCCGAGATTGTGCCACTGCACTCCAGCCTGGGTGACAGAGCAAAACTCTGTCTCAAAAACAAACAAACAAAAGATACAAAAATTAGCCAGGCATAGTGACGTACACCTGTAATCCCAGCTACTCGGGAGGCTGAGGTAGAAGGATTGCTTGAACCCGGGAGGCAGAAGTTGCGGTGAGCCGAGATTGTGCCACTGCACTCCAGCCTGGCAACAGAGTGAGACTCTGTCTCAAAAAAAGGAAAAGAAAAAGAAAATACATAACAACCTGATGTATTAATGAAGATAAGGTTCAGCAGCAAGTAATGAAAATGCCAACCATCAGTGGCTTGAGCAGATGGAAGTCCATCTCTCCCTTAGATAAAATCCCAGGTAGGTGGCTCAAGGCTGGTTCTGCCATCCCTGGGTGTGCGACCCTGACTCCTCTGTCAGGCTCTCGGCTGCACATCATTCCATGGCCTCAGTGGTCCAGGCCAGCTGCCTCAGCCCTGGCCTGCTCCTCTGCGTGCTGGCCAGGAGAAAGAGGAGAAAGGGAAGGATGATTTCCAGAAGGTACCCACTCCAGCTGTAAGAGGGGCTGAGCATTGTAGTGTTCACAGCCAGGTGCCCAGCAAAAAAATCAGGAATCTGGCTGAGCACAGTGGCTCACGCCTGTAATCCCAGCACTTTGGGAGGCCGAGGCAGGCGAATCACGAGGTCAGGAGTTCGAGACCAGCCTGGCCAACGTGGCAAAACCCCATCTCTCCTTTAAAAAATACAAAAAATTACCTGGGCATAGTGGCGTGTGCCTGTAATCCCAGCTACCTGGGAGGCTGAGGCAGGAGAATTACTTGAACCTGGGAGATGGAGGTTGCAGTGAGCCGAGATCGCACTACTGCACTCCAGCCTGGGCCACAGAGCAAGACTCTGTCTCAAAAAAAAAAAAAAAAAGGGTCAGGAATCTTGTTACTAGAAAAGGAAAAAAGGCCAGGCGCGTTGGTTGACGCCTATAATCCCGACACTTTGGGAGGAGTTCAAGACCAACCTGGGTAACATAACAAGACTTCATCTCTACTAAAAATAAAATAAAATTAAATTTAAAAGCCAGGTGTGGTGACTCACGCCTATAATCCCAGCACTTTGGGAGGCTGAGGCAGGTGGATCATGAGGTCAGGAGTTCAAGACCAGCCTGGCCAACATGGTGAAAACCCATCTCTAACAAAAATACAAAAATTAGCTGAGTGTGGTGGCAGGCACCAGTAACCCCAGCTACTCAGGAGGCTGAGGCAGGAGAATCACTTGAGCCTGTGAGGCAGAGGTTGCAGTGAGTCAGGATCGTGCCATTGCACTCCAGCCTAGGCAACAGGAGTGAAACTCCATCTCAAAAAATATACATATACATACATAAAATCAGGGTGCAGTGGCATGTGCGCACAGTCCCAACTATACAGGAGGATCGCTTGAGCTATGATCAAGCCACTGCACTCCAGCCTGGGTAACGGGGTGAAACTTTATCTCGAAAAAGAAAAGGATCACAGATATTGAGGATAAGTCATTAGATTATAGCTATGAAATCTCTACTAAAGTTCTATACAAAGGCAGTCACAAAACACTAATTATTACTGTCATCACTATCATATATTTGTGTTGCCCTTAAACGGATCATTGTCTACAATAAGCCAGGCATGGTGGTGGGTGCCTATAATCCCAGTTACTTAGAAGGTTGAGGTAGGAGAATCACTTGAACCTGGGAGGTGGAGGTTGCAGTGAGCCGAGATAGGACCATTGCACTCCAGCCTGGGTGACAGAGTGACACTCTGTCTCAAGAAATAATTTTAGGGCTGGGCACGGTGGCTCATGCCTGTAATCCCAGTACTTTGGGAGGCCGAGGCGGGCAAATCATGAGGTCAGGAGATTGAGACCATCCTGGCTAACACAGTGAAACCCGTCTCTACTAAAAATACAAAAAATTAGCCAGGCATGGTGGCGGGCACTTGTAGTCCCAGCTACTCGGGAGGCTGAAGCAGGAGAATGGCGTGAACCCAGGAGGCGGAGCTTGCAGTGAGCCGAGATCACGCCACTGCACTCCAGCCTGGGCGACAGAGCGAGACTCCGTCTCGAAAAATAAAAATAAAAATAAATAATTTTTAAAAAGGATCATGGTCTTAATTTATTATTTCTTTAAGTAGGAAATTTCTACTAAATGAGCAACAGAAAATATATCATTATTTTCCTCCTTTGGAATAAAAACTAAGACAGTAAAATAAATAAAATGTGTATTCTGCATAATTTACCAGATATATACAAAACACTATTCCGTCAGGAAAGATGTCTTCTGCTCTTAGAAATGGAAAATTCAGTTAAATACAAAACACAGTAGGCCAGGCACAGTGGTTTATGCCTGTAATCCCAGCACTTTGGGAGACCGAGGTGGGCTAATCACCTGAGGTTGGGAGTTCAAGACCAGCCTGACCAACATGGTGAAACCTCATCTCTACTAAAAATACAAAAATTAGATGGGCATGGTGGCACGCGCCTGTAATTCCAGCTTCTCAGTAGGCTGAGGCAGGAGAAGCGCTTGAACCCGGGAGGCAGAGCTTGCAGTGAGCTGAGATTACGCCACTACACTCCAGCCTGCGCAACAAAGTGAGACTCTATCTCAAAAAAAAAAAACAAAAAACAAACACAAAACACAACTAAGCACAACTCATCTCATATAACAACATTTTGGCAAGAAGTGAGCTGTCATTCTTATTTTTATCCCTCTGGACAAATTATATCAATTATCTGTCTCAGCTGTTTAGATTTTCTCTGTAATACTAGTTTTATATATTTTTATTGTATTTGTGACAGTGCAGGTTTTTTGTTTCTATCTTTTGCTTGGGGTTCATGCAACTTCTTGGATCTGTGGGTTTATAGCTTTCATCAAATTCAGAAAATTTTTGACAATTATTCCTTTTCTTTCTTTTTCTTTTCTTTTCTTTTTTTTTTTTTAAGATAGTGCCTCACTCTGTAGTCCAGGCTGGAGTGCAGTGGTGAGATTTCAGCTCACTGTAACCTCTGCCTACAGGCTCAAGCAATCCTTCCACCTTAGCCTCCCACGTAGCTGGAACTACAGACATGCGCCACCACTCTTGGCTAATTTTTTTGTATTTTTTGTAGAGGCAAGGTTTCGTCAAGTTGCCCAGGCTGGTCTCAAACTCCTGGGCTCAAGTGATCCACCAGCCTTAGCCTCTCAAAGTACTGGGATCACAGGCATGAGCCATCATGCCAGCCCACCATTACTTCTTAAAAAGAAATGTCTCTTCTCTTTCCCCTCTTCTTCTGGTACTCCAGCCTCATGTATATTAGGTATACAAAGTTGTTTCACTTACTGATGTTCTGTTCATTTTTTTAAAGGCTTTTTCCTCTTTGTTTCATTTTAAAGTTTCTATTAATTTGTCTTTAAGTTCACTGAGTTTTGTTTTTTTTTTTTTTTTGACAAAGTCTCACTCTGTTGCCCAAGTTGGAGCGCAGTGGTGCAATCTTGGCTCACTGCAACCTCCACCTCCTGGATTCAAGTGATTCTCCTACCTCAGCCTCTCGAGTAGCTGGGACTACAGGTGCCCGCCACCACGCCCAGCTAATTTTTGTATTTTTAGTAGAGACGGGGTTTTACCGTATTGGCCAGGCTGGTCTCGAACTCCTGACCTTGTGATCCACTCACCTCAGCCTCCCAAAGTGCTGGGATTACAGGTGTGAGCCACTGGGCTCTGCTGCCACTTTCTTTCAAAGAGCCAAGCAGTAAATCTTTGTTGAATATCTACCTGGGAGTAGACGATCTACCTGGATCTAGAGAAGTTTACTATACCAATTCTTCCTTTTTTTTTTTTTTCAGACTGAGTTTCCAAATTCTTATATTTTTTAAAAATTCTTGAGCTCTGTTCTAGGACACAGCTGAGTTACTTGGGAACAGTGTGATCCTCTGGAGATTTACCAGATAGGACCTGAGCCACCTTCGATGTCTTAGGCTAGTTTTTCTTTATTCCTGAGGCAATCCCTTTCTGGTGTGATTTTTTTCTCACCGCCTTTTGAAAATATCAACTACTCCGAGCCCTTTGGGAGCTTGGATTCTTGTGCCTGCTTGTTTCAGGTAGTTCTTTCCCTGGCCTTAGGTGCTTGTGTCCCCCGTAAGCCCTGGGCAGCTTAGGGGCACCCTCCCCTCTGCAGCTCTCTGGAGGCCTTGACTTGTGCAGCTGTCTCCTCTCCAGTTCTCCGCCTTATAAACTCTGCCTGCCTTGATTTCTCTAAACTTTCAATTCCATCTCCTCAATTAGAGAGACCCCCATACCATCCAGCTCCCAGCTCTGGCTGTGCTCAGTGAAGTAGCCCATTATTGTAGCCTATCACTGTTACTATTGCAAGTAGTGAGAGATACAGGCGCATGCCACCACGCCCAGCTAATTTTTAGTAGAGATGGGGTTTCACCATGTGGGCCAGGCTGGTCTCAAACTCCTGACCTCAGGTGATCTGCTTGCCTCGGCCTCCCAAAGTGCTGGGATTACAGCACCCTGCCTGGCCAATTTTATTGAATTTTTAATAGAAATGATAATGTCATCTGAAATACTGATCATTTTGCTATTTCCCTTCCTTATCTTATCCCTTGCTATTATCTCTTGCATGTAGCTCCTCTCTTGGCATAGAGCTAGAAGCCTCCTGTTGTATGCCAAATGTTGGGGGGAATTGGCAGCAGGACATAGGGCAGGGAGGACAAAGGTAAGTGACCTCAAGGACAATGGAGGGAACATTGTCATGTTCCCTATCTTAAAGAAACGCGGCCGGGCGCGGTGGCTCAAGCCTGTAATCCCAGCACTTTGGGAGGCCGAGATGGGCGGATCACGAGGTCAGGAGATCGAGACCATCCTGGCTAACACGGTGAAACCCCGTCTCTACTAAGAAATACAAAAAATAGCCGGGCGAGGTGGCGGGTGCCTGTAGTCCCAGCTACTCGGGAGGCTGAGGCCGGAGAATGGCGTGAACCCGGGAGGCGGAGCTTGCAGTGAGCTGAGATCCGGCCACTGCACTCCAGCCTGGGCTACAGAGCGAGACTCCGTCCAAAAAAAAAAAAAAAAAAAAAAAAAAAAAAAAAAGAAACGCATCGGCTTGGCGCAGTGACTCATGCCTGTATTTCCAGCACTTTGGGAGGCTGAGGCAGGAGGACTGCTTGAGCCTGGGAGCTTGAGACCAGCCTGAACAACATAGCAAAACCCTGTCTCTAAAAAAATTTAAAATGGCCGGGCGCGGTGGCTCAAGCCTGTAATCCCAGCACTTTGGGAGGACGAGACGGGCGGATCACGAGGTCAGGAGATCAAGACCATCCTGGCTAACACGGTGAAACCCCGTCTCTACTAAAAAAATACAAAAAACTAGTGGGGCGAGGTGGCGGGTGCCTGTAGTCCCAGCTACTTGGGAGGCTGAGGCAGGAGAATGGCGTAAACCTGGGAGGCGGAGCTTGTAGTGAGCTGAGATCCGGCCACTGCACTCCAGCCTGGGTGACAGAGCGAGACTCTGTCTCAAAAAAAAAAAAAAAAAAAAAAAAAAAATTTAAAATTAGCAGGACATGGTGGTACATGCCTGTGGTCCCAACTACTCAGGAGGCTGAGGCAGGAGGATCACTCGAGCCCAGAAAGTTGAGGCTGCAGCAAATCACGATCACACAACTGCACTCCAGCCTGGGTGACAAAGTGAGACCCTGTAAAAGAAAGAAAAGAAAAGAAAAGAAGAGAAGGGAAGAGGAGAAAAGAAAAAAGAAAAGAAAAGAAGAGAAGGGAAGAGAAGGAGAAAAAAGAAAAGAAAAGAAGGAAAGGGAAGGGAAGAGAAGGAGGAAAAAAAAAGAAAGAAAAGCATCTAAAATTCTAAAATTTCTGCATCCTTCAAAATCTGCTGTAGATTTCTGGCATCAGGCTAAGAAGGTGTCTAAGTAAGAGAAAGAAATCTCAAACTTCTTGCCCTGGGCTACTGCTATAATATAAAAATAAGAATTCAACAGAGATAATAACACCTTAAATTTTTTTTTCTTTTTTTCTTTTCTTTTTTTTTTTTTTGGTGACAGAGTCTCACTCTGTTGCCCAGGCTGGAGTGCAGTCCCATGATCTTGGCTCACTGCAACCTCTGCCTCCCGGGTTCAAGCGATTCTCCTGCTTTAGCCTCCCGAATAGCTGGGATTACAGGCATCTGTCACCATGCCCAGCTAATTTTTGTATTTGTTACCCTACTTCAAGAAGATAAAGGTTCGTGCTTCACTTAGAGACGGGGTTTCACCATGTTGGCCAGGCTGGTCTTGAACTCCTGACCTCAAGTGATCCACCTGCCTTGGCCTCCCAAAGTGTTAGGATTATAGGCATGAGCCACCATGCCCCTCCACCTTAAACTTTTTTAAAGGATTACTATTTGGAGCTTTGTTTACTTTTCTCAAGTGTATATGCTTTACCATATATCTGTTCGGTTTTCAGTAAATTGATGAGTTTGCTTTTTTAGACTACTGCAAAGTATTGATACATTTCTAGATATCAAACCAGGTATGGTGGCCCATGCCTGGAGTCTCAGCTACTCAGGAGGTTTAGGCAGGAGGACTGCTTGAGCCTAGGAGTTCAAGACTGTCCTATGTTATGATTGCACGTATGAATAGCCACTGCACTCCAGCCTAGGCAATGTAGCGAGATCCTATCTCAAAAAAAAAAAAAAAAAAAAGAAAAAAAGAATTCCTAATGAGAAAAGGACAAGGAACATATTGTCCTGGAACCCCTCTGAGCCGGTCCTGGTTCTGAGAGCTGCCTGGTAAGTTTTATATCCTGTAATTCATAGCTGCCAGAATCCAGAAAATGTGACCCTACTTCAAGAAGACAGAGGCTTGTGCTTCACTTAGGATCTGCACCTGCTTTAAGATCTGATTCTGGATTATAAAACATCAGCTGGAAGCAATTTTTGTCTCAAAAAGCTCTCTACTATAACAACACAGGATGATAGCTAACACTTTGAAGTTAAGGTTTCTTTTTCCAGATATTAAACACTGGGGAACATTTTTCTTTTTTCATTAAAAAGCCTCAATTGCAAAAGCAATACATGCTTCCTGCATGAAAATTAAAGCAATTTTCAAGCTATAAAGTAAAATATGGAATGTCTCTAACCTCCTTTTTCCTCCCCTATTCCTGTTACAGAGCTGTAGTTTTATAATCTAGAACTTCGGAAAATGTTTTTGACAATATAACCCATCAATTTTCTGAAAGCTGAACAGATATTATAGTAAAGAATATATACTTGAGAAAAGTAAGAAAAGCTCCAACTAGTAATCCTTTTAAAAAGTTGAAGGCATTATTATCTCTGTTGAATTTTTGGTTTTATATTATAATGGTAGCCCAGAGAAAGAAGTTGGAGATTTCTTCCTCTTGAAAGAAAATTCTTTTTTTTTTTTTTTTTTTCTGAGACAGAATTTCACTCTTATCACCCAGGCCGGCGTGCAGTGGCGTGATCTCGGCTCACTGCAACCTCTGCCTCCCGGGTTCAAGCGATTCTCCTGCCTCAGCCTCCCAAAGTAGCTGGGATTACAGGCGCCCACCACCATGCCCATCTAATTATTTATTTTTATTTTTTTTTTGTATTTTTAGTAGAGACGGGGTTTCACCATGTTGGCCAGGCTGGTCTTGAACTCCTGACCTCAGGTGATCCACCGCCTTGGTCTCCCAAAGTGCTGGGATTACAGGCGTGAGCCACTATGCCCAGCAAAAAAATTCTTAATGATCTGTTTCAGCCCCAGGGACCCCTTGGAAGAAAGCAGTTTTAGGGTGAGAGAAATAGAATGGTACCTTGCAGTGGGATGAGAAGGGATGAATTTCCCAGCATGGGTCGGGCGGCTGGGAGGAGCAGAGTGGAGGGTGAGTGTGAGAAATTCCACAGAGCTCTAAGTCTCCCATAGGAGTCACCCCAGCATGGGTTTGTTACTTTTTTGAAGTATTATGATGCCCTAAACTTCAGATAGACCCAAATTTTCCAGTAATTATAAAGAACATCTTATAAGCCAATTATAAATAATTGTAGGAGTAGCTGATACTTTGGGTTTACCCATGTTGCTGTAAACACTGCAATAAGATAGAGACCAACTTTTTTTTTTTTTTGAGACAGAGTCTCGCTCTGTCCCCAAGGTTGGAGTGCAGTGGGGCCATCTCAGCTCACTGCAACTGCCACCTCCTAGGTTTAAGCGATTCTACCCTCACTGCCCCCCGAGTAGCTGGGACTATAGGTATCCGCCACCATGCCCAGCTAATTTTTGTAGTTTTAGTAGAGACAGAGTCTCACCATGTTGGCCATGCTAGTCTTGAACTCCTGACCTCAGGTGAGACAAATTGGCCGGCGCGGTGGGTCATGCCTGTAATCCCAGCACTTGGGGAGGCTGAGGCAGGTGGATCACCTGAGGTTAGGAATTTGAGACCAGCCTGGTCAGCATGGTGAAACCCTGTCTGTACCAGCCTGGTCAGCATGGTGAAACCCTGTCTGTACTAAAAGTACAAAAATTAGGTGGGCATGGTGGCTGGTGCCTGTAGTCCCAGCTACTCGGGAGGCTGAGAAGGGAGAATCGCTTGAAACCAAGAGACTGAGGTTGCAGTGAGCCAAGATTGTGCCACTGCACTCCAGCCTGGGCGACAGAGTGAAACAAAAAAAAAGATACAAGCCAAGATTTGTCATCGGATGTTCTGAATAGTACCAACCCCATTATAAATACTCAAATCAATGTTAGACAGTACAACAGCAACAAATGACAACCCAGGGACCTTTGCTCCATTGCTTTTAATTAATGATGAAATGATAGCAGCTTTAAGCAGAGGGGCAAGGCAAAAGGTTTAGAAGAAATGGTTCTGTTTGGCTATTGGTGTCCATTCCCCACTTCCCTTCTTGTTGAATTCAGAGAGAGGATAGAAAAAAATACTTGGAAGGAAAGACAAAAAGAGAGGAGCTTTTTTTTTTTTTTTTTTTTTTTGAGACGGAGTCTTGCTCTGTTGCCCAGGCTGGAGTGCAGTGGCGCAATCTTGGCTCACTGCAAGCTCCACCTCCCGGGTTCATGCCATTCTCCTGCCTCAGCCTCCCGAGTAGCTGGGACTACAGGCGCCCACCACCGCACCCGGCTAATTTTTTGTATTTTTAGTAGAGATGGGGTTTCACCATGTTAGCCAGGATGGTCTCAATCTCCTGACCTCGTGATCCGCCCGTCTCGGCCTCCCAAAGTGCTGGGATCACAGGCATGAGCCACCACGCCCGGCCTGAGAGGAGCATTTTTAAAAGACATAAATTGTAATGGAAGAGCCACAAGATTAATCATTTTTTCTGCTTTTTTGAAACAGGGTCTCTCTCTGTCACCCAGGCTGGAGTGCAGTGTTGTGATCTTGGCTTATTGCAACCTCTGCCTCCTGGGCCTCAGGCGATCCTCCCACCTCAGACTCCCAAGTAACTGGGAATACAGGTACATGCCACCATGCCCAGCTAATTTTTTTTATTTTTTGTAGAGATAGGTTTCGCCACATTCCCCAGACTGGTCTTGAACTCGTGGGCTCAAGTGATCTACCCACCTTGGCCTCCTCAAAGTACTGGGATTGCAGGATGAGCCACCACACCCAGCTCCACAAGATTAATCTTATTCCTGATTTATTTATTTACTAACCCTGTTAGTCAGTAACCTGTGAATCTCAGTTTCTTCAACTTTTTTTTTTTTTTTGGAGAGACAGGGTCTCACTATGTTGCCCAGGCAAGTCTAGAACCCCTGGCCTCAAGTCATCCTCCTTCCTCAGCCTCTCAAAGTGTTGGGATTATAGGAGTGAGCCACTGTGCCTAGACTCTGCAACTTTAAAATTGGGGTAGGATGCCAGGTAAGGTAACTAATGCCTGTAATCCCAGAACTTTGGGAGGCCGAGGCAGAAGGATCACTTGAGTCCAGGAGTTCAAGACCAGTTATGATCACACCACTGCACTCCAGCCTGGGTAACACAGCGAGACCCTGTCTCAAAAAAAAAAGAAAGAAAAAAGAAGGATTCCTGACTAGATATCAGAGTTGTGAGATCAAAAGAGATAATGTTGGTATATCAAAAACGGGTGCAGTGGCTCACGCCTATAATCCCAGTACTTTGGAAGGCCGAAGCAGATGGATTGCCTGAGGTCAGGAGTTCGAGACCAGCCTGGCTAACATGGTGAAACCTGGTCTCTACTAAAAATACAAGAAAATAGCCAGGTGTAGTGGCACACACCTGCAGTCCCAGCTACTCGGGAGGCTGAGGCAAGAGGATCACCTCAAGGCAGCAGGCAAAGGCTGCAGTGCACACCATTGCACTCTAGCCTGGGCAACAGAGCAAGTAGAGATGGGGTCTTGCCATGTTGGCCAGGATGGTCTCGATCTCTTGACCTTGTGATCTGCCCACCTCGGACTCCCAAAGTGCTGAGATTATAGGCGTGAGCCACCATGCCCAGTTGGTTTCAGGACACTTTTACACTCCTAAAAATTACAAAGAACCCACCAGGAGGTTTGTTTATGTGTATCATATTTTTTGATATTTACCGTATTAGAAACTAAAATTGAGAAAATTTAAAAACACTTCTTTATTAATTCATTTTAAAAGAACAATAAACCCATCATGCTAATGTAAATAACACATTTTTATTTAAAATAATTATATTCTCCAAAACAAAAAACACCATAAAGAGTGGCATTGTTTTATAGTTGTATAAATCTCTTTGCTATCTGGCTTAATAGAGGACAGTTGGTTCTCATATCTGCATTCAGTCTATTGCAGTATGGTGTTTTGGTTGAATGACATGAAGAGAATCTGGCCTCACACGGATATGAAGTAGGAAAACGAAGGGCCTCACAGGTCCACTGAAAGGGTCTGCAGAATCCCAGGGGTCCTCAGACCACACGCTGAGAACCGCTGCACTGGAGCTTGGCACATGACAATAAAGATGGGGCTAGGGTGGGAATAAAAAAGCCTGTTCTGAGGTCTTTGTATTAATGTGAAATATCTGTTTACAATTCTGTCATTTTCAGGATCCTACAGTTGGGGATTGGGAAATTCCATACTTGTCAATTCTTCCCCATTTCCAGCACAGCATAGAAGTATGACTCATGTCTTTTAAATAGTAAAATGAAAAAAGGGCTACATTTATAATTTAAAATACAGTTGTTGATTTATTTATTTATTTTTATTTTTATTTTTTTTTAGACGGAGTCTCACTTCTTCACCCAGGCTAGAGTGCAACGGCGCAATTTTGGCTCACTGCAACCTCCGCCTCCTGGGTTCAAGCAGTTCTCCTGCCTCAGCCTCCCAAGTAGCTGGGATTAACAGGCATATGCCAGCACGCCTGGCTAATTTTTGTATTTTTAGTAGAGACAGGGTTTCACCATGTTGGCCAGGCTGGTCTCAAACTCCTGACCTCAAGTGATCTGCCTGCCTTGGCCTCCCAAAGTGCTGGGATTACAGGCGTGAGGCACCAGCCACAGTTGTTGATTTTTTTTTTTTCTTTTTTTTTTTAGACAAGGCCTCACTCTGTTTCCCAGACTGGAGTACAGTGGCACCGTCAGAGCTCACTGCAGCCTCAAACTCCAGGGCTTAAGCCATCTTCCCAGCTTGGCTTCCCAACCAGCTGGGACTACAGGTACGTGCCACCATGACTGGCTCATTTTCAAATTTTTTTGTAGAGATGGGGGTCTTCCTATGTTGCCCAGGCTGGTCTCGAACTGCTGGCTTCAAGTGATCCTCCTGCCTCAGCCTCCCAAAGTACAGGGATTACAGGCATGAGCCACTGTACCTGGCCCACAGTAGTTGACTTTAATGGAGAGAGACACTTTATCTAATCATCTATCCCTGAGTACTAAAAATATGAAAAGATTGTATACTTTAAATCTGTAGGCCAGGCGAGGTGACTCACCCCTGTAATACCAGCACCTTGGGAGACCGAGGCAGGCAGATCACCTGAGGTCAAGAGTTGTTTTTTGTTTCTTTTTTTTTTTTTTTGAGACAGAGTCTTGCTCCATCACCCAGGCTGGAGTGCAGTGGTGCCATCTCGGCTCACTGCAAGCTCCACCTCCTGGATTCAAGCAATTCTCCTGCCCCAGCCTCCTCAGTAGCTGGGATTACAGGCGCACACCACCACGCCCAGCTAATTTTTGTATTTTTAGTAGAGACGGATTGTACCATGTTGGCCAAGATGGCCTCAATCTCTTGACCTCATGATCTGCCCGCCTCAGCCTCCCAAAGTGGTGGGATTACAGGCATGAGCCAGCACTCCTGGCCAAGGTCAGGAGTTCGAGACCAGCTTGGCCAACATGGCAAAACCCCATCTCTACTAAAAACACAAAAATTAGCCAGGCATGGTAGTGGGGGCCTGTAATCCAGCTGCTCGGGAGGTTGAGGCAGGAGAATCACTTGAACCCGGGAGGCAGAAGTTGCCGTGAGCTGAGATCAGGCCCCTGGATACAGGGAAAGAAAAAGGAAAGGAAAGATAAAATGAAAGGGAAAGGGGGAGGAGGGGGGAAAGGGGAAGGGGAGGGAAAGGGAAAGGGAAGGGAAGGGAAGAAGGGAAAGGAAAGGAAGAGGAAAGGAAAAGGGAGGGAAGGAAGGAAGGAAAGAAGGAAGGGGAGAGAAAATTATTTTTAAAAAATTAATGATTTCAGGAAATACTAAAAGGAGCCTGTCTCTTCATTTCTGTGGATTTCTTGTCACTATATAGATGAAATAATGTTTTATGTCATTCTGCAGCAAAACAAACCAATATTTACTTCTATTTACACTTCAATTATGAAAGCTAATTGTTGGATTAAATCAATTGCAACTGGGTTATATCAAACGTCACAGTGTTGTTAAAACCTTAAGTTACCGTGTAATAATCCGGAAATGTCACCTAAAATTCTGGATTTCCAGCTTTCTGGGAAAATGGAAATTCTGGCAGTACTTGCGCCAAATTCTCAGATGGAAATCGTTACTTAGAGGTGAATACCAGAGACACTCCATAGTCCCTTGTAGTCCTACCACTTCCTGTGGTCCCCAGCAGTGAATCCTCAACCTACCTATCCTTACAGTCATTTGAGTTTTCAGTTCCTGGTACATGAGAAACTTTACACTGTTTTCAGGACTGTTAACAGTTTGCTAGTATGGCTGGATTTACATCACGAAACTCCAACAAGTCAATGTATTCATGGATCCACCTGACATGATATTAACAAAGAACCTGTTAGCTCAATGTTTCTCAAAGTATGGTGGACAGGAACTGCATGTGAACTGAGAATCTCTGGAAATAAGCCTGAGAATCTCTTGAAATAAGCAATCTCCTCCTCCTCCTCCTCTTCTTTGTTTTTTTTTTTTTTTTTTGGCGGGGGACAGGGTCTTGCTCTATTGCCCAGGCTGAAGTACAGTGGCACAACCACAACTCACTGTAGCCTCAACCTCCCAGGCTCAAGCAATCTTCCTACCTTGACCTCCCAAAGTGCTGGGATTACAGGCATGAGCCACTACGCTCTGCCTGGAGTGTGCATTTGAAATGAGTTCTCCAAATGATTCTCACGTATACTCAATTTTGAGAACCAATGTCCTAAAGCAGAAAAACAATTCATTATTTTGCAAATTGTTCTCTCTTCAGTGGTTTTTTGACAGAATATGTAAATTCTAAGATAATTCAAAGGAAGAATTTACTCCTAGCTGGACAGATCAGGGAAGGCCATTCTGGGAGATGGTGGCATTTGAGCCAGCCCTTGATGAAAACACAAGATGGAGACATGTGCAGAATGGTGCCCCAGGGGGCGGAAACTGCGTGAGCAAAGGCACAGAGGCAGGAAAAGGGCATGTGTACGGAAGGGCAAGCAACTTCCCTTGGTTGTCATAAGGGTTCACTAAAGGGAGTAGAAGCCAAGGAGGGTGGCTGACACCCGTAATCCCAGCACTTTGGGAGGCCAAAGTGGGAGGATCACTTAAGCCCAGGAGTTTGAGACCAGCCTGGGCAACATAGTGAGGCCCTGTCTCTATTATTTTTATTTTTATTTTAGATGGAGTCTCATTCCATTGCCCAGGCTGGAGTGCAGTGGCGCGATCTCAGTTCACTGCAACCTCCGCCTCCCGGGTTTGAGCGATTCTTCTGCCTCAGCTTCCCAAGTAGCTGGGACTACAGGCGTGCACCACCATGCCCAGCTAATGTTTTGTATTTTTAGTAGAGATGGAGTTTCACCATGTTGGCCAGGATGGTCTTGACCTCATGATCCACCCACCTTGGCCTCCCAGTGTGCTGGGATTACAGGCATAAGCCACTGCGCCGAGCCTATTTTTTTTTTAAATGGGGGGAGTAGAGGATACTTACCAAGCTTGGCAAAGAGGCAGGGCCTGTCATTAACAGACATGACTGCCTGACTAAGGCACATGGCAGGAAGGTTTTCAAATGAGGGCTAATATGATCAGAACCATACGTTGGAAGGATTTGTCAGGCATGAGCAGGAGCAGGAAAAATAAGAAGCCAAGATGTGCTTTCATGGTGCTTAAACTAAAGGGATAATACTGGGAATAGAAAGAAGGAGACAGAGCTGGGCACGGTGGCTCACACCTGTAATCCCAGCACTTTGGGAGGCCGAGGTGGGCAGATCACCTGAGGCCAGGAGTTCAAGACCAGCCTGGCCAACATAGTGAAACCCTATCTCTACTAAAAATACAACAATTAGCTGGGCGTGGTGGCAGGCACCTGTAATCCCAGCTACTCAGGAGGCTGAGGCAGGAGAATCACTTGAACCTGGAAGGTGGTGGTTGCAGTAAGCCACGATGGTGCCACTGCACTCCAACCTGGGTGACAGAGACTTTGTCAGAAAGGAAGGGAGGGAGGATGGGAGTGAGGGAGGGAAGGAAGGAGGGTGGAAAGAAGGAGGGAAGGAAGGAGGGAAGGAAGGAAGGAAGGAAGGAAGGAAGGAAGGAAGGAAGGAAGGAAGGAAGGGAGATTTCTGAGCTACGTTAGCGGTAAAAGTCACAGATTAGACTCGCAACTGTGATCTTGCAAAAGGCAGAGTAGGCCGGGTGCAGTGGCTCACACCTGTAATCCCAGCCCTATGGGAGGCTGAGGCGGGAGGATCATGGGGTCAAGAGATGGAGACCATCCTAGCTAACACAGTGAAACCCTGTCTCTACTAAAAATACAAAAAATTAGCCAGGTGTGGGGGCATGCACCTGTACTCCCAGCTACTCAGGAGGCTGACAGGAGAATTGCCTGAACCCAGGAGGCGGAGGTTGCAGTGAGCCGAGATCGCGCCACTGCACTCCAGCCTGGGTGACAGCGTGAGACTCCGTCTAAAAAAAAAAAAAAAAAAAAGGGAAGAAAAAGAAAGGCAGAGTAGTTCTCAACACTAGCTGCACGTTACAATCAGCTAGGGAGCTTTCAAAAATGTCCTTCTTAGGCCGGGCGTTGTGGCTCACACCTGTAATCCCAGCACTTTGAGAGGCACTGAGGTCGGGTGGTCGGGAGTTCAAGACCAGCCTGACCAGCATGGAGAAACGCCGTCCCTACTTTAAAAAAAAAAAAACCAAAATACAAAATTAGCCAGGCGTGGTGGTGCATGCCTGTAATCCCAGCTACTCGGGAGGCTGAGGCAGGAGAATCACTTGAACTCAGGAGGTGGAGGTTTCGGTGAGCCAAGATCACACCATTGCATTTCGGTCTCGGCAACAAGAGCAAAACTCCGTCTCAAAAAAAAACGTCCCTCTTGCTAATGTAGTGTTCAGCCAAGTTGAGACCCACTTACCCAGAGAGCCCGGGTGACCAGGCCCGTCAGAAGTCCATCACGAACGGGAATAGGTAACACAGAAGATGTTGGTTTGGGAGGAAGCAGAAGGTCCTCCTGGGCCCAGCAAGGCCAAGGGTGGTGGCACATCTAGGTGGAGGTGTCCAGTAAGTGCTGAAAATACAGACCCAGAGTTATCGAGAAGCTTAAAATAGAGGTGTAAGGCTGGGCATGGTGGCTCACGCCCGTAATCCCAGCACTTTGGGAGGCAGAGGTGGGTGGATCACAAGGTCAAGAGTTCAAGACCAGCCTGGCCAAGATGGTGAAATTCTGTCTCTACTAAAAATACAAAAATTAGCTGGGTGTGGTGGCGGGCGCCTGTAATCCCAGCTACTCAGGAGGCTGAGGCAGGAGAATCACTTGAACCCGGGAGGTGGAGGTTGCAGTGAGCTGAGATCGCGCCACTGAAGTCCAGCCTGAGCGACAGAGCATGACTCATCTCAAAAAACAAAAAACAAAATAGAGATGTAGATTTCAGAGTTCACTGCATAGAGATGAGAATTGAAAACAGCTGCTCTGATTATTGTTTGAAAGTTAGGTTGGGTATTTGGCAAGCAGCACCTAAGTTACAAAATCATCATGGAAGAGAAAGAGAGAGAGGTGGGCCAATGCTAGAACTTGAGGAATATCTGCAGGTGTACTCAAGAGAATAGACCATTCTAATGCTTAACATTTGAACTCCCTTTCTTCTTTTCTTCCTTCCTGCCCTTGCTTCATTTTTAAATTTACTTTCCTGTCATTTTGAGGGTTTGTATCCATATGTCAGGAAAAGTAGAAAATGGTGAGTTATGCACTTATATAATTAAATTCCCAACTCAGACCCCCTTGGCCTGTCTAATCCTGGGTTAGCTCTCCCAACTATTACACCATCCCTTAGAAAAAGTATAAGCTTTCATAGGTGTGGGATTGACTGCGGAGATAGCCAGGTACGTTGGCCAGGAAAGGCTAGGACTCAGCTGGAAGTAATTAACTTCTCAGCGGCGTAGAAGAAAGAAACCAACACGTTTCTGGGCTTGATCATGGATATTAGAGTGCATTTCTACCTGAGGGAATGCTGGCCTGCAAGTTGCCTGTTAGCTCTACAGTCAGTTCACTGAACTCTAATAGAAAAGAGCCTTTCCCTTTCCTTTCTCGACACTTTTTTTTTTTTTTTGAGACAGAGTCTGCTTTTGTCACCCAGGCTGGGAGTACAGTGGCACAATCTCAGCTCTCGCTGCAGCTCTGCCTCCCGGTTCATATTCCTCCTGCCTCAGCCTCCCAAGTAGCTGGGACTGAGGGCTACCACCACACCTGGCTAATTTTTTTTTTTTTTTTTGTATTTTGTAGAGATGAGGTTTCACTGTGCTATTGTGATGGTCTCTAATCTCCTGACCCTCTGCGGATCTCCCACCTTCGCCTCCCAAAGTGTTGGGATTACAGGCGTGAGCCACACTGCCCAGCTCCTTTTTTTTTTTTTGTTGTCTCACTTGCCCGTGGCTGGAGTGCAGGTGTGATCTTGGTTCACCACAACTCCTGCCTCCCGGGTTCAAGCTTATTCTCCTGCCCTGCCTCCTTAGTAGCTGGGATTATAAGCTGGTGCCACCATGCCCAGCTAATTTTTTTGTAGAGATAGGGGTTTCACTCATGCTGGTCCAGCTGGTCTGAACTCCTGACCTCGTGATCCACCCGCCTCAGCTCCCAAAGTGCTGGATGGATTACAGGCATGAGCCACTGTGCCTTTTTTTGAGATGGAGTCTCTCTTCTTGTTCCCAGGGCTGGAGGTGCAGTGGCATCTCAGCTCCACTCCCAACCCCGCCTCCTAGGTTCAAGTAATTCCTCCTGCTCAGCCAGCCTCCTGAGTAGCTGGGATTACAGGTACGCGCCCCAACTACGCTACCTGGCTACTTTTGTATTTTTAGTAGAGACGGGTTTTGCCATGTTGGCCAGCCGGTCTGGTACCCTGACCTCAAGTGACCATCTGCCTCGCCTCCCAAAGTGCTGGGATTACAGGTGTGAACCACCATGCCCGGCCCCCAGCTAAGTTTCTTTTACAGAGTTGGAAGGTGTGACCAGGCTTGACCTAATACTCATGCTATTGTTACAATGTGATTGTATTAATCATGCTATTTTACAATGTGATTTCTTCATGGGCAAACACCTTAATTCATATTCTGGTAGGGAAGTTTCTTGCTTTTTTGTTATTTTAATTTTTTCAATGTTTTATAGAGAAGTTGGGGTAGTCTTACCACATTGCTCAAACTGGTCTCGAACACCTGACTTCAAGTGATCCTCTCACATTGGCCTCTCGAAGTGCTGGGATTACAGGTATAAGTCACTGCGCCCAGCCCTGGTGTGGGGAGCAGGTTCTGAAGGGAGCAGGTTCTACAGGGAGCATGCCATCTTCGGCCATGGAGAAAGTTTATCTACCACCTTGTCACCCTCCTAAGAGGCAAAGGAGCACCTTCTGGCAACTTGAGATTATAAGAGATTGAGACCAGGCTGGGCAACATGGCAGGCAAAAACACGTTTCTAAAAAAAAAAAAAAAAAAAAAAAAAAAAAATTAGGCGAGCATGGTGGTGCATACCTGTAGTTCCAGCTCCTCAGGAGGCTGAGGCATGAGAACTGCTTGACCGCGAGAGGTGGAGGTTGCAGTGAGCAGAGATCATGCCACTGCACTCCAGCCTGGGTGATAGAGCCAGACCTTGTCTCAAAGAAAAGGAAGGAAAGAAAGGAAGGATAGGAAGGAAAGGAAGGAAAGGAAGGAAGGAAGGAGGAGAGAGAGAGAGAGAGAGAGAGAGAGAGAGAGAGAGAGAGAGAGAAAGAAGGGAGAGAAAGAAAGAACAGAGAGAGAGAAAGGGGTAAATGCCTAGCCCAAGGCCACACAGCAGCCTACAGCAAAACCCCATTGGTGGACAAGTTCCTGGATCCAAGCTCTGAACTGTTTTCACAATGAACACTTAGCAAAATGTCATACACTCTGCTCGTTCACCATCATCATCAATTAACAAGTGGAACCTATAACCAAACTTTGAACAGATTCTCTTTTCTATCCAGTCTGAGCCTGTTTTGAATGAAGTAGAGAATCAAATCAAGACAGCATCATCATATTGAGTCAGTGGGTTAATTGCCTAGCCTAGGTTGGAAATAGCTTCCACTGGCCCCACTTAATACATGTTCTTCATTGTGACTGAAAAACTAAAGTCCTCAGGCCTGTCTGCTCACCCCGTTAGGGCACAGCTGTTGATAAGCAGAACATTTCCCTGTACTGCCTGCCATGTGCGAGGTCTTCCGCCTTGAGAAGGCACCTGACAGAGCAAGAGAGAGAGGGTCTCTGTGACATGCAAGTGAAAATCAACAAGTAAAACAAATCAATATGACTAGGATAAATGCTTTTATTTTATTTTATTTATTTATTTATTTATTTATTTATTTATTTTTGAGATGGAGTCTCGCTCTGTTGCCCAGGTTAGAGTGCAGTGGTGCAATCTCGGCTCACTGCAACCTCCGCCTCCCAGGTTTAAGCGATTCTCCTGCCTCAGCCTCCCGAGTAGCTGGGATTAGAGGAGCCCGCCACCACGCCCGGCTAATTTTTGTATTTTTTTAGAGACAGGATTTCACCATTTTGGTCAGGCTGGTCTCAAACTCCTGACCTCAGGATCCACCTGCCTCAGCCTCCCAAAATGCTGTGATTACAGGTGTAAGCCACCGCACCTGGCCAGGATAAATGCTTTCTAAAAAGTGCTCTGATGGCCGGGCACGGTGGCTCATGCCTATAATCCCAGCACTTTGGGAGGCTGAGGCGGGTGGATCACCTGAGGTCAGGAGTTCAAGACCAGCCTGGCCAACACGGTGAAACCCTGTCTCTACTAAAACTATAAAAATTAGCCGGGCATGGTAGGGGGTGCCTGCAATCCCAGCTACTCGGGAGGCTGAGGCAGGAGAATTGCTTGAACCTGGGAGGCAGAGGTTGTAGTGAGTTGAGATTGCCACTGCACTCCAGCCTGGGCAGTAAGAACAAAACTCTGTCTCAACAAAAAAGAAATAAAAATGTGCTCTGACAGAGAATGAGCATGGGGCTTACATTTGCTAGGGTGGACTGGGCATCATTTCTTCAGAAAAGGAAATAATGAAGACATATGTAAGATGAAGACCTGGAAGCTACAAAGGAGACAGTCAGGGGTTTAGGCAGGTCATTTGTATGAGCCTGCCTGGGCTGCTATAACAAAACACACAGATGGGGGGCCTTAAACAACAGAATTGGCTGGGCATGGTAGCTCATGCCTGTAATCCCAACACTTTGGGAGGCCAAGGTGGAAGGATCACCTGAGCCTAGGAATTCGAGGTTACAGTGAGCTATGATCATGACACTGCAATCCAGCCTGGGTAACAGAGCGAGACCTTGTCTGCAAATAAATAAACATACATTTATTTCCACAGTTCTGGAGAGTAGGAAGCCCAAGAACAAGGTGCCTGCAGCTGCTGCCTCTGGCAAGAGTAGGTCTTCCTGGTTTGTAGCTGCCACCTTCTCTAAGTATCCTCACATGGCAGAGAGAGGGGGCTAGGATCAGTGCACCTCTCTTAACCTTAATTACCTCCTAAAGATCCTGTCTCTAGATACAGTGACATTGGGTGTTAGGGGTTAAACACATGAATGGGTAGGAGAGAAACAATTCAGTCTACAGCATCATTTAATTTTTCTGTGCCTTAGGCATCTCCAAAACATAATTCCCATGAAGTGTAAATAAAAGAAGTCTTGGCCGAGAGCAGTGACTCACACCAGTACATCCCAGTACTTTGGGAGGACAGAATGGATCATTTGAGTTCAAACCAGCCTGGGCAACATAGTGAGACTACATCTCTACTAAAAATACAAAGAATTGGCCCGGCGTGGTGGCTTACCCCTGTAATCCTAGCACTTTGGGAGGCCAAGGTGGGTAGATTGCCTGAGCTCAGGAGTTCAAGACCAGCCTGGGAACACGATGAAACCCCATCTCTACTAAAATACAAAAAATTAGCCCGGTGGCTGGGTGCGGTGGCTCACGCCTGTAATCCCAGCACTTTGGGAAGCCAAGGCGGGCAGATCACCTGAGGTTGGGAGTTCAAGACCAGCCTGACCAACATGGAGAAACCCCCGTCTCTACTAAAAATACAAAATTAGCTGGGTGGGGTGGCACATGCCTGTAATCCATGCTACTTGGGAGGCTTGAACCCGGGAGGCGGAGGTTGTGGTGAGCCGAGATTACGCCATTGCATTGCCGCCTGGCCAACAAGAGTGAAACTCCGTCCCCCGACTGCCAAAAAAAAAAAGAAAAATTAGCCGGGCATCGCAGCCTGTGCCTGTAATCCCAGCTACTCAGGAGGCTGAGACAGAAGAATGGCTTGAACCCGGGAGGAAGAGGTTGCAGTGATCCAAGATTGCGCCACTGCACTCCAGCCTGGGGGACAAAGTGAGGCTCTATCCCAAAAAAAAAAAAAAAAAAAAAAAATTAGCTGGGCATGGTGGCGGTGTGGTCCCAGCTACTTGGGAGGTTGAGGTGGGAGATCACTTGAGCTGAGGGTGAAGGTTGCAGTAAGTGAGGATCGCTCCACTGCACTCTAGCCTGGGTGACAGAGCAAGACCCTGTCTCAAAGATAAATAAATAAATAAATAAATAAATAAATAAATAAGTCCAGTAGAAGAGAAAAATCAACATTGACTCAATGTCACTTGGTTATGCTGATTGATTTCCTTTGAATTTACGCTAACTGATACGAATGCCAAGCAGTTTTATACTTTTAAAGGTTTACTTTAGTCCAAGTAAGCAATTTAATATTGAAACAAGGAAAAGATTGTTGCTTGCACATACATTTTTTTTTCTGCCAATGCAAAATACAGTGATATTATTTATTTATTCATTATATATACCCTCATCTTTTCCAAAAGGAACTGGAGCCTGCTACAAAATGAAAAGAAGAATTCTTTGGTTCACATCAAAATTTCCTTGCTGTAGAAAAAGTCAATGCAGTTTGGAATTTGTTTTGTTGTTATACGTTTTTTTGGTTTTTTTGAGACGGAGTCTTGCTGTGTCAGCCAGGCTGCAGTGCAGTAGCATCATCTCAGCTCCACCTTCCAGGGTCAAGGGGTCCTCCCGAGTAGCTGGGTTGACAGGCGCCCACCATCACGCCTGGCTAATTTTTGTATTTTTAGTAGAGAAGGCGTTTTGCCATGTTGGTCAAGCTGGTCTCGAACTCGTTATCTCAGGTGATCCACCTGCCTCGGACTCCCAAAGTGCTGGGATTATAGGTATGAGTCACCATGCCTGGCCAAAAAAAAAAAAAATTTTTTTTTTTTTGAGATGGAGTTTCACTCTTGTTGTCCAGGCTGGAGTGCAATGGTGTAATGTTGGCTCACTGCAACCTCCACCTCCCAGGTTCAAGCAATTCTCCTGCCTCACCCTCCCGAGTAGCTGGGATTACTGGCATGTGTCACCACACCTGGCTAATTTTTTTTTTTTTTTTGGAGACGTGGTTTCTCCGTGTTGATCAGGCTGGTCTAGAACTCCCGACCTCAGGTAATCTGCCCACCTCGGTCTCCCAAAGTGCTGGGATTACAGGCGTGAGCCACCGTCCCAGTCAAAAAATTTTTTTTTAATTAGCCAGGGATTGTGGCACACTTCTGTAGTCCCAGCTATTTGAGAGGCTGAAACAAGAGGATCGCTTGAGCCCAAGAGGTTGAGGCCACAGTGAGCCATGATGGAGCCACAGTACTCCAGCCTGGGCGACAGAATCAGACCCTGTCTGAAAAAAAAAGAAAAAAAAAGTTCTCAGTGTGGGCCCTGATTCAATATGACTGGTGTCTTCATAACAAGAGGAGATCAGGACACAGACACACACATAAAGAAAACCATGTGAAGGCACAAGTAAAGACACCATCTACAAGCTGAGATGCCCTCAGGAGAGGCCAACCCTGCTAATGCCTTGATATTGGACTTTAGGCCTCTAGAGCCAAGAGAAAGTACATTTCTGCTACCATGCAGTCTGTGCCACTTTGTTACCTCAGCCCTAGCAAACTAACATCCCTTCCTAGATGCTGTCGATCGATCACAAACTATCCGTCCTCAAACAAAGCTGGGGGACGAGCGGGCTTTAAGGGTTACAGTGGGGGAAAGCGATTTACACCATCCTTCTCTGCTCAAAGCCGGTATTACTGAGGTAGCATCAGTATGAAATGCACTTTGATTTACTTCTCTAGCATTGGGAGTAGGTTATGCTCAGCCATCTGTTCTCTCTTGCCCAGTCCCCTTGAGATAGTTGGAAAACATTTTTGAAATCTGGAGACAGTAACATCTGTAGCTATAGTATAATTTTTTTGTTTCTTTTATGGAATTAAAACTCAATAAGCACATGCTCAGTTTGATTTTTAGTTTCTTCCCTGATTGTGTACGTACAACATGTCACTAGAAAAATTTTTGGAAATCCATAACCGCTTTGATTTTGCCATATTTTCATCTGCCCTTTTATTCTATCCTTTTAAATGTATTTTAATCAATTAAAAAACTAACACCAGCTGGGCACGGTGACTCACGCCTGTAATCCCAGCACTTTGGGAGGCTGAGGCGGGCAGATCACCTGAGGTCAGGAGTTTGGGACCAGCCTGGCCAACATGGCAAAACCCTGTCTCCACTAAAAATACAAAAATTAGCTGGGCGTAGTGGCACACGCCTGTAATCCCAGCTACTTGGGAGGCTGAAACTGGAGAACTGCTTGAACCCGGCAGGCAGAGGTTGCAGTGAGCAGAGATTGCGCCACTGCACTCCAGCCTGGGCAACAAGAGCGAAACACCATTTCAAAAAAAAATTAGATGTTAAAAAAAGATGTGACACATCACGTCAAAACTGTCTACACTATGTTAAACGAGTTAAAAATACTGAAATGCAGCAAGATGAATTTGTTGTTGTTGTTTCGAGACAGGGTGTGGCTGTTGCCCAGGCTGGGGTGCAGTGGCACCATTATGGCTCACTGCAGCCTCGACATCCCCGTCTCACGCAATCTTCCTGCCTCTGCCTCCTGAGTAGCTAGGTCTACAGCTATGTGCCACCACGCCCAGCTAATTTTTTGTACTTTTTTCCTTTTTGTAGAGATGAGGTTTTGGCATGTTCCCCAGGCTAGTCTCCAATTCCTGGGCTCAAGACACCATCGGCTCTGGCCTCCCAAAATGCTGAATTACAGGTGTGAATCACCTTGCCTGGCTGCAGCATAATTTAGGATTGCATTTTGTTTAGATTTTTTAATTCTTTAGTTTTTCTTATTATGGTAATATAATAGATCTAGGAGCTAATTTCCAGTATTCATTTTTTGTACAATGATACGCAATTCGTTCTCATGATTTGGCAGTGTTGACTTTCTATTATTGACAATCTCGTGATCTGAAGAAAAACACTCGTAGTTTTATCTTTTTAGTGGGTATTAAGATCAAAATGAGAGAAAGAAAGAAAGAAAAGAAAAGGAAAGGAAAAGAAAAAGAAAAAGAAAAAAGAGGGCAGGCGCGATGGCTCATGACTGTAATCCCAGCACTTTGGGAGGCAGCGCCGGCTGAATAACGAGGTCAGTAGTTTGAGTACAGCCTGGCCAACATGGTGAAACCCCATCTCTACTAAAAATACAAAAAACTAGCTGGTCGTGGTGACAGGCGCCTGTAATCCCAGCTACTCAGGAGGCTGAGGCAGGAAAATCGCTCGAACCCGGGTGGCGGAGGTTGCAGTGAGCTGAGATGCTGCCACTGCACTCCAGCCCTGGTGACAGAGTGAGACTCCGTCTCAAAAAAAAAAAAAAAAAAAAAAGAGAGAGAGAGAAGAAAACAACCTCCAGTAGGAATAGATAACAAAACATTTGAAATAAGATATATATTTATACACCCAATGAGGGCTAAGAGTTTCTAGCACTGTATAGGTTGCCAATTGGTCAAAACAGAAAGCAACGATTCCCTTTGGAAAATTAGCTGGCAGTAAGAACTGGCTACAATGAAAAGCCAATAACCATGTATGAAAGGCCTCTTTTTGTTGCTTTGTTTGCATTTAATTTCTATTTAAAATATTTCTATTTAAATACTTATAAATAGTATTTATAAATGTAATCAATATGGTAGTTCTTCAAGTGCAATAATACTACAGCTAATTATGAATAAGCTCATTCTTATGTTGAATGTAAGGAATATACATCTATATATAGACATCTATATATACTATAATCTGTATATACCTATATATCTATATAGATATCTCTATATATAGATATCTGTATATATGTATTTTTGAGATGGAGTCTCGCTCTGTTGCCCAGACTGGAGTGCAGTGGCACACTCTTGGCTCACTGCAACCTCCGTCTCCCGGGTTCAAGCAATTCTCCCGTCTCAGCCTCCCAAGTAGCTGGGACTACAGGCGCCCGCCACCACGCCCCGGCTCATTTTTGTATTTTTAGTAGAGACGGGGTTTCACCTTATTGGTCAGGCTAGTCTCCAACTCCTGACCTCAGGTGATCCGCCTGCCTCGGCATGCCAAAATGCTGGAATTACAGACGTGACCCACAGCACCCGGCCATATTTTCTTTCTTAAAGACTATTTTTTGTAAATATAAAAACATGTCTGTACATTCCGTACACAGTAATATTTTATTTTCTTCCCAATGTGGTAACTAAAATACATTTAAATGAAGGCTAGAATTTAAAACAAAATTCTTTTACTGATAAATACACTTGTAAAGCAATGAAAATGTTATATGCATTGCTTTGCATATAAACGTTCAAGAAGTATTTGTTGACCAAAGAAATGTCTGAAAATGAAATATTTTAATCTGTTCCGAAATGCCATAATATTGCAAAGAAGCATTTCAAAATATTGTGTCAAATGTTCAAATTTAGCATTAAAATTTAGCGTTTTCCCACATTTTACCCTTCAATTCATACAATTTGCAAAAAGAGTACATGAGTTGGTCATTGTTACTTAAAACAATGCGTCACCTTGTTCGGGAGAGAAATTAACATAACGGTCAAGGAGTGAAAATTAAACAACATGACATTTGCTGTCCGATGACATTTGTTCGATGTTAAAGTTCTAAGCAAATTAGCACGGAGAAAAGGGGATGGGTAGAAATAATAACAGAGCATTGCTTGATTAGTCCGCCTCCACCTCCACGCTGTAAGCGCTGGACAGATCCGGCTTTACTGAGTCCACGGTGCAGGGAAAAGGACGCGCGGGCCAAGCGGAATCCCAGGGGCGCGATCGCACCGGCTGGCGTTCCAGCAAACCCTGCATCCCGGGCCCTGGATTCACGCTGCCTTCTGTCTGAGTCTTTGACGTCTTTTCCTCTGCCTGGAAACAGATCGCGGCGGTCCGTACCAGAGAGTGGGAAAGTGCAGGACCACCCGCCAGGAAGACCCGAGAGCGCGGCGCCTTCCCCGCGGTTCCACGGGCACAAAGCGGCAGCCCCAGCTGCGAGCGTGCCTCCCCCCGAGCGCGGCCGGGCTCCCGCGGGGAACAGGTGACCACGGCCCGCGTGGGTGCGGGCGCCAGGTTCCTCCCGACTCCCCCCTGCGGCTCCTCCCGACCCCTCCCTGCGGCTCACCCCGCGGACGGGGATCCCTCCGCCCGCCGCTGGCCCTTCCGCGCCAAGTAGTGCGCCCCCGGCCCCCGCAGCTTCTGCCAACCCGGGCCCGCGGGGACGAGTCCACGGTCGCGCGCGAGAAGGAGCGGCGCGGAGACGGTCGGGGGTGCGGGGAGTCCAGAGGTTTTGCCCGCGAGGCCGCGCGGGGCTCCCGGTGTCCAGGGAGAGAGCGCGGCTGGGCCTGCGGGACCACGGCTCCACCCGCCGCGAGCGGGCCGGGGGTGTACGGCCGAGGCGGAGCCGCCCGGGAAGCCGCACGAGGCCGGCGGCCGGCGACGAAGGCAGGTGTCCCGAGGCCCGCCCCACCCCCACCGCCGCAGGCAGGAAGAGGAAGGAACCGCGGCCGGGCCTCGCGGGCGGGGGTGCCCGGCCCGGGAAGCGCGTGACCTAGTTCGTCCCAAAGTGGATTTGACAGGTTGTCAGCTCCACTCCCCGCCCCCACCGCCTTCCGGGTCTCCCTCCCCTCGCGGGGCGGCCCACGGCCCGCGGTCCCCGTCTCTGCCTCCCATTGGCTCTCTCGCCGCCTGGCGCCCCGCCCCCTCGGTATCACCCTTCCATTGGCTTGGGGCCCCGCCCCTGCCCCCAACCTGCCCCCCCACTGGCTTCTCGCCGCCTGGCACCCAGCCTCAGCCCAGAGGACCCAGCCCGACCTCCCATTGGCCTCGCGCCGCCTAATGCCCCGCCCTCGCCCCGGCCCACCCTTCCATTGGCCTCATGTCGCCTAGCGCCCCGCCCTCGCCCCGGCCCGCCCTCTCATTGGCCTCGCGCCGCCTGGCACCCCGCCCCCTCCGCAGCCCCCTTTCCCCGCCCAGCCCGGCTGGCTGCTCGGCTGCGGGTTCCTGCGGGCGTTCCTCTGTCTCGGCCTCTTTCCTTCCCGCCCGAGTGTTGCTCCTGTTCCTTTCCTTTTCTCCATGTCTCTCCTTTTTCTGATCTCCTCCCGTTTCGGCAGCCCGAGCGGTCTTGCCCGGCTGCACCCCGCGGCCTGAACTGGGCCCCCGGTGCCGCTGCCTGAGTTCCACGACCTGCCCTGGGGCCCCCTGCAACCTTCCCGCTGCTCCCGGAACCTGACCCCTCTGTGCTTCACTTCTCGGTTTTCTTCCCTGAAATAAGCACAGCGAATCCCTTCTCCAGGTTTTCTCGTGTGTTCAGTCTGCAAGGCTTTTCTCCCTTTCTCCACCCTGCGCCTCGGTTTCTCCCCCGCTTCCCCGCCCTCTCTAAACTCAGCCAAGTGGAACAGATCTCCCAGCAAAACAAGGCAGAGGGCG
This sequence comes from Papio anubis, assembly GCF_008728515.1. Lineage (NCBI taxonomy): Eukaryota > Metazoa > Chordata > Mammalia > Primates > Cercopithecidae > Papio > Papio anubis. Next base: position 6,808,470 of record NC_044979.1, read on the forward strand.
AGGATAAAAATGATAAATGTCAATATCAACATTTTTATTGCTTTAGGTTTTTAAAACACAGAAATAGCAGGAACGCCCAGATCAACCCAGACCTAGGATCAAGATGGAGTTTCTTAAAGTACCAAGTGAGACTGTAGTGACAAAGTCGATTATCCCAGCAATATTATCAGCTTTGCCTGGGGAATCTACTTTTACTTTGTTTTTATTTGTTCGTTTGTTTTGAGATGGAGTCTCGCTCTGTCGCCCAGGCTGGAGTGCAATGGCGCGATCTCGGCTCACTGCAACCTCCGTCTCCCCGGTTCAAGCAATTCTCCTGACTCAGCCTCCCAAATAGCTGGGAGTACAGGCGCCCACCACCACGCCCAGCTAATTTTTGCATTTGTAGTAGAGACGGGGTTTCTTCATGTTGGTCAGGCTGGTCTCGAACTCCTGAGGTCAGGTGATCCGCCCGCCTCGGCCTCCCAAAGTGCTAGGATTACAGGCGTGAGCCACTGCACCCGGCCTGCTTCTAGTTTGTTTATGCAGTATTCTAACGATTTAAAATTTGTATTTTTTTTTTTTTTTTTAAATTTCTGAACTCGTTTTGTAAATGGCTGCTCTTGAATGTGAGGATAAATTGACTGACTGATGAGGCTGAGGTTTGGAGCCAATCCCCGCCCAAGGCATTTGGCATCAAACACGAGAAACCCTTGGCTATTCAAATAAGGAGACTCAAGTAACTTTCCCAGGGTCACTAAAGTGGGAGACCTCAAACGTGGACCCAGCTCAGACTCCAGAGGTCCACCAGGACGACCCATCATGGCTCATTAATATATCCGGAAGAATGGCAGAACTGCTCTTTCCAGCTGCCTTCCTGCCTATCGTGGGGGTCCTAACCGAGCTCCCCACCATGGAATTCAAGGCCTACCTTATAGGATCCCTGGCTTACAGGAGCAGTTTCAATGCAGCAAGCGCACTGACCACGTTTCTGCCAAGACCTTTTTGTCAGAGGGCCTTTGTACTTGAATTTCTTTAGACTTCTCACCTGGCTTCGCTCATCTGTCACCTTGGGGAGGCATTTCTCTTTCTTTGTTTCTTTCTCTTTCTTTTTTTGAAACAGAGTCTTGCCCTATTGCCCAGGCTGGAGTGCAATGGCATGATTTTGGCTCACTGCAACCTCCGCCTTCCAGGTTCTAGTGATTCTCCTGCCTCAGCCTCCTGAGTAGCTGGGATTACAGGCATGTGCCACCACCCCCGGCTAATTTTTGTATTTTTAGTAGAGACAGGGTTTCACCATGTTGGCCAGGCTGGTCTCTAACTCCTGACCTCAGGTGATCCATTCACCTCAGCTTACAGGCATGAACCACTGGGCCCAGCCTCTCCTCTCCTCTCTTCCCTGCTCCCCTCCCCTCCCCTTTCCTCTCCTCTCCCTTTTCTTCTTTCTCTTTCTTTCTTCCTTCGTTTCTTTGTTTCTTCCTCCTTTCCTTTTCCTTTTCTGTGTTTTGAGATGGAGTCTCTCTCTGTTGCCCAGGCTTGGCTCGCTGCAACCTCTGCCTCCCAGGTTCAAGTAATTATCCTGCCTCAGCCTACCTAGTATCTGGGATTACAGGTGCCTGCCACCATACCCAGCTAATTTTTGTAGTTTTAGTAGAGAGAGCGTTTCACCATGTTGGCCAGGCTGGTCTCAAACTCTGGACCTCAAGTGATCTGCCCACCTCGGCCTCCCAAAGTGCTGGGATTACAGGCATGAGCCACCGCGCCTGGCTTCTTTTTCGTTTTTCTTTTCTTTTCTTTTTCTTTTCTTTTTTTGTTTTTTTTGAGACAGGGTCTCACTGTGTTGCCAAGGCTGGAGTGCAGTGGTACAATCTTGGCTCACTGCAGTCTTGACCTCCTGGGCTCAGGTGATCCTCCCACCTCAGCCTCCCAAGTAGTGGGGACTACAGGTATGCACTACCACACCTGGCTAATTTTTAAATTTTAATTTAATTTAATTTAATTATTTCGAGACAGAGTCTTGCTCTTTCACCCAGGCTGGGGTGCAGTGGCGTGATCTTGGCTCACTGCAACCTCCGCCTCCCGGGTTCAAGCGATTCTCCTGCTTCTGCCTCCCAAGTAGCTGGGATTACAAACGCCCTACACAGTGCCCAGCTAATTTTTGTATTTTTAGTAGAGATGGGGTTTCACCATGTTGGCCAGGCTGGTCTTGAACTCCTGAGCTCAGGTGATCTACCCGCTTTGGCCTCCCAAAGTGCTGGGATTACAGGCATGAGCCATGGCACCCAGCCGATTTTTTTTCTTTTTTCTTTTCCTTTTTTTTTTTTTTTTTTTTTGTAGAGTCGGTTTCGCATGGTGAAACCCCAGGCTGGTCTCAAACTCCTGGGCTCAAGTGATCCGCCCACCTCAACCTCCCAAAGTGCTAGGATTACAGGCTTGAGCCACCTCGCCTGGCCTGGGGGAGCATTTCTGACATTGTACGTATCTAAAGTACCTTTCACCGCTCCCTATCATGTCACCCTGTTTTCCTCAGAGCTCTTGGCACAGTCTGAAATCATTGTTTACTTACTTATTATGGTCTGTTCCCCTTCATCTCCCTTCCACCACTAAGATGTGAGCTGCTGGACACAGGGGCCTTTTTGGTGTTTTTTCAGAACTGTATCTTCAGGGCACAAGGTGAGCGCTCAACAAATCCTTGAACAAATGAACAGGTACATTTGCTGTGACTGAATGGACTAACCAAACTGTCCTTCCCTTTGGATTCTGCCAGAATTGTATAGACATACCTATAAGTAAGAGAGTTGGGAAAATGGCTATTTTGTTTTTAAATATTTTGTGTTTCTTTGATTCACGTACTTTATTTCCTGCAATTTTTGAAAACAAGCAACTTTAATTTGTAACAAAAGGATTAAATAAATATCCTCCCCCCGCCTTTTTTTTTTGAATCCTGCTATTTTTTGACAAGGAGAGTGGGAAGGCCATTGCCCCAAGGCCACTGTGTTGCCCACTTTTTTTCCAGCTGTTCACAGAATGTAGTCACTGGCCTTGCCCTCACCCTGGCCCCAGGTGGGCAGATACTTGGCAGGCAGCCCCTTTCTCTAGAGCAGTCTCAGAGGCTCTCTGCTTGGCAGAGGTTTAGAGTGGGGGAAGGGAAGAAGTCCTGGTTCAGTGTGACCATCCCTGCGGCTCAGCTGCAGCCCCTGCGGTGGTTAAGTGTCATCCCCTCAGGGCAAAAAAGCAGAACAGAAGAAGACTTCTCTTACCCTCCTCCTTCCTCCCCCTCAAACATACTTCTAGGTTCTGTTCATCAGCTAGATCACGGTCTGATCTTTATCCGGAACCTTTGCACACGGGGCCCTTTCTACATGCTGAGGGCAAAAGAACCCCAGGTCAGTTTGCTGGAGACTTGTAATTTAGTCCTAACTGGCTCCCAATAGGTAATGTATGCTGGGCAAGGTCTGATATCCTCTCTGGGTCTCAGTGAAATCATCTGTCTTTGCCTATGTTGTTTGTTCAGAGTTTTAAGGATAAGTATAGACGCCTCAGATTTTAGCTACTAAAAACTGTCGGTTCCAAACAAGATCCTGAGGCTTCCCCTCAGGGCCACAGAGAGGCTGCCAGTAGCAGTAGAAGCCAGTGCTTCCTAATGTATGTTCAGTAGGAGAGGGTGTACTTCTGTTCCGGCATTCCAGGCCAGAGCCCCCAGGTCATCCAATGACTATGGCCGGAAGAATGGAAAGTGTCGATCGGAGTACAGCCTTGGAGCAGGGCTGGTGTCACCTTCTCCATTACGTGTGTATGTAACTGAAATGTAAATACGTTTACACAGTGGGATGGAGGACAATGCTGAGTAGGTATTCAACAATGCTCTAGACTGGCGCGGTGGCTCACGCCTCTAATCCCAGCACTTTGGGAGGCTGAGGCGGGCAGATCACCTGAGGTCAGGAGTTGAGACCAGCCTGACCAATGTGGTGAAACCCCGTTTCTACTAAAAATACAAAATTAGCCAGGCATGGTGGACGCCTGTAATCCCAGCTATTTGGGAGGCTGAGGCAGGAGAATCGCTTGAACCTGGGAGGCGGAGGTTGCAGTGAGCCGAGATTGCGCCACTGCTCTCCAGCCTGGGCAACAAGAGTGAAACTCCATCTCAAAAAAATAAAATAAAATAAAATAACAATGCCTTGTAAGTAACTGGCACAGTGCAGGACACATCGCATAGCTGCTGTTAGCTACTGCTATTGGCAGCAAAGATAACACGGTGTGGGAGAATCAGCCTGGCACCAAGTCATTCTCTCAGGTCGCTAATCTGCCACTGCTAGCTTAGTGATTTCAGACAAATTATGGAAATTATACAATTTTAGAAGTGGAAGAGTTCTTAAAGGTCACAGGGCTCAATCCTTCATTGGACAGACTTGGAAACTGACACCCAGAGACATCAGTCTGAGTCTGTTTCTTCCTTTGTGAAGTGAGGCTAATGATACTGGTCATTTCTACCCTTGATGTTATGATGAGGATCAAATGAGGTACTGTTTATGTACAAGGCTTGGAAATGCTATTTTTTTCTTTTTTTTTTTTTTGAGACGGAGTCTTACTCTTGCTGCCCAGGCTGGAGTACGGTGGTGCGATCTCGGCTCACTGCAATCTCCACCTCCCAGGTTCAAACGATTCCCCTGCCCCAGCCTCCCAAGTAGCTGGGATTACAGGTGTCCACCATGCCTGGCTAATTTTTATATTTATAGTAGAGATGGGGTTTCACCATGTTGGCCAGGCTGGTCTTGAACTCCTGACCTCAGATGATCCACCCGTCTGGGCATCCCAAAGTACTGGGATTACAGGCGTGAGCCACCATGCCCACCTGGAAATGCTATTCTTATGGGAAGCATTTTATTTGTGTTATTATTAATGTAGTAATTATGCCTCATTAAGGGGAGAAATGGAGAGTGCCTTCAAAGGATAAGCTTACTTGGTTCAAAATGAATAATGGCACTTGAGAAAGAGTGTGTGGTGTGTGTGTGTGTTCATGTTCTTGTTAAGATGAGGAAGGTGTAGTTGAGACATGGCCCTTCGTGTACCATTGAGGAGTGGCATAGGGAATTGTTCTTAGGATGAGAGAGAGTGTTGTGGTAGTTGGCTATAAATTGAAGTTGTCTCTCCTTGACTGACATTTGAGGAGAGTTGCTGACTTGGTAGGGCAAATCAAGTACTAGGAAGAGGCAACCTGTTAAAGAGAAATCACATTAGGCCATTCTTTGCCTTGCTATAAAGAAACACCTGAGACTGGGTAATTTATAAAGAAAAGAGGTTTAGGCCAGGCACAGTGGCTAACACCTGTAATCCCCAGCACTTTGGGAAGCTGAGGTGGGACGATCACCTGAGGTCAGAAGTTTGAGACCAGCCTGGCCAACATGGTGAAACCCCGTCTCTACTAAAAATACAAAAATTAGCTGGGCGTGGTGCTGCACGCATCCGGTTCCAGCTACTCGGGAGGCTGAGGTAGGAGAATTACTTGAACCTGGGAGGCAGAGGTTGCAGTGAGCCATGCCAATGCAATCCACTTTAACCTGGGAGGCGGAGGCTGCAATGAGCTGAGTTTGTGCCACTGTACTCCAGCCTGGGTGACAGAGTGAGACTCCATCTTTAAAAAAAGAAAAGAGGTTTAATTGACTTACAGTTCTGCAGGCTGTACAGGAAGCATGACACCAGCATCTGCCTGGCTTCTGGGGAGGCCTCAGGGAGCTTTTACTCATGGGGGAAGGAGAAGCTATAGCAGGGGTGGAGGAGGTGCCACACACTTTACAACAACCTGATCTTGTGAGAACTCACTGGTTATCCAAGCCATGAGGGATCCACCCCTAGACCCAAACACCTCCCACCAGCCCCACCTCCAACCCTAGGGGTTACATTTCAACATGAGATTTGGGCAGGGACAAATATCCAAACTATATCCGTCATCTTTTTTTATATTTTTAATTTTAACTTTTCTCCCCCCCCGCCCGAGACGAGGTCTCAATCCATCGCCCAGGCTGGAGCACAGTGGTGCTATCTTGGACCACTGCAGCCTCCACCTCCTGGGCTCAAGTGATCCTCCCACCTCAGCCTCCTGAGTAGCTGGAACCACAGGCGTGCACCACTATACCCGACTAAATCAGTCATTTTATGTTAATATTTTACCACCCTGTGTTGATTCAGGTCCTTTGAAAAATAGATGCCAAGAAGATTGTCATACAAGAGATTTATGGGAGAAACACTGATGAGGGGGAAAAACGTGGAGAAAGTTGGAGGAATTAGGAAATTTATTTATTTATTTTTATTTATTTATTTATTTATTTATTTATTTTTGAGACAGAGTCTTGCTCTGTCACCCAGGTTGGAGTGCAGTGGTGAGATCTCAGCTCACTGCAATCTCTGCCTCCTGACTTCAAGCGATTCTCCTGTCTCAGTCTCCTGAGTAGCTGGGATTACAGGTGTGTGCCGCCATGCCCGGCTAACTTTTGTATTTTTGGTAGAGATGGGGTTTCACCATGTTGGCCAGGCTGATCTCAAACTCCTGATCTCAGGTGATCCGCCCTCCTTAGCCTCCCAGAGTGCTGGGATTACCGGTGTGAGCCACCTCGAGTGGCCAGAATGAGGAAATTTGACCCCCTAGAAAGAAAAGAGAACAGAGTAAGTAGGAGGGCCCCAGACTGCAGTGCAGCTCTCAGATGGTTTTGGCCAGGCTGACCCAAGTCCCCATTAGAATCTGGCAGGAAGTGACCTTATTATCCCGTAGTGGCTGGCTGGGCTCAGCCCTCGGGAAGCATGGTCTTGTTATAAATGTGGTGGTGGTAGATTCAGAGGACAGCAGTTGAGGTTCTCAGTCAATTACACCTGCAGCAGGAGATCTGAGTGGGGTCTTTTCACAATTGCCGTCATCCCACCAGTTTCAAAATAGCTCCATTCATCCACTGAGGGGCTGACCATCCAGGATGTATCTGTGGTGGTGGCACACAGAAGCATGCGACCCTTGTCTGCTCCAGCCACCTTCCATGTAATTTTTCATATTTAAAAATGGCGAGTTTGTCTGATCAAGACTCCTTGCCTGCTGACCAAGTTGAATTCTGGTTGCTGGGTAATTCTTTACATGGGTTGGCACTTAATAAATTTTCGAATTGTTCGAACAATAAACCCAAGTGCACCCTTGGGTTTATTGACTTGAAATGTAAATAGTTACGCTTACTTCCAGAACTCCACTGTTTCTACGCAGAATGAGAGGAGATTCTTAGCTTTCAACACCCTCAGAAGCTCATCATTTGGGTCCAGAACTCCACTGTTTCTATGCAGAATGAGAGGAGATTCTTAGCTTTCAACACTCTCAGAAGCTCATCATTTGGGTAAGTCTCCCCCCAAAAATGTTTACGAGTATTCACTAGATAAAAGAAGAAAATTTTATTAAAAGCTGAAGTACTCAGTAGAGATAAAAAAATGAAAGAAGAGAAATTTAATTTAAGAACATCCAGGGCTGGGCGTGGTGGCTCACACCTTTAATCTCAGCAATTCAGGAGGCCAAGGCAGGCAGATTACTTGAGGTCAGCGGTTTGAGACCAGCCTGTCCAACATGGTGAAACACCATTTCTACTAAAAATACAAAAATTGGCTGGGCGTAGTGGCACCCGCTTGTAGTCCCAGCTACTTGGGAAGCTGAGGCAGGAGAATCACTTGAACCCGGGAGGTGGAAGTTGCAGTGAGCGGAGATGGTGCAATTGCACTCCAGCCTGGGCGACAGAATGAAACTCTGTCTCAAAAAAAAAAAAAAAAAAAGAACATCAGACTTTATAGACTGTATTTTTGTTGTATGATGCTGAACATCTAAATTAAAACTTTACATTTCAGGCCAGGCATGGTGGCTCACGCCTGTAATCCCAGCACTTTGGGAGACTGAGGTGAGTGGATCACCTGAGGTTGGGAGTTTGAGACCAGCCTGACCAACATGGAGAAACCCCATCTCTATTAAAAAAAAAAAAAATTAGTTGAGCGTGGTGGCACATGCTTGTAATCCCAACTCCTCGGGAGGCTAAGGCAGGAGAATCGCTTGAACCCCGGAGGCAGAGGTTGTGGTGAGCCGATATCATGCCATTGCACTCCAGCCTGGGCAACAAGAGCCAAACTCTGTCCAAAAAAAAAAAGACTTTTAACATATGGGTATATTTTGAAATGTTTTCTATTTAGTTTTAGGAATTAAGGCAAATATAGATTCTTCTCAAAATCTAACGTAGAAAATATCACAAGTAGTTTTGGAAACTATTTTCACCTGAAACAATATTTTAATCTTGGTTCATGGATTGTTATGCCTCTTGTAAATAAAACTACAATAGCCTGGTGCGTGGCTTATGCCTGTAATCCCAGCAGGTCAGATGGATCATCTGAGGTCAGGAGTTTGAGACGAGCCTCGCCAACATGATGAAACCCCGTCTCTACAAATAATTTAAAAAAAAAAAAAAAATTAGCTGGGTGTGGTGGCACGTACCTGTAATCCCAGCTACTTGGGAGGCTGAGGCAGGAGAATCGCTTGAACCCGGGAGGTCAAGGCTGCAGTGAGCCGAGATCGTGCCACTCTACTCCAGCCTAGGTGACAGAGGAAGACTCTGTCTCAAAAAAACAAAACAAAACAACAACAACAACAACAACAAAAACCTACAGTAATATTGAAATAGAAGGAGGTTTGCAATCAAAATGACTGACTAGGAATGAGATATGAAACATAATATTTTGCATCTGCATAGGGAAGTCTGAGATTGACTGATAGATCTTGTGCTCTTCTGTAGGGGAAATACTAGTCCAGAACTTGGGGTGCCTGCCAAGAGGGCAGTAGCCACAGTAGGGAGAGGGGGACTCTGGAATGCTAGGGTTCTGGAGCCTGTGGACTGGGAGGCAGAGAGACATGTTAGATGTTTTAAGAAAGCGAATGTTAGGCGGTGGTGTGGCTCCATGTAATCCCAGCACTTTGGGGAGGCGGCGAGTGGATCCTACAGGTCAGGAGATGCAGACCATCTGGCTGCAGTGAGAAACCCGTCTCTACTAAAAATACAAAAACATGGCGTGGTGGCGGGTGCCTGTAGTCCCAGCTACTCGGGAGGCTGAGGCAGAAAATGGCGTGAACCCGAGAGGAGAGCTTGCAGTGAGCTGAGATCAGCCCACTGCACTCCAGCCTGGGCGACAGAGTGAGGCACAAACTCTAAAAAAAAAAAAAAAAAAAAAAAGAAATAGATATTTGATCTGGATATGAAAATATTTTTCAGCCGGGTGCAGTGGCTCACGTCTGTAATCCCAGCATTTTGGGAGCTGAGGGTGGAAGTGGGATCACGAGGTCAGGAGTTCAAGACCAGCCTGGCCAACATGGTGAAACCCATCTCTACTAAAAATACAAATTAGCCGGGCGTGGTGGTGGGTGCCTGTAATCTCAGCTATTCAGAGGAGAATCACCTGAACCGGGGAAGTGGAAGGTGCAGTGAGCCAAGATTGTGCCACTGCACTTGATCTGGGGAAAAGAGCGACTCTGTCTCAAAAAAAAGAAAAAGAAAATTCACATTTGTAGAGAGTTTCAATTCTTTTTTGATATGGAGTCTCACCCTGTTGCCCAGGCTGGAGTACAGTGGCAGGGTCTTGGCTCACTGCAACCTCTGCCTCCCAGGCTCAAGTGATTCTCCTGCTTTAGCCTCCCAAGTAGCTGGGATTACAGGCACCCACCAAAACGCCTGTACAATTTTTGTATTTTATTAAGTAGGGTTTCACCATGTTCCAGGCACAGTCTCAAACTCCTGGCCTCAGGTGATCCACCTGCCTTGGCCTCCCAAAGTGCTGGGATTACAGGTGTGAGCCACCGCGCTTGGCTGAGAGTTTAAATTCTTAAGTTCTACACTCCAATATGTGGGAAGTATTCGTACTACACTTTTATAACTAAATCATCTCAGTAATTCTATTTCTAGCCCCCTTTCTGCCTGATGGTAAAATACTTAATCTAGTCAATTCCAGGTAAACTTCCGCCCTTTACAATTTTTCCTGATCAGGCCAAACCTCAACCAAGTCCATTCTTGATCTCCTCCTTCACCTCCTTTTCTCATTCACCCACCCTATCAGCCTCCAGTCCACAGGCTGATGCAGCATCTTGGTGTCCTGTGGTCTGAGGTCATGTTCTGTCTTTCTCAAGCCTCGGCTAAAGTTTACAATCCTACCTCTTGTCATAACCTTGAAATGCCCTGAGGTTCAGGGGCTATGTCCGTAAATATCTAACACCCATTGCTGCTTCATGGGGGACCCTGGCTGCTCTCTGAGGCTGCTTAGCACCCCTGAATATCCCATCAACTACCTGGGGCCCATCTCCACCAGAGGCCTCAGCCATTCCTGCTCTACAGCTCTGCTGTCCTGTTGGCACAGGGAACTCCTCGGGGCCCCAGGGTTCCAGATTGAAAGCAGAGAATCTCCTCAAGACGCCCAAACTTTGCTAGGGATTCTATTGTCCTTTCCCCCATCTCACTCCTTGGAACCCACTGGGAGGTGAGTAGAATCCCTCTCTGAGATTCTACCACCATCTCCCTCATTCTTACCCTAACCTTCTTCCTCTTCCTCCCTAGTTAGGAAAGAGGATCTTTAGCCTGCGGCGGGGGGTGGGGGTGGAAATGCTTGATGTTTCAGGGGAAAAGGTGACTCAGCTACTTTTGGAATATCTGTCATACCTGTCTACTGGTGTTTTGGCATTTTACTGCAACAGGGACAGCTTTCCCTTTCGTCAGTGGCACCCTTTCAACTCAGTACAGGGGAAATTTGCAGCAAATCACGTGGGAAGCCAGCCCATCAGTTGTAACACTGAAGTGTCGCCTCCCTCACATCCATGCTGCTGCATCATCAATAGTTGGTCGCTATTCCAGCAAGGCTCAAGCAGAAATGGGAGTGGTTTGGGGATGCAGACGTGTGCGGTGAGTGTCCAGCAAACACAGCACAAGCAAGACTTTTTCAAACTCGTTTTGCTTATTTACAGATAAAACAGTTGGGACCTCAAGCCTTGATATTCTCCTTCCCTCCCATTCAGATGCCCTGTTTTGGAGTTTTCTGGGTTTGCTCCTCTTTTGAATCTTAGCTTTCTCTATCTCTTGGCCTCTGCACTACATGACCCTCAGGTTTGTAGGCCTAGAAGGCAGAGCTCCTGTCATGAAGAGCTCTCGGAGCCCAGGAAAGACTGTTGAGGCCAGGTGCGGTGGCTCACGCCTGTAATCCCAGCATTTTAGGGGGCTGAAGTGGGTGGATTGCATGAAGCCAGTAGTTTGACACCAGCCTGGCTAACATGTTGAAAGCCCGTCTCTACTAAAAATACAAAAATTAGCCGAGTGTGGTGGCGGGTGCCTGTAATTCCAGCTTCTTGGGGGGCTGAGGCAGGAGAATCACTTAAACTCAGGAGGCTGAGGTTGCAGTGAGCCGGGATCATACCACTACACTCCAGCCTGGGTGACAGAGCAAGACTGCATCTCAAAAAAAAAAAAAAAAAAAAAAGACTCTGGAGAAACAATACACATGAGAAGAGGCTGGTCCATGTAGAGAAAGGACTGGCAAACTGTGACAACTCTTTTCCGTTGTTTTGTTTTCAGCCTTCTCTTTACAGTTCTTTTCACAGTTTGGAATTGATCACTTTTTCTCTTCATCAGAACTCCAGTGTTTTCGTAGACGGAAGTCTTTTTTGTTTTGTTTTGTTTTCTTGAGAAAGGGTCTCAGTCTGTCACCCAGGCTGGAGTGCAGCGGCACAATCACTGCTCACTGCAGCCTCGACCTCCTGGGCTCAAGAAATCCTTCCACCTCAGCCCCCCAAGTAGCTGGGACTACGGGTGTGCACCACCATGCCCAGTTAATTTTTATTTTAATTTATTATTATTATTTTGAGATGGAGTCTTGCTCTGTAGCCCAGGCTGGAGTACAGTGGCACCATCTCGGCTCACTGCAACCTCCACCTCCTGCGTTCAAGAGATTCTCTTGCCTCAGCCTTCTGAATAAGTGGGACTGCAGGTGCATGCCACCACACCTGGGTAATTTATTTTTCTGTAGAAAAGGAGTATCAGTGTGCTGTCCAGGCTGGTCTCAAACTCCTAACCTCAAGCGATCTGCTTGCCTTGACCTTCCAAACTATTGGGATTAGAGGCCATGACTGGCCTACATATAGCCCAAATGGATGAGAAGTTCCCAAGGCTCAGTCCCAGCCTCCACTGTCCAAGTCAGCCTCTCATCTCCTTCATTTCCCAGGACTCAGTTCTCATTTTCCTCCCCTGTTTTCTCCGGATTGTGGCTTTTGTTCTCTGCTTGCTGGATCAATATGGAGCACAGTAAAGCAGTGTCACAAAGCTGGAAGGGGTCTGGGATGAGTCCACCAGCTACAAGTTCTTGTAGAAAATGTACTCCAGGAATGGCCGGGTGCGGTAGCTGATGCCTGTAATCCCAGCACTTTGGGAGACCGAGGCGGGCGGATCACCTGAGGTCGGCCTGACCAACATGGAGAAACCTGTCTCTACTAAAAATACAAAATTAGCCGAGTGTGGTGGCGGGTGCCTGTAATCCCAGCTACTCGGGAGGCTGAGGCAGGTGAATCACTTGAACCTGTGAGGCGGAGGTTGCAGTGAGCCGAGATCATGCCATTGCACTACAGCCTGGACAACAAGAGCAAAACTCCGTCTCAAAAAAAAAAGAAAAAAGAAAATGTCCTCCAGGAATTGTCATTTCTGAAATTCAGCTGCTTCTAGAATTGAAGCAAGCAGCTCATCTTGGAAGAGAAATTTGTAGCCAACCCCAAAGCCAAAGCCTTTGAGGACTGAGACCTAGTATGCTAGGAGACCCTGATCCTGTAACCTCAGAAGAAGAATCTGGATCTGGCCAAATTGAGGTCAAATTCTGGTTAACTTCTCCATAGTCAGTAGGAGAAAAAAACCAACTTGATGATTGAGTCATATGTTTCGACAACTAAAGAGGACACTTATGCTGGGGTCAGTGGCTCATGCCTGTAATCCTAGCACTTTGGGAGGTCGATGTGGGCGAATCATTTGAGGTCAGGGGTTCAAGACCAGCCTGGCCAACATGGTGAAACCCTATCTGTACAAAAAATTCAAAACAATTGGCTGGGCACGGTGGCTCATGCCTGTAATCCCAGCACTTTGGGAGGCCGAGGCAGGTGGATCACGAGGTCAGGAGTTCGAGACCAGCCTGGCTGATATAGTGAGACCCTGTCTCTACCAAAAATACAAAAATTAGCCGGGCATGGTGGTGCATGCCTGTAGTCTCAGCTACTCAGGAGGCTGAGACGGAAGAATCAGTTGAACCTGGGAGGTGGAGGTTGCAGTGAGTCGAGATCACACCATTGCACTCCAGCCTGGGTGACAGAGTGAGATGCCATTTCAAAAAAAAAAAAAAAATTCAAAAAATTAGTCTGGCTTAGTGGCGGGTACCTGTAATCCCAGATACTGGGAGGCTGAGCAGGAGAATTGCTTGAACCCGGGGGGTGAAGATTGCAGTGAGCCGAGATCATGCCACTGCACTCCAGCCTGGGTGACTGAGTGAGACTTCGTCTCAAAAAAAAAAGGAAAGAAAGAAAAAGAAAAAAAAAAGGACACTCAAAGATGACATTAAAGAGGATACTTAGATTCTAGACAAAATCAAGATACAGCAAATTGGGGTGGGACACACCTGTAATCCCAGCATTTGGGGAGGCTGAGGCAGGTGGATCACCTGAGGTCCAGAGTTTGAGACCAGCCTGGCCAACATGGCGAAACCCCGTCTCTACTAAAAATACAAAAATTAGCCAGGTATGGTGGTGGACACCTGTAGTCCCAGCTACTCAGGAGGCTGAGGCAGGAGAATCATTTGAGCCCGGGAGGCAGAGGTTGCAGTGAGCTGAGACTGCACCACTGCACTGGTGCCTGGGCCACACCAGTCACTGTGCCTGGGTGACAGAGCAAGACTCTGTCTCAAAATAAATAAATAAATAAAATTTTGTTTTACTGTGTTGCAGCTAATATGCATGCTATAAGACAATGGTTTCTTGAGTCTCATTCTCTCTGCATATGCCTAAAACTTTTTATTTTTATGATTCTAAGAGATTGCACCTTCTCATTTCCTAGATTCTGTCCCATAGGTTCTGATCTTTTCCTAGAGTAATCTGGATGGTTAAAAAAGTGGAAAAGGCTTTGGGTATTAGGTGCTGAACCCACTCAGCTCTGCTCAAACCCCTTCTTTAATGCCCAAGGTTGTCCAATCCTAGCCCTTCCCCCTACCCTCAGCTTTCTCCTCACCTACACAACAACCTTAGCATAGTCCTAAGGTATGTGTTCTTATCTTCTGTTATCTATGCCAAGGATGTTTGCTGGCTTTTGTTTTGTTTTGTTTTGTTTTGTTTTGTCTGTTGCTTAGGCTGGAGTGCAGTGGCACAATCACAGCTCACTGCAACCTCCATCTCCTGGGCTTAAGTGATCCTTCCACCTCAGCCTCCTGAGTAGCTGGGACTACAGGTATCCATCACCACACCTGGCTAATTTTTTTAATTTTTATTTTTGTAGAGACAGGGTCTCACTAGGTTGTCCAGGCTGGTCTTGAACTCCTGGACTCAAGCGATCTTCCTGTCTCAACCTCCCAAAGTGCAGGGATTATCGGCATGATCCACTGTGCCAGGCAAGGATTTTTTTTTTTTTAAGTTAAATTTCTGCCTGCCACCACAGCAGCTCCTTTTCCTGCCTCCTCTCTCTGTCTCTCTCTCTCTGTCTCTCTCTCTCTCTCTTTGTGCTTTAAGATGATAGTCCCTTCTTTTTTTCCAAATAACCACAACGGGAATGACTGGCCACTCTTGTAAGCTGCAACTGATGTTTTCAGACTCCCAAAGTGACTTCTAGACATAAGTCCATATATATCAGAATATCATGCAGGGAATGCTCAAATAGGAAGAGATTGCTGCACTGTGTTTTGCATATCCAAAGCCCACATAGGTACTCAGTTTAAAAATCTTAATAGAATTGAATCCTGCTCTTATCATAGGAAGGGAACACAATCTGGTAGAAACAGAAAATGAAAAGGTCAAGAACTGGCCAGGCATGGTGGCTCTCGCCTGTAATCCCAGCACTTTGGGAGGCCGAGGTGGGAGGATCATGAGGTTAGGAGTTCGAGACCAGTCTGATCAATATGGTGAAACCCTGTCTCTACTAAAAATACAAAAAGTAGCTGGGCGTGGTGGTGTGCACTTGTAGTCCCAGCTATTCTGGAGGCTGAGGCAGGCGAATCGCTTGAACCTGGGAGGCAGAGGTTGCAGTGAGCCAAGATCGTGCCACTGCACACCAGCCTGGGCAACAGAGCAAGACTCTGTCTCTCCAAAAAAAAAAAAAAAAAGTCGAGAACTGGAAAGGAACTAAGTGCATGAAAAGAACTTTTATGTTCCTTCATGTTTTTATTTAAAGAAACTGAATCAAGTACCAAACATGGAATAAAGGCAAACATTCACTTTTGGGGTGATTGTTCCCTTCTTGGCAATCCCTGTTTTATTGAGGGTATCACTACTTATTCATTCCAAGGATTTTTTTGTTTTCCACAGGAGGTGGGCGTTTCTTTGTCTTCTTAGAGTCAGGATTCCAGATCTGCTGATGTGTGGGACTTTTCTTGGCCATTACAATTTTATCTACAGTCACGAGCTGCAGCACCACCTCAGCCACTGCTCGAAATCCTTGGGCTTTGACTATTAGGGTGTCCCACACCCCTTCCTGGGCCACATTTATTATCCCTTCAGCTCCCACACCCATTAGGAGGTTCCCACCTTGGTGCACTCCACTCATTTCCGCCACCACGTCTGAAACAGCTAAGCCTGCATTCTCTGCCAAGGTTTTAGGAAGATACTTCAGGGCCCGGGCAAATGCAAGGAATGCAAGCCCACTGGGCCCTTCCAATCTGCTTCCTTTATCAGAGAGCATTTTTGCCAAAGCCATTTCTGTGGCCCCAGCTCCTGGAATCAGTCTGGGATCTTGACATAGCTGGAAATAGGCATCAATGCCGTGGTAGATGGCCTGCTGTGCACTCCGCAGCCCCTGGGTGGTGGCTCCCCTGAGGACCACGGTGAGGGCAGGTGTGCCTGTACATTCCCATTCAAATACCACAACCAAACCATCTCCCAGCTCCTGCCTGTAAACCCTCTGGCACCTGCCTGGCCTCTGGGGAGGGAGCAGACGAGGCAGCAGAGGTGTGTCCAACACCTCACTCAGGTAAATGATCTCCATCCGAGACCTAGCTTGGATCACCACGATGCCATACCTGTCTGCCAGCATGAGGGTCTCCTCATCGACCTCCCCCAACACCACTGCCACATTAATTCCCGTGGCTGCCAGCTGGCCTACTTGCTTTTCCAGTAATTGGTCGCTTCCTTTACTAAACTGAGCTAGATCAGCAGGACTAGAAAGCCGGGCCGTTGCTGGTGCATTTGGATGGGCAGGACCAAAGGGGCAAGCAAAGAGAGCCACCCTGGCACCATTTAACACTGCGGCCATTTGCCCACAGAGCTTCCCAGACACGGCTAACCCCGGGAGGAGGCATGAATCCTCCAGTGTCCCCCCGTGCAGTGCACACACCCCAACACGCTCAGGCTTGAAGCTGCCGTCTAGCTCCTTGATAGCCCAGCAGGCATGGGCCACCAGCTTGGTCAGGTGGTCCGTGGAGGACAGGGTGTGGGTATTCATCACAGAATGGAGAGCCCAGGACGGATCTTCCAAAGGCCCCAGAGATTGGATGGCCAGGGAGGGCAGTGTGGCCAGGACCTCTGCTGTGGCTGTGGCGTAGGCCTCCCGGAGTTGCGGGCGAGGCAGGCCGGCCTTCAGCAGCTGCTCTGCCTGTTCCAGCAAGGCTTCTGTCAGCAGAACCACGAAGGCTGTGCCGTCCCCACTATTCTCTGCCTGGGTTTGGGCTGCTTCCCGGAGGAGCCATGCCGCTGGGTGCTCCAGCTCCAGGGCCCTGAGGATGGCAGCGGCACACCCCGTGCACACTGTTTCTCCTTTCATGGTCACCAGGAACTTCTGCCGGCCATGGGGGCCATAGCAAGGCCGGATGACATTGGCCAGGGTCTGGACTGCAGCCAAGCTGCTCAGCAGGTGGGGGTCCTCCTCTTCCGGACTCCTCGGGCTCTCCCTTGGGTGCAGTGCCAGCCTCTGGGGCAGCTCCAGGGCTGAAGAGACTGTGCTGTCCATGGCCCGCAGAGAGAAGAGAGGCCGCCGTGAGTTGCAGAGATGCTCTAGAAAGACACCGATCGTTGAAAGTACTCAGGAGGTCAGTGGAAGCAAGGAGCCAAATGCCCATTGATTGGTATCTGAAGACGTCAGCACGGACCGGCGCTCCACTGTGGGTCCAAGGATGAGCTCCAAAGAGCCCAGTCCTAAAGCCACCCCAGGGTTGATTCTGTAAAGGAACTGGGCTCTTGGGGCCTCTCAACCTTGGTGACTGAAATGGGATCTTTAACTGATGAAGTCACAAAGTGGAAAATGGAACCAGGGTAGAGAATGAGGTCACGGAAGGCTGGTTAGAACTGAGGAGGCCCTACCAGCAGGCAAAAGTCAGGCCTCGTCCAGGAATGGAGGTATATGCACCTCTGCACCAGGTCCGAGACTTGTTTAAACGTTAGAGACAGTGAGGAGGAGATCAAGTGAAAAACTACCCACTTCACCCTGTCTGGAGGCAGTGGCATGACCATGGTTCACTGCAGGCCCAACTCCCTGGTTCAAGCAGTTCTCCTGGTCAGCCTCCCAAGTACCTGGAACTACAGGCGCACACCACCACATCTAGCTAGTTTTTGTATTTTTTGTAGAGACAGGGTTTCTGTATGTTGTCCAGGCAGGTCTTGAACTCCTAGCCTCAAGAGAGCCTTCCACCTTGACCTCCCAAAGTGCTAGGACTACAGGTGTGAGCCACCACCACACCCACCCTATCTTTTTTTTTTTTTTTTTTTTGAGACAGAGTCACATTCTATTGCCCAGGCTGGAGTGCAGTGGTACGATCTCAGCTTACTGCAACCTCCGCCTCCCAGGTTCAAGCAATTCTCCTGCCTCAGCCTCCCAGTAGCTGGGATTACAGGCGCCAGCCACCACGCCTGGTTAATTTTTTGTATTTTTAGTAGAGATGGGGGGTTTCACCATGTTGGCCATGGTTGGCTAGGCTGGTCTCGAATTCCTGGCCTCAAGTGGTCTGCCCACCTCAGCCTCCAAAAGTGCTGGGATTACAGGTGTGAGCCACCGCACCTGACCTTTTTTTTTTTTTTTTTTTTGAGAAGGAACTGAGAGATGATGTCTGTGTTTTGTTTTGTTTTGGTGTTACTTTCACTTGCAGTACTATGTAATATTATCCTTGTTTTGCTATCTGTCTGCCTTTGCCTTTTTGGGTACCTTATCAGTTTGTGCTTGTGTATCAGGTTTCTTAGGGTATCTGTTGGTCTTTCAGGGTGCAGGTGTGGGAGGCTGCACAGCGTGCATACCTGTGCCACCACTCATCTCTACCTCCCTGGCAGAGGCAGGGCAAGGTAACTGGGGGAAAAGATGCTGACAGCTCACAGGCAAATAGAAGTGAACCCAGAGGGGTGAAAAGCGACCAGCCTCCCAGTGGTCAGGGAAGTAGAAGCCTAAATGGGGCCCTGAGGTTTAAATGCCAATCGCCTTCCCACCCTAAACTTCAATGCTTATAATTTAAGTCTCTTTTTTTTCATTCTCTCTCCTTTCCTCACTCCTCTCCTCTCCTCACTCCTCTCCTCTTTCCTCCTATAGAGCCTACTCGGGTAATGATGCTTCTGCTTTAGTTTAACACATATTTAGTCTGGGCGTGGTGGCTCATGCATGTAATCCCTGCACTTTGGGAGGCTGAGGTGGGAGGATTGCTTAAGCTCAGGAGGTTGAGGCTTCAGTGAGCCATGATTGCACCACTGCATTCCAGCCTGGGCAACAGAGTGAGACTTGTCTCAAAAAAAAAAAAAAAAAAGAAAAGGAAAGGTCATTTGGAATCCTAGTCCAGAGATAACCATTGTTTACAACTTGATGAACATTACTACTTTGCACATATTGTACGCATACATAATTATAGATTTACACCATTTTACATAAGATTATGATACATATATGCTATTCTGTAATCATTTCCTCCTCAACATTATTTTGGCTCAGAGAAATGTTTCTTTTTTTTTTTTTTGGACATGGAGTTTAGGAGTTTCGCTCTTGTCGCCCAGGCTGGAGTGCAATGGTGCGATATTAGCTCACTGCAGCCTTTGCCTCCTGGTTTCAAGCAATTCCCTTGCCTCAGCCTCCTGAGTAGCTGGGACTGAGTAGCCATGCGCCACCATGCCTGGCTAATTTTGTATTTTTAGTAGAGACGGGGTTTCTCCATGTTTAGTCAGCCTGGTCTCGAACTCCTGACCTCAGGTGATCCGCCCGCCTTGGCCTCCCAAAGTGCTGGGATTACAGGTGTGTGCCACCGTGCCCGATCTGTGAGCCACGTGCGCAGCCTGAGAAATGTTTCTAAGGAGATCTTATTTGGTCTGGGGACCATGAATGATTATTTTGACCACTTTTGATTCTGGAGACTCCATTTGGATCAGGCATGGTCCTCCAAATTCAGGCTTCTGAAAGCCTGTACCTCAGCCTAGGCTTGATGTTCCATGAAAGATGTGGTTAGGAGCGCAAAGATGACTTGCCTGTGTTGTTACACAAATGTAAAACGTAACAATCAACAAAAATGTAGCAAAGTATGCATGTATACATTTTCTCTAAAGATACAGTGTCTTTTTTTCAAAAATAAACACATTAGGCAGGTGTGATGGTGGGTGCCTGTTATCCCAGCTACTCAGGAGGCTGAGGCACGAGAATCTCTTGAACCTGGGAGGTGGAGGTTGCAATAAGCCGAGATTGTGCCACTGTACTCCAGCCTGGGCGATAGAGCGAGACTCAGTCTCAAAAATAAATAAAATAAAATAAAATAAAATAAAACAAACACTCCTGGCCAGTGGCCGTGGCTCAAGCCTATAATCCCAGCACTTTGGGAGGCCTGCGCCAGGTGGATGGCTTTGAGTTCAGGCAGTCAAGACCAGCTTGGGCAATATGACAAGACCCCTGTCTCTACTAAAAATACAAAAAAGTAGCCGGCCATGGTGGTGTGTGCCTGTAGTCAGCTACTTGGGAGGCTGAGGTGGGAGGATTGCTTGAGCCCTGAGGGTGGAAGTTGCAGTGAGCTGAGATTGTGCCATTGCACTTCAGCCTGGGTGACAGTGAGACCCTGTCTCAAAAAATAAAATCAAATAGATACACACTTCTATAAAGGATCCTCTTAGTTCTTTTTCTAACACCTAACCTATATTTTCATATTTATTTCAGTGACTCTACAACTGTTCATTGAGCTGCTGCTGAATAGGGGAAATAAGGCAGATAACGACTGCCATCTCCGCTGGGCTTAGGGACGATACAGACATTTATCTGGGCACTTTCATTATAGGCAATGAGAGCTGTGAGTGGGGAAAGCATGAGGTTGGCAGAAGCATTTAGGTGGACACAGCCATTCTCGCGGAGGGCAGAGGTTTAAAGCGAAAGCCGAAGAAAAAGTAGGAACTGGCCTCGTGGAAAGGGGAAGGGAGATGGGACAGCCTGGTGGTTTGTAGCCCACCAGAAGGAGTTCTGAAAACTGGTGGTCAGGTGAGAGGGAAAGCCGGGGAAGAGATGAGCACATTGGCCAGAGGGTAGCAGGGGCTCTCCAGGACCTAGTGAGCCAAGCCAAGGAATTTAGGCTTCAGCCTGCAGGGTGATGAATAGGGCTGTCTATTCCATTTCTTTCTTTTTCTTTCTTTCTCTTTTTGAGACAGCGTCTCACTCTGTCGCCCAGGCTGGAGTGCAGTGGCATGATCCTGGCTCACTGCAACCTCCACCTCCCTGGTTCAAGCAATTCTCCTGCCTCAGCCTCCAGAGTAGCCGGGATTATGGGCGCCTGCCACCATGCTTGGCTGATTTTGTATTTTTAGTAGAGGTGAGGTTTCACTATGTTCGTCAGGTTGTTCTTGAACTACTGACCTCAACTGATCTGCCTGCCTCAGCCTCCTAAAGTTCTGGGATTACAGGTATAAACCACCGTGCCTGGCCTGAAAATTTCTAGTTTATGATACTTGCCAGCAGAATGTGTTCTGTCACCCTCTTCTGAACAGACACGGTTGTCTGCTATGACTACTCTCACCCCTGCCCTTCCCCCTGAATCCCACAGATGAATTTCTTTTAAAATATGATCTTGTATACAATGGATGTAAATATTTAATCTTTCTATTTGTATGTTTTTCCATGTTTCTTTTATTTTCTTTCTTTTCTTTTCTTTTCTTTTTTTGAGATGGCGTCTCCCTCTGTTGCCCAGGCTGGAGCGCAGTGGTGCAATCTCAGCTCGCTGCACCCTCTGCCTCCTGGGTTCAAGGGATTCTCCTGCCTCAGCCTCCTGAGTAGCTGGTACTACAGGTGCCCACCACCACGCCCGGCTAGTTTTTGTATTTTTTTTTTTTTTTTTTGTATTTTTCGGTAGAGACGGGGTTTCACCATGTTAGCCAGGATGGTCTCAATCTCCTGACCTCGTGATCCACCCGTCTCGGCCTCCCAAAGTGCTGGGATTACAGGCTTGAGCCACCGCGCCCGGCCTAGTTTTTGTATTTTTAACAGAGACAGAGTTTCACCATATTGGCCAGGCTGGTCTCGAACTCCTGACCTTGTGATCCTCCCACCTCGGCCCAAATCCCAAAGTGCTGGGATTACAGGCATAAGCCACCGTGCCCGGCCTCTATGTTTATTTTCTAGTTGCCTACTTGTCCTTTTGTGTTTATCCTTGTTAACTACTACTGCCAGGCTTAAAGTATAGATCCCTAGAGGGCAAGATTTGTATCTATATAAAATGTACTGCAAAACATCTACTTAGTCCTCACATTCTTAAACACAAATTACTTTTGAAGATGATTGTTCTGTTTGTTTCCTTCCTGGTATTTCCTTGAACTTTTCCACCAAACAGGTACATGATATACATTACTGAAATAACTTATATAGCAATATGAATTTCTTTTTTTTTTTTGAGATGGAGTTTCGCTCTTGTTGTCCAGGCTAGAGTGCAATGGTTGATCTTGGCTCACTGCAACCTCCGCCTTCTGGGTTCAAGCGATTCTCCTGTCTCAGCCTCCAGAGTAGTGGGGATTATAGGCGCACGCCACCATGCCAGGCTAATTTTTTGTATTTTTAGTAGAGATGGGGGTTCGCCATGTTGGCCAGGCTGGTCTCGAACTCCTGACCTCAGGTGATCTGCCTGCCTTGGCCTCCCAAAGTGCTAGGACTACAGGCGTGCGCTACCCTGCCAGGCAAATTTGAGGTGGAGGTTGCAGTGAGCCAAGATTGCATCACTGCACTCCAGCATAGGCGACAGAGCGAGACTGTCTCCCACTTCAGCCTCCCAAGTAGCTGGGACTGCAAGCATGTGCCACCATGTGTAGTTAATTTTCTTTGGTATTTTTTTGTAGAGATGGGGGTCTCACTATGTTGCCCAGGCTGGTCTGGAACTCTGAGCTCAAGTGACACACCCACCTTGGCCTTCCAAAGTGCTAGGATTACAGGTGTTAGCCACGGTGCCCAGCCACAGTGCAACTTTAATAATAACAATATGAACACAAAAATTATAAGATCTAAAATTTAAGCTTTCAGTGGTCCTTCTTTTTTTTTTTTTTTTTTTTTGGAGACGGAGTCTCACTCTGTCACCCAAGCTGGAGTGTAGTGGCTGGATCTCAGCTCACTGCAAGCTCCGCCTCCCGGGTCTATGCCATTCTCCTGCCTCAGCCTCCCGAATAGCTGGGACTACAGGCACCCGCCACCTCGCCCGGCTAGTTTTTTGTATTTTTTAGTAGAGATGGGGTTTCACTGTGTTAGCCAGGATGGTCTCGATCTCCTGACCTCGTGATCCGCCTGTCTCGGCCTCCCAAAGTGCTGGGATTACAGGCTTGAGCCACCGCGCCAGGCCTCAGTGGTCCTTCTATAACTGTGAAAGTTTGGTTCCTAAAAAGCCTTGAGGAATTTATGGGAAAACAAAAGAGACAGACATCATTTACTAGTGAACCTGTGCACTCTAAATAAAGACAGTATCAGGCCGGGCGCGGTGGCTCAAGCCTGTAATCCCAGCACTTTGGGAGGCCGAGATGGGCGGATCACGAGGTCAGGAGATCGAGACCATCCTGGCTAACACGGTGAAACCCCGTCTCTACTAAGAAATACAAAAAATAGCCGGGCGAGGTGGCGGCGCCTGTAGTCCCAGCTACTCGGGAGGCTGAGGCTGGAGAATGGCGTGAACCCGGGAGGTGGAGCTTGCAGTGAGCTGAGATCCGGCCACTGCACTCCAGCCTGGGCTACAGAGCGAGACTCCGTCTCAAAAAAAAAAAAAAAAAAAAAAAAAAAATAAATAAATAAATAAAGACAGTATCAATGACATTTTATAGGCCTTCAATTACTAAGAATGAATATTGGACTATGATTTTTTATTCACTGTCACTTGTTTGCTAGATGCTTTGACAATCTTCCTTGCCTATTGTTTCCTGAGATGTTGGTTTTTCTGTGTCACAGATAACAATGTTCATTACCTCCCCATTAAAAACTGCATATATATATATATGATTAAATGATTACATGTGCTTTGAAATATTCAACTATTATAGACAGTAAAAGTCCCTTGTAATTCAACCCTTTGCAGATGATTGGTTAACAGGTTACTGCACATCTACCTAAATTTAAAATCCCATATTTAACATGTATACTTATCAGAAAGTACTCATTCTAATATTTTTCTATGGCATTTGGTACTATTTCCAGATGCTTCTGCCTTTTTGGTTTTATGATTTTG
The DNA here is from genome assembly GCF_008728515.1 of Papio anubis. Lineage (NCBI taxonomy): Eukaryota > Metazoa > Chordata > Mammalia > Primates > Cercopithecidae > Papio > Papio anubis. The sequence goes on from NC_044979.1 coordinate 6,832,344, forward strand.
AAGGACCTCAGCTCCCTGCCTCCTAGATTTTTGCCACTGTGGTCTCAGAGCTGTGTAATTTGGATGACTGAGATGGAAAAACCTCTGGAAAACCTTTATTTACGTTGAATAATTATTCCTTGAATCCCTCCTCAGCATCCTGGGTTATATTTGTTTGCTCTGCTCATGATACCTTCATGCCAAGGAGACTGCTATCAATTCTCTTAAAACAGATCCCAACTCCCTGCTCATAGTGGCCAAAGGAATGGAGATTTAAGGCTGAGTTTACTTACCTGCATCATCTTCATCTTTCCAGGAAGCATCGCTGCACAAACCTCTGTTTCTACACTTCCATTCAATCAGCTCACTTTTCTGCTCTTGGTACCCTTCGTTTCTTGTGAACTCTCCAGCAGGAGTGACTTGCAATTTGTATACACTGACATTTAAGTTCTTGGAAGTGCTGGAGAAGTGTATCAAAGTAAATTATCCTGATGTATAATTTTGTGCATATAAAACTCACAGTGGAAGTGCCTGTTCTAATTTCAGTACGGAACACAGATAAACATTTGGATTAATAATCCAGTTTTGAAAGGGTACTTTAAGTACAACATGCTGAAAAAATGAAAAAAAGAAAGGGTGCTTTCAAATTTGTACCTAGTAAACTTTCACTAGATCACATTGTATGTTTATCACGAGTCATGTATGTGTTGTATTTCTATGTGTAATCGTCAGGCACTTTTAATTTCTAGTTTGCATTTACCATGCCAGCCTCCTCCTCAACCCCAAATTTCCTTTGGTTATAAATTTAGTAAATTTGAAAGAGCCAGCAGGGATTAAACCCTGAAGGAATTCAAATGACTCTCTGACTTTATTCCTCATTTCAGTCATTTCAAAAAATTATGCTTTCATTTAGGATAGGCTCTGGGAATCAAAGTGTGTATATTTTGCCCAAGTGGAAGACACAGTTTAAAGTTAACATCCTAGCTACTAGAAGGGAAAGCGAACAACATCGCTGGAAAAGGAGCCTATCGTTTTTACCTTACACTAAAACTACATTGCGAAGATCAAAAGAAATCAGGATGAGAGTGTGCCTCTGAATGCCAGGCCCAAAGTAGATGCTTATTAAATGAGTCAATCCTTCACAAATGGTTGATAGGTCTTACTATTTCTCCCCTATTCAAATCTAGAATTTGTTCACTCCCATATACTAATCGATAGTGAAGGGAAAGCACAAAATAGATCATCGTCCAAGCATCAGGTATTAGCCTGAGAAATCCAGAATCCCGTATTTGTAACTGTCCTCCTTGAGAAAGTGCATTTTTCAGGCGGATTCTAGCCCCATTTTTCTTTTTACCATTTTTACGTATTATAAGAGATGGCTTAGAAATACTTCGAAATTTGCCTCTTCGTCACAACACACTGAACGTTAAAATCAAGTGGTTGGGTTTTTATTGGCTTATTTTGTCTTTAACCGTTTTATTTCTCGAGCTGTCATCGTTTTTTTCGTATTACATCCTTATGAACCTTTTCTGGATTAAAAAAATGACGTTATAATAACGAAACTCTAACTGGCGTTGGATTAGGACGAAGTTGACTCCATTCCTTTTCCTCCCCGTAGTGTGGGCGCTACGAGGAAAGACCTCGGCGAGAACCAGCGAAGCCCGGGCTGCCCTTGCCGTGCGGGCGCACACTTGCTCCCCGCGCCGGGCTGCCCCGGGCGGCCGCGGCAGCCTCGGCGTGTGTCCGCGGCTCCCTCCCGCCCTCGCCCGCAGTCCCCCGATCCCGATCCCGGATCTCTGGGTCCACAGCTTGGCTCCCTCCCGAGCCGGAGCCGGAGCCGGAGCCGGAGTCGCGGCTGGGCCCGGCCGCCGCGTCACAGGGGGAGGGAACCCGGGGAGGGCGGTGAGGTCAGCGGCGGAGGCGTCCGGCGGGCGAGTGGCGCATGCGCGGAGCGAGGCCCGTGAGGCAGCGGCGGTGAGCGGGGGCGGGCGAGGCCGAGAGTGGGGGAGGGCGGGGCACGTCGAGGCGGCGGTGTGTGGGCGCGACGGCCGCGGCTGGAGAGGTCTGTGGTGCGGTCGCCCCGGGGAAGCCCCTGGCGGGCCTCGCGCGACGGGCCACGCAGTCGCGCGGCGTGTGTGTGGGGTCCATGCACACCCGCAAACTTCCTCCTCCCCTGCCCGGGAGAGAGCGAGCGAGCGTGTGTGAGAGAGCGAGTGTGAGGAGCGAGCCGCGGCCCGGCGCCCAGCGCCGCCACTGGCAGCTGTCAGGCCCCGCCGCCGCCGCCCGGGCCTGACGGGCCTGGACGCGCGGGGCACGGCCGGGGCGCACCCCGCCGCCCCCGCCGGGCCCCGCGGCCCGCCCTCCTCCCCGCGCCGGGCCCCCTTTCTCCTCCCGCCGCGGGCGGCCCGGGGAGGGGCCGCGGGAGACCGGGGCCGGCGCCTCACGCCGCCCGCCCGCCCGGTTGCCCCGCCCGCCCGCACCCGCCGGCCCCGCCTGCCCCGCACTGCCTGCCCCTCCTGCTGCCTTCGCTGGCCCCTGGCAAGCAAGCGGAGGTGGCAGCCCGCGCCGATGTGTGTGTGTGAGTGCGTGTCCTGCTCGCTCCATGTTGCCGCCTCTCCCGGTACCTGCTGCTGCTCCCGGGGCTGCGGGAAATGCGAGAGGCTGAGCCGGGGAGGAGGAACCCGAGCAGCAGCGGCGGCGGCGGCGGCCGCGGCGGCGGGAGGAGCCCCCCAGGAGGAGGACCGGGATCCATGTGTCTTCCTGGTGACTAGGATGTCGTCGGAGGAGGACAAGAGCGTGGAGCAGCCGCAGCCGCCGCCACCACCCCCCGAGGAGCCTGGAGCCCCGGCCCCGAGCCCCGCAGCCGCAGACAAAAGACCTCGGGGCCGGCCTCGCAAAGATGGCGCTTCCCCTTTCCAGAGAGCCAGGAAAGAAGTGCTGAGTGCGAGGAGCCAGGCCGGAGCCATGGCGGCGCCGGGCCGGGAGCTGTCACCGGGCGCCCGCCCCGCGGCCTCCGCGCCCCGAGTGCCCCCCTGGCGGGCGGAAGTGGGCGGGCCTGGCGGGCGGCGTGGCGGCTCCCGGCCCCGGCCTCGCGCTCCTCAGCCGCCCGCGCCCGGCCTCCCTGCTCCATATGCCGCCCGCCCGATAGCTCCCGCCGGCGCCGGCTCCGCACACTTTACTCTTTCAGCCGGCCTTTCGCTGGGTCTTCCGCCATGAGTCTTCTTTTGGAGAAATTTCTCGTAGCCGCGTCTTGGCCTAGCTGGATCATTGAGAAAACAAACCCGGAGCGCGCCCAGGTAGTCCCGGACGGACTCCGGGCGAACCGCCGAGCCGTCGGCGCTCGGGAAACTCTCGGAGCTGTCAAAACGCCCGGACCGGGTGGTCTCGGGGCGCGGGCTGGGGGCGAGAAGAAAGCGGCCGGGCGAGTGCAGCTTTTGTTTGTCAGCGACTTGCTCCTGGAACTTTTCCTGGTCCCAAACCTGTGTTTTCTTCTTTTGATGATATATTAGGAAGCCATTTGACTTCTTCCTTCCCCCTCCCCCAACACCCAGAACCGCACGCCCGGGCTCCGAAAGCACAACTTCTGTGGGATCCCATAGCTTCGGGGAACGGCCTGCCCAAGTTTTGGAGACGTAGCCAGTGTCCCCTCGTAAGGCAGAATACCAGGAGCGCTTATTCGGAGACAGTGCAGATGTAAATGTGGCTTCTCTCGTAAGTCTTAGCTGTAAGGGGCTTGGGAATAGGTTCGCCTGCCTTTGAGCATACAGTAGGGCTCGACACCAGCTTATTAGAGGACCAGAAATGTCTTACAGAAGGGTATTTGACGGTTTTGCCTGTAAATTAAGAAACCCGTTTTAGTGCCAGCGAACTGCTTGGCTTCTGTGGCTCTTGTGTGTGCCGTGGAAGAACTGTGACTGTCTCTCGAAGTTGTAGAATGGCGTGTGTGCTTACTCATTTCATGATACGATATTTTCATTGAACTGTCGGGACTGGAAGGGTGCGCTGAGACGTGAAGGAAGCCAGCACGTTCATGGATAGGCTGTTTCTTTGGTTCGGGTGCATTCATTTAGTAATAATATTGTTGTTTGGTGATTTGTAGTAAAAATAGTAGCGTGAACCTGAGGCGTAGCAGAGGTGGGTTGTGGGAACCCATTAAGCTCTTGACTTGAATGTGCTCTTTTCTTGCCCGGGTGTCCTTTTACTATAAAATGATTCAGGGCCTTCAACTTGCCTCCATATTTTATTGCTAGCTCTTACCTAGCTATGATAATCCTGAGGGAAGTGAGTACAGGATGTGTATATATTATTACGGTAGCTTCTTCGGGATACAGAGTTAGGGCTTATTTACCATGCCACTTGCGTTGTAATATAATGGCAAGTATAAAATACCCTTACTCTATATTAACTGAAATTTGGAGAAGGAAGTGGAGGTTTAAGTAATTTTTAGACGTCTAAGCCACTTTTGCATCCTTTAAAGCAACTCAGGACAAGCCATATTGGGGTTTTACCTTGATTGCCTCCCATTTCACTATTTGAAAAGCATTTCTTCATCTCTTACTGAACATTAATTTGCGATTATTGTTTTAAATTTGCATTTTAATTCTTACCCTAGGAAGAGTAGATTATGTTGTCACACCCCACACCCCATACTCATGCACACGCGCACACTCACACGCACGCGCACACTCGCACACACACCCTACTTTTGAAATGAGCTCATTTGTATTAGTGCAGCTCCTGGGTGCACTGGACGATGAGGATATTACCACTTTATTATTTTAATTCTTAATCTCATATTATGAAGAAATAGGTAGCCTTTGGAGAAAATAAAAAATTTCTGCTGAATGACAGTGTAACCTAACACTATGAAACAGCAACACTTTTGGAAATATGTAGAACAAATGTAAGTCTTTAGAGAGCTTCTTTTTTAGATTTGAAAACGAGTACTGCATTCTTTGTAGGAAAGTAAAGTCTACTGGTAAATTTGACAGGTCTAAACTTTTTAGAGCTTTTTTTTTTTGAAATTGTGTCTTTTGAAGGGAATGGAATCTCCAGTTGTATTTAGAAACGTAAATGGAAACTAACAAGTGAGTTGGAAAGCAAAGAGAAGGTTTTTCAATTGTCTATCTCTATACTGTCTAAGAATCCATGCAGAAAAGACCCTGTAGTTGAGTAGTAAAGACTCTGAAAGTGAAACTTATGTGTAACCAGTGTAAATTAGGTTTGTAATGAGTGAAATTATGTGAAATTGCAAATAATTCACCTGAGAAATGAAAATTAATCTTCTTTGCTAAATACCATAGAGGTATTTTAAGTTGTTAACGTTACTTAGATGTTCATTAACTTAGTGAGTTACATTAAGTAGAGAAGATGTCCTTCCCACCCCCCCCACCCCCGCCATGAAGTCTTGCTCTGTAGCCCAGGCTGTAGTGCAGTGTTATGATCTAGGCTCACCACAACCTCCACCTCCTGGATTCAAGTGATTCTCCTGCCTCAGCCTCCAGAGTAGCTGGGAGTACAGGCAAGCACCATTGCACCCGGCTAATTTTTTGTATTTTTAGTAGAGACAGGGTTTCATCATGTTGGCCAGGCTGGTCTTGAACCCCCAACCTCAGGTAATCCACCCGGCTTGGCCTCCCAAAGTGCCAGGATTACAGGCGTGAGCCACCGCACCCGGCTGAGAAGATGCCTTTTGACACTAAAGTGGATTTGTGTATTTATCTTTGGCTTAAAAAAACATGTACCACCAATTACACTTTCCTCAAGTTTAAAATTTTAATAATTAGGTAAATAAATAAAGCATTTTCTTGTGTTACAGTGTTAGCTAGATTGTTTTTGTGTGTTTTATCGTGAATTAAAAGCATAGCTGTGTAGTTACTGCTTTTACATTAACTATAAATACTTTAAAATTTTGTTTACTACCTAAAATCAAGAAATTTGAACTGAAGCTATTAATCTTAGAGTTGGAAAGGTAAGTACATAGAGATTTTCTGTTGTACAAATGTCAGATGGCACAGTGAAATTTACATTCATTTGAAAGTTCCCCTTAACTGTAAAGAATATCAAATTATTTGATAATTTGGAGTAGTTCATAATTTTTATCAGAGGCATAGGTCTTAACCATTAGCAAGCCTCTGTCAGAATATGCACGTATTAAAGATCTGATTATTTTTGTGTTAATGTTAAAAAATTTTTCTGAATATTTTATTTTTTCCATCTTTACACCGTAAATTCACATTACCAAGTTGGGAAGCCAAAGAAACAGTCTGCTGTACTATGTTTCTTACCAGTTCATGAAAATTGATGTTAGAAATGGTGTGGGTGTGGGGGATAGGGGTGGGTGTACAGAAGCAGCAGGTGGTAGGGATAGGATTTCTGAAGCACTATCCTTGGCCCTTTTTGAGTAAACTCTTTATACCCTGAACCACTTTCTTTTCAGAGGGCAATTGCTATTCTTAGAGAGCCACCTTAAGCGTTATTATTGTAGAAAAATTAGGCACAACCAGTGATTGCCATTACAAGGACCAGCAAAAATGGCTAGGTTGCTACTCCGTATTTGTAATGCCCTTCCCCCAACAAAATTTCTCATTTTCATAGCTGTGAATTTGAAATAAGTGATAGAAAACTGTACTGCATTACAATATATATCGTTTAATAAAACAAGTTTATAGTTGAGAGAGAACACTATTCATGCTTTTTGAGATAATGCAAATTTGTAATTTTTATGACAGCAATTTTTTTTTTTTTTTTTGAGACGGAGTCTCGCTCTGTCCCCAGGCTGGAGTGCAGTGGCCAGATCTCAGCTGACTGCAAGCTCCGCCTCCCAGGTTTAGGCCATTCTCCTGCCTCAGCCTCCTGAGTAGCTGGGACTACAGGCACCCGCCACCTCGCCCGGCTAATTTTTGTATTTTTTAGTAGAGACGGGGTTTCACCGTGTTAGCCAGGATGGTCTCGATCTCCTGACCTAGAGATCCGCCCGTCTCGGCCTCCCAAAGTGCTGGGATTACAGGCTTGAGCCACCGCGCCCGGCCTATGACAATTCTTAATAATTTATTGTCCAAGAGATTTGGTAAAATTTTTGATACCTATTGGTCTTTGGGACTCAGTAGGCACTGAAATGTTTTAATTCAGTTGAAAAGCTGGTTCAGGATTGCTACCCTCTCTTACCTGTTAGGAGGTTGTTCTTTAACCTGACCTGAAATGCCCATGAATAAGAACCTGGTTTTTTTTTTTTTTTTTTTTTTTTTTTGACGAGTCTCGCTCTGTCGCCCAGGCTGGAGTGCAGTGGTGTGATCTCGGCTCACTGCAGCTTCCGCCTCCCAGGTTCAAGTGATTCTCCTGTCTCAGCCTCCTGAGTAGCTGGAGTAGCTGGGACTACAGGTGCATACCACTATGCCTGGCTGATTTTTGTATTTTTAGTAGAGACGGGGTTTCACCGTGTTAGCCAGGATGGTCTAAATCTATTGACCTTGTGCCTTGTGATCTGCCTGCCTCGGCCTCCCAAAGTGCTGGGATTACGGGCGCACTGCACCTGGCCCAGGGAATTTCTAATATTTGAGAAGATGTTGTTTTTAATCTATTATACAAATTCATATAAAACGTACTGGTTACTACTATGTAAACTTGATAAACATGAATTTCCATGGAAATTTAAAAGTATCACAATTTGTTTTCCCGTTCTGAAACTTGCGATTTATTACATTTTCCTATTATTTCAGTTAATTCCATAATGCCAGATTTGTTGTCAATTTCCCGAGTGACAATCCACACTGCTTCCTCTCATTCATCTGTTCCGCAAAACTGCAAAATTTCCCAGACCACAGTCAGGTTTCTCTGGGTAGATAGTGGTTGTTCAACTTTGTAAGCTTAAGTCAGTTTAAATTCATGACGGAGGGGCTTTGTGAAACTTCATTGACCTTCCAAGGTGAAAATTGGTCAGTTTTCAGTTATAAAGGACATTAAGGATGGGTCTGGTGGCTGATACATGTAATCCCAGCACTTTGGGGATACTGAGTCAGGAGGCTCACTTGATCCTTATTTAAAAGGAGTTTGAGACCAGCCTGGGCAACAAAGTGAGGCTTTGTCTCTACAAAAAATCAGCTGGGTGTGGTGGTAGGTACCTGTAGTCCCAACTACTATGGAGACTGAGCTGAGAGAGGATTGTGTGAGGCTTGGATGTTGAGGCTGCAGTGAACCGAGATCGCGCCACTACGTTCTAGTCAGGTGACAGAGCAAGACTCTCTAAATAAATAAATAGGAATGTTAGATGGTCTCTCTGCGCTCTTGCCTGGTGCGGACGTGTTAAGATACCCTCGCTAGGTTGTGATTTAGTTTTTTAATCTGTGAGATGTTTGGGCCAAACAATTTTTAGCTGCCATGGAATAAACTTGCCAGTCAGTGTGTGAGTTTGTGTTTGCCTTTACTTTTTTTATTTGTATATTGTTCTGGTCCATTTTTATCTTTTAATTTCAGAAAGCTGATTAATCTCTTCCTTTTCTCTTTAAATATTTTCTTTATCATGTTTGTGTTACAGTGGTTATTTTGAGAACTTTTTGGCAGGATAAGTTGGAAAAGTTATGAAGTGGAATAGAGGTTTTTTTTTTTTTTTTTTTTTTTTTTGAGACGGAGTCTCACTCTCTTGCCCAGGCTGGAGTGTGGTGATGTGATCCTGGCACACTGCAGCCGCCACTCTCCAGGTTCAAGCGATTCTTCTGGCTCAGCCTGCTAAAAAGCTGGGATTACAGTTGCATGCCACTACACCCAGCTAATTTTTGTGTTTATAATATAGAGATGGGGGTTTCACCATGTTGGCCAGGCTGGTCTCGAACTCCTGACCTCAGGTAATCTGCTCGCCTCGGCCTCCCAAAGTGCTGGGATTACAGACATGAGCCACCACACCTGGCTGAGATGATTTCTTTTTTTATTATGGCTATTGCCTATAGATGTAAGCTGGTGGTTATCTGTAAAAATGTAATAGGAAGGCCGGGCGTGACCGGCCGGGCGCGGTGGCTCAAGCCTGTAATCCCAGCACTTTGGGAGGCCGAGACGGGCGAATCACGAGGTCAGGAGATCGAGACCATCCTGGCTAACACGGTGAAACCCCGTCTCTACTAAAAAAATACAAAAATCTAGCCGGGCGCGGTGGCGGGCGCTTGTAGTCCCAGCTACTCGGGAGGCTGAGGCAGGAGAATGGCGTAAACCCGGGAGGCGGAGCTTGCAGTGAGCTGACACCCGACAGCACCCCACCCTCGGGGCCAGAGCGAGACTCCACCTCCAAAAAAAAAAAAAAAAAAACAGAAAGGCCGGGCGTGGTAGCTCACACCTGTAATCCTAGCACTTTGGGAGGCTGAGGCCAGTGGATCACAAGGTCAGGAGTTCGAGACCAGCCTGGCCAATATGGCGAAACCTTGTCTCTACTAAAAATACAAAAATTAGCCGTGTGTGGTGTGGGCACCTATAGTCCCAGTGACTTGGGAGGCTGAGGCAGGAGAATCGCTTGAACCCGGGAGGCGTAGGTTTCAGTGAGCTGAGATTGCGCTATTGCACACCAGCCTGGGTGACAGAGTGAGACCCTGTCTCAAAAAGAAAAAAGAAAAAGTAATAGACCAATCTTGAATTTATAACTGGAAGTGTGGATCTCTTTATTTGCAGAATTTGAGGGACTTAAGAGCACAAGTTAAGAGAAACAGAATGACACAGCTCTTTTTGCACTTTGTAATATTCTAGAAAAAGCCTCATGTAAAAGGTAGGAAAATTGTTTCACTTTGTTTCTGCTGTTAATTTTGTGATGGCAGTAACTACATATGATCCACAAATGTAAAAATTGTTTAGCAAGTCTTACGTTTTCTATACTTTTCTGTAACTTTTTAGGTCTTTCATTTGGTACATGTTATTTAAAGAGCTACAAAGTGCAAAGTATGTCCTGGGATGAACAGTCAACCCTGGAAGATTCATTGTGGCCTGGAGGGGTGCTCAAAGATTTGGAGGAAGTAGTATTTGAATTAGACCTTGAAGGATTGGTGGGATTTAGCTAAGTAGAATGACAAGAGAATAAGTGTGTGAGGGAGCAATGTGAATGAAATTATTGAGGGAAGGAGGTGTAAAAGGTGGGGTGGCGTGTGACTGTCTGACTAGAACAGAGGCTGCGTGTAGTGGTGAGGCCAAGCTGTGATAGTTCTTGAATGCCAGACTCATGAGTTAGGGCTTTATCTGGTAGGCCAGGAGTTATAAACTGCTTACAGGGAGCAGCTAAGCAATTTAAATGAATAGTAGGCTGCTTCTAAGAATCTGAATGACAACTGACACTTTAGACCTTGGGTTGGGGAGAAAATGGGAAATAAAAACAGCCTTGGGGAAGTCTAGGAGTTCTTATGCTCTGCTTAAGGTGAAACTGATACAGAATTCTGGCTGATGGTTGCTATTTGAGATGCTGTTTCTAGATTTTTCAAGAGGGTGGATGGAAACTTGGATTTTTATGATTTTTTTTTTCTTTTTTGAGATGGAGTTTTACTCTTGTTGCCCAGGTTAGAGGGCAATGGTGCGATCTCGGCTCACTGCAACCTCTTCCTCCTGGGTACGAGCAATTCTCCTTCCTCAGCCTCCCGAGTAGCTGGGATTACAGGCGCCCACCACCATGCCCGGCTAGTTTTTTTTTTTTTTGTAGTTTTAGTAGAGACGAGGTTTCACCATGTTGGCCAGGCTGGTCTCGAACTCCTGACCTCAGGTGATCCACCCGCCTTGGCCTCCCGAAGTGCTGGGATTACAGGCGTGAGCCACTGTGCCCAGCCCTTTTTATGATTTTTAAACTTGGATTTTAGATGTTTTTCATGAATTAGAATCTAAAACAGTATTTGTGACTACACCTTTTAGACTAGGTTTAATCCATGGACCACCAGGGGGCTACAGGTCTCAATCTCTGCTTTATGCCCGATTATTTTATTTTTTAAATGAAAGTTTTCAAAGTAGGTATTTACAGTATTCTTGAGGATAGGAACCTTACTAAATTTCTTTGTATTCTGTTTAGCATTTTATGCATTTGAATGTAGGCACTCAAGTACTTGGCGATTTAATGATGACTATTATTAAAAAAAACACTCTGGTAATAATATGGAGGCAGGAGTTACCTGGAGGCAGAGATAATAGGCTGTTACAATAGTAGTATGAGTGATCAAGCCAAAGCGTAGAATGTTGGTAGTGTGAATGGGGAGGAAGATCCCAGTCCCTGCAAAGGAGGAATTCGGAAGTTTCTGGCATAGATGTTGTAGCAGGCATCCAGATCGATTGGATGCCTGTTAAGCATTTGTGGAAGTAGGACTGGAGTTGAGTAATCGATTAGGGTAAGTATTTAAAGATGTTACTTAACATGTAGTCACTGAGAATATGGGGTATGGGAAATAGTAAAGGATTAGGATGCTTTGTTGCCCTTAGGAGATGGGGGACCAGTTATACCCAGAAAAACAAGAAAGGAAATCAGAATATATTCTCATTACAAGTGGACAACATACACATACAGAGATGCTCATGGCAGCAGTATTAGTAGTAGAGAAAAGTTGACAACAAGAAAATACCCATTAATGGACTACCATGCAGTTTTAAATCAAGACAGAGAGATAGATCTGTGGACCCTGAAGTGGGAGAATGTCTATGATATATTGTTGAATTAGAGAAGAACCTTTCCAAAAGTTTAAAGCAGTAAGTTTAGTAGTAACTTTATTTTGTGAAAAGCACGTAAACCCGAACTGTGCATGTATTTTGTGCATATAAAAATATTGGGAAGGATACATAATATTAATACTCTGGGGGCCTGGCGCGGTGGCTCACGCCTGTAAGCCCAGCACTTTGGGAGGTCAAGGAGGGTGAGTCACGAGGTCAGGAGTTCAAGACCAGCCGGGCCAAGATGGTGAAACCCAATGTCTACTAAAACTACAAAAATTAGCCGGTCATGGTGGCAGGTGCCTGTAATCCCAGCCACTCGGGAGGCGGAGGCAGGAGAATTGCTTGAACCTGGGCGGCAGCGTTTGCAGTGAGCTGAAATTGTGCCGTTGCACTCCAGCCTGGGCGACAGAGTGAGACTCTGTCTCAAAAAAAAAAAAAAAAACTCTGGGGAGTATATTCTTTCAATATACATCTGTGCATTAAAAAAAAAAAAAGCCTCGGGAGGCTGAGGTAGGAGAATGGTGTAAGCCCGGGAGGTGGAGCTTGCAGTGAGCTGAGATCCGGCCACTGCACTCCAGCCTGGGCGAAAGAGCGAGACTCTGTCTCAAAAAATAATTAATTAAATAAAATAAAATAAAAATAAAAAAAACTAATAGTTCAAAAAAAGTAAATCGTTTGACAAATGAGAAAACCAAATTCTGTGGACATCACTGATTATAGAGCTAAGACCTTCTGGATTCAAGTCTAGGTTGTACTACATATTAGCTGTTTGACCTTGGGCAAGTTATTTAAATTTTTTGTGCCATGGTTGCCTCACCTGTAGAGAGGACATAATAATACACCTAATTTAGCATTGTTGTGAATTTATATATGTGTAGAATTTAGAACAGTTTCTGGCATAGACTAAGTCCCATTAAGAGGTGCTATTGTAAGGATTTAACTACTGTTGTTACTATCATTGCCAGTAATCATCAATCATCAACCAGTTGCCTATTATCAACTATTTAGAGACAGAAGTGATTAGAAACCAAATTCACTCTAAAAGTGCCATGATATAAGGCTGGGTATGTTGGCTCACACCTGTAATGCCAGTGCTTTGGGAAGCAAAGGTGGGAGGATTGCTTAAGTCTAGGAGTTTGAGACCAGCCTGGGCAACGTAGTGAGACCCCCCCATCTCTACAAAAAATTAAAAATAGCTGGATGCGGTGGTATGTACTTGTAGTTCCAGTTACTTGGGAGGCTGAGATGGGAGGATTGCTTGAGCCCAGGAGTTGGAGGCTACAGTGAGCCGTGATCATGCCACTGCACTCCAGACTGGGTGACAGAGCAAGACCCTATCTCCAAAAAAAAAAAAAAAAAAAAAAAACTATGACGTAAAATAACGCAGTTGTTATTGGAGGCGGGGATAGTGGGGTGGCAAAGATTTTCTTTGTGTGCAGATGTCCCCAATAAAGAGAAAAAGAAGAAACATTTTTAAAAAGCTAGGTCAACAGAAATCTCTATGCAGTGTTTTTCATTATGAGCAATACACGAAAAACAACCAAAGCAATTCCCTAGGAGTTGTATATGTAGTAATATTATTCCAATTTTTTTGTTTTTGTTTTTTGAGACAGAGTCTCGCTCTGTTGTCCAGGCTGGAGTGCAGTGGCATGATCTCAGCTCACTGCAAGCTCCGCCTCCCAGGTTCACGCCATTTTCCTGCCTTAGCCTCCCAAGTGGCTGGGACTACAGGCGCCTGCCACCACGCCCGGCTAATTTTTTGTATTTTTAGTAGAGATGGGGTTTCACTGTGTTAGCCAGGATGGTCTCGATCGCCTGACCTCACCTCATGATCCACCTGCTTTGGCCTCCCGAAGTGCTGGGATTACAGGCATGAGCCACTGTGCCCGGCCCCCAAATTTTTTATTGCTCAAACCTTTAAATGTTGTTAGAGTAGATTTTTACATGTTATAACTGCTGGCTAGGGTTTTATTAGTAGGCCTACCTCAGTGAGACTTATTTTAGGTGGTTTTAAAATGATTTCTTACATCTTTTGTCTTTGGTCACTTTAAATCTTTACACCTTATTGTAATCGATTTACATTAGAAGCAGCATACTTGATGGTCTCAGTGAAGTCTGTGTGGTTTTGTTCTTTTAGTGGAGCCTAGCAAAAAGGAATTTCCTTGATTTCCTGATCTTTGGGATTCTAATCATATGTACCACATTTGGAATAAGCACATAGTTGAATATAAAATGACAAAATGAAACATAACCATAATTTTTTACCTTAAAGTTCTCATCATTGGATTGTTCTACCATAGTTGAAGTGTTTGGTTAGTATGGCCAAGTTTTTGTTTGGAATTTTGCTCATCGCCCAGGCTGAAGTGCAGTGGCACGATCTCGGCTTACTGCCACCTCAGCCTCCCGGGTTCAAGCGATTCTCCTTCCTCAGCCTCCCGAGTAGCTAAGATTACAGGCACCCTGCCACCATGTCCGGCTAATTTTTGTATTTTTAATAGAAATGGGGTTTCACCATGTTGGCCAGGCTGGTCTCGAACTCCTGACCTCAGGTGATCCACCCGCCTTGGCCTTCCAAAGTGCAGGGATTACAGGTGTGAGCCACTGTGCCTGGCCCTAGGTTTTTCTTACATTAGACTTTCACCTTATAGAGTTGTAGAATATTAAAACTATTAATAGATGAGAATTCAAGAAGATTGAGTGTAACCCCTCATTTTATAGATAACTGAGCCCCAGAGAGATTATGGAATGCTAGAAATCATATATTAAGGTGTTACTTGTACAGTAGATAGAAGGAGGAGATGGTAGTCTACTGTATTGGTGACCCATAGTGAACCATGCCTGCTGGTATTCATGCTATTGTATAGTCACCTCCCTTTGTATCTTGCCTAGCCTTGTGACTCACTTTAATCAGTAGAACATAGCAAAAATGACACTCTGCTATTTTTGGGTACAAGCCTTGAGCATGTCAGGCAGCTTCTTGGGAACTCTGTACTTTTGTACTCTTGGGAACTCTGAGTTGCTGCCATGCAAGAAGCCGTCATACCTTGCTGGAGAGTTGATGTCTTGCTGGAGAGGAAGAGATTCCAAGACTATATGGAAAGAGGGAGGCCTAACTATCCAGTGTCTTTGCTGCCTTCAGCTCTTAGTTGACTTGCCTGTTGAATATAGACACACAAGTGATTAGTAAGATTAGCGAAGGGGCCGGCATGGTGGCTTATTACTGTGCAGTCCCAGCACTCTGGGAGGCCAAGGCAGGTGGAACACCTGAGCCCAGGAGTTCAAGACCAGCCTGGGCAATATAGCAAAACACCGTCTCTACAAAAAATACAGAAATTAGCTTGGTGTGGTGGCATGTCCCTGTAGTCCTAGCTACTCAGGAGACTGAGGTGGGAGGATTGGTCGAGCCCAGGTGGTCGAGGCTGCAGTGAGCCATTTTCATGCCACTGCACTCCAGCCTGGGCGACAGAGCGAAGCTTCATTTCTCTCTCTCACATACACACAAAAGATTAACAGGAACCACGTAGCTAAGCTCAGCCCAGTTTACAAAATCATAAATAAGTAAAATGCGGGTTGTTTTAATCTGTTTTGCTGGAAGCAGATGGTTTTCTGAATTAAGGGACTCTAAGAACAAAGAGTATTTGGAGCTGGGTGTGGTAGCACATGCCTATAGTCCCAGCTACTCAGGAGGTTGAGGTGGGAGGATCACTTGAGCAGAGGACTTGGAGGCTGCAGTGAGCTATGATCCTGCCACTGCACCCCAACCAGCCTGGGTGACAGAACAAGACCCGGTCTCAGAAAAAAAAAAAAAAAGTATTCGGGATACAAGTGATAAAAATCTTTATTTTCTGACCTCTTTTACTGAAGTAGTTAAATGAAGTTGCTCCTTAACCTTGCCCTTTATTTTTCTAAAGTACTTTGAAATAGAGATGGGTTTTTATTTTTTATTTTTTTTGAGACAGAGTTTCGCTCTTGTTGCCCAGGCTGGAATGCAATGGTGCGATCTTGGCTCACTGCATCCTCTGCCTTCTGGGTTCAAGAGATTCTCCTGCCTCAGCCTCCCTAGTAGCTGGGATTACAGGCATGTGCCACCACGCCCAGCTAATTTTGCATTTTTTAGTAGAGACAGGGTTTCTCCATGTTGGTCAGGCTGGTCCCGAACTCCCGACCTCAGGTGATTCGTGCACCTTGGCCTCCCAAAGTGCTGGGATTACAGGCATGAGCCACCGCTCCCGGCTGATAGATTTTTATTATTGAGGAGTTTAAATAGTCTTTAAAAATGGAATTGTCACAGTGTAGATTGGGCTATAGTTAGATCATACAGAATAGAAAGATAAAAGAATTACAAATAACCCTAAAAAGGATATAATTTTACCTTTTTTTTTTTTTTTGACTTGTGCGGAGATCTTTATATATTTGAGCATCCTGGACTCTTGACAGAAGAACTGATTTCTATTTCTGAGCCAATTCTTGACAGCTGGGTATGTCAGTAAGGACTAGGTTCGTCTTTATGTGATTGAAAACCCCGTAATAATAATGACTTGAACAGGAGTGTTTATTTCTGTTTCACTTCAAAGTCTGGAGTGTAGGTATTGAGGCTGGTATTGTCCCTTTGCACTGCAAAGTCATCAGGGGCGTCTCCCTTTATCTCACTTCTCAGACATTTCTAGGGTGTGGCCTTTGCCCTAAGATTCCTTGATGGCTACTAAAGTCCCAGTTACGTTATATGCATGTCCCATGAAGCAAAATAGAGAGAGGAGTCCAAGGGCACACAGCTTCGTACTTTGAAGAAGTATCGTATGTTTTCACTTACGTATAATTGGCTAGAACTATCACAGAGTTCACATGGCCACCTGTAGCTGCAAAGGAGGCTGGGAATGTAGGTTTTTTGTTTGTTTGTTTTTGTTTTTGTTTTTTTGAGACAGTGTCTCGCTCTGTCATGCAGGCTGGAGTACCGTGGCGCAATCTCGGCTCACTGCAACATCCGCCTGCCAGATTCAAGCAATTCTCCTGCCTCAGTCTCCCAAGTAGCTGGGATGACAGGCATGCATCACCACGCCTGGCTAATTTTTGTATTTTTAGTAGAGACAGGGTTTCACCATGTTGGTCAGGCTGGTACGAACTCCTAACCTCCGGCAATCCACCCGCCTTGGCCTCCCAACATTTTGGAATTACAGGCGTGAGCTACCACATCTGGCTGGGAATGTAGTTTTTTTTTTTCTTTTCTTTTTTTTTAGACGGAGTCTCACTCTGTCGCCCAGGCTGGAATGTTGTGGCATGATCTCGGCTCACCGCAAGCTCCGCCTCCCAGGTTCACGCCATTCTCCTGCCTCAGCCTCCCGAGTAGCTGGGATTACAGGGGGCTGCCACCACGCCCAGCTTTTTTGTATTTTTATTAGAGACAGGGTTTCACCGTGTTAGCCAGGATGGTCTTGATCTCCTGACCTCATGATCTGCCCACCTCAGCCTCTCAAAGTGCTGGGATTACAGGCGTGAGCCACTGCGTCCAGTGGGGAATGTAGTTTTTTTTAGATGAGTACCTTGCTACCTAGAATAGGTTCAAAGTCTGGTTACTGATGGTGGGAATAAATATTACAGAAGTAGCCAGTAAATAGTCCTTACCACTTTGAGCAATTGCTTTATCACACTGTAGGCCTAATTTTCTCACGTGTGAGACTCATGATACTGAAGTTCTTGCGATGGTAGGTAATTTCATATTGAGGCCCAGTTGATTGGTAGTGACTGCTTTCAACAATGTTTTGTTGAATCCTGAGCCCCTAGGGTTTTCTTTCTTTCTTTTTTTTTTTTTTTTTGAGACAGAGTCTTGCTCTAAAATGGCTGGAGTGCAGTGACGCGATCTAGGCTCTCTGCAACTTCCGCGTCCCAGGTTCAAGCGATTCTCGTGCCTCTGCCTCCCTAGCAGCTGTGATTACAGGCATCTGCCACCACGCCTGGCTAATTTTTGTATTTTTTTTCTAGTAGAGATGGGGTTTCGATGTGTTGGCCAGGCTGGTCTCGAAATACTGACCTCAGGTGATCCACTTGCCTTGTCCTCCCAAAGTGCTGTGATTATAGGCGTGAGCCACTGTGCCCAGCCCTAAGCCCCCAGTTTTTGACCTCAGCATGGTGAGGAAGTAGTAGAAGTATTTATTTTGGGTGAAGAGGAGAGTAAAAGCATGCTGCCATTTATATGCTAATGCTGTGATTTTTAAAAATGTGGTTACCTCAACTTTTGTAATCTTTTCATTGAAAACATTTGTTTATTCTGCTAACCTTTGACTATTCTCTTTAAGAATGTCCGACATTCATTCCATATTTTAAAGTTTTCTAGTAAACCTGAGTTCCCACTTCTTTTTTTTCCTTCCAGCTTTTATTTTAGGTTCAGGGGTTACATGCACAGATTTGTTGACATGGGCACATTGTGTGTCGCTGAGGCTTAGTGCACAAATGATTTTGTCACTCAGATAGTGAGCAGAGTACCCAGTAGGTAGTTTTTGGATCCTCACCTTCCTCCCAGCCTCCACCTCGAGTAAGCCCTGGTGTCTCTTGGTCCCCTTTGTGTCCACCTGTACTTAGTGTTTAGCTCCCACTTGGAAGTCAGAACACACAGTATTTGGTTTTCTGTTAATTAATTCGCTTACAAATAATGGCCTCCAGCTGCATCCATGCTGTGCAAAGGATAATTTCATTCTTTTTTTATGGCTGCACAGTATTCTATCTTGTATATGTACCGTGTTTTCTTTATCCAGTCCACTGTTGATGGGCATTTACGTTGATTCCATGTCTTTGCTATTGTGCAAAGTCCTGTGATGAACATATGTGTATGTGTGTCTTTATGGTAGAACAATTTCTATTAATTTGGGTGTATACCCAGTAATTGGATTCCTGGATTGAATGGTAGTTCTCAGTTCTTTGAGAAAATCCCCAAAGTGCTTTTGACAGTGGCTGAACTAATTAACATTCCCACTAGCAGTGTATAAGCCTTCTCTTTTCTCTACAACTTTGCTAACATGTTTTTTTTTTGACTTTTTAATCATAGCCATTCTGACTTGTGAGATGGTATTTCATTGTGGTTTTGATTTGCATTTCTCTAATGATAAGTGATGTTGAGCATTTTTTCAGAGGCGTGTTGGCCACATGTATGTCTTCTTTTGAGAAGTGTCTGTTCATGCCCTTTGCCCATTTTTTAAATGGGGTTGTTTTTTGCTTGTTGATTTAAGTTCCTTATAGATTCTGTATATTAGGCCTGTTTTTAAAATTTATTTTTATTTATTTTTTATTTTTTTTTAGATGGAGTCTCACTCTTTCGCCAGGCTGGAGTGCAGTGGTGCGATCTCGGCTCACTGCAACCTCTGCCTCCCGGGTTCAAGTGATTCTTCTGCCTCAGCCTCCCGAGTAGCTGGGACTACAGGCGTGCACCACCGCACCCAGCTAATTTTTGTATTTTTAGTAGAGATGGTGGTTCACCCATGTTGGCCAGGATGGTCTCGATCTCCTAATCTTGTGATCCGCCTGCCTCGGCCTCCCAAAGTGCTGGGATTACAAGTGTGAGCCACTGCACCAGGCCAGGCCTTTGTTGAATGCATAGTTTGCAGATATTTTCTCCCGTTTACTTAGGTTATCTGTTTACTCTGTTGATAATTTCTTTTGCTGTGCAAAAGTTCCCACTTTGTGCAGAACATTCTAAACACTGGAGATAGGGATGATGTAGAGAAATACTAAACTGCTTTAATGTGTATATCAGAATATATAGACTATGTTGTGGTGACAAAGAATGCCAATTCTTAGTGGCATCAGTCAACAAAGGTTCATTTCTTGCTCATGTTATGTGTTCATCACAGATCCGCGTGGGTGTTAGATTATAGGTAACTTAAAATCTCTTCCTTTCAAAGTGCATTCCTAAAGCATGGTTTATTCTTAGTCAGATTTGCTTTTCCTATTTGTTCTCTGTTAATCACCCAAGGAGGATGTTAGGTGAAATCAAATACTGAGAATCTGCTGTGTGTTACACACTGGAGAGACCAAAACAAGGCAAGATCCCTATCCTCAATTTCTAATAACTCAGTGCACACTGTAATGCAAATGACACATTTTACAATAGATTTCAGAACGTGCTGAGGAGGCTTAGAGAAGGAAGGGACTCATCCCAGAGGAACTGAAGAAAGAAGACATCTGTGTTGAGTCTTTACAAATGAAAACAGACTTTACTGAAGAGAAAAGGGGGAGGGAGAAACTAGTACAGGACTATTATGTGTTAGGCACTACCAGTGCTTACCAGAAGTTACCTGTTTTGATAATTGCTAATCACATGGGGTTGAATCATTAGTATGTTTTACAAATGAAGGATTAATTTTTATATAGCTTGTATGTGATTGAGTCAGGATTTGAATCCAGGTGTGTCTGACCCTCACCTTTGCTTTGTAAGAGACTACACAGTCCAGTATGGCAGGAAATGAGGAAGGGAAAGTAAATTGGGCATTTTGAATATTGACTGTAGACAACAGGGAGCCATTGAAGTTGTTAAACAGAGGTATAACATTGTGCCCGTGTTAGAAAAACAACTTTGACAACAACTATAAAACTGGAACTAATGATTTTATTGCATGTGGTTAAGTATCAAATGAGGTATGACTTCTGATCTTCTTTGTAATATTTTATAATTTTCAATGCACAGGTCTTGTACTTTTTTGTTAAATTGATTCCTAAGTATTACATTGTTTTTGATGTTGTTATAAATGTAATTGTTTTCTTTCTTTTTTATTTTTTGGGACAGAGTCTTGCTCTGTTGCCCAGACTGGAGCACAGTGGCATGATCTCGGCTCACTGCAGCCTCTGCCTCCCGAGTTCAAGCAATTCTGCCTCAGCCTCCTGAATAGCTGGGATTACAGGCGCCTGCCATCATGTCTGGCTAATTTTTTGTATTTTTAGTAGAGACAGACTTTCACCATGTTGGCCAGGCTGGTCTCAAACTTCTGACCTTGTGATCCGCCCGCCTCAGCCTCCGAAAATGCTGGGATTACAGACATGAGCCACCAAGCCCAGTCTTTTTTTTTTTTTTTAATTAAAAACAAATCTTTTTCTGTAGGGACAGTCATTTCACTATGTAGCCCAGACTGGTCTCAAACTCCTAAGCTCGAGTGATCCTCCCACCTTGGCCTCTCAAAGTGCTGGCATTATAGACATGAGCTACCATGCCCAGCCTGATCTATTCTCTTTCAAACTTTTTTCATATACAGTTTGTTTTTGTGATACTACTTACGTACATGTAGAATTTTGTAGCCTACTTTCCCTTGTAACATGTAAAAGAAAATTTCCATATTGTTAATCTTTATAACATTTTGAAGGGTGCTTCAGTTTCCATTAAGTAAAACAGGGCTGGGCGCTGTCGCTCACGACTGTAATCCCAGCACTTTGAGGGCTGAGGCAGGCGTATCACAAGGTCAGGAGTTTGAGACCAGCTTGGCCAACATAGTGAAACCTCGTCTGTACTAAAAATACAAAAATTAGCCAGGTGTGGTGGCATGCGCCTGTATTCTCAGTTACTGGGGAGGCTGAGGCAGGAGAATCACTTGAATCCAGGAGGTGGAGGTTGTAGTGAGCCAAGACCACACCATTGCATTCTAGCCTGGGCGACAGAGTGAGACTGTCTCAAAAACAACAACAAAAAACTGAGTAACGACACTATCATTTATATAACCATACACCTATCTCCCCTTTTCCTCTATCCCCTTTCTCACCCTACTGCCTTTTGCTACTATGTGTAATGCTCTGGCTGACCGTTTTGTAGATAAAGCCCTTTTCATATTTTGGTTATTTTTATAGGACAGATTACCATAGGCCGGATAATTAGGTTAAAAAAATAAGCATGTGGCCGGGCACGGTAGCCAATAAGCATTTGGCTGGGCACGGTGGCTCACGCCTGTAATCCCAGCACTTTGGGAGGCTGAGGCCGGTGGATCACCTAGATCCAGGAGTTCGAGACCAGCCTGATCAACATGGAGAAACCCCGTCTCTACTAAAAATACAAAAATTAGTTGGGCGTGGTTCCGGGCACCTGACCTCAAGTGATGTCGCCTCGGCCTCCCAAAATTTTTGGATTACAGGCATGAACCACCATGCCCAGCCCTGAAATAATAAAATAAGAGTATTTTATACTCTTATTTTATATAATATATAATATAGTATATAATAAAAATAAGAGTATTTTTATTAAAGTTTTGAAATGCCACTCCCTAAAAAGGCTGCATCAGTTTGTAATGTCAGTAGCAATGTGCGATGGGTCCGGTGTTATCAAACCTTTGTCATGTACGATATATTAAAATCTTTATCTTAACTGAAAAAAAGTACTTTATTTTTTTTGTTTTTTTTTTTTTTTTTTTTTGAGACGGAGTCTCATTTCTGTCACCCAGGCTGGAGTGCAGGCCGATCTCAGCTCGCCTGCAAGCTCTGCCTGGTTCACGCCATTCTCCTGCCTCTCAGCCTCCCGGTAGCTGGGGACTACAGGCCACACCGCCCGCTAAGTTTTTTTGTATTAGTAGAGGGACGGGGTTTCACTGTTAGCTGTGATGGTCTCTGACCTCCTGACCTCGATCCACTGCCTCGGCCTCCCAAAGTGCTGGGATTACAGGCTTGAGCCACCATACCGGCCAAAAAAGTACTTTAGTTCTTAGTTTTTACTTGATTAGTAGGACTAATGAATATTTTGAATTTTTTTTTTCTTTTTTCTTTGAGACCTGAGTCTTGCACTGTTGCCCAGACTGGAGTACAGTGACGCAGTCTTGGCTTACTGCAACCTTTCGTGTCCCAGGTTCAAGCAATTCTCCTGCCTCAGCCTCCCAAGTAGCTGGGATTACAGGTGCCCACCACAACTCCCAGCTAATTTTTTGTATTTTTAGTAGAAATGGGGTTTCACTATGTTGGCCAAGCTGGTCTTGAATGCTTGATCTCGTGATGCACTCGCCTTGGCCTCCCAAAGTGTTGGGATTACAGGTGTGAGCCACTGTGCCAGCCTACTTTTGAATTTTATTACTTGTATTTCTTGTGAATTGCCCAGTCGTGTTTTGCCCATAGTTTATTGGGGTGAGGGCATTCTGTTTTGTATTATTAATTTAAGCTTATTGTATAACATATTTTAAGACATTTGCTCTAAGAATTTTATCTCATTTCATTGTATAGGTAATTATCTTTTGTGTAGTGAAAAGTCCCATTATTTCTTTTAGTTCATTTAAGATTTTATTCAATTATTTATAGAAGTAGTAAGAGAAATATTTGTAGATTAGGGAAACAAAGCATTGGAAGTTTTCATTCCCATTTCCTATCTAATTATTAGAACACAGTACTGGGAGGAGGAACAAAATTTTAATCATGATATTGCTGTTTTTCATAATAACCTAGGACTAGTAACAAATCCTCTCTTTTATCAAGAAAATATTGAAGGCCGGACGCCATCACCTGTAATCACAGCACTTTAGGAGGCTGAGGCAGGCTGATTGCTTGAGCTCAGGATTTCAAAATCAGTCTGGGCAAAATGGTGAGATCCCATCTCTACAAAAAAATAAAAAATTAGCTGGATGTGGTATGCACCTGTTGCCCCAGCTGCTTGGGAGACTGAGTAGGGAGGATTGCTTGAGCCTAGGAGGTTGAGGCTGCAGTGAGCTGTGATCATGCCACTGCAGTCTAGCTTGGTAGCAGAGCAAGACCCTGTCTCAAAAAGAAAAAAAGAAAGAAAGAAAGTATTGAGAAGTTAACTTATTTCATTACCTTAATGAAAAATAGTTAAGGCCGGGTGCAGTGGCTCACGCCTGTAATCCCAGCACTTTGGAATGCTGAAGCGGGTGGATCACCTGAGGTCAAGAGTTTGAGATCAGCTTGACCAACATGGTGAAACCTCTTCTCTACTAAAAATACAAAAATTAGTCGGGCATGGTGCTGGGCACCTGTAATCCCAGCTACTCGAGAGGCAGAGGTAGGAGAATCGCTTGAACCCTGGAGTTGGACGTTGCAGTGAGCTGAGATCGAGCCATTACACTCCAGCCTGAGTGACAAGAGCGAAACTCCGTCTAAAAAAAGAAAAAAATATTTTTTCCAATTACAGTATTTTTATTAAATCTTACTGAGTAGTTTTCACGTCGGCAACTCTGTGTTTCTTTCTTTTTTTGAGACGGAGTTTCGTGCTTGTTGCC
Source organism: Papio anubis (assembly GCF_008728515.1). Classification (NCBI taxonomy): domain Eukaryota; kingdom Metazoa; phylum Chordata; class Mammalia; order Primates; family Cercopithecidae; genus Papio; species Papio anubis. Next base: position 6,856,157 of record NC_044979.1, read on the forward strand.
CAGGCTGGAGTATGATGGCATGATCTTGGCTCATGGCAACCTTCGCCTCCCGGGTTCAAATGATTCTCCTGCCTCATCCTCCCGAGTAGCTGGGATTACATGCATGTGCCACCATGCCCCACTAATTTTGTATTTTTAGTAGAGACGAGGTTTCTCCATGTTGGTCAGGCTGGTCTCAAACACCCCCCCCCCCGGGTTCCCCCCCCCCCCCCCCCCCCACCAGCCTCCCAAAGTGCCGGGATTACAGGTGTGAGCCACCACACCCAGCTCTTTGTGTTTCGTATACATTTTCTTTTTTTCTTTTTTTTTGAAACAGAGTCTCAGTATGTCACCCAGACTGGAGTGCAGTTGCGCCATATGAGCTCACTGTAACCTCCACCTCCTGGGTTCAAGCGATTCTCCTGCCTCAGGCTCCTGCGTAGCTGGGATTACAGGTGTGCGACACCACGCCCAGCTAAGTTTTGTATTTTTAGTAGAGACAGGGTTTCACCATGTTGGTCAGGCTGGTCTCGGAACTCCTGACCTCATAGTCCGCCTGCCTTGGCCTCCCAGAGTGCTGGGATTACAGGCATGAGCCATCGTGTGTGGTCTCATACATTTTCTAAATGACTTTTGTAAATTTTTTTTTTTTCTTCGACGGAGTTTTGCTCTTGTCACCCCGACTGGAGTGCAGTGGCGCGATCTCGGCTCACTGCAACCTCTGCCTCCTGGGTTCAAGCGATTCTCCTGTCTCAGCCTCCCAAGTAGCTGGGATTACAGGCCCCTGCCACCACACCTGGCTAATTGTTATATTTTTAGTAGAGACGGGGTTTCACTCTGTTGACCAGGCTGGTCTTGATCTCCTGACCTCAGATGATCCACCTGCCTCGGCCTCCCAAAGTGCTGGGATTATAGGCATGAGCCACCACGCCCGGCTAATTTTTGTAACTTTAATGAGAACAAAAATCCTGGGATTGAAATTTACGTAGAATTTTATTTGTAGTTGAAGTTAATTATATTACGGTGGAAATAAAAACTAGAAAGTTACATTGTATCTTCTAAACATACGTATTTAACATAATTTCACAGTTCATTATAGATGGTTCTTTGGAATGACATTTTAAAATTTTGTGGCTGGGCGCAGTGGCTCATGCCTTAATCTTAGCACTTTAGGAGGCTGAGGCGGGTGGATTTCTTGAGCTCAGGAGCTCAAGACTAGTCTGTGCAATATGGCAAAACCCTGTCTCTACAGCAAACACATAAATTACCCAGCTGTGGTGGTCCGCGTTAGTAATCCCAACTACTCGGGAGGCTAAGGTGGGACGATGACATGAACCCAGGAGGTGGAGGCTGCAGTGAGGTAAGATCGCACCAGCTTGGACAAAGTGAGACCCTGTCTCTGAAAAAAGAAATTGTTATAGTGAAAGAATAGATTTACATTGTTCAGTTTTTTTTTCTCACTCAGAAGTGTAGGGTTTGTTCTTAGTCTATGTGTATACAAGCATGAACCATGCGGTCAGCAGCTTTGTAGAGGGTCTGGTTTTTGGTTATGTCTTAAATCTTAACTCCTTTTATTTATTTTTAATTTTTAGTGAGATTCTTATATCACTGTAGATTTGGTAAGTATTGAGTAGGAGATGATAATCTATAATCAGGATTCTGAGTTGGTAAGATTTTATAGATCTGAAAAAAGTAATTTCTTAAGGCAGAATTTGACCCTTATTTACCAGCACCACCTCCCCCCTCCGACAATATTTAAAGTCTTTAAATCATTTATTTTGACATTCTTACGTGATCCAAGACCACTATTCATTTAAGCTAGTTTATTTATTTGTTAAAACAAAAGAAGTAACCTGCAGTTACTTGTTTCTTTTTTTGTTGTTTGGTGTCAGGAGAAGAATGGCCAGCTTCATAAGAGGATTAGAAAGTTGGAGAAGGAAAAATAAAATTGTTTATGGAGCCAGGAGAATAATTGCCCATAATTATAGATGCTTGTTTTGAGGTTTGGAAAAGGTGGTTTAAAAAACTTAAGAAAAACTGGCCGGGCACCATGGGTCACGCCTGTAATTCCAGCACTTTGAGAGGCCGAGGCGGGCGGATCACGAGGTTAGGAGATCGAGACCATCCTGGCTAATATGGTGAAACCCCGTCTCTATTAAAAAAATACAAAAAAATTATCTGGGCGTGGTGGCCAGCACCTGTAGTCCCAGCTACTTGGGAGGCTGAGGCAGGAGAATGACATGAACCCGGGAGGCGGAGCTTGCAGTGAGCTGAGATCGCACCACTGCACTCTAGCCTAGGTGACAGAGCAAGACTCCGTCCCCCCCCCCCCAAAAAAAAAAAAAAGAAACTTAAGAAAAACCATGATAAACATCTATAAATATGAGGAGGAAAAATTGGTTGCAACATTTAAAAAAATTTTTTTTGAGAGGGAGTCTTGCTCTGTTGCCCAGGCAGGACTGCAGTGGCAGGATCTCAGCTCACTGGAACCTCTGCCTCCCGGGTTCAAGCCATTCTCCTGCCTCAGCCTCCTGAGTAGCTGGGATTACAGGTGCCCGCCACCATGCCCAGCTAATATTTGGGTTTTTAGTAGGGATCGGGTTTCACCATGTTGGCCAGACTGGTCTCAAACTCTTGCCTCAAGTAATCAGCCTGCCTTGACCTCCCAAACTGCAGGGGTTACAGGCATGAACCACCCCTCTTGGCCTGGTTGCGACATCTTCATTAGGCTTGTTTAACTGAAAATTTTCCTTTGTTAAATGGAAGAAAATAGGCTCTCTTTGGGAGAGTGAGGCCCAAGTAGGACATCCTTGATACACATTGAAGATCTATTTATTTATTTATTTATTTAGATTTTTTGCTCTGCAAAATTGACCAAAGTATGAAGATCATTTTAGTTGGTTAATATTTCAGTTTCGACTTCCTGGCCAGAGGTAGTAGACTGGAAAGGATTTAGAGATTTACTGAGGGAGTTAACCCAAGATTTTGACATTGTGATGCAAAATGATGTTAAAACGTGTTTGTTTCCCTTTTATTATTTAAAGAAATAAAAGAGATTAATTAAATGGACCTGTTGGGTTATTTGAAATTAAGCAGCAGACAGGGGAAGTTCTTGTAAGTGGTTACTAAAGTGTTAACCTTAGAGGCATTCTCCACTGGCTGACTGTAGCAGAGTCCCTGATCTGGGCTTGGGAGAAATCCATCCCACCTTTTTTAGGCGCCTGCTTTACGTCGGATCTACTTTCTCTACTCGTGCCTTTTCTTCTACCTTCTTCTCCCTCCTCTTTCTCGTGGATGGTGGGGAGGCGGGGGAGAGAGTCGAAGAGGGAGATCAATTGATTGATTGTATGTTGAGGGGGTGGGGGGCAGGAGATTCTCAGGGCCGTAAAAGTTGCACGAAATAAAATGCTCTTGTTTTTTTTTTTTTCTTGTGTGGGCGCTGCCATGAGATCAGGTTGTCAGGACTTGATTGGGAGCCAAGGATCCCGCCCTACAGAAAACATTGTTGCAGGATGGGATGGGATGAAGCTGAAAGTCTTATCAAGTGGCATTAGATCTGGCACAACAAAAGGCCAGAACCCCAAAATACCCTAAGGATAAAAAATTTTTGTTTCTTTTCATAGGATATTTTTATAGCTGGTTTGGAAGGATGACTTGACTTGGATTGTACTGTTAAAGACAAAATGAAAAGAACTATGTTTTAATGTATTTAATCTTATTAAAGCATTAAATATGATAGCACTAGTATAGAGAATTGTGTGTGTATATACAAACACATGTATATATACATATACACACATATACATATATACACACATATATATATTCTTTGAGACTGGATCTCGCTCTGTCATCCAGGGTGACGTGCAGGAGTGAGATCTTGGCTCACTGCAGCATCGACCTTCCAACCCCAGTGATCCTCCCACCTTAGCCTCCCAAGTAGCTGGGGCTGTGGGGGTGTGCTATCACCAGCAGCTAATTTTCTTTTTTTTTTTTTTTTGTAGAGACGGCGTCTCTCGATGTTGCCCAGGCTGATCTCGAGCTCTTGGGTTCAAGTGATCCACCCACCTCAACCTCCCAAAATGCTGGGGTTATAGGTGTGAGCCACTGGGCCTGGCTGAGATTTAATGTATATATTAAATTGTTTTTTAAAATTTTATTTTATTTGAGATGGAGTCTTGCTCTGTCGCCCAGGCTGGACAACCTCCGCCTTCCAGGTTCAAGTTACTCTCGTGCCTCAGCCTCCTGAGTAGCTGGGATTACAGGGGTATGCCTCCTCGCCTGGCTAATTTTTATTTATTTATTTATTTATTTATTTATTTATTTATTTATTTATTTATTGTTTTGAGATGGAGTCTCCCTCTGTCGCCCAGGCTGGAGTGCGATGGTGCGATCTCGACTCAGTGCAACCTCCGCTTCCCGGGTTCACGTCATTCTCCTACCTCAGCCTCCCGAGTAGCTGGGAATACAGGCACCCGCCACTACCCCTGGCTAATTTTTTTGTATTTTTAATGGAGACGGGGTTTCACCGTGTTGTTCAGGCTGGTCTTGAATTGCTGAGCTCATGATCTGTCTGCCTTGGCCTCCCAAAGTGCTGGGATTACAGGCATGAGCCACCATGCCTGGCCTATATATTTAATAATGAAATCAGAACTACGTTTGTAAACAGGGAAAGAACAAATAATCGTAAAAGTTTTATATTCTGGATTTGGAAGTTGGTTGATTTAAGAGTAATGAGAATAAATAATGCCCCCTCCGTCTATGGTTCTCAAGGTTTTCCACTTAGTTTTATTAGCTATAGTAGAGTAACTCAGCATTTTGAAATATTTGCATAATTTGAAAAGCCTCTGAAAGAACACTGTGATTCAGGTATAGCATTGCAGGTTTGAGGGATTTCAACAGATTTCTTCATGTGTGTTTAATTCCATTATGATTAAAAAAAAAAAACCCAAGAAATAAAACCTCTGGTCACTTAACCAGCATTTTAACATATTTCTTCTGAAAATCTGATTGCCAGAATTTCATTACGTTAGAAGAAATTTTTTAAAAAGCTGATAACTATTACACAGCAAATGTGTTTTCAAAGAACTTGTTTTAAGGTGGGTCTTGGTGGCTCACGCCTCTAATCCCAGCACTTTGGGATGCTGAGGCAGGTGGATCACTTGAGGTAAGGAGTTCAAGACCAGCCTGGGAAACATAGTGAGACCCTGTCCCTACAAAAAATACAAAAATTAGCCAGATGTGGTGGCACATTCTTGTGTGATCCCAGCGAATCGGGAGGCTGAGGTGGGAGGATCAGGTTGAGTTCTGGAGGTCAAGACTGCAGTGAGTGGAGATGGTGCCACTGCACTTAAGCCTGGGTAACAGAGGGAGGCTCTGTCTCAAAAAAAGAGAGAGAGAGAGAGAGAGGGAGAGAGAGAGAGAGAAACCTACCCAGTTTGATGAATTAGATACATGTTAAGTGAAACTGTTTTTCAGATAGTGTAGAATTAACTTATGTTCACAATTAAATTCATATTAGACTGTTACTTATTCTCAGATATTTAATATTAACCCTCAAGGGACATTGGCTAAATTTTTTTCTTTTGTTTTTTGTTTTTTAACAAAACCTTGTAGTTTATGTCGGTAGTCTCCAAACTTTTTGGCACCAGGGACCAGTTTTGTGGAAGACAGTTTTTTCCACAGACCCCAGGGGGAGCAGGGAGGGGATGGTTTTGGGGTGAAACACTTCCACCTTAGATCATCAGGCATTAGTTAGATTCTCATCAGAAGCACGCAGCCTAGGTCCCTCGCTTGCGCAGTTCAAATTAGGGTTTGTGCTTCTATGAGAATCTAATGCCACTGCTGATTTGAGATGAGGCAGAGCTCAGGTGTTAATGCTGGCTTGCCTGCCGCTCACCTCCTGCTGTGCGGCCTGGTTCCCAACAGGCTACTGATTGGTACTGGTCTGCAGTGAGAGGTGGGGGAACCCTGCGTACGATAAACCATCTTCTAGAATAATTTTTTAAATATATTGAAGCAGTAGTGCCTAGTTTATAAATAGGTATATATGTAGTATAAACTACATGTGTATAGTTTATACTCAGAGTACAAAACCCACCTTGGCCACTATTTTTTTTTCTTTTTTTGAGATAGAGTCCTACTCTGTCACCCAGGCTAGAGTGCAGTGGCATGATTTCGGCTCACTGCCATCTCCGCCTCCCTGGGTTCAGCGAGTCTTCTACCTCAGCCTCCCAAGTGGCTGGTAGTACAGGCACACGTCATCATGCCCGGCTACTTTTTGTATATTTAGTGGAAACGGGGTTACACCATATTGGCCAGGCTGGTCTCGAACTCTTGACCTTGTGATCCGCCTGCCTCGGCCTCCCAAAGTGCTGGGATTATAGGCGTGAGCCACCACGCCCAGCCACCTTGGCCACTATTGCAAAAGTAAAGCTAAATAATTCTGAAGTATATGTTCCATGTTTTGTAAGAACTGTTGATTTGGAAACTGTATTGTAACAAGATAAATTTTAAATGTAACTAATAGTGTATGTTTCTGAATAAACAGTTGCTGCTTCTAATGTAAAGGGTCATATTTGTTTTCAAATCACTGCTCAGTCAACTTCTAGACTGATACAAAATGTAGAATAAGTAAAAGACATGATATAGTTGTAGCCTTTCTAAACACTGACCGGTTTTTTTTTTTTTTTGAGACAGAGTCTTGCTCTGTCACCCAGGCTGAAGTGCAGTGGCATGATGTCAACTCACTGCAACCTTTGCCTCTCGTGTTCAAGTGAGTCTCCAGCCTCAGCCTCCCGAGTAGCTGGGATTTCAGGCACGCGTGACCACGCCTGGTTAAGTTTTTGTATTTTTAGTAGAGATGGGGTTTTACCATGTTGGCCAGGCTGGTTTCAAACTCCTGACCTTAAGTGATCTGCCTGTCTCGGCCTCCCAAAGTGCCAGGATTACAGGCATGATCCCCGGTGCCCCGGCCCCTTTGCTACATTTTAGTGATAACAAAAATGTAATCCAAGTATCAGATTATTCAGTAGCTTCCTGTCTTTTGGTTTGTGGGAAGTTTGATACATTATTTTTTAGTGTTTCTTAGCCCTTTGTTATATTTCATGGATAGTGGGGAAGTGAGTCTGTGACTTGATTGAAATATATTATACCATGCATTCATCTGCATCATAGGCACTTGGCTCTTAATGGTGAAGTGGAATCTAAACTTCTCCTTAGGAATAGTTGCATTAATTTAACTGATATTGATGACTCTCTATAAAGATAAAAATGTCATTGCATGGAGGCTTACTTGTGATGTAATTCGTATTTTGGAGAAGTAAATCATAGTAGGATTTTAGATGTTTTATTAAAAAATAGTTTCAGTTTCTAGAGTAGAATATTGTTAAACAAAATGGTAAACACTATAAACCATAATACCGTAGCAGTACCCTTTAGCTGTCTTCTACTTCCCAAAAAGAAACCATTACCACCACTACCTCTTCTCCCTGCAAAAAAGAAACGATTACCACCTCCACCTCTAACAACAGAAAAAAATAAAAAAATAAACCCTTTTTTGACTCCACACTGTGGCTCACACCTGTAATCCCAGCATTTGGGAAGGCCAGGGTGGGATCCTCTTGAGACCAGGAGTTCGAGACCAGTCTGGGCAACATCAGGAGACCTCATCTCTACTTAAAAAAAAAAAAAAAGGCTGTGTGTTGTGATACACCTATAGTCCCAGCTATTAGGGAGGCTGAGGCATGAGGATCACTTGAGCCCAGGAGTTTAAGGCTGCAGTCAACCACGACCATACCACTGCACCCCAGCCTGGGCAGCAGAGGAAGACTCTGTCTCAACAAACAAATAAAAACACCTTTTTAATCTGTTAACTCATGGTTTGTTTAAGATTTTCTTTTTTTTTTTTTTTTTGAGACGGAGTCTCGCTCTGTCGCCCGGGCTGGAGTGCAGTGGCCGGATCTCAGCTCACTGCAAGCTCCGCCTCCCGGGTTTACGCCATTCTCCTGCCTCAGCCTCCCGAGTAGCTGGGACTACAGGCGCCTGCCACCTCGCCTGGCTAAGTTTTTGTATTTTTGGTAGAGACGGGGTTTCACCGTGTTAGCCAGGATGGTCTCGATCTCCTGACCTCATGATCCGCCCGTCTCGGCCTCCCAAAGTGCTGGGATTACAGGCTTGAGCCACCGCGCCCGGCCTAAGATTGTCTTTTAACCATTTTTGATGCCTTTTTTTTTTTTTTTTTTTTGAGACAGGTTCTCACTCTGTCTCCCAGGCGGGAGTGCAGTGATGTGATCATGGCTCATTGCACCTGGACTTCCCAGGATCAGATGATTCTCCTACCTCAGCCTCTTGAGTTGCTGGGACTACAGGTGGACACCACCATGCCCAGCTAATTTTTGTATTTTTTGTAGAGACTGGGTTTTGCCATGTTGCCCAGGGTGGTCTTGAACTAGGCTCACGTGATCTGCCCACCTTGGCCTGCCAGAGTGCTGGGATTATAGGCATAAGTCAACTGCACCCAGCCCATTTTTGATATCTCAGATCTTTCATCATAGTTTAGTCAGCCATGTTTCTCCTATAATTTAAAAAAATTTTGTCTTGTTTTCAAGCTATTACTCTGTAGTTTAACATACATTCTTTATTTTAACTAAACTGTTTTGAGCAGTGATTCATGATAACCTTTTTTTTTTTTTTTTTAGACAGTTTCGCTTTTGTTGCCCAGGTTGGAGTGCAGTGGCGCATATGATCTTGGCTCACTGCAACCTCCGCCTCCTGGGTTCAAGTGATTCTCCTGCCTCAGCCTCCCGAGAAGCTGGAATTACAGCCATGCGCCAGCATGCCTAGCTAATTTTTTATTTTTAGTAGAGACTGGGTTTCTCCAAGTTGGTCAGCCTGGTTTCAAACTCCCGACCTCAGATGATCTGCCCACCTCGGCCTCCCAAAGTGCTGGGATTACAGGCATGAGCCACCACGCCCGGCCTACAAATACCTATTAAAGTGGTTCTAAAGCCTCAGAAATTATGTATCCTGAAGAGGAAGATTAAACTAAAGTTTTATTCATTGCATTATGGGGGAAAGTTTAGGCAGCATATCTTATGGTTTTGTTTTTCATGAAAATATCAGTATTTTTTCAGGTTTTAAGTCCATTTAAAAACTTGACATAGTAATATATGTACATGGTTGAAAAAAGTCAATAGCCCAGAATGCTTATAATAAGGATCAAGAATTCTGTTTCGCTCCTTGGTGCCACTCTCCAAACAACTTCTTGGTATCAATTTAAGGGCTACAGGTGCGGTTTTGTTACGTGAATACATTGCATAGTGCTGAAGTTTGGGCTTTTAGTGCATCTGTCATCCAAATAATGTACATGTACTCATTCAGTAATTTCTTGTCACTCACCCTCCTCCCACCCTCCCAACCTTCTGAGTCTCCAGTGTGGTTATTCCACACTGTGCCCATGTGTACACATTGTTTTGCTTCAACTTATAAGTGAGAACATGGCCTCCAGGTCCTTTCCATGTTGCTACAAAGTACATGATTTTATTCTTTATGGTTGAATAGTATTTTTGTGTGCGTGTGTGTGTGTGTGTGTGTGTGTGTGTATGTATGTGTTATGTGTATCCCAAATTTTCTTTATCCAGTCATCTGTTGTTGGATATAGAGATTGATTCCCTATCTTTGCGATTGTGAGTGTTGCTGTGATAAATGTACGAGTGCAGTTATCTTTTTGAAATAATGATTTATTTTCCTTTGGGTAGATACCCAGTAGTGGGATTGCTGGATTGAATAGCAGTTTTATTTTTATCAGTTTTAGTTTTTTGAGATGGAGTTTCGCTTTTGTCGCCCAGGTTGGAGTGCAGTGGCATGATCTCGGCTCACTGCAACCTCTGCCCACCGGGTTCATGTGATTCTCCTGCCTCAGCCTCCCAAGTAGCTGGGATTACAGGCACCTGCCACCATGCCCAGCAAATTTTTGTATTTTTAGTAGAGACAGGGTTTTACCATGTTGGCCAGGCTGGTCTTGAACTCCTGACCTCAGGTGATCCACCCGCCTTGGTCTCCCAAAGTGCTGGAATTACAGGCGTGAACCACTGCACCCGGCCAGTAGTTTTATTTTTTAGTTATTTGAGAAATCTTTATATCATTTTCCATACAGGTGGTACTAATTTACATTCCCACCTACAGTGTGTAAGTGTTCCCTGTTACCTGCATCTTCCCCAACGTCTTTTATTATTATCATTTTTAATAGTAGCTATTCTGATTGGTGTAAGGTGATAGATACCTCATTGTGGCTTTTATTTGCATTTCCTCGATGATTAGTGATGAGCATTTTTTCCACATACCTGTTGGCTGTTTGTGTGTCTTCTTTTGAGAAATGTCTGTTAATGTCCTTTGCTAACTTTAAAATTCTTAAAAATTTTTTATTAAACTTTTTTTTTTTAAGACTAGTTAAGTGCAGTAGTGAAAGGGGAGTGAAGAGTATAGAACAAGGAGTTTGATCTGTAACTGACTCTGAACCATCAATTGGGATAACTCACTACCAGTTATCAGTAGCGAGGTATTCGGAACAGCCCTTTGATTACTTTTTGATGGGATTATTTGAGTTCCTTGTAAATTCTGGATATTAGTACCCTGTCAAATAAATAGTTTGAAACTATTTCTCCTATTCTGTAGGTCATTTGTTCAGTCTGCTGATTCTTTCTTTTGCTATGCAGAAGCTTTTTAGCTTAATTAAGTCTCATTTGTCTATTTTTGGTTTTTTTTGCTTGTGCTTTTGAGGTCTTAGTCATGAATTCTTTCAGTTCATGAATTCTTAGTCATGAATTGTGTAGATCAATGTCCAGAAGAGTTTTTCCTAGGTTTTTTTCAAATAGTTTTTTTAGTTTCAGGTCTTTTGATTAAGTCTTTAATCCATCTTGAGTTGATTTTTGTATATGGTAAGAGATAGGGGTTCAATTTCCAAAGGAAACTTTTAAATTATTTCTTCCTGTGGTATTGTAGTGACTATATAATATACTTATTTTATGATTTATGATTGATTTCTGCTCTGATAAAGGATTTGACTTCTTTACATCTGCTTCCCGAATAGATTTTTAAAAAATCACTTTTAATTTCTTCACTAGTTATCTCTGCAGTTTATATATTAGAATGTTCCTTCATGTTATATAGGCCGTCGATCTTGATTTACCAAGCAGTAACTTTTTTTTTTTTTTTTGAGATGGAGTTTTGCTCTTGTTGCCCAGGCTGGAGTGCAATGGCGCCATCTTGGCTCACTGCAACCTCTGCCTCCTGGGTTCAAGTGATTCTCCTATCTCAGCCTCCCAAGTAGCTAGGATTACAGGCAGACGCCACCATGCCCGGCTAATTTTGTATTTTTAGTAGAGACGAGGTTTCACCATGTTGGTTAGGCTGGTCTCGAACTCCCGACCTCAGGTGATCCACCTGCCTCAGCTTCCCAAAGTGCTGGGATTATAGGTGTGAGTCACCGTGCCCGGCCACAACTCTTCTTTTTACCTTTCCTTTCCCCTTTATGTGCTTACATCTGTCATTTCTAACGTTGACATTGTCAAGGTTGAGAATAGTTATGCTCTGTATTGTCTTCCTTACTACTTTGTTTGTTTATTTATTTATTTGAGACAGCCTTGCTCTCTTGCCCAGGCTGGAGTGCAGTGCTGTGATCTTGGTTCACTGCAACCTCCACTTTCCAGGTTCAAGCTATTCTCCTGCCTCAGCCTTCCTAGTAGCTGGGACTGGGACTGCAGGCGCGTACCACCATGCCTGGCAAATTTTTGTACTTTTAGAAGAGACGGGACTTCTCCATGTTGGCCAGACTGGTCTTTAACTCCTGACCTCAACTGATCCACCCGCCTCGGCCTCTCAAAGTGCTGAGCCACTGCATCTGGCCTGTATGACTTTAATACTTGAAAGTTAATGGGCTGGACGTGGTGGCTAACACCTGTAATCCCAGCACTTTGGGAGGCCAAGGCGGGCTGATCATCTGAGGTCGGGAGGCTGAGACCAGTCTGGCCAACATGGTGAAATCCCGTCTCTACTAAACATACAGAAATTTGTGGTCGCATATGCCTGTAATCCCAGCTACTTGGGAGGCTGAGGCAGGGAGAATTGCTTGAACCCGGGAGGCGGAGGTTGCAGTGAGCCGAAATGGTGCCATTGCACTCCAGCCTGGGCGACAGAGTGAGACTCTGTCTCAAAAAAAAAAAAAAAAAAAATTAATGAATAGTTTCTACGTTTTTATGATCATGTAATATTTTTCACAGCAGAGGCAAGTAGTATGTAATTACATTTCTTTGTATTGTTTCTTGGTTTTTGAATCTGTAATTGCATTTTTCTTGTCATATTTTCACCATTCTTTCATTTTATCAACGTTTTTCTGTGGTTTGTCATTATTGCTTATTTTATGCATATCAAGTTCCCCCTCTACCCTCCCCTGCTTTCCCTTAGTCCTATTTCCTTAGTTTGGACTAGAAGTATTTAGACCTGTTGCCTTGCTTTTGTGCTGAACCTAAAGTTCTTTACTGTTTTTGCACAATGCTACTACTGTTATTAGATCTTTATCATTTCTTGAGTTACTAACTTGTTTTAATGCAGTACACCCCACATAAGTATCTAAGAAACAATATGTGAGAGATAAAGTTTTGAATCCTTGCTTATCTGAAAAAGTCCTTATTAGCCCTTACAGTTGACTGATATTATTTTATTCAAGTCCAGTTAAGCTGAAAATTATTTTCCCTCAGAACTTTGAAGGGATTGCTCCAGTGTCTTCTATGTCAATTGTTGTTGGTGAGGAAAAGTCGGATACTGTATGATTCTTCTTCCTTCGTGGGTGATGTGTTTTGTATTTTCATCCATGGCTGCCCTTTAGAGCCTTCATTTTTATCCTCATTAAACTGAAATTTCTCAAAGATGTCCAGATGTATTTTCTTTTCCATTATAATAAGCAAAATACTCATGTGCTTCACTTCTTGAAAGTTTTCATATTATGGCTTTAGTGATCTTTTCTTTTTTTTGTTTTTGAGATGGAGTCTCGCTCTGTCACCCAGACTGGAGTGCAGTGGCACCATCTCGGCACATTGCAACCTCTGCCTCCTGGGTTCAAGCTATTCTGCTTCAGCCTCCTAGGTAGCTGGGACTACAGGCGTCCGCCACCACACCTGGCTAAGTTTTTCTATTTTTAGTAGAGAGGGGATTTCACTGTGTTAGCCAGGATGGTCTTGATCTCCTGACCTCCATCTCAGCCTCCCAAAGTGCTGAGATTACAGGCGTAAGCCCCCACGCCCGGCCTCTAGTGAGCTTTTCTTTGTTTTCTCTATAGCTCCTTTTAGTTGGGTTATTAGATTTCTTGAATTAATTCTCCCCAATATTTTTATCTGTTTGTTCTGTTTTTTTTTTTTTTTTCTTTTCTGGCCATCTCTTCTACTTTATTCTTGGACCTTTTAATTTTATATTGGAAGTTATATTTTAAATGTTTGAGACTTCTCCTTCGTTTCCTCCCTCTCCAATATCTTTTCCCATTTTATGCGTTAATAATCTTGAATCTCTGAAAATGTTAATAAGGTTTATTTATTTTTTAAAAATTTTGTTGCCCTCCCTCTTGCCTGTCAACTCTATTGTAATTTTTGTTGTTAATCTTAGTGTCATTTACATTGTAGGGTTTTAACCAAATATCTGCTGATCTTGGATATCACTCAGCTTTAAGATTTAGTAGAAGGGTTCACAATGAACTCTTGGTGGGAATTAATGGTTGGCAGGCTTTACATTAGGGTTAAGCTGTTAATTAGTATTTTGTATTCTGACATTTAAAAGTCCATTGTTTTACCCCAAAGTGCCAGCTCCCATGCTAGGTTCACTAGTTTCCTCTTTCCCGGACTCCAGTTTCTTTTCTTTAGAAGAGATATCTTTCCATTCATTTTACTTTTTTTAAAAATAATAATTTGGCTTAAATTTTTTTTAAAGTACTGTTTAAAATGGTCTTTTGCTGAAGGGAGATAAATGTATATGTTTGTTCTGCTATTTGAGCCAGAGAATCTCTTTCAGTTCTCGAATTGGACTAGACCAAAAACTAATGAATATTTAGATATTTATTTATACAGTGTTTCAGAATGTGTTAGGTTGTAGAAATGTAATAGCAGCTTTAAGTTGTGTATGAGGTGTTTTGCGTGTTTATAAAAGCGAGTAATGGCTGGGTGCAGTGGTGAGCGCTTGAAATCCCAGCACTTTGAGAAGCCAAGGTGGGTGAATCGCTTGAGCTCAGGAGTTGGAGACCAGCCCAGGCAACGTGGTGAAACCCCACCCCTAAAAAAATCCACAGAAATTAGCGGGGCTTGGTGATGTGCACCTGTAGTCCTAGCTACTCAGAGGCTGAGGTGGGAGGATCCCTTGAGCCCAGGAGGTGGAGGTTGCATTGAGTCAAGATTGTGCTGTTGGCCGGGCGTGGTGGCTCACGCCTGTAATCCCAGCACTTTGGGAGGCCGAGGCGGGCGGATCACAAGGTCAGGAGATCGAGACCATCCTGGCTAACACGGCGAAACCCCGTCTCTACTAAAAACACAAAAAATTAGCCGGGCGAGGTGGCGGCGCCTGTGGTCCCAGCTACTCGGGAGGCTGAGGCAGGAGAATGGCGGGAACCCGGGAGGCGGAGCTTGCAGTGAGCTGAGATCTGGCCACTGCACTCCAGCCTGGGCGACAGAGCGAGACTCCGTCTCAAAAAAAAAAAAAAAAAAAAAAAAAGATTGTGCTGTTGCACTCCAGCCTGGGCGACAGAGCTGAAACCCTGTCTCCAAAACAAAACCGAGTACTTGTGATGTGTGTTAAGCCTTTTACAGTATGTGGAAGATTAGAAGGTGTCACAGAAAAAGTTATGAATGTAATACATGCTGCTAAAAATATTTAAAGAGCATAGGAGGGCATAAGTTAAAAAGTAAAAGGGGCTGGCTGCAGGGGGCTCATGCTTATAATCTCAATACTTTGGGAGGCCAGGGTAGGAGGATCACTTGAGGCCAGTAGTTTGAGGCCAGCCTGGGCAACATGTGCTTCACTGGGTGACAGAGCGAGCCTTTTATCAAAAATAAAAAACAAAAAACGTGAATGACCCTCTTTTCCCTGTTTTGCCCCACATTTCAGAGACAATACTGCGTCCTTGACTTTTGTTATGGATGTACCTTCACTATTTCTATGTGTGTGTGTGTACTTATATCCATTTTTGTGATAATGGGGTCATTTAATTTATATCGTGATTTGATTTTGTCACTTTGCAGTTTATCTTAGGCATCTTTCCATTTTAGCTTATTCATATCTATCTCATTCTTTTCAAAATTTATCCAAAGATTTGAATCACGTGCTTAATTTGCCAAGGAGTGTTGTAGGTGTTAAGGATTCAGTGGTGAACAAGAGAGACCGAGCTCCTGCCCTTATGGAACAATATTTCAACGGTGAGAAACACAAAATAAATGCATTTCTAGTAATTAGTTTCAAATACTGAGAAGTGCTATGAAGAAAATAAAATGTAGTACTGTACTGAGTGTGTCTGTTAATGGTATGAGAGAGAATGCATGTGGCTAAGGTGGTCAGGAAGGTCTGTATGATGTGATGGCATTGAAACACACGTGAATGATGTGGAGGCATTTTAGGAAGAGCAGGATTTATTGTGAAGACTCCAAAACAAGAATGAGTGTTGTATTAGTGTGTTTTTCACGCTGCTGATAAAGACGTACCCAAGGCTGGGTAATTTCTAAAGAAAAAGAGGTTTAATAGATTCATAGTTCCATGTGGTTGGGGAGGCCTCGCACTCACAGCCGAAGGCATGTCTTACATGGTGGCAGGCAAGAGAGAGAGAGATCCAAGTGAAAGGGGTTTCGTCTTATAAAACTATCATATCTCATGAGATTTATTCACTACCATGAGAACAGTATGGGGGAAACCACCCCCATGATTCAGTTGTCTCCAACTGTGTCCCTTCCACAACACGTGGGAATTATGGGAGCTTTACTTCAAGATGAGATTTGGGTGGGGACACGGCCAAACCATATCAAGTGTGTTATACTCAAGGGATCCTCCCATCTCCCAAAACAAACAAGTGGTGTTACTGTGCAGTGAGGGGAACTTAGGAGACCGTATTTGAGAGGCAAGCAGGAGCCCAAACAGTGCCCTTCACACCATAGTAAGATGCTGGGATTTTATCCTTAGTGCAGCGAAAGCCATTAGAAGATTATAAACCGGGACATCCGTAAGGCTGTGAAAGTAATCTTGACAGATAATGGCTTAGAGTAGGGTTATGGCAGAGGAGAAGGCAATCAGAAGTGTTTGGAAAGCGCAGAAGGCTGAGGCAGGAGAGAATTGCTTGTACCTGGGAGGTGTAGGTTGCAGTGAGCTGACATCAAGCCCCTGCACTCCAACCTGGGCAGCAGAGTGAGACTCCATCTCCAAAAAAAAAAATAAAATAAAATAAAAAAATAAATAAATAAACAAAAAGTTTGGAAAGTTACCACGATAAGATCTAAAGGATTTGATGAGATGGATATGAGATAAAGAAGAATTAAAATTGTCTTCTAGATTTGTGGCTTCAGTAACTGAGTGGACAGAAATGTCATTTACTTAGATTAGAAATTGATCTTAGTGGAGAAACAGGTTTTAAACTAGATTGAAGGCCCTCTAATTAGTTAAACCATTCCCCTATTGATGGTCATTTAGTTGATTTCCAGTTTTATTATCTTTGTAAGGAATATCCTTGTACTTGTGTATTTGTACGTGTGGACATCTGGAAGATAAATTCCTAGATGTAAAGTTCTCTCATCGAACAGGACAGTACATATGTTTCAAGTTTTGATGGATGTTCATTAGTTGCCCTC
This sequence comes from Papio anubis, assembly GCF_008728515.1. Taxonomy (NCBI): domain Eukaryota; kingdom Metazoa; phylum Chordata; class Mammalia; order Primates; family Cercopithecidae; genus Papio; species Papio anubis. Next base: position 6,873,001 of record NC_044979.1, read on the forward strand.
CAAAAATGAGGTGTTGGCTTGGGTTCCCCCAACAGAGTATGCCTGTTTCCTGGCGTCCTCACTAACAGCATACACTGGTGGGAGAGGAAGTAGGCAAGGCCTACATTTCTGAAAATGGGAGTGGGAGTTCTACTAACATTTTTTCTTTACTAAATCACGTTGGCACTCTGTTCCGATAATGAAAATCAGCAATTGTCCTTTTCTTTTTGGTATCCCTGAAGTCATAACATGTTTCTGGCCATGGTTTTTTCCAGTTACTAATCATATAGCTGTTGGGCAGTCCTTCTAGGCTTAGTGGTATTTATGAAGCCTTTCATAATAATTATGATAATTACGGTGAAAATAAAAACTGTTAATTGGTTTAATGTATGTCAAGCACTATCCTAAGTGCTTTACATGTACCATATTAATTTATTTAATCCTCACAACAACCTAAAAAGCAATTACTATTATTATCTCGATTTCTTGAAGTGAGACAGAGGACGTCCACCAATCTTTGTCTTTTCATTTATTTATTTATTTATTTTCTGTCAGAGTATCTTTTTGGGAGGTTTGGCACTGTTACTTCAATACCTTTTGTCGGTAGTTGTGGGTCAGAATCCAAACACAGAATAAATGGCAGGAAAAGGCACGTTCAGTTGAGAATGCTCTGCTTATGGGTGATAAGTGTTTGTAATGTTTTGGGTTTTGGTTGTCAGAACTGCCTATGTTCAAATCTAGCCTCACACTTAGTAGCTGTTTGATTTGGGGCTGATCAATGATCTATTTTTGTAGCTCAGTCTTCTGAGCTTTAAAATGGGAAAACAAGGTTTTGTAGGTGGTAGGATTATTGTGGGCAGTAAGTTATACATGTAAAAGTATAAGAGGAAGAACTTTATCAGGGTCAACTATTGTTTTTACATAATTGGCTAAGAGTGGGCCAGTCCTATCTAGCACTCAAAGTGTGGGGAAAATACTGGTGATAGGATATCACACTCTTACTGAGATACATATATTAATATTTAGGTATGAAACTTAGAAAGTGGGGCCGGGCGCGGTCCTTCACGCCTGTAATCCCAGCACTTTGGGAGGCCGAGGCAGGCAGATCACTTGAGGTCAGGAGTTTGAGACTAGCCTGGCCAACAGGGTGAAACCCTGTCTCTACTAAAAATACAAAAATTAGCCTGGCATGTTGGTAGGTACCTGTAATCCCAGCTACTCGGGAAGCCAAGGCAGGAGGATCACTTGAACCCAGGAGGCAGAGGTTGCAGTGAGCTGAGATGGTGCCACTGCACTCCAGCCTGAGTGACAGAGGGAGACTCTGTCTCAAAAACAAAACAAAACTTAAAAATGGTTAGGCACTGTGATTCATGATTCCAGTACTTTGGGAGGCCAAGACAGGAGGATCACTTGAGCACAGGAGTTCGAGACCAGCCTGGTGGGCAACATAGTGAAACACTGTCTCTGACAGAAATAAAAAACAAAAACAAAAACCCAGGTTGCGGCTATGTGCCCATAGTCCCAGCTACTTGGGATGCGAGATGGGAGGATTACTTGAGCCCAAAAGGTCTAGATTGCAGTGAGCCATGGTTGCACCACTGCACTCCAGCCAGTGCGACAGAGCAAGACCCTGTCTCAACAAACAAAAAACCCTTAAAAAACTTTTAATGCTACTAATGTTGTAGTGAGTCATATTAAGTGGGATTATACATGTACCAAACTTTTATTTTTTACTGAGTGACATTATTTCATGGTTATTTTAATTTGCATGCCTTATGATTGAGTTACATTGATTTTATTTGTCACTGGTATTTTTTTGCACACTGCCTACCAATACCCTGTATCAGGTACTTTGCAGTTTCAAGTAACAAAAACTTCAATTAAAAATGGCTTAAACCATAAATAAAATTTACTTCACATGACCAGAAGTCCAGGTGTAATTCAGTGGCTCAATTAAATTGTCACGGACCTAGGTGGTTTTCATTTTCCTGCTGTTTTATACTCAGCTGGTTGTCGATAGTTGCTAAATTAATTCATTTACATAATCAGCACCTAAAATGTATTAGACAGTATTCTATAAGCACGGGAAATACAGCAGTGAGCAAAACAGAGTCCATTGCCTTCTTTCATGGAGCTTATATTTTAGTGGGGATAAGGGAGAAGACAGTCAAACAAATAGGTAGAATTTATAGATTGTCAGAAGATGTTAAGTTTGTGGAAAAAAATAAAGCCATGGAAGGGACGGGAAGGGCTGGGTTGGATTATTTTAAGTGGGGCCATCAGAGAAGGCCTTAGTGAGCTGATGTTTGAATAGCATCTTAAATAAGAATGCAAAGGCAGATACTTGGGGAAAGAGCATTGCTGATGCTGGGAACAGTGAGTGTAAAAGCCCTGAGGCAGGAATGTGCTTAGCATGTTCGTAGAACTGAAAGGGCCAGTGTGACAGGAGCTGAGTTATGGAGAAAACATCATTAAGAGAAGTAGTGCAGGGAGTCAGATTGTGCAGGGCCTTGTAGACCATTATGAGATCTTTTGACTTTTACTCTAGATTAGATGAGATTCCTTTGGGGGCTTTTGAGTGGAGGAGTGGTTTTATCTGACCAAGACTCTAAAACTCTCATGTTGGCTGCTGTGTTGAGACTAGAATGGAGATCAAGGAAGAAGCAGGCATGTTAGTTAAGATAATATTAGCAGGGTGACAGATGATTTGAAGCATGATAGGCATCAGAGAAATGTTGAAGTAATTTTGCATATGTTGAGGCAGAGTCAGAAAGATTTCTTGAGGGACGTGCGATGTGTGAAAAAGAGGATTCATAGTTCACACCAGGTCCAGTGACCACAACCAGTAAAGATGAAGTATATTTGTTCGTGCACATCTATTTTATTTGGACTTAAAAACCTTTCCTGGAAGCCCTTAGCAGATTTTTTTTGAGATGGAGTTTTGCTTCTTGTTGCCCAGACTGGAGTGCAGTGGCATGATCTCGGCTCACTGCACTGCATCCTCTGCCTCCCGGGTTCAAGCGATTCTCCTCCCTCAACCTCCCGAGTAGCTGGGATTACAGGCATGCATCACCATGCCCGGCTAATTTTGTATTTTTAGTAGAGACAGGGTTTCTCCGTATTGGGTCAGGCAGGTGATCTGCCTGCTTCAGCCTCCCGAAGTGTTGGGATTATAGGCATGAGCCACCGCGCCTGGCCTGCAGGTTTTTTTCTTAAATCTCTTCAGCCATGATTGGTATCCATCCATGTCCTAGATACAAGTGAGGGTGGGAGAGCAAGGATGTTCCTTTCAGCCATGATAATGGGAGGTGGACTCTATAAGGAACAGGCTGTGAGGGGGTGTGGTTATTGGTAACTAATAGTCTATTTGTCATGGTCCATTTTTCTGTTAAGTTGGTCATCCTTTTTAAATGATTTGTAAATAATTTTTGCATGGTAAGGAAATAAGTATTTGTTATATAATTCTAGATTCTAAATATTTTGAAGCTGTAAATGAGGTTTTAAACTCTGAGATCAGTTTTCTAATTTTGAAATAAAGTGAATCTCCATTGAAGTTTACAAGTAGGGGCTGGCGATTGCAGAGTCCAATGCATAATTTATAGTTTTTCCTATTCTGGGTGCAGTTGTCATTTTAACCTGAATGCCAGGTAGTTATCTTTATAAAACTATCATGTGTGAGTTATAGAGGCAGCATTGGGGTGGTGGAAAAAAACAAAACACCGTATGCCTCTATATGTGCAATTTTGCCAGAGGCAGTTTTTATTTTATTTTATTTTATTTTATTTATTTATTTTATTTATTTATTTATTTATTTATTTATTTTTTGAGGTAGGGTCTCACTCTGTCACCCAGGCTGGAGTGCAGTGGCGCAATCATGGCTCCTTGTAGCCTCACCCTCTCTGGCTCAAGTGATCCTCCCACTACTCTGCCTCCAGAGTAGCTGGGACTACAGGTGCATACCACCACATGCGGCTAATGTTTACATTTTTAGTAGAGACAAGATTTCACTATGTTGCCCTTTCTTTCTTCACCAAAAAAAAAAAAAAGCTGATAAACTGGCTTATTATATAACAAAGAATTCTCATTTTATTCTATTTATTTTGTATTATTATTTATTCTTTAATTTCAATAATGCTAAGCGGTGTTTTTTGGAGATTTTGAGTGTGAGCTTTCTAATCACTGAAGAGTTTTTGAGCCTTAACTCCATTACTTAATTAGCTGTGTGACCCAGACCACTTCATTGTACAGCTGCGTTCTTCTTCTGCTGGGGACGGCATTCACACAAAATACAATGAAATTGTGCTTCCTGGTGGTTTTGATGTGACTTTAGGCAAGTTCATTAAACACTGTGCTTTCAATACAATAATGCATGTGGAATGCTAAGCACAGTGCCTTTAAAACACTTGAGGGGAAATGAGAACAGTTCCATAGCCCTTCATTTTTACTTCTGATTAAGAGTTGTTTACTAATAACTAACTAGGTGAGTTGTAAATGGGGAAGTAGGGTCTTTTTGAAGTGGCTATGAAATAGCATAGAGGATATATTTAAAAAGCTGTAGTTTTACTACATATTTTCAAACTACGTATTTCATTTTAGTTTGGAGAACTTCACTGAAGAATAAAGAAATAGTAGTATGTGAGTTTGGATCATTTCTGTGGTTTGGTGGTGGGTGCACTAAGGCCTTTCCAATTCTTAGTCCTGTGAGAGGTAGATAGGATTGTGGGGGGTAGGGGAGAACAGATAGATGAGATACATTTCTGTTTTTTTGCATGGTAACTTATAAGGCATTGCCAAGAGAGGGAATTCATTGGAGACAAAGAAAAATATAAAACATAGTGTATATAGGGCTTTGTAGCGTCCATGGTTTTAGGCATTTATGGGAGCCAGGCAAGTGTGGGGTATGGGGTTTAAATGTATGTCCTGTGGATAAGCTCAGGAGTACTTTATATCGTTTACTTCAAGACCCTTTTACTGGTGAGGAATCCAACATTTAAATTTATGTAGGTATATGATAGAGCCAGAATTTTTCCAGATCTGAGACTCAAAGCTCTTTGTGTTTTCATTTATACTCTAGCTCTTTTGAGGAGCTTGAAAGTCTAGTTACAAAGACGGGAAAAACAAGACCAGCCACAGTGGCTCACGCCTGTAATTCCAGCACTTTGGGAGGCTGAGGCCAAGACCAACCTGGTGAATATAGTGAAACCCCGTATCTATTAAAAATACAAAAATTAGCCGGGTGTGGTGGTGTGCGCCTGTAATCCCAGCTACTCAGGAGGCGTAGGTAGAAGAATTGCTTGAACCTGGGAGGCAGAGGTTGCAATGAGCCGAGATTGTGCCACTGCACTCTGTGTGCCAGAGCGAGACTCTGTCAAAAAAATAAAAAAGGCCGGTCATACAGTGGCTCATGTCTGTCATCCCATTGCTTTGGGAGGCTGAGGCAGGCAGATTACTTAAGGTCAGGAGTTCGAGACCAGCCTGTTCAACATGGCGAAACCCTGTCTCTACTAAAAATACAAATATTAGCCTGGCATGGTGGCAGGCACCGTAATCCCTACTTGGGAGGCTAAGGCAGGAGAGTGACTTGCACCCGGGAGGCGGAAGTTGCAGTGAGCTGAGATGGCACCAGTCAGTGCACTTTAGCCTGGGTGACAGAGCGAGACTGTGTCACAAAAACAAACAAACAAGAAAAACCAAACAACAACAAAAAACCCAGGAAAAACATCCATGCGACAGAATGTTAAAGAGATTCTAAGGCTTTTTTTTTTTTTGGGGATGGGGAGAGACAGTCTCACTCTTGCCAGGCTGGAATGCAGTGGTGCAATCTTGGCTCACTGCAGCCACCGCCTCCCTGGTTCAAGCAGTTCTCTGCCTCATCCTCCCAAGTAGCTGGGATTACAGGCGCCTGCCCCCACGCCGGGCTACTTTTTGTAGTTTTAGTGAAGATGGGGTTTCACCATCTTGGCCAGGCTGGTCTTGAACTGGTGACCTCGTGATCCACCTGCCTCTGCCTCCCAAAGTGCTGGGATTATAGGCATGAGCCACTGCTCCTGGCAGAGATTCTAAGTTTTTTGAGAATAGTGACTGTGTTTCTTGGGTCATGGCTCTATCTTATACATCTAGCACAGTGTGTGTATGTAGCAAGTGTTTAATATTTGTTAAACATACGTGGTCCTTAATATCAAACAGTATGGGATTTAAGACATGAACTTGGTTGGGTTTGAGTCTCAGCACTTCCATTTCTTAGTTGTATCACCTTGGCCATTTACTTAATCTCTTTGATCTTGAATTTCCTTATCCGAAAAATAGGGGACATATTAATTAATATCTATTGTGATGGGTTGTACTGAGAATTAAATGATAATGTATACAGAATGCCTAACTTGATTGGATTTGTGGTACGGAGTAGCTACAATGACCATTTTAACCCCAATATGAGAAGGATTCTCTCATCATACTGTTGTATACTTTGTTGCTATTACTTCTTTAATCCCCAAGGAAATGTTTAACAAAGTGTTCTTCAGTTTTTACTTCCCAGTTCCTTTGCTGAACTGGTAAAAATTTAAAATATCTTAACATAGTATTTTATTTCAAATGATAAACAGTAAGGTAAAATGTGGTTTTTCTTGGACAACGTATGGTAGAATGATGTCTAGAATATTTAATTATATGATTTAATACATTTTATTGTTTTCTTTATGATTTTTAAAATTTATTTTATTTTAGATTCAGGGGGTACATGTGCAGGTTTGTTACATGGCTAGATTATGTAATGCCGAGGTTTGGCCTTCTAGTGCACCCATCATCCAAATACTGACCCTAGTACCCAATAGGTAGTTTTCAACCTCCTGTTCTACCTTCTCTTTTGGAATCTCTAGTCTATTACTTCCATCTTTATGTCCACGTGTGCTCATTGTTCAGCTCCCACTTACAAGTGAGACCATGTGGTATTTGATTTTCTGGTTCTGAGTTACTTCTTTTAGGATGAAGGATGAAAAACAATGTAGCCTCCAGCTCCATCCATGTTGCTGCAAAGGACATGATTCCATTCTTTTTTTATGGCTGCGTATTTTTCCCTTTTTTTGTGAGGGGGAGAGGGTTTAAATACGGACCAGCATAATGAAGAAAATGTCTGTAATCCCACTGTTCACATAATCCCTGCTAGTTTAAAAAAAGTTCATGTAGGCCGAGCACGGTGGCTCACACCTGTAATCCCAGCACTTTGGGAGTCCGTGGCTGGAGGATCACTTGAGCCTGAGTTCAAGACCAGCCTGAGTAACATAGTGAAACCTCATCTCTACAAAAAAATAAAAATTAGCCAGGTGTGGTGGTGCATGCCTGCAGTTCCAGCTACTTGGGAGGATTGCTTGAGGCCAAGAGTTAGAGGCTGCAGTAAGCTGTGATTGTGCCACTGCACTCCAGCTGGTGTTACGGAGCGAAATCCTGCCTAAAAAAAAAAAAAAAAAAAAAAAAGGTAAATAATTAGAAAATTTAAATAGTATAAACTACAAGCCTCTCCTATTAGTTTGCTAGAGCTGCCATAACAAAATACCACAAACTGAGTGACATAAGTATCACTATTTTTTTTTTGAGACGGAGTCTCACTTTGTTGCCAGGCTAGAGTGCAGTGGTACGATCTCGGCTCACTGCAGCCTCGGCCTCCCAGGTTCAAGTGATTCTCCTACCTCAGCCTCCCAAGTAGCTGGGACTTCCAGCCTCCAGAATTGATAAATTTAATTTCTTTTAATTTTAAAAAATTAAGAGTGACACTTGGCTGGGCGCAGTGGCTCATGCCTCTAATCCCAGCACTTTGGGAGGCTGAGGTGGGCGGATCAAGAGGCCAGGAGATTGACTATCCTGGCTAACATGGTGAAATCCCGTCTCTACTAAAAATACAAAAAGTTGGCCAGGCATGTTGGTTCACACCTGTAATCCCAGCTCTTTGGGAGGCCAAGGTGGGCGGATCACCTGAGGTTGGGAGTTCGAGACCGGCATGACCAATATGGAGAAACCCCGTCTGTACTAAAAATACAAAATTAGCTGGTCATGGTGGTGTATGCCTGTAATCCCAGCTACTTGGGAGGCTGAGGCAGGAGAATCGCTTGAACCCGGGAGGCAGAGATTGCAGTGAGCCAAGATCATGCCATTACACTCCAGCCTGGGCGACAAGAGCAAAACTCCATCTCAAAGAAAAAAAAAAGAAAAGTCTAAATAGTCCGCAAAACATAAAATTTTTAGCCTAAAATGAGAACCGTTTTAAAATTTTAATATATTGTGTTTTTTCTCCATATAATCCCAGGTATTCTTCAGGTTAGATCTCAGTTTCACAAAAAAGGATGTGCTTGAAAAACTTACCAAAACCTCCTGATTAGATACTTTTTTTGTTTGTTTTTGGTTTTGTTTTTTGAGACAGAGTCTCACTCTGTCGCCCAGGCTGGAGTGCAGTGGCGCAATCTCAGCTTACTGCAACCTCTGCCTCCTGGGTTCAAGCGATTCTCCTGCCTCAGCCTCCTTAGTAGCTGGTACTACAGGCAGGCACCACCATGCCTGGCTAATTTTTGTATTTTTAGTAGAGACGGGGTTTCACCATGTTGACCAGGCTGGTCTTGAACTCCTGACCTCAGGTGATCCACCCACATGGGCCTTCCAGAGTGTTGGGATTGCCGGGCGTGGTGGCTCACGCCTGTAATCCCAGCACTTTGGGAGGCGGAGACGGGCGGATCACGAGGTCAGGAGATTGAGACCATCCTGGCTAACGCTGTGAAACCCCGTCTCTACTAAAAATACAAAAAATTAGCCGGGCGCAGTGGCAGGCACCTGTAGTCCGAGCTACACGGGAGACTGAGGCAGGAGAATGGTGTGAACCCGGGGGGGCGGAGCTTGCAGTGAGTGGAAATCGTGTCACTGCACTCCAGCCTGGGGGACAGAGCGAGACTCTGTCTCAAAAAAAAAAAAAAAAAAAAAACACACACACTGTTGGGATTACAGGTGGGAGCCACTGCGCCCAGCCAGAGCATACTTATTTAGCAGGTGTGGATACGTGTATTTAAATAGATTTACTTGTAGATAGATGTATAAATGTATACCCATAATGAATGAAATTCATGAAATTATATATATATATTCGTTATAAGGGGTTACATTTTTTCCCCCAACCTAGAAAGCTTCACTACATAACATGGTTATGTGGGAATTTGAGAGTTGGATCGCTTTGCATTACTGTAAATGATAGAGCTTTATTTTAAAGTATTTTTTATTCTAAAGGTATATGTGCTTTTCATAAATCCAAATTCTAACAAAAGGTATACATCACAAGTTCAGTTTTACTCCCCAGAGGTAATCACTGATTCTTTTTTGTATATTTTTCCAGATGTTTTTGGTTTGTAGATAAGACATGTATGTACATAGAAAAAAATACAGACATAGGCCTATATGTTCTTTGAAAACAGATGGAATTATACTATAAATACTGTTTTGTAACTTACTTTTTTTTGGCATACTAGTATATGTCATACATCTTTTTTTTTTTTTTTTTTTTTGAGACGGAGTCTGGCTCTGTTGCCCAGGCTGGAGTGCAGTGGCCAGATCTCAGCTCACTGCAAGCCCCGCCTCCCGGGTTCACGCCATTCTCCTGCCTCAGCCTCCCGAGTAGCTGGGAGTACAGGCGCCCGCCACCTCACCCGGCTAATTTTTTTTGTATTTTAGTAGAGACGGGGTTTCACCGTGTTAGTCAGGATGGTCTCGATCTCCTGAACTCGTGATCCGCCCGTCTCGGCCTCCCAAAGTGCTGGGATTGCAGGCTTGAGCCACCGCGCCCGGCCTGTTATACATCTTTTCATAGGTATATTGTGATTAATGTAGGTGCAGTTCAGTAATGATTGAAATGAAGTTATTTTTTCATTATATTCTATTTTTGAAAAATTACCAATAACTACATATATTATGTAACAAAAATCACATTATATAACTGTCAGTATAAAGGAATGGCTCAGGTAAAACCAAACAGAAGTTGTATATTTAATATTTTAAATAATTTTAATATTTAATTAAAAAGTTAAAACTTGTACTACATGGCTATTAGAGCAAGGAAGTATGATCTCTTTAATGTACATGATATTTTAAAAATACCTTATTCTGATGTGTCTTGTTGATTGTAAAACCCCACTTAACATTTTGGGCTCTTAATATCTTTCTATTTTAAAGTTAACACTATTCTGTGGTTATTCTTGTGGCATATTAAAGTGATATTTTAAGGAATACTTAACAAAATTCTATATAAAATGTATCTACTCTTAAGTTAAAAATTTTGGTGCCCTTACTGGTCTTATGATCTTGGAAGTCACTTAAGATTCTGAGCTGTGTATTAAGCCTGTGCTCATTCAAGTTCTGGATCTACCATTTAATAATTGACCATGACTTCTTTATACTTCAGTTTCCCCAACTGTTGAATAGGAATAATGATTGTTGTGATGAGTCCATAAAAAATACTGTCTTACTGACTTTATGATGGCCGAAATTTCAAGAGTGTAACACAGTAACAGTTAAGTCATACTGGGACTCAGGCTAATCTTTTCTCTGTTGCCGTAGGCATTGATGTCCACCTGACAAATGGGGGTGAGAAGTGGTGAGGGATTGCATGGGAGGTTTGTGGACAAGGCCTGGGAGTAGTAAAGAGGCATCCTTCACTTTTGCTCACATTTCATTGTTCAGAATAGTCATGTGAAAGGGAAGCTGGGAAATGTAGTTTAGCCGTATGCCAGGAGGAAAAGGAAATGCTTTGGTGAGTAGCTGGTTTTTGCCACCAATGCTAAGCACAGTTCCTGGAAGATGGTTTTCAAGTCATTAAGCAAGTCACTTTTCACCTCTCCAGGTCTGTGTTTCTTGCTATAAAGTGGGAAGGGGGTGATAATGAAAACTTCTATGAAGCGCTGTTTTGGGAGAACTGTATGTTACAACCATCTTAACTCATTTAATTCTTACAAAAGTCCTCTGAAGTAAAGACTATTATTGTCCTTTTTTTTTCTTCTTTTTTAACAGCTGAGGAAGCTAAGGCTCAGAGTGAGTCACGGACACAGGATTTGAACCCAGGCAGTCTTCACTGTAGGGTCTATGTTTTTATTTATTTTTATTTTTATTAATTTTTTTGAGATGGAGTCTCATTCTCTCGCCCAGGCTGGAGTGCAGTGATGCGATCTCGGCTCACTGCAACCTCTGCCTCTCAGGTTCAAGTGATTCTCCTACCTTAGCCTCCCAAGTAGCTGGGATTATAGGTGAGTGCTACCACGCCAGGCTGATTTTTGTATTTTTAGTAGAGTCGGGGTTTCACTGTGTTGGCCAGGCTGGTCTTGAACTCCTGACCTCAGGTGATCCACCCACCTCAGCCTCCCAAAGTGCTGGGATTATAGGCATGAGCCACTGTACCTGGCCTCAGGCATAATGTGGTATCATTTATAAATATTAGAGAATGTAGTTCTAAAAAGTAAAGGCTTAAGAAAAACCTGATACCACCATCATACTTAAAAAAAATTGACAGTTAAATCCATAATATCATCAAATATTCTATATTCAGGTAAACATGTCTCAATTTTTTAAAGTATTTGAATAAGGCTTACATATTGTGATTAAGTCTCTTAATCTGTAGGTTACCACCCTCCTTTTTATTCTCACAATTTATTTGTTAAATGGGTTATTTGCCCTGTAGAGTTCCCATAGTCAGGATTTTGCTGATTCCTGAGATTCAATACCAGGTTTATCCCTGATGTTTCTGTATTTTCTGTATTTCCAAATGAGTGGTTGGAACCAGAGGCTTGGTCAGAGTCAGGTTCAGTCTTATTTTACAAGACTGCTTCGTATGTTGTGGTGCATTCTTTCATCAGGAGGCACAAAATGTGGTTGTCTCTTTTTGTGACGCTAGCAACTGTTGGTGACCAGTGCCAAGATCCATTGATTCATTAAGGGTTGTAAAATGATAATGTTCTAGTTGTGTTACTCCTTCATTTTATTATCTGGAGGACTGTTTTATAAAGAGAAAAGTTTCCATCACCTCTTACTTGGTTGCCCAGTGTAACTGTTCATATGGGAAAGGCAGAATAAATGTTTGCTTGTTTACATTTCTTTACCAGTTTCCAGTGTAGCCAGTAGGTTCACTGTATTTTCCAGCTGTGATTAATAAATTTTTAAGATTATTATTTTTAATGTGTCTGTTACTGTATAGGAAAGTATCTGGAAATACCCAAAGACAAGATATCTAAAGGAGTCACTGGCTAATGATGGATCAGTGCAGTGTAGTGGTGAACTCTGCATCTGGAGTTCATGCTCATAACATTCTATTTATTGCCTTTCTGGTTTTATGACCTCCTTCTTATCTAGTGTGTGCTTTGTGCCCCACACATTCATACTAGTTCCCACAGCATGTGTCATATGATCCCTCCTTTCCCAGGGTTTCCAGGCTTCCTATCCTTCCCCTTACCTTTCTGTCATCAGTTTTTCCTGGGATTTCTGGTCCAGCAGCTGCCTAGCTTATGTCAAAGTGAGAGTCGCCAGCATAGTTAATGATAAGTACTGTTTGATTATAGGAATGTAGGAAGATGCGGTAGCATTCCTACTAAAAATGCTTTTCCCACAGATAGAGTAAACCAACGTTGCTTAGGTTTTGTAAGACTGCCATTCAACTATAAATAGACCTTATGTATGTTTACTAAATCAGAAAAAATTTAATATAGCTAAATTATAAATAACAACAGAAAATAAAAATATTTTGCCCCACCATCTTAAGGTTACAAAGACTTAAAGGTATATTTACATGCATACACACACACACACACAAATTTTATATATATGTGTGTAGAAAATATAGAAAAGTAGAAAAATGTATACAAATATTTGAAATATGTGGGATCTTGTTTGTATTTTTTTCACTTAGGAAAGAAACGTAGCCATTAAAAGAGTTACATGTCAATAACCATGATGCCATAGGATTTTAGTAGCTGCAGAATATACATTACTTAAATAAATGATTCATGGAATAGTCTTTTTTTATTGGACAAGGAATTTTCCCCTCTCCCTCAGTCTTTGAGAGTTAGAAACAATGGAGAGATTAGTGTCTTTATAGTTAAACCTTTGTACATTTTATTATTTACTCATGATGAATTTCCAAGTTGAATTCCTAGGCCAAAGGATATACAGATTTCAATGTTGGCAGATATCACTATAGGATAATTATACCAATTTATACTTTTACCAGTAATATATGAGTGTATGTATTTACCTATTCCTTGCCAGTTCTGGAAATTGTGAATTTAACAGAATCTTCCAAAAAGCATTGAAAATTGGCCAGGGAATGTAAATATCCCTTTCTTCCCCATTCAGCTTACTAATGAATCTATCATAATCTTAGCCGTCTGAATCTAAAAGAGAACCAGTAAAGTTGAGATGACAAGTTTATTGCAAAATAAATGACCTGAAAGCCACCGGCATTGGGTAGGGTAGGGGAAGGGCACGTAGTAGGGGAAGGGCACGTAGTGGTGACTGAGATGACTCTGTGGGTTTTTGAAAAGATGGTAGATTTGAAGGATAAGGAGTTCAGAGAAGTGGAAAGGCAAATAGGGGCTGTTATAAATAAGGACAGTGGCATGAGCCAAGGGGGTTATCTCTCATATTTAAAGAACGTGGCTAGATCCGGTTTCCCTATAAGTTGATCCCTTATTGTTATTCTGAGTTGAAAGCATATCTTTTGTCTCAATGAAGCCTGAATGGCTTTTGATGTCTCTGATCTGGAAAGGTTGTTTGTGTATCTCAGAATAAGTCATTTTGCTAAAAAAGGCTACTCCTGAGGGAGAGCAGTGGAAAAAAGAGCTGGAAAAGTGGATTGTAGCTAGTTGTTGAAAAAAGGCCTTGAATGTCAAGCTTCAGGAATTAGGTTCTTATTTGGTATGTTACAGGCACCCATATGGACTTTTGAGCACGTGAAAAAATACAGTATTAATGAGTAGGGATAGCCTGGAAGGGAAGGAGATACAGACATTCAGCTCCAGAGAAACCAGTTAGTAAAATGTTTCAGATGATGGCGTTGGTAATAGAAAAGGATCCACTGAAATATGAGGCATTCACATGGAAAGAACTGGCAGAATGTGGTAGTTAACTGCTATAAGAACCCCAAAATAACAGGAATAATCAAACATCACTGAAAGCTTTTAGCAGTTTTTGAGAACAATCAGCGTCAGAAGGAGAAAACAGGTTTTTCCTAAAAGTTATATTGTAAAATAAATGTAGCTTATACATTTTTGAAAGTGAAATCTCAGGATTCATGGTATCTTTACTTCTACTTGCCAAATTATTAAAATGGTGTTATATTTCTTAAGATACTTTAAAGCCTCTATTGTAGAACAGAAATAGGAGAAAATGGAACTAATGTTTATTAACTGTTACTATAGAAGAGGGAATAGAAGTGTGTTGCTCTTGAATAGGGTTTCTCAGCTTTGGCACTATTGATATTTTGGTCTAGCTAATTCCGTGTCATGGGCAGTATGTCCTGTGTGTTGCAGGATGTTAAGCAGGATTCCTGGCCTCCACCCACTAGATACAGCACCCCCCCCCCGACAACCAAAAATGTCTTTAGACATTGCCAGATGTCCCTTGGGCAGCAAAAGTTGCTCCCTCTCCCCAGTTAAGAACCATTGTTCTAGAGTACAGAATCAGTACCACTAAATAAATGTTATTGGTGTGTTTAGAACAGTGCCTAGCACATAGCTGGCTCTCAAATATTTGTTAAATAAATGAGTAGTCAGATTTTCATTGTGAATTGAAAACAGAACAAAACTTGATGACTGATCATTCAAGTTGCTTTACAAAAGAAATGGGATGTCCATTGAACACCTTTGCTAGATCTAATTTGCCAATCTGGATTATTAAAATGAGGAGGCTATTTTTTCCCAGTATATAAATGATTCTAATACTTTTTGCTGTAAAACTTTTGGAGTCTCTCTGCTAAATTGTGTTCCAGTTTGTTAGCTTGGGATTCAAGTCATAAATATACTGGGTCTGTCTTACCTTTTAGTGCTTTTATTTGTTCCCTTTTGAACATAGCTGAATTTTACCCTTATGTCTACCTGCCCCCCATTCTTGCTACCCCGCCTTCCTTTTTCCACTCTCATCTCTTTCCCATTTTCCAGTCTATAAATCCTACCTATCCTTTTATTTTTTATTTTTATTTCTTAAATTACAAGATCTCATTCTGTTACTTAGGCAGGAGTGCAGTGGCACAATCATAGCTGACTGCAGCTTCAAATTTCTGGGCCCAGATGACCCTCCCATCTCAGCCTCCCAAGTAGCTGGGAATACAGGTGCACAATACTGTGCCTGGCTAGTGGTTTTTTTTTTTTTTTTTTTTTTTTTTTTTGAGACGGAGTTTCGCTCTTGTTGCCTAGGCTGGAGTGCAATGGTGCAATCTCAGCTCCCTGCAACCTCTGCCTCCTGGGTTCAAGCGATTCTCCTGTCTCAGCGTCTCGAGTAGTAGTCACATGCCACCATGCCCGGCTGATTTTTGTATTTTTAGTAGAGATGGGATTTTGCCATGTTGGCCAGGGTGATCTTGAACTCCTGGCTTCAAGTGATCCGCCTACCTTGGCCTCCCAGAGTGCTGGGATTACAGGCGTGAGCCACCGTGCCTGGCCGAAATGTATTTCTTAAACAATAAGACTTAAAAATTGAAAGTACACATTGATACATGGGCTGCAGGATAGATGTTGTGTTGTACTGGCAGGCATGAAAGTAACATTCTTCTTTCTGAACATATCCATCAAAGCCCTCAAGTGACCCGGTCCATTGTTAGTGAGTGTTAATGTTTTGAAAGGAATGTTTTTTTCCTTAGGAGTAGGTCTTGACAGTGAACTAAAAATATTCAGTAAGCCATCCTGTAAACAGATGTGCTGTTATCCAGGAGACTGTTGTTCTATATGTAGACAGCAAGTAGATTAGATATAGCATAATTCTTAAGAGCTCTAGGAATTTTTGAGTGGCAAATGAGCATTAGCTTCAACTTCAAGTTACCAGCTGCATTAGCCCCTAACAAGAGAGTCAGTTTTATTTATTTATTTATTTTTAAAAGAGAGTCTTGCTTTGTTGCCCATGCTGGCCTTGAACTCCTGGGCTCAGCCGAGTCTCCTACCTTGGCCTCCCAAAGTGCTGGGATTACAGGTTTGTCCCCAGCCTGACCTTTGAAGCAAGGCATTGATTTTCCCTCTCTATCTGTGGAAGTCCCAGATGGCATCTTCTCTTTTGTCTACATGAAACATCTTGTTTAGTATAACCACCTCCAGCAATGATCTTAGATAGACATTCTGGATAACTTGCTACAGCTTCCATGTCAGCACTTGCTGCTTCACTTTCCAGTTTTATGTTATGGCAAGAACATTTTTCCTCACAAACCAACCTCTACTTGCTTCCAGTTTTTCTTTTGCAGTTTTCTCACCTCTCTTAGCCTTCATAGAATTGAAGAAAGTTAGAGTCTTTGTCTGGATTAGGCTTTTTGCTTAAGGGAATGTTGTGGCTGGTTTGACCTTCCATATGGACCACTATATGGGCGTGGTTCATGGTGTTCCAAACAATTATAATAGTAACATCAAAGATAGCATGGTAGCTCACTCCTGGAATCCCAGCACTTTGGGAGGCCAAAGCAGGAGGATCACTTGAGTTTGAGACTAGCCTGAGCAACATGGTGACACCCCATCTCTATAAAAAATGAATCAGCCGGGTGTGGTGGTATATACCTGTTGTCCCAGCTACTCATGAGGCTGAGCACTTGAGTCGGGAAAGGTGGAGGCTGCAATGAGCTGTGATTGTGCCACTGCACTCCAGCCTGGGTAGCTGGAGAACCGCTTGAACCTGGGAGGTGGAGGTTGTAGTAAGCCAAGATTGTGCCACTGCGTTCCAGCCTGGGCAGCAGAGTGAGACTTCGTCCACAAACAAACAAACAAACAAACAAACTTATTATCTGTGACGTGAAATAAAATGAGGTCTGTCTGTAAGCAAAATGGATATTCCTCTTAATGTTTGACATTTTTAATCGGCGACTTCTGAAAAATCGATTTTGCATGGATCTTTTCCTTGTGTTTTTCTCTTCATTTTTTTTTTTTCTTCTTTTTTTTTTGAGACGGAGTCTCCCTCTGCCACTCAGGCTAGAGTGCAATGGTGCGATCTCGGCTCACTGTAAGCTCTGCCTCCCGGGTTCAAGCCATCCCAAGTAGCTGGGATTACAGGAGTATGCCACCATGCCTGGCTAATTTTTGTATTTTTAGTAGAGACAGAGTTTCACCATATTGGCCAGTCTGGTCTGCAACTGCTGACCTTAAGTGATCCACTCACCTCGGCTTCCCAAAGTGCTGGGATTACCGGCATGAGCCAGCGCGCCCGTCCTGGTTGTTCAGTTTACACTCCTACTAGTGTCGATTTTCCCATAACCTGACTAGCAGAGTGTGTTATCACTCTTTGCTAATTTGGTATCTGAAACGATACTCCTTGCTTTCACTTCCATTTTTAAAATTGTTAGTGAGGTTGAATAACACATGTGTTTAGAGACTATTTCACTCTTTCAGTTGTTGGACTGTATTTGTTATTTTTCTATTGAGATTTTGTTTTTTCTCATTCAGTCATTTTTAAAATTATTATTTTTAACATTTCTTTTCAATTTTTATTTTATTATTTATTATTATTATTATTACTATTTTTTCAGACAGAGTCTTGCTCTCTTGCCCAGGCTGGAGTGTAATGGCGCAATCTCGGATCACCTCAACCTCCATCTCCCAGGTTCAAGCAATTCTTGTGCCTCAGCCTCCTGAGTAGCTGGTACTACAGGCATGTGCCACCATGCCTGGCTCTTTTTTATATTTTTAGTAGCAACCTCGGGGTTTCACCATGTTGGTCAGGCTTTTCTCGAACTCCTGGCCTCAAGTGATCTTCCTGCTTTGGCCTCCCCGAGTCCTGGGATTATAGGCTTGAGCTACCACACCTGGCCAGTAGTTTTCATTTTCGTATCATTGTTCGATTTCCCGGATTACTTGGTAAAGTTGAGCACTTTATCATATTCTGTAGGTTGATTAATTTTGTCTGAATTTCTTTTTCAAAAATGAATTAGTTGTTCATATCCTTTGTCCCTTTTTAAAAAAACTGGGTTTGTGTCTTGAGATACTTCATGTTCATAAGTAGAGTTTTATATTATATTACTTATTAAAGTTATTCCTAGTAACTTTATTGTTGTTGATGTCTCTTTCCAATACAGTAGAATAGATTGTTTCTACTGTTTCTTCAATATACTGCATAGGAAAGTTATTGATATTTATATGTTACTGTGTTGATCTGACAATCTTAAAGAACTCAACATTTCAGTTGATAAACTTGTATTTTCTAAGTAGACATTGGTGATACTTTCTGCTAATTATGACACTTTAGCCTGTTCCTTTATGGTATTAAAGTGTCTTATTTCTTATCGCTTAGCGTAATGACACAACATCCAGTATTAAGTGACTTTGTTTTAAAGTTTGACTCCCTGTGAAATTTTATTATTTTGTTCAGTGGGAGACAGAACTTCAACTTGCTTTTTTTTTGAGATGAAATTTTGCTCTTGTTGCCCAGGCTGGAGCACAATGGCAAGATCTCTGCTCACTGCAACCTGCACCTCCCGGGTTCAAGCAATTCTCCTGCCTCAGCCTTCCGAGTAGCTGGGGTTACAGGTGCGCACCACCATGCCCGGCTAATTTTTTGTATTTTTAGTAGAGACAGGGTTTCACCATGGCCAGGCTGGTCTTGCGCTTCTGATCTCAGGTGATCCGCCCGCCTTGGCCTTCCAGAGTGCTAGGATTACAGACATGAGCCACCGTGCCTGGCCTGTAACTTGCTTTTCAGAATTGTTAGGCTGTTATCTCAATATTTGTTACTGAATCCATATTTTTGTCCTGAGTTGTAGAACCATCTACTCATTCGACAAAACATATATTGAGTGCTTATGTTTCACCTGGTGCTGTTAGGTGTTGGGGGTGCAGCAGTGAATAGAACAAATTTCTAGTCTTCATGGAGTATACAGTTAAAGAGACAGAGTAATAAAATAACATATATATTTTTGATCCATAGTCATTTGGATTTACAGATGTGGAACCCGTGGACACAGAAGTGTTACTGCATTTATATCTGATTTTTTTCTGCATTTGTTGAGATGATCATTTTTCCTTGATTTGTAAATATGACAACCATATTAACAGATTTTTCCCTTTAGATTTCTTTGAGAATTTTCTAGCTTTCTTTCTGTGTCATTGATTTCTCGTTTTATACCATTGTTGTTAGAAAGATACTTGAAATGATTTCATTCTTCCTGAATTTGTTAAACTTGTTTTGCGGCTTAACATATGATCTGTCCTGGAGAATATTCTGTGTCTGCTTAAGAAGAATGTGTATTCAGCTGCTGTTGGCTAGAATGTTCTGTATGTGTCTGTTAGGTCCATTTAGTCTGTAATGTTCAAGTCTGTGTTTGCTTATTAATTTTTGTCTGGATTATTTATCCGTTGTTGAAAGTGGAGTATTTAAGTTTTTCACTATTACTGTATTGCTATTTCCCTCTTTAGTTCTGTTGATAGTGCTTTATATATTTAGGTGCTCCAAATTGGGGCATGTGTATATATCTATAAATGTTACATTCTCTTGATGGATTGACCTCTGATCTCTCGTAACACTTTTTGACTCAAAGTCTATTTTATCTTATATAAGGATCCTCTGCTCTCTTTGGTTAACATTTGTGTGGAATATCTTTTTCCATCTCTTCACTTTCAGCCTCAGTCCTTTAAAGCTAAAGAGAGTCTCTTGTAGGAAGCATATAGTTGGATCTTGTTTTTAAAAAATCCACTTGGCCGGGCACAGTGGCTCACACTTGTATTGTAATCCCAGCACTTTGGGAGGCCGAGGCGGGTAGATCACCTGAGGTCAGGAGTTTGAGACCAGCCTGACCAACATGGTGAAACCCCGTCTCTACTAAAAATACAAAAATTAGCAGGGGGTGGTGGTGGGTACCTGTAATCCCAGCTACTCAGGAGGCTGAGGCAGGAGAATCGCTTGAACCCAGGAAGCAGAGGTTGCGGTGAGCCGAGATCGCGCCATCGCACTCCAGTCTGGGTGACAGAGTGAGACTCCGTCTCAAAAAAAAAAAAAAATTCCATTCAATCTGAGTCTTACTGGAGAACTTAATTCTTTTCATTTAAAATAATTACTGATAGGTAAGGAGTTACTACTGCCATTTTGTCAATTTTTCTGACTCTTGTAGTTTCTTTGTTCCAGTCGTCCTCTCTTGCTGTCTTCCTTTGTGATTTGATGATTTTTTGGTAGTGATAGGCTTTTGATTTTCTATGTTTTATGTATCTTGTAGGCAGCATATTGTTGGATCTTGTTTTTAAAAATCCACTCGGCTGGGCACAGTGGCTCACACCTGTAATACCAGCACTTACGGAGGCCAAGGTGGGTGGATCACCTGAGGTCAGGAGTTCGAGACCAGTATGGCCAATATGGTGAAACTCCATCTCTACTAAAACTACAAAAATTAGCCAGGCGTGGTGGCATGTGCCTATAATCCCAGCTACTCAGGTGGCTGAGGCAGGAGAATTGCTTGAACCTGGGAGGCCGAGGTTGCAGTGAGCTGAGATCATGCCACTGCACTCCAGCCTGGGCGACAGCGAGACTCCATCTCAAAAAAAAAAAAAAAAGAAAAAAGAAAAAATAAAATAAAAATTCACTCAGCCAATCTGTGTCTTCTGGAGTCTTTATTTCCATTTAAAATAATTATTGATAGTCAAGTAATTACTACTGCCATTTTGTCCGTTTTTCTGACTCTTGTAGTTTCTTTGTTTCAGTCTTCCTCTCTTGCTGTCTTCCTTTGTGATTTGATGATTTTTTTGATAGTGATATGCTTTAGTTCTTTCCTGTTTTATGTATCTACTACAGGCCTTTTCTTTGTGGTTACCATGGAGCATACATAAAACATCTTATAGTGTTAATAGTCTATTTTAAGCTGACAACCTCAATAGTGTACCACAACTTTACATTTAATGTCTCGTTTCACATTTTATATTATTGATTTCATAATGTATATCTTTTATATATCACATATCCATTACCAAATTATTGTGTGTATAGTTAATATTTAATACTTTTGTCTCTTTACTTTTATACTAGACTTAAATGTGATTTAGGGACCAGCGTTACAGTATTGGAGTATTCTGAATTTGAATATATTGTTATCTTTATAATGAGTTCTATTCTTTAATATGTTTTTATGTTCTTAGAGTTCTTTTGTGTCCATTTGAAGAACTTCCTTTAGCATTTCTTGTAAGGCAGGTCTGATGGTGGTGACCTCCCACGTTTTTTTCCGTAAAGGGGTCCCATAGTAAATATTTTAGGCTTTGCTGGCAATATGCTGTCTGTTGTAACTGCTCATCTCTGCTATTGTAGCATGAAAGCAGATGTAGACAGTATGTAAACAAATATACATGGCTTTGTTCCAATAAAAGTATTACAAAGACCAAGTACGGAACTGGATTTGGCCTCTGGACTGCAGTTTGCTGACCAGTGATTTAGACTTCTGACATGGTAGATTACATTGATTGATTTTTTGAATATTGAACAAGTGTAGCATTCCTGGGATAAACCCCACATGGTGTGGTCTGTTACTCTTTTTATGTTCGTAAGTTTGATTTGCTAATATATTCTTGATGATTTTTATGTTTATGTTCACTTTGGAAATTGGTCTTTAGTTTTGCTTCTTTGTACTGTCTTCACCTGATTTTGATTTTAGGATAATGCTGACCTAATTAAATGAGTGGAGAAACGTTGTTCCCTCCTCTGTTTCCTGGAAGGGATTCTGTAGAGTTGGTGTTACCTCATCTTAAAATGTTGGTTATAAATTAGTCAGTGAAATCATCTGGGCCTGGAGATTGTTATTTCAGAAGATTTCGTACTATAAATTCAATTTCTTTAATAGTTACAGAACTGTTCAGTTACATATTTCATCTTGGGTGAGTTTTGGTAGTTTGTCGTTTCCTATGAATTGGTTCATTTCATTTAAAGATATCAAACTTAAATATGTGGAGTTGTTCATACTACTCTTTTATTGTCTTTTTTTTTTTTTTTTTTTTTGACACGGAGTCTTGCTCTGTTGCCCAGGCTGTAGTGCAGGGGTGCGATCTCGGCTCACTGCAGGCTCTGCCTCCGGGGTTCATGCCATTCTCCTGCCTCAGCCTCCCGAGTAGCTGGGACTACAGGCGCCGCCACCACACCCGGCTAATTTTTTTGTATTTTTAGTAGAGACGGGGTTTCACTGTGTTAGCCAGGATGGTGTCAATCTCCTGACCTCATGATCTGCTTGCTGGGATTACAGGTGTGAGCCACCATGCCCCGCTTTATTGTCATTTTAATGTCTGTGGGGTCTATAGTGAAATTCCCTCTTTTATTCCTGTTTTAGTTCATTTTCTATTGCTATAACAAAATACCCGAGAGTTGGTAATTTATAAAGGAAAAATATTTATTTGGTTTATGTTTCTGGAGGCTGAGAAATCTGAGATGGGTTGCCACATGTGGTGAGGGCTTTGTGCTATGTCATAATGTGGCAGAGAAGTGCAAGGGGAAGCACATGTTTGCAAAGAGAGGCCAAACATGAGAGGCATCCTCACTTTATAACAACCCACTCTTGTGGGTTCACTCCTCCAAGAGTGAGAACTGCTTTGAGAACAACATTAATCCCTCTTAACAACCTAATCACCTCTTAAAGGTACCACCTCTCAACACTGCTACATTGGGGACCAAGCTTCAACATGAGATTTGGTGAGGGCAAATGATATTCAAACCATAGTAGTCATTTTTTATGTGTTAGTTTTGCTAGAAGCTTGTCAATTTTATTGATCTTTACAAACAATCAGATTTTGATTTGACTTTTTAAAAAGTTGGGGTAGAATATACACAAAATATAATTTGCCATCTTTTAACTGTTTTTTTTTTTTTTTTTTTTTTGAGATAGGGCCTCACTCTGTTGCCCAGGCTGGAGTGCAGTGTCGTGATCTTGGTTCACTGTAGTCTCTGCTTCCCGGGTTCAAGTGATTCTCCTGCCTCAGCCTCCTGAGTAACTGGGATTACAGGCACGTGCCACCATGCCTGGCCAACTTTTGTATTTTTAGTAGAGACAGGATTTTGCCATGTTGGCCAGGCTGGTCTCGAACTCCTGACCTCAAGTGATCTGCCTGCCTTGGCCTCCCAAAGTGTTGGGATTACAGGTGTGAGCCACTGTCCTGGCCCTTAATTATTATTTTTTAACCTTCCGGAGTCCTTTTATTTTGGAATATCCTGTAAACAGTCAAACCACCAGAACATTATTGTACAACAGTAAAATGTTCTGCATTAAACTGAAGGTATCCATTTAATAAAAAAAAGAAAAAGAAAATGTAGGAAAGGTACTTAGAGCTGTTACTTTCTAAGTACACAACACCCTAGACAATTCAAGGCATCTTAATCTCCATCAAGAACAACAAAAAAATAATGTTTGTCATGCTGTTAAATCCATCATTATGGATAAAACTGGTGCGTATTGGTCAAACGGATCCAACAAACACTGATGTCCAAGCTGGCATATTGGCAACTAATACGTAACTGGTGGTCAATAGTTTAAAAGATCTTCCCTTTCTTATTGTTCTTTTCCAAGGTTCTCAAAGAGTTCTGTTGTTCTGAAATACGTTGTTGAGCTTCCCAGTTTGCTTTCTCATCCTCAAACTGACGACGTTTTTCCTCTAATTCTTTGTGTTGTGCTTCCAAATTCTTTTTCATTTGCTCATGGCGCTGCTGGAGCTCAGCTTCAGAGTCCTTTAGTTTTTGAACTTTTTATTTGACCTTCATCTCAAACACCTGCTCCATCTCCATCTCTATCTTCTTCATTTTAGCTCCATCTCTATCTTCTTCATTTTAGACCTTCTTTCTTCCATTTGTGCCAGAGGGCTCTTAGTCAGCTGCCCTTTATTCTTGTTGTTATTAACTCCATTATAAGTCACAGCTGCCAGTTTTCTGCTTCTGTACCTCTCATAGTGGACATTATTAGTAACATCTTTCAAGTTCTGCGTGTGTGTTCTTATCAACATATTTCTTAGAATTGTAAAATCACAATATTCACCATTTTCAACTTCAGCAACACCCCAAGGATACTACCTTCCTCTGACCCTTTTGCCATTAACTTCAATGATAGTGTTACTACCTACCACAGCAAGAGGCAAACGGTCCTTTACCTTTTTAACAAGTTTATTTTCTTCATCATCATCTGTTTCTGGAAGTTCATATATTTTAATTTTATGTTTTTGGATTTCTTTCATTATCTGTTTTTTAAACTGTTGGCATTCTTCTGGTGTGAGTGTGTCTGCTTTGGCAATAAGTGGGATGATAATCACTTTTTCATGCATACGCTTCATAAGCTCAATATCCAATGGTTTAAGTCCATGTCCTGAAGGAGCAATTAAGTATTAACAACACTGCACCTTGCTATCAGGCGTCTGACGTCTGTTCCTTCACGATTCTGCATTTACTATCAATGTAATCGATAACAAGCTGCCAGCAATTACTATTATCCAGTGCGTCTCCAAATCCTGGGGTATCAACTATTGTGAGCAGCAGCACCTGAACGCCACGTTGTTTGATTAAAGCTTTGGATTGTCCACCTGTACATTCTTTTTAATTATATGAGAAGGACCTGGATACTCTGGAGAATACAAATCTGTGAGGAGTAAAGAGTTGATTAATGTCAACTTTCCTAATCCAGGTTGGCCTCTCTGGGTAAGGTGGCTCACATCTGTAATCCTAGCACTTTGGGAGGCCGAGACGGGTAGATGGTTTGAGCTCAGGAGTTCCAGACCAGCCTGCGAAATAAGGCGAGACCCTGTCTCACTTTGTGTGTTGTGCCAGCTGGGGGTGCCGCAGGTAGGTGCTCCCTGGAGTGTCTGCTTCAGGGCTGCTGCGAAGGTGCAGGGCAGGGCTCCTCCAGCTGGGAAACATGGAATAGTTGGCAGCTGCTTTGTACATAGAATCCTTCTTCTCTGATGACCGTGCTGTCAACATCAAAACACACTGCATCTGCTGAGTAGAAAAGCTTCCTCAGCTCTGAGTGGGAGACCATCCTTGGAAGAATTTTCCTCGTTTCTCCAATGCTAGATTTCTAGGAGACCACACTGTTCTCTTCCTGTTCCTTCCCTAGATAAAAATGCAGCACAAAGTTCTGACTACAGATTTCTTCAAGAAAGACCTGTGGATTCCCCTAGAGTGAGAGCCCAGGCTCAGGTGAGGCGAGTGCGCGACTGTGGCTGCAGCTGGCGCTGGCCTTTGAGGAGCTTCTGCGCGACCTTGAGATCTTACCTGCCAGGCGCCTGCTGGTTGGCATGCACCGCGTCTGGCCCTTGGTGCGCCCGGCCCCGCAGGCCGGGAAGTCGTAAAGCTCCTCCTGGTAGCTTATGGGCGGCGGTGGAGGGCCGCAGCTCAGAGGCTGGTTACATCCCGCCCGGCCGTCTGTGGCCACCCAACCCCTTAACTATTTTTAAGTGTACATTTTAGTGATGTTAGATACATTTATAATGTATGTGACCATCACCACTATCCATTTTCATAGCTTTTTTTAAATCTTGTAAAACTTACACTTTATGGCCATTAAATAGTAACTCCCAGTTTCTCCCCTCTCTCAGCCTCTGGCAACCACCATTCTGCTTTCTGTCTCAGATTTTAACTACTCTTAGTACCTTATGTAAGTGGAATCCACTATTTTTTTTTTGTGTGTGTGACTGGTTTAAGTCATTTAGGAGTTTGTCAAGGTTCATTTATGTTGTTGTATCGCATATGTCAGAAATTCCTTTCTTTTTAAGGCTGCATAGTATTCCACCATAGACATACCACCATTGTGGTATCAGATTTTACTTAACTGTTAATTATGTTTTATTTGTTGTGAATAATGCTGCTATGAACATTGTTTGTTTGTTTTTTTGAGGCAGTCTCGCTCTGCTGCCCAGGCTGGAATGCAGTGGTGTGATCTCTGCTCACTGCAACTTCCACCTCCCTGGTTTGAGCAATTCTCCTGCCTCAGCCTACCGAATAGCTGGGATTACAGGCGCCTGCTACCATTCCTGGCTGATTTTTGTATTTTCGGTAGAGACAGGGTTTCACCATCTTGGCCAGGCTGGTCTCGAACTCTTGACCTCAGGTGATCTGCCTGCCTTGGCTTCCCAAAGTGCTGGGATTACAGGCATGAGCCACTGCACCCAGCCTCCTATTGTTTTTGAAGGATCCTTTTTATTGCTGCATGTTTTGTTCAGTGTTTATAGGGGTTTTTCCTTTAATTTTCCCGTTAGTGCTTTAAATATGTTTTTTACTGCCTTCTAGCTTACATAGTTTCAGGCGAGAAACCTGCAGTCATTCTTACTTTAGTCCCTCTTTAAGCAATGTGTATTTTCTTTGGAAGTGGCTGCTTTTAATATTTTCTGTTTATTAATCTTTTTCAGCAATTTGACTATAAAGTACCTTACTGGTACGTGTGTGCGCGCGTGCGTGCGTGCGTGTGTGTGTGTCTGTCTGTCTCGGATTTTGTTGTGCTTGGATCTGTGGGTTTATAATCATACAGCTTTTAAAATTTACAGCTAATTATTTCACTAAACAGTTTTTTTGTCCCCATCCCTTTAACCCCAACCTCACACATATTAGGTAGGATACTGTTATTCCATAGGGCACTGTAGCTGTGTTGTCATTTTTCATACTGTTCTTAATTTTGAATAGATTTTTTTTGTGTATTATGTCTTTAGGGATAGTGATCTTCTTTTGTCATTTCTAATCACATGTTAACTTTTCAATGTGAAATTTCCATTTGATGTTATCTTTTTGATAATTACCTTTGAGTTCCATGTTAGTTTTAATATCTTCTATTTCTCTCCTCATATTCATGTTTTCTGTACATTCTTGTGCATATGAGGCATGCTTATAATAGCTGGATTATTGGATTTTGCCCAGTAGTTGTGAATCATTATTGTTCAGTTGAGACTTATTTATTTTTTCATACAGAGTCACTTTCAGGATAAGTTGAGACTTATTTGTCAGCTCTTTTAGGGATGGTCTAGAATAGCATTTGTTCTATGGCTCATTTAGCCCTGCTCCTAAAGGTGTGTCTCACTCTGGTCTCTGCTGAATGTGTTAAATAGTCATTGAGGTCTCGCCACTCTGGCTAGAGACAACACAGTTGGCTAGTGACAATACAGTTGATTCGCAGCTTTCTGTGAGCTCTGGAAATTGTTCTTCTGTAATTGTTCTCTCCCTGGAAGTTGTTCTTGTTCAGTCTTCTGGGATTTCACATCACATGTGTGCAGACTGGTATTCATTTGAAACTCAAGGCTATCCCTGTGCAGATTTCTGGAGCTCTTTCTCTGAATACCTCTCTTCTCTTGGGTACTCTGCCCCACAAATTCTAGTCTTCTTGAACCCCCTGAACCTATGATTTTTGTCTTCTCATTTCAGTTCTCATTTTGGGTTCATCTCTCTGTGTGGTAGTTTCTAAATTAACTCCAGGCAGAAAGCCTGTGCCGTGGTAGGGGTCACTGTGTTTCTTTCCCTTTGTTCCCTTTGCCCTACCTGTTGTCCAGTGTCTGATTAATGGTTGTTTTTTTTATGTTTGTCTGGTTTCCTAGTTGTTTGGGCTAGAGGGTACTTTTGACTTGTCTTACTCCCGTGTGGCTTTATTAGAAGTCTCCTATATTACTTTAGGTACTCAAGTTGGTTTCAGATTCTGAGATTACTGTGGAACATTAAGTTTTGGTAGAAATTTTTCTCAAATAAAGTTAGTTGTACTCTTTTACTTCACCTTTCTTAGTAATAAAGTGAAGTGAAGAACACTGAAATGAAAGGGTTAAGAGACAGGAAAAAGAGGGGAAGGAAGAAAACCCAAAGAAGGATTAAAATAAAGAATCTTCATGTTGTCATTTGTAATTAGACATCAAACTTTCATTAAACACTGAAACTGGAAATAACTGACTCAATATGGAAATATAAAACATGTATCTATTTTGCTGTTTACATATGGAAGTTGGCAACTGATAGGGTTTTGAAGAGTATGACCATTATCTTTGCATTCAGAATATAGTGTTTGATTAGTCAGAAAACTCACATGCCATAAGCCAATGAGCAGCAATAAGAAGGACACCAATGAAATAAAATAAATTTGAAAATGACATGATGTCAATGAGTTGGTTCATTGCCCAGAAGGAAAGGAATTTCGATGAATTGATCAACGTAAAAAGCATGTCTTCCTAGTGCCAAAACCAAGAATAGAAGAAATCAGAAGAAAAATTTTAAAAGCAAAAATTAAAATCAAAATTCTTTTTTAAGGAGTAGGTAGAGCAATGCAGATAACTGATATGTTGATAGAGATTATAAACTAGACAGAACAAGCTTGAAATAAAGCCAGTTGTGCCAAACAAACAAACAAACAAACAATAGCATAGACAGTGATGGTCAAGATAGTGGAGAAAAAAACTCACAATAGAGCAAAACATTGGTCTGAGAGATTAAGTTAAAAAGTCAGCTAAACCATATGATTTTCAGTTTCTTTAAAAATGGATGTTTATGTTTATGAAAAATCACAAAGGAAAGATGAAAAGTAAACTCTACCTCCATAATAGCATATGAATTAATTTCTCATTCTCTGTCGTCGTTGAAGCAGCCATGTTAGGATTCTTTCAAGGATTTCTAGTCTCTCTGTCCCTAATTCTTGTATTGGTCTACAGGTTTCTAAACAAAAAGTGATCCTATTAAAAAAAAATTCTTAGACCTCAAGCCTTATTACCTCCTACCGCTGACTCTGCTCCAGGCACTGGATGCCCTTCTTGTCCCTCTAACCCCCTTCACTTGCTCTCATCTCAAGAATTTTGCATTTGCTGTTCCTTCTGCTGTAATGCTGTTCTCCCAGATATCTGTATGGTTTGCTTCATCTTCAGGTCTGTGCTGAAGTGGCTCCTGAAATAAAATTGTATTTTAAAACATTTATTTTATAAATCTGTTATTTAAAATAGTCCCTTTTTCTTTGCTTTCTTTTCTTGGATGTTGTATGTGTAATACTTGTTTACTGTTGTCCGTTCTCACTAGAATGTAGTTTTGTGAAGGGAGGGATTTTGTTTTATTTATTTCTGTATCCACTGTGTTTGAACACAGACATAAAGGAAGATTGATAGAGTAATCTAGTGATGCTTGCTCAATGTGTTGTCCAAATACTTGTTTAAAATGCTTCAAACTATAATGTTTCATCTATCAGTTTCTGAGAGTGGGATGTTAATGTCTCTCTAATGATTAGTTATCAATTTCTCTTTGTTCTGCAAATGTTTGCTTTATATAATCTGAAGTTCTCATGTTATCCAAGTGAATTAATTTTTTATCATTATGACAGTTTAAGCCATTTATGTTTACTGTGAAAATTCATATTTCTATTTACCTTTTTATGTTATTTTCTGTGTACCATTTGTTTTCACTCCTTTTCTGCCTGCTGTTGGATTGATCACATTTTCTCATCCCTTCTTTCTACTTTAATGTTTTCTATCACATTTAAAAACAACTACTTAATAAATTCTTTTTTTTTTTTTTGAGACGGAGTCTCTCTCTGTCGCCCAGACTGGAGTGCAGTGACGTGATCTTGGTTCACTGCAAGCTCCGCCTCCCGGGTTCACGCCATTTTCCTGCCTCAGCCTCTCCTGGGATTACAATTGCCTGCCCCCATGCCTGGCTAATTTTTTTGTATTTTTTTAGTAGAGATGGGGTTTCACTGTGTTAGCCAGGATGGTGTCGATCCTCTGACCTTGTGATCCGCCTGCTTCGGCTTCCCAAAGTGCTGGGATTACAGGCGTGAGCCACTGTGCCCAGCCTAAAAACAACTACTTAATAAATTCTAAAGATATTCTTTCTTTTTGTCCATGAACAATAAGATTCACCTTAGAGTGTTCTCTCCTTAATCACCCTGTTTCATCTTTCTGGTTTTGTAGTCTTTTTATTTAGTTCTGCCTTCTTTCCCCTCTCCCCCCTGTGAAGTTTGAAGTGATGCTATTTTGACTGTTTGACTTGTTATGTAACATTAACAAATTTCTAATACTGACATCCTGGCATTCTGATTATATTCAATAGGATTGTTCTCAGTTTTTTATTTTCATTAGTTTTTACAATGTTTGTTGGAATTCTGAGTCAGATATATCCTTCTTTTTCATTTTTGGGAAGACCGACCTTTTGATAGTTTTTAGTAAGTTAATTATAAAACGATTTAGACTTTGATTACTTCAATTTTTTATTTTTTGAGATGGAGTTTCACCTTTATTGTCCAGGCTGGAGTACAATGGTGCAATCTCAGCTTACTGCAACCTCCGCCTCCCAGGTTCAAGCAATTCTCCTGCCTCAGCCTCTCAAGTAGCTGGGAGTACAGGCATGTGCCACCATGCCCAGCTATTTTTTGTGTGTGTGTGTGTTTTTTTAGTAGTGACGGGGTTTCTCCATGTTGGTCAGGCTGGTCTTGAACTCCTGACCTCAGGTGATCTGCTTGCCTCGGCCTCCCAAAGTGCTGAGATTAAAGGCATGAGCCGCCACTCCCAGCTGGTCACTTTAATTTTTAATATATTTTTATGTTATAGCTCCTTCATGGTTTAGGTTGGTTAACTTTTCTTTTTATTTGAGATGGAGTTTCACTCTTGTTGCCTAGGCTGGAGTGCAATGGTGTGATCTTGGCTCACTGCAACTTCTGCCCACCGGGTTCAAGCGATTCTCCTGCCTCAGCCTCCCGAGTAGCTGGGATTACAGATGTGCGCCAACACGTGCAGCTAATTTTTGTATTTTTAGTAGAGACGGGATTTTGCCATGTTGGCCAGGCTGGTCTTGAACTCCTGACCTCAGGTGATGCACCCACCTTGGCCTCCCAAAGTGCTAGGATTACAGGCCTGAGTCACTGCGCCTGGCCTAGGTTGGTTAACTTTTTTATGAGAACAAGACTTAAATGGATTTCTTGTTGTTTAAAACATAGTTCTTTGTTTTATTCTTTTTTCATATTATTATTGCATTTCATATTGTGTTTCCCCTTTTTTTTTGTTTGTTTGTTTGAGACAGAATCTCACTCTGTCGCCCAGGCTGGAGTGCAGTGGCATGATACCAGCTCACTGAAACCTCCATCTGTCAGGTTCAAGCGATTCTCATGTCTCAGCCTCCCAAGTACCTGGGATTACAGGCACACACCACAATGCCCGGCTAATTTTTGTATTTTTAGTAGAGACGGAGTTTCACCATGTTGGCCAGGCTGGTCCTGAGCTCCTGACCTCAGGTGATACATCTTCCTCAGCCTCCCAAAGTGCTGGGATTACAGGTGCGAGCCACCACAGTTGGCTGTTTTTCACTTTTTAAATGTTTTATGTTTTTCGATTAAATACTGAGTTGATTTGTATTTTTTCTTTCTATTCCCTCCCTCCCTCCCTCCCTCCCTTTCTTCCTTGTTTTTTTTCTTTAGCTGGGATTACTGGCATGCCACCATGCTTGCCTATGTTTTGAATTGTTTTGGTAGAGATGGGGTTTCGCCATGATGGCCAGGCTGGTCTTGAACTCTTACACTCAAATGATCCACCTACCTCGACTCTCCAAAGTGCTGGGATTACAGGTGTGAGCCACCCTACCCAGCCTTTTTCTTTTAAAGAATTTAAAATACTGTGAAATAAGTTAAAACACTGAAATTATCTGAGTACTGCTTTGTCAGTTTCTAAGTTTTTATATGTAATATCTTGTTGCTCTTATGTGTTACTAATTTTTCTTTTACTCATTTCTGTACCTTATTTAGGATAATTAAACAAATTTAAAGGCATTAGTTTGGCTTTTTTTTGGTCAGGAATTTCACCTTATGTGACTCTTACCTTTATTTTACTTTCCTGAAGTGTTTATAAATTAAATTTTATTACAAATTTATAATATATAATTCAGTATATATTATAAATATATACTAATTTATATATTATATAATACATAATTATATGTTGTAAGGTGGACATGATTGTAATTGTGCTTAATTTAAAAAATTTTGTTTTTTAGTCATCTGCATCACAGTCACCAAAAGCACCCTTTACAAAGCTTTTAAAAATACATGTATCTGGTCATTTCGCATCAACTTTATTAAATGTAGAAGTCAAACCTGGTATGTGAACTTTGTAAAGAACCCATTATGTAGTTAAAAGCCACCACTGTAGACAGAGGGAGACATCAGAATATTACCTAAAAGAGGGGCAAAACCAGAGTGAGGAATACTTAAGTGAATTTTGAGGACACAATTATATTCATGTGGGTCTGTCCTCACATTTAGAGTATAAGGAAGTGCTGGATTTAAGGGAGAAAATGATTGTAAACACTGATATTTTCTATTTGATATGGTAAAATGCTGGAAAAATGCCCGAATTATTTATTTTGTATACCTTCAAATTGTGCTTTATGTTGAATATAAGTCTAAGCCTTAAAATTTAACATGTAACTCTATGTGCTTATTTTTTCTTTCCTGTAGACCTCGAAGTAGGGGAAAAACTGCAGTGGAAGATGAGGACAGCATGGATGGGCTGGAGACAACAGAAACAGAAACGATTGTGGAAACAGGTATCAAAACTCAAGAGTTTATAAGAATGTATATGATACTTTGCATATGTCTATGCACTGCATGTAGCATCTGTATAACAATATTCTGTATTAAGCATTTGTTTTTATACTGAACTCTAAGTTTCTCATCTGCCTAAGTAGTTTTGATAACTAATGACAAAGTAAAAACACTGAGTTCTGTGTCTCTCTTTTTTCCCCTAAGCCCTGGTTTAGTATAATTATTTCATATCTGAAGATAAATGTTTTATCAAGGAAATAGAGACTGGGAGAAACAGTAATCCAGGCTGTTAGTATGATTGCTCATAGTATATTTTGGCCTGTGAACCATCTAGTGTTTGTTTAAAGCTTATTTTGTTAATATGTGTTTTCAAAAAAGTAATATGTTTCATCGTGGAATTAATGTTGTGAGAGGCTAGGCCAAACTAGACCAAATAGTTTCTGATCTGTTGGACTTTTAGGTGCCCTTAAGTAAGCTGTTGTATGTTGTACATCTGCTAAAAGGTGGCTAGAGTTGGTTGCCCAAAGCAGTTTCCAAAATTTACAGGTCAGTGGTAAGTTATCAAAGGGACTAGGATTCATATTGTATTTAGAGGATACCTGTAGGAGATAGTCTCTCATTGGTAAAGTTTTCAATAGTTGATAGAGTTTAGACACAGTGATAGGCTTTGTCTCTGAAGTTGAATATCATCTTGATGCTTACAGAATATCATACAGTTAAGAGATGAGAAAAATTAAAAATTGTTACATATTTTAAAATACATTTTCCCAGAAATCCTTATGGTTGTCAGATGTGTTGCTATTATATAGGTATAATTCTTGGAAAGCCTTCAAATAATCTGTAGTTTCTTTTCTTTCCAATAAGGTCTAGTTAGAGTAACAAAATGACGCTTGGAAGTTCAGAATACTAAATTTCACCCTTTTGTGCACATTCATTAATTATTAGATTACTTTAAACTTGAATTTACATAATTTCTGTTCTTTTTCATATTTTTTTTCTATACTATGTATTGTTACTTTTACTGGTGAAAAGTCTTTTTGAAGCTTTAGTGTTTTTTTTTTTTTTTTTTTTTTTTGGAGACAGAGTCTTGATCTGTTGCCTAGGCTGGAGTGCAGTGGTGTGATCTTGGCTCACTGCAAGCTCCACCTCCCGGATTCATGGGTTCACGCTATTCTCCTGCCTCAGCCTCCCGAGTAGCTGGGACTACAGGTGCCCGCCACCACGCCCAGCTAATTTTTTGTATCTTTAGTAGAGATGGGGTTTCACCGTGTTAGCCAGGATGGCCTTGATCTCCTGACCTCATGATCTGCCCACCTCAGCGTCCCAAAGTCCTGGGATTACAGGCGTGAGCCACCACACCTGGCCTATTGTTGTTATTTTTGACAGAGTCTTGCTCTGTCGCCCAGGCTGGAGTACAGTGGTGCGATCTCGGCTCACTGCAACCTCCACCCCCCGGGTTCAAGCAGTTCTCCCTGCCTCAGCCTCCCAAGTAGCTGGGATTATAGGTATACACCACCACGCCTGGATAACTTTCGTATTTTTAGTAGAGACAGGGTTTTGCCGTGTTGGCCAGGCTGGTCTCGAACTTCTGACCTCAGGTGATCCGCCCGCTTCCCAAAGTGCTGGGATGACAGGTGTGAGTCACCGTGTCTGGCTCCGATTATTATTATTGTGACTATTGTTACTATTCTTTCTGAGATGGAGTCTCACTCTTGTCTCCCAGGCTGGAGTGCAGTGGCATGGTATCAGCTCACTGCAACCTCCATCTCCTGGGTTCCAGTGATTCTCCTGCCTCAGTCTCCCTCCTGGGCTGGGACTACAGGCAGACGCCACCAAGCCTGGCTAATTTTTGTATTTTTTAGTAGAGACGGGGTTCCACCATGTTGGCCAGGCTGGTCTTGAACTCCTGACCTTGTGATCCACCCGTCTCGGCCTCCCAAAGTGCTGAGATAACAGGCGTGAGCCACCACGCCCGGCCTGATTATTTTTTAAAATTTCGGTTTTTTTTTTGAGACAGTTTCGCTCTTTGTTGCCGAGGCTGGAGTGCAGTGGCGTGATCTTAGCTCACTACGGCCTCCACCTCCCAGGTTCAAGTGATTCTACTGTCTCAGCCTTCCGAGTAGCTGGGATTACAGCCACCCGCCACCATGCCTGGCTGATTTTGTATTTTTAGTAGACACAGGGTTTCACCATGTTGGCCTGGCTGGCCTCAAACTCCTGACCTCAGGTGATCCACCCACCTCGGCCTTCCAAAATGCTAGGATTACAGGCGTGAGCCATCGTGTCCAGCCCTTTGATTATTGAAGATGATTATTTCACCAAGTTTTCTTTCTCCTGAAACTTCCAACACTCCTCATTTTTGATTCTTTAGTGATGGACCTTGCTTATTTCAGTGAAAGAATAAAAAATAAAGAACAATTAGAAAAGAAGTTCCGTATTCATCCACCATCAAATCTATTTTCTTGCTTGTAACCCTACCCATATATTGTAGTTTCTGTCCTGGTAAAATGGGATAAAGACTGTCTGTGGGTAAGGCCAGCTCCTCTGCTTGTGTCTTACATTGTGTCCCCTTTCACGTATTATGGATTTGGTTCTGCAGTTGTCCTTGCTTTCCTGCATCAATAACTTTTCCCTCTCCAGGATTTATTTCATTAGCATAAGGAGGGTGCTGCAGAACCACCCCCTTTCAGCACAAATAGCTCTCTTGATCTGACATCCCCTTTTAGGTACTCTACAGCTTCTTTGCTCCATCATAGCAAAAATCCTTGAGTTATTTATACCTGTGATTACTACTTATTTTTCACCATTTTCTCATGAGCTCACTCTAATCAAGCTTTCTTCCGCCCATTCTACTAAAATTACTCTTGTCAATGTCATTATCTCATATTGCCCAAACCAACTTTTAGTCTTCATCCTCCTTAACCTTTCAGGATCATTTCACACAGCTAACCACTCTCAGGAGTGAAACTTTTTTTTTTAAACTTGACTTTGAGATCACTGCATTCTCCTGTTTTTTTTTTTTTTTTTTTTTTTTTCCCTACTCCTCCTCCACTGGTTTTTCCTCATTCTCTTCGCTCATTTTATGTATTAGGTGGTCTTATTCAGTTTGATGGCTTATTATTTATTTTTGTGCTATTATTGTGTTATCGAAATGCTAATGACTCTAAACTTACTTCACCAGCTCTTTCTTGCTTTGAACACAACCTGTATCTTTCAGCTTTTGCTTCTTAACATCTCCTCTTAGATGTCTGTCCTCTCTGGAAATTTTTGTTGTTATCCTGAAAACCTCTCTTCCAATGTTACCACCTCTGGTATATTGCCACTGTATGTTGTTCAGGTTTG
The DNA here is from genome assembly GCF_008728515.1 of Papio anubis. NCBI lineage: Eukaryota > Metazoa > Chordata > Mammalia > Primates > Cercopithecidae > Papio > Papio anubis. Next base: position 6,908,999 of record NC_044979.1, read on the forward strand.
AAAAGATGGAATCTTTCTTGATTTCACATTTTCACGTTTTACATTTTAGACATTCACATTTCACATTTTCACATTTTAGGCATCCAGCCCACTAGAGGACTTTGCCTACCTAGTGTATCCTGGATTCAACTACTTTGACCCCTCCACTGCTGTTACTCCAGAACTTCACACTGTCATTCCGCTGGACTGCTGCAATAGCTTCCTAACTGGTCTTGCTCCTTTCCTTTTCATTTCATTCTACTCTTGTCCCACACATAGTAGCCAGAGTGATCCTTCCGAATTCAAAGTGAATCCCTCTGTCAACCATCCAAAGACTCCAGTGATATTTAGAATAAAATTCAAAGTTCATACAGTACCACTGTCTTCAGACTTCATTGATCTGACCGTGGCCACCTGTATAACCATATCTTACGTTCCCTTGTTCACTGGGCTCCATCCCTACTGGCCTCCTAGCTTTTCGTGGAGCCCACCAAACATACTCCTTTCTTACGCGTTTGCACTTTTTGTCTTCTTTGCTTGCAAAAATTTTTTCTCAGATACTCATACAGCTTATTCCCTTACTTCAGTTAAGTCTCTACTCAGTTACAGTTTTCCCAGATACCTTTCCTGACAAACTTTTCTAAAAAGTAACACTTGTCACTTTGTCTTCTCCTGCTTTATTTTCCTCCTAGTACTTAACAGATAGGACGTTTAATTCCATGTTGGCTTATTGTATGCTTTCCACGCTAGAATGTAAGCTTTATGAAGTCAGGGGATTTGTCTTGTTAGCTCATTTATCCCCAGTGCCAAGAATACTTCTACGGACATAGGAGGAATTGAATTCACTAAGTGAAGCAGTATTGTGTTCTTGAATTTTCATTTTTTATGTTTTCTAAGCTACCTGCTATTCTTGGAACTTTAAAACATTACAACAAAACTAAATTCCTGGCATTTTTTTTTTCCTTATCTGAGAGTAGTAAGCCCCACACGTGGACTCTCTTCTCATGCCGTCTTCTATGAGATGTCAAGGCAAATACAGTTTAGAGAAATGTTTTAATAGGAGCAGAAAACTATCTTTTTTAACCTGGCCTTTTACTAAAGTTAATACAGCCAAGTGTACTAGTCTTTGTTTTGTCTTTGTCCTTGGAAAGGCCATTGTTCAGTTCTTTTAGGGAACATAGTGAACATAGGGCAAGGAGAACAGTGAAAGAAAAACTGTTACAACCACTAACCTGCAAATAAACCCAGACAGAGAGAGATCCATAAATTTCTAGTTCATTTAAAAGCAAATTCAAGTTTGCTGCAAGGGTTTAACCTCTCTATGTATGTCTCAAAACCCCAGGGTTTATTTGAAGGTTCTCTTGTTCCCTGTAAATGCTGTGCCTTGACATGCTTACTTAATGATTTGTAGTAATATAAGGGTATTAGGCTGGGCGTGGTGGCTCACACTTGTAACCCTGGACCTTTGGGAGGCCAAGGTGGGTGGATCGCTTGAGCTCAGGAGTTGGAGACCAGCCTGGGCAACATGGCGAAAACCCGCCTCTACAAAAAAATACAAAAATTAGCTGGGTGTGATGGTGTGCCCCTGTGGTCCTAGCTACTCAGGAGGCTGAGGTGGGAGGATCGCTTGATCCCAGGAGACACCAGTTGCAGTGACCTGTAATCAGTCGCACCACTTTCGCCAGTCTGGGCGACAGAGTGAGATCCTGTCTCAGAAAAAAGAAAAGAATACTAATTAAGATTAATCTCCTACCATGGTGGGTGGATGGGAATGAGTAATCTAGGGGTAGCCATTGGGAAAGTAATAAGAAACCTTATTTGGTAATATTTTATGTTAAGAAAATTTCATCTTTATCTCAACTCACTGCGCTTACTTTATCTCACCTGCTGCCCGGGTTCAAGCAGTTCTCTGCCTCAGCCTCCTGAGTAGCTGGGATTACAGGTGCCTGCCATCACACCCGGCTAATTTTTTTGTATTTTTAGTAGAGACTGGGTTTCACCATCTTGGCCAGGCTGGTCTTGAACTCCTGACCTCGTGATCCACCTGCTTCGGCCTTCTAAAGTGCTGGGATTACGGGCATGAGCCACCGCACCCAGCCGAGAAAATTTCATCTTTTGTAGGTGGTGGCTGTTACCAGTCTCTGCGCATTTTTTATATGAATAAAATAAACTTGAGTAAAGTGCTAGTTACTTGAGGAGAAGAGAAACTTCTTTTTTCTTGAGAATCACATAATCAGGTCTTTGCAGACTTGTTTTAGTTAATTATAATTAGCTAATTATAATTCAGTTAGTTATAATTAAACATTTTTTCCTAGTGTTCAAGTTGTCATAGTTTGGCTCATGGGAGCCTCTTGTCAGCTGGCTTCTGAGTCCTTTTAAATAACATCTCAGAACCTTTCAGAGCTCTATGCTCTTTGGCAAAAGTTTCATTTTTCAGGCCCATTAAAAATTCTCCCTGCCCCAAGGTATGAAATCAGCTGCTTTCTAAGGACTTGTAGTTTTTTAGTGGAGAATAGTATTAGGAACAAAAATCTAGACTCAAGGGATGCATATTACAATTGTTTCTGTTGAGAATTAGTTATGTGAGTCCACTTTAGTCATATACTAGTACAGTCATGCACTGCATAATGACAACAGATCACATATATGACAGTAGTCTCATAAGATTATAATGGAGCTGAGCAATTTCTGTCACCTCAATATGTCATAGCTGTCATGATGTCATAGCTGTCGTGATGTCATAGCACAGCGCAACATAGTGCATTACTCACATATTTGTGGTGATGCTGGTATAAAGTGTACTCCCAGTTATATGTACTATACAAAAGTATACTGCATACACTCTTGCACAGTACATAACTCTTGATAATAAGTGACTATGTTACTAGTTTGTATATTTACTATACTATAATTTTTATCATTATTTTGGAGTGTACTCCTTTTACTTAAGAAAAAAAGCTGTAGAACAGCCTCAGGCAGAACCTTCAGGAGCTATATTAGAAGGCATTATTACACGAAATGACAGTTTCTTGTCTGAAGACCTTCCAGTAGGACAAAATGTGGAGGTGGAAAGACAGTGATAGTGACGATCCTGACCCTGGACTAAGTTAAAAAAAAAAAAAAACAGAAAAAAAAAAAAAAAAAAAACCCCAGAAAAAAAACAAAAACAGAAAATAAAGAAAACAAAAACCCTAAAACCAAAAATCTTATAGAAGATTTTTTTTTGTATAGCTGTACAATGTGTGTTTTAAGCTGTGTTATTACAAAAGAGTCAAAAAGTTTTAAAAAATTTATAAAGTAAAAATGTTACAGTCAGCTAAGGTTAATTTATTGAGCAAAGAAAAATAATATTTTAAAAATTTGGTGTAGCCTAAGTGTACAGTGTTTATAAAGCCTACATTAGTGTACAGTAATGTTTGAGGCCTTTACATTCACTCAGTAACTCACCCAGAGCAACTTGTAGTCCCACAAGCACCATTCATGGTAAGTGCTCTATATAGTGTACCATTTTTTGTGTTTTTACACCGTATTCTTACCATTGTTTCTATGTTTACGTATGTTTAGATACACAAATACTTGACTATTGTGTTATAGTTGCAGTAAACAGTACAGTAACATGCTGTACAGGTTTGTAGCCTAGAGTACTAGGTTATACCAAGTAGCCTAGGTTTTTAGTAGGCTATACCACCTAGGTTTGTGTAACAGTGACAAAATTGCCTAATGACGCATATTTCAGAACATATCCCTGTTTTGAGAGGACTGTAATTACACAGATCTATATACACACTTACAAATGTGAGTTCATGTCGATACATTCAGTTACTTCTAGCATAAATTTTTAAAAATAGACTTTATTTTATTTATTTTTTTTGAGACGGAGTTTCACTCTTCTTGCCCAAGCTGGAGTGCAGTGGTGCAATCTCGGCTCACTGCAACTTCCGCCTCCTGGGTTCAATCGATTCTCCTGCCTCAGCCTCCCGAGTAGCTGGGATTACAGGCATGCGCCACCACACCCAGCTAATTTTGTATTTTTAGTAGAGATGGAGTTTCTCCATGTTGGTCAGGATGGTCTCGAACTCCGACCTCAGGTGATCCGCCCACCTCTGCTTCCCAAAGTGCTGGGATTACAGGCATGAACCACTACACCAGGCCAAAAATAGCCTTTATTTTTCAGGGCAATTTTAGGTTTGTAGCAAAATTGTGAGGAAGGCACTGAAATTTCCCATAAATCCCCTTCCCCACACATGCATAGCCCTTTTCATTATCAACATCCTATACTAGAGTGGTACATTTGTCACAATTTTTAAACCTACATTGACACATTATCCACAGTTCATAGTTCACATAAGGGTTCACTCTTGGTGTACATTCTGTGGGTTTGGACAAATGTATAATGAAATGTGTCTATCATTATAGTATCATAGTCACTACCCTAAAAATTCTCTGTGTTCCACCTGTTATCCCTCCTTGCTAACCTCTGGCAACCACTATTCTTTTTACTGTCTCCATAGTTTTGCCTTTTCCAGAATGTCAGTTAGTTGGAATCATATAGGATATATAACCTTTTCAGACTGGCTTCTTTCACTTAATAATATGCATTTATGTTTCCTCCATGTCTTGTCTTTCTTTTTTTTTTTGAGACGGAGTCTTGCTGTGTATGCCCAGGCTGGAGTGCAATGGCCCGATCTCGGCTCACCTCAATGTCCACCTCCCGGGTTCAAGTGATTCTCCTGTCTCAGCCTCCTGAATAGCTGGGATTACAGGCATGCACCACACCTGGCTATTTTGTGTTTTTAGTAGAGACAGGGTTTCTCCATGTTGATCAGGCTGGTCTCGAACTCCTGATCTCAGGTGATCCACTCGCCTCGGCCTCCCCAAGTGCTGGGATTACAGGCGTGAGCCACCGTGCCTGGTCCTCCATGTCTTTTCATGTCTTGATAGTGCATTTCTTTTTAGTGCCGAATAATATTGCATTGTTTGGATGGACCACAATTTATCCATTCACCTACTGACGGAATTTCTATTTCCACCCTGGTTTTGGCAGTTAATAAAGCTGCTATCAATATCTATGTGCAGTTTTTGTTGTGGATGTAAGTTTTCAACTCATTTTGGTAAATACCAGCAGCATGATTTCTGGATTCTATGGCAAGAGTATTGTAGTTTTGTAAGGAACCACCAAGCTGTCTTCCAAAAGTGGCTGTGCCATTTTGCATTCTCACTAGAAATGAATAAGAGTTTCTGTTGCACTGTGTACTTACTGATATTTGGTGGTGTTGGTGTTCCAGATTTTGGCCATTCTAATAGGTGTGTAGTGATGCCTCATTGTTTTAATTTTCATTTCCCTGATGACGTATAATGTGGGACATCTGTTCATATGCTTATCTGCCATCTGTGTATCCTTATTGGTGAGGTGTCTTTATTCCCTATGCTTTTATTTTTTTGGAGACATTGTTTTGCTCTTGTTGCCCAGACTAGAGTACAATGGTGCGATCTCGCTCACTGCAGCCTCCACCTCTCAGGTTCAGGCGATTGCCTTAGCCTCCTGAGTAGCTGGGATTACAGGTATCCGCCAACTTGCCTGGCTCATTTTTTGTATTTTTAGTAGAGACGGGGTTTCACCATGTTAGTCAGACTGGTCTCGAACTCCTGACCTCAGGTGATCCACCCGCCTCGGCCTCCCAAGGTGCTGGGATTACAGGCGTGAGCCACCGTGTCCGGCCTTCCCTATGCTTTTATCTCCTGAAGGAGATTATAGAGAAGTGGTATAATTTCTTCCTTAAATGTTTGGGAGAATTCAGCAGTGAACCAAACTGGGTATGTTTAATATTGGAAATTTATTAATTTTTGATTCCATTTGTTTAATAGGTATAGGCGTATTCAGATTATTTCTTCTCGTGTAAGCTTGTGTCTTTTATTGTGTCTTTTATTGTCTTTTATTGTGTCTTTTAAGTAATTGGTCCATTTCATGTAGGTTATTAAATTTGTGGGCATACAGTTGTTTAATAGTATTTCTTGATTATTTAAGATTCCATGGGATCTGTAGTGATGTCCCATTTTTCATTTCTGATATTACTGAGTGTAGATTTTCCCTCCTTTCTGAAACAATCGACCCTTTAATAGCTTGGGGTTGAACCGTGTACATCCACTGATAAATGGATTTTTTGCAGTAAATATATTGGGAATGTTTTTTGAGATTTGTGACAATTTGAAAAAATGCGTAGCTGGACTGTGTGGTCTAGAAATATTTAAAAAATTAAGAAAAAGATGTGCATTAATGCATAAAGTATATGTAGATACTTGTCTGTTTTATTGTTTACTACCATAAAATATACACTAATCTATTACTGAAAGTTAAAATTTTTCAAAACTGAAGCACACACTTAAAGACTGTATGTGGTACCATTGGCAGTTGAGAGAAATGTAAACAAATGTAAAGATGTAGTATTAAATAATAACTGAATAAAATTTACTGTAGTACATACTGTACAACTGTAATAATTATGTGGCCACCTCCTGTTGTTATTGCAGTGAACTCAAGTGTTGCAAGTATCTGATTAAAACACCATGGGATACCAGTCATCTTTGAGCAGTTCATCTCTCCACTAAATTGAGTATCTTGGTAAAAAGTGATCTCTGGCGCTTTTCATGTATCTTTCATCATGTTTAGTGCAATGCTATAAATTGTGCATAACACCACGGGACCCATATGAAGTGCCACTAATGATGCTTAAAGTGCTCCCCACAAGAAGCAAAGTCATGACATACAAGAAAAAGTTGAATTGCTTGATTTATACCATAGATGGATGTCTGTACCTGAGGTTGCCCACTATTTCAGCTAGACAGTCTTGTAAACAGGTGACATAAACTTATGGTATCAATAAATACAGTATGGTCCTGTAAATATATTTTCTCTCCCTTATGATTTTCTTTTCTTTCCTTCCTTTTCCTTTTCCTTGTTGCCCTGGCTGGAGTGCAGTGGCGTGATCTCGGCTCACTGCAGCCTCTGCCTCCCGGGTTCAAGCGATTATCCTGCCTCAGTCTCATGAGCAGCTGAGACTACAGGCGCCTGCCACCATACCTGGCTAATTTTTTGTATCTTTAGTAGAGACGGGGTTTCACCATGTTAGCCAGGATGGTCTCCATCTCCTGACCTCCTGATCCGCCCGCCTTGGCCTCCCAAAGTGCTGGGATTACAGGTGTGAGCCACTGTGTCCAGCTATGATTTTCTTAATAACATTTTCTTTTCTCTAGCTTACTTTATTGTAAGAATATAGTATATAATACAACATAGAAATATATGTTAATCTACTGTTTATGTTATTGGTAAGGCTTCTGTCAACAGCAGGCTATTAGTAGTTAAGTTTTCAAGGAGTCAAAAGTTATACAGATTTTTGACTGTGGTGGGGGATGTTGGAGCCCCAGCCCTCTCATTATTCAAGGGTCAGCTGGATATGTGTTAAATGCCATAAATTTTCCTCTAAGCACTGCTTTCACTGCATCTCACAAATTTTCTTTTTATTTTCATTTAGTTTAAAGTATTTTTCAATTTCTCTTGAGATTTCTTCTTTGACCTGTGTGTTATTTAGAAGTGTATTGTTTAATGTTTCAGTATTTTGGAATTTTAAGCTATCTTTCTGTTACTGATTTCTAGTTTAATTCTGATATGGTCTGAGAGCAGACATTGTATGATTTCTATTTTTAAAAATCTGTTAAGGTATGTTTTATGGCTCAGAATGTGGTCTACCTTGTAAATGTCCCATGTGGATGAGAAGCATGTGTGTTCTGCTATTGTTGATGAAGTAGTCTTTAGATGTCAGTTATTTTCAGTTGATTAATGGTGTCAGATTCCACTGTGTCTTTGCTGATTTTCTGCATGCCAGATCTGTTTCTGAGAGGAGTGTTTAACTTTCCAGCTATAATAGGGGATTCATCTCTTACTCCTTGGCAATTGTATCATTTTTTTGCTTCACATATTTCGATATTCTGTTTAGACATATATGGTAAGTATTGTTATGTCTTGGGAATTAACCCCTTTATCATTATAAAATGCCTTTCTTTATTCCTGACAACTTTGACATCTGATCTGTCTGAAATTAATATAGCTACTCCTGCTTTCTTTTGATTATTGTTAGCTTGGAATATCTTTCTCCATCCATTTATTTCTTTTTTTTTTTTCGGGGGGAGTCTCGCTGTGTCGCCCAGGCTGGAGTGCAGTGGCCGGATCTCAGCTCACTGCAAGCTCTGCCTCCCGGGTTTACGTGGTTCTCCTGCCTCAGCCTCCCAAGTAGCTGGGACTACAGGCGCCGCCACCTCGCCCGGCTAGTTTTTTGTATTTTTTAGTAGAGACAGAGTTTCATTGTGTTAGCCAGGATGGTCTCGATCTCCTAATCTCCTGATCCGCCTGTCTTGGCCTCCCGAAGTGCTGGGATTACAGGCTTGAGCCACCATGCCTGGCCCATTTATTTCTTATCTATATGTAACTTTATATTATTATAAAGTGGTTTTTTTTGTAGGCAGTATGTACTTGGGTTTTCTTTTTTTTTTCTTTTTTTTTTTTTTTTTTGAGACGGAGTCTCGCTCTGTAGCCCAGGCTGGAGTGCAGTGGCCGGATCTCAGCTCACTGCAAGCTCCGCCTCCCGGGTTTACGCCATTCTCCTGCCTCAGCCTCCCGAGTAGCTGGGACTACAAGCGCCCGCCACCGCGCCCGGCTAGTTTTTTGTATTTTTTAGTAGAGACGGGGTTTCACCGTGTTAGCCAGGATGGTCTCGATCTCCTGACCTCGTGATCCGCCCGTCTCGGCCTCCCAAAGTGCTGGGATTACAGGCTTGAGCCACCGCGCTCGGCCGGGTTTTCTTTTTTAAAAATCTATTCTAGGCCGTGCACGGTGGCTAATACCTGGAATCCCAGTATTTTAGGAGGCTGAGGCAGGTGGATCATTTGTGGTCGGGAGTTAGAGACCAGTCTGACCAACATGGTGAAACCCCACCTCTACTAAAAATACAAAAATTAGCCGAGCATGGTGGCGGGTACCTGTCCCAGCTACTCAGGAGGCTGAGGCACAAAAATTGCTTGAATCCGGGAGGCGGAGGTTGCAGTGAGCTGAGATCGTGCCATTGCACTCCAGCCTGGGCAACAGAGCAGGACTCTCAAAGGAAAAAAACCCAACCTGTTATAACAATTTCTGTCTTTTAATTGGTATATTTAGACCGTTGTTATTCATAGTGATTCTTTTTTATTTTTAGAGACAGAGTCTCACTGTATCACCCAGGCTGGAGTGCAGTGGTGCCATCATAGTTCACTGTAAACTTGAACTCTTGGGCTCAAGAGTTCCCACCTCAGCTTCCCAAGTAGCTGGAACTACCAGTGCTCAGCTTCCCAAGTAGCTGAGAGTACTGGTGCACACCACCACTCCTGGCTAATTAAAAAAAAATAATTTTTTTGGAGAGATGTGTTCTCGCTGTGTTGCCCAGGCTGGTCTTGACATGCTGGCCTCGGCCTCCCAAAGTTGTGGGATTACAGGGATGAGCCACCATGCCCAGCTTCAATGATTGTTGATGGAATGGATATCTACCATATCTGTTAACTGTTTTCTATTTGTTGTCCTTATTCTTTGTTCCTATTTTTGTCTTCCACTCTATTTGTGCCTTTTGTGGTTTTGCTTTGTTTTATTATAATTTTTTGAGACAGAGTCTCGCTCTGTAACCCAGGCTGGAGTGCAGTGGCGCCATCTCAGCTCACTGCAAGCTCCGTCTTCCGGGTTCGCGCCAATCTCCTGCCTCAGCCTCCCAAGTAGCTGGGACTGCAGGCGCACGCCGCCCTGCCCAGCTAGTTTTTTATGTTTTTAGTAGAAACGGTGTTTCACTGTGTTAGCCAGGATGGTGTCGAACTCCTGACCTCGTGATCTGCCCACCTCGGCCTCACATAATGCTGGGATTACAGGTGTGAGCCACTGCACCCAGCCTGCCTTTTGTGGTTTTGATTGAGTAATTTGTATGATTCTGTTTTCTCTCCTTTCTTAGCACAGTTTTTTTTTTTTTTGAGTTGTTGCCTTAGAGTTTGTAATATATATTTACAACAAGTCCAAGTCTGCTTTCTAATAACACTGTGCAGTAGTGTCCCCCTTTAACTATGGTTTTGCTTTTCACAGTTTGGGTTACCTCCAGTTAACCATGGTCTGAAAATATTAAATGGGAAATTCCAGAAATGAACAACTCATAAATTTTAAGTTGTATGCTGTTTTCAGTAGCATAATGAAATCTTGTGCCTTCCGGCCTGAGATGTGAATCGTCTCTTGGTCCAGTGCATCCATACTGTATATATTACCTGCCCGTTATTCACTTAGTAGCCATCTTAGTATGATTGAAAAAACATACTGGATATATTGGATTTGCTATTACTTGGTTTCACGCATCCACTGGGGGTCTTGGAATATATTCCCCATGGATAAGATGGCACCACTGTAATTTTCACTTCTAATGTGAGTACTTTATAAGAACAAAATAATCCTAATTCCTCCCTCCTATCTCTTGTATTGTTGCTGTCAGTCATTTCACTTATACATAAGCATATGTATTTATACATAAGCAATCATAATTGAATACATTGTTGCAGATATTATTTTGAACAAACTTACCTATTAGATCAGTTAACAATAAGAAAAAAGTTTTTTAAAAATTTTATCTTCACTTACCGCTTCTGAGATGCTCTTCCTTTCTTGATACAGATCTAAGTTTTTGACCTGTACCATTTTTGTTCTCTCTAAAGGATTTCTTGCAAGGTAGGTCATCTGACAACAAATTCTTCAATTTTTGTTTGCCTGACAAAGCCTTCACTTTTGAAGGATAATTTTGCAGAGTACAGAATTATAGGTTGATGTTTTCTTTCTCTCAACGTGTTACATATTTCCTTCCCTCTCTTCTTGCTTGCATGGTTTCTGAGTTGATGTAATTATTACCTTAGGTATTTTTTTTCCCTCTGAGCTCTTTCAGGATTTTTCAGTATTCTGTGGTTTGAATATGATGTGACCAGGTGTAGTTTTTTTGGGACTTTATCCTTTTTGATGTTCTTTGTCGTTTGGTTTCTGAGATTAATTTGAGGACATTTCTTGTTCTTCGTCTCTTTTTTCTTTTTAATATTTCCATTACATGTTATCTTTTTGTAGTTTTCTGTATTAAACATTCTGTTCTTTTTTTTTTTTTCCCCAGTCTTTTTCTCTTTGCTGTTCATGTTTGGAGGTTTCTTTTGAAATATCTTGAAGCAATGAAATTGTTTCCTCAGCTATGTGAGGTCTACTGATAGGTTCACTGAAAGCATTCATCATTTCTGTTAAAGTTTTTTAAAATCTCTATCATTTTAATCTCTAGAATTTCCAGTTCTCTGCTTACATTACCTATGTCTTCTTGCATGCTATCTACTTTATCTGTTAGAGCCGTTAGCATATTCATCATAGTAGCTTTAAATTCCTCATCTGATCATTTCAAATTCCCTCCTACATCCAAGTCTAGTTCTGATGTTGCTCTATACTGTGTTTTTTTGCTTTTTAGTATACTTTGTAATTTTTTTTTCTCAATAGCCAGATGTAATGCACTGGGTAAAGACAACAGCTGTAAATAGGCCTTTAGTAATGTGGTGAGCCTTGTAGGAGGAGGGGGAAGTCTGAGTTTTTTATTCTTCCTCCTTGCCCTGCGCTTTCACTGCTCTTAGGTGGGTCAGAATGGCCTAGAATGGGCTAGAGTTAGATAATTCGCTTAGGCTAGAACTGTCTGGAGTTTATTTCTTTTCTTGTAGGTTAGGCTTTAGTTAAATAGTTTCTCCTGAAGGCAGGCCTTGTTAAGAGAATACTCTGGTGTATTTAGAAATGGTTCCTTTTCCCCCCCTGCTGTTGAAAGCAAGAAGGGATTTTTCTGTGAAATTCACTGTGAGAAACTGGTAGAACTCCTAGAGGTAAAACACAAAACTGTTGGGCCCCACAATGACTGGGTCCCTCTGTAGTTTTTGTCTTCCAGACTTCTCCACACTGAACCTCCAGCGTTTTGTCAATTATGGTTCAGGTTTTTGTACCCATGGAGGTTTTTACCCATGGGTTTCTGGTCAGGTAAGTTGTGATTCTTGTCTGTCCTCCAATTCTGAGGGTACCTGTTTGCCCTGTGACCTTGTTGACCTTATGCATCTAGCAAGAGTTGTTGATTTTTCAGTTTAGCTTTTTAAATGTATTAACTATAGTTATAGCCCTTTTCTAATTTGGTAAGTCAGTTATAACTAGTGGAATGGATTATAATTAATAATTAACAATAACTAAGTTAATATCTATCCATTAGTATAAATATGTCTCATAAATAATATTAATCTTATTAAAGTAATAAAACTATTTGATTTAATATCAACATTGCTATTTGTGAGTAACCTTTGAGGGATTTCCACTAATGATGTCTATCATACTGCCTTATTTATGTGTCACAATCTTAGATTATCTTCTGGTCTAGTTATTTGTTACTTTTCCGCTGTTGCTTATGTAATAACTGTTGGTTCTTATTTAGTGGTGGCTTTCAGATGTTAGTGTTTAATTGACATAGACAAGATAGGGGTCTTTTGCTTTGTCCATACACTTGATGAGACAGGTGGAATTGGAGTTCCAAAGCCTTGCATATGTTACTTTAATTCAGTGCCTTTTGGTTATTTGCATATGTTTTAAATATTCAACTTTGTATAAACCCCATATATGCCTTTATTTACAAGAATAGAAACTTTAGTGATATTATTTTAAAAAGTCGACACCCCAAATTATTGTTTGTACATTTTGAGTATAGCTACTCATTGAACAGGTTATGGTGACATTTGGCACAAAGAAAAAGCCTGGATTCTTGTTACATTAATTGGCCTAACAATTTAACTTTACCTATCCTTTCTTATCTTTTTTTTGGTATGAAAGTTTGTAATTGACTCTTGTCTTTTTGAATTATCAGGTTTTTCTTCGGATAATATTTTCCACTAACTTTAGTACATTATTTAAAATTATGTATTGTGGTGGTAGATATTGGTGGTGTCTGTCAAATAGCTCTGGCACTCTCCCTTCTGGATATGTGGTGGAATTACACAGCTCCAAGCCTGCTTGAGGGGCCCATATGATTGTGTCCGGTGAATTGTGGGTGGAAATCATATGGGTCACTTCTGCACTGCAGCAAAACCCTCCTGAGCTTTTTTCTTTTGTAGTCCTTGTTTGAAATACCGACTGCTTCGCCGGTTTAGATGAAGAGATGGTGGAGCAAAGCCACCTATATGTCTTTGATAAGCCATACATAATCTTCAAACTGAAGTTTAAAATGAAAACGTCAGCTACTTATTGCCATGTAACAAATTATTTCAGAGCACAATGGCTTAAAAAGCAAACATATTTCATGATCTTGTGGGTTAGGAATTTAGGTCAGGCTTGGCATCAGGTTGATGCTCTGCTGGCATCAACCAGAGTCATTCGTTGCTATTCAGGTGACACTTGGGCTGGTCTAGAGGATCCAAGACAGTTTCATTGGTTGATTTTTGTTTTTAAGGCCTAAAGTTAAATTTCAGAAGAAGATCAGTATTGGTAGAAATAACTGTTATGAAGATGTATGTTTTAATTTGTTGATTTTATTTTCATTTCTTTCATTAATTGCAAAAAACTCCATTAAAAACATTTAAAGGTTACGTAGGAAAACTGAAGGAAATATTGATAACAGCTAAATAAAACACCTAGAGAACAGCTGACTTCTAACAATTACTATTTTTTTTTTTTTCACTTATTAGCAGTCTATCCTGCTTAAACAATTACTGTTTAAATTAATGCCCATATATTTTTTGGCTTTTGACAAGTATTGGACTCTTAAGCTTTTTGAGTTTGCATTAAAACATCACATTAAATATTATAACAGTAATGTATATTTGTAGAAATTTATGGAACTGTGGATAAGTATAAAGAGAGTAAGTCATCGGTAAAACTGTTAACTCCCAGAGAAAATTAGTGCTTTTTTTGTGTATTTACTTTTAGTTGCTTACATTGTTCTGTGAAAGCAGCAACCACATTCGTATTATTAATCAGTGCCAATATTTTAATTAGTTTAGTGAATATAGGGTTAATAAATAATTTGCTTTTTTCTAATGTAGTGCTAATGCTTTAGCTTTACAACACAATTTTGATGACATTGGATACACTAGATTCAATGAGATACATCCAGAAAACATAACTGTCAGGAGACAAACTTCTTTCAAAAGAAGGAAGGGACATAGTTGCACAATTTCTTAGCTATGTTTTCTTCTGTAGTTTTAGTAGGAAGCAAGCATGAAAAATATTGCCATTCTCTGAAGGTAAGGGAAGTAAGTTATTCTATTTAATAGCTATTAGGCTGGGCATGATGATGGTGGCTCATGCTTGTAATTCTAGCACTTTGGGAGGCTGAGGTGGGAAGATAACTTGAGCCCAGGAGTTTGAGACCAGCCTGGGCAACATAGTGAGTCCCTGTCGCTACAAAAAAAAAAAAAAAAGGCCGGGCGCGGTGGCTCAAGCCTGTAATCCCAGCACTTTGGGAGGCCGAGGCGGGTGGATCACGAGGTCAGGAGATCGAGACCATCCTGGCTAACATGGTGAAACCCCGTCTCTACTAAAAATACAAAAAACTAGCCGGGCGAGGTGGCGGGCGCCTGTAGTCCCAGCTACTCAGGAGGCTGAGCGGGAGAATGGCGTGAAACCGGGAGGCGGAGCTGGCAGTGAGCCGAGATCGCGCCACCGCACTCCAGCCTGGGCGACACAGCAAGACTCCGTCTCAAAAAAAAAAAAAAAGCCAGGTATGATAGCATGTGCCTTGTAGTCCTGGCTAGTGGGGAAGCTGAGATGGGAGGATACCTTCAGCCCAGGAGTTTGAGGTTATGATGAGCTATGATTGTGCCACTGTACTCTAGCCTGGGTGACAGAGCATGAGCCCATCTCTTTAAAAAAAAAAAAAAAATGGCTGGGCGTGGTGGCTCACGCCTGTAATCCCAGCACTTTGGGAGGCCAAGGTGGGCAGATCACGAGGTCAGGAGATAGAGACCATCCTGGCTAACACGGTGAAACCCTGTCTCTACTAAAAATACAAAAAATTAGCCAGGCGTGGTGGTGGGTGCCTGTGGTCCCAGCTTCTCAGGAGGCTGAGGCAGGAGAATGGCGTGAACCCGGGAGGCGGAGCTTGCAGTGAGCTGAGATTGTGCCACTGTACTCTAGCCTGGGCGACAGAGCAAGACTCCATCTCAAAAAAAAAAAAAAGAAAGTTGATTAAAGCATAGAGGGAGGAAGGCATATTTTTTGGATAACTGGTTGATAATGAGTGTCAGTGTTTACTTGCATAGTTAGTAAATATGAGTTCTTTTAAAATATATTATTTTTCTCTGTGCTTTTGTAAATCTTTGTGTCTGTATATACGATTTATCTGCTTGCTTTATATTATATAATTAACATTAAGCAATTATCGAACATCATTCAGGTTTTGTGATAGCTCTGGTTTATAAAAACAGATACAGCGCCTGTTTTCATAGAGCATATAGTCAAACTGGCGGTGTGGTCTCCTGTGAATGGCACATGTAGAACAGGGGTTCTTAACTTTTTCGGTGCCATAGTCCCCTTTGGTAGTATGATGTAGTCCATGGACTCTTTTTCAAATAGTGTTTTTAAATGAGTAAAATAAAAATATACCAAAATAGGATTACAAAGATAAACAATTGCATTGAAATAAAAATAAGCCAAACTTGTAATTTTGTAACATCTTTTTAATCCACACTTAAATTATAAAATCTAGCAGTGAATTTTGTAACTATTGTAATTTTGAAGTATTGATGATGGTGAAAGATATTTTGGGATATCTGCCACAACTGCATGTGATAAGAAAATATCCATGATTTCTGTTGGTGACAAAGACTTAGGTATCCACTAATACCACTGTGCTTGCTGCTTACATTCTTAATATTTTCTTAGAATTCTAAATTTTGGAAGTGAGTAAAAATGAGAGGTTAATAAAAATAAAGAAGTGACTTCTCCCTCTAAAATCCTGGAACCCTTGAATAAGCAAACTTTAAAAATCCATTGAAAAAGTAGGGTACTTTGAAAGAATATACTAATGTATTGATAAGGGAGTCCATAATTGACCTAAAATATTTTTGACATAGTCTGTTATGCTATCAATGTTGGTAAGTTTGTTCAGTATATTTGTAGGCTACATACAGTCCTTTCAAAGAAGTATTTAACCTTTGAGGGAAATACTTTTGTAATTGTTAAAAATCAAAATGCTTTATTTCTGTGAACTTGACTGTGAGATAAATATTCTCTCCACTTCATAATTTTATTCAGCAGTGCTTAAAAAAGAGAAAAACTATATTTTTAGTTATCATCTCATAGTCTTTATATTCAGTAAATGGTCACTCAGTAACATGGTCCTAGTAAGACTGTTAACATTTCTCTTTAATATTGATGTATTTATAAAACTTACAGGCTACACTTTGATGCTATGCCAGGTGGGGGAAGTAGTGAAAAGAGCACATCAGGCTTTAGAGTTGCACAACCTGATTTTGGATCCCAGCTTTGTTTCCTATTAGCTTTGTGATCTTGAGCTTGTAATTAACTTTCAGATTTTAGTTTCCTTATCTTTTAAATGAAGAAAATATGTTAGATGTTACTCTTTTTTTAAAAGAGAAGACTTGAGAGAGAACTATTAGGCACACTTTGATTTATCCTTTTAGTTTTAGCTGGGCTTCTAACACCTTTCTGAAGCCTTTCTGAGCTGTATTACCCACCTCTTCCCCTTAACTCCCATCATACCATGTGCTTACCAGCATCATGACTATTACTGTGTCCTTTTTTTTTTGTAGACGGAGTCTTGCTCTGTCCCCCAGGCTGGAGTGCAGTGGCGCGCTCTTGGCTCGCTGCAAGCTCCGCCTCCCAGGTTCACGCCATTCTCCTACCTCAGCCTCCTGAGTAGTTGGGACCACAGGGTCCACCACCACACCTGGCTAATTTTTTGTATTTTTAGTAGAGACGAGGTTTCGCCATGTTAGCCAGGATGGTCTCTATCTCCTGACCTCGTGATCCACCCACCTCGGCCTCCCAAAGTGCTGGGATTACAGGCGTGAGCTACTGCGCCTGGCCTATTGTATACTATTTTTATTTTCAGTCTTTCACATAGATCCATTAAACGTAGGGATCTTGACTATCTTTGTAATGACTGCCATTTGAATAGAAATTATAGTATGTAGTTGTTACTCAAAATTTTGTTTGGTAAATAACCATTCTAAATTAATGATATATTAAGTCTGGAGCATAGAGCCAGGAGGGGCTAAATAAATGTTCTCTTTATTACTGTTACTTCTCATAATGCAATTTAACAATTCGTGATATGACATCAAGAGTTAGAAATTGAGTAGGTGAGGCCAGGCGCAGTGGCTCATGCCTGTAATCCCAGCACTTTGGGAGGCCGAGGCTGGTGGATCACGAGGTCAGGAGATCGTGACCATCCTGGCTAACACGGTGAAACCCCATCTCTACTAAAAAATACAAAAAGTAGCCGGGTGTGGTAGTGGGTGCCTGTAGTCCCAGCTACTAGGGAGGCAGGAGAAGGGCATGAACCCGGGCGGCGGAGCTTGCAGTGAGCCGAGATCGCAGCACTGCACTCCAGCCTGGGTGACAGAGCCAGACTCCGTCTTTAATAAAAAAAAAAAAAAAAAAAAGAAAAAAAAATTGAGTAGGTGAGGTGGACAAGTAAATCCATAGACTATAGTGTGTGAATGTAGATAGAGGTCATCAGAGTAACAGCTACATCACTACACTTAAGATGTTGAGCTAAGTGCTTTTCATGCATCCTTTTTTTTTTTTTTAAATCATAAAGACAATTTTATACTAGGTGGTATTGTCTGTCTTTTAAATGACGAGCAAAGTAAAATTGAGATGAAGTTAAATAACTTGCCAAAGGTCACATTGCTAGCAGAGGGCAGAACTAGAATGCAAACTTGGAACCATTGGATTCCAGGCCTTTGGATTTTAACTAACACAGCAGACAACTTTTGCTGTTAAACTTTCTCATGTCTTAGAACCAATTTGTGTAGGATAAATTAGAGTCATTGGAGGTGGAAAAGTAAAGGTTTAAAAGAGGGTATGTTATGAAATTATTTAAGGGAAAGGGTTAGATCTAATTTATCTTTGCATCCCCAGAGATATGCGTGGCACATAGATGATGCTATTTAATGAAGTGCACAATCTCTTAGGAATTTACTTACATGTGATTAGGTTCTCTTTTTTATTGTTGTTGAGACAGGGTCTTGCTCTGTCGCCCAGGGTGGAGTACAGTGGTATGATCTTGGTTCAGCTGCAACCTCTGCCTCCCAGGCTTAAGTGATTCTTCCACCTCAATCTCCTGAATAGCTGGGTCTACTGGTGTGTGCCACCAAGGCCGGCTGAATTTTTTTTGCTTTTGCCATGTTGCCCAGGCTGATCTTGAACTTCTGGGCTTAAGTGATCCTCCTGCCTCCCAAAGTGCTGGAATTACAGGTTTGAGCCACCACGCCAGGTCAATGATTAGGTTCTTTAGTATGCTACCACTGTACATGTGCCACCTAGTGGATGGAGATTATCCATAGATAGTGGCTACAGATGAAATTGCCTCACCTGTCCTTGTCCCAGGGTTGCAGTGGTCCACCAAAATGACTTTGGCGCATTTTGTGACCAAGTGCCATTGCCTGTATTTAGGTCAGGTTCAAAGTAAGGGGAAAGATATATTGGGGATTTTATATTCAAGAAAAATACTACCCTGAAGTTTTAAAAATGCAGTGTAAATTTTTAAATGTCTGCTCCAGTTTCCACAGTTTGGCTTGCAGGCAGTTTGAGCTAATTGAACCTTATGGAAGGCAAAAACTGCAAAGTGTTGGAGTAGCCAAACCTGGACTACTTTATTGGCAAACTTCTTTCTTTAGGCAAAACATAGGATAGTATTCAAGAGTACATTTAAAATAATAAACTAGAGATAATTAAGTACTGGCATCAGGAGTATTTCCTCAGGTATCACTGGGTTTATAGTCATTTCATCCGGAGCATCTCTGGATGACATCTCTGGTTGGATCCCTGGGTGACATCATTTTTATCCAGAGCAGTGTGTTTCACATTCTGCTGCCAAACTCTGACAATTGTTTGAAGACTGGGATTAGTAGAAGAGAGAGAGACATAAACACTCAATTGTCCTGCCTTGACTTTGACAGATACTAAGATCTAACATATTCTACCAAATGAAGAGTGACAGTTAAAGACAGCTTCTGTTATTACCTGAAGTATCACATATTTAGTGATACCTTTTTTGTTGTTTGTTTCTATTTCGTGGCAGGAATTACTGCTACCTAAGAAGCAGTCATAGAGTCCTCCTTATTTGTTAAAGAACACAAGACCAAAACAACAAAATCTAAACCAAAAGTAAAACCAAAACTTACCGCTCCCTGCTGTTTCTGTAGCAGATCCAGGTTAGAATCGTGGGCAGAGCCAGTAATGATAATAGCTAGAGGAGAAAAGAGAGCAGGATGAACTCTGAAAGCCTGTCTTCTTACCTGCTTTGTGGGATCACATCTGGTGCTGATCCTATTTCTTAAAAACAAAAACAAAAACAAAAAAACTCTATAGTCTGAATCTGTTTTTTTCCTCTTTGAAATGCAGGAAACATAATTTCAAAAGGTTGTATACCTGCAAACCTGCTGACCAACCAGTAACATTAACGTTTAACTTTTCTATTTCCTTCTGGCTCTAATTTGAGGGAGAGATAGACACTGTCCTACTTGTTTTCCCTTAGCTGTAAGCAATAAAACTCCCCTAAAAATAATAAAAGTGCTGTGTATTTTCTTTTGTGGGAACAAAAATAAGGAAAAGGCTGAGACAGTTATATACTGTGCTAGGAGAAGGACATTTTTGACTAGAGGTCATATATGGTAGATAGCAGCATACTAAAAGGAAACAGACAAGTCATACTTTATTGGAGGGAGCACAGTTTGGGAGTGGGGATAAATGGATCTGGCTCCAGGAAGAAAAATGTTTCCAGGGTAATGTAATGATTTCTGACCCCGGTCCATTTGACTCGTTGTGAGTTTCTGAAGGCACTATTCTTACTCGTCCTTTACGTTTGTCACTTATTTTTCTCTTCCCCTTTCTTATTACCCAGTAGTAAGAATGGTATAAAATGGGTATATCCCAAAATGTGTCTGGGCCTCTCTGAGTAGAAATGAAATGCTTTCATAAAGGTATTTATATATATGATAATTTTATAGTACTTTGAATATAATAGGCAGGCAGAGAGTGTCTCTGTAGCAGAATTGTATTCTTTTCTATCTTTGGCTGTAAAAATACTAGAGAGAGGCAACACAGAATACCCTTTGGCTCATTCCAGATGCTTTCCCTAGAGCTACAGGCTCTGTAGGTACAGTCTGCATTCCAAATAGGTTGTAGCTGTATTAAATATTTTAATACAGCATAAAAAGGGTCAGTTGATTTTCAGACTCCATTATCAGTGTCTCATGGCCTGATCACCAAGCCACTTGAAGTTTTTGTGATGGCAGTTCTTCACTCTTAATACTAGTTTTCTGTGTTAATTAGGGCATGGGTTAAGCTGCTGTAACAGAGATCCCAAAATGTAGCAGTGGCTTAAATAAAACAAATTGATCTTTCTCTCATGTCGTATTTCTGAGGATGGAGAGCTTAGGTTGATGAGTCGTCTTTTGCTCCAGATTATTGTTTGTTGACCCAAGTTTCTTCTATCTTGTCTCTCTGCCATCACCTGGAGCATTGCCCCTCATTGGCAGCATTGCGGCTGGGTTGCTGTCATGTCCATTCCAGTACGTAGGAAAGGGGACTATAATTTAGTTAAGAGCAGGTCACTTCCTTTTAGATGATGAAGTTGCACAGTTGCTTCTGGTCATATTCTCTTGGTAAGAACTTGCCATGGTTTGCTGCAAAGAGGGTTGGGGAATAAAGTCTCTAGCTGAACAGTTATGTGCCCTACTAAAACTTGAAAAGTATAGAAGATGAAGAGTATGGTTTTTGTCCTTTGTGTGCTTTCGGCAGGTTTATGTGCCTTGTTCATCTTTGGAGTTCTTTAGCTATTCTTGATCTGAATACCTTTTTTGGGGGGGAGGGATTCAAATTGTATTTATTTTCTCTCATCTGCGACACATTCATTTTGTTCATGAGGTCATTTGTCACATAGAAATGTAAATTTTCATTTTATGATTCCTTTTGAATACAGACTTACGTATTTGTAGATTTGATTCTAGATACGTTATCAATTTTGTCTCTAGGGATAGACAGGACACCTTTATTGGTAGACTGCATAAATAATTTAAGGTCAGCTTTTCTATTTCAATTTTTTAAAAAAGAAAGGAAACATGTTAAGTATGAAAACCAAAACCATCTGTTTGATGCTTCATGTTATCATTAATTTTATGATTTGATGAGATTTACAGTTATTTGTAGTTTTTTCTAACTACGCAAGCATAGTTATACAAATTGTTCGTTTTTCACAATATTTTTCTAAAATTCGTTTTGATTATAGAAGATAGTTTTTTTTTTTTTTTTTTTAAAAAAAAAGAAAGTCAGGCCAGGCGTGGTGGCTCAAGCCTGTAATCCCAGCACTTTGGGAGGCCGAGACGGGCAGATCATGAGGTCAGGAGATCGAGACCATCCTGGCTAACACGGTGAAACCCTGTCTCTACTAAAAAAATACAAAAAAACTAGCTGGGCGAGGTGGTGGGCGCCTGTAGTCCCAGCTACTTGGGAGACTGAGGCAGGAGAATGGTGTAAACCCGGGAGGCAGAGCTTGCCATGAGCTGAAATCCGGCCACTGCACTCCAGCCTGGGTGACAGAGCGAGACTCCGTCTCAAAAAAAAAAAAAAAAAGAAAGGAAAGTCAGATTGAAGTGCTAATCTGAGTGATAAGAGATCAAGTTTCGTGTGAAATTTAGTGTTCAAGATGCTAAATATGTCTAGTGTATAGTTGAAATATGGTGTGGAACTCAGGAGACAAGTTGGTGCTAGAGATGTTGATTTACAAATCATTAAGTCCAGAGGGAACTGTTGAAATGTGAATAATAAATAAGTTCTTCAAAGAGGAGCTTATAGGCTGGGGGCAGTGGCTCATGCCTGTATTCCTGGCACTTTGGGAGGCCAAGGCAGGAGGATGACTTGAGGCCAGGAGTTTGAGACTTGCCTGGGCAGCATAGTGAGACCCCCATTTCTACAAAAAGATGAAAAAGAATGTGGTAACATGTGCCTGTAGTCCCAGCTGCTTGGGAGGCTGAGGCGGGAGGATTGCTTGAGCCCAAGAATGTGAATGATTATACTACCTCACTGCAGTGTGGGCGACAGAGTGAGTCCTTTTCTCAAAAACAGAAACAACCAATCAACCCAGGAGTGTAAAAAGGATGTATAGACGGCTGTACCTATATTTAGAGGCCTAAAGGAAATCAGCTGAAGAGACAGATATTAGACTATTGTATCTCCCTGCTTATAAAAGATAGAAGAACATTTCACTAAGGAGGAAGTGGTCTTGATGTGAAATGAATTTTTAGGATGTTTGAAGAAAGCTTGTGAGTGGTGACTGGATTGTTAATGCTTTTGCCGTTGATCCATTGGTGGTGTTGATGAGAATAACTGTGTGTGTGTGTTTTGAGATGGAGTTTAGTTCCTGTTGCCCAGGCTGGAGTGCAATGGCATGATCTCGGCTCACCACAACCTCCACCTCCCAGATTCAAGCGATTCTCCTGCCTCAGCCTCCTGAGCAGCTGGGATTACAGGCATGTGCCACCATGCTCTGCTAATTTTATATTTTTAGTAGAGACAGAGTTTCACCATGTTGGTCAGTCTGGTCTCGAACTCCGGACCTCAGGTGATCTGCCCACCTTGGCCTCCCAAAGTGCTAGGATTACAGGTGTGAGCCACCACACCCGGCTGAGAATAATTGTTATAATAGGCTGGATACAATTAGAAAGGTATAGTTGAAGGGGAAGGTAGTAGAGTTCAGTCAATTTATTGTGCCATCTCATGAATTTGGTGGTAAAAGGAAAGACGGAAAAGGAGCTTGAAAGGACTTTAAGATTTTTTTGTTTGTTTGGGGTTAGTGATGCAGAAAGGTCTAAATAAATTTCAAGTTAGAAAAGAAGGAGCCAGCCAAGAACATGGAACTGCATCATGAGCACTGGTGGGGAGGTGTAATGTCCCTTCATTCTAGTAATAGAGTATGACAGACAGAGTGGGCATATAATTTTTATTAAACGAGAAGAATGATGCTAGGGGTAGTGGTGTATGGAAATCCTCTCAGCTATTAGGTCGCCTCCTGAGAAAGAACATTTAAGGTGTTTGGGGTTGGACTCAAGGAGAATGGAAACAGGCAGTAAGGTGAAGGTTTGTCCTTTTCAAATATTAAGCTTTTAGAATGACTAATAATTAGGATACATAATGAGTCTTTTAATGATAATATAAAGTGTGAAACGATTTTTAATGACTCACTTTGAAATACATTTATTCTGTAGACCAATTGCTATAATCCTGAAAATAAGATTGTTTTTTGGCCGGGCACAGTAGCTCATGCCTATAATTCCAGCACTTTGGGAGGCTGAGGTGGGTGGGTCATCTGAGGTCGGGAGTTTAAGACCAGCCTGGCCAGTGTGGTGAAACCCAGTCTTTACTAAAAATACAAAAATTAGCCAGGCGTGGTGGTGGGCGCCTGTAATCCCAGCTACTCGGGAGGCTGAGGCCGAAGAATCACTTGATCCCGGGAGGCAGAGGTGGCAGTGAGTTGAGATCGCTTTCCAGCCTGACTGACAGAGCGAGACTCCATCAAAAAAAAAAAAAAAAGATTTTTTATTTTTGTTTTTGAGGTAGGATCTGGATGTGTTGCCTAAGCTGGAGTCTAGTGGTATCATCACAGCTCACTGTAGCGTCAACTGTCGGGGCTTGATTGATTCTCCCACCTCAGCCACCTGAGTAGCTAGGACTACAGGCATGTGCCACTATACTTGGCTAATTTTTTGTAGAGATGGGATGTCACCATGTTTCCCAGGCTGTCTTGAACTACTGGGCTCAAGCAATACGCCTGCCTCAGCCTCCCAAGGTGCTGGGATTACATGTGTGAGCCATCACACCTGGCCAAAAATACGATTCTGTTTTTGAGATGGGGTCTGGCTTTGTCACCCAGGTCTGAGTGCAGTGGCATGATCCTGGCTCTCTGCAGCCTCCGCCTCCCAGGTTCAAGGCATATCCTTCTATCTCAGCCTCCTGAGTAGCTGACACTATAAGCACTCACCACCTTGCCTAGCTAATTTTTATATTTTTTGTTGAGATGAGATTTCACCATCTTGCCCAGGCCAGTCTCAAACTCCTGAACTCAAGGGATTTGCCTGCTTTGGCCTCTCAAATTGGTGCAGGGATGCCTGGCCAAGATTCTTAACATTTATTGCTAGGATGAAACTTCTCTGAATCAGCTATAATTTGGGCGCAAGTAAAAGTGTACCATGCTTCACATTATTTTGGTAATCATTTTGCAGTAGAGAATAAAGATGCACAGTACCACTAATTATGTGCATAAACTTTCCTGTATCAGTGAAGTATTGTTATTTGTTTCTTTTTACATTATGACCTATGCTTTATAGATAAATTCACCAGTGATTAATATAAATACAAAAATGACTCTTTGTTTTCTCTTGTTTACTGTTAAGCGGAAATCAAAGAACAATCTGCAGAAGAGGATGCTGAAGCAGAAGCGGATAACAGCAAACAGCTAATTCCAGCTCTTCAGCGATCTGTGTCTGAGGAATCGGCAAACTCCCTGGTCTCTGTTGGTGTAGAAGCCAAAATCAGGTTAGAGAATGAAGGCAGCTGGATTGGATATTAGTGACAGGAATAAAACAGTGAATCGACTGTAGAGAAAATTCAAGGAGTATGAGTTTAGGATGAAAATCTGGGTGGACTTTTATGATTTAGTAGCTAAATTTGAAGCTGATGCCTCTCTGTGTAATTGGGTTGAGTACATCTGTGGGCTTAGGCAGTTGTAGAACACGGCAGCACACTAGAGTTTTACTCTAGTCACCTCAGGCCAGTACAGAATATTACCAATGTGCTATTCCTGGCAGAAGACATAAATGTGAGCGTTTAGCATGATGATTAATTTTTGATACTTACCTATAAACTTAAGTTTATACTTTTGTTCCTTACCTTCTCCCCATTCATTAAAAAAGGAATCACAGGACATTATAACCTATTTTTTTTTTCTTTCTTTTTTCCCCCCACCCCACCCACACCCCACCCTTTTGTTTTAGATGAAGTCTTGCTCTGTCACCAAGCTGGAGTGCAGTGGCGCCATCTCGGCTCCCTGCAACCTCCGACCCCCTGGTTCAAGTGATTCTTCTGCCTCAGGCTCCCGAGTAGCTGGGATTATAGGCATCACCACCATGCCCAGCTAATTTTTGTATTTTTAGTAGAGACAGGGTTTCGCCATGTTGGCCAGGATGGTCTCGATCTCCTGACTTCATGATCTGCCTGCCTTGGCTTCCCAAAGTGCTGGGATTACAGGCACGAGCCACTACATTGGGCCTGTAACCTATCATTCTATAATTCAGCTTTGAAGTCTTAAGAGTTTTTAGACCTTGTTTGAAAAGCATGAATAAAATAATGAAATTATCCATCAGTTTAGTACTCCCATGTTCTTCCCTCCCTCCCTCTCTCCCTCCCTCCCTCCCTTCCTCCCTTCCTTCCTTCCCTCCCTTCCTCCCTCCTTCCTCTCCATCCCTTCTTCTTCCTTCCTCCCTTCCTTTCCCTCCCCCTTCCTTTTCCTCTTCCTTTTCGTCCTTTCCTTTCTTTTTTTTATTTTTTAATTTATTTTTTTATTTTTTGAGGCAGGGTCTTACTCTGTTACCCAGGCTGGAGTGCAGTGGTGTGATCACAGCTCACTGCAGCCTCAACCTCCTAGGCTCAGGTGATCCTCCCACCTTAGCCTCCCAGGTAGCTGGGACTACAGGTGTGTGCCAGCATACTTGACTAATTTTTAAGGTTTTTTTTTGGTAGAGATTGGGTCTCTTTATGTTATCCAGGTTGGTCTGGAACTCCTGGGCTAAAGCAGTCCTGTCTCAGCCTCCTTAAGTGGTGGAATTACAAGCATGAACCACTGCACCTGGCCTCTCTCATCTTCTTGAAGCATTTTCTTTCGTTTGCGTTTGGGACATCTCACTCCTCATTTTGTCTTTTGCTAGTTGCTGTGGAGACTCTACATGTTTATAATTTTGGAATTCTTAAGGATAAATCCTCAGATATCTTGTCTACTTTTTGTCTCTGTTCACCCACTAGGAAAGAAAGCTCATTCATTCTGATAGCTGTAACCTCTGTGTGTGCCCTTAAGAGTCTCATGTGTTCATTTCCATTACTCTTCTTTACCTGATCTCCAGACCTTTATGTCCAGTTGTCTGCTTGACATCTCCATTTGGAAGTGTGTTAGACACCTCACCCTTAACATGTCCAATACCGTGCTTGATTCTGCCTCCACCTCTGCCCCAAATCTGCTTCTCCCCAAGATTTCGTCATTTCAATAAATAATGCCAGTATTCACTCGGTTGTTTAGTCCAGAAACTTTGGAAGTTAATCCTTGATTTCTATCTTTTCTCATACCTTATAGCTCAACTTGATAACCCAAGCAACTTGTTACTGCCTTAACTTGCCTCCCATTTTGGTTGAAGTCACTGTTATCCCTTGGAAGTTGTAGTAGCCTTTTAACCAGTCTTTCTGCTTCTCTTTACCTTTCCATAGTACAATTTGTTTATAGCACAGTTGCAAAAATTATTCTAATAATGATAATCAGGTCCCCCACTATCCACTCTCTTTCATGACTATTATATTTAAATATTTAAATTATATTCATAATTTCAAGTACTTACCATGTCTACAAGGTGTGATCTGTTCCTGACTGTCTCTCTCATGTCATTTGTCACTCACTGTGCTCTCACCACATTGGCCTCACTCCTTTACATGTGCTGATGGGGTTTCTGAGAGCTTTGGTGCTTGCTTTGCTTGTCTCCTGGTTTACCTCCCAGAGAGGACACCTTGCTGATAATACTATCCTCCTCTGAAGGGCCACATTTAGCTTAGTCTCAGTCAGCTCAGGAAAAAGAACATACAGTGTGAATCAAGGTAAAGAACACACTGATGTTTGTTATACTGTAGTCCTCTCCTCCTCCTCCAGTATTTTTTGGGAGGTTTGAACATTTTCAAAATAAAGGAGTAGGATGGAAAAGAAAACAGCAGCAGCTCCCACCATATTTTACATAGTAACCTGCTATTTTTTTCTTTTCTTTTCTTTTTTACTTTATGTTCTAGGGTACATGTGCAGGTTTGTTACATATGTATACATGTGCCATGTTGGTGTGCTGCACCCCTTAACTCGTCATTTACATTAGGTATATCTCCTAATGCTATCCCTCCCCCCTCCCCTCACTCCACAACAGGCCCCGGTGTGTGATGTTTCCCTTTCTGTTTGTGGCACTTATTATTTTCCAACAGTTCATTTGACTGTCATGTGAACTCTGAAGGCAGGCACTTTGCTGGTGGGTTTTGTTCACTGCACTGTGTCCTGTACCTAGTAGTCCCTGACAGAGATTAGGTGCTGTATAAATATTTTTTTAATGAATAATGAGTTCTAGTTGATTGAAAAACATTTAAAATTCTGCTTAAATTTTTGTAGTTTGATACTACCATAAACTTTAATTTTTACTATGTTTTCTGTAGAAATTAAAAATGGTGTAATGCATATGTGGAATTGAGAGGTACAGAATGCAGAATATTTGCTAGTTTAGAGCAGGTGCCTGAGAGCCTTCTGAAAGTATTCTGTGTCTCTGTATCCTCTAGGCCTACTTCGGGAACCCATTGTAGTTCTTAACTTCCTTGCTTGGTTCTTCTGCAGATCTTTTTTTTTTTTTTTTTTTTTTTTTTTTTGAGACGGAGTCTCACTGTGTCTCCCAGGCTGGAGTGCAGTGGCGCGATCTCGGCTCACTGCAAGCTCCGCCCCCCGGGTTCACGCCATTCTCCCGCCTCAGCCTCCCAAGTAGCTGGGACTACAGGCGCCCGCTACCGCGCCCGGCTAGTTTTTTGTATTTTTAGTAGAGACGGGGTTTCACCATGTTAGCCAGGATAGTCTCGATCTCCCGACCTTGTGATCCACCCGCCTCGGCCTCCCAAAGTGCTGGGATTACAGGCTTGAGCCACCGCGCCCGGCCTCTTCTGCAGATCTTAAGGACAGAGTATGCCTGACTGACTTATCTTTTTGTCCCCTGTGAGTAGCACACTGTCACTGTTAGTCCTCATCTAATACTTGTACAAAGAATGAAAGTTAAAAGCTACTCATGAATATATGATAATTTCATTTATAATAATCATGGCCTATCAGTGGAAAAGAATAGGTTACTCAATAATTGGCTATCTACATAAAAAATATAGGTAGATTGATGCTCATACCACATGGAAACATAACCTTGAGGTAGATTAATAAGCAATGCCATTGTTATTTATTTATCCTGGGCTATACTACCACTACCACTGTTACTTTCATTAGACAGGACAGAGTGAATGTACACTGTGAGAAGGCCAGCGTACCATAAATACAGACCTGGTGTTTATTCCAAGCTCCACCACTTTTGACCTTTATTTATTCATTTTTATCTCTCTGTCCCATAGTTTCCTTAAAATAGGATGTACAGATGGAATTTAATGAATTTTAATGGGGCAGTATATAAAATGTTCTAAATGAATCTGTAGATAATCATCCTATTACAATTAATAGGATTTTAGCAAGATTGCTAGATACAAAATCAAAATGCAAAAATCACATGTATTAAATATATTAGGACAGAGTTAAATGGTATTTTTTAGCATATTATTTTCCAATAATATAAAATTATATGTGACTAGGATTATGTGCAAAAATGTAAGACTTTTATTTTACTAGAGAAAATTATAAAACTTTCTGGAAAGATTAAGGAACACAGACATAATAGAAATAGAATATTCACATTTTAGGGGATTCAGTATTTTAAAGATATTCTTTCCCAATTTATCTGTAGGTTCAAGAAATTTCTAATAAAAATTTCTACAGTAAATTTTACAAGCTGATTTTAATTTATATGAATATGCAAAAGACAGGATAAACCAAAGGACCCATGAAGAAGAGGAAGGATTGCTTTACTTGATACTAAGACTTTTCGTAACATGCTAGTAAATTAAGTCAGTGCTGTATTACCACAGAAATAGACAAATAGACCAGTGGATCAGAATAGGGAACCCAGATACAGATACATGCGTAATATGAACAAGTTATTTATAACAAAGGGGCATCACAAATTAGTGAGGAAGGAAGTCTGTCAACAGTTGTGTGAGAAAAATTATATGTACTTAAAAAAAAAGAAGAAAGTAGACCTAATTTATTCATGTCAACTCCAGTTATAGACATATGTGAGAAGCAAATTAATAAAAGAAGTTAATGTAGAAGAATTTCTGCATTGCTTTGGGGGTAAGGAAAAACTTTTAAAAAACAAATGGAAAGCACTAATTGTAGAAAAGGGTTGATTGGCCAGGCACAGTGGCTCATGCCTGTAATCCTAGCACTTTGGGAGGTTGAGGCAGGAGGATTGCTTGAGCCTAGGAGTTTGAGACCAGCCTGGAACATGGCAAAACCCCATTTCTACACAAAATACAAAAATTAGTAGGACATAGTGGTGCTACTCAGGAGGCTGAGGTGGGAGGATCGCTTCAGTCCAGGAGGTCGAGGCTACAGTGAGCTGTGATCCTGCCACTGCACTTCTGCCTGGGTGGCAGAGTGAGACCCTATCTCAAAAAAAAGAAAACACACATGAAAAGAGGCTGGGTGTGGTGGGTTACATGCTGTAATCGCAGCCCTTTGGGAGGCTAAGGCAGGTGGATCCCTGAGGTCAGGAGTTCCAGACCAGCCTGGCCAACATGGTGAAACCCCATCTCTACTAAAAATACAAAAATTAGCTGGGCGTGGTGGCAGGTGCCTGTAATCCCAACTACTTGGGAGTCTGAGGCAGGAGAATTGCTTGAACCTGGGAGGTGGACGTTGCAGCGAGCCAAGATCGCGCCACTGCACTCCAGCCTGGGCAACAAGAGAGAAACTGCGTCTCAAAAAAAAAAAAAAAAAAAAGAAAAGGATTGATTAATACCACTATACTTAAATTTAAAACTTTTCATGAAAAATACCAAAACAAGAGTAAAAAGATAAATGACAGAAAAGGGAAAAATATTTCTAAAGCATATATCTGACAAAGAACTTATGTCCATATGTATTTAAAAATGAAGCAGAACAATTCAGTAAGAAAAACCACTTCTGTAGAAGATAGTAAGCATTACTTGATTACTTGCAATAAACGTTACTTGATTATGACATATTTTTTAAACATGCTGTTGGATTTTAGTTAGATAATATTTATCTTCCTAAGCAATATGAATTTTTGTAATATTGTAATGTCCTAGTTTTGGAGACAAAATTGCACTAGCCTCGTACATGAGGCATCTTTCAGTTTTCTTATATTTTCCGGAACAATATCTGTAAGATAGGTATTGACTCCATGAAAGTTTGAAGTAACTGTCATAAAATTATGTGGGTCTGTGGGGTTTCTTACAGCAAGAGAAGTCGCTACCAGTTCAATTCAAAGATGTTTTTTTCTTTGAATATGTATTCCCTAAATTTGCTCCTGACTTCCAAATTTTTTTCTATTCAGCTGTTTCATCTGCACCAGTTTTCTCATGTTATATTTTTCTCAGAACGTATACATTTTATCTAAAATGATTCATGATACATTTATTATTTTTTAATGTTATTTTTGATTGGCAGATCCTAATTGTGCATTTATGAGTACAGTATGATGTTTCAATTCATGAATGCAAAGTGGAATGATTGAATCAAGTAAATTAACAGATCCATTACCTTGATTACCTCTCATTTGTTATGGTGGGGCATTTGACATTTACTCTTAGGTTGGTGCACAAGTGATTGTGGTTTTTGCCATTACTTTTAATGGCAGAACCACAATCACTTTTGCATCAAACTAATAGTTACTTTAAAATATAGGTCGCCCTGCTGTGTATTATATCTCAAAACCTGTTCCTCCTGTCTCAACTTTTGTATCTTTTGCACCAAACGAATAGTTATTTTAAAATATAGATCACCCTGCTCTGCAGTATATCTCAAAACCTATTCCTCCTATCTCAACCTTCGTATCCTTTGACCAACAACTTACCATTTCTTTCTTCCTGCCTTACTTTCTCTGAGTGTCTGGTTACCATCACTATACTACCAGTTCTATTAGTTCAGCTTTTTTAGATTGCGCATATAAGTGAGATCATGCAGTATTTGTCTTTCTGTGCCTGGCTTATTTCACTTAGCATAATATTCTCTAGATTCTTCTGAGTTGTTGCAAATGACAGGTCCCTCCCGCTTCTTTCTCTCTCTCTCTCTCCCCCCTCTTCTTTCCCTCTTTCTCCCCCCTCCCCCTCTCCCTCCCTCTTTCCTTAATCCCTCCCCTCCCCTCTTCTCTTCCCTCCCCTTCTCCTCCCCTCCCTACCTCCCTTCCCTTCCCCTCCCCCTCTTTTTCTACCCCCCCTTCCCTCCCTCTCTTTTTTCCTTCCTTCCTTCCTTCCTTTTCTTCTTTCCTTCCTTTCTCTCTCTCTCCCTCTTTTTTTTCTTTGACAGGGTTTCACTCTGTCACCCAGGCTGGAGTACAGTGCCGTGATCACAACTCACTGCATCTCAACTTCCTGGGCTCAAGCAATCTTCCCACCACAGCCTTCTGGGACTACAGGTGTGCGCTCACCACACCAGGCTAATTTTTAAAATTTTATGTAGAGATGGAGTCTTACTTATGTTGCCCAGGCTGGTTTTGAATATCTGGGCATGAGCAGTCCTCCAGCCTTGGCCTCCCGAAGTGCTGGGATTATAGGCATGAGCCACCATCCTCCCGCTTTTCAAGGCTGAATAGTATTCCGTTGTTTATATATACCATATTTTCTTTATCCATTCGTCTATTGATGGATACTTAGGTTGATTCCATATCTGGCTATTATAAGTAATGCTGTAGTATGCGTGGGCATGCAGATATCCTTTTGACATTTATTTCAGTTCCTTTGGATATATACCCAGAAGTGTGATTACTAGATTATATGGTAATTCTATTTTTAGTTTTTTGAGAAACCTTTTTACCATTTTCCATAATGGCTGTACTAATTGACACCCCCACAACAATGTACAGTACTTCCATTTTTTCTGTATCCTTGGTAATACTTATCTTTCCTCTTTTTATTAATAGCCACTTGAACAGGTGGTAGGTGATATATCATTGTTGTTTTAATTTTCATTTCCCTAATGAGTAGTGATACTGAGCATTTTCTCATGTACCTGTTGGCCATTTGTATGTGTTCTTTTGAGAAATGTCTATTCAGCTCCTTTGCCCATTTTTTAATCAGGTTGTTTTCTTGCTGTTTAGTTGGGTTCCGTATATAATTTGGATACTAAATATTGTCTCCCATTCCGTGGGTTGTCTCTTTACTTTGTTAATATTTTCATTTGCCATAAAGAGCTTTGTAGTTTAGCCATCCCATTTGTCTATTATTGCTTTTGTTGCCTATGCTTTCAGGGTCATATCCAAAAAGTTATTGCCCACATGGAACTTTCTCCCTATGTTTTATTCTAGTAGTTTTATAGTTTGACATCTTAAACGTAAGACTTTATTTTGAATTGATTTTTGTGTGTTATGTGAGACAAGGGTATGATTTTGTTCTTGTGCATATGGATATACAGTTTTCTCAGCGCCGTTTATTGATAAGTCAGTTCTTTACCCATCGTGTTTTCTTGGCATCTTTGTTATAAATCAACCGAGTGTAAATGCGTGAGTTCATTCCTGTTCCATTGGTCAATGTGTCTTGTTGTTTTTTGAGCCAGGGTGGTGTCTGTGCCCAGGCGGGAGTGCGCTGGTGTGATCTTGGCTCTCTGCAACCTCTGCCTCCTGAGCTGAAGCCATCCACCCACCTGAGCCTCCTGAGTACCTGGGACTACAGGCGTTCACTATCACCCCTGGCTTGTTTTTGTATTTTTAGTAGAAATGGGATTTCACCATGTTGCCCAGGCTGGTTTCAAACTCCTGGGCTCAAGCAGTCTGCCTGCCTTAGCCTACACAAGTGCTGGGATTACAAGTGTGAACCACCATGCCTGTCCAGATGTGTGGTTTTTTTTCTTTTTTTTTTTAAATGCCAGTACCATACTATTTTGGTTACAATCATTTTGTAATGTTTTGAAATCAGACAGTGTGATGCATCCATCATTGTTCTTTTTGCTCAAGGTGGTTTCGGCTGTTTGATGTCTTCTGTGCTTCCATATGAATTTAAGGATAATTTATTTCTGTGAAAATTGACATTGGAATTTTGATAGATATTGCATTGAATCTGTAGATCACTTTGGGTAGTATGGACAGTTAGTTTCACAGTATTAATTCTTCCAGTCCATGAACATAGATATCTTTCCATTTCTTTGTGTTTTCTTAAATTTCTTTTGTGAGTTTTATCGTTTTCAGTATATAGGTATTTTACCTCCCTGGTTGAAATTACACCTAAGTATTTAATTTTTTTGTTGCTATTATAAATGGGATTGTATTAATTTTCTTTTAGGATCGTTTGCTGTTAGTATATAGAAATGCTACTGATTTTTGTATATTTACTTTATATTCTGCTACTTTATCAAATTTGTTTATTAGTTCTAACAGTTTTTTGGTGGAGTCTTTAGGGTTTTGCATATGTAAGATCATGCCGTTAGCAAATAAAGACAGTTTCACTTCTTCCTTTCCTGCTGGGATCCCTTATATCTTTCTCTTGATCATATTGCTCTTGCTAGGACTTACAGTAATATATTGAAATTTTTATTTCAGTATTTTATATTTTATATCAATTTTATATTGTTTTTCATTATGATTTTATTTCAGATATTGGGATTTCCATTTTAAGTGAAAGATTCTTAAACAATATCTTTTCTAGTTTCCAAATATTTGGATTTTTTTTTTTTCTTGAAAGGGAGTCTTGCTCTGTTGCCCAGGCTATGCAGTGGTGCGATCTTGGCTCACTGGAACCACTGCCTCCTAGGTTCAAGCGATTCTCCTGCCTCAGCCTCCCGAGTAGCTGGGACTACAGGCGTGCACCACCACACCCAGCTAATTTTTGTATTTTCAGTAGAGATGGTGTTTCGCCATGTTGGTCAGGCTGGTCTCAAACTCCTGACCTCAGGTGATCCACCTGCCTTAGCCTCCCAAAGTGTCAGAATTACAGTCATGAGCTACTGCACCTGGCTGGAAAATTTTAAGTTATCCATTTATTATCCATTTTTAGTTTTACTGCATTATTGTCAGAGAATATTGCCTGCATGATATTGGTCACTTGCTATGTATCATGTACTCTTTTATGGCCTACTATGTAATCCACTCTTGAAATATTTTAATATACTTGAAAAGAATGTGAACTTTTAGTTGTAGATAGAATTGAATATAGTATCTCAAACTAATTTATTATGCTCAGGTAATTAATAAATAATGAACAGTAAAGATGTTCAATACTTAATTTTTATCAGTTTGATGTAGTATTTTCTGAGAAAAATAATTAAAATCTTCCACTGTTGTTGATCTTTTTTTTTTAATCTTTGAGTTTTGTTAGTACAGGTTGAGTATCTCTTACCCAAAATGCTTGGGACAGGCCAGGCTCAGTGGGTTCATGCCTGTAATTCCAGCACTTTAGGTGGCCAAGGCAGGTGGATCACCTGAGGCCAGGAGTTTGAAACCAGCCTGGCCACCATGGCAAAACTCCGTCTCTACTAAAAATACAAAAATTAGTTAGATGTTATGGTGTGTGCCTGTATTCCCTGCTACTTGGGAGGCTGAGGCAGGAGAATTGCTTGAATCCAGGAGGTGGAGGTTACAGTGAACCTAGACCGTACCATTGCACTCCAGCCTGGACGACAGAGTGAGACTCCATCTAAAAAAAAAACCGAAAACAAAATGTTTGGGACCAGATGTGTTTTGGATTTTGGATTTTTTTGGATTTTGGAATATTTGCACATACATAGTAAGTTATTTTGGGGATGGGAGACATTTATGAATATGAAATTCATTTATGTTTCATATATGCCTTATACACATAGCCTGAAGGTAATTTTATAGAATATTTAAGTAATTTGATGCTTGAAACAGAGTTTATATTAAGTACTTAGGTGTGAAATTTTCTACTTGTGATACCATGTTGGTGCTTAAAAAGTTTTGAATTTTGGAGCAGTTCAGATTTTGGATTTTCAGATTAGAGATGTTTA
The DNA here is from genome assembly GCF_008728515.1 of Papio anubis. Classification (NCBI taxonomy): domain Eukaryota; kingdom Metazoa; phylum Chordata; class Mammalia; order Primates; family Cercopithecidae; genus Papio; species Papio anubis. The sequence continues at coordinate 6,944,389 of NC_044979.1, forward strand.
ACCATCTCTTTCAGATTAGAGATTCATTTTGAGGCCTGTTGGTCTGAGTATATAGTTATGATGGATATCTATTATACTGCTATTGATCATTTTGTTAGTGCATAACATCGTTTTCATCTCTAATGCTGTGTTTTCTTTTTGACTTAACTTTCATTTTGTCTGATAAAATTATTGCCACTCAAACTTCCTTTTGGTTTATGTTTGCCTGGTATCTTTTTACGTCCTTTCCCATCAATATTTTTGTCCTTGTTTTATGTGTCTCTTGTGTTTATACTTCCAACATTTTTTGCACCTTTTTTTTTTGGAGACAGAGTCTTGCTCTGTCACCCAGGCTGGAGGGCAGTGGCGTAATCTCGGCTCACTGCAACCTCCACCTCCCTGGTTCAAGCAATTCCCTTTCCTCAGCCTCCCGAGTAGCTGGGATTACAGGCGTGCACCACCATGCCTGGCTAAGTTTTTTGTATTTGCACCCAGCCGCAACCAATTTTTTTTTTTTTTTTTTGAGACGGAGTCTGGCTCTGTCGCCCGGGCTGGAGTACAGTGGCGCGATCTCAGCTCACTGCAAGCTCCGCCTCCCGGGTTATTCTCCTGCGTCAGCCTCCCGAGTAGCTGGAACTACATACAGGTGCCCGCCACCTCGCCTGGCTAGTTTTTTGTATTTTTTAGTAGAGACGGGGTTTTACCGTGTTAGCCAGGACGGTCTCGATCTCCTGACCTCGTGATCCGCCCATCTTGGCCTCCCAAAGTGCTGGGATTATAGGCTTGAGCCACCGTGCCCGGCCGCCGCAACCAATTTTTAAATCTAATTTTAATCTATTCTCAAAAATGGTCTTTTAATTGTTGGTTTTTGCCTTTTAATTGGTGGTTTTGGTTTACATTATTGTAACGGCTAGTAAGATTTTGTATGCTATTTTAGAAAATGTTTTTCAGTTGCTGTATACATGTGTTTTCTTTATTATTTTTTTTTTTTGAGATGGGGTTTGCTCTTTCGTCTAGGCTGGAGTGCTGTGACACGATTCTCAGTTCATTGCAACCTCCGCCTCCTGGGTTCAAGCGATTCTCCTGCCTCAGCCTCCTGAGTAGCTTGGATTACGGACGCCTGCCACCACACCTGACTAATTTTTATATTTTTGGTAGAGATGGGATTTCACCATGTTGGCCAGGCTGGTCTTGAATTCCTGACCTGTGATCTGCCCATCTAAGCCTCCCAAAGTGCTGGGATTACAGATGTGAGCCACTCTGCTCGGCCTCTTTTTTTTTTTTTTTTTTAATAAATACAGACAAGGTCTCACTATGCTGCCCAGGCTGGTCTCAAAATCCTGGGGTCAAGCAGTCCTCCTGCCTTGACCTCCCAAAGCACTGGGGTTACAGTGTGAGCCACTGTTCCTGGCTGAGTTGCTGTATATATGTTTTTCTTTCTTGGTTGTGTGTGAGCACCTAATGAGGTACATGGAGAGGAGGCTTTGTGTGGGTTAGAATTCCCCTGTCTGTGGTCACAGGTGTTAACATAGTCTCACTGTGTTTCACACTTGGCTTCTAGCAATTTCTTAAAAACTTTTACTGAATTCTTATTACCCTGCTTGTGTGATATTCAATGGCCTCTTCCTGAGAGGTACTTTTGTCTCATTTCTTTATGGAAGTGTCTTTCATCTGATGGTGAGTTGGTTGCCCTGTGATTTCTGCCCTCTGATGGGTTTCAGAATAGTGAATTTGCAGATTCTCTGGTTGGGTTATGTTGTGTGGTTGGGCACAATGTTGTCTGGAGCTTTCTACAGCCAGACCAAAAGCTAGAAATTTCCTTTGACCTTGTATTAAAAAAAGTCAACAATAAATTACTCTGAGGTGTTTGACCTCCCTTACTTCATACAACCTTTTCTAATTCTTTAATAATGTAAGTACTTCTCTAAAAGTATTTTCATTTTTGGATCTGTTGTGTGGCAAAATTTCTGATGTCTTCTAAGCCAGATAGTAATTTTATTATACCTTCACATTTAAGCGATAGTTTTGAATATAAAATTGAAGGCTAAGGTATTTTTCTGCAATAGCTTTAAAATGTTGTTCCATTTTCTAATCAGGGCTGTTACAATCAATGTTGATAAGGCTAATGTCAACCTGATTGTTGCTTCTCATGTGTAGTGTTTCTAGGGGAAGAAACAAACCAGAAATGGGATATGGTGAAATAAATGTAAGCTTAATAGTCAGTGAAAATTACAAATAAGAGTATAGTAAGATACTGGCAAAGCATATGGTGGTGGTCTCTTTTTGGCAAGAAGAAATTTTCTTTTTCAACTTGATTTTTTTTTTTTTGAAATTAGATTACATTTAATTTGTGCATATGTGTATGTCTCAGTACCAGCAGACAACATAATTTATCGTGAACTTGAAGTAGGTAATTGATTAGAAAAACAAAAGCTAATTTTGATAAAAGTAATTAGTTGAGAGTCCAATATGAACTAAAGCTAAGTTTTAAAAGATCACCTCAAAAGGCTGTTGGTTAGTTCTGTCACCTGGTAATGCAAGATATGTAAGATCATGGGGTAAATACCGTAGAGGTAACTTTAATGCCCAGAAGAAGGATTTGGGTATAGCAGCAGTAAATATCTTGTGAAGTGTAAATATGATCAAGAGGAAGCAGTCCTTTAATTTCATTCTTCCTAAGATCTCTTAGTAAGTGTATATTCCATTATGTATATTGTTTGTTGTCTCTTAATTTTTTAATGTTTTCACTTTTTTTTAAATTAATAGACTTAGAGCAGTTTTAGGTTTACACAAAAATTGAGCTAATTCTCCCAACTCCACCCCCGGCAGTTTCCCTCAGGATTAGTACTGCGTGCTGTGTTGCAGTTGATAAACCAATATAGATACATTATTTTTAACTACAGTCCATAGTTTACATTACGGCTCAGTATCTGTCATTATAGTGTCATATAAAATGGTTTCACTGGCCTGAAAAAATCCCCTTTGCTCCTAATCCCTTTCTTCCCTCCTATTCAGCTCTTCTGCTTCCCCAAAAATCTCCTACCACTCAACCCAGGAACTATTTAAGTTTATATTTTTATATCTCCCCGTGTGTATGCATGTGTGTGGTATATATATATATCATGCATAATGAACGTTCCATCAAGTGGTTAAATAAAACTGTCACCATATGTTTTACAGAGCTGTCATGCAGTTGGGTGGCTACTAAACTCTACCTTCTTTCCCATTTTTAGCTTGCATTTTTTTTTTTTTTTTTCCTGAGACAGTCTTGCTCTGTCACGCAGGCTGGAGTGCAGTGATTCGATCTCAGCTTACTGCAACCTCCGCCTCCCGGATGCAAGTGAGGTGCTTTAGCCATCCAAGTAGCTGGGATTACAGGGGTGTGCCACCACACCCAGCTAATTTTTGTATTTTTAGTAGAGATGGGATTTCACCACATTGGGCAGGCTGGTCTCGATCTTAGGCCTCCCAGAGTGCTGGGATTACAGGCATGAGCCACTGTGCCTGGCCCTCATCTTTAGCTTTCTTACTTGGATTTTTTCCTAGTCAAATATGAAAGAAAATAACTTTTCTAAGTACTGACTAGAATTTTTTGGATTTGATATGTGTACCACTTTTAAAAATGCTATGGAAAAGTAGAATTCCAAATTTATTAAACTTAATTGTTCTTATGGGTAATCACTGAATAGACTGTAGAAAATAGATTGAAAAGCTTAGCTTGCACTTTAGACATAATTTAAAAGCACAAGTATCTATGGTTGTCACTTAAAGTAGTTGAATAAAGCTACTTTTCTTCTTCTCTGACTTACATTTCATTTTTACTAGTGAACAGCTCTGCGCTTTTTGTTACTGTGGGGAAAAAAGTTCCTTAGGACAAGGAGACTTAAAACAGTTCAGAGTAACGCCTGGATTTATCTTGCCATGGAGAAACCAACCTTCTAACAAGAAGGACATTGATGACAACAGCAATGGAACCTATGAAAAAATGCAAAACCCAGCACCACGAAAACAAAGAGGACAGAGAAAGTAAGCAGTTTTGAATTTAAATTGTTGGAATAGATTAAGACTGCATATAATTTATTTCCATTTTAATGTTTATAAATTTTCAAATGGGGTTGTCTCATGTTTTCCACATTTATGGGATACTCTGACTCACCATTAACCCAATTAATCCAACAAACTGTCCTTTTCACAAATTTTTCTTATTATTTTAAAAAAAGTTTATCTTAATTGTATATGAAATCGGTGTGATCACAAAACTAAACTTTTGGAAGAAAACTTCAAAAAATGTAACACAAGCTGAGAGGGAGGGAGTTCATGGAATTTATAAATGGAAAGAAGATATTAATAAAACGGATCAATGAAGTCCTTGTTTTGTTTCTCTAAATAAGCTTTTAATTGTAAGAATCTAAGAATACAATAGCAAATCCAGAATTGGTTTTCACTGCTCATGTCTTTTGTGTCATTCATTCATTGATCCATTCAATCATTTAATTAATTTAATTTATATATATGTTTGTGTGCTTCAGAAAATGTTGCACTGTCCTATACATTCTTCCTTCCCTCTCTCCCTCCCCTGCCTTCCTTCCCAGAAGATGCTTTTTTCTTTTTTAAGGATTTTTTTTTTTGTAATTATATATGTATGTCTGTATTCACGGGCACATTGTAATTACCTGAAGCTCTTGTCTAATATATTTTAAAATATTTTGTACAGTTGTGTTTAAAGACCATATTAATACGGAGACTTGGCTGTGCTGGTTAAGGGAGTAGAAGTTTCTGTAGTTGATGAGAATGTGTAAAAATTAATTTAGCTTGCAAAGCTAACAGACTCTGCCTCTTGAGGGTGATGATGTAATCACTCAAGTGCTTATCTGGCTTATATCCAAATTTAAGTACTAAATCATTGTTGTGTTGTACTTACTTGATTGGCTCCTTGTTTTGAACTGCTGCCAGTGCCTTGAAGACCTGAAGCAGGAAATGAAACAAAAAAAGAGGGAGGATCTTTTAAAAGAATTTAAGGTGCAACAGTTTAAGGAAGCTTAGAAGTACTATATTTGGAGAGTTGTGATGCTTTGGAGGCTATAGCCTTATCTTTAGTTATCAATAGAGTACACGCATCTTAATAAAACAATCAGAAGGCCAGCAAACTTATTAGTATTAGCAAACTTAACGGACTGAATCAGGCTGTATCTTATATCCTCATGTTCTGCCTTAAATAATGGCAATTATATAAAATCCTGTCTTGAGAAATAGGTTTCATTTCCTTTTTTTTTTTTTTTTTTTTTTTTTTTTGAGATGGAGTCTCGCTCTGTTGCCCAGACTGGAGTGCAGTGGCCGGATCTCAGCTCACTGCAAGCTCCGCCTCCCGGGTTTACGCCATTCTCCTGCCTCAGCCTCCCGAGTAGCTGGGACTACAGGCGCCCGCCACCTCGCCCGGCTAGTTTTTTGTATTTTTAGTAGAGACGGGGTTTCACCGTATTAGCCAGGATGGTCTCGATCTCCTGACCTCGTGATCCACCCGTCTCGGCCTCCCAAAGTGCTAGGATTACAGGCTTGAGCCACCGCGCCCGGCCTTCATTTCCTTTTTTTAAAAGTGAAATTAATTTTTAGTGAAAAATTCTCATGAGCTCAGATAATAATATAAAAATAGCCTTTGTTAAATGAAAGTCTTTATATATACTTAGTGCTTACCAACTTAATAAGTAATGATAACATGCCAGTTAATGAAGTACACTTAAAAATTTGGCATCATTTAAGGGTAGGCAATTAATTTAGCTTGGTAATGATTTCAAATATTTACAAAATGTATGTTACTAATGAAGTTTAAATAGCGAATTTAAAAAACAGTTTCGCAAAGGAGATTTTGAAAATGTCTTTCCTCTCATTTTCACTATCTAAAAAAATCAGGATTTTTTTTTCAAACTCTTTGTTTTATAACTTAGAATTTTGTGGGGTATGCATTTCAGCTGATTCCTCTTGATACCTCTTTCTTTTTTTTTTTTTGAGACAGAGTCTTGCTCTGTCACCCAGGCTGGAGTGCAGTGGCCGGATCTCAGCTCACTGCAAGCTCCGCCTCCCGGGTTTACGCCATTCTCCTGCCTCAGCCTCTCGAGTAGCTGGGACTACAGGCGCCCGCCACCTCGCCTGGCTAGTTTTTTGTATTTTTTAGTAGAGACGGGGTTTCACCGTGTTAGCCAGGATGGTCTCGATTTCCTGACCTCGTGATCCGCCCCGATATCTCTTTCTAAGCTGGGCTGCTGTCATCCTTAGTGTTGACACTGATATCTTACTGTTATGGTATATACATACAAACCAGTCTCAAAACTTAAAGGTTGAATTTGATTAAGCTGCTGGTTAGGACCTGATTCGTAATAAATTAGTCATTCTCTTGGTTTTTTTACACCCCTTTCTCTCATCAAATACTAGTGCAAAACAGTATGTTAAAACAACACTTAGTGATTATAGATGAACTGTTTGTTTTTTTTTTTTCTCCAACTAAAATAACAATGATTTGTAATAGAGAATATATTTGTAGGAATAGAGATTATACTTATAGGAAAGAATTTGTTCTCATTTTACTGTGGGCATTTATTAAAATGAGAATTTAAAGTTAGCATAGCATGCTAAAACTTTTTTAAAAAAGTCTATGCATTTCTAATGCTGAACATAAAAACATTACTGGTTATTTTTATATGGTTTGATATTTAAATGTACTTATTGAAATATGTTAATACTTTTTTTCTTTCAATGATTCCAGGTATAAAATGTTTAGTACCCTGGTCATTGTGCTGATTTTCTCTTAATAGGAATCATGATAAATATCCAGCATACAGAAGTGCAGTGAGTTATGATCTATATTCAATAGTGATTTAATCCAGAATTATGATCAGGTTAAATACTATGGTATTAGGAGAAGATTTAAGTTTTAGTGGTAGTCATCTGATTACACATATTTAATATTAAGTACAATAACCATTTTTATTTATTTAATGGTCTTAAATAATACCTAAAGTGTTAGAGCTTGAAAGCCTGAAATCTCCCATACGTTGTTTACTTTATTCAATGTTCTTTTTTTAGACTATAGTTTTTGCTGTCTATACTATCTTCCTTATTCTACATACCTTTGGTAGCTATTTTCTTTTTTGCTTTTTACTTTCAATTTGTGATGTACAGTCTTGATTGAGAGTACTTGCAACGTCATGCCACAGACCAGCTGTTGAGATTTGTTGACGGGATCATAAGAAAGCTACAGCTGATACATTCCATTCCTCCTGCCTCTGTTTTCACACTCTGTAGTGGGTTTTCATTTTCCCTGGAAAATATCCTTTCTTTACATAGTTAACTGCCACCTCTGTTGTGGCAGTCCTCAGTCAAGATACAGCAAACTAAACATTTCTGATTTGATCAAGTTTGTTTTGTAAGCATTTAAGTAAAGCAAAAGGAAATACTCATGTGTTAAATACAATTCCTGACTAGGATATGAGAGTCGGTTTTAAAAACATTATATTATAGAATGGAAAAACAAATCTAATACTTCCCTATGGGTTTGGAGACTCTTTTGCTTAGTTGTTACTTATATAATATATGGCAACCCAGTTTAATATTATACCATGGATAATACTAACAGATGAATTCTAAAAGTTGGTTTATGACAGTTAATGCCTGATAAATTAAAATTGATTTGGCAGTACATTGCATTTAAACAGTTAAAAATGAAACAATTTTCTGCTTGTTTTCACTTTCACAGCTATTTTATTTTATTTTCAGAGAACGATCTCCTCAGCAGAATATAGTATCTTGTGTAAGTGTAAGCACCCAGACAGCTTCAGATGATCAGGCTGGTAAACTGTGGGATGAACTCAGTCTGGTTGGGCTTCCAGATGCCATTGATGTCCAAGCCTTATTTGATTCTACAGGTATGGGCATGTTTTCAATAATAACTGCCTCTTAATTCTGGAAGCATTTTAATTTTAATGCATTATTAATGTCCTCAATAATAAATACCTTTCATCTAGAAATAATTAGAATCATACTATAAGAAATAATTATTAAATATGCCTGGTTAGGTAAAATAAATTGTCTAATAAGGTTTATCTAATTTGTTTAAAATCTGTACAGTATCACCACCAGACTGGATGCTTTTTAAAATACTTGTATTTATTCTTGTGTAGATAGCAGTGCCATGGAGATCTGACAATTGAGGAAAAGGAATATTTTAAAGGGGAAAATTTTTAAGTGAGAACTTGGGGAATGTGGCATTCTGAGTCTGTTTTATTTGGGCATGAATGAAAATAGGTCTTAGCCAGGTAGATTATCTTATTATATCAGTATTATAACTCAGCACTCATGATATGGTGCTACTGGAATTTAAAGTGCATCTCATTTTATAGTTGAACTGCAGATTGACTGATAGTGGTTCAAGTGTTATGTGGTGGATAATTTAAAGGTTCAAGCGTTAATAATCATTGATATGTGCTCTCACTGTGGGATGAGGGAAGTAGAGGTGTATGTGCAGTTTATTTTCTATACATATCCTTTGTATATCACCGTAACAGAGTACTAAATAATATTTTGTTTGTTTTAAAGATACCAGAAACATACCAAATACATATATAATATTTAAATAAAATGACTAAAAACTAATTTTGTTTGTTGAAGAAATAATCACTAATTCAGTGATTCTTCAGATGAGCATCATAATAACCAGACGGCTTGTTAAAACACAGATTGCTGGCAGGGAACGGTGGCTCACAGCTGTAATCCCAGCACTTTGGCAGGCTGAGGAAGGTGGATTGCTTGAACTCAGGAGTTCAAGACCAGCCTGGGCAACATCGTGAAACCCTCTCTCTACAAAAAATGAAAAAATTCGTTGGATCTGGAGGCATGTGCCTGTAGTCCTGGCTATTTGGCAAGGCTGAGGCAGGAGGATTGCTTGAACCCTGGAGGTTGAGGCTGCAGTGAGCTGTGTTCATGCCACTGAACTTCAGCCTGGGTGACAAAGTGAGACCCTGTCTCAAAACCAAAACCAAAACAAAAAAAAAAAAACAAAAAAAAAAGAACCAAACACAGATTGCTGGGCCTCACTGCAGGAGTTTTTGATTCAGTAGATTTCAGTTGTGAGCTGCACGTCTGCATTTTTTTGGTTTTAATTTTGAGATGGAGTCTTGCTCTGTTGCACAGGCTGGAGTGCAGTGGCGTGATCTCAGCTCACTGCAACCTCTGTCCCCTGGGTTCAAGTGATTCTCGTGCCTCAGCTTCCTGAGTAGCTGGGATTACAGGCATGCGCCACCATGCCCAGCTAATTTGTAGAGACAGGGTTTTGCCATGTTAGCCAGGCTGGTTTCAAGTTCCCCTGGCTCAAGAGATCCACCAGCTTTGGCCTCCCAAAGTGCTGAGATTACAGGAGCGAGCCACTGTGCCCAGACAGATTCTGTATTTCTAAGATGTTCTTGGGTTCATATTGATATTGGCACTCAGTGGTTGGTCCACATTTTTAGGAGGGCCACTTTACTGGTGTCACAAATATAGAATGCCATTGTATATTTACATATTAGAGTTGATTTTGAAGTTTTATGTCTTTATTAGCTTTAATATTTTTAATGTGTGCTCATTTGCTCCTTTTTGTTTTTCCCATTTTAGGCACTTGTTGGGCTCATCACCGTTGTGTGGAGTGGTCACTAGGAGTATGCCAGATGGAAGAACCATCGTTAGTGAACGTGGACAAAGCTGTTGTCTCAGGGAGCACAGAAGTAAGTAGACAAAGCAAATATTTAAATCATAGTTTTATAACATTCACTTTAATCAGAAGTTCACTTGAAAGAATTATTAAATGATTGCTGTAGTGTAAAAGCTCCCAAAATAGGAAATTATTAATTTTTATTAAGAGTAATTTTAGGCTGGGTATGGTGGTTCACACCTGTAATCCTAGCACTTTGGGAGGCTGAGGCGGGTGGATCACTTGAGGTCAGGAGTTCAAGACGAGCCTGGCCAACATGGTAAAACCCCTTCTCTACCAAGAATACAAAAATTAGCTGGGCATGGTAGCAGTCGCCTGTAATCCCAGCTGCTTGGGATGCTGAGGCAGGAGAATTGCTTGAACCTGGGAGGGGGAGGTTGCAGGTAGCCGAGATTGCACCATTGCACTCCAGCCTGGGTGACAGAGCGAGATGCTGTTTAAAAAAAAAAAAAAAAGTTATTTCATGCAAAAATTAGCTGAGCATGCTGGTGCACATGTGTAGTCCCAGCAACTTGGGGTGCTGAGGTGGGAGGATTGCTTGAGTCCAGTAGATTGAGGTTGCAGTGAGCCATGATTGCACCACTGCACTCCAGCCTGGGTGCTGGAGTGAGACCCTGCCTTAAAAAAAAAAAAATTAATTTGTGTAAGCCATTGGAGTGTAGTATGTTATTCAGTGAACTTGAATCTTTTAAAATAAGTAGTTTACATTTAAATTAGAAATGAAAATTTTAGAAATGAAAAATTTGAACTATGCTTATAATTCATGTGGTTACTTTTTAAGACAAAACTATTTGATAATAATTTAAAATGAGAGAAAATATTTGAAAAGATTTGAAGGTCAGTAGTCCATAATGTGCACTACCTTTTTAAAAAGTGATTAAAGATTTTTTTTAGTCCGGTTGGCAGTTCAGTTTATCTTCATTGCATTGTATCAAATATGTGCATAGTGTTCCATTTTTCAGAGCTTTTCCTGTGATTTTCATGTAATTTTGAAACTATATATATTTTGAAACAAATACAAATTCAGTAGCTACCTCCCATTTATAAAGACAGCAAACTCTATGAAGTAATACTGCTTTGATGTCTACAAATTTCTTTTCTTTTTCTTTTTTCTTAAAATGTAGAGATGGGGTCTCACCATGTTGCCCAGGCTGGTCTCAAACTCCTGGGCCCAAGGGATCCTCTCTTCTCTCCTTGGCCTCCTAAAGTGTTAGGATTTTAGATGTGAGCCACTGTGCCTGGCCTTCCCTTTTTTTTTCTTTTTTGTTTGAGAGGAGTTTTGTTCTATTGCCCAGGCTGGAGTACAGTAGCATGATCTCAGCTCACTGCAACCTCTGCTTCCCTGGTTCAAGCGATTCTGCTGCCTTAGCCTCCTGAGTGGATGGGATTATAGGCTTGTGCCACCAACCTGGCTAATTTTTGTATATTTAGTAGAAATGGGGTTTCACCACGTTGGCCAGGCTGATCTTGAACTCCTGACCTCAGGTGATCTGCCCGCCTCGGCCTCCTGACGTGCTGGGATTATAGATATAAGCCACTGCGCCCGGCACTTTTGGTTTTTAATAGTTTTTTTTGGGAGAAGTGAGACAGCCCTTCCAGTGAAACATTAAAACTGGAAATTTTGACCTTAGAAACCATATGGGCTTTAATAGATAGAACATAGGCAAAGCTTTCAAAAGTATAGTTGAGACAAGGACTTAACATTCAAGTGATAGTTCAATCATTAGAACATTAGCTTTCCTCGGATTATCAAAACGACCTGATTTATGTAGATGAGTAACCATGACCTCAAGAGTAGTGAAGTCAGAGTGCTTGTTTTGGAAATTTTACATTAAAGTGTATATGTCATCAAATTTTGAACAGTTTAATGCATAATAGTATTTTCCCCAGCCTGAGCATTCTTAGAGGCTGGATTAAGACAATGATATTTCAGTGAAAACCATCTCTTTTATGAATTACTTCACAAAAGTAATTTTTATTTTGGGCTATTTTGTGACAGTGAAAAGTATTACAGGGAAGGTAACAAAGGCTAAATGAGCTTTTTGGTGGTGGATTGGAAATAGAGGAATCAATATAAACTCATAGTATTTGATACTTAGTATAGAAATGTAGGTGTAGGTAGTTGTCTGAGTTTGTATGTATACACATATTTCCTACCTCTGTTTGCTGGGAAGGTAGTTAAAAGAAAACTTGCCTCACTCTGTCCCTTTTGGACAGAAGTTACCATTTTTGTTCTTCCTGATTAATAATTAAATTGTATTTGGAGATGAAGACTGTATCCTACCACTAGCAGAGGAATTACAAGGCCTTAGGAGACATTGCATCCCTTCTGACTTTGTTTAGGCATTGGTATTTGGTGGGCCTAAGCAAGTTAAATACAGATTAAGTACTTGGAGTAGGTAGACCATGTGGGGATTAGAAGGGACCTAGTGGTAACTCTGTCAAACCTTTACTTCTCCGCTTGATTCAATCACTCAAAACTCACAGGAGGGTCAGTTTTGTATTGCCATTTGTACTGTTTTTTGTTTGTTTTGTCCTTCAATTCCCCTCCCCTCCCCTCCCTCCCCTCTCCCCTCCCACCTCCCTCCCTTCCTCTCTCCCTCCCTCCCTCTCTCCATTCCATTCCGTTTTCCGTTCCGTTCCATTCCATCCATTCCATCCATCCATTCCATTCCATTCCATTCCATTCCATTCCATTCCATTCCATTCCATTCCATTCCATTCCATTCCATTCCATTCCATTCCATTCCATTCCATCCATTCCATTCCATTCCATTCCATTCCATTCCATTCCATTCCATTCCATTCCATTCCATTCCATTCCATTCCATTCCATTCCATTCCATTCCATTCCATTCCATTCCATTCCCCTTCCATTCCTTCCTTCCTTCCTTCCTTCCTTCCTTCCCTCCTTCCTTCCTTCCTTCCTTCCTTCCTTCCTTCCTTCCTTCCTTCCCCTTCCTTCCCCTCCCCTCCATTCCGTTCCATTCCATTCATTCCATTCCTCTTCTTCCTTCCTTCATTCCCTCTTCTTTCAGCCCCTTGTTTCAGGATCTCACCACCATGGAGTCCAGAGCAGTGGCGTGATCACAGCTCATTGGCAACCTTGGCCTCCCAGGCTCAAACGATCCTTCCCCCAGCCTCCCGAATAGCTGGGACCACAGGCATGCGCCGCCTTGCCTAGCTAGTTTTTAAATTTTTTGTAGAGACTAGGTTCTGCTGTGTTGTCCAGGCTAGTCTCGATCTCCTGAGCTCAAGCAATCCTCCCACCTTATCCTCCGGAAGTGCTGGGATTCCAGGCGTGTGCCACCACGCCTGGCTTTTGTTCATTATTCTTCATTATCAAATAGGCACAAGATGGACCGGTTAGTTAGAACTTTGTCTCAAGAAAGGAAGACTTGTCTCACTGGCAAAAATTCAAACATAAAACAACACATTTGTTGAAAAGGCTGTGGGGAAACGTACTCTCATTCTTTGCTGCTGCAGATGCAAATTGGTACACGTCTTTTGGAGGGAAATTTGGTGATACCTAACAAACTATATATGCATTTACCTCTCAATTATTCTAGGAATCTATCCTGAATATGCCTCTAACAATACAAATTATGTATTATTAAATGTTATTAATTATAGTATTATTTAATTTGTGAAATATTGGAAACAAACTAAATGCCCACACAGAGGAGAATGGTTGAATAAGCTGTTACATCCATACATCCATATAATGGAGTGCCATGCAGATAAATCAGAAACTAGAGATTGGTTACCTATAGGGAGTGGGAGGGAGAAGAAGGGAATGGAAATCTGTGTAGCATGGATGAAATGTGAGTGGCACTTCTCAGAGTATGTTTGTTAGTATAACTCTAATTCTTAGAACCATAGGATTATTTTACATGCTTCTATGCAGTTGCCACGAACTAGGATGTGGGGGACCAAATAAGCAATTACCACCAACCCAGATGCAGGAGAACCCAAAAAGGAATAGTAAAATTCACACAGAATTGGATAGGGAAGGAAAGAACTCACCTAAGTAACTGTAGAAAATGGTGTCTTGAGACAAAAAGAAGTGTATAGTCATGGTCATGCTGTAGTGTTGAAATGAGATCAGAAGTATGAATATAAACTCATGGTTTTTAATATTTACACAGACATACAGAAATATAGATGTGTGCATATGTATGAGTTAATTTGAATATGTATATTTCCTGCTTCTGTCCCCTGAGAGGGCATAGAAATGGCACACCCCAGTAGCATTGAGAATGCCTAGTGCTTAGATCTTGGTCTCTAACCATTGTTCTTCAATGAAAGGAACCAGGGCTCCTTGAGAAGTAGTTCCTTACAGGACTGATGCAGAGAAAATATAAGGTAAGCCTAGATCATCTTGTGGTGCCAGAAAGTAACGAAGTGCTTAAAAAGATGAAAACCTGTTCAAAGCACGGCAGCCAACCTGAAGGAGCTCCTAAGAACTGGACCAATTTTAGCAACCACAAAAATAATGATAATATTGCATTTTCATCCATAGAATAAGTACACGAGTCCATACTGATGTAACTAAATATAGATTGTCCAGTCACGTCACTGCTGTACTTAACACTTTTTCAGTGACTTCCCAATTTATTCTGAGGAAAAAAAAAACAGATTCTTTACTAACCTGTAAGGCTCTACATGATCTTCACCACGCCTCACATGTACTTCTCAGACATCTTTCACTATAACTCTTCATTTACTTCCTTAAGCCACACTGACCTCGTTGGTCTTACTCAAGTACGCAGACGCAGGTCCACCTCAGGGCCTTTCATAATGCATGAGTTGTCCCCTCATATCCTTTATGTATTTATTGAAGCGTGACTTTACAGTGAGGCCTTTGCTAGGCTTGCTGTCAAAGATTCCAAATGCCTTCTCTTCCCGTAATATCTGCTTTTTTGTTTTCTTTTTCGTACTTATCACCTCTGACAGAGTGTATATTCACTTAATAATCTTACTTATTGTTCATCTCCCTCTCGCTAGTATAGTAGTGCCATTTGGATAGGGTTTTTTTCTGTTTGGTTATTCCTCAGTAAATATTTGTAGACTAATTGATAGCACTGAAGATCATTCATGGAATCATTCATAGGCAGCAAATAAGTTTGAAGTACCCAAAAGTGTTACTGGAGGTTATCAATGTGGCTAATTACATGAAAGTTTATATACTTAATCTCTAAATAGAGCAAATCTTTACAGTTCTACAGAAATGATTGGGAAGGAGGAGCCAAGGAAAATTTCTGCTATCACAAAAGTTTCCCTAGGGGCGATATAGCTATTGAACTTAGAAGACATTTATATTTTGCCAAAAGGTAGATGTTCTAAATTTGCTGACCTTGGCTAGGTGCGGTGGCTCCCACCTATAATTCCCACCTCCCACGTTGGCAGGCCAAGATGGGAGGATTTCTTGAGCCCAGGAGTTTGAGACCAGCCTGGGCAACATAGTGAGATTTCGTCTCTATTAAAATAAAAAATAAAAAATTAAATTTGCTGATCTTTCTTATGTTGACATGTAGCTGAGTATATTCTGATACCTAGCTCTATTTTCAAAGAAAACAAACACTTAACCTGCCCCTTCAAGATAAAGTTGTCATTTCAACATTGAGAATGCAGTGACTTTTCAAAGAAACATGTCCTGGGGGGTTGAACATTTCGAAAACAGATGTTTTAAACTATTTATGTTGATATTTTATTGTCAGAAATAGTGAAGGTTGTAAAAACAGAACAAAAAACTCATGTTTGTCATCTTAAAAAACTTGAACATGGAATTTTCTGATTTGTTTAAAATATTCTAAAGAGCTCTGGTTTGTTTTAAGCCCACTTATTAAAAATTCAATATTTTTATTAGGGTGAAATTTTATTTGCTTCAATTTTGATAATTTTGGTTGAGATTCAAAAATGATTGTGGAAATCATGTACTACTTCTAATTAGATTATTTTACTTTTGGGGAGAACCTGTTTTTTAAAACCTATGAGAGCCATGGAAACTAGATATTAAAATAAACCCAAGTTAGAATTAGGCTTTTTAATATAAGAAAATGGAAAGGAATGAGATACTATAAAGCTCAGATGAGGGATTGCAGTACTTCGTAAATATTTTGGTTGTGCACATCTTTTAATAAGAAATGTTTGAGTATGCAGCTTTATTATACATTCTCAGTGGAATATGTATGCCTTCTGTTTTTTTTGGGAGACATGGTCTCCCTCTGTCTCCTAGGCTGGAGTGCAGTGGTGCAGTATCAGTTCACTGCAACCTCTGCCTCCTGGGCCCAAGTGATCTCCCACCACTCAGCCTCCCAAGTAGCTGAGATCATAGGCGTGCACCACCACACCTGGCTAATTTTTGTGTTTTTAGTAAAGACAGCGTTTTGCCATGTTGGCCAGGCTGGTCTTGAACTCCTGGCCTGAAGTGATCTGCCTGCCTTGGCCTCCCCAAGTGCTGGGATTATAGGCATGAGCCACCATACGCAGCCATGCATATCTCCTTTATGTAACTTAACAACATTGGCAACGTTTGTTTGTGTGAGTTTTTTCTTCTGTCTCCGTTTGTGTATGTGAGTCTTTTTCTATGGATTTTTCCCACCATGGCTGTAAGCACCATGAGCGTGAGGAAAATAGCTGTTTTGCTTTATAATATTTTCTCTGGTGCCTAGCAAAGTACCTGGAACACAAGAGAGTCACTAATGGGATAAATACATGCATTAATGGGTTTTGTCAATGAAGGGCAAAATTTAGTGCATTAGCTTGAATGAGGAGGTAGGTCCTACTGGCCTCTATTGGGTAGATGTCAGGGCTGCCACTAAACATTCTACAATATACAGGACGGCCTCCCACACCAAAAACTACACAGCTTAAAATGTCGATAGTGCTGAGGTTGAAAATCCTGGTTTAACGATATTATTCCTGTGTTAATATATTTAAAATAATTTCCTCAGTTGTTACATGGCATTTTTATCATGCAATTTCGTTTTTTTCTGAAATATACCTCAGATTGTTTTTAGTTTTTCCAGGGGAAATTTTATTCATCTTTTACTAGAGAAAAGAATATGGCAAACAGTGAATCTGTGTTTCAGGAAGGCTAACGGTGTTTTTCTTTTAATTTCCCTTTTGAAGCTCTTGGGGTGCTACCAACATCTTGGAAATATGGATAATTTGAGTATTACTGAGGGAATAGTTTCATTCTACATGCTACAAATGTTTAATCATTTTATTTATCTAAAGCTCGTTTCTTGGCCAGGCGCAGTGGCTCATGCCTGTAATCCCAGCACTTTGGGAGGCTGAGGCGGGTGGATCACCTGAGGTCAGGAGTTCGACACCAGCCTAGCCAACATGGCAAAACCCTGTCTCTACTAAAAATATATAAAAATTAACCAGATGTGGTGGTACACACCTGTAATCCCAGCTATTTGGGAGGCTGAGGCAGGAGAATTGCTTGAACCCAGGAGGTGGCACTGCACTCCATCCTGGGCAACAAAGCAGGACTCCTTCTCTAAATCAATCAATCCATCCATCAATCAATCTCCTTTCTCTTGTATTCCCAGTACTGCCCCCCAAAAGGAAGTAGTCCATAAACCCCCAACATATATTTCTGTTTTCTTAACTAGTTCTGAATAAAATGTTCAGTGTTGGCTGGGCACGTGGCTCATGCCTGTAATCCTAGCACTTTGGGAGGCTGAGGCAAGCTGATCACTTGAGGTCAGGAGTTTGAAACCAGCCTGGCCAATGTGGTGAAACCCTATCTCTACTAAAAATACAAAAATTAGCTTGCTGTGTTGGCATGCACCTGCAATCCCAGCTACTCGAGAGGCTGAGGCAGGAGAATCTCTTGAATCCTGGAGGCAGAGGTTGTAGTGAGCTGAGATCATTATATTGCACTCCGGCCTAAGTCTCTGTCTCCAAAAAAAAAAAAAAAAGTTTTACTCTTAAAATAGGACATATAAAAAGTACTTCTGTTGTCTCCCCTCTTAGAATTGGTAATCTCTTCCTTCTCTACACTCATCCCCTGCTGTAATTCTGTATTAAAATTTCATTGTATTTTGTGCCAGATGTCTTGTGTAAAACCAACTTAGTTCTGTGAGAAGAGTTGTATGTTTTTAATATTTTTGTTCTTTTTGTAGACTGCAGAAACAAAAATAGCTTTCCTATAGTAAGGTGGCAATTTACATTAAGAATGTAGATAAGCAAATTTAAACTTTTAAATGTAATTTGTCTAAAAAAATGGAAGAACAGCATATAGTAAAAGTCTCTCCTCGAACCAATGGAAAGCACTTTTATGTAAGATCTTTTAAGTGACTGACTTGGATCTTTACGTAAGGTAATTTGCTATATCTATTTTATAAATAGTGTTATTTAATACTGTTTTATTTTCTGTAGAATCCTAGTGTTTTTCCATGTAAATTAAAAAAAAAATTCTTAAAGTATGTATCCCTTATTTTCCCCTATAGTTGTTTGTTTTTACTTCTGTTTTTAAGAGATAGCATCTCAGTTGTCTAAGCTGAGTGCAGTAATACGATCATGGCTTACTGCAACCTCGACTTCTTAGGCTCAAGCAGTCCTCCTGCCTCAGCCTCTGGAGTAGCTGGGACCACAAATGCATGCCACCACACCTGGCTAACTTCTTTTTTATGTTTTTGAGACAGAGTCTCACACTGTCACCAGGCTGGAATGCAGGGGCGTGATCTTGGCTAACTGCAACCTCTGCCTCCTGGGTTCAAGTGATTCCGCTGCCTCAGCCTTCCAAGTAGCTGGGATTACAGGTGCCCGCCGCCATGTTCAGCTAATTTTTTGTATTTTTTTAGTAGAGATGGGGTTTCAACATGTTGTCCAGGCTGGTCTCGAACTCCTGACCTTGTGATTTGCCCACTTTGGTCTCCCAAAGTGGTGGGATTACAGGCGTGAGCCACCACACTTGGCCAACTTTTCTTTCTTTCTTTCTTTCTTTCTTTCTTTCTTTCTTTCTTTCTTTCTTTCTTTCTTTTCTTTCTTTTCTTTCTTTTCTTTCTTTTCTTTCTTTTCTTTCTTTCTTTTCTTTCTTTCTTTCTTTTCTTTCTTTTCTTTCTCTCTTTCCCTCTTTCTTTCCTTTCTTTCTTGACAGGGTCTTGCTCTGTTGTCCAGGTTGCTCTCAATTCCTGGGCCTAAGCAATTCTCCCACCTGGGCCTGCCAAAGTGCTAGTATTATAGGCGTGAGCCACTGCGCCTAGCTCTTTATAGGTTTTTTCTTTGTTTTGAGATGGAGTTTCGCTCCGTCACCAGGCTGGAGTGCAGTGGCACGATATCGGCTCACTGCAACCTCCACCTCCCTGATTCAAGTGACTCTCCTGCCTCAGCCTCTTGGAAGTAGCTGGGACTACAGGCGTGTGCCACCACACCCAGCTAATTTTTGTATTTTTAGTAGAGATGGGGTTTCACCATGTTGGCCATGATGGTCTCAATCTCTTGACCTCATGATCCACCCACCTCGGCCTCCCAAAGTGCTGGCATTACAAGTGTCAGCCACTGTGCCCGGCCAGCCCTTTATAGTTTAAGAGGAAGGATAAACCTTAAGAGATCACAACCCTATATTTGTGTCAGGGGTCCACAAGACTGCCTCCATGTTTGGAGATTTGCTAGAAGGACTCATGGGATCAGCTTAGAGTTGTAATGGCTAAGATTTATTACTGTAACATAGTATGGATATATAGTAGAAAGATCTCAATGGAAAAAAACACTGACAGAGTCTGGAAAAATTCATGTACAGGCTTCCTTATGTGCTGTGCCTTCCATAAGGATCACACAGACTACCTTCTTTCCCCTTAATGAAAATACAGCAACATATGTGACTGCCGAAGAAACTCACAGTTTTTATATAGGCTGGTCATGTAGGTATACTCTCTGCCTAGCATGTGTGAAATTTCCAGTCTCATAAAAAGAATAGGATAAGCCACATTATTTCCATAGCCTAGGTACAGTAAACCATGATTATCAGTTAGGGAACCCTCCTGAAAATCAAGTTCTCAGAAGCCAGCCTAGGACCAACTGTGCAAACACACAGACCCTCCTTCACAGGATAATATAATAGTCTCAGATCTGCTTTGTTAATTTTTGTTTGCATAGAGTTTTATAATATAATTGGAAGGTGTCTCAAATGCTACATATTTCTGTCTCATGGGCTGTAGTATGAGTGTTGTATAGTCTATAACATTAAATTATTCTCCATTATAGGCAGGCTGTGGTAAGTGTTCTAATGTTTATACAAAAGAACTTTGTAGCTTTGAGCAGAGTGCAAAGAGAGTGTTAACGATACTTTTGACTGCAAGTAGTGGAAAAATTTTGTGTTTAACTCTGAAATAGGCTTTGCTTGATATTAATATTTCCATTCTAGCTTTCTCTTGACTAGTGTAAGCATGGCGTATATTATTCCATCCTTTTATTTTAACCTGTTTGCATCTTTGTATTTAACTTGTGTTTCTTGAAGGCAATAGTTTTATTTATCTGATAAAAACATATAAGAGACAATCACATTAAATGTACATGGTCTAAAAATCTCTGCTTTTTAATTGGGGGTATTTAGACCATGCACGTTTAATATGACTGTCTTCTTATATGTTTTCTATTTGTCTACATCTGTTCCTTGCATCATTTTCCTTGCATCCCCCACCTGCCAAGATGGGGTCTTGCTTTGTCACCCAAGCTGGAGTGCAGTGGTGTCATCATACCTTACTGCAGCTTTGACCTCCTAGGCTCAAGTGATCTACCTCAGCCTCCCAGCAGCAGGGACCACAGTTGTGCACCACCACACCCAGCTACTTTATTTTTTTATATATGGGGTCTCACTGTGTTGCCCAGACTGGTCTCAAACTCCTGAGCTCAAGTGAGTCTCCTGCCTTGACCTCCCAAAGTGCTGGGATTACAGGTGTGAGCCATTGTACCTGGCCTTCTTGCATTCTTTTACTTTTTTTTTTTTTTTTTTTTTTTTGAGATGGAGTCTTGCTCTGTTGCCAGGCTGGAGTGCAGTGGCGCTATCTCGGCTTGCTGCAATCTCTGCCTCCTGGATTCAAGCGATTCTCCTGCTTCAGTCTCTGGAGTAGCTGGGATTACAGGTGCACCCCACCACACCCAGCTAATTTTTGTATTTTTAGTAGAGGTGGGGTTTCACCGTGTTGGCCAGGATGGTCTCGATCTCCTGACCTCGTGATCTGCTTACCTCAGCCTCCCAGAGTGCTGGGATTACAAGCGTTAGCCACCACGCCCAGCCTCCATTATTTATTATGAGTCCAGTTTGCCTCTTTTTATTACTTTCACCTATTTTTAAAAATTATTTTTGTGGTTGCTTTAAGATTTGTAGTGTACATTTCCAGAGGTCTACCTTCAGGTAATATTGTACACTTCATCAATAATAAAACCGTTCCTTCATTTACTTTCTTTTCCTCCCTCCTGCACTTTCTGCTATTGCTGCCATGCATTTGACTTTTACATATGTTATAAACTCTAATTTTTTGCTGTTTATTAAATATATATCTGTTAGAGATTTAAATAATAAAAAATTTAAAAGATGTTTGCTCTTATAGTTACCACTTTGGTGCTCTTTATTCTTTGTATTGATCCAGATTTTCATCTGACATCATTTTCTTTCTGGAGAATATCCTTTAAGATTTCTTGCAGTGAAGGTCTCCTGTTGATGAATTATTTCATTATTTATGTTTCAGATGTGCCTTTATTTCATCTTCATTTTTGAAAGATATTTTTGCCAGGCATAGAATTCTAGTTGGCTTTTTTTCTTCTGGAACTTTAGAGATGTGCTGCTGTCTTCTCACTTGCATTGTTTCTCATAAGAAATCTGATGTTGTTCTTATCTTTGTTCTTCTATAGGTAACATGTCTTTTTATATGGCTGCTATTAATAATGTTTCCCTGATTTTGAACAGTTTGATTATGTTATCCCTTGGTCTAATTTTCTTCATGTTTCTTGTGCTTGGGGTTTGCTGAGTTTCTTGGATCTGTGAGTTAATAGTTCTTGTTATGGCTAGAAAGTTTTCAGCAGTTATTTCTTCAAGTATTTTTTTCTCTTCCTCTTTTCTCTCCTTTGGGGACTCCAGTTACCTGTATATTAGGCCATTTGAAGCTGCCTGACTGCTCACTGATGCTTTTTAAAAATCATTTTTAAAGATTTTTTTTTCTTTTTGTACTTTAGCTGGTGTCTGTTCTTATATCTTCAAGTTTGCTAATCTTCTGCAATTTCTAATCTGCATTAGTTCATCCAATGTAATTTTCATCTCAAATGTTTTTGTCTTTGAAAGTTTGATTTTGGCTTTTCTTGTTTATCTCCCATGTCTCTATTTAACTTTTTGATTATATGGGATACACGTATAAAAACAGTTTTAATGTCCTCCTCTGCAAATTTTAACATCTCTGTAAGTTCTGGGTCAGTTTTGATTATTTTCAGTTTGCATCATGATTGTCTGCTTCTTTTTATGCCTGATAATCTTTATTTAGTTGTAAAATTTACCTTGGGTTCTGGTTGTTTTCTTTATTCTATAAATCTTCTTGAGCTTTGTTTTGAGATGTAGTTGAGCTACTTATAAACAGTTTCATTCTTTTCAGTTTTGTTTTTATGATTTATTAGGCAGATATGAAGGAGTGCTTAATCCAGGACTAATTATTCCTCACTACTGAGGCAAAACTTTCCTATGGACTCTGTTGAATGTTCCATGAATTAATAGTTTTCCCAGTTTGGCTAGTGGGAACAGACAATATTCTTGGCTTTGTATGAATATCAGGCCCTGTTCCCTCCCATTCTTTCTGATGGTTCTTTTTCTGGTCTCTGATAGTTTCCTCATATGTGTATGCTGATCAGTTCTCTGGTGAATGCTTGAGAGGGGACCTCCATAGACCTCTGGGTTTCTTTTCTATGCAACTCTCTCCTCCCAGTGTTCTGTGCAGTTAT
Source organism: Papio anubis (assembly GCF_008728515.1). Classification (NCBI taxonomy): domain Eukaryota; kingdom Metazoa; phylum Chordata; class Mammalia; order Primates; family Cercopithecidae; genus Papio; species Papio anubis. The sequence goes on from NC_044979.1 coordinate 6,967,046, forward strand.
TCCTTGCTGCTTTTTTCTCTACTGGCTCTTAACTTTCTCTCTCCAGCTCAGGAGTCAGCTGAGATTTGCCTCACTTGCCACTCTCTATGCCATGGCCTGGAAACTCTCTCATGGTTGTGTGCTGGGGCATATGTAGAGCTCACCTCTTTTGTTTCTCATTTCTCAAAGCTCCACAGTCCTTTGTTGTCTGATGTTCACATATCATATATATGTTCACATATATTCACATGTCTCTCATATATGTGTGTGTGTATATATATATTTTTTAATTTTAGTGGGTCACATTCAGTCCTCCAGCTATGGGACATGAACTAAAAATGTTTTTTACCTTTTAAAATGTCTGAAAAAAATTTAAAAGGGAATAATAATTTTATGACATAGGAAATCATATGACATTCAAATATTAGTGTTTAAAACTAAAATTTTATGGGAACAAAACCACGCCCATTTATTTGGGCATTATATATGACTTCTTTTGCACTGCAGTGTCAAAGTTGGTTGCTGCAGAGAGCACATATATTTCAAATTGCTGCTCTGCATGCTACAAATCACAATGACATAGTTACAGTTTGTTAGTATCTGTATGTGTGTGCGTGCCACGCATATTGCCCTGGTATCTTATTTATTTCTCTCATTACCAGTGCATACCTACCTATCATGTTAAAACAAGAAAAGGAGAAAAGTAGACTTGATATGTAACACTTTTGAGGCATAGTGGAATGTATACTGTTATCAACAAATTAGATAGCAAAGCATTCTATTTATTATGCCAGAAGACTATGGTTGTGCTAAAAGAATACAATATATATCAACATTACCAGACTGGGCACTTCTCACATTATTCCCAACCAACAGGAATAAAACTAAAAGGTCAGAAAAAAAACAGTAAATTAAAGCAAAATTTTATCACAGCAGAATTTTTTCTCAAAAACAAAAAATGGAAATGAGGCTATAATTAAAGTAAGTTTTTCAATGGCTTATTTGTTAGCCAAGCAAGGAAAACCATTACCAACAGTAGTTAATTAAATTATGTTTTATTATGGTAACCAAAGATACGTTCATAGGAAATAAACTTTAAAAAAGACTATTAGCCTTTCAGCGAGAGTAACTGCTCTAAAAGTTAAGGACGTTGGGAGTAATATCAAGTCATTTTGGAAAGGAGGGTGAATGATTTTTCATGGTTTTCTTAGGCTTTTGATGGATGAATAGGTGTTAGCAGTACTATTCAGTTGTTACATATTCCAGAAGTCACTGAGTTTGAAATGATTGAGGAATTAGTATTTATGCATAGTCTATGTGAAACAACTACAAGAGAAAATATTTTCAGAAAAGTTGAGCAAACACTAATTTAGTGCAACCTGAAGTGGAATCTGCTAAGATGTGTTACAGTTGATAGTGGCAAAAATAACTGTGGAGCAGAAAGACTTTAGTTGGACAAATTTATAAAGCTTGTTAAATGTCAGGTGTTTAAAGCCTGATTATTTATTGTATTATTTATTAGCAGGTACTTTGCAGAAAATATTTAAATCTGTCATGTTTTAGTGAGCTATTATATAATAGTGTCAGCGGTGATTTTGACTTGTGTTTATGGACTTCATCATCAAATCCTATGAATTTTTGTTATATATAGAGGCAGAATATACTGAATTACCTTTCTACATAGCAGTTTAATGACTTGGCAGTGGTAAAGTTTTATTGCAGTTTTTTTTGCATTGAGGAATGAGATTGAAATTTTTCTGAGTAAGATTGCCCTCAACTATTAAGTCAAATACTTAATAGCTTTGAAAGTTGACTTTTCCTATAGATTTCATAATATTTTGTAACAAATTCAACCTAAAATTACAAGGTAGAACAGTGATTATAAGTCTTAAACTGTGGTAAGGTCACTTCTACAACTATTGTTTTGATCACAAGTGATGGCAGGTTACTTTACACAGTTTATATGCTGTCAGAAGTTAAAATAAAAATCACCATCTCTATTCCCATATAAATTTGCTACAGAGTTATTTTCCAAGCTCAGACTGCAGTTCCTGTAGCAGGTTTTGGACCTCAAGAGAAGTATAAAAGAATTTCCGCCGGGCGCGGTGGCTCATGCCTGTAATCCCAGCACTTTGGGAGGCCGAGGTGGGCGGATCACGAGGTCAGGAGATCGAGACCATCCTGGCTAACACGGTGAAACCCCATCTCTACTAAAAATAGAAAAAGTTAGCCGGGCGTGGTGGTGCGTGCCTGTAGTCCCAGCCACTTGGAGGCTGAGGCAGGAGAATGGCGTGAACCTGGGAGGCGGAGCTTGTAGTGAGCCGAGATCACGCCACTGCACTCCAGCCTGGGTGACAAAGTGAGACTCTGTCTTAAAAAAAAAAAAAAAAAAAGAATTTCCATATTTCAAGATCCATTTAACTCTCTGAATCAGGAGCTTCAATCTGTCCTTTAATTGGAAGTAATTATTCTGCAATATAATGACATGCTAAAAGACAAAGGTGAAGAGAAGACTCTAATAAAATTTTATAATTAACTTTCAAAGATGAATATGCTCAATTAAAATTACATGCTTGTGGATTTCTATCAGACCTCCATGTTAAAAAGATTTTTCAAATGTGGATATAGGAAATCTCATTGTAGGCTGGGCATGGTGGCTCACACCTGTGATCCCAACACTTTGGGAGGCTGAGGCAGGTCGATCACTTGAGGCCAGAAGTTTGAGACCAGCCTGGCCGACATGGCAAAACCCTGTCTCTACTAAAAAATACAAAAATTAGCCAGGTATGGTGGCTCATGCCTGTGATCCCAGCTACTCTGGAGTGTGAGACAAGAGAATAACTTGAATCTGGGAGGCAGAAGTTGCAGTGAGCTGAGATCACACCCCTGCACTCCAGCCTGGATCACACAGCAAGACTGTCTCAAGAAAAAGAAAATCTCATTGTAGATCAGAATGTACAAATGAACACTTATAATCAATTTCAATGATAAGGAAAATAGCTTTGAATCCCAATTAAATGAAATGTTATTTCCCCTTCCAAATTCTATTATTTTCATTAGTAGACCTATATTACAAACAATTGTATTCAATCATTATATTCTGAATAATTATCAGTAAGTTTGTGGAAATTTATTTGCTCTCATCAGATATATACAGATACGCTCTCAAGATATCCCCGGTTTTGCCCCTTGTTACACAGAACCGACAGTATTTGCTATCTGGCTTTTTGGAAAAAGTTTGCTGATCCCTAGGCCTGCACCTTGGAAATGCGGGAAGGTGGTGGAAAAAAATCTGCTTTCACAAAGACTCAACTTTGAATAATCATGAGCTTCAAAGCAGCTCATATGCATATTAAATTAATGTGATCTTTTCTAGCCCAAGGACCCATGTGGAGGAAAAAAAAAATCTCTGGTAACTGGCATCATCTAGTGTTTCAAAATATCTCTACAGGTATTTCAAAAACAAAATTTAGCAATAAGTCAGAAATTATCAGGCATACTAGAAGATAAGATCGAGTCATGAAAATCAAGAGAAAGAACAAATGGTAGGAAAATGTCTTTCAATTCCTTTTGGCCCTTCGTATTTCCACCTAAACTCATAAGCTTTTAAAAAGATAACATAGGAGAATATTTTTGTAAAAGCATTCTTGAGATACAGCACTGAATGTAAAGGAGAATATTGGAGCATTCAACTACATTCAAGAAATAACTTCCGTTTATTAAAACATACTGTAAAAATGAAAGCACAAGCCTTAGAGAGGAAGATAATGGTAACACATAATGGCCAAAAAGAGGAATTGGTTCTAGAATAAGCAACTACAAATGGATAAGAAAAAGACAACTTGGCCTGCTGCGGTGGCTCACGCCTGTAATCCTGGCAGTTTGGGAGGCTGAGGCTGGTGGATCACGAGGTCAGGAGATCAAGACCATCCTGGCTAGCACGGTGAAACCCCGTCTCTACTAAAAATACAAAAAATTTAGCCAGGTGTGGTGGTGGGCGCCTGTAGTCCCAGCTACACTGGAGACTGAGGCAGGAGAATGGTGAGAATCTGGGAGGCAGAGCTTGCAGTGAGCTGAGATCACGCCACTACACTCCAGCCTGGGCGACAGAGTGAGACTCCGGTGCAAAAAATAAAGAGACAACTGTATAGAGAAATGAGCAGAGCACCCAACGAGGCAATTTATAGAACAGACAATCCAAATGTCCAGTAAACGCATGACAAAGTACACAATCTCATTAGTAATCATGAATTGCAAATTTGAAACTGCAGTGAGATAGTATTGGATACCTATCAGATAAGCACAAATTGAGTCTAAATGTAGTCCATGTTGGCCTGGATTTGGATAAGTGTTAACTCTTTTACTCAACTGATGAGAGAGTGAAAATGTGAACAAACACTTGGGAAAACAGTTCCATTCCTATTTATATGCCTTAATAACCCAGTGTTCTCAAACTTTTTGGTCTCAGGACACCTGTATACTCCTCTTATTTTGAAATATTAATGTCTGACTTAATATAAGACAGCTGAAATATCTCATCTGTTTCTGCATTCAGTATGTTTTGATATGTTGGTTTGGGTAACATACATGAAGACAAACTAGCCTCAGAAAGATACACGCTAGGAAAAAGGAAAGGTATGTTGATAACCATTTCAGAATAATGAATATTCCTGTTTGATACTACACCAAAGCTTGAGAAGTGGTAGTTTCTCAAGTTTTTCAAGTGGTTTGGTGCAATCTGAAGACTGCAGTCCCATCAATGAACTTTATATCTTTATGCTTTAAAATTTATGGGCGGGGCATGGTGGCTCACCCCTGTAATCCCAGCACTTTGGGAGGCTGAAACGGGTGGATCATGAGGTCAGGAGTTCAAGACTAGCCTGGCCAAGATGGTGAAACCCCGTCTCTACTAAAAACACAAAAATTAGCCAGCCATGGTAGCAGGCGCTGGCAGTCCCACCTGTGGGGGAGGCTGAGGCAAAGAATCGCTCGAACCCGGGAGGTGGAGGTTGCAGTGAGCCAAGATGGTACCACTGCACTCCAGCCTGGGTGATAGAGTGAGACTCCATCTCAGACAAAAAAAAATGTGTGTGTGTGTGTGTGTGTGTGTGTGTGTGTGTGTGTGTGTGTGTGTATAAAATTTATTAGACTACCTTGCAATTTCAGGGGTTCTTTTACCCATATATGATTTTATAACATTACTAAGTGGTCTTTGGAAAATATTGGTTCACTGAGTAATCCAGATATTCCAACTGTTGATACAGTTTTGTTTTGTTTTGTTTGTTTGTTTGTTTTGTTTTGTTTGTTTGAGATAGGCTCTTACTCTATTGCCCAGGCTGGAATGCAGTGGTGCGATCTTAGCTCACTTCCGCCTCCTGGGTTCAAGTGATGCTTATGCCTCAGCCTCCAGAGTAGCTGGGGCTACAGGCATGCACCGCCAGGCCCAGCTAATTTTTGTACTTTTGGTAGAGATGGGATTTCACTATGTTGGCTAGGCTAGTCTTGAACTCCTGGCCTCCAGTGATCCCAAAGTGCTGGGATTACAAGTGTGGGCCACCTTGCCTAGCCCTACACATTTTTAATAAAGAACAAAATTCACATTTGTTGTAATCCACTGATCTCATCAGAAAAGTCTTTTTAAGTGTTGGAATTAGTTAACCTTACATTGGTGGTAAGTTTTTCAAATCTTCTTATTGTCTACTCATGTTCTAAGTTGTTTTCCTTGAAGTGACAGGCTCACTTTCTTCATTTTTGAAGAAATGTGTTAGATAATCAAGTTTGAATAATCATGGTTTGTTAGTTGTTCTTGCATGTAAAAATGGTGTTCCTTGAAAAAAGCGGTTATTTCAGTTTATAAATCACATGATCACGGAAGTTGCTTTCCTCAAGAAAAACTATGGCATAACAGAATTAGTTTATGCTTTATTTCTCGTTTTGTAAAACAGATAATTAAAAGATGTGTATTCATGGATCAAGACTTAAAACATTAATGAGTCTTGCTGCTTCATCAGTGATATTTTCAATGATACTAGATCTACATCATTTTTACTATAATTGTAGTGCCAGTTGAGAATGTGATAACTTCTAGTACAGCCTGGTGCCAACTGCCTTCAGTTTTGGAAATACATCAACGGTTTTACCCACCATAGCTTTTGCATCATGTAACAATTTTTGCTTCAATTGTTAAACATTATTTTGAAAACTCAAAGAATAGTAAAGTCTGTTTTATTGCCCATATTTTTACTATTTCTTTGTTCTTTATTCCTTCAGGATGTTCTGAGAATCCTTCTTTTTATCATTTTCCTTTCTGGTTCAATAACTTTTCTAACAATTCTTTTGATGTAGTTTTGTCTCATGACTAATTTTTAGTTCTCATTCATCTCGCAATTTCTTGATTTCCCTTTCATTACTAGTGGATGTTTGCTGGTTATAGAATTGTTTGTTGTCAGTTCTTTTAGGACTTACAAAAATGTTATCCTGCTTTGTTCTGGCCTCCATGGTTTCAGGCGAGAAATCTGCTGTCATTTGTATTGTTTTTCATCTGTGGATAAGGTGTCATTTCTCTTACTTCTCTCAAGGTTTTTCAGTTTAGTCGTTAGTTTTCAGAAGTTTATGATATATATTAGCATTGATTTATTTATGTGTATCCTCTTTGGATTTATTCAATTTCCTGAATCTGTAGATCTTCGAATAATTGTTCAGCTGCATCTTGTTCCTTTTCTGAGATTCCAGTGGCAGGAATGTTGCGTCATTTATTATAGTCCCACAAGTATCTTTAATGTCTTTTTTAAACAAATATTATTTATTTATTTATTGCCAGAGTTTCGCTCTTTTGCCCAGGCTGGAGTGAAGTGGTGCAGTCTTGGCTCACTGCAACCTCTGCCCCTGGGTTTAAGTGATCCTCCTGCCTCAGCCTCCCAAGTAGCTGGGATTATAGGTGTGTGCCACCATGCCCAGCTAATGTTTGTATTTTTAGTAGAGACAGGGTTTTGCAATGTTGGTCAGTCTGGTCTTGAACTCCTGACCTCAGGTGATCCACCCATCTCGGCCTCCCAAAATGCTAATGCCTGAGCCACTGCGCCCAGCCACCTTTTTTTTTTTTTTTTTTTTTTTAAATCAGTTTATTTTCTCTTGTTTAGGTTGGGTAATCTCTCCCATTTTGTTGTTCAGCTTACTCAGTTTGTATTTTATTTTTGTTAGCGTATTTTTTGGTTTTCAACTTGGTATTTGTTTCTTTCTTGATTTCTTTGCTGAAACTTTGTGTTATTTCTTTGTGTCAAAATTATGTTTGTAATTGCCTTTTTTCTTTTTGAGATGGAGTCTTGCTCTGTCGCCCAGGCTGGAATGCAGTAGAATGTTCTTGGCTCACTGCAACCTCTGCCTCCTGGGTTCAAGTGATTCTCATGCCTCAGCCTCCCGAGTAGCTGGGATTACAGGTGTGTGCCACCATGCCTGGCTAATTTTTGTATTTTTAGTAGAGATGGAGTTTCACCATGTTGGCCAGGCTGGTCTCAAACTCCTGACCTCCAGTGATCCGACCGCCTCTGCCTCCCAAAGTGCTGGGATTACAGGCGTGAGTCACCGTGTCTGGCTGTAATTGCTTGTTGAAGCAGTTTTATAATACATAGTTTAAAATCTTTGATAGATAATTATGACATCTATGAATTCTCATTGTTTGTACCTTTTGACTACATTTTCAAATTCTTGTTCAGATTTTCCTGGTTCTTAGTATGGTATGACGTGTTATATTTGGTTGAATCGTTTGCATTTTAAGTGTTATGTTATGAAGCTCTGCATTTTATTTAAATCCCCCCTTTTAGTAGGATTTATCTGAAACTTTGCTTTTAGGGTGGAGGCGGGGCACAGCCTTGTTACTACTCCCAGGTGTAAGTTAAGATTCCAGTTCCTTAATACGCTTAAGGACTCATTGATGGAGACGTACACCTAGTAATTGCTGAGTAGGAGTGAAAACTCTGGACTTGCATTATACCTTTGTGGATACTACCCTGGCTCAAAGGGTTCCTGCTTTTCACTTGGCCTCCACTGCCACTGGGATGGAGGGGTGGGTAAGTTATCACTGGGCAGTGCTTTGAGTTTTGATTATCCAGTAGGCCTCTCCTGTCATATCTCTGTAGAGGGAGGGATAGGGGTATGTCCTTATCATTGGGTGGATGTTGAAGTCAGGCTCCCCACTTTTCTTCCACCCACACTCTAGAGGGAGGAAGCCACGTTATTGCTCAGTGGGTATGAATGTTATGTGTCCGCACTTGACCTTCTTTGGTATCATGCTCTCTGTGGGTAGGAGTGGGGAATGGCTGACTATGTCCTCCTTTTAAGTCTTTGCAAAAGGTATATGGCTTGGGCTTTTATTTGTGCCATTTGGCTTAAACTGGTTTGTTGTTGTCCATGAGTTTTTTGTCTTGGTAGCCTGCTGCTTCCCTGCTTTTTTGACTAGACACAGCAGAATTTTCTTCGAGTTTCATGTATGTGTGTGCCTGTTGGTGTTTCTGAGTTGTCTGCTTCTCTAGCAACTTTTCTTGTGTATATGAGTCAGAAAGGAAACCTAGGGAATTCATCCTCTTTTGTTTCTTGGCATCTGAAGCCCTCATTGGTCTGCCCTCTCTCTACATTCTGTTGTCTTCTTTTGTTTGTCTTACGTATCATGGCCAAGGGTTTTTAAAGCTGTATTTAGTGGAAAGAACAGAGAAAAGTACATTTTCTGCATTTTGTCTGGAAGTGGAAGTCTGCATTCATTTTTGCCTTTTATCCCTGAATATAGAGTTCTGGGATGATTATGTTTTTCTTCTTCAAGCATTTAAAAGACATTGCATTGTTTCCTGTCTTCCATGGTTTCTAATGAGAAGTCAGGTGTGGTGTCAGTAGTATCATTATTCCCATGTATATAATAATGTTTTGATATTCTCTGGCTGCTTTCAGGATTTTCTCTTTATCTTTGGTTTTCAGCAGTCTGACTATGATGTGCCTAGGTGTGGTTTTCTTTGTATTCATCCTGCTTGGGGGTTGCTGAGCTTCTTGAAACTGTAAGTTGACATTTTTCACCAAATTTGTGATAAGCTTGACTTTTATTTCTTACTCTTTTTCTGTCTCATTTCTCTCTCCTCTTCCTCTGTAACTCTAATTATATGAATGTTAGTATATTTGATATTTTATAGACTACTGAGGGTCTGTTTGTTTTCTTCCCAGTGTTTTTACTTTTAGTACCTCAGAATAGGTACACTATTCATGCATTTTCAAGGAGATGGACCATTTTTCTACCAATCTCTTGTTAAGCCCATCCACTAAAATTATCATTGAAATAACTATACTTACTAGTTGTAGAATTTTCTTTTCTTTTCTTTTGAGACGGGGTCTTGCTCTGTCACCCAGGCTGGAGTGCAATGGTGCAATCTCGGCTCACAGCCACCTCCACTTCCCGGGTTCAAGCGATTCTCGTGCCTCAGCCTCTCATGTAGCTGGGTCTATAGGCGTACGCCAGCATGCCTGGCTAATTTTTGTATTTTTAGTAGAGATGGGGTTTCGCCATGTTGGCCAGGCTGCTCTCAAAGTCCTGGCCTTAGGTGGTCCACCTTCCTTGGCCTTCCATAGTGCTGGGATTACAGGCAGTAGCCATCGCACCCAGCACTGAAACTCTATTTAAATATAGATTTTAGCCAATGATATTCTGCTTTTTTTTCCCAAGGGTAAAATGACCTCCCATTCCAGCCAGTTTTTGGTTATTTACAAGTAACTTCAATTAGTTAGCTTTTACATTTTATTCAGATTTGAGACATTTTAGGAAAGTTATTCTGATATTAGTCCCTATGCTGTTACCAAATAAATAAATAAATAAATAAATTTATGCGTGAGAGTCATTGTTTTATTAAGGTATATTTTACATACACTCTAATTCACCTCTTCTAGATGTGTATGAATGTGATTTGGTAAATATGAACAGTAATTTAACTACCATCATAGTCAAGATACAGAATATACCCTTTACCCATAAATTTGCTCATGACCCTTTGAAGTTACTGCCTTCCTCCCACTCCAGCTCCTGGCAATCACTGATCTGTTGCTTTTGTATAGTTTTGCCTTTTCTAGACTAATACATGAATGGAACCATACAGTATGGAATCTTTTCTGTCTGCCTCTTTTTACTTAGCATAATAGTTTTGAGATTGGTCCATTCACTAGCTTACAGTTGAGTTTCTTTCAATTTTTGGCCAGTATATAAAGCTGGTGTGAGCATTTATATAACATGCTTCATGTGGATGTATCTTTTCATGTTTCTTGGGTAAATACCTAGGACTGGAATTTCTGACTTGTTGGAAATATATTCTTAACTTTGGAAAACAGTTTCACAGTTTCTTAAAAAGTGTCTGTATAACTTTTCCATTTCTAGAGATCTGAGAGTTCCATTTGCTGTACATTGTTGCCAGCACTGGATATTGCCACTGTTTCTAAATTTTAACCATCTGTTTGGCATTTAGTGATACTTTATTGTGGTTTGATTTTGCATTCCCTGATGATTAATTAGATTGAGCATCTTTTTATGTCTTTATTTGCCATTTGTATATCTTTGGTGACATGTCTGTTAAAATATTTTGTCTCTGCCACCATTTTTTTCCAATTGATCTGCTTGTCATCTTGAGTTGTAAGAGTTTTTTAATATATTATTCACAGAAGTCAGTTATTGGAGATGCGTTTTATAAATATTTTTGCCTAATGTTTGACTTGTTTTCATTTATTTAGCAATGTTTATTGAACAGCAGAGGGTTTAATTTTGATGACATTTGTCATTTGTTAATTTTTTTGGGATTTGAAAAAATTATGCTTTTTATGCCTTATTAAAAAATCTTTGCCTGCCCCAGGGTTACTTGTAGGTTTAAAAAATCCATTTATGGTTAAATTACACATATGATAAGAGAATATGAGATAAGATTCATGTTTCTTTGTTTTCCATACGGATTATTTAGCAGTTCCAGCATCATTCTAAGTGATTATTTATTTCTCTCTTGAATTATCTTGGCCCCTTGGTCAAAAGTTAATTGAATATGGAAAAGTGAGTCTATTTCTGTATTTTCTGTTCTTCTGACTTATTTTTCTCTCCTTATACCAAAACCAAACACAAAATAGATTTTTTTTTCAAAATCACAAGTTCATATTTATGTTTTCAGTTTAATATCACAATTACATATCTTTAAAACAGCTTTATACCTGTAGCTAAGCTATAATTGTATATTTTCTTTTAATGTCATCTTTCCCATAACTGAAAAAGTCATTAAAAGAAGGAAAGATTATTTTTGTTTCAATTTAAAAGTAATCAAAACTAAGTGTACAAGTATTAAATAGTTTTGTTTTGTTTTTTTTTTTTTTGAGACGGAGTCTCGCTCTGTCGCCCAGGCTGGAGTGCAGTGGCGCGATCTCAGCTCACTGCAAGCTCCGCCTCCCGGGTTCCCGCCATTCTCCTGCCTCAGCCTCCCGAGTAGCTGGGACTACAGGCGCCCACAACCGCGCCCGGCTAATTTTTTGTATTTTTAGTAGAGACGGGGTTTCACCGTGGTCTCGATCTCCTGACCTTGTGATCCGCCCGCCTCGGCCTCCCAAAGTGCTGGGATTACAGGCGTGAGCCACCGCGCCCGGCCTACAAGTATTAAATAGTTAAAGCTAGTAGATCAGTAATGAAATTTAATACTGCGTTTTGCTATCTCTTTTTGAGTTTACTAGTGATGTAAGAGATATTTGAGTTATTTGCTGTGATTATATAAATACTCTTTTGATGCATAATTCAGCTGTTAGCATCATGTTAATTTGTGGCATTAATATTTTTACTGATAGCCCTTCTGTGATTCTGATTTTTGGTAGTGGTTTTTACCTGGCAAGTAGCATTTTGTCGGTTGGCAGGTACTGGGAATCTGCTTTATCACTTCTTTTTTAAGAAAAGTGGAAAACACAAACAGTTTGTACACCAAAGTTATATTTCAAGGATTCCATTCAACCAGAGTCTGGTTCACCTTATTGACTCAACTTGGGGATATATGTACTAGATTTTTACATAAATCTGTTTGGAGAAACTCGTTTTATCCGTGTAATGTTTGTAAGACCAGAAGTTCTTTTACTGTTCTTGAAATAAAACTTTTAAGAAGCTGAGTATTCTTCTGTTAGTTTCAAATTTGGATTAAAATTACCCTAAGGTTTTGGACTAAAGAGAAAGCAAATAATCTGTTCTTATGTTCTTAAAAGATGTGATTTAAGTGTATCCAACTAACTTGATTCTTACTGTGTCTGTGTTTACTCCTACTCAAATGAAAGCTTTAAAATTTTTTCCCACTTTTTGAAGTGTTTAACTCTTCTGTACTATGCAGTGTTTTTTAACTTTAAAGTTGTGTTAAGCAAACATGTTTAAATTAATAATTCAATTTCAAAAACCCTAATTTCAAACAATAAGTTTTATCATCGTATACATTATGAGCTTTTAGGAATAACCAAAAAAACGGGAGTGGATGTTTTATGTGGAAGTTATGTGTATCCCTTTTCTGCTTTTGGCTACGGACAGATATCTTAGAATTAGCTTTATGGTGCATTCATCTATATGATTATTTCAGTTAATATCATCTTAATATAATACAGGTTACTTGAGAAGAAAACAAACTCTTAACCCACTGTTGGAGAGAGAGCAGGTAGTATACTAACTTTGATACAGAATTTCATGTGAGGAAAAAAAGGAAAATATTTTCCATTAAAAGTTGAGTTTTTATCTAAAATTCTCCTAATTTTCTAGAAAAACCTTAATTTTTCTAAAAATATGTTGAGGAATTACATATATAATTTGAAGAATTATATATAAAATTCACTTTGCTGTATATATAGGCTGTATCTATAGAGCTATATATAGGCTGTATATATGCTATATGCTCTATATATGGTATATGCTACATATATAGAACATATAGCATATATAGAGGCTATATATATAGCAACTGAATAATAGATATACATTTCTAGGAATACCCCAAATATTAGAACGTATATACTAAAATCACATCAGGAAACAAATAATAGCATCCCAGAAATTCCATTCAAGACTCCTGTTGGTTACTACTCCTAACTCCCCAAAGACATGCACTGTCATCACTAGTAACAACATAGGTGAGTCTTGCATGTTTGTACTTTGTGTAATTGAGCTACTAAGTACTGTTTTCTGTCATCTTTCACATATGTATTTGTGAGATAAATCCAAATTGTTGCTTCCAGTTGTTTATTTTTCTCATTGATGTATAGTATTCTGTTGTTAAGAGTACCGTAATTTATTTATTTTACTGTTGGGCATTTTGGGGACTTTCAATTTGAGGTCATTATGAATTATGTTTTTGAACATTCCAGTACATTTCTTTTGGTTGACACTGAGAGCATTTTATGGATTCTAATCCCAGAGTGGCTACTTTCTTTTCTTTCTTTTTTGTTTTTCTGAGACAAGGTCCAGCTCTGTTGCCCAGGCTGGAGTGCAGTGGCACAATCTTGGCTCACTGCAACCTCCACCTCCTGGGTTCAAGCAATTCTTCTGCCTCAGCCTCCCGAGTAGCTAGGATTACAGGCATGCACAACCATGCCTGGCTAATTTTTGTTTTTTTTTTTTTTTTAGTAGAAATGGGGTTTCGCCATGTTGGCCAGTCTGGTCTCAAACTCCTGGTCTCAAGTGATCTACCTGCCTTGGCCTCCCAAAGTGCTGGGATTACAGGCATGAGCCACCATGCCTGGCTGTATGTTATTTTCTTACAACCTAAATAAAAGCCATTATGTAAACAAGACAGAGTATTCAGTACATTTCCATAGTTGATGAATTTATCTTTATTACTTGTATGTAACTAATTATGAACTCCTTGAGTTCAATTCCTCTTTCATTTCCTGACTTATGGGCTTGAGCAAGGAATTTAACCTCTCTGCTTCATTTGTAAAATGAAAAATAGTGGTATCTACCTAAAATGGTTGTGGTTAGATGGGAATAAAGTAATTTCTTTTCTTTTCTTGCTTACTTTTTTTTTTTTTTTGAGATGGAGTCTCACTCTGTTGTCTAGGCTGGAGTGCAGTGGCGCGATCTCGGCTCACTGCAACAACCTTCACCTCCTGAGTTCAACTGATCTCCTGCCTCAGCCTTCTGAGTAGCTGGGATTACGGGCGCTTGCCACCAGGCCCAGCTAATTTTTGTATTTTTAATAGAAATGGGGTCTCACCATGTTGGCCAGGGTGGCCTCAAACTCCTTACCTCAAGTGATCCACCTACCTCTGCCTCCCAAAGTGTTGGGATTACAGGCGTGAGCCACTGTGCCTGGCGTAGATGGGAATAAAGTAATTCTTATAAAGTACTTGGCTTAGTTGCTGGCAAATAATAATGCTTACTGATTCTTTCATATTACCCATATTTTATTGGCTAACTTTATGCCTTCCTTAAATTATGAAATTCTATAAAGTATCCTTGTCTATTTTAAAATTACACTCATTTTTATAACTTACAAGCTTTATTTTTATATATCCAGGATACTAGATATTTGTAATTCAAATTGGAGGCTATTTTTTGTCATTTGATTTTTTTTTTTCTGTAATGTGTGTTCTCACCACATAGAAGTTTTTACATTTTTATGTAGTCAGATTTATTCATGTTTTTATTTATGGTTATGTTAAAGATAGCTATTCGGGACATATTTCTTCAGGGTTTATAATTTATGTATGTTATTACAAATAGAGAAATTACTTTTTCTTTGACCCAATAGGTAGAGGGCAGTTTTGTGGACTCAGAAAGCTTGCCTCTCCTATTTTATTTTAGAAAAATCTCTGAGATTCTGCCTCCTCGTTTCCAAGCCGGAGTTTAAAATATTTACATTTTTACTTCATAGTGTTAAGACATTGTGTAACGTAAGTATAGTGTTTAAAAAAATATCTTAAAAATGTAATAGTGATTTGGCAGAGACCAAAGCATGGAGGGCCTTGAAATGCTGCTCTATTTGTTATCTATTATTATAAAGCAGTTACCATAAACTTAATATTTTAAAACAGCACCCATTTACTTAGGTCAGAACTCTGGGCATCAGGCTCAACTGTGCTGTTTAAGGTCTCACAAGACTCGAATCAAGGTGTTACCTGGGTGGAGGTTCTGGGGGTGAATCCTCTTCTAGGCGCATTCAGGAGTGGGAGGAATTCAGTTCTATGCAGTTGTAGGACTGAGCTCACCATTTTCTTACTGCCTATTGGCCTGGGTCACTCTCAGCTCCTAGAGGCCACTCTTTGGTTTTTGCTCCTGGCTCTTTTTAATCTTCAAAGACAGCAACAGTGTATTGAAATGTTCCCTTGCTGTGAATTTCCCTTTTACTACTAGCTGGAGAAAACTCTGCTTTCAAAGGGGTTGTTTGATTAGATTAGGCAAATCTCCCTTTTGATTAATTCAAAGGCAGTTGATTGGTGACTTTAATCTGCAGAATTCCTTTGCCATATAATGTATTAATAGCATTATCCCTGCCATGATATTTCACCATATTTACAGCCTCTGTATTAGGGTAGGAAATTTGGTCGGGTTGGTGGTATGTGGGCATTTTAGAATTCTGCCTACCACACTTTCTGTATTGAGGGGTTTGCATCTGATTCAGAGTATATTTGTATTCCTTTAGAAAGATTACTGTGGCAGCAGTGAGGAGGATGGGTCAGAAAGGAAAGATACTGGCAGGAGAAAAATTCTACTCTTAGCAGTCTCTATTTTGATTTTGTAATGTCATTTGATGTTATTTTTTTAGCAGATGTTTCAATCAGAAATGTGTGTTTAATAGTATGCCAACTAGAATAATTAGCCTGGGCCAGAACAAGAATTAGGAATCAGTCATTGAATATTCATTACTTCAGGTCAATTCATATACAGAATAATTTCATAGATTAGGTTTTATTTCAGTCAGTTTTATTTCATTTTCTAAAGTGAACAGTTGTTTAAACACCCGAATCTCATTAATAGCATTTTAATAAACACAGTATTAGGGTGGGTTTACTTCCCCACATTGCGAATCTCATGGATTCTATGTTGATTCTTATTGGCCTAATTTTTGAATCAAGCATTATTTATTTTAATTCTTTGGTCTTACAGTTTTGTATTTTTCAAGCTATATTTTTTCCTCTGAATACCACATTTGCCACATCTCAGATTTTTTTGATGTTTCTTAATCATTTAAAAATAATACATGATTTTTCTTCCTGATTAAAATTCTGCTGTTATATAGAAAGGAGTTTTAAATTTTGCCAGTGGATAGATTTGGGAGTTTATCCTTACATTGTGAATTTCTAATTTTTATTGTGTTAGGTCTAGGGACACATCTGCTTTTACTGAATATAACCTAGGAAATACCTGCTTTTTAAAATACATGGACGTTTCTTTATGACCATATATGTGAATTTTTTTTGAAAATTCTATGTACATTTGAATAGAATATATTTTCTTTATTTTTGAAATACAGAAATCTGTGTGTATTTTATGTGTCAGTTTGAATCAAACCTGATCATTGTTATTATTTATTTAATATCTATTTAATATCCTGATTTGAGAGCTATGTTAAAGTCTAATCTATGCATGTTATTTCTATTCAGCTTTACTTTTTATATATGAAATATATATATTAGGTGTATAAACTTTAATGACTATGGCTTCTTTTGGAATTCACACTGTAACATAAAACATGTTATTATGAAATACTATCTTTGACTTGTTCATTGCTTTTTAGTTTGAATTCTATTCCTTTGGAATTATTGCTATACCTGCATTTTTTGGATAGCATTTGTTTGTGTTTTTTCCCCTCAAGTCTGTTTTTGAGTTGTGTATGTCACTGTGTATGAGTGTATATATATATATAGTATCAGGCCGCTCCTGTGTTGCTATAAAGAAATACCTATTGCTGGGTAATTAATAACAAGAAGAGGTTTAATTGGCTCAAGATTCCACAGACAGTACAGGAAGTGTGGTGCTGGCATCTGCTTCTGGTGAGGGCTTCAGGAAGTTAGAAATCATGGTGGAAGGAGAAGGGGGAGCAGGCATCTCATAGAGCAAGAACAGGAGCAAAGGAGAGGGGTGGAGGTGCCATACACTTTTGAACAACCAGATCTTGTGAGAACTCACTCATTATCGCAAGGATAGCACCAAGCCATGAGGGATTTGCCCCCATGACCCAAACACTTCCCATAACGCCCCACCTCCAACATTGGGAATTACAGCTCACCGTGAAATTTTGGCAGGGACAAATATCCAAAGTATTTCATTCATTTTTTAATTATATATGTTGTACACACACACACACACACATACATAAATGAAGTCTGTAGTGTAGTTTTATGTAAAATATGTATATGTGGTAAGTAGTATATTTTGCATGTTTTGAAAGTTGCTATCTTTTACTAGAGAATTTAACCTATTTACATTTGTTTTCTATGGACTTGAATGTTAGCTTAACAGGCATTAAAAATTTTGGTTTTAAATAATTTTTTATAGACCTAGGAAAATAATGATTTTTTTGGGTTTCTTTTTAATTCACTATTGGTAATGAGAACTGATGCCTGATTTTTCTTTCTTTGTAATGATCTGTTTTCTTCTTTATGTGGCTCCAAGAATTTTCCTTTTATCCTTGTTATTCAAACTATCTGGGAAGTTTTTACCTGAAGCTGCCATTCAGGGAGTTTAAGGAGGCATTGTTACAGATTAAGAGTGGGTATTTTTGTAGGGATGTAGAGATAAGTGGAACAGTGATAATGACTCTTTGTGTTTTAGGTTCCTCATCTGTTGAATGAGGATTATGCTTAATTAAATGTTAGCTTTTATTATTAGATATTTTCATAACTTTTCCTTTAGAATTTTGGTGATTAAAATCCCTCCCGTTTTCTTGCTTTCTGGTACTCATATAAAACAGACATTGGACCTTCTGGATCAGATTTTCATGTCATTTTACCTCTTTCTCTTACTTTCCATCTTTGTTCTTTATTACTGCATCCTGGGAGAATCCTAGTTGCCTAATACTAAGAAAAGATTGGTGAAGGTTAAAAACAAATTTGGAGCATGGGGAGCCTTATAATACTTATTTATTAGAGTACGTAGCCTAAGACCATTGCTATAGTTGATACAGAATAAATACTGGATAGTTAATTAAACGAACTGTGGAATATTTAACTTCTTGGTATTTTTTTATGATACAACTTTAATCTCAGAAATTTTGTTCATTCTGTTTTGTTTTATAAATATATTTTGACAGATTCTTATTTCAATCTGTTAAAGAAAAGTTTTGAAAATTCCTCAGACTTGTTCTTAAAACTGGTAATATGAGCTCTCACTGAGTTTTTGTTGTTATTGTTATTGTGTTCTTGGATTAATATGGGAAAATATTATAACATTATAACATGCTACTTTTTTTTTTTTTTTTTTTTGAGACGGAGTCTCGCTCTGTCGCCCAGGCTGGAGTGCAGTGGCCGGATCTCAGCTCACTGCAAGCTCCGCCTCCCGGGTTTATGCCATTCTCCTGCCTCAGCCTCCCGAGTAGCTGGGACTACAGGCGCCCGCCACCTCGCCCGGCTAGTTTTTTGTATTTTTTAGTAGAGACGGGGTTTCACCGTGTTAGCCAGGATGGTCTCGATCTCCTGACCTCGTGATCCGCCCGTCTCGGCCTCCCAAAGTGCTGGGATTACAGGCTTGAGCCACCGCGCCCGGCCTTTTTTTTTTTTTTTAAATTTTAGAGACAGGATCTCACTTTTGTTGCCCAGGCTAGAGTGCAGTAGCATGATCACAGCTCACTGCAGCCTCAACCTCCTGGGCTGAAGCAATTTTCCCACCCCAGGCTCGTGAGTAGCTGGGACTATAGGTGCATGCCACCATGCCCACCTAATTATTGTATTTTTTGTAGAGATGGCGTTTCACCATGGTGCCCAGGCTGGGTTTGAACTCCTGAGCTCAAATAATCTACCTGCCTCAGCCTCCCGAAGTGCTGGGATTATAAGCATAAGCCACCATGCCCAGCCAAGAGCTATTTTCTTTATCCCTCCTCCCCAAATGTTAATTAGCTTTGTAATTGTTACTTATGTATTATATATGTTACTTATTATATTATTAATATTTTAACTTGCTCGATTTCTTTTACGTGTAGTGTATAAGAGTGTTGACATTTGAGAAGTACCCTGTCGAAATTCATTCTTTGATATTGTCTACAATTTTACAAGTACTGTTTATTTGGTTTAGGAAGATACATTCCAGACTATGTATATATAGTAAACATTTTCTTTTAATGCCGAATATTCTTCATTAGCTATGTGATTGTAACTGACGGGTTTGAAGTGTTCTCCTAAATGTGGTGTTTTATTTTCCTTCCTTTATTCACTGATATCTTTATATGATATTGTAAATTAGTATGTTAGATATATTCCAGTACTTTTCATAGTAGTTTAGCTAATGTCATATAATATTTTTCATTGCAGGTTTGATTAAGAGAACATATTTGTATTTCTAAAATGAGAAAGACACTGAGAAGATGGTGAATTTAAATTATTTATGTTATTATATACTTACCTTTCATTATATTTTGTCTGCCAAGATTATTTTTAGTGCAAAAGGCTTCTGCAAAACTTTCCATATGGTATCAAAATAAGCGATTTTAGATTTTATCAATTCAGAAATTATTTTGTTATGTTAATGAGTTGTTATAAACATTTTTCAACAGATTGATTGTACTTTTTCTCTCGACATTTATGTGGCCTTTCTGTTCAGACATTTAGACTACCCAAGGTGTTGTATTTGTAGTTAATTCTGGGTTCTGTTAATGCACTAAACATATTTATATAGCTACCTTGGGAGTTATAATACAAAAAATTACCTGTATTGTGAAAGCTTGTTATTACACTTTATCAATGAAGACAGATATTTATTTTTTTCTGTGTTTCTAATGCATTAATACCCTTGAGTGCCAAAATAGAACTGAAATGTTATTCTGTATATTTATGTAAAATTAAAGTGTCACAACTGTAATTAGTGTTTATGAGTTATTTAGAAGCTATAGTGGTCTATTGCCTTGCAGTCAGAATTTGTGGAAGATACACCAAGAGTCACTTAGCTTTCTTTTTTTCTGCTTTAATTTTCTTTCTTTTTCCTTCCTGCCTTCCTGCCTTCCCCTCCCTCCCTCCCTCCCTCCCTCCCTCCCTCCCTTCCTTCCTTCCTTCCTTCCTTCCTTCCCTCCCTCCCTCCCTCCCTCTCTCTCTCTGTTTCTTTCTTTTTCTCTTTCTCTCTCTTTCTCTTTCTTTCTCCTTCCTCCCTTCCTCCCTCCCTCCTTCCCTCCTGTCTTTCGTTCTTTTGTTCTTTCTTTTCATGGAATCTGGCTCTGTTGTTCAGGCTGGAGTGCAGTGGCGTGATCTCGGCTCACTGCAGGCTCCGCCTCCTGGGTTCATGCCATTCTCCTGCCTCAGCCTCCCGAGTAGCTGGGACTACAGACACCTGCCACCACGCCCGGCTAATTTTTTGTATTTTTAGTAGAGATGGGGTTTCACTATGTTAGCCAGGATTATCCTGGTCTCGATCTCCTGACCTCGTGATCCGCCTGCCTTGGCCTCCCAGAGTGCTGGGATTACAGGCATGAGCCACTGTGCCCGGCCAAGTTTTTATATCTTTTTCTATTCTTAGTTCTTTCTGATTCAGCCCTCAAGAGTCACTTAGCTTTGTTATGTTGATTCAATGCAGTGGACTGATGACAGTGAGGAAGAGTTTGATATTATGTGATATACAGATTTATACATAAAACATTGAAAACAATTATACTTTTAACTACTGTAGTTTCTGGGTAATTAGCAGAATATAGAGTCAGTGTAGTAACATGTGAAGATATCCACAGTAATGTTAGCAGGGTCCAACTGTCTCTGTTACATGAGGCTCCAGTTATCTCAACTAAGCTATTTATGAGCCACACTTACAAACAAGATCACCAAAAGTTAAGTCTTTTTGGTATATATAAACAGGAACACCTATCTATTAGGGCCTGTATCAAGCAGCATTTTTGGTGCTTTGGATACAAAGATAGTATGGCACCACGATTGAAGGATCTTGGACTAGGATGAGGAAAAGATAAACAATGATCATGTAATGGTGTAAACAAAAATATATATTAGATAGGCATTTCCCACAGAGAGATTTCATACTGTATGGTACAGGGTCCATCAAACTCTGCTCAAAGAAAATGATGCTCAAAGTGGACTTGGGAGAATGAGGAAGAGTTTATGAATCATTCTAAGGGAAAACTGAATAAGTAAATGCAACATTTTAGATAATTTGTTCTGACTTCTTATGTGTTCACTTACCCTAGACTGCCCCTCTTGTTTGGGGCTTATTTCTGTGTGTTTTACCACTTGCAAGATAATGGAGGCGGGTTGAAATGGGAAAGATACCAGATGACTAATTTTTTTCCCTGCATTTCCATCTTTTGTTAAGAAATTTGAAATTGATTGCTGCATTGAAGTATGTAATTTTTTTTTTTTTTTTTTTTTTTTTTTTTTTTTTTTTGAGACGGAGTCCCGCTCTGTCACCCAGACTGGAGTGCAGTGGCCGGATGTCAGCTCACTGCAAGCTCCGCCTCCCGGGTTTACGCTATTCTCCTGCCTCAGCCTCCCGAGTAGCTGGGACTACAGGCGCCAGCCACCTCGCCCGGCTAGTTTTTTGTATTTTTTTAGTAGAGACGGGGTTTCACCGTGTTAGCCAGGATGGTCTCGATCTCCTGACCTCGTGATCCGCCCGTCTCGGCCTCCCAGTAATTTTTTGTGTGTGAGTCTTTAACCATTTGTGTCCCCGTTAACTTATAATTGATGAGTTTATTTTGTATTTATTTCTAGGCTGGGTAAAAAATAGTAATGTGTCTCATAAATAATATATATTCCTGTTACTGGTTTTGGTGGGATTTAAAAACTTTATAATAATCCTCAATATAGAAACCTGCCCTTTTAACCACATTACTATTTGCTTTTTAAAAAAATCTTTAGGTTTTTGTTTCAAAAATGCTTCAGAATTTATTTTTGAAAATATAAGGAAAAAGTGAAATTCTAACTTTCTAATTTGAATGGAAGGATGAGTTGGTAGCACACAAAGCACTAAATTGAGTAATGTAGATTTTGTTATTTTTAACTAATCCTTTGTTTAATATTTTGCAGGTTCAATTTGTTTTACTTGTGATATACAGAGAGTTTTTTACACCTTCCCAGCTTATATTTGAATATCCCTTTTCAAGGTTTTATAAAGAGATTTCTCTCCTTTACCCCTTTCAGCGATGTGCATTTTGTAAGCACCTTGGAGCCACTATCAAATGCTGTGAAGAGAAATGTACCCAGATGTATCATTATCCTTGTGCTGCAGGAGCCGGCACCTTTCAGGATTTCAGTCACATCTTCCTGCTTTGTCCAGAACACATTGACCAAGCTCCTGAAAGATGTAAGTTTACTACGGATAGATTTTTTAAAACCTTCAACCAATGTACTTACAATAACAAATGTTGTAAATTCCCTGAGTGTTATTCTACTTGTATTAAAAGGTAATAATACATAATCTTTAAAATCTGAGGGATCTTTGCCAGAGATCCTTGGGGAGGGAAATGTTATCAATGGTTTCATTGAAGTTAAATCCAAAAAGTTATTTCCTCAGAAAAATCAAATAAAGTTTGCATACTTTTTTATTCTTAAAACATTTTAAAAACCACTGTAGAAAGACGTAAATACTGACTATGCAGTATTTCTAATTTATACTATAAAATAATTTATTAAAAAGTTAATCAGTATTCAACATCTTTTACACTAAAAAGCCATCCAGTTGAAGAATTAGAATACAGTTCATTCAGGTGTTATTTCAGGATTTACATTAATAGGAACACAAACACTTCTGAAATTCTTAGAAATTGTGTATCCCTGATAGGTGTGACAGAAATCTCTGCTAGCACCTTTTCATGATTCGTCTATCTTGGTCATCTGTAATTTGCAGTTGTGCAGTTTTTCTTTCTTTTCCAAATAGTATTTTATAATTCAATGAAAATGTTTAAGTGCTTGAAATTTACATTATACAGGAAATTATAACTCTTTACTATTGTATCATTAAAGAGAGATCTCTCCTTTTTCTTACTATGTGTTTTCCCAGTGAGCATGTATGTTTTGGGATTTTTTTCCTGTAGTCTGTTGAATTTCCAATCTCATTATGAAATCTCCGTGATATTTTATTCAATCTTTTTTATGTCACCTCTCAGTTACCTAATGTTAACTTTTACCTGTTCCTTAGCAATGTTGATAAAAGCTTTTTTCCTGTCTTCTCCAGGTCTGTGAAACATAAACATAGTTACCCCAGGCTTAAACTAATCTCAAATACAGTTCGTCTACATGATCATTATCCCTTATCTTTGTTTCGTACAATGATTTCATTTTCTGTTAAAATTATTTTGTGTTCACATATGTAATCATACTGCCCTTAGTAACCTAGTGTCCAGACAAATTATAGGCAAGGCAAACTTAAATTTTAACTTATATTTAGGCGAATAAATAAGGGATTTAGAGTTTTAAAATGCTTTGGATGCACCCTCTTAAATCTGGAAGAAAAGAACTTCCATGCCCAGCAACTGGTACGGCTACTGTTTATGTACCAAGTGACTTCAGCAGGTACGTAAACTGGCAGTTATCAGAGTGGATTATATTCTGGGCGGTATAATAAATAGACTTTGTCATCTCAATCAAACAATTGTGTGTGTGTGTAAGCATCTGAGTTTTATTCAGCCTTTTGTAGTTATGCTTTAGACCTCAGTAAACAACATGCAAACTTTTATAAGAATGTTTTCCTAATGTTAGAACATTTTATTACTTAATGGCAGTGCTACTTTCTACTGAAAACTGTGTTCTAATAGTGTATACCTTCAGTTAATGTTAGCAATCATAAATCAGTTTGCAGAATAGTAGAATAAGTACTGAGGTGAGATAATTTGCTATTGTTGATCATGTATGTAATGAAAGGTTTATGGCAACATAAAGCTAAAAGATATACTAAAATTATGAGTACTCTGCCTTTTTCCAAAATAGACTTATAGAGACTCATAAAAATACATGAGCAATAGGATAAAACTAAAAATAAGTAAGGAAATTTGACAATGGAAAATTTAGATAGGCTAAATATGAAGGTAATAGAGACTCCCCCCCCAAAATATAATTTTAGACGTAACCACAAATTTGGCCCTATACCTTTTTAGCAGTCAGTACAAAGAAGGAAATATGAACCCTTAATCTGATTCTTAATATTTATAGCAAGACGTCACTTGATATAATGATATAATAAGACGTCACTTGATACAATGCAATGAAAAATTGTCTTAAAGTATAGCCACCTTGTAGTAGAAAAATATCAGTTTCATAGAGCTGGTTCTTATAACAGCCTTCAAACTAAGTCAGTGGTGTAAAATCAAGGCCTAAATGACTAAATTAGATTTCTCTGGGGTTATTTATTTATTTATTTATTTATTTTTGAGATGGAGTCTCGCACTGTCACCTGGGCTGGAATGCAATGGTGTGATCTCGGCTTACTGCAAACTCCGGCTCCCGGGCTTATGTGATTTCTCCTGCCTCAGCCTCCCAAATAGCTGGGATTACAGGCGCATACCACCACACCCGGCTAATTTTTTGTGTTTTTAGTAGAGATGGAATTTCACTGTGTTGGCTAGACTGGTCTTGAACTCCTGACCAGGAGGAAAGAGCATTCCAGGGAGAGGGAACAGACTACTACACAGACCTTGAGGAATGGACTTGGCATGATTCATGAACAGATAGCATGTCATTTTACTTGGAGCGTAGTAGCCTACTAGGTGGGTAGTAGAGACATCATCAAGGCGAACAAAAGCTAGATCATGTAGGCCTTGTAAGCAAGGGAAGGAGTTTGGGTTCTATTCAGTCTGCAGTGAGAAGTCTTTGCAGGGTTTAAACATGGAAATGCTACATATCTTAATTCACCCCCTGTTCCTCAATGTATTTACTCATCATTTAGCTTAATTCCTTTTACTTCACTTAAGCTTTAACTCCAGCCTCTTTTCTTTGGTTATCTTTGTATTTCTTGACATTAAGTCCTGCTGCTTTTCTTTTACCCTAAATTCTGTCAGTCCTCTGACCTTTCTTATCTACCTGCCAATGATATGGTCTAGCCTCTTTGAATGACATCCATGATTTATTTTTTCTTTCCAGAGATTCCCTTTCATAGGCAAATCACCCAGCACAGTGTCCTGCCAGTAATGAAAATTGGCAGATGATAGGGTTTGATGGAAATTAGAAAGCAATGCCGATTTGGTCCTTCTTAAATTCACACTATATGACAGCTATTTTAACTTTTGTTGCTGTTCACCAATGCTTTTATTCTTACGTGTTGTCTGGACTTTCTTAAGCAATAGCTTCATCAAGTTTAAGGATCTATGATAAGCTCCATTCTAATTTAAGCTCAATGTTTTTGTCTTTTTTATTTCCCTCTTCTCTTTTTTCAGCTGTCTCTTAGGAAATGACTTTCTCCAAAGATGATTATTTTGTTTCCTCTCACTTTTCTTTTGCCATAAGAACCTTGCTCCCCTTACTTCATTTAGCTTCTTCATTGTATGCCACTGTTGGCATTTCATGTCTACTTTTGTGTATACTCAAATACTCATCACTTTCGTTGATGAGTAGTGAAGTTTGCTGAGGAGTCAATTTGATTAGTAGTCAAGAGCCTGATCTTAGAAGCCACGTAGACCTGGATTTTACTCCTGTCCCCTCTTAAATTATCTTTAGTTATAGCCTGACTTTTTGCTTTTTCAGCTGTTTAAAGAAAAATTTCTTAGTTGAGTATTTAAACTTAATGTCTCTGGCTTACAGACATATGTGTTTCTAAATATACATAGTTAATTTCTGACATGACACCAAAGCTATCTAGTAGTATCGATAATCTTCTTATACATGACCTCCAAAAGGTTGTTTCAGTATTCCCACACATCTTCTCCCTGACTGGGAGGGTTGGAACCAACCTCATTTGTTTGTGTAGTGCTTTTAAAGATTATTGTTTTTCACATAAGGAAGGCATATTAGGTGTTTTTGCACCAGATGTATTACATGGATGTTTTTCTTTGACTAATTCATTACCAGTGATCCATAGTAATCCAGTAACACAGCAAGGTTGTCAGTAAGGAATTGGTGGAAATCATCATAGTTTAAAAAGTGAGTTTTGCCGGGCGCGGTGCCTCAAGCCTGTAATCCCAGCACTTTGGGAGGCCGAGACGGGCGGATCACAAGGTCAGGAGATCGAGACCATCCTGGCTAACACAGTGAAACCCCGTCTCTACTAAAAAAATGCAAAAAAACTAGCCGGGCGAGTTGGCGGGCACCTGTAGTCCCAGCTACTCGGGAGGCTGAGGTAGGAGAATGGCGTGAACCCGGGAGGCGGAGCTTGCAGTGAGCTGAGATCCGGCCACTGCACTCCAGCCTGGGCAACAGAGCAAGACTCCGTCTAAAAAAAGAAAAAAAAAGAAAAGTGAGTTTTGTGACAGTGACAGTTGTCTTGTTGCAGAGTGGGCTTTGTTGTATAAACAGTGCTGTGCAGTGTAAATATAATGTGAGCAACATAAGTAATTTTTCTAGTCGGCATGTTAAAAAGAGTAAAAGGAAACATTTGGGAATAATTGTAATAAATTTTATTTAATTCAATCATCCAGAATAGTAATATTTCAAATTTTGAGAGACTTGACTTTTTTCCCCTATTAAGATTTTGGAATCCAGTGTGAATGTTATGTTTACTGCACACCTCAATTTGAACTAATCACATTTCACTTATTCAGAAACCACATGTCCCTAGTAGCTGCCATGGCAAGTTGAAGTGTCAGGGGAGCAAACTCTAGGAAGTTTCACAGAAGCATTTTAGTGTTCCTAGGAAAGTATAATAGAAAAATGAATTGATTATCTGATAATTAGTTTCTGATAATTAGTTAAGTATTCCCCTAATTTTTAAACAGTTTTAAGGTGAGCAAAAAGAGATCAATTTTTAAATGTACATGTTTTGAAAGATAAATACTGGTACTCTTTAATATTAAGAAAAATAAATTATCCCAATTATGTCCTTTCTATCAAAAATGAACTAATTTATGACGCTTTCATTTTTAGATTAATGATTTATTTTAAATGCCTGTCACTTTAGGAGCCATTTAAAAGTGATTTTAGCAGTTAAGTCCTTCACTTAAAATATGTTCAATAAGACTTGATTCATGTTAGGCAGTTGGGGATACAAAGTTAAAAAAGTTAAGGCCCCTGTCCTTCAAGGATTCACAGAGTTGTGCTGTAATTAATTGATTATGTAACAGAAGTTTCTTATAAGCATATGGGAAAATGTAATATTCAACAACTAAATGGATAATATTTGGGTGTGGTAATAGGTATTCAGGAAATAATGTGCAGAGTTTGTTTTGAGACAGAGTCTCACTCTGTCGCCCAGGCTGGAGTGCAGTGGCGCAAACTCCAGTTACTGCAGCCTCCACCTCCCGGGTTCGAGCGATTCTCCTGCCTCAGCCTCCTGAGTAGCTGGGACTACAGGCGTGTGCCACCATACCCTGCTAATTTTGTGTTTTTAGTTGAGATTGGGTTTCACCGTGTTGGCCAGGCTGGTCTCGAACTCCTGACCTCAAGTGATCCACCTGCCTTGGCCTCCCAAAGTGCTGGGATTATAGGCATGAGCCACCGTGCCCAGCCATGAGCAGAGTTTTGAAGGCTGCGAGCTCGACAGAAACACAAAATTTCAAGCAGAGGGAACAGAATGTGTGCAACCCACACAAACATGAATAGCAGGTTATGTGAGGTGCGTGGCAGACAACCCACCATGACCACACAATAGGGAGTTGTTCTAAGATTCAGTCGGAAAGGGAGATAAGGGCCTTTTTGCTTTATGCTTGAAAATTCTGATTTCCTTTTAGGTGAAAAATGAGGTATTGGTAGAGTTTTAATTTATACAGAGGTTAATAGATTTACATTTTTGAAAGATTGTTCTGGATGTGTAGAAAATGATTTAGAGAGGATGGCAGAACCATAACTATGGATGGTTTGATGCAGAAGATAATGCAATTAGCAAGACAGAATATTAGGTAGGTACAAAGGTAATTGCGGTCTTTGCCATTAAAAGTAATGTCAAAAACTGCAATTACTTTTGCACCAACTTAGTATGATAGACTAAACTATAAACATATAAGGAAGAACGATGTATAGGAAGTTTAATACATAAGAATTGGGATCTGGCTGGATGTGTTGGGTCAGGGCCGAGTTCTGTGTCAACAATGATACTAAGGTTTCTGCCTTTATCCATTCTTGAGAAAAATGGATGATGTTTTGGTTTTTTAAAAAAGTTTCACTTTTGAGCAGTTGAGTTGGAATATTATTAGAACATCTGGCTATTGAGATCCAGTAAGACTTGAAGAATAAAGGTTTGGGGCTTACGAAAGAATTCTAGGGCCAATAGTATAGATTTGGGAATCATGGTGGCATTTTATGGTGTGAGAGTTGATGTGATCACAAAGGGAAACTATGGGGGATTAGGAAAGAAGGAAAAGGATGAAATCCTAAGAAACTCCAGCATTTAGAAAGATTGCATAGGTACAAAAGCCAGCCAACAAAGGTGGATGAGACGAAAGTAGGGGAAAACCTAAGGAGAAATTGGGAGAGAGTTGCCATGATAGAAACTAAGGAAGGGGGCATTTTAATGTGGAAGTGGTTAGAAATGCAAATGCTACAAAGTGCAAAAAAAAAAACCCAAAGACTAAAACGTAACCATCTGGTTTCCTGTGTGCATTGGCAGCCTCACTCAAGTAGCTTCAGATGAGTAGTAGGTGCTAAGCCAGCCTCTGTGAAATGTATCAGAGGTCCAGCCAGCGTCCAAATTTTGAAGCCGGTTTTTTGGTAACTGCCCTCAAGCGAGGAATTATTTTTACATTTTTAAAAGCGTGTAAATAAAAACAAAAAGTAGACTTTTTGTCAGAGACTGCTGTGGCTCACAAAGCCTAAAATATTTACTATCTGGCCCTTTTCAGGAAAAGTTTGCAGACTCCTGTACAAATAAAGGAAATATATTTTTACTCTGTTTTAAGATGCTTGACTGGAAAAGAAAGGACGTATGAGTCAGAGAGGAATTGATAGGACTGACCAAACTTTCCAAAAATGGAAAAAAGGCTGAGTGCAGTAGCTCACACCTACAATCACAGCACTTTGGGAGGCTGAGGCAGGAGGATTGCTTGAGCTCAGGAGTTTGAGACCAGCCTGGGCAATGTGGCAAACCCCCGTCTCTACTGAAAATATAAAAATTAGATGGGTGTGGTGGCACATGCCTGTAATGCCAGCTACTGGGGAGGCTGAGGCATGAAAATCCCTTGAACCTGGGAGGCAGAGGTTATAGTAAGCCGAGATCACGCCACTGCACTCTAGCCTAGGTGACAGAGTGAAACTCGGTCTCAAAAAAAAAGGAAAAAAAAATGGTTCATAGGCTTTGTGATACTTGTTAAATACAGGCATATTTGTATATATTATCTAAGGTTGGTATGATATGCTTGACTGGAAAAGAAAGAACATATGAGTCAATAATAGGAATGATCAAACCCTCAAAAAATGAAAAGATTCATATACTTTGTGATACTTGTTATATACAGGCATTTTTTTTATATATTATCTAAGATTGGTATGATTTTAGAATTATTTTCCTTCTTATTTTTCAATATGCATAAGTTTAATTGTATATTTGGCAGGGCACTTTATCCTTATATTTATTTTCTGTTTTATATGTTAAAAGAACTGTTAGTACATTTTGTTTTAATCCACATTTAGGGATGGATGATGTCCATAATTATGTGGATTTTAATGCTTTTACAACTAGAAATTAATATTGATGAATATATAATTTAGTATATTAAGTAATTGTTTATGTATGAATGTGTAGCTTCTGTCTTTAATGTTCTTCTACACAAGACATTTTCCAGTAATTAAAAAAAGCCCTTATGTGATTTGAATAGTCTGTTTATGCTTAAGAAGCATCTTAGTTTAATTGATACTAATGTTTCTTGATTTTGTCTCTTATCTGATTTTGTAATTTCAAAATAAATTTAACATTCAAAGAAAATGTTTATGTTACACTGCAAAGTGTTTCTCAGTTGGTATTTTCCTTGTTTGATTCTTTCCAGTCAGCATATATTGAGCATTAATTAGGTATCCAGCATTATCATTGGCATTAGGAATAGAAAATTAAAGAACTGCTTATGGTCTCAAGTAGATATAGCCACAAATAATTGCAAAACTATACGATTAAATTTAATGTGGTTACATTTAGATTAAATTCCCTAGTGTTTTTATTGATACGTCTTTCTGATTAGATGACAATTCAATGTGAATAACTTCAAATGTCTGAAAGGTTCATGATGCAAATCCTTTTGACTGATTTTACTGTAAAGTCAGAAAAATTTTAAATTCTTATACAACAATTTCATTGTTTTACTGTTAATTATAGCAAAGGAAGATGCAAACTGTGCAGTGTGCGACAGCCCGGGAGACCTCTTAGATCAGTTCTTTTGTACTACTTGTGGTCAGCACTATCATGGAATGTGCCTGGATATAGCGGTTACTCCATTAAAACGTGCAGGTTGGCAATGTCCTGAGTGCAAAGTGTGCCAGAACTGCAAGTAAGTTTTAATTTCAATTCAAAGCTGTGTATTGAGTTTAAGAGGGATCCTATTACTAGGTGCTAAAGGTTTGTGTAGTATAATAAAGGTTGTTCATATTTTAGCTATATTCATTCAGAGTGACTTCATCATACTTTAAAACATTACTGGATATTAACATTTATATTATTTTGAAAGAAGTTTAAACAAAACTGATTTTAATAATTTAAATTGCTCTGGTTGTCTAAAAAGCTAATTTAAATTTGCCAACAATTTAAAAAATAAGCGATGTTAACAATTTAAAACATGCATTAGAAGAATAAAGCAGCTTTTCTTAAGGGGGACTGGGGAGGAGATTTAATAGGATTTAAACCTCTAACTACAGAAGTAGAAGAATTAGAGTTGAACCAAAAAATCAGTCATGTGTTTGAATTTCCATTCCAGGAAGGACAGTTTCTATTATTTTAATGTACATCTGCATCTCTCTAAAAGCCACCTTGAGTAGGTCCTGGTCAGCATAATTCCAAAACGAAATATGTGGCATTTACAAATTTGTAAGGGGGTTATCTTTTCCTATTGTATTTAATCTCTTGGTCATTTCTCCAGTCTTTTCTGTGATTTCCCCTTGCACCCCCATGATTCTAATGACCTGGATGATTTGGGGATGTTACCAGCATCTTCATTTACAGGCTGAGGATTTTTGTTGTAACCAGCAAGAATTATGCCCAACTGCCATGATCAGTCTGTTTTTATTATTTAATTTGATAAGAAATAAGCATTGATATCTTAGAGTTATGTGACATAAATAGGACTACATACCTTCATATTTTGGTAAAAATTAGATAAAATATCAGTAAACATTTATTCGATACCTTGTATCTGCACTCAGTTTCTTGGGAAGGATTGAAAGAACTTGAAGGAAGAGTACTTTTTCTCCAAGATCTTTCCATGTAGCTGAAGAGATAAAACGTGACTTTTTATGTAGAGGTTGAACTGAATAATAACTGGAGGCCAACTGACCCATCTTCCTGTTGACTTCTATTTATCCCCCAGATTTCGTTCAGAGATTCCTCTCTCAACTCTTCTTGCATTCCCCATTTTTTCTTTTCCCTCCTCTTGACATTAAAATCATAGTATCTGAAAGTGATTAATAGTCAAAAATCTCAACAGAGATAATGCTATCGGACAGGGGCCTAATCTTTGGGGGCAGAAGAGTGTTTAGAGAAAGGTTTTAGGTTTTCAACTGTAATTCTTAATAATTATGACAGGGTTTGTATTTTGAAATAATTATTCAGCATTTAATTGCTTAATAGACATTCTGAGCACTTGAACCTGCATTACATTTAATTCTCACAGTAATCTTTTTTATTCCCGTTTTATACCTGAAACTCAGAGAGCTTTAGTCTAAGTTGTTCAGTGACACAGCTAGAAAACAGCAGCCTGAATACAAACAGAAATCTGATGCCAAACTTGATCGTCTTTACATTATATGACAGTGTCTTTTCAAGATTTGTTCCTTTCCACACAGTAGCACCTAGCAGTTATAGCACCTTCCTCTCGTAAGTTATATTCTAAAAGAAGAGACCAGAGGCTGTTCATCTTGCCTTAACTCTTCCTCCTTTGCAGGAATCCTAAAATGGCTAGAGCAAGTTAACCATAAGTGAACATTGAGTAAAGATTACCATTTAGGAGGTAATCCTTATGGCAGGGTTACCTCTGTTATTATCTGCAGAGACAAAACAGATACTGAGGTATTTATGAACTGTGCAATTCCCAGGACTGATTATTTTCATGATTACTTATGTTACAAAACGTAAGTTTAAAGATAAGGCATCATTAATGCTATCTTATTTTTTAGACAGTCGGGAGAAGATAGCAAGATGCTAGTGTGTGATACGTGTGACAAAGGGTATCATACTTTTTGTCTTCAACCAGTTATGAAATCAGTACCAACTAATGGCTGGAAATGCAAAGTAAGTTGTTTATTTTTTTTAAATCCTCTGTTTGTTTTATATAGAGAACAGACGAGTCGGATACCTATTCAAATCTATACATTACCATCAGCTTTTTAAAAAACAGCTTTATTGACTTATAATTGACATACAATAAACTGTACACTCTTCAAGATAATGAACATAGTCATCACCGCCAAAAGTTTCCTGGTGCCTGTTGGCTTGCTTTGCGGCTGTTCAAACACCTCTGTCTTCCCAGTCTGCTTTTCTACTATAGATTAGTATTCACTTCCTAGAATGTTTAATAAAAGCTTCATATAGTATATACTCGTTTTTGGTCTGGCTTCTTTAACTCAGTGTAATTATTTTGAAATTCGTCTGTATTGCTGCACAGGTCAGTAGTGATTCTTTTTTATTACTGAGTGCTGGAGATACCACAATTTGTTTATTGAATCACCTGTTGGTGAACATTTGGGTTGTTTAAAATTTTGAGCTATTATAAAATATGCCGATGAACTTATTAACTTACTTCCTACCTCACTTGGCTTCTGCCCCTCCAGGGTGAGGTGTTCAGAGCCGGGTGGGGGGCAGTGGGGTGGTGGAGATGACCCTTGGAATCCGAGATGTGGTTTAGCTTTTAAGCTTAGTCTTCCTGGGCTACTGGTGTTAAGAGGTTGAGGGATGGAGATGACCCTCAGGTGCTGCATGGGCCTGGAGCGGGTTTTTCCTGGAGCTGGAGAGGGCCTGATGGCCCGTGCGCAGGAGTGGAAGGCACAGCATCGTCATTGCCCTTCTTGGAATTACTTTTTCTAGTGAGGAGGCGGTGGGCCTGGGAAAGGAAGGTGATGTGGCCAGAACCTCAGGTTCCCGAGGTGGGCGGGGGGGGGGGGGGGGGGGGGGGAAGGGCTGGAAGATGGGGAGGAGGTGGCTGCAGAAGCAGAGATTCCGCACCTGCGCCCTGCCCCTGCCAGTGAGGTTTGGACCTAGAGCTGAAAGCCGTATTACCAGGTTCTATTGTGGTCTTCAGCAAGTTCTATTAGGCTTCTGCCTGAGTGGTGGGGATTGAGGGGAGGGGCCTTCTCTCCTGGGGAAAAAAAGAGCTGCTGGGTAACTGTGCTCAGCTGTGGCTACCTGGGGAGTGGAGCCTGAGGGCTGAAGAATTGTGATGACCTCTGGCCTGCTTCCTCAGGTAGTTCAGATTCCTTCTCTTGCTGAATGACTTATTGGAAAGGAAAAACTCTGCTGTTTGACTGATTTGCATATTTATACTCTTCACTCAGTTCCTCTACTTGCCTTTTTACTTCTAATACGAAGTTGAATTTGTAATTCATTTTCTTTCCTTCCCTAAGGAAAAAGGACATTTAAGACGGTAAGTTTACCTTAGGCTATAGCTTTGGCTGAAGCCAAATTTATTGTATTTGTAACTTTATGTATGTATATATCTTTACAGAACAGCTTTATCTTTTTTTAAGTTGTGCTGAAGTATGTTAATTTATGCTTTAATTTCATTTAATCAGAGAATTTAAAGTAGGTTTTTTAAAATAAATGTTTTGATACTTGAAGCAGTGACTTTTTAAAGGTGTAGCATTTGTGTTTATTAATTTCATTTAGTTAGATGAAGTCCTTTTACCTTATTTTTGACATGTTGATTTAACAATTTGTTACAATTGACCACTATTAATTGTTCCTATCAGTTTATCATATTTTTAAACAAATACCTTGTGGCTGTTATTTAGCAAGTAGGTCAGGCCAGTGTTAGTATGTTGTGCTTTTTGCCAGTATAAAATTGTTCTTTATTCTATGTAATGTGTTTTTTGTTGAGGGATCAGGAAGGGCAGGTATTTTGTCTTGCCTGACACTATGGCCACGTAGGGTGTTAGTTTGCCAGTTGAATAGTTATCTTTTTATTTTGGATTCTTTTGTGTTATTTTAAATGTATCTTTTGAAAAGCTTAATAGAGGTATCTGGATTGATGGTTGTAATTGAAATGCTTGGCTATTTTGAGGCAAAATTGTTCATACAATTTCTTTCTATTTTTCTCTTCTTTTACTTCCCGCAATGATTTATAATTCAGAATCTCATTTTGTGAATGTAAATGATTATGAATGTTAAATATATAAATTTTCTCCTCTCCCATTCCCCACCGAAAATGAAGTTTTTATTCCCCTTTTCTCTGTTTGATTTGATTAACCTAGATTATAAACCTTGACACAATTTTCTTGCAAAAAATATATTTCCTCTGTTAATTCCAACTTTACCCTCAATCTTTCGGAGTCTTGGTTATGTTCCTTTAAAAAGAATTACAAATTTTCTGAACCCCTACATGTCTGAAAGAGACTGTTCCCTTTAGACTATAAGAATTTGGCATAGTATAATGTTTCATATTACAAATTTTTCTTTTTTATACTCTGAAAACATTTTCTTCAGTTTTTTCAATTTATGCTGTCACAAGAAAAATCTTCCTTTAAAAAATTTAATCATAATCCTTTTTTTCCTTCCTGAAAGCTTTGGGAGATGTGTGTGAGTCCCTGTCCCCCCCGCCCCAACACCCTTTTAAAAATATATATTTACTTTAAAAATTACCTTCTTTACACTCTCTAATAGCATCTAGTAACTGCTGGATAATTTTTGTCTCCTGCTCTTAATCTTCTTTATTACGGTTTTCATTATCTTGAGAACTAGTAGAGAATTCTGTGTTTCTTTCTCAGCTTGTTGTGTCTCCCCTTTGGTGTGCTCCTTTCTAATTTGCTCTTTGTAATCTGCTGTTCTCTTTCAGAGTGACAGAAATACATAATTTCTGGGAATACTATTGGGTACTTAATCTTTTTATTCTGTTCTTTGAAGGCACTATAATGTGGTGGTTAAAAGCTTATGCTGTGGAGTCAAATTTCAGCTTCTTCAATTATTAAATTTATGATCTTTGGCTACCTATATAACTTCCGTAAGTCAGTGTATAGAAGGTTGATAGTAGTTACCTCACAGGGGTGTTGGATTTAATGAAGTGGTGTCTATAAAGTGCGCAGCACAATGCCTAACACAAAGTGAGCACAGAAACAGTTACCATAGAGTTTTTCATGGTTTGGAAGGTTTGTCCTTTGAACCATTTGAAGAATGATTGTATTTCTCTGCTGTTAAATTCTTCTGTAGTTCTCTCTGTAGTCTTGAGTCATAATTTGCTCATTTGTTTGCATTTAACATTTGAGTGTTTACTGTGTGTGAATATCACTGTGGTCAAGGCTGGAGATGTGGGGGCAAATCGATGTGCCCCCAAGGGGCTGTCGGTCTAGTTTGGGGCTGCTCTGTAGTGAACTGGAGTCGGGGTGATCTTTTCAGGATCTTTATTGTAAACCAGTCGTTGTCAGATAGGTTTCTTTGTCCTATTTTTATCTCAAGAATGTCTGTCTGTCGGTGTGTTATGCATTTTTAGAAAATTTTTACTTGAAAATAAGTTCAAACTCTAAAAGTTGGAAAAAATAAAAATAATACCCATATCCCATTTACTTAGATTCATCAGTTGTTAGCATTTCATTATCATTGGGCATGCCCTCACTTTGTGTGTGTATGTATGTGTGTGTCTCTATTCCCCCCAGTCCCCTACCATTTGAGGGTTAATTACATACCTTACGCCTTTTTACCACTATTTCAGTATGTGTTTCTTAATAATAGAAATATTCTTAAAAAATCACAATCCTGCTGTCAACTTCCTAAACTTACATCAGTGTAGTATGTGTAGCCGTATTCCAATTATGTCATTTGATCTTATGTCATTCATAACCTACCCCTTCCTCCAAGTAGGTTCTAGGATTTAGTTTTTGTCATTGGTATTTTTGAAGAATAGAGTTCTTCCCAATATACTTGTTTTTTTCTTTTTTCAAACAGAAATTTCCCCATTTTGTCTTTGATATCCCCTTATGATTAGATGAGAGGCATGGATTATTGGCCAGAATACTGCAAAGTGCTGATCCATCCTCAAGGTATCACAGCTGGAAGCATACATTATTCCACTTTCCCTCATGGGAATCACCTGGTCAGGCTGTTGCCAAATTTCTTCTTTTTCCTCCTCCTTTGTATCTAATAAAGCAGTATGTGAGGAGACACTTTAAGACCATGCAGATATCTTGCTTTTCCTCAGAACTTCCTTCTAGATTTTAAAAACTTACTCCCTAGGCCAGGGGTGGTGGTTCACGCCTGTAATCCCAGCACTTTGGGAGGCTGAAGGCGAATCACTTGAGGTGAGGAGTTTGAGATCAGCGTGGCCAACATGGTGAAACCCTGTCTGTAGTAAAAGTACAAAAATTAGCCAGGCATGGTAGCGGCTGCCTGTAATTCCAACTACTCAGGATGCCGAGACAGGAGAATCGCTTGAACCCGGGAGGCAGAGGTTTGCAGTGAGCTGAGCTCATGCCACTGCATTCCAGCCTGGGTGACAGAGATAGACTCCATCTCAAACAACAGCAACAAAAAACTTACTGCCTGATGATGCCATTTTAACCTGCTTTCTTTTGGTTGCAAATGATGCATTTCCAGCTCTAGCACTCCCACCACATTTACCAGTTAGCCCTCTGCTTTCTTTTGTAAGCAAGAATACTTCTTTCACATGTTAAACTTACTAATTATTGATATTGACTCATGAGCTCCTATTACCTTCAGTCAGTCATTTACAACTCATTACCTAATTATTTTTTGTGTTCAAATGGTCCCATGTTTGCTGTCAGTTGCTCCTTCAAGCTGGTGCCGGTGTTCTGCCCTCACCACTTATGTGAACACTTCATTACTTTTTGGTATAACAAGATGTTACAAGCTCATCTTATACCTCCCCTGCCCCAGTCCTGGAATAAGTCCATTGTTAAATAAATAACCCAGATTCCTTTAGTGGGGAGTGGGTACTGGGTGTGCTCGTTGCTACGGGAGGGTGTTTGCTTCTTCACCCTTTCACCTGGTGGTGTCAGGAAATACATGCATGTGTATACACTTACACAAGCTTTTCCAACCCATGGCCCGCAGGCTGCATGTGGTCCAGGATGGCTTTGAATGTGGCCCAACAGAAATTCATAAATTTTCTTAAAACATTATGAGGTGTTTTTCTTTTTTGGGGGGGGGGGTGTGTGTGCATAGCTCATCAGCTGTCATTAGTGTTAGTGTATCTTGTGTGTGACCCAAGACAATTCTTCTTCTTTCAGTGTGGTCCAGGGAAGCCAAAAGATTGCATACCCCTACACTTCCGTTTGTACACATAAATATTCATATACCCTTACATATACATAACTTAGAAATAATGAATTTACACCAGTACCTCCAGTTCTTATCCTTCTCCACTGAGTTCTTTGCCTTCTCATTCTTGCATGTCTGTTCTTCTACAATAAAAATTCTGGGTTGCAGCAACGTCAGCACATTTATTCAGTTGCTCCATCTAAAAAGCAAATCTGCTTCAGTTTGCTCTCAGTAATAGATTTTATTCCCCTTTCTTTTCTTAGTGATTTAATTTTTTAAATATAGAAGATATTAGTATACTTTCAAAACTCAAAGCTATGTAAAGTTTTACTCAGAATTGTCACTGCCTCTTGTTTATTACTTATACCCCATTTCCTTCAACCTCTTGGAGGTAACTAACTTCATTGTTTTCTGTTTTAAACTTCCTGTTATTTTTCCTCTAAGAATAAGAAGATATATTGCTCTTACTTTCACTGAAGGTAGCATGTTGTATATGTTCTTTTGCATGTTGCTGTTTTCATGTAATAAAATCTGGAAAT
This sequence comes from Papio anubis, assembly GCF_008728515.1. Taxonomy (NCBI): domain Eukaryota; kingdom Metazoa; phylum Chordata; class Mammalia; order Primates; family Cercopithecidae; genus Papio; species Papio anubis. Next base: position 7,005,425 of record NC_044979.1, read on the forward strand.
CACTTCCAGGCAAGTTAGGCAAGTTCAAGAGATCTCATTCTGCTTTTAAACAACTGCATAGCACTCCACTGTGTATCTGTGCTATGGGTTACTCAACCAGTGGCCTGTGCTTTGGTATTTTGATAGTTTACAATATTTTGCATTATAAATGATTTTACAGTCCATAGCTTTGTGCATATGTATTTTTGAATTCTCAGGGACAAATCTATAGGGTAAATTTCTAGAAGTAGGATTATTGTCTCAGGAGTGTACGCATATGTAGCTTTGTTAGAAACTGTCAAATTCCCTTTCTTGGGGGTTATGGTACTTTGCATTGCTACTAGAGATGTATGAGAGAACTTTTCCTACATCTTTGCTAACAGGATGACTTGTTCAGCTTTTGAATGTTTGCCTGTCTTCTGGGTGAAAAGTGGTATATCAATGTAGTTTTAATTTTTGTTTCTCCTAAGAGTGAAGTTGATCGTTTTTCCATGTGTTTAAGGGTCAGTTTTTATTCCTTCTCGTGAATTGTCTGTTCATGTGTTTTGCCTGTTTTTGAAGATTTTGGCATTTTTTTCCCCTAAATTTAAGAGTTCTTTATAAGTTAGGGATGTAAGGCCTTCATCTGTGTTACATGATGCAAATATTTTCTGCTAGTTTATTTGTTCTTTTTTTTTTTTTTTTTTTTTGCTTATTTGTTTGAGACAGTGTCTCACCCTGTCTCCCAGGCCATAGTACAGTAGTATGGTCATAGCTCGCTGTAGCCTTGACCTGGGGTCAAGCAATCTTCCTGCCTCAGCCTCCCGAGTTAGCTAGGAGTTATGTGTACCACCAAGCCCAGCTAATTTTTTGCTTTTGTAGAGACAGGGTCTCACTATGTAGTCCCAGCTACTCAGAAGACTGAGGTGGGAGGATCACTTGAGCCCAGGAGGTCGAGGCTGCAGTGAGCCGTGATCATGCCACTGTATTCTAGCCTGGGCTACAAAGCAAGACCATGTCTCCAAAACATAAATATATATATTTACTGAGAGTTGATTGACATCTTAATTTTAAGACATCCTAACCAAGAACAAGGGATGTCTTCACAAGTTTGTTAAAGTCTAGTTTTGTGTCTTTTAGGAGTGTTTTATAATTGTCTTAATACTGATTTTGAACATTTAAGCTTATTCTTGAATATTTATTTTTCTGCTGTTATAAAGGGGGTTTTCTTACTTTCCTTTAACTGGTTATTTGTGTGTGTGAATTCTGTTGTCTTTTGCGTGCTAATTTTATACCCTAGTACTTTGTTGAATTCTTTTATTGAGTTTTTGAAAAATTTTCTAGGATGTTCCAACTCTATTTACAAATAGAGTTTTTTCTTTTCTTGGTCTTATGTCTCTGCTTTCATTTATTTCCATGTTTGCATTGGCTCCAGAAACATGTTAAAATAGTAGTGGAGATAGTAGGCACCCTTGCTTTTTCCTGTCCTTAGTGGGAATACCTCTAGGGTTCCCCCATAAAATAAGGTATTGCCTTTAGAATTGAAGTATTTATGTTGATCACATTAGAGAAATACCCATCCATTTTTACTTTCTCAAGAGTTATTAGGAATGGGTTTTGATTCTTCCCAAAGACTTCTTTCTTTAAGCATCCTTTGCATTGAAATGATTTTTTTCTCCTCCCTTTTAATTTGTTAAACTTTATTAATGGGTTTTTCTAATATTAAATATCTTTGAATTTCTTGTATAAACTCCACCTGGGCATAGTTATTATTTTCTTAATGTGGTGTTTATCTGTTTGATAGTATTTTATTTAGGATTGTTTTTCTTTTCTCCTTCTCATTCGATAAAGGATAATACATTCTTTTAAAAAATATATGTTATATGTATTCAAAGGATGGGGTCTCATTGTGTCGCCCAGGTTGAATTCTACCTCCTAGGCTCAAGAGATCCTTCTGCCTCAGCCTCTCAAATAGATGACACCACAGTTCTGTGCCACCATGCCCAGCTAGTTAGTATTTTTTCCCTCAGTATTTTTAAGTGCATTCATTTTAATGTTTAAGACTTCTGATCTATGGTTCCTAGTAGTTTCTCTTTTTAAGTGAGCATCCCTTTCATATCAGCCCAGTAGCACAGAAAGATAAAGTTCCTTTTTATTGATGTTTTAGATTAGAAATTTGGGGTGGGTAATGAGAGCCCCACAATTTATTAACCTTATCCCCAGGATTTTAAGGCTGACTAGCTCACAGGCACAGAAGTAGTTTTGGCTGGCCTCTGGTTGGCCTTTTACTTCATAAACGATTCTAATTTGGTAAGGATAGGACCACTCCCTCTATTCTAAAAACATGAAGGGCCATCATTGGACTTTTGATGTGGAGCAATTTATTTTCACATTTTCAGACACCAAGTCACATGGAGTTGGCCATGCTCTGTGTTTGCCCACCCGCCATGGCAGTCTCGCATTGTTGCCCAGGCTTGAATGTAGTGGCGTGATAGCTCCCTGCAGCCTCAAACTCCTAGGCTCAAGCTGTCCTCCTGCCTCAGCTTCCCAAGTAGCAGGGACTACAGGTGTACACCTCCATGCCTGGCTAATTTAATTTTTTTTTTTTTTTTTTTGGTAGAGAAAGGGGTGTTTTGTCTTCTTGCCCAGGTTGGTCTCGAATCCCTGGCTTCATGCGATCCTCACATCTTGGCCTCCCAAAGTGCTGGGATTACTGACATCAACCCATCGCACCAGGCTGGCCATGCTATTGTTTTAAGAGAGAGTTCTTTAGTTTTAGTTTTTAGTTCTTAAGCTACCAAGAAGCAAGAAGAATACTATATGTAGCAACACCATTTTGCTTTCTGCAGTGTAATAGGTTGAGTAGACTTACTCCACAAAAATTACTTCCTGATCCTAGAATATGTTTCTTTTTTTGAGTTTTGGGTTGCTGTCTTTTTGGTTTCATCTCTTCCACCTATATGTTTTCCTGGATATCCCCATTCCCTTATTTACATTTTCCTGGAGATTTCAGTGCAGATTTTGTGAGGTCACATCAGACATTGAAAACAGGTTTTTAAAAGGTGTATACCCAGGCACAGTGGCTCACACCTGTAATCCCAGCACTTTCAGAGGCTGAGGCAGGCAGATCACTTGAGGTCAGGAGTTGAAGACCAATCTGGCCAACATAGTGAAACCCTGTCTTTACTAAAAACACAAGAATTAGCTGGGCGTGGTGGCGCACACCTGTAGTCCCAGCTACTCAGGAGGCTGAGGCAGGAGAATCACTTAAACCCAGGAGGCAGAGGTTGCAGTGAGCCAAGATTGCACCACTGCACTCCAGCCTGGGCAACAAAGTGAGAGTTCATCTCAAAAAAAAAAAAAAAAAAAAAAAAAAAAGCCTATACCCTCAATTAGTGTCATGAAAATAAAAGCTAAACGTACAATCCACAAATGATTCATGACTTTTTTAAAGGTTTACATCAGAACTACAATTACAAATGCATAACAAATTGTTTTTGTTTTTGTTTTTCCTCGTGTTTAGAATTGCAGAATATGTATAGAGTGTGGCACACGGTCTAGTTCTCAGTGGCATCACAATTGCCTGATATGTGACAATTGTTACCAACAGCAGGATAACTTATGTCCCTTCTGTGGGAAGTGCTATCATCCAGAATTGCAGAAAGACATGCTTCATTGTAATATGTGCAAAAGGTAAGAAGATAGTTATTCTATTCAGTTGTTTTGTCAGTTGTTTTATTCATGTGGTCATTTGCTCTACCATCTTACAGCTTCTAAGTTTTTATCACTGTAGCAATTCCATCAGTACTGATTGCTGTTATAGATGGAATTAAATGATGGTTTTGAGTCTCAAAGGCATAAGGAAGTAAATGGGCAAAAGACCAGACCACATCAGAAATGAGCACTGATAGGGATAGTAAAGAAAAAATAGCTTAAAAATGTCAAGTAAAAAATACGGCAGCATCTCTAGTGACATCCACAGATGTCCTTTAAAAAAATCCTTTAAAAAACCTTTGTCAGTTAGCAACCTCTCTAACGTCTCTCCTCTCATCCTTAATTAACCATTTTCATATCTAGCTTTTCAGCAATGCCTTCTCTTTACCTAGACAATAGCTTGACGTTAGAAACTTTTATTTAAGTATGCTTATCACTGCAGGTGGGTTCACCTAGAGTGTGACAAACCAACAGATCATGAACTGGATCCTCAGCTCAAAGAAGAGTATATCTGCATGTATTGTAAACACCTGGGAGCTGAGATGGATCCTTTACAGCCAGGTGAGGAAGTGGAGATAGCTGAGCTCACTACAGGTAAACTTGAGAATGATTTTTTTTTTTTTTTTGGTAATGTTGTGCCAATGTGTCACCAATATATTGCTTTAATCAGGAAGAGAGGATCCTGTATTCCAGATTCCATCTTGTTCTCAGTTTCTCAACCTTTAAATGTATTTGTTATATTGGTCATCTCTGAATCTGATGGCTAAAATCGAATGTAACTTAAGATAGTTTTTTTAGTATTTGAATTCCAGGTCTATCATGCTTTCCTTCACTTGTGTTCTTTAAGCCGACAGTGGAAGTTCCCCAGTCTTTGGGTTTGCTTAGTTTGTTCTTTATAATGTGAGTTTTCTCTAAGCGTGTTGTAGTTTTGTAATGTCCTTTTTAAGTTAATTATCACCTCTTCAGCCCAAGATTTTGTTCAGGTATGGAATAGTTTTAGTAGTAGCCCTACTGTTACAAACATGAGTCTTGGAGCATAAAGGAAATAGAACTGCTCACCAGATTGTTTTTCATTTTCATCACTACGAGTGGTAGCTTTTATAAAAGGTCTCTTTATCATACCCTTTATCAAAAGGGTAACTAAGCATCTTAACTACTAACGTTTCATTTCCAGGATGCCATCAGTATTTACTTTTGAAATACCCTTTTAAAATAATGTGCCAGTTACCTTTTTAAAAAAATTGTTTTAGAGATGGGTTCTCACTATGTTGGCCTGATTGGTCTTGAACTCCTGGCTTCAAGTGTTTCTTCCACCTTGGCTTCCCAAAGTGTTAGGATTACAGGTGTGAACTACCACACTTGGCCCACCTTTTGATGTATTATAATTTTCATGTTTTTAAAAAATGTAAATATATATGTGGTTCAAAAGAGAAAAATCTGAAGAAAAACTTACAGCATTTTTGATAATTTGCCCTTACTCATACAAAAATCATAATTGTTGACTTAATGAACAACAAAAAAAACTCATTCTGAGCTAAAGAATTAATAATGTTTTGTTAAGATTATAACAATGAAATGGAAGTTGAAGGCCCTGAAGATCAAATGGTATTCCCAGAGCATGCAGTTAGTAAAGATGTCAACGATCAGGAGTCCACTCCTGGAATTGTTCCAGATGGTAAGAATATTTAATGGATATACTCTGTTTTTAAAGAGAATGTGTATGTACAATAAATATGTGAATATTGACTAAAACTTAAGTAAATAAAAACCAAGATGCAGTCACTTAGGAAGAGTTTTTTAGTAAAATAATCTTAGACAAATAATAGGAGAAACGACATGCGTATATTTGTAGTTCAGCTATCATCTAGATTTAATCATAAGTACTTCGTTAAGGTATTAAGTGATTTTTCGTTAAAAAGCAATTTGTGTTTTTATTTCTTTAGTTGTAGTTGCTAAGTAGAGCTGTTGACGATGATGAGATGTTTCATGCTAAGATAATGAAAAATTTGCTGTATTGGATCATCTCAGCAGTCCTATTGAGGGTTATTTCACTGATTTCCATGATATTTCAATTAAACTTTTTGTAGTACATATTGATAAGAGCTATTACTGTACTTGCAGAATTAATAAGAGACCTTGTCGGGGGAAAATTACTTACTACATTTAATCACAGGCTCATTTGAAAGTCTTTGGTGTTGTATGTGGAGTTATATGTTAGTATGCGTAAAAAGTACAATGTATACATAAAAAGCCACTGAGATGTTTTGAAATTTATTAAGTTCACATATAACAACTCTCATTAAAAGTTATTTTCTATAATCTTCCTCGTGAGGTCTAGTTGTTAAAGAAAAAGAGAAAAAGACAAAAAAATTTTACCATAGTGCAAAGACTTCTAATTCTGTCTTCATAACTTACTAACAAGTGGTACAATGTTTCATGCTTATATTGGAAATTGACATTTAGTAGAATAAAACTCTTTACTTAAATTACTGTTGAGGGAACAGCGTTACAAAAATTTTGACTCCTTAGAGATTTTATAAATGTGTTACTCACAGCAGTTCAAGTCCACACTGAAGAGCAACAGAAGAGTCATCCCTCAGAAAGTCTTGACACAGATAGTCTTCTCATTGCTGGTAAGCAGTATGTTCATATTATCTAATTTGATTGAGTTACAAGATAATGTCTTTATGTTACAAGGTAATGTCTTTATTCCAAAGACATTTTTGCAATTGCTGTATGTATACACATTACAGTAACTAAATCTTTTAGTTAAGAGATTCTGGATCTAAAGAGACAGTAGATCTAAAGGAGGTTAGTTTCTCTTGAAAGGGGTTTTTTTTGGGGGGGGGGGGGGGTTGGGGGGGGCAGTTGTGGTTAAAAATATATTGTACTATCAGATCTGTTATTTGGTAGTTTTCTTTTATCCTTAGCTGTAGTCTTTCAATAAAGTGAGAAAGAAGATGAGATTTCAGTTTGATATCAGAACATGTATAGGCGTGGGCAATATAGTGAGACCCTGTCTCTACAAAACACAAAAAATTAGCCGGGCGTGGTAGCAGGCGCCTGTAGTACCAGCTACTCGGGAGGCTGAGGCAGGAGAATGGCATGAACTCGGGAGGCAGAACTTGCAGTAAGCCGAGATCGCGCCACTGCACTCCAGACTGGGCGACAGAGCAAGACTCTTGTCTAAATAAATAAATAAATTAATTAATTAATTAATAAAAGTATCTGGGCATGGTGACACATGCCTGTAGTCCCAGCTGCTTGGGAGGCTAAGGTGGGAAGATCACTTGAGCCCAGGAGGTTGAGGCTGCAGTGAGCCATGTTTGTGCTACTGCACTCCAGCTTGGGTGACAGAGTGAGACCCTGTTTCAAAAAAAAAAAGAACATAGATAAATTTTAGTCACTGATTGGTAAATGAGGGTGGTAGTGTCTTTTTACTATAACTTAAAAATTACCTTGATGAGATTAGGAATAAATGCCTTTTATCTTCAGCGGTCCTACTTTATAGAACCACTTATAGCTCATGTCAGTTGCACCTCTAACGTTTAAGCAAGATTGAGTTAAAGGTTTAACATGCTGGTATCCTCATTTAAAATTTACCAGCCAGTGACTGTATTTTCTGATATCTAAGTTTATAGATTTCCTAAGATTGGTCTTTTAAGTTATAGACTGATGAAGAACAAGGATTATATCCAAAGAATGTTTTGGGTAGGTTGGCAGGTATGGTTAAGCAAAATAAATATTGGTGGTTAGTAAATCTTTTCTGTCTGTGCTTTTGAGTCTATAGTAACTTTGTTACATCTGGGTATCTGCTATTAGAAAATGCCTTCACATTCTAGGTCAGTCTTTACTTTTTAACTTAGGTATCTTACATAACATGATTGATCCTTATTTTCTTAACTAAAAAATGAGTATGAGAACTTTTCCTGTATAATTTTCAGTCCTTTTGGAAGTACTTAAATTGTAAAACATCATGTTTTCATGTGTGGGGCTGATTCTAATCCATAAATCCTTGTGTACGTTGGCTTTCATTCACTTAATAATTGCCTGCTTTGATGAATACCTTCTGATTTAAGTTCTAGTGTAGCAAAATGTTTTATATATCTATAGTTAGAAAATTTAAAATTTGTACATTACCATAACAAATGTTCTGAATTTTGTAGTATCATCCCAACATAAAATGAATACCGAATTGGAAAAACAGATTTCTAATGAAGTTGATAGTGAAGAAATGAAAACGTCTTCTGAAGTGAAGCATATTTGTGGCGAAGATCAAATGGAAGATAAAATGGAAGTGACAGAAAACATTGAAGTCGTTACACACCAGATCATTGTGCAGCAAGAGGAACTGCAGTTGTTAGAGGAACCTAAAACAGTGGTATCCAAAGAAGAATCGGGGCCTCCAAAATTAGTCATTGAATCTGTCACTCTTCCACTGGAAACCTTAGTGTCCCCACATGAGGGAAGTATTTCACTATGTCCTGAGGAACAGTTGGTTATAGAAAGACTACAAGGAGAAAAGGAACAGAAAGAAAATTCTGAACTTTCTACTGGATTGGTGGACTCTGAAATGACTCCTACAATTGAGAGTTGTGTGAAAGATGTTTCATACCAAGGAGACAAATCTATAAAGTTCTCATCTGAGACAGAGTCGTCATTTTCATCAGCAGCAGACATAAGCAAGGCAGATGTGTCTTCCTCCCCAACACCTTCTTCAGACTTGCCTTCGCATGACATGCTGCACAATTACCCTTCAGCTCTTAGTTCCTCTGCTGGAAACATCATGCCAACAACTTACATCTCAGTCACTCCAAAAATTGGCATGGGTAAACCAGCTATTACTAAAAGAAAATTTTCTCCTGGTAGACCTCGGTCCAAACAGGTAGGGTGATTTTAATGATATTGACAGAAAAGATATTGGAACAATTCTATAAAATCAGAAGGTATATGTGTAGTTTTGGTGTGAATGGCAACTTTTTCTGTCTGCAGATAGAACTTCAGTGTAATGTTGACTTACGTGTTTCAGCCATTTTTTAAATGCTGTTAATGAAGAATGTCATTTATTAAATTTGAAGTGATCTTATTTAGAATTTTAACTCAGTTGGGCCATAAAGATGCAACCTATTTGATAATAGTTTCTAATAGAGCTTTAAAAATTCTTTTAGTTCTGTGCCACAGTAAAAATAGAGCCTAAAATGCAGTATAGTTATTGTGTATATTTTTAACCGCATAAACATCAATATTTATGACAGGAATTTTCCTTGCTGGGAAATTTCTCATTTTGATGTTTTTATTAATTGCTAACTCTTGTGGGATTTCTTTTTTCAAGTAGGACTTATTTCAATAGTTTCATGAGAAAAAAATCTTAGAATTGTACTGTTGATTTTCAGTAAGTAAAGATAAATCTTCCTGTGACTGCTTTACATTATGTACATTCTACCCTTTAAGAATGAGTTCCATTTCTTTTTAAGTGAGATTTAAGTAAAACTGCATGGCAAAATGAAGATACTATAGGTATGAACTATTTATAATTTTATGAAATTGCTACTTTCTGAAGTGTTTTTTAAAATTGCAAGATAACAGGTAGTGGAGAAGTGTTAATTCACGGTGGTAATATGGAGTTTTAAGTTTCATGATTTAAATTGCTTCAAGTTAAGTTTTAAGTTTCATGATTTAAATGGATTAAAGTTTGGCTTTTTATAGGAATAATATCTCGATTTTAATCATATAATTTTTAAACTGTAAGGCCAGGCTTTTAAGAAAAATCATTTTTTAATTTGAAAATTAGTCGCCTCTATATCAAACCCAGATATATTTTGTTCTCTAAAGACAAGGTACACCAAAGGCAAAGTAGTTGTCAGATGGGATTTAGCTGTTTCTGCATGGCAAAGACGTATGCAGTAAAACTAGACCATTCTTTATATGTGCCTTTTTTCTAAGTATTTCCCTTGACATTTGTTTCTGCTCTACCAAGAAAGGTTTTTCTTCTCAAACCAGTTGTTCTCCTTTCCAGTAAGTTTTTTTGTTTTGTTTTGAATGGTTGTATAATAATAATGTCGTCGTGACTCTGAAAAGACTTTAGCAATGGAAATTTGAATCTCACATTTACTTTTGGTTCATATATTTACATTCTTTAAAGATACTACTTCATATGTATTCCTGTAAAATTTTACATGTATCTCCTTCCTTGAAGACTTTTGTTTCAGTTGAGAAACCAGATTCAATACATTAGGACTCTTTTTCTGTAGACTTGATGTTCTGAAATATTGGGGAGGGGGGTGTATTTCCAGGCTTATTCCATCTTATATGAACCATATCCTAGTATTTTGCTGAGCTGTCTTTCAATTCCCAAATCTGATGATAATCTATTTTTCTGCCCCTCTTGTTACTACTTCATCATTTGCTGCTAATCTTGTAAGCATTTTGTAGGCTATGTTTTCCCTCCCTCCAGCTTTTTAGTTTTCCAGTCTTGGTTTTAGTTACGTAGCAAACAGCCTTCACTTGATGATGAACCTACTAATACAGTGCTGTTATTAGGGAGAGTATGAATTGAATAGTACAAGATAGATCTTCCATTAGTGAGGTACTGGGGCCATAACTTGCAGGAAATATTCTACAGATAGGAGTGTGTATATCCTTACATTAGAAATACTGAAATTCAGTATTCTGTTACATTAATTTCTTTGATATCAGGCATTTCTGTATTATACTTATGTTTTTATTGTTTCTTCTGCATATTCTTCACATTGGAGACTGGCTATAAAATAAGCTGCATTTTCCTGGCTGTGATTGTGATGTAAGCAAGATTCTTTGGTTTCCAGCTATTTTTTGTTAACATCACTGGCATTTTCATATTTTGTTGAACCTTACCAATTCTTTGGTCTTTACCAGTACGGTAAATACTAACCAGAGAAATGTAGATTTACCTTAAGTTATGTTCCATGGTGGGCAAATTGTTAAGTTGATTTTCTGTAATAGTATTATATGAGCTTTTCGAGGAATTCACTTCAAAATTAAATGAACATTTTAATAGGAAACATCTGAAAGATCTAGTTTGTGATAGCTAGTAATTGGATTATCAGATGTTATCTGGAGGTACAAGCTAACCAACCAGTAGAATGGTAAGCCAGTGCTATCTAATATAAATATAATGCAGACCATGTGTGTAATTTTACATTTTCTAGTAGTTACACTTAAAAAAACAAAAACAGGTGAAATAAATTTTAATCTATTTTATTTAACCTGGTATATTCAAAACAATATTTCAGCATTTAATCAGTATAAAAATGAACAAGATGCTTTATACTTAAAACATATCAATTCTGACTAGCTACGTTAGAAGTGCTCAGTGGTCACATATGATGGTGGCTGCCTTATTGGACAATGCAATACAAAACATTTTGAGAAATATGAAAAAAGCAGTTCCAGAATTACTGGTGAAATTAAAATACCAAAAGAATTCAAGATCGACAAACTAAGACTGTTGCTGTGCTTTCACAGTCTTTAAGGACTGAAGTAGAAATACTCTTTTTCTGTTGTTCATGGAACACGTTTTAATGTAGATAATTGCTAAACCATTTGTTGCAGCAACAAATCATTCTGCACATTTTCAAATATATTAAGTTTTGAATATATAATCCAAGTAACCCAATATAGAGGATTTTCTGAAGGTGAGATGTTAGGACCCAGAAAATGGAATTTATGTCTCAGGTATTGGACATCCATTATCAAACATCAAATCATATAGAATTATTTTCCTTTAAGGAGGTTAGTAATTAAAGTTTAGTTTTTTGTATTTGTCCTTTCATATGGAATGTTTTAGGTGCTATTTAGTGAGAAATATAATGCTTATTTTCTTTATGACATGTTTCAAATATATCTCAAATGTGTGATTTAGAACCTAACTGACTACAGGAATAGTAACACATTTTTCTGATGTCTGTGAATAGAGTAAGATTCCTTTTGTTTTTTGTTTTCTTGCCTACTGTAGACGCAGGATTTCACAAAGATGAGGAAAAATTAGACATGATAAGGTAGGACAAGTAACAGACAGCAAATTGGATGTTGTTTCATACAAATTGTCATAATGACCTAGTTGTATTTTCACATCTTTTATTGAAGTTATATATTTATAAAATTTAGTATTTCATTTTTCAGCATTTAAAAATATTTATTTTTTAATAGAGATGGGGATCTTGCTGTGTAGACTAGGCTGGTTACAAACTCCTGGCCTCAAGCGATCCTGCCATCTTGGGTCTCCCAGAGTGCTGGGATTACAGGTGTGAGCCCCACAGCGCCTGGCCCATTTTTCAGCATTTTTGTAGGTTTATGTACTTTGCGACTTGGGTTTAAGAAAGTGGTTATTGACACTGCCACATATTGTAATCAGCTTGGTAGATTTTAGAGCATCAGTCTAATGGTCCTACCCTAGACCAATTAAAATGCATTTCTAGGATCATCTTTGACTATAACCCTGAAAGCGGAGTCCTGAACTAGAGAAATGTGCTACTTGTTTTATTGATTTTTAAAAATGCATTAAACTTAATACTATAAGGAATGGTCTTTTAAAATGGTGGAAAATAAAGTGGAAATTTTAAATTTATCGTATTAAATCATATCATTTGTTTTTATTTCTGTCTTTAGTCCATTTCTCTCATTGCACGGTTGTATTCCCATTCTGATTAGGAAATTCTGAGATCATAATAATCTTAGGTCTTCTTGTATTATTTACCCTGTATGTATCATCACATCTTATAGAAAGATATTTAAATGTAATCACACTACTGTAATCTAGTTCAGACACCTTCATGTTCTAATTGCTTTCATGTTGGTATTGAAAGATTCTAGTAGGCGTTTTATGAAACGTATTATTTGCAGTAGATATTTCTTTATTTTTTTTACTTTTTTTTTTTTTTTTTTATTTTGAGATTGAGTCTTGCTCTGTTGCCCAGGCTGGAGTTGTGGCATGACCTCACTCACTGCACCCTCTGCCTGCCTGACTCAAGCAGTTCTCCTGTCTCAGCCTCCCGAGTAGCTGGGACTACAGGTGCATGTCAACACACATGGCTAATTTTTAAAATATTTTTAGTAGAGACGGGGTTTTGCCATATTGGTTAGGCTGGTCTTGAACTCCTGACCTTAGGTGATCCACCCACCTTGGCCTCCCAAAGTGCTGGGATTACAGGTGTGAGCCGCCACGCCTGGCCTGCAGTAAATATTTCAAGAAAATTTCATAAATGAAAACATAGGTAATGTATTTTGATATCTCTTGGACAAATTATAACAAGTTTATATTATAAGAAGAGTACTTTCAGTTTTAAAAGTAGCCAGAGAACCATAGTTTTAAACCTAAAACATACCTACCCCTTTGGAACATCAAGCTAACGATACAGCAGGTTAGAAGTACCAGACTTTCCTTTTAGTTTACTTGTGCTTGTTGTGGTATTTTTGGAGACATTACTGTTGCTAGCGCCACCTAATTTGTATTCTGAAATTATCGAAGGCTAAAGCGGATAAAACTGTTTCTTTTGTTATCAAAACAGGATTAGGTCTAATTTCTTTTTCTACTTGATATTGAACTCAATTTTATGTATGAGACTTCTTTTAAGAATTCCCTTAATAGTGAAGTGTTTGCTGCTGTAGCTCCAATGTACACAGGTGATTATATTCACCAAAAAGACGAACTGTAAACTTGTTTGTTTCTTTTACTAGTTATCTTCCTTTCTGCTCTACCTCTTCATTGCTTTCACTTTTCCTAAAGTAGACTCACTGTTTATATGCAACCTTGGTTTTGCATAGTATGTTGGAAGAGTGTGGGGCCGGGATTGATTTAGGATTTGGAGGTGTAAAGTTTGCCAGTGAGACACCAGACCTTCTCTGGCTGCTTTTAAAACTGATAGTACTCTTGGGCTGTAAGAGTGACTTTGATCATATTTAACAACCAGCAATAGAATATGACTTTTAATAGAAAGTGGCTTCTAAATAGCCTGTCCTCCACCTGTCATTATTGTTCTTATTTCCCCATCCCACAGTCCCTGTATAACCTACTAGCTTGGACAGTTTACCTGAGAAATTGGCCTCAAAGCAGAAAGAAATTTAATGCTAATATTAAACGATTTTGGGGTTAAATTATTTTTCTTGGGTTCAAATTCAGTCCCTGCCAGGTAGTAGTTTTTTAGTTTCTGTAGTATTTGATAGCAAGTTGGTTCTATTTACAAGTTAATGATTACATTAGGAACTCTTTTGCTTTTAGTTCAGTTGACAGATTAAGGGGGCATTATATAGATTTTTTTTTAGTAATTTTTAGTAACTTTTATAAGTGAAAAAATTCAAAATTCTAGGTTATTACTGATGGAGGCATTAGTGTATTTCATGTCATAGTTCATTGTTTATTGATGAATTCATACACAGATGCAAAAAGAGACAATAGATGCTGAGCAGAAAAAAAGTTCAGTAAGTGCTGAACAGAGTGCTTAACATAGCACTGAACAGAAAGGAGCATGATCTTCAATTACAGTATAGAAAGTACTGGATTGTAGGAGGAGAGCCCATATATTATAGGGGCAGCTAACCTTTTCTGAATGGTGTAAGTTCTTGATCAAAGCTAAGATCTGAAGGACAATTTAAACTTTGATAATTATAGCTATATTTTAGTTTTAAGGTCTAAGGAATATACTAGATAATTTGTCAGAATATCAAGTATAATGATAATTTTTCTTCAGAACTATAAAATTACACAAAGTCTGTCTTCTTTTTGAAATGAGAGAAAATTTTGGCATCAAAGCTAACTTTTAAATTATGATGAATAATACATAATTACCAGAAAATTCCTATTTCTGAAATAAAATTATTCAACATTATTTTTATCTTAGAGTATGACTTTCTGTGTCATATTTTTGAGAACTGTCTACTGCCAATGTAATATTAAACTATCGACTAAAAGGAATTTAAGATGTAAGCCAAATCTCAGAGAAAAACCAACGGAAATATTGAGAGAACTAAATTTAGGTATCTCTTGCTCCCCACTTCCTACCACTAAATACAATTGCAAACAATAAAATGTCCCAGGTGGTGATGGAATGAGAGGGTACTAATGTTGTGGTAAGAGAGATGATGGTTCATTGGGAGTACTAAGGAAAGGTCTCCTGATGAGAAAATATTTAAGGCCATACCTGAAGGGTTAGAAAACGCCAGACATGGCTGGCCGTGGTGGCTCACGATTGTAATCCCAGCACTTTGGGATGCCAAGGCTGGTGGATCCCAAGGTCAGGTGTTTGAGACCAGCCTGACCAACATGATGTCTCTACTAAAATACAAAAATTAGCCGGGCATGGTGGTGCACGCCTGTAATCCCAGCTACTCATGAGGCTGAGGCAGGAGAATCACTTGAACCCGGGAGGTGGAGGTTGCAGTGAGCCGAGATCGCACCACCACACTTTAGCCTGGGTGACAGAGCGAAACTCCATCTCAAAAACAAACAAACAAAACAGCAGCAGACATTTATTGAAGGGCTGGAATGGTATAGTAAAGTGTTCTGAGTCAGTTGGGCTCTGATTGATAAAGAGCTTGGCATGTTTGAAGGACAGCAAGGAAGCCAGAATAGCCGGAGCATAGTAGCAGGGAGACAAGTGCCACAAGATGAGGTTGGAGAAAGGCACTGGGAAAGGTTTGTCTTTTAAGTGCTTTGAGAAGCAGTTGAAGGTTTGAAATAGAATAGTGACTTGCTTGATCACATTTGTACTTGCGCAAAGTTCCTCTGGCTGCTGTGGGGAAAGGCTTGAGTAGATGCAGGCTGGGAACAGCATAACCAGCAGTAGACTCTTGCAGCATGTTAGGCGAGAGATGGTGGTGGCGACAACTGGGCTGCTGGTGGTGGAAGTGACAAGAAGTAGAAGGATCAGAGACAAAACTTGAAGATAAAAAGTCTTGAATTTACTGATGATCTGCATTGACGAAGTGTTGGGGGAGAGGACTGAAGGAGCAGAGGAGAGTGACAAGGGACTGGGTGCCATTTATAAGGATGGGGAAGACTGGGATGAAACCGGTTAAGGGAGAAATTTTTTAAACATGGCAAATTTAAGAGGTTTTGTGTGAGAAAATGGAAATGCTAAGAAGAAAGTTGAAAATCCTGCTAATTTGGAGATACCTGATTAAAACTAGATACAAGAATGTTAAGAGGCAACAACTTCCAAGACACCCTCGTTGTAGATAATACCATTTCGGGTCTAGGCTCAAGCCCTGGGAAACTCCAGGGCTTTGGAAGTCAAATACAGGAAGAACATGTACGGGAGATGAAGAAAGATTAGCGAGGAAGTCAGTGAAACATCCACAGGTGTGCTGCTGCCAAATCCAGCAGAATAGTATGCCACATGTTAGGAGCATGAGTAAAATGAGAAAAGAGAAATGGCTTTTGACAATACAGAGGTTACCTAAGACCCTGGACTACTAATAGTAGGGAAGAAGACATAGGTACAGATTCAAGTTGATTTGAGATTATGAAAGTGAGGTAATTGACCTGCAGTGGTTGCTGCTTAGTGAAATCAGCATAGTGATTACGTGAGCTAGGTTAGAGATTTGATGGGTAAGAAAGAATACCCAAGGGTGATCCTGGAGGGAAAATAAATAAAGTCTTTGCTGGAGAGAGTGAGTTGGATAGCCGGACTTCAATGTCTGTGGATTGAGTTTGTGACTTAAAAATGAAACCAGTCTATTGCTTGCATGGCTTTTCTCAAAATACTGTTATTCCATTACCTGTCTCTTACTCCAAGAGTAGTCACATTCTTGTTTCTGGTTATTTTAATTCCTGGTGGTATTTTTATGTGATTAATGAGATACTACTTGTTAATTTGATAATATTCTAGAAACCCGGTAAGTACTATGTACCTTGTCTTAAGTTTTGGTTACTTAATTGGTAAAATTATAGCATGCACCATTGATTTACCTAATTCAAAATAGATTATTTTATTGTTTGACATTTGTCTTGTGTTTTTCTTTAAAATGTTATCTTTGTGGAGTAAACATTTTTTTGTATGCTGTTTAGCATCTTCATCAGATTAGTTCAGGGTGTTGCTGAATATGGTTATTTGGAAGTAAAATGCTTTAGTTTTAGTTATATAGCTTTTAATAAGATACTATTTTCTATATAATTTATCAGATACTTTAGGCATTTTAATTTGCAAATTTAGGACAATTTGCTTTAACATTTCTTCATATTTGTCCATTGGATGTAATTTCCACAAATATTCATTTCCCTAAGTAAAAACTGAAACCCAAACCCACAACTAATGGTCACTGAAGAAGGAGTGATTAAATGCTAACACAAATAATGGTATTTGTATTTTAATGTTACCAACTCTCCACAGTTTAAAGTTTATGCATTTATCGATTGCTTATGTTTCTCATCACATTCTTTGGCCTACTGGTTTTGGTCGTTTATAGCTATAGAATATAGAATTCCTTATGGTTATCCATTTCTCCTTTTAAGTAGAATGATAGTTGTTAGAAGAAAAATAATCCCCCAGTACTTTCTTCTAGTGTTAATCCTTAAAGTGTGATTGACCTTTATTTACTTTTTGGTGCGGTAATTGCAGTTCATGAGTCAATGTTGATGTCATATAAACCTTAATTTTTAATGTTTCATTGTAGTGATGTCTCAGCCAGAATTAAATATTTAATGTAAATTGTAGCAGCAAACATTTAAGTTATTTAAGTTATACTTAAATGTTTAAGTCACTGTTAGTGATAAGCTTATTTTGCCTTCCTTGAAGCAACTTGTCCTAAATTTCCATACGTTTGCATTTGTTTTTGCTGTTCTAAAATTCCTTAGTTGCTGGCTTTGACCTTTTATGTTGCTGAGTTTTACACATCTATTTTCTCAACTGCCATATCCTAGGGGGCTTGGAGTACCCATAATACAGTGAGCCCACCTTCCTGGTCCCCAGACATTTCAGAAGGTCGGGAAATTTTTAAACCCAGGCAGCTTCCTGGCAGTGCCATTTGGAGCATCAAAGTGGTAAATAAAATTGCATTTACATTCATATATCATTTCTGTCTGATTGTTTTGCCCTACTGGATGTTAAGACACTTTTTAAATCTAAAAATTTTAATGTAAAGAAATAATATGCATTTAAAAATCAAGTATACATTTTTAATACCTCTTTTTATGGTTAATTCCTTTTGTTGTGATTACTACTGTTTTTATGAGGGAGAAGTCCTTGACATGTAGACCAAAAGGTAATTACGGACATTTTCATTCACGATATCATAAAACTTTGTTGCTTAGAAAAAAGCAAAAGAAAAACTCCATTAATGTATTATGTTCTCATGGAGAAGAAATACCAAAATTGTGGCAGATTTCATTGTCTGTGGTTAATACCTTAAAGTGACAGGGCTTTTCCCCCCATGCCATTGGTTGGTGACTCTGTCAGTCCTTGAAGTAAGTAGTGTGATGCATTTTGAAGAGAAAAAAAATTAATTTGGAAAAGTATTAACTCAAAAGTTGAAATACCTCATTGACTAGAGGTGACAATTTTTCTTCATCTTCCATATTTAATATTCTGGAATATGGCTGTTTAATTTAGACTCATCAAGGATTTTAAGGAATTGTAGATTATACTTTATTTTCTTTCATGACTGGAAGAACAATTCTTTTTTTTTTTAACTTCCTTACCTCCCCCGATATCATCCAAGATATTGAGGTATAAATATTTTAAGAGTCATTTGACAGTTTTGTAATATAGACCACCAGTTTTCACTTTTTGTTTTTCTGGGTCAGCATTTGATGTTGGAGAAAATAAATTGAGAGATTACTGTAGTATTGGTTTTTAATCACTGACTTAATTTTTCAAAAATCTTTAATACCAATTTAAAAACAAAACAAACTTGGCCAGGCGCCATGGCTCACGCCTGTAATCCCAACACTTTGGGAGGCTGAGGTGGGCGGATCACTTGAGATCAGGAGTTCGAGACCAACCTGGCCAACATGGTGAAACCCCGTCTCTACTAAAAATACAAACAAATTTAGCCAGGCATGGTGGCATGTGCCTGTAATCCTAGCTACTAGGGAGGCTGAGGCAGGAGAATTGCTTGAACCCAGGAGGCAGAGGTTGCAGTGAGCCAAGATCGCACCATTGCACTCCATCCTGGGCGTAGAAGCGAGACTCCATCTCAAAAACAAACAAACAACCCAAAAAACTAAGCTGATCCCATACATCTGTTGTTGAAAGAAGCTGATGCATCTCTCAAGGGAGCTCAAGGAGAGCAGGTTAAGAGAAGACAGGAGTGGCAGTTTGAAACTGGAAGCTGGCTGTATTTATTACATCCAAAGGGAAAAAAACCATTCCTCCCGTTCCTTTTATTCATGTGTATCTATTTTATGCTTACAGTATCACCATAAAGTTTTACTTGGAAATCATTCTGCTAAATAGGGAATAAGTTCATTTCAAACTATGATAAGGGACATCAGTTGAAGATATGACATATTATTTAACTTGTTGGGAGGGAAACATCAAAGTATTTTCCTGAGCATCTGGATAATTTTAAATATACATAATTCATCTACTTAGGTAGGTGCCAGGTTTTTTCAAGGAGTAGTTAATTAGTACAAACAAGGGTGGGGGAGCAGGGAGCACCATACTCTGGTTCTTAAATTATCAGGGAATTTAACTAACACATTTTCCCATACGTTTATTTTTTGTGTAAGAAGTCAGATAAATTGTTTCCATTTCAAGTATTTATTATTCAGATTATTTAAAGCAAAGCTTTCACAAAGCCTTTTGCCAGCTTTCCCATAATCCTCAAATATTTTTTCCTGGCTGGACGCTTAGGCTTACTCCTGTAATCCCAGCACTTTGGGAGGCAGAAGCAGGAGGATCACTTGAGTCCAAGAGTTCTGGGCTGCAGTGAGCTGTGATCACACTACTGCACTCCAGCCTGAATGACAGAACAAGTTCTTGTCTCAAAAATAAAAGTAATAATAATAAATTTTCCTCTAAGTACTATGGTGAATGAGGTAGAAATGTTGAGTTCATAAGAGAACTGTTGAATAGTGAAGGAAACTGACTTAATTTTAATGACAGGAAGAATACTGTTACACACTAGCAAAAATGAACTTTCATGCTGATGTAGCAGTACAGAATATGGTTCCAACCCAGGGACGCTGGAGCCAGACTTGCTAGATAAGTGACTTTGGACAAGTTACTTAACCTTTTTACTCCTCAGCAAAGTCATCTAAAATGGGGATAATAAAACCTGCTATATGGGATTGTTGAGAGTAAAAAATACTTAGATTAGTACATAGTAAGTACTCAATAGATACTAGCTATTACTGTAATCACTGCAAGACCAGTTAATGAGAGAGTTCTTCCTTATACGTACTCTATATTAAATATAATTTGTTGCACTTCGAAATATCTGGATTAGGCTATAGTTGGTGTAGCCACCAAGAATGTAGGAGTGGGAAAGAGAAAAATCATGCAAAGGCTTGCTGAAAGCGTTCACAGTGACAGGCCCAAGGTATGATTCTAAGGTTGTAAACATTTTATATTTAGATTTTTAAGTTGTGGAGTATGCTTTTAAAGATACAATTAATAAGCCAGGTTTCTTAATACTTACCTAAAGAAGTGTTTGTGTAACATTTGATAAAATGTTTTATCTTAGTGGCATTTGGATTTAAAAATTCTTTTCGGCTGTCACAGAATGTTGACTTTTTCTAATCTGTTACATAGGGCCGTGGGTCTGGATTTCCAGGAAAGCGGAGACCTCGAGGTGCAGGACTGTCGGGGCGAGGTGGCCGAGGCAGGTCAAAGCTGAAAAGTGGAATCGGAGCTGTTGTATTGCCTGGGGTGAGGCTTGCTTCATGTATATTTTCTCTAATCTAAATGTCAGTTGATGAAAATCTCACAGCAAGTTGTTTTGATCTTAAGAATCATATAAATAGGCCAAAATGTTTATTTTATTTTATTCTGTCTCTATTTTGCTTTTTTTTTTTTTTTGAGCCTCTTTTACATTTTCTTGTATATTTACTTTCTCATCCTTTCTCTTTCCTTACCTTCCTCTTTGACTCCTTATCTTTCTATGCCAACCCTCTCTAAAAAGTCAATGTGTAATATAGTTGCTCTTTTATTTAAAAAATTTTAAGATTGATGATATTTGCTTATATCATGTTATGAGGCTTTTTATATGTGCATTACAAATATATTTGCTAACTACTAGCAAATATTTTGTGTAATAACTTCACTATTTTATTAAAATCCTATTTTTAAAATTCTGAAATGTCATTTTAAGTACAAGTGAAATTGTCCAAGTTTACTACTAAACCAGAAGGAGTAAGGAAGCTTAGATTCTTGTCCTTTTTTCAAAAAGAAAAATTTTAAAACAAGGCTTATTGAGGTATAGTTGATATAAGCTATATTTGACATGTACAATTCCATAAGCTTTGATATATGTATACACCCTTGAAAACGAAACCACAATGATGATAGTGAATATATTCATCTCCCAAAGTTTCTTCATGCCCTTCTGTAATTTTCTGCATTCCCCCTGCCATCCGTCCTCGTCCCCAAGATTAGTTTGCATTTTCTAGAGTTGTATGTAAGTGGAATCATACAGAATTGTATGCTTTTTGGACTGATTTATTTCAGCACAATTATTTGGAGATTCATCTATGCTGTTGCTGTTTGTTAACAGTGTACTCCCTTTTCTTGCTGAGTATTAATAAAACTGTGGATGCACCACGGTTCTAGACCTGTGCACTTTTTTTTTTTTCCTTCTTTTTTTTTCTGAGACAGGTTCTTGTTCTAATTCCTGGGCTGGAGTGCGGTGGTATGATCATAGCTCACTCCAGATTCGACCTCCCACCTCCGTCTCCCAAGTAGCTGGGACCATAGGTGTGTGTCCTACTACATACATCCAACTACTTTTTAAAAATTTTTAATAGAGACAGCATCTCACTATGTTGTCCAGGCTGGTCTCGAACTACTGAGCTCAAGCAGTTTTCCCACCTTGGCTTCCCAAAGTGCTGGGATTACAGCCATGAGTCACCGTGCCCCAGCCTGTAGTCTTACATTCTTGTAATGTCTTCGTCTGGTTTTGGTATCAGCTTAACTCCAGCTTCTTAGAATGAATCAGGAAGTATATTCTCCTCTTCAGTTTTCTGGAAAAGTTGTGTAGTAGTGGAAATATTTCTTCTTATATTATACATGAATTTATTAGTGAAACTGTCTTGGCCTGAAATTTTCTTTGTGGGGTGGTTTTTGTTTTGTTTTCTTTTTTTTTTTGTCTTTTGAGATGGAATTTCGCTCTTGTTGCCCAGGCTGGATTGCAATGGTGCGATCTCGACTCATGCAACTGCCGCCTCCCAGGTTCAAGTGATTCCCCTGCCTCAGCCCCCTGAGTAGCTGGGATTACAGGTGCCCACCACCACGCCTGGCTAATTTTTTTTTGTATTTTTAGTAGAGACAATTTTTCACCATGTTGGCCAGGCTGGTCTCGAACTTCCGATCTCAGGTGATCCACCTGCCTTGGCCTCCCAAAGTGTTGGGATTACAGGCGTGAGCCACCGTGCTCAGGCTGGAGTGCAGTGGAGTGATCTCCGCTCACTGCAGCCTCCACCTCCCAGGTTCAAGCAATTCTCCTGCCTCAGCCTTCTGAGTAGCTGGGATTACAGGTGTGCACCAACATGCCCGGCTAATTTTTGTGTTTTTGGTAGAGATGGGGTTTCGCCATGTTGGCCAGGCTGGTCTCGAACTCCTGGCCTCAGATGATCCGACTCCCAAAGTGCTGGGATTACAGGATGAGCCACCGCGCCCAGCCTATGGGACAGTTTTTAGCAACAAATTTTCTTTCTTAATAGGTACCTATTTAGGTTATCTGTCTCCCCTTGCATAAATTTGCATCTTTCAAGAGATTTGTTCATTTTGTCTATCTTGACAAATGGAATGGAGTTGATCATAATATTTCTTACTATTTTAATACCTGTAGAATCTGTAGCGATTTCACCTTCCTTATCCTCAATACTAATAATTTGCATCTTGTCTTATTTTTTTCCTGATCAGTCTGGCTAGAGATATATCAATCTTACTGATCTTCTTGAGTCAGCCTTTGTTTTCATGGACTTTTCTCTATTTTCTTTCCCCGTTCTGTTTTATTGATTTATATCCTCATCTATTTTTTCCTATCTTCTCACTTTGAGTTTAATTTGATCTTCTTCTTTTTTTTTTTTTTTTCTTTTTGAGACGGAGTCTCGCTCTGCCGCCCAGGCTGGAGTGCAGTGGCCGGATCTCAGCTCACTGCAAGCTCCGCCTCCCGGGTTCACGCCATTCTCCTGCCTCAGCCTCCCGAGTAGTTGGGACTACAGGCGCCCGCCACCGCGCCCAGCTAGTTTTTTGTATTTTTTAGTAGAGACAGGGTTTCATCGTGTTAGCCAGGATGGTCTCGATCTCCTGACCTCGTGATCCGCCCGTCTCGGCCTCCCAAAGTGCTGGGATTACAGGCTTGAGCCACCGCGCCCGGCCTGATCTTCTTTTTTTGTTTACTCTTTTGAGTCCCTGTTTGGAAGGAACATTTGTGAAGTTTAGGTCAGAGCTTTCTGTTCCTTGACTTATATCTATGGTCTAAGAAAATGAAATATCTATCACCTTCTGAATAAATCACACTATTATCTATGCAGGCAACAATAACACTTATTTTCTCAAAGTTTAACTTTGTCCTCAAGGTAATTTATTTTTCTAGCAGTCTAAAGGTCATGAAATAAATTATAAAATAAAAACAGTGGGTCCTCAAGCTAGATGATACTGTTTTCTTTCTTGCATGGACAATTATTTTAAAATATTTTGGTTTTTCTGCACTTACTATTTAAATATGACTCTCCACCTCCCACTTGAATCTAGGGACATTGTAATTTTTTATTGCAGACTTTGTTTCTGGTTTATACTGGGAATATATTGTTACCATTTTCAGTGAAAGCATTCACTGGTTAAATTTCCTTTTAAAAATAATAATGGATCTTCACAATTTCTTTGAGCTGCTCAGTGTGTATAAAGTGTTGAAATTTCTGTTAGTGGTTGGGAGGTAGAAATAGATACTTTATCTCTATTTTAGCCATTTCCACAATTATATATCTTAATAGTCTTCTCAATGCATCATTAGTCCTATGGCTGAATTAATGATTACTTTTAGTGGTCACTTAATTTCTTACTGATCATGATGATTCTACTTTTGTGAATCATCTTGGATGATTCTCTAAAATCTTAGAAAACTAATTTTGAGGTATGCATATAACACATCAATACATTTTTTCTATTTACAAAATTAAAGCATTATAGGTAGATCAGAATTTACCATTACTAACTCCTCAGTCCTTCTTATTTCCCTGTTACCAGTTTGGTATATTTATATATTAGGTTGATCTGTATGAAATTGCCAATATTATTTCTGAACTGATGAAAAGCAGCAGTTTCTTATGATTCAACGTTTTACATGTGCCCATAGACTACATATAATGACTTTGCATGTTTTTATAAGTGCTACACCTCACATACTGTTCTGCAATTTATTTTTTCACTCAACAGTGTCTTTTGATAATTTCTTTCATGAGAGTCCATATAAATTTCTGCCTCCTTGCTTTTAAAATGTTGCATAATTTTCTAATGTTTGGATTTGCCATTGTTTTACTTATTCCGTAGTGATGAATATCGGCATTATTAGGGTTCCTATGACTGTAAATTGCTCTTATAAAGCATTAGTACTGTCCATTAAAACTGCTTTTACACCGAGCGTGGTGGCTCATGCCTGTAATCCCAGCACTTTGGCAGGCCAAGGCGGGCGGATCACCATGTCAGGAGATCGAAACCATCCTGGCTAACATGGTGAAACCCCATTTCTACTAAAAATACAAAAAAATTAGCCGGGCGTGGTGGCAGGCGCGTGAACCCAGGAGGCGGAGCTTGCAGTGAGCCGAGATCGCGCCACTGCACTCCAGCCTGGGGGACAGAGCGAGACTGTCTCAAAAAAACCCAAAATACTGCTTTTAAATGTATTTGTTTTGAAAAATACTGAGATGTAGTCCTTCTATTTAGTTTGCCTCCCTCCCTCCCTCCCTCCCTTCCTTCCTTCTGTCCTAACTTACTTCCTTCTGTCCTTCTTTCCTCTCTTCCTCTTTTTTTTTTTTTTGGAGATAGGGTCTTGCTCTGTCACCCAGGCTGGAGTGCAGTGGTGTAATCTTGGCTCACTGTAACCTCTGCCTCCCGGGTTCAAGTGATTCTCCTGCCTCAGCCTCCTGAGTAGCTGAGACTACAGGCGTGTGCCACCACGCTTGGCTATTTTTTGTATTTTTGGTAGAGACGGGATTTCACCACGTTGCCCAGGCTGGTCTTGAACTCCTGAGCTCAAGCGATCCACCCACTTCAGCCTCCTAAAGTGCTAGGATTATAGACATGAGCCACCACACCCAGCTGGTTAATCTTCTTTCAGTTGTTCCTCAAGAAAAGTAATTCTATTGTTTTATGTTTTGACCTTGAACATAACCTGTTGTGTTTCAACTCTGTCTTTCCAGGCTTAGGTTGTAAGCTTTTTAAAGAAAGAGGATTGTATTTTATGATTTTGGCACTGTCCTCCTTGTCTGCTTCTACAACTTCTAGTTCAGAGCTTTATTTTGTTTCATAATCACTCTAGAAATTAGTAACAAACCAGTGGGTACTTAGTTGATGTAGTCAAATAGAACTAAGTCCAGACTGAACAATATTGGTTGATAATCATTTGGATAATACTGAAATTTTGATATTATTCAAAATAATATTCTAAAGTGGTATAATAGAAATATAATGAGAACCACATACGCAATTTAAAACTTCCTAGTAGCCATGTTAAAAAGTTACAGTGAGCTGGGCGCAGTGGATCACTTGAGGTCAGGAGTTAGAGACCAGCCTGACCAACATTGTGAAACCCCATCTCTACTAAAAATACAAAAATTAGCTGGGTGTGGTGGTGGACACCTGTGATCCCAGCTACTTGGGAGGCTGAGGCAGGAGAATAGCTTGAATCAGGAGGCTGAGGTTGCAGTGAGCCGAGATTGCACCATTACACTCCAGCCTGGGCAACAAGAGTGAAACTCCCTCTCAAAACAAAATAAAGGTTATAGTGAACAGGCTAAATTAATTTTAATGCCTTCCATTTTGACTGATATATCTAAAATATTACCATTTCAACATGTAATATATAATTACGTGTTGTATTTTATGCTTACAGTACATCTCAGTTCAGACTAGCTACATAGCAGATCCCAAGTGTGTGTCACTAAAATAGAGTGATAGATTTGTGTGTGTACATACATATAATATTATCATTTATAGTTTCTTGATTAGAATTCTGCATGATCAAGTCTTGCTAAGACAGGTTTATTGTATTTTCTCATTACTTCTTGGTCTATAGGAATTCTACCTCTAAAGAGAGAATTAGTTGAATAATAAAATGTTATGACTCCATTTTATGGTAGTATTTTAGCATTAATAGTATTTGGAATTGTTATTCTAGACCTTGGCAAAAATATATGTTTTGATTATGAATTTTCTGAAGCTTTCCAGTTAAGTGTAAAACAAGTGAAAAATATAACTTCGTATTTTGTGTATTTTGCTTTTTATAGGTGTCTGCTGCAGATATTTCATCAAATAAGGATGATGAAGAAAACTCTATGCACAATACAGTTGTGTTGTTTTCTAGTAGTGACAAGTTCACTTTGAATCAGGTTTGAACTTAACAATTTACTGTCTTCCTCATTGAATTCCTCCTTGCACATTTCTGCTTTATCTCATATACAGAAGTCATCCAATATCTAGCTATAGAGCTATATTAGTTAAGAAGGTATTTTTAAAGTAAAATTTGTAGATTTTTAGCTTAGTCTCCATTTAAAATATGTTCTGTTTTCTTAACTTCAGGATATGTGTGTAGTTTGTGGCAGTTTTGGCCAAGGAGCAGAAGGAAGATTACTTGCCTGTTCTCAGTGTGGTCAGTGTTACCATCCATACTGTGTCAGTATTAAGGTAAACATCCTTAAATTGAATTAACAAAATGTAGTGAATTTTTATTTGATTTGAGTGGTAACATGAACTCCCAGTTCTCACAGTTAAGTATGATGAATATTATACATATGTGACAGTATTTAAGTACTTTAAATACTGCTTTTAAGGGTTTGCTATCTCAAGAAATTTGCTCCTCTATAAATCTTATATTGTACTAATATCCTGCTTTTGTCTTGAAAAAGTAAAACATAAAAATATGTGCATTTAACTTAAAAGATAATTTATACTATTCACAAAGATTTTAGGTTTAACTGATTCATTTTGTCTGTTGATTTAAAAAGCTGAGAACTGGAGTATTTAGTACAAAATTATTAGCCCATTCTGTTCTTTCCCACATTCTCTTTCCTCTATGCTCACTCATATACAAAAAGACATTTTCTCCTTATAGCCAAAAGAAACAAAACAAATGTCATATTTAATGCAATTGGTAATAATCGAGAGTCAGCACTGCTCACTTTCAAGCATTTCAGGATAGAGGCTTTCTGGGGAACCTTTTAAGTGGTATCATGTGCTTGGTTTTAAATATGGACAGGTCTCAATACTTCAGTAGTTGAATCTAAGGTTTTTGATGTTTTCTTTTTAAGAACTCAGTCTTAATAAAACTTACATATTTGAATAAAGTGTCATGGCCACTGGAAGCAAGCATGGAGGTATAGCTGTACAGCAGAGGTCTTAATGTACTCCACAAGTAAATCTTTTCTAGTACTGCCATACCGTGTACTATAAATACTAACCTCAGTTTCAGTGATAGGTCATGAACTATGAGTGATTTTTATACCTTTCTCCCCTGCCCTTCAAACATGACTGTATTATATCATTGTCAGTAAAATGTCAGTGTAGTAAATAAATCAACATTATCTCCCTCAGAATTCTTTGTTGATAACTACACTAGTATTTCTTTTATAGGGTATTACAGGTTTTTGTGAATTTAGGAATCAAAATGAAAGATTATAATTAATACTATCCAAAATAGAAGACTAGTACGGTTAATTTATGTAGTCTTTTAAAATTAGTTGCTCATGGTATTTGACTGAAAAAGAGTATATAAAGCCAATTAAAAAATAGAGTTATATATGCATAAAATATGTTTCTTTTCTTCTTTGTACTTTGTATAAAAGTTGCTGTTACTAGATTTTGTGTTTTAGAATACTTAGTGTTTTGGACCGAAGGAAATTGAATAAGATCCTTTTCAAGGTAGTAATGTATTTCTTTTAACCCATCCAACAATTACCGAATTCCCATTTTACAGATGAGTTAAATATGACTTACATAAGTTAAGATTGGACAATTAGTTCACTGTCAAACACCTAGTTACTGGTAGAGCTAGAATATGAATTCCTATTTTTAAAAGTTGTATGTGGTTCCTTTTATACGATGACGCTGTTTTGGACAGTGTAGGATACTGCAGTCTCATTGATTGAGAAATACAGCAGTATCTAGAAATATACTAGGGATATTTGAATTGACTCAGTTTGAATTTTTGTTGTAGGAGGCAATTGTTTGTGGATAAGTTTGATACCTTTGAAGCTTCTTTTTAAGCTTGCTGGGGCAAGTCTAGAAAGCCTTCACTCTCAGGTGGATGTTTTCAGACTTTATGGTTTTAGAATCTTAACACTCTTTAAAATTCCTGAGGACTCCATAGTTTTTGTTTATGAGGATTTTAACTATGGACTATTCACCATTTTAGGAATTAAAACTAGGAACATTTTATAACACAAGACTACAGAAGCACAACCTGCATAATGTCAATGTAATGATATGATACAACATGTAGCCTCTATAAATACCACTGTATAATTGTGAATGAATTAAAGTGAAAAAAAGGCAAATTAAATCCTAGTATTATTTAAACTTGTTTTAACCTTACAGGCCCACTGGGGTTCCCTAGACCACACTTTGGTAGCTGCGGTCCTAGCATTAGTTTAACCCTATACTTAAGACTTGGCCTTTCTGGGATCTCTACTGAATTCTACCCCCTGTTCACCATTGTCTTTGTACTCTGACTGGTTGGGCTTCACTTGTCTTTGAGCCTTTTGCAAGCTCGGTAACTGTGCAGCTTACAAATTCCCAGTAGGTGTACTTTCCCCTGGTTGGGGGTCTTTGGCCTTATAGCAGTGCAGCTTGGTGTTCTGCCAAAGACTTCAGGGGAATCCTTTAGATTTCTGGAGCTCTTAGTCCTTGTGCTTCTTCATTTTGAGTACTGTGTCCTGCACATTCCACTGCCTCACCTTCCCTAACCCCAGGGAGGCCATGGATTGTTCTCTGATGAGGTTCTCCTTCCCTGGGCAGCGGTCTGGAAACTGTTTCTAGGTGGAGTATCACAGGACCCCCTGAGTGTTTCCTTCCTCTCAGAGACCACTGTCTCCTGTACTCTGTGTTGTCCAATATCTGAAAACAATTGTTTCATACATTTTGTCCAATTTTCTAGTATCTTATGGGAGAACAGGCTGGTCCCACCTACTCCATTATAGTTGAAGCATGTATCCGTATTAGATTATAAAACATATCTGTAACAATTTTGGACAGGGTACCATGAATGGAATCCTGGATGACATCTTATTTGAAAAAACTTTTAAAACTAAGCCTAAACTGGTTCAGCAGAAGAAAAAAATGACTTGATAGTACAACCCCAGTACCTAGGTTAAAAGGAAATTTCACAGAGGGAGAAATTGTTCAAGTGTTGAAGTACTAGCAATCAAGAAACACAAACACTAATGTTTCCGTTAGATTTGAGAATAAGAAGGTCTTGACAAGCCTGGCTTAAGCAGTTTTGAGTGGATGTGGGCGTAGAGACCATAGTGGAGTATGTTGAAGAGTGAATATAAACTGAGAAAGTTGGAGAGTTTGGTTGTAAAAGGGGCCACAGGTATCTGTGAAGAAAACTTAGGAGGAATGAAAATAAATATTTTAAAAATTCTGCCACTAAACACCTCAGATCTGTCTGCCACTTTATCTTCAGATCATCATTGAAGCCAGGGTTAGGCAGACTGGCCCATAGACTAAATCTGACCCATTTCCTTTGTTTGCAAATAAACTTTTATTGAAATATGGCCATGTTCTTTTGTTTACATATATTTGTAGTGGGTTTTGCCTTACACTGGCAGGGTTTTTATAAAGTTGCAACAGGTCATATGGCCCTCAGAACTTTCTGTTTACTCTCTGGCCCTTTATTGGAAATGTTTGCTGGCTACTGCTCTAAGCCACTCTGATCTTACTCCTAGGCCATTTCCTTCATGTGGGCAAATAATATATTAACTTGGTAATCTAAGACAAATTCTTAAAAATCAATAAGCTAATCAAATTAATAAATATACATGTTTAAAAATCAAATGACATGAAAAGCTTTGTAATGGGCCGGGCGTGTTGCCTCACACCTGTAATCCCAGCACTTTGGGAGGCCGAGGCAGGTGGATCACTTGAGGTCAGGAGTTCGAGCCAGCCTGGCCAACATAGTAAAACTCTGTCTCTACTAAAAATACAAAAATTAGCTGGGTGTGGTGGCTCATTCCTGTAGTCCCAGCTACTCAGGAGGCTGAGCCAGGAGAATTATTTGAACATGGGAGGCAGAGGTTGCAGTGAGCTGAGATCACACCACTGCATTCCAGCCCAGGCAACAAAGCAAGACTCTGTCTCAAAAAAAAAAAAAAAAAAAAAAAAGCCTTGTAATGAACAACCAACCCTTGTATTACTTTACCTCCATGTCTGAGGCAATCACTTTTCATCTTTTCAGGTATTTTTTCTTGTAGTTAGTGCTATAGCTCTAAATGATAAACTGGTTTACTGCTTTATCAGTGCTAGATTTTGTCGACTTTCTGCTATGAATAAATCAATTCTGATTTAGGTCTTAAAATACACCTCCTTCCTTCTCCCAATATAGTTGTATTACTATGTTTAGTTCAATTAATAAGGTGTTGATTTTGACTCAGTGAATGTTCACTGCAGATCTAAATAGTGTACTATGAGTTTCTTCTGTCTTTCATGGAGTTTTTAATAACAAGAAAGTAATAGTGACTCTCCATTTGTTCTTTGTTTTTGCCTACTATACAACTATCATATAAGATTATTTTTTAAAGTACCATTTTTTTCTGGGAAGAGTCCTACCCTCCTCCTGGACATTCCCTTCTCCTGCTCTGAAACATGCCAGTAGCTTCTAGGTGTGTTGTTCTCATCCTTAAACTTTCTTGGCCTGATGTCTTTTGTTGGATCTGTTGATTTATAGATCCCAGATCTTCCTTTTCTTTATCCTCATTCTGTTCCACATATCTCTCAGTAACTTTATTAGAAGGAGAATGAGGGAGCTGAATTTTGAGTCTTCCTGTGTCTACAACGTATTCTGTCTTCACACACAGTTGCGTGTGTAGCTAGGTTGAGAATTGTACTTTGAAAAGTGTTTTCTTGTAGAATTGGAAACTTATGCATCTGGATTTGGGAAGTTTGGTGCCATTCTGATAGGTGTTCCTCTGAATTTAACTCTTTTGTTTTCTTCTCTGGTATCTTTTAGGCTTTCATGTACCTCATGATCTGAATTTTTATTCTCCACCCTCATTACCTGCTGTGTCATTATCATGTGGGCACTTGGTTGGTTCTATCTGTACACCCTAGTCTCTTGAGATCTTTAAGAAGTTCCACAATCTTAATATTACATGGTGTGACTTCCTTCAGGAGTTGATTAGGGATTTGGAGATTCCCAAATATTCTACTAACACCCTTGAGAGAGAGAAGAATAAACAGAGGAGTGAATGTGAACCTCGGAATTCCTAGCTTCATAGTCTAAATAGAAATCCTCTAAGATAATAAAATGTCCCTAAGAACTCATGTTTTACATTATTATTTTTTTTGTGGTATTTTTTCTATTGATTTTAAGCATGGAAACGTAGATGGAGATTTTGTTGATGTATTTTCAAATTATGTATCGGTAATAGGGAAACTTACTTGATTTCTTTAAAATGTGGTCACTATATCTATAAATATAGTGGACATTAAATGTACAGCATAAGGTAATTATGTGGACTTTAAAAAGGCATTAAAATACATGCCACTTTCTATTATTCTGCTCAGTAGGCTCCTAAAAGTGCATATGAACATGCCCAACCCAATATTGGGCCTCCGTAGGTGCTCAATAAATGTTAGTTGATTGCCTCTTTTCTGCTTCTAGGTACATAAGCACCATACTAATTTATATAGTATATTTGATTATGTTAGGTTAATGCATAAATCACATGGATTGGTTGTTTCTTTTACAGATCACTAAAGTGGTTCTTAGCAAAGGTTGGAGGTGTCTTGAGTGCACTGTGTGTGAGGCCTGTGGGAAGGCAACTGACCCAGGAAGACTCCTGCTGTGTGATGATTGTGACATAAGTTATCACACCTACTGCCTAGACCCTCCATTGCAGACAGTTCCCAAAGGAGGCTGGAAGTGCAAATGGTACTCTAGGATTTGTTTGCCTTGCTAGTCTTTCAAGTTCAGAACTTTCTCATACCACTTTAGTTTTTAAAAATTAGCCACATCTATTTAATTGAATAATACACGTATGCTATGATAGATATCACTAATCAGAAAAATTTTCACATACACATTAAATCATTCCCCCATTATGTTCGTATGTAGCTTCCTGAATTACAGTAACTGAATAACTAAGAAAATAAAATTGAGACTTTTCGGGGGGATTTGGATTTCAGGTGTGTTTGGTGCAGACACTGTGGAGCAACATCTGCAGGTCTAAGATGTGAATGGCAGAACAATTACACACAGTGTGCTCCTTGTGCAAGCTTATCTTCCTGTCCAGTCTGCTATCGAAACTATAGAGAAGAAGATCTTATTCTGCAATGTAGACAATGTGATAGGTATTGTGCTATTTTTTCATCTTTTTAAAGCTTTTCTCTCTGAAATGTAGCAAAAAGAAAATGGAAAATAGCTTTTCCTTGATCATAAGTTTTAGGTACAGAACTTTTTGCTTTGTAGATTTTTAGTCACCTAGAAACTTACAGAAGTGATTTCCTGTTTTGAATTCTCAATTCAGACTAAAGTTTTTTTTTGTTTTTGTTTTTTTTTTTAAATTTAGAGACTGAGTCTCGCTCTGTCGCCAGACTGGAGTGCAGTGGCACGATCTCGGCTTACTGCAGCCTCCGCCTTCTGGGTTCAAGCAATTCTTCTGCCTCAGCCTCCCGAGTAGCTGGGACTACAGGCGCCCGCCACCACACCCAGCTAATTTTTGTATTTTTAGTAGAGATGGGGTTTCACCATGTTGGCCAGGTTGGTCTCGATCTTTTGACCTTGTGATCCACCCACCTTGGCCTCCCAAAGTGGTGTGATTACAGGCGTGAGCCACTGCTTCTGGCCAAGACTAAAGATTTTTAATTTAGGCCTTTTTGAGGGTTTAGAAATCCCTTGAAATTAGATGGAGAATTATTGCCTTCATCTATGCCATTTCTTATGGAAGGTTTCTGAATCTTTTAATAAATTATGAAGAATATCTAACACATTCTGTTCTCCTTAAACCACTTTTTCTTAAAGCTCTAAATACTAGATATCTAGATATTAGATACCACCTTCTGCCTGCCCTACGTAATTATGTGGAATTTCAAAATCAAGAATATTTCGTTGCTTTCATTAGTATATTGTTGTACTCTTTTAGAAGTTAAGCAGTGAACATATATTATTATTAATAGTATTATTTCATCAGTAGTACAGTATTCTTGGGACTCTGCCTACTAATTCTTTGTTCCAATGCAAGACAACTTTTTACTTTATTTCCCAATTACCATTCAACATTGCTTTACATGAGATATATCTACTTCAAATTAGATGCATTGCATGGAGCACATATATGCTAGCACTGCCATTTGCAGTATTTCTGAATACCTTTCTGTTTGCTCTAACTAGCTTCCTTGCTGTCTTTGAAATATTTAATATATGATGATAAAATAATTGGCTTCCTTATGTAATGTGCTTTGCTTCCTCTCTAATAGTTGTTCTTACTCCTTTTATTTCCTTCTTAGCTCTATGAAAGTTTTCTGTTAATAGGGATAGTTAGGAGAAAAGGGCAAGGTAGGAGGAGCATGTGAGGCTTAGGGCTTTTAAGTTTGAAGACTGTCAGTGTTACAGGTTTTAAAAGGTAGCAGTTCTCAGTATATTCCATTTTTTAAAAAACATGTACAAATATGGTCTTTTTAGATGGATGCATGCAGTTTGTCAAAACTTAAATACTGAGGAAGAAGTGGAAAATGTAGCAGACATTGGTTTTGATTGTAGCATGTGCAGACCCTATATGCCTGCGTCTAATGGTAAGAGAATAATTTAAACTGTGAGTCTGCACTCTTGTACCACTCACTTGCACCTTACTGTTCATAACCAATGAATTAGCTTAGCTATACTCTATTTTGTCTTTGTGAAACTTACTTTGACAAGTATTTTACAAAAAATATTACTTTTGGTTACACATGACTTATCACAACTTTTAATAAAACAATTGACATGAAACAATAAAAAGCATATACTTTAGATGTAAACTATAATTTTGCTTCCAGGGAACATGATCTTGTAGTTATTGACAGTATGTCAAAATCCAATATATTGATTCTTTCTTAGCCAGGTTTTCCTCCATGACTTGAGTATTTCCTTCACCACTTCTTGTTTTGTTGTTGCTTTAAAAACCACTTTTAACTTTAGTGTTCAAACATTTATTTTAATAAAATGAGTATAGAAACAAATTTTAATCATATATAAGTATTTAAATACACTTTACTTTTTCTGAAAAGAATTACCTGGATTTTTTTTTTTTCGTTTCAGTGCCTTCCTCAGACTGCTGTGAATCTTCACTTGTAGCACAAATTGTCACAAAAGTAAAAGAGCTAGGTAAAATTTGAAATGCTTTACGTAATTTAATTAATTTACTTTGCTTAATTTTTACATAATTGGCTTACCACTCGTCAAACCTGCTTCAATCATATGGGTGTTCTATCCAAATTCCCTCATGTTGGTAATCATTTCCACAATGATATATAAAATGTTGTCCAGCTTTACTGGGGCAGTACTCCTATAAATTTCAGCAAGTTGGCAACAAAAATAACAGCTCTTAGAATAACCATTAATGCCATACTTGCTTTGGTTTCATTGATATATTACTGTGCTTAATTATCAGTTAGCAGAAAATATGGCCTAGTTAGCAAACAGATTTGTTTTAGAATTAATTCAATCTCTTAATTTTTAAAATAATAAATAAACTTAGTATGGTGATTAATATGATATTCTTATTAAGCAATCATTCTTTTGAATACTTGTATTTAATAGCACCTGATACAAAAACATTTGGATAGTACAGGAATTGTTCTAAGGAACAACAGTTTTGTACATTTAAAATTAAATCTGCAGGATTTGTACTTATTTATTACCTCTCCCTATTAGTAATTATGTTGATACTCTGATTTTTCCAGATGAACTTCTGGAGTATTCTTTCTTCTCTTATGTAAATAGATCCCTATCTTTTGATCTTTTCTAGGAAGAAGCTCATAGTGGATTAGCTGAGCATTGCGTTTAGTTGCAGTGCTTCTAACTCTTTTTATTGGGACATGAAAATAGAAATGCCAGGAAGACTTTTTTTTTTTTTTTTGGAGTCAGAGTCTCGCCCTGTCGCCCAGGCTGGAGTGCAGTGGCATGATCTCGGCTCACTGCAACCTCCACCTCGCGGGTTCAAGCGATTCTCCTGCCTCAGCCTCCCAAGTAGCTGGGATTACAGGTGCATGCCACCACACCCGGCTAATGTTTTGTATTTTTAGAAGAGGCAGGGTTTCACTGTGTTATCCAGGATGGTCTCGATCTCCTGACCTCGTGATCCGCCTGCCGCCTCGGCCTCCCAAAGTGCTGGGGATTACAGGTGTGAGCCCCCGCACCCGGCCTAGGAAGACCATTTTTTAAAAACATGCAGCCTTTTTGCCTATAATCCCAGAAAGTTTGACCTATTGTTCCTAGTTTTTATTGGGTATCATGAAGTTAATTATTCATGCATTTCATAGATACGTAATTGCTTTCTAGAACTACGGTCACATTCCCTTGACATGGGTATTTTGGAACAGTAATCAGTCAAATTTAAAATGAAAGTTTAAATTTGTATTCTTGGGATTTTGTAATTTTAGACCCACCCAAGACTTATACCCAGGATGGTGTGTGTTTGACTGAATCAGGGATGACTCAGTTACAGAGCCTCACAGTTACAGTTCCAAGAAGAAAACGGTCAAAACCAAAATTGAAATTGAAGATTATAAATCAGAATAGCGTGGCCGTCCTTCAGACCCCTCCAGACATCCAATCAGAGCATTCAAGGGATGGTGAAATGGATGATAGTCGAGGTAATACTAATTTATTTTCCATGAAATATGTGTGCAAGAATTAAAGCATATAAAGTAACTTTTGAAATATGTGTATGATTTACCAAAGGGTAAATCACACTAACTTAGATAACCCCTGATGTGACCCTTGCCATTTCCAAATGAGTGATCTTCTTAGACCTTGCCTTTTCAGGTTCTCTTCCTTTCACACATTTTAGAACAGACCTACCTTTCAGAAATCTCAAGGAGCACCGTATCTTTGAAGATCACAGGTGGGGAAATACAGAGGGCTTGACTTTAGGTTGCTAGATAACATAAACCTTCTCAGATACTGTGAGCTTGGATAATACCATGTTTAAGTTAATGTAGAACTTGATGTAGAACATTCTAGAAATGGAAAAGCTGTCATTTAATATTACTTCAGGTATAACTTCATATTCACCAGTGTGCATCATAAACTATTGGTTTATAAACATTTTCTTGATCAATGTAAATGTAACATTTTTCTAGCTGAATTTTTTTTTTTTTTTTTTTTTTTGGTGGGGAGACAGGGTCTCGCTCTGTTGCCCAGGTTAGAGTGCAGTGGCACGATCTTGGCTCACTACAACATCTGCCTCCTGGGCTCAAGTGTCCCTCCTACCTCAGCCTCCTGAGTAGCTGGGACCATGGATGTGGGCCACCACGCCCGGCTAATTTTTGTATTTTTTTTTTTTGTAGAGATGGGGTTTTGCTGTGTTGCCCAGACTGGTCTTGAACTCTCCTGGGCTCGAGCCATCTGGTCTGCTCAGCCTGCTGAATTCTTGAGATAGCAAAATATTTTAATAGTAATTTAAAATCCAATATGAGTTATATCCTAAAGAGGATTACTATAGGTTTGCTCATTTTTGGGGCGGATATTTATTTTCAACTGATTTAGAAATGAAGTGATAATTATTTCTGTTCCATTATATTTTATTTCATAGGTTTTTTTTTTTGTTTTTTTTTTTTTAAGGGGCTATGTCTTGTTATGTTGCCCAGGCTGGTTTCCAACTCCTGGGCTCAAGTGATCCTCCTGCCTCAGCCTCTCAAGTAGCAGGTACTACAGGCATGTGCCACTGCAGCTGGCTTTGAGACAATAGAATTTATTGAATACCTACTATATGTCAGATGTTGGAAATCGTATCAGTGTACAAAGCAGGTAGAATTCTCTGCAGAGAGTTTATATTTTAATGTTAGGTAACCCAACTCTTAAAAAAAAAATCAGTTAATTATAACATGTTTGGCAAGTCCCATGGTAAAAATAAAGTTTGATTAAGAGGAATTGGCTGGCTGGGCACAGTGGCTCACGCCTGTAATCCCAACACTTAGGGAGGCCAAGGTAGGTAGATCACTTGAGGTCAGGAGTTCGAGACCAGACTGGCCATCATGGTGAAACTTCATCTCTGCTAACAATACAAAAATTAGCTGGGCTCAGTGCCATGCACTTGTAATGCCAGCTACTCGGGAGGCCAAGGCAGGAGAATTGCTTGAACCTGGGAGGTGGAGGTTATAGTAAGCTGAGACTGCACCACTGCTCTCCAGCATGAGTGACAGAGCAAGACTCCATCTCCAAAAAAAAAAAAAAAAGGAATTGGAAGTACAGATGGGTGTTTAGGGTCCATATGAATGGAAAGCAGTATTTGAGCACAGATTTTAAAGAGGTGAGTGAGTGAGCCACTTGATTACCTGAGAGAAGAGCATCCCAGACAGTGAGGAAGCCAGTGTAAAGGCTCTGGGTGAGAGTGTGCTGAGTTTATTTGAAGAGTGTTGTGGAGACCAACAGAGTGAGCAGAGCGGACAGTCAGAAGGTGAGAAGATTAGAGATGGACAGACAAGAAGGGCAGTTCAGTATATCTCAACACAACCATAAGGTGATGTGTCAGTAGTTTGTGCTTAATAGCAATGGAATGGGAGGCCATTGAATGTTTCTGAAAAGAAGAACACCATGATCTTATTTATATTTTAAGAGGGACACTCTCCTATGATATAAATAGATGATTAGGCGTAAGAGTTATGGCAGGTAGATCAGTGAGGAACAGTGGTCCAGGTGAGAGGTAATTGTGGCTTTGAAAAGGTATGTCTTTTGTGGCCGGGCTCGATGGCTCGTGCCTGTAATCTCAGCACTTTGGGAGACCAGGGTGGGTGGATCACCTGAGGTCAGGAGATCAAGACCATCCTGGCCAACATGGTGAAACCCTGTCTCTACTAAAAATACAAAAATTAGCTGGGCATGGTGGCACGTGCCTGTAATCCCAGCTACTCGGGAGGCAGAGAATTGCTCGAACCCAGGAGGCAGAGGTTGCAATGAGCTGAGATTGAGTCACTGCACTCCAGCCTGGCAACAGAGTGAGACTCCATCTCAAAAAAAAAAAAAAAGATATGTCTTTTGTATGTTCTTGATAATTTTTGTTTTGTAGTAGTGTGTTTTGGGTCTGTGTTGCTGCGAGAAAAGCTTTCTGATGCTTGTATATAACTGATTTCAGATACCATTGAACAGATAATTTGATTTGGGGGCTTGTAGTTTGTGAAGAGACAGTCCATAAACTTAGGAGGAATTGATCAGATCAGCATTAACAAGAATTTCCATTTCTGAGGATGTTAAAAAAATGTCTGAAAAAGGTTTCCATAGTCTCTTAAATTAGGGAAGTGCTCCATTTCACAAAATATGAAAGGTTTCTTGATAATAGTACACATTGTTTCCCAAATTATGAGATTATAATATCTTTTAAAAACAACACAAAAGACCTTGGAAGCTTTTCCTTGTGACTACCATTTGTAAGCACTGAGAAATGGTGATATGTTTCAATTTCATACTTTCTCATTGACTTGTATCAGGGTAAAAGAAAATCAGTTGAAAAATTACCCTTACTTTTTTTAACTTTACGTGATAAAATAGCCCATCTGAATTTACTGAATTTGTCCTTATTTTTTTGAATATGAAAAAAGATTGTTTAGTGTGTTGGATGTTAAATGCTAAGACAATTTTAGAATTTAAGGAATTGAATATACACTATTTTCATGACTAGTCTGTCATGTTCATTTACATGCCAGGATCTCACATGCTTTGTGGAAGGAAAGGTACATTCCTAGGGATAAAATAAATGCATGTTACTTGGACAATATTTTTGCTTTCTGCTGTTGGCTAAATAAAAATCCCTTTTAAAAATTTAGTATTGCTGCTGGGCGCGGTGGCTCACGCCTGTAATCCCAGCACTCTGGGAGGCCGAGGCGGGCGGATCACAAGGTCAGGAGATCGAGACCATCCTGGCTAACAGGGTGAAACCCCGTCTCTACTAAAAATACAAAAAAGCCGGGCGCGGTGGTGGGCGCCTGTAGTCCCAGCTACTGGGGAGGCTGAGGCAGGAGAATGACGTGAACTCGGAAGGCGGAGCTTGCAGTGAGCTGAGATCGCGTCACTGCACTCCAGCCTGGGCAACACAGCGAGACTCTGTCTCAAAAAAAAAAAAAAAAAAAATTTAGTATTGCCATACTTCGTCATATTAAAAATGTTTTAGATTATTATCTTGAAACTGCACATACACACCCCTAAAATAAGTTTTATGGTATTTAATATGCCTGTACAGGAGAAAAAATAGGAAAAGGATACAATCATCATAAGTTCTTATTATTACATTATGCTGAGATTTCTAATAACGCTGCTCTTTTCTGGGCATTTTGTATTAAACCTAAAATTTGTGATGTTTTAGACTGTTTCACTAACGTGTTTTGATAATGTCTCAGTGCTCTTGGGAAAGCATTATAAAGTAGTGGGCAATGTTGAAACCTACTCTGGATGTTTTTAGGCAAATTTTTTAACTTCTCTAATGCTAGTGTTCTCATTTATAAAATAGGTGAACCAGGATGAGCCCACAGGATAGTTGTGCTGATGAGGTGCAAGGATGCGTGCCAGGCACCCGGCACTGGCTCTTCCCACACGTAGAGTGCTCAGTAACCGTGAGCTATTAGAATACAAGTGCTCAACCAGTGCTTCGGCAGTTGTGTTCTGTGTCCAGCAGAACTCAACAGAATCCCACGCTTGTCTTTATATGTGAATTCAGTTCCTTTTTAGTTAGTAAGAAATCATGCCTATGTTTGGGTAATTGAACTTTTAGGATGGGGGAATTGCCTGCCACAATTATTCTCCAAACTTAATGTTTCCATGTCTTTTTCTTCATTTTGGAAGTT
Source organism: Papio anubis (assembly GCF_008728515.1). NCBI lineage: Eukaryota > Metazoa > Chordata > Mammalia > Primates > Cercopithecidae > Papio > Papio anubis. The sequence continues at coordinate 7,045,699 of NC_044979.1, forward strand.
GTGGAAAAATTATAATGAAAGAGTATATAAACATTTTCCTCTGTATTATAGCGTATCTGACAGTTTCCTTTATTAAAAAGTACAATACATTAGGGAGAGACTTGATGAACTTAAAGTTTGAAAAGTAGTATTGACTATAAGTGATCTTCAGCTGTGCATTTTTCAATTTGAGGTTGTCAGAATGTAATATTACACATTATTTTACACACCTCTGCAGGATCCAAACTGTGATGTTCCTGGAGTATTGGAACAATACCTATGACTTTTTGTTTCCATTGATTTTTAACTCTTCTAATAACCACTTCTTTAAGAAAAGTCATACATCATCACTTTGATATATCGGAAACAAATTCCTTATGCAATAAAAGCATACTTCTTTCTCACCTACTGGGATCTAGAAACCCTGTTATTGCAAGAAAAATATCCCAAACCTCAAGAAAATAAAAACACTCTGTCTCAAGAATGGAAACACAGCACATTTCCTCTCAATCGGTGGCCCCAGAGAGACCATCACAATGTATGGACGTGTTTGGAGGTGCGGGAATAGGACTGCACCAAGGCTGTAGCAGGCCAGCAGGTGGGGCAGACTGAGTGGAGGGAGGAGACTGGCATTCAGTAACTACTGTAGAATGGGAAGAGTGCGGTAAACTATCCACCTGGTGAAGGTGGCTGCTTTCTTGAAGTTTGTTACTTTCTGTAATGTTAATTCCCTCAACTGTTAAAATTTGATTTCTAGACAAGTTATACATTCAAATGATTTAAAATTGGAAAAGAATAAAAAGGTAAACAGTGAAGTCTCTCCCTTTCCCCTGCCTTCATGCCCCCAGTTTACATCTCCAGAAACCTCGGAGGTTTCTTCTGTAACCTTCCAGATGTGTTTTATGCATGTACAAGGAAATGTGTGTATATATATGTTTTTTGTTCCTCTTGTCTTGCTACTTTTTACTGTCCTTCATTTTTTTGTGGCTGCAAATATTCCTTTATATGGAAATATAAGCAACTTAATTTACCAGTTCTTTCCCCTGTTGATAGACCTTTGGGTTTCTTTCAGTCTTTTACTGTGAATAATACAATGAATCACCTGGTGTATTTATAATGTTGTATGTAGGTGGGCCTGCAAAGGTGAATTCCTTGCTAAATCCAAAGACATAATGCATTTGAAACTGTTTTTGCAGGTAGGATACGGGTTTTGTTTTGTTCTGTTTTTTTCATTTATTTTTATTTTACATATCTGAGGTATACAACATGCTTTGTATACATAGTGAAATGATTACTATGATCAGACAGATGTCTGTATCCTTCATCTTCCGTAGTTACTCTGTGTGTGTGTGTGTGTGTGTGTGCATGTAAAATCTCTTTCAGCAAATTTTCGATACACAGTATTATTAACTATGGTTCTCATGTTGTGTATTAATTTCATCTCTAGAATTATTCATTTTACCTAACTGCAGATTGGTACCCTCTGACCTACTTCTTCCCATCCCAACCATCCCCCATCCCCAGACCCTTGATAACCACCATTCTGCTCTCTATATATTCAGCTTCTCACCCCCCTGCCTCCCATTCTGCTTATTAAGTGAGATCATACAGTATTTTTCTGTGTCTAGCTTAATTTACTTAGCATAGCTTCCTCCAGGTTCATCCATGTTGTCACAAATGGCAGTATCTCCTTTCTTAAGGCCAACTATTCCATTGTATAGTTAAGTCCTCATTGTCATCAGTAAGTTCTTAGAAACTGTGGTTAAGAGGTGGAAAAAAAGTATGACAAAACCGATTTTTTTTTTCATTGCATTATACCAAAATTAGATTGAAGGAAACAGTGTTACTTGAGAACATGCTGTATGTTCATTTAGCTTAACATTTCAGTTCCCAAGAACCTATTGATGACATTAAGGGAGGACTTATATATGTACATACACACATCACAATTTCTTCGTCCATTCATCTGTCCTTGAATGGATAAGTAAATTGTCCATTAGGACACTTAGTTTGTTTCCATATCTTGGCTATTGTAAGTAATGCTGCCATGAATATGGGAGTGCAGATGTCTTTCTCGGGTGCTGATTTTATTACCTTTGAATATATGCCCAACAGAGGCATTGCTGCATCTTATGGTAGTTATATTTTTTTAAAGGAACCTCTATACTGTTTTCAATAATGGCTATACTAATTTACATTCCTATCAACCGTATACAAAGGTTTCGTTTTCTACACATCCTCACCAACACTTTTGTCTTTGCCTTTTTGATGATAGTCATTCTAAGAGACATGAGATGATATCTATTGTGGTTTTAATTTTCATTTTCCTGATGATTATGGTGTTGAGCATCTTTTCATACACCATTTGACCATTTGTGTGACTTTGGAAAAATGGCTATTCAGGTCCTTTGTTTATTTTAAAATCCAGTTATTTGGGAGTTTTTTGCTACTGAGTTGTGTGAGTTCCTCATATGTTTTGGATTTTAACACCTTATCAGATGTGTGGTTTGCCAATATTTTCCCCTAATCTCTGTGCTACCTTTTTACCCTGTTTTTGTTTTTGCTATACAGAAGCTTATTTGCTTGATGTAGTCCCACTTGCTTGTTTTTGCTTTTGCTGCCTGAACTTTTGGTGTGATATCCAAAAAATCATTGTCAAGGAGGATATCAAGGAGTTTTTCTCCTATATTTCCTTGTAGGAGCTTTATGACTTCAAGTCTTAGGTATTTAATCCATTTTGAGTTGCTTTTTGTGTATGATGTGTAAGATAGACATCAGGTTCAGTTTCATTCTTTTGCATATAGATATCTAGTTTTCTTATCACTACTTATTGAGGAGACCGTCTTTTCCCTGTTGTATCTTATTGGACTTGTCAAAAATTAGCTTGTAATATATGCTTGGGTTTATTTCTGGGCTCTGTATTCGGTTCCATTGATCCATGTGTCTGTTTTTATGCCAGTACCATACTGTCTTGATAACTATCACTTTGTAATATAACTTGAAGTCAGGTAGTGTGATACCTTCTACTTTTTCTTTCTCAAGATTCTTTTGGCTATTCAGGGTCTTTTATGATTTAATACAAATTTGTGTTTTTTATTTTTGTGAAAAATGCCTTTGGAAATTTGCACTGAAGCTGTAGATCACTTTGGATGGTATGGACATTTTAATATTATTCCAGTCCACAAACATGGGGATATCTTTATATTTATTTGTGTCTTCAGTTTTTTTCTTTTTTTTTGAGACAGAGTCACGCTCTGTTGCCCAGGCAGGAGTGCAGTGGCGCGATCTCAGCTCACTGCAACCTCCACCTCCTCCTGGGCTCAAGCAGTTCTGCTGCCTCAGCCCCCCAAGTAGCTGGGATTACAGGTGCCTGCCACCACACCTGGCCAATTTTTGTATTGTCAGTAGAGACAGGGTTTCGCCATGTGGCCAGGCTGCTCTTGAACTCCTGATCTCAGGTGATCTACTCACCTTGGCCTCCCAAAGTGCTGGGATTACAGGCGTGAGCCACCACGCCCGGCTCTGTGTCTTCAGTTTCTTTTGTCAATATTTTATAATGTTTAGTATATAAACCTTTTACTTCCTTCATTAAATTTGTTCCTAAGTGTTTTATTCTTTTTGGTGTTATTTTAAGTGGAAATGTTTTCTTGATTTTTTTTCAGATCATTATTGGTATAAAGAAATGCATGTGATTTTTGTATATTGATTTTGTATCCTGCTACTTGACTGAATTCATTTATTTTAGTAATTGTGGAATTTTTAGGGGTTTCTACATACAGGATCATGTCATCTGCACACAGGGATAATTTTTCCCCTTTTTTTCTGCTTGGATGCTTTTTATTTCCTTTTCTTATGTGATTGCTCTGGCTAGGACTATGTTGAATATAAGTGTTAAGATTAGGTATCCTTGCCTTGTCCCAAATGTTGAAGAAAAGCTTTCATTCTTTCCCTGTTACAGGTTTGTTTTTGAATAGGCAATAGCTATAAGGAATACAAAGGTCTTAAAAAGAGTGAACAATGTTAAGTTAGTCTACCTTTCTCGGCCATCCCTTCCTTGGAAAGAACCAGTGGTTTTCTTATAACTTTCCAGAGATTAGTCATCTAGATACAAGTATGCATATATGGAAGAATTTCTCATGTTTGGGTGATATGGTCTTTTCCTTTTTTTTCCTTTTTTTTTTTGAGACACAGTCTCGCTCTGTCGCCCAGACTGGAGTGCAGTGGTGCAATCTTGGCTCACTGCAACTTCTGCCTCCCGGATTCATGCCATTCTCCTGCCTCAGCCTCCCGAGTAGCTGGGACTACAGGCGCCCGCCACCTCACCCGGCTGTTTTTGTATTTTTGGTAGAGACGGGTTTTCACCATGTTAGCCAGGGTGGTCTCAATCTTCTGACCTCATGACCCACCCGCCTCAGCCTCCCAAAGTGCTGTGCTGAAATTACAGGCATGAGCCACCGCGCCTGGCCGATATGGTCTTTTTCTTTATTGCGGCCTGTGGGAATCAGAAGGCCCTTGTGAATATGTTGGTTAGAAGAGACTTTAGCCTTCAGTGATACCACTTGTGTTAGGGCACTGTATGTGCTACTTTATGCCATTTGTCTCAACATGTATGCTTACTGGTGTCACTATGAACCTCATCAATAAAAGTGCTCTCTTGGGTTTTACTGTCCTCGTGTGCATTGTTTCAGTTGAAAGGTGGTCTTTGTATTAGATCCAGTGCTATCCTTGGCCACAAACCATTACATATGATTAATTTAGGGATTTCTTCTTCATCATCTTGGAGATCATCTTGTGTTCTCTCCTGTGTTACATGTGTTTTCCGCAGTTTCATTAATTTCTGTTATTTCTTCCGTCAATTTGGGTGGAACGTATCTTCCATAGCTCCCTGACAGAGAAGGTGTGGAAGGTAAGTTTTGGGCATTATATACTTCTGAAAATGTCTTTATTTTACCTTCCTACCTGACTGATCTTTTCCAGGTTGGAAATACGTTTTCATTTATCATTTTTAGTCCATTGATCCACTGCCTTTTAGTTTCTAGTATATGAAGAACTCGATTCTTTCTATGTGACCTGTGTTTTCTTAGGAGCTCTTAGGATTTTAGGAAATTCTTTGTCCTCAGTGTTCTAAAATTTCATGAGGATAACGTCTGTTTTTGTCTATTTTGGATTTTTAAAATCTGTTTTGTTAGACACTGAGTGGTCTCTTTCAGTCTGCCATCTTATATCCTTCAGTGGCAGGAGATGTTCTTGAACTATATTATTGACAACAATTCCCTCTCTTTTTCTAGAATTCTGCTTTTCAGATGTGAAACGTACTCAATTTTTCTCTGCTTCTTTCCAATTCATGTCCTTATTTTATCTTCCTCTACTGAGTTTTGTTTTTATTTCTGTTGTTTCAATTATTTCATGAGCTTTCTTTCCTTCCTTTGAATGTTTCTTTTGTAGCATCCTATTCTTGCCTCATGGGTATCTTATCTTATCCCTCAGAGGATTTTAATCTTTTTAAAAATTTTTTTCTTCCTACTTAGTCTATTAATTCCAAATTGTCTTTTATGTTTTCAGGTCTCTGTCAGGGGTGTTGCAGATCTTCAGGCTTCTATGGCCCACATTAAAAGAATTGTCTTGGGCCACACATAAAATACGCTGATGATAGCTGATGAGCTTTTTTTAAAAAAAACAAACAAAAAAACCCAGAACTTATAAAAAGTCTCATAATGTTGTATGAAAGTTTATGAACTTGTAGTGGGCTACATTTTAAGCATCTTGGGCTGCAGGTTGGACAAGCTTGTTACAGACCATCATCAGATAATCTTTATTGTACCTGCGTGATTAAAAGTGAATAACTAAAGATGGAGACTGGATAGATACTATTTTTATTTTTTAAAAAAGGAATTAAGTAGTTGATTGGAAAGCTTTGAGTATGTGGTGGTGCTTGTCAATTTGTAAGTTTAGTGGGGTGATTTGTGCTGACCATTTGGGGAACCCTCTGGTTTCAGTATCTTTAGATGTTCTTCTTGAACTGATCAGGTTCCCCACAACAGTCTTTTCAAACCTCATACTTGGAGGCTGGAGATCTGGCTGCTAACTTTCTGAGAATTTAGTGGGGAAACATGGGGTACGGCAGCGGGAGCAGGATGGGGTTGTCCACATTTAGTATGCCCACATTTAGTATAGTTTCTTCTATTTTCAGTCTTTATCCCATTGTTGCGTTTAAGGTCACCCAGGAATCCTGCATCCCATGAATGAGAGTAGCAGCTTCTCAGTGTGTAAACCTAGGAAGCAGGTGTAGGGAGTATGACTTCTGTAGATAATTAAATAAAGCTCTTGTTGCTTCGGTTTTCTCCCACTTATTTCCAAAGGTAGCCAGTTTTCCTAGTTTCTCAGCCTTCTGAGGATTGTTATAAACTGCATTCTTTTTTTCAGTTCTTTCTGCCTTCAACTGAGAATTTAACTTTGTTAAGTTGTTTTTCTCCTTTCCTATTGTCTTTTTTTTTTTTTTTTTTTTTTAAAGGAGATTGGGTCTTTCTCTGTTGCCCAGGCTGGAATGCAGTGGTGTGATCATAACTCACTGTAGCCTCAGCCTCCTGGCTCAAGCAATTCTCTTCTCCCACCTCAGCCTCCCAAATAGCTGGGATTGCAGGCATGCCACCATGCCCCAGCTTGATTTTATCTTTTAAAAATGGATTATTTTAGTGTGTTTTTAGTAGAGTTTCAGGAGAATGAAATTTTAATATATGGATTTAGCTTGCCACCTTCACCCCAAATTCCCTGTCATTAACTTTTAGGTGGGTTTATTTGGAAGTAAACAATTGGTATTGTTATCTTTGGTGCTTGCTGTGTTTCAGTAATTTTCTTTTTTCTTTTCTCTTTCTTTCTTTCTTTCGTTCTTTCTTTCTGAAACGGAATTTTGCTCTTGTTGCTCAGGCTGGAGTGCAATGGCATAATCTCAGCTCACTGAAACCTCCACCTCCCGGGTTCAAGCAATTCTCCTGCCTCAGTCTCCTGAGTAGCTGGGATTACAGGCGTGTACCACAACGCCCGGATAATTTTGTATTTTTGGTAGAGACTCACCATGTTGGTCAGGCTGGTCTGGAACTCCTGACCTCAAGTGATCCACCTGCCTTGGCCCCCCCAAAGTGCTGGGATTATGGGCATGAGCCACCCTGCCTGGCCTATAAACTTTTCTTTTCATGGCTTAGTCATACGTTCATAGCCATTATCAGATTGTTGTGGAATTGGCTTCAAATATAATAAAAAACAAAAGACGCATACCCTGTTCATGCCATTACAGAAATATGTTATCTCTAATACTGAGAATATTGAAGGAGTTAACAACTTGATTTTAAAATGTATTTGATAAACATGTCTTTTTCCTGTAATACAATGTAAAGCATATATAACTTGGAAAAGTTAGATTACATAGTGTTAAAATAGCATTCTCTAAAATAGCATTCTCTAAGCATTCCATTTACCACATTCAGTGAAGTATTTGTTGAACATGTATTAGGTATCCTGCTAACAATACATCTGTTACTAAGAAAATCTGTGTACCTGTTCTCATGGAGAATACAGTCCAGCAGGGACACAGATTTTAAAGAACCAATTAAAATGAAGCATGACATTCATATATAGGAACATACACTGTTTGACATAACCTTATCTAAATATCAGGAATTCTTCAATACAGTGAAGTTTAGAATAAATCATGAAAGATAAATTAGGTAGAAGGCAGAAATTGGGGAAGACAGTGGAAGAAAGAGCTTGATACATCCAAAGAACTGAATATAGTTCACTGGTGGGAGTGAGATGAAGCTGGAAAGTTTACAAAAGGCTGTTGTAATGGGCCTTGCAATTTGAAGTTTATTTTGAGGGCATTGGGAAGACATGAAAGGATTTTAAGCAGAAAATTGATACATATTTATAGAAAGATCATTTATGCAGTAATTTAAAGAACTAATTGGAGAGAGGTAAGCTTTGAGGTGGGGAACTAGATAGCAGCATGTTGTATTAATAGTGAGTCATCTGAGGTTGGACTAAGATGGTGATAAAGAGTGATAAAATGCATTTCAGAGGTATTGAGGAGTCTTGGTTGTGGGAGGAAAGAGATTAGGAATGATTATGGTGGTCTTCCAGGCGTTTGTCTTCTCCAGGTTACATGTCCATGCCTTTTAATGATGATAGGTAACATGGGAAAAAGGAGAAAGTTTATTTTAAATCAGTAGTTCATTTTGGATATACAGTTTTCAGTAACTAGGTAGTATTCAATTATAGCTGTGGTTGAAGCTTAGAAGAGAGTTCTGGTCTAGAGACCTGGACCTGAAGACATAATTAAAGAAGTGAATTTGTTAAGTGCAAATGGATTACACTTAACAGAACTCTTTCTGAGTTCTGTGTTCCCCTTCTCTGATTATTATGTTTTATTTCATGGGAACACTGCACTAAGCAGCACAATTTCTGCAACCATTTGGGGCTTCTGTCTGCTTTCATACTGTCCCTACCAATAGGGATGTGTAATTAAAATGGCTCAGTAACAACCCTGCTTTGTATTCCCCATTATGTAGGGATTATGTATTTGATAGGTTTTTCCAATTTTGTGTATACATTTACTTTTTTCCAGAAGGAGAACTTATGGATTGTGATGGAAAATCAGAATCTAGTCCTGAGCGGGAAGCTGTGGATGATGAAACTAAGGGAGTAGAAGGAACAGATGGTGTCAAAAAGAGAAAAAGGAAACCATACAGACCAGGTATAGTGTCTGAGGTAGACATTTCAATATCATCAATACTTGGTTAATTTAAGAAAAATACAATACTGAAGACTTCAACTAAAATTAACTATTCAGGATTAAGAACTGTCTAAACAAAAATATGTGCATATAAATTAAAGAACTAAACTATTTGAATACGATTTTTTAGCTCAAGAGTTCTTTATTTTGAATATGTGAATACTTCACAATGAATCATTATTGAATATCTTATCCCAAATGTTAACCATTTTATTAAATGCTTTACTAGATTGGCTTTTGTTCATACTTGGACTTTGAAGGCCATTTATATAGTTCCTCTGGATGTGTACTTCTGTAATGCTTTTAGTTTTCAGTGTTCACTTTCTAATATCTTTTTTTGAAAAAACTGATTTCAATGTTTATGCAGGAGTGCCAGTAAGTATACAACGTGAAAGGGAACAAGAGAGTTATTATGCCTCCTAGAATTTATAGTCCAGTTAAAACTATGACGGATTAAACACTCTTATTTCTTATCTGCCTCAGGAGTGGAGAGAAAAGTGGTCTTGCTTGTCGATTTTATTTGCCTTATTGGAAAAAATTATTGAAATTGTCACAATACAGAAGTTGTAGGCTTTTATGTATTTATTTAAAAAAATTTTTTTCCCGCTTTTCACAGGTATTGAGTAGGCTTTCCTTAGGCAGTTTATTAATGTCTGTTTACCAATGAGGTTTTAAATTGGATTGGTACAATCTTTATGCTTCTGATTGCTTACATTTTATTGGTAAGAGTGACCTAAATCCCTTTTGCTGTGTAAGGAAGAACTTTCTTACTTCATTTGTATTCTGTGAGACCTTGAAAGATGACGTCTTTTAAATAGGTCACATCTATAATAAGGACCTAAGATTAGTTGCATCTAAATCATTTTATGAAAATGATTTCATTTCTTCCTAATCATGAGGCTTATAAGTGCACTTTAAATTTTAGACATTGCAGATTTCTTCCAGGAACTTGTATTTACTGTCTTTTTTCTTTTCCTCTGCCTCACATGGAAGTCAGCCCTCTAATTGAGGGGCCCATTAGGTCACGGAGTATATTGCTCGACAGCGATATCATTTCACAAAAGCTTATAGTGTTGACTGTGTACCAGACCTCTATTCTAAGCAATTCACTTATGTTATTTGTCCATTTAACATATGTATGAGAAGCTGCTTTGCCTTACTCCCATTTTTAACCAGTGAAAGAACTGAGGCATTGAGAAGTATTTAGTGAGTGAGTAGAATTACATAGTCTGACTCCAGATTCCATGCTCTTAACCTCAGGGCTCTATGTATCCCATGTATAAATACCCTCATACCTTGGAATACTGGACACCATCCCCCTGAAATCATATCAGTCAAAGAATGTTTCTGTCATCTAGCCGGTTAGTATACAAACACAGTCATCCATCACTTAAGTTCAGAGAAATACATCATTAGGCGTTTTCATCCTTGTGTGAATATCATAGAGTGCACTTCCACAAACCTAGATGGTATAGCTTACTACACACTGAGGCTGCATGGTACCCTAAATCCATTTTAAAAAATAAAGTAATTATGCTACAGTGTTATAACTACAGTGATATCTCTATGTGGTGGGAATTTTTCAGCTCCATTATAATCTTATGGGACCACTGTCTTAACATGCAGGCCTTTGTTGACCAACATCATCATGCAGTGCATGACTGTAATTTGATGTATGAGGTACTAATATTTGTCAAATAGATAAACCAGCATAATTTAGTGTTTGATATTTACACCGATACTGTTTAGAAGAGGAAGTGCACACAGGTCTTTTTATATTCTGTTTGATAAGTGATAACAGTGGCTTTGCCTTTTTCTTTCTTTTTTCTTTTCTTTTTTTTTTTTGCTTATTTTTAACTTCTAGTTTACCTAAAAATCAGATTATTGATTTAGATTAGCACAGATTTAATTTCGGAAAATGCCTTACTATTCAAGATAAAGCAGTTTTATCCTATGTACTGTGGAAATGTAGGGAGAAATTATTTATCAGTTTACCCAATTTCTTTTTTGGATAGGTATTGGTGGATTTATGGTGCGGCAAAGAAGTCGAACTGGGCAAGGGAAAACCAAAAGATCTGTGATCAGGAAAGATTCCTCAGGCTCTATTTCTGAGCAGTTACCTTGCAGAGATGATGGTATAGTACTGACTTAAAACTTTTTTTTTTTTTTTTTAATGTAACCCCTTGGTCTTGATACTTCTGTTGGAAAGAGCTTCCTAAAATGTTACAGTCAATAAGAGCCTTATTGCCTCTTATTGTTACTCAATAAAAGCCTTACTACCTTTTATTGATGAAAGGATTTGAGTGCGTATAGAGTTTGAGGTCATTGGATTTCAGCAAATTTCGGAGAGCTTTTACTTTTTTGCTTACTTCTGTGGTTCCTTATTTACCTTAATTTTTGTTTTTCATGGATTCCTTATGTTCTGGCTAGGTTACGGTGCATTTAAAAAGATGGTTGTAAAAAATGTTTGTCTGTTTCTAGTTTTCAGAAGAGTCAGTTCACTTATGTAGTCTGGTGGTAGAATGCTCATACTGATTTTCAGAGGGATGTACCGTTTGCCCTGCCATCACGAAGCATCTGAGAATATCATTTGATTGTTTATTTGTCAAATTTAAGCTGTGTTCTTGTTTCTTTGCTAGTTTCATAGTCCCCAAATTTATTTCCGTTTCTGATTTCAAGAATGAGTGTTCATTGCATATTTATTGGCATATTCATAGTCATGTTTTCACAATGTATATATCCTACAAATAATTAATTTATAATAAATTTCTGAGCTTGGAATTGCTGTATTAAAGGACACACTTTTTCTTTAAGGTTTTTGTTGAGTATTCTCAATCCACCCTACAAAAAAATTGTACCCACTGAATTTGCCTTAATAGTTTGTAAGTTGCCATTTCCTCATACTCATGAGCTTTGGGTATTTATTATTATTATTATTATCTTTTTACTCTTTAACAAAATGTGTTTAAATAAATAAATAAGCTTTTGCTTTGTAAAGAAATCTGTTATTAAGAAAATGGGAAACATGCTAATACTAAATAGGCATGAAATGAAAATTTTTTGGCACTTAAAAGTAATAAACTTGATTTGAGATTTTTTGTTGAAAAAGCTTGTTTGTTTATATGAAACTGTGTGTACATTGGTAAGGTATAAAATTACCTTCAGTGGGTTTGTCTAGAAATTTTAAATGCCACATATGTATAAATGTGACTGTTGTTTCAGGCTGGAGTGAGCAGTTACCAGATACTTTAGTTGATGAATCTGTTTCTGTTACTGAAAGTACTGAAAAAATAAAGAAGAGATACCGAAAAAGGAAAAATAAGCTTGAAGAAACTTTCCCTGCCTATTTACAAGTAATATTTTGCTTTACATTATTTTACATGGTTTGTTAATTGAGGAAATAGAATGTATTGAGTTATAAAACATAGGTTTGTTGTTTTTGTTAATGTTTTACTTGTTTTGTTTTCATTTAGTCATCATAAATGCCATTTTTACCTTCCAGGGGTCTGTAAAAATTAAATTTACTTTTTTGTGTGCTTTGATACTTGCCATAAATTGCTTTTTTAATCCCAGTTGTTCACTTCTAAGTATTCTATAAGATGTAACAAGGAGACTTTGGGGTAGGAAAAACTCAATCTTCAAGCCATTTTTAGCTATGTATACCCCACACCCAAGTTCTGTTGAAATTTCCTTTGCCAATACAAGTTACAGTAGTTATATTCATTGATTTAAGATAGGTTTTTCAGTCAAAGTTATAGCTTTAATAATCGTTAACCACTTTTAGAGGCCTGGTGAACCAAAGATTTAAGCAGTATTCTTTTTGTTTTCCAAAATACACATCAGAAAAATATCTTTCAGTATGAAGAAATTATGTTTGATAACTGTAGACTCCAAAAAAGTTTTTTTCTAGTTCATCTTGTAAACATTAAGTCAGAGTTTAAGGCCATGCGATACAATGGAAATAGCTCAATATTAGAAATGGTACTGAGATTAAACATCTGGCTCTGCATCTAACTAATTGTAAATTCCTAAGCATGTTATTCATCCTTCCTGGTCTCTATTTCTTCATGTGTTAAAATTGAACTGGAACAGAGTATCATTGAGAGTCCGTCCTAATTTCAGTGTAGAAAACTATTCATCTGATCTGTTCCTCCTAAGAAACTATGGCTTACGTAGATAACCCTTCATTGCCTGAGTTGTATTTATTTTTTACATTAATTTTCCAGTTAGCTATTACTAGTTTAATTGGTTTTAAAATACACTGCCTTTCAACTAACATACAACTTCCTCAATTTTCTTTTTCAGTAGCTACTAACATCTTAATGGCAGTGTTCATGTTAGAGTTTAGCCTAGAAAGTCAGAGGGTTTAAATACCATTCCACTACCAGTTAGCTGTGTGATTCTGTTCTATTTAACATCTCTGTCTCGGTTTCCTCATTTGTGACATAATGGTGCCTCTCAGAAATGCTCAGAGGTTCAGTAAGAGTATGTATGTAAAGTGTCTAACCAGTGCCTTACCTTTTGTATATCCTTTATAGATATTTTTCCCCTCAATCTCTTATATCCTAGCTTTGTACCTTTGTTTTTTTAAACAATCATTTAATTGGTCAGGAAAAAAATCCATTTATAGTTTGGTTTACCTTTTTTTTTAATTTTTCATCTTTTTTTAATTGAACAACATTGTGCCTCATACATTTTTTTTTATTTTTTAAAATTTTCTTCCTTACATTTGTTTATTTATTTATTTATTTTTATTATACTTTAAGTTCTAGGGTACATGTGCACAATGTGCAGGTTTGTTACATATGTATACATGTGCCATGTTGGTGTGCTGCACCCATCAACTCGTCATTTACATTAGGTATATCTCCTAATGCTATCCCTCCCCCCTTCCCCCCCCCCCCCCCCCCCCACAGTAGGACCTGGTGTGTGATGTTCCCCTTCCTGTGTCCAAGTGATCTCATTGTTCAATTCCCACCTATGAGTGAGAACATGCGGTATTTGGTTTTTTGTTCTTGTGACAGTTTGCTGAGAATGATGGTTTCCAGCTTCATCCATGTCCCTACAAAGGACACAAACTCATCCTTTTTTATGGCTGCATAGTATTCCATGGTGTATATGTGCCACATTTTCTTAATCCAGTCTGTCACTGATGGACATTTGGGTTGATCCCAAGTCTTTGCTATTGTGAATAGTGCCGCAATAAACATACGTGTGCATGTGTCTTTATAGCAGCATGACTTATAATCCTTTGGGTATATACCCAGTAATAGGATGGCTGGGTCAAATGGTGTTTCTAGTTCTAGATCCTTGAGGAATCGCCACACTGTTTTCCACAATGGTTGAACTAGTTTACAGTCCCACCAACAGTGTAAAAGTGTTCCTATTTCTCCACATCCTCTCCAGCACCTGTTGTTTCCTGATTTTTTAATGATTGCCATTCTAACTGGTGTGAGATGTTATCTCATTGTGGTTTTGATTTGCATTTCTCTGATGGCAAGTAATGATGAGCATTTTTTCATGTGTCTGTTGGCTGTATGAATGTCTTCTTTTGAGAAATGTCTGTGCATATCCTTTGCCCACTTTTTGATGGGGTTGTTTTTTTCTTGTAAATTTGATTGAGTTCTTTGTAGGTTCTGGATATCAGCCCTTTGTCAGATGAGTAGATTGCAAAATTTTTCTCCCATTCTGTAGGTTGCCTGTTCACTCTGATGGTAGTTTCTTTTGCTGTGCAGAAGCTCTTTAGTTTAATTAGATCCCATTTGTCAATTTTGGCTTTTGTTGCTGTTGCTTTTGGTGTTTTAGATATGAAGTCCTTGCCCATGCCTATGTCCTGATGGTATTACCTAGGTTTTCTTCTAGGGTTTTTGTGGTTTTAGGTCTAACATTTAAGTCTTTAATCCATCTTGAATTAATTTTCATATAAGGAGTAAGGAAAGGATCCAGTTTCAGCTTTCTTAATTAATGGCTAGCCAATTTTACCAGCACCAGTTATTAAATAGGGAATCCTTTCCCCGTTTCTTGTTTGTGTCAGGTTTGTCAAAGATCAGATGGCTGTAGATATGTGGTATTATTTCTGAGGGCTCTGTTCTGTTCCATTGGTCTATATCTCTGTTTTGGTACCAGTACCGTGCTGTTTTGGTTACTGTAGCCTTGTAGTATAGTTTGAAGTCAGGTAGCGTGATACCTCCAGCTTTGTTCTTTTGGCTTAGGATTGTCTTGGCAATGTGGGGTCTTTTTTGGTTCCATATGAACTTTAAAGCAGTTTTTTCCAATTCTGTGAAGAAAGTCATTGGTAGCTTAATGGGGATGGCATTGAATCTATAAATTACCTTGGGCAGTATGGCCATTTTCACAATATTAATTCTTCCTATCCATGAGCATGGTATGGCCTTCCATTTGTTTGTGTCCCCTTTTATTTCACTGAGCAGTGATTTGTAGTTCTCCTTGAAGAGGTCCTTTACATCCCTTGTAAGTTGGATTCTTAGGTATTTTATTCTCTTTGAAGCTATTGTGAATGGGAGTTCATTCATGATTTGGCTCTCTGTCTGTTACTGGTGTATAAGAATGCTTGTGATTTTTGCACATTAATTTTGTATCCTGAGACTTTGCTGGAGTTGCTTATCAGCTTAAGGAGATTTTGGGCTGAGACAATGGGGTTTTCTGAATATACAGTCATGTCATCTGCAAACAGGGACAATTTGACTTCTTCTTTTCCTGACTGAATACCGTTTATTTCTTTCTCTTGCCTGATTGCCCTAGCCAGAACTTCCAACACTATGTTGAATAGGAGTGGTGAGAGAGGGCATCCCTGTCTTTTGCCAGTTTTCAAAGGGAATGCTTCCAGTTTTTGGCCATTCAGTATGATACTGGCTGTGGGTTTGTCATAAATAGCTCTTATTATTTTGAGATACGTTCCATCAGTACCAAATGTATTGAGAGTTTTTAGCATGAAGGGCTGTTGAATTTTGTCAAAGGCCTTTTCTGCATCTGTTGAGATAATCATGTGGTTTTTGTCTTTGGTTCTGTTTATATGCTGGATTATGTTTATTAATTTGTGTATGTTGAACCAGCCTTGCATCCCAGGGATGAAGCCCACTTGATCATGGTGGATAAGCTTTTTGATGTGCTGCTGGATTCGGTTTGCCAGTATATTGTTAAGGATTTTTGCATCGATGTTCATCAGAGATTTTGGTCTAAAGTTCTCTTTTTTTGTTGTGTCTCTGTCAGGCTTTGGTATCAGGATGATGTTGGCCTCATAAAATGAGTTAGAGAGGATTCCCTCTTTTTCTATTGATTGGAATAGTTTCAGAAGGACTGGTGCCAACTCCTTCTTGTACCTCTGGTAGAATTCAGCTGTGAATCCGTCTGGCCCTGGACTTTTTTTGGTTGATAGGCTATTAATTATTGCCTCAATTTCAGAGCCTACTATTGGTCTATTCAGGGATTCATTTTCTTCCTGGTTTAGTCTTGGGAGAGAGTAAGTGTCCAGGAAATTATCCATTTCTTCTAGGTTTTCTAGTTTATTTGCATAGAGGTGTTTATAGTAATCTCTGATGGTAGTTTGTATTTTTGTGGCGTCAGTGGTGATATCCCCTTTATCATTTTTTATTGCATCTATTTGATTCTTCTCTCTTTTCTTCTTTATTAGTCTTGCTAGTGGTCTATCAATTTTGTTGATCTTTTCCAAAAACCAGCTCCTGGATTCATTGATTTTTTTGGAGGGTTTTTTGTGTCTCTATCTCCTTCAGTTCTGCTCTGATCTTAGTTATTTCTTGCCTTCTGCTAGCTTTTCAGTGTGTTTGCTCTTCCTTCTCTAGTTCTTTTAATTGTGATGTTCGGGTGTCATTTTTAGATCTTTCCTGCTTTCTCTTGTGGGCATTTAGTGCTACAAATTTCCCTCTACACACTGCTTTAAATGTGTCCCAGAGATTCTGATATGTTGTATCTTTGTTCTCATTGGTTTCAAAGAACATCTTTATTTCTGCCTTCATTTCGTTGTGTACCCATTAGTCATTCAGGAGCAGGTTGTTCAGTTTCCATGTAGTTGAGTGGTTTTGATTGAATTTCTTAGTCCTGAGTTCTAGTTTAATTGCCCTGTGGTCTGAGAGACAGTTTGTTACAATTTCTGTTCTTGTACATTTGCTGAGGAGTGCTTTACTTCCAATTATGTGGTCAAGTTTGGAATAAGTGCGATGTGGTGCTGGGAAGAATGTATACTCTGTTGATTTTGGGTGGAGAGTTCTGTAGATGTCTATTAGGTCCGCTTGTTGCAGAGTTGAGTTTAATTCCTGGATGTCCTTGTTGACTTTCTGTCTTGTTGATCTGTCTAATGTTGACAGTGGGGTGTTAAAGTCTCCCATTATTATTGTATGGGTGTGTGAGTCTCTTTGTACGTCTCTAAGGACTTACTTTATGAATCTGAGATCTCCTGTATTGGGTGCATATATATTTAGGATAGTTAGCTCTTCCTGATGAATTGATCCCTTTACCATTATGTAATGGCCTTCTTTGTCTCTTTTGATCTTTGATCTGTTTTATCAGAGACTAGGATTGCAACCACTGCTTTTTTTGTTTTCCATTTGCTTGGTAGATCGTCCTCCATGCCTTTATTTTGAGCCTATGTGTGTCTCTGCATGTGAGATGGGTCTCCTGAATACAGCAAACTGATGGGTCTTGACCCTTTATCCAATTTGCCAGTCTGTGTCTTTTAATTGGACCATTTAGTCCATTTACACTTAGGGTTAATATTGTTATGTGTGAACTTCATCCTGTCATTATGATATTAGCTGGTTATTTTGCTCATTAGTTGATGCAGTTTCTTCCTAGCATCAATGGATTTTACATTTTGACGTGTTTTTGCAACGGCTGGTACCTGTTGTTCCTTTCCATGTTTAGTGCTTCCTTCAGGATCTCTTGTAGGGCAGGCCTGGTGGTGACAAAATCTCTAAGCGTTTGCTTGTGTGTAAAGGATTTTATTTCTCCTTCACTTATGAAACTTAGTTTGGCTGGATATGAAATTCTGGGTTGAAAATTCTTTTCTTTAAGAATGTTGAATATTGGCCCCCACTTCTTCTGGCTTGTAGAGTTTCTGCCGAGAGATCTGCTGTTAGTCTGATGGGCTTCCCTTTGTGGGTAACCCGACCTTTCTCTCTGGCTGCCCTTAACATTTTTTCCTTCATTTCAACTTTGGTGAATCTGACAATTATGTGTCTTGGAGTTGCTCTTCTCGAGGAGTATCTTTGCGGCATTCTCTGTATTTCCTGAATGTGAATGTTGGCCTGCCTTACTAGGTTGGGGAAGTTCTCCTGGATGATATCCTGCAGAGTGTTTTCCAACTTGGTTCCATTTTCCCCATCACTTTCAGGCACCCCAATCAGACGTAGATTTGGTTTTTTCACATAATCCCATATTTCTTGGAGGCTTTGTTCATTTCTTCTTACTCTTTTTTCTCTACACTTCTCCTCAGTTCCTTTCATTCATTTGATCTTCAATCACTGATACTCTTTCTTCCAGTTGATCGAGTTGGTTACTGAAGCTTGTGCATTTGTCACGTAGTTCTCATGTTATGGTTTTCATCTCTATCAGTTCTTTTAAGGACTTCTCTACATTGGTTATTCTAGTTAGCCATTCATCAAATCTTTTTTCAAAGTTTTTAGTTTCTTTGCACTGGTTGCATAGTTCCTCGTTTAGCTCTGAGAAGTTTGATCGACTGAAGCCTTCTTCTCTCAACTCGTCAAAGTCATTCTCCGTCCAGCTTTGTTCTGTTGCTGGCGATGAGCTGTGTTCCTTTGGAGGGGGAGATGCGCTCTGATTTTTTGAATTTCCAGCTTTTCTGGACTGCTTTTTCCCCATCTTTGTGGTTTTATCTGCCTTTGGTCTTTGATGATGGTGACGTACTGATGGGGTTTTGGTGTGGGTGTCCTTTCTGTTTGTTAGTTTTCCTTCTGACAGTCAGGACCCTCAGCTATAGATCTGTTGGAGTTTGCTTGAAGTCGACTCCAGACCCTGCTTTCCTGGGTATCGGCAGTGGAGGCTGCAGAAGATAGAATATTGCTGAACAGCGAGTGTTGCTGTCTGATTCTTGCTCTGGAAGCTTCATCTCAGGGGTGTACCCAGCTGTGTGAGGTGTGAGGTGTCGGTCTGCACCTAGTGGGGGATGTCTCCCAATTAGGCTACTCAGGGGTCAGGGACCCACTTGAGCAGGCATTCTGTCCATTCTCAGATCTCAACCTCTGTGCTGGGAGATCCACTGCTCTCTTCAAAGCTGTCAGACAGGGACATTTATCTCTGTTGAGCTTTCTGCTGCTTTTTGTTTTTTTTTTTTTTTTTTTTTTTTTTTGAGACGGAGTCTCGCTCTGTCGCCCAGGCTGGAGTGCTGTGGCCGGATCTCAGCTCACTGCAAGCTCCGCCTCCCGGGTTCACGCCATTCTCCTGCCTCAGCCTCCAGAGTAGCTGGGACCACAGGCGCCCGCCACCTCGCCCGGCTAGTTTTTTGTATTTTTTAGTAGAGACGGGGTTTCACCGGGTTAGCCAGGATGGTCTCGATCTCCTGACCTTGTGATCCGCCCGTCTCGGCCTCCCAAAGTGCTGGGATTACAGGCTTGAGCCACCGCGCCCGGCCTGCTTTTTGTTTAGACTCCACCCTGTCCCCAGAGGTGGAGTCTACAGAGGCAGGCAGGCCTCCTTGAGCTGTGGTGGGCTCCACCCAATTCGAGCTTCCAGGGGGCTTTGTTTACCTACTTAAGCCTCAGCAATGGCGGGCGCCCCTCCTCCAGCCTCACTGCCACCTTGCAGTTAGATCTCAGACTGCTGTGCTAGCAATGAGGGAGGCTCCATGGGTGTGGGACCCTCTGGGCCAGGTGTGGGATATAATCTGGTGTGCCATTTGCTAAGACCCTTGGTGAAGCACAGTATTAGGGTAGGAGTTACCCGATTTTCCAGTTGTTGTTTGTCTCAATTTCCTTTGGCTTGGAAAAGGAATTCCCTTCCTCCTTGTGCTTCCCAGGTGAGGCGATGCCTCACCCTGCTTCAGCTTTTGGTGGTCGGGCTGCACCCTTGGACCAGCACCAACTGTTCGACACGCTCCAGTGAGATGAACCTGGTACCTCAGTTGAAAATGCAGAAATCACTTGTCTTCTGTGTTGCTCACGCTGGGAGCTGGAGGCTGGGGCTGTTCCTATTCGGCCATCTTGGGCACGTCCCCCATTTTTTTTTTTTCATGTTTGTTGTTGTTTTCTCCTGGGATTCCCTTTACCTTCCTTCTTAATAGTCCTTTCTAGGAATATTGTGATGGCAACCTGCCTTTCCTCCTATTGATCCTTGTGTAAAGTATAATATAAATTTAAGAAACTTTCTTTAGGTGTTTATGCAAGTATGAAAACTGGCCATTTAATACTTTGGCAAAGAGTCTTTAAAATTATTAGGTCTAATTTCCCAATTATTGCTGTGATCTTAGTCTCCTGGGCTGTCTTGATTCCCCTGTTGCACATCAGTAACTTTCAGCGTGTGTGTGTGTGTGTGTTTATGTGTGATATGAGGGAAGTCTTTTTAATGGTACTGTTTTCTTGGACATTTAGAGACCATGTGCATGGAGCCACCTCTTTATGTTATCTACAGGGAATGGAAAACCCACTAAATTAATAAGGGTGATACAGTTTTTGATAAACACTAGTAAAGTCATGAGTCATTAGACAAAATTCTTGCTGATCATGATCTAAGATTTCTCAAATTTATACTGAAGGCATTAAATGATTTTCTAAACTTCTAAAATGCTTTCTGCTGTTCAACCTTTTTTCTAATGATAAAAGCATTGCTTACTATAAGAAATGAATCCTCTTCTACCTGCTGCTCTAGTTTTGTGGATTTTTAGGTTTTTCAAAGTGAGACAACTTTTTCATTTAAAATGTGAAAATTTCAAATCAGATATATCATTACCTCTACCAGACTTCACATACTCCCAATCTCTTTTCTCATAAGGTAGTATTGTTAATAATTTGGCATTTATCCTTCAGAAACTTTTTTATAATTTATTTTTTCAAACTTATACTAGTCTTGATTTGAATTTTGTAATTTTTTTTTTTTTTTTTGAGACAAGTCTCACTCTGTCACTCAGGCTGGAATGCAGTCGTGTGATCTCACCTCACTGCAACCTCTGCCTTCTGGGTTCAAGTGCTTTTCATGCCTCAGCCTTCCAGGTAGCTGTGATTACGGCATGTTGGCACATACCTGGCTAATTTTTGTGTTTTGTGTAGAGCCAGAGTTTTGCCATGTTGCCCAGGCTGGTCTCTAACTCCTGGGCCTAAGTGATCCACCCACCTCAGCCTCCCAAAATGCTGGGATTATAGGCGTGAGCTACTGCGCCCGACCTGTATTTTATAATTTACTGTATATATAATTCAACTTGCTTTCTTTTAGTAATGTATTTTAGGGCTTTTCTTTGATAACATAGAGCTATATACTGTTTAAAAATTATTGTGTTTTGTAATATGAGTGTCTATAAGTTGGATAGTTATTTGCCTATTGACAGACATTAAGGCCATTTTTACTTCTTGACATTACAAAATATGCTACAGTGAACTTTTTTGTGCATGTTTGGCAAGAGTGTGTTAAATGTTGATAACTATTGCAAAATTGTCCTCTATGAAGGATCCTTTTTCCAGATAGACCACATCATAGGAAATAGACTAAAGCAGAACTCCTGGGTTGAAGCAGGGTAAAGGGATGGACCTCTGCTTCCCTTTTGTCTTCTGTATTGGTTTTTGAGAAATTTTGGAGAGATCTTGGCGTTGCAAGGAACCCAGCTTAAAAATATTTTGAAATGGAAAAATGTTAATATGTGTAAATAAATAGAAAACTACAAGCCTTTAGTAGCTGTAAATATTGCATACATAGTATGGCTAAACTGACTCTAAAACCCTCTTTCACACTGATAGTGTAAGTAGTCTTATAGTGTAAATGTGATTATATGTATCAATAGATTACAAATCTACCTGAAGTAAATATTAAAGCTGTAGATCAAAGTCTTATGCTGTCCTCTGCAGGTAATCTCTAAAAATTAATAATATTCACGAAGCTATTCTGCAGTTTTTAGAAATCTTTGGCATAATTATGTGGTTTTATTTCCATAATTTTTTCTCTAGTAAAACTACCAAAAATATCTTATTTTTAAAATAAGGAGTATAAAATAATTGACAGCATATTTCTGTGGTGTTTTTATACTTCTGTATTCAGTTTCTGTATTGTTAAATGTAAACCTTTTCTGTTATTTCTGCTTCCTTGTCAAAAACCATGACAGAATAATCTATTGTCCTTTTAGAATTTTCTAACTAACCATTTCTATATGTGCTTATCTTCATCTAGGAAGCTTTCTTCGGAAAAGATCTTCTAGATACAAGTAGACAAAGCAAGATAAGTTTAGATAATCTATCAGAAGATGCAGCTCAGCTTTCATATAAAACAAACATGAACGCAGGTTTCTTGGATCCTTCGTTGGATCCACTACTTAGTTCATCCTCGGCTCCAGCAAAATCTGGAACTCACGGTATGTAGAATCATTCACGGATACTTTATTTATATCACATGACATACGTCTCCCTTTCAGTTAAATCTTTTTGAAATGTTTTTGTTTGGCCTCATATGCCTTTTAAAAATCAACTGTATTGAAGTATAACTTACATTTAGTAAATGGAACTATTTTAAGTGTACAGGTGTATAAGATGTAGCAAATTAATTTACCTGTGTAGCTAGTACCAACATCAAGAGTTGTGAAAGAAAATCTTTGGTTTACACTTTGCTGAGGGCAATGTGAGGGGTTATAATTTGGCCAACAGTGACTTTTTTTTTACTAAAAATCTAAGATAGATTTTTGTTAATCATACAGCTGAAATTCAAAACAGAGAAACCAAAATGGATGTGGGGGTAGTTAGGAACTTGCTGGCATACTGTTTTAGTACAGTGAAGTCTGTTGACCTAGGTCATGGTTTCTTACTACTGACAGATTGAGCCAATAATTCTTTGTTGTGGGAGGGAGGCTTTCTGGTGTATTGAAGGATGTTTAACAGCATCTTTGGCCTCATGATGATCAAAAATATCTCCAGATATTGCCAAATATCTTTTGGTGAGCAAAATCGCCCCCTGGTTGAGAATCATTATCCTAAATGCAGTACCTATAGGAACTATTAACAATCAGAAAGGTATGAGAACTTGATATATTTACAGGGTTACAGCAATGTCAGCAAGGCTCTAGGAGTTTAACTCATTGGGTAGGTAAGTGTTGTGATCAGTGTTTCTCCCACTTCTTGGATTTTTATGGTACTGTCAATTGTAAATCATTGTTCTTCTGGTAAGCTTCCTTTTTTACCATTGATTGCATTTGTTACTCAGTTAATTTTATAAACTCATTTTGAAAAACAATTTTAAAGCAATCTTCCACTGAAGAATGACTTTTGTTGTTAAGTAGTTAATGCTTCATTAACTTGGCATTATCCTGAACTGAAATACTGACATTTTTGATTTTGACTTTTTGAAATAATTGGAAGCAATCTTACCCTCTGTTGGACACATGCTTGTCCAGTCTGCCTCACTGTTTGTAGTGAGGTCATGCTTCTTGTTTGTTCAGTTTTAGATATTTTTTAACTCATACTTTAATTCTGTCATTTTAAGTATTGACCTGCTCTTGTCCTTGTCAATATGTTGTTAAAATAATGTATAATGAAAGACCTGTGGGTCCTTCAAAGGATATTTTATGATAAAGTATATCTTGTAACTATCATAACTAGTCACTTGAAGACTTAAATAGGAGCTCTTTGCAGTTGAGTTTTAAAAGGAGAAGGATTGAAATTGGACAGAGAACATATAGGAAAGTTATTGATATAAGTTATTTTTTTCTTAATTTGATTATTTTTTCCACAAAACTACTGAAGAGAGAACAGTTTTACAATAAGGCCAAAACTTGGAGGACAGAAAAATACACCCATTTCAAAACCTAGATTAATTGTTCTTTGCAGTTGAACCACTCTTTTCACTTTATAATGGAAAATTAATGACTAAAGGCTTTTTTAAAACATGTCACTCATTATAGCCTATTATATCAATTTTAATGATTTATTCAGATATAAAATCCTTTAGGTAGGAGCAAACTTGTAAAACAGTCTTTAAAAAATTAGTTATAATTTGTATAGTAGCGTTCCATTACTTTAAAACAAAAAACTGCTATATGACCCCTAAAAAAATTACCCAGAATTTTTTTCTTTCAACCGCAGTGTTATCTAGAAAATGCATTATTGAAATAATTTTCTCTAAAAAGTTCCTGGATATTTGGGCACACAAAACTTAATGTGATATATTATGTATGAATTACATTTTGGAAACTATATAATGGAACCACGACTGTTTGACAGAAATATTTGACCTGGAATATTACATTTATGCCCTCCTCCCCCTTTTAAGTAAAAATAAACTTGAGATGGGTTAAAAATTTCAGTTTCTCTTTACTGAATGACTAATATAATTATTAAAGCAAGCCTAAACAAGAGTTGCAATAGTTTCTTGGTTAAGCGCCAAACCCTTAGAATCCTCCTTGACTTTTCTTTCCCTTTTATTCATCCACGTGTTTGTCTCTGCCTTCAAAATACATCCCAAAGCCAACCACTTGTCTCAGCTTTCCTTAGAACCCTAGTGCTGTCATCACCTCACCTCTCAGACTGCAGCAGTGCCCTTTTCTGATCTTGCCAGCCCTCCCCAATTCCCACCCCACATCTGCTCTACATGGAGCAGCCAGTATATTCCCTTTAAAATATTAGTCATCTCCTATCTTTCAACCTCCCAACACCTTCTCATTACACTTCAGAATAAAACCCAGTCTTCCCCATGATCTCTAAGATCTTACACAGTCTTGCCCTAGCTGCCTCTTTTATCCCTACCACAGTTTTTCTGTTACCGCTCTGGCCTCTCTTGTTGGCAAACCCGGCTTGCCCCAGGGGCTTTATGTCTGCTTTGCCTTGGTTTGGAGGGTTATCACCATCTTTGTGCATATAACTTACTCCCTCATTTAGTTTTCTGCTCAGTCATCTAAAGGTCTTCACAGATCACTCTGTCTAATGCAACATCCCCACAGCTTATTTTTAATCCTTTTTCCTTGTTTTTTCTTTAAATAGCACTTATAGCGATGTCATTTATTTACTAACTCCCTCTGAGAAAGTAAGCCCTCTGAGGGCGTGCACTTTGTTTCAGTCATTGCCCAGTGGGCAGTGCCTCATATGTGATCCATAGACACAGTTCTGTGGGTAGTGAAATACTTTTTTAAATAAATGAATGAATGAGTAATCAGTATGAACAGCAAAGCTGGAAGTACTAACTAGATGGTACCTGGCTTGCACTCCCTGTGGAATTTCTAAAGAGTGAGAGATTTGTCTTTCGTATTTTAACTTTTCCTACTGTGTTTTAATTTCTCAATGTCACTTTTAGACATGCCACTTTCTTAAGCAAAATGTTTTTTTTGCTTTGTTTCTTACAGCAAAGCAAGTTGCTTTGTTTCTTACTCTGTTTCACTTTTATTGCCTACAGGTCTTGAAATTTTGTCTCAATATACATTAGTCACAAGACAAAATAGTCTGAATTTTTAGTAAAGTTTTGTAATTCAAAACGTTGTTTCCTTTGCTATGAAAAACTTTTACTGTAAAATTAAGAGTCTCAGGTTTTTATTCTAGCACTTGCCTCAGTATCTGCTGTACTGTAGGTTTTTAGCAAATGGCTTAATATCTGAGAAAATACTGAAATTTTAAAAAACATATTTACTATATTTAGGTCCTGCTGATGACCCATTAGCTGATATTTCTGAAGTTTTAAACACAGATGATGACATTCTTGGAATAATTTCAGATGATCTAGCAAAATCAGTTGATCATTCAGGTATATATGAATGCTGTTTGCCCTTTCTCTGGTTTCTGATGTGAGTGAGAGGTGTATGGTGTGTGGAACAAGTTTAGCCTTTTGTGTGTTTCCCAGTAACTTTGTTTTTGTTTTTGGCTTTGTTAAAGAACTCAGCATTTTATTTGATCTACCTCAGCTTTCCTGCTTTAGGAGGGGATATAGCAAGTTAATTTCTGTTGTCTTTCTAATTGCATCACATTTAAGGCACGTTGCCTTAAAGTCTTGCTGTATCTTGTTTCTTCTTTTGTTTGCATTTTCCCTCACTTCCCGCTCCTGTGGTAATCATCCATTTTATTTGGTTTGGGTCTTATAGGTCTTGATTTATGCACTTTCCAGGTTGAGAGCTCACCTTTTCCATTTGGTAAGAAACTGAGCAATGGATGACGGCTGACTAGAAGTAGTCTTCTTTTTTTATAGTGATTTCAGCTGAAACAACCTGTAGGTGCATGCTGTTTATCAGTAGTGCTAATGTGTCACTAATCCATACTTTGCTTTTCCCTTTTTGTGTGTGGCTAAAGCATAGCTGTACTGTACTTTGGGTGACTTTGTCAATAGTTTTTCTTTAATGAATAATTTTTTGTTAATATGTGATTTATAATATTACCTAAATGTTGTAGAGCTAGTTCCTAATATAAGATCAAATAAGAACAGACTAAATTTTTACTTTTTAATAGTAATAATATTGAGAAAGCATGAAAAAAATGTAGACGATAAACCATTTTTACATGTGACTTTCAACAAATGTGAGCTACAGCATGTTATAGTTTTGTAAATGTAATGTACATAATCAGAATGTGCCTACAGAATATTTTAAAAATATTACCTATGATTGAAGTTATTTACAAAGGACAATATTAAACACTGAGAATTTTAGGACTTTTCATTTATTTATACAAAACGTATTCCTTTTTACATACTGTGCATAATTGAACTGTACATTTGATACCACTGTTTTCCAAATCAAAGCAATTATTTGTATATAGATTTCTTACAAACTCCTATCTTAATGAAGCTTTTTTTTTTCTTTCTTTTTTTTTTGGCAGAAGTTGGCAAGTTAAAATCAGATGTATTCTTTTGTTCCTCAGGAAATGTTTTTACTTAAGATAGAACTTTACATGGCACCTAATACAAATATATTGTGCCTAATTTTTACTGAGTGACTCTCCAAATTGATATGAGAATTCTAATTCAGAATTACAGACTCTGTTTCTTTATTTTAATCATATTGTTGTATATTAAGTACAGGTAAATAGTGCTATACATTTTTGTGTGAGTATTCTGAATGTACCTTTAAATTTATTTTCCTTACTCTTTTAGATATTGGTCCTGTCCCTGATGATCCTTCTTTGCCTCAGCCAAGTGTCAATCAGAGTTCACGACCATTAAGTGAAGAACAGCTAGATGGGATCCTCAGTCCCGAACTAGACAAAATGGTCACAGATGGTAAAATATTTGCCCTACATCTAGGCTTTCTAAAAGACCTGAGTAAATATGATTTTTAAAGACTTTTGCATGGTTATAATTTAACTTCTAATTATTTCTGTGTCAGTTAAATGCTATTTTGTATCAGTATATTGAATTAGTAGCTGTTAATGTTTCTATTTTTTTTTAAATTTATTCTAGGAGCAATTCTTGGAAAATTATATAAAATTCCAGGTAAATGTGTTTTGATTTTTTAGTTTACGAAAATGGCATTCCCCATACCATGACCCTACTAGTCTTTTAATCTTGTTACTATTACTGTTTTATCTCCTAGAGCTTGGCGGAAAAGATGTTGAAGACTTATTTACAGCTGTACTTAGTCCTGCGAACACTCAGCCAACTCCATTGCCACAGCCTCCCCCACCAACACAGCTGTTGCCAATACACAATCAGGGTATGTTATGACTTTATAATTGTATATTATATCCACACACGTGTGTATATATGTAGGTATATATCCACACACGTGTGTATATATGTGGGTATATATACACACACAAGCAAGTTTTGCCCTGTTCTTTAGTAGCCACATATACAAACTGATAGGGAGAAAAACCCTTTTGTGATGATAGAAAAATACTAACTTTAGTCACATAGCTGTCTCCCTGAAATTCTCTGTAATTCTGTCATTATCCTTATGTCCAGAATTCTTTTGCTCATTCATTGGCAGTAGGGAGGATGTAACGGTGCCTGCCCCCTTCCCTCCCTGCAAGTCCCATTCCCAGCTCACTCCACTCCAGTCATTTCCCACATAGGCACTTCCATATGTGTGGAACTGTCCCCACTCACCTAGCTGCCTGTACTCATTGATGTGCTCTCAGTTTCACTGTCATCTCTCAGAGGTTAGCTGGTTAACCACCCTACCCCATGTTTTTCATTTGTAGCACATGTCACAAATATAATACCTGTTTGGGTAATTAAGGTCTTCCCTTTGGATTGTAAGCTCTTTAAAGGCTAGGGTCATACATGTCTTGCTTATATGCCCTGCCACAGAGTATGTGTTCAGTACATACTTTCATAATAAATCAGTGGCCTTTCTATCCATGTAGACACTGAAATTTTGTGGACGTTTGCCTATTTTGTTCATTTCTCTTCTGCCTACTTATAACTAGCTACCAATTTCTCCCGTTTTCTGTAGAGCTGAAATTTGATAGCCTAGGATTAAGGTCTGTATGAGTAGATAGGGAAATTGGTTACAGGTATGGGAATCTCCTATAGGAAGGAGTTAATGGAGTTGCTTGGTGGCATGTATATAACTCTATATGTAGTTTTGTTTTGTTTTGAGACAGGGTCTCTCTCTGTCACCCAGGCTGACAGGCAGTGGTATGAACGCAATCCACGGCAGCCACGATCTCCTGGGCTCAAGCAATCCTCCTGTCCTCAACCTCCCATGTAACTGTGACCACAGGCACACACCACCATGCCTGGCTAATTTTTTGATTTTTTGCAGAGATAGGGGTCTCACTTTGTTGCCCGGACCAGTCTAAAACTCCTGGGTTCCAGTGATCCTCCCACCTCGGCCTCTCTAAGTGCTGGGATTACAGGCGTGGACCTCTGTGCCCAGCTAGTATATATTTTTGATGATTTGAGCATAGGAACATTTCTCTGTATCCTGTTGTCACTACCTCATGACTATATCCTGAATTGAATAATGTGAATCTTATCCTTTTCTTGTATAAGTGCTAAAGTGTGTGAATAATTTATAACCTTTACTAACAACTTTGTATATACATGAAAAATTACATAATGCACATAATGGAAATATTTGAGTTTTTACCAGTTTAGCCTCTAAACATAAATTTACCTTGAATTTTGCTAGATTCAACATGTGATTTACATGTGGGTATTATACTCATCATAACTACTTCTTGCCTTAATTGTTCCCATATGCTTTTTTTTTTTTTCTTCTGAGATGGAGTCTCACTCTGTCACCCAGGCGGGAGTGCAGTGGTGCGATCTCGGCTTACTGCAACCTCTGCCCTCCAAGTTCAAGTGATTCTCCTGCCTCAGCCTCCCTAGTAGCTGGGATTACAGGTGCCTGCCACCATGCCCAGCTAATTGTTTTTATTTTTAGTAGCGATAGGGTTTCACCATCTTGGTCAGGCTGGTCTTAAACTCCTGACCTTGTGATCCATCCTCTTAGGCCTCCCAAAGTGCTGGGATTACAGGCGTGAGCCACCATGCCTTGCCCCCATATGCTTTTTTAATGATTAAGAACTATTTAGTATTTCTCTTTTCAACTTATAAAAATTACCTGTCTTTATGTTTTCTGAACTGAAAGTGCATATTTTAAAAATCAGAGATATATTTCTTTATTAAAAACATCTTATAGTCATTATGAAAATCACTTCATTGTGCAGTCTCATTTTTAAAAGGTCTTGAGAGGATGACTTCTTTTTCTTTTCTTTTTTTTTTTTTTTTTTGCAAGGTGTTAATGTGTGATACAAGGTGAATAAGGCTGCCTACCATTAGGAGTTTGTAATGCTAATAATGTAGACTTTCAGGTATACAACTAATGTGTAGTATAGTACAGAATAGTACAGCCTTATGAATCACTAAGATTTCATTGTTCTTGTTTGAAAGAATAGTAGTTCTAATGTAAGGGCAAAGCATGATCAAGTTACATACAGGGTGACACATAGTTATTCAATATGGCAACTTTAACATTCTCCAGAGCAAAGGGAGTGGGCATTGTTTAAGGAAGCAAAACTAGAAGTGGACATTGGTGCTGATTGTAAAGGGCTATGAGAAACAGGCAGAGGCAGCTGGCCCTTTCCCTACAGGCTTCTAAGAGCCTTTGAAGACCTCACACCAGTGATGTGATCTGATCACTTACATGTTTTGCTAAGGTAGCTCTGGTATCAATATTGGGAATAAATTTGGGACAAGAAGAGTACTAATGAGGTTATTGTGGTTGAGACTAAGTTAAAAAGTAGGTTCCATGTAAAGATACTTCGGTGCTGATTGAAAGGAAGGAATAGATACGAGAGAAAATGACATTAGAACAAGTAGGACTGTGCTACTGAATGGATATAAGGTATGAGGAAAGGGGGAAATTAAAGTGAATTAGACTATGTATAAACCAGGGGCCCAGGGGATAATCATGAAAGATGGAACAAAGACTTAGTGTGTGTGCTGGTAGAAGGTAGTGGAAGTCAAGTGAATTTAGTTTTAGACCTCTTTTAGGTTGGTAGAAATGGGACATATACACTATTCTGACTTACAGGCAGTTGCAGTTAGTCAAGGAGATGGATGAAAATGTAGGAATTATCTGTGTAATTATGCTAATTGCAGATGTGAGAAGGATGAGATTTATTAAGAGAATATACTGCCAGTAGAGTATAGAATCTCGAGCAGTGCTTTTTAATTAAATGTAGTTAAGTATATGCTTAACTCATCTGATTTATATTAGGTGTGCACATTACATGTTTCTTATCGTTCTTCCTTTTAAAGTTTAGGTGAAAGTAAAAAAAGTAGTGAGAGATTTGAGACATTGAGTGAGAGGTATAGGATCTTGGAAATGAATGATCATTAGAGACAGGTTGTACAGTTAAGTAAGGTGAGTACTTGAAAAACGTTGTTTCATTGGACCATGGGAAGGTTGTTGGTAATCTTCAGTGGAGTAACTTCAGTAGAATTGATGAGAAAGGGGAGGCAAAGTGTAATATGTTATTATGTAATATGTAATATGCTTTATTATCTGATGGTAATAAAGTTCAGAAAGTAGAGAATAGAATTTTCAAGATTGAGGTAGAGTAACTTGAAGTCCCTTTATGTAAAAGTTGTGAAGTAACTTTTGAACTTTTATAAACTAATATGACTAGTTTGGGTAGATATGGTGGACTTGAAAAAAAAAAAAGAGACCACTTCTTGAATAAAGTAAGATGAAATACTTTGCTTTTACTTGTTTGTCCTTGAACAAATTATTTAATTTCTGTGGGTCCTCTTTGCTTAAATGGAGCTGAACATAATAACCTATTTCAATGGGTTTTCGTGAAGCTGTAAAGCTTTTAAGACTGCTTAGCATAGCATAAAGTACTTAACAAATAATAGCTAATATTATTGGGAAAAGTTTCAACATGGTAATATTGTAGTTACAGTAGATGGCACTGATAGATGGCTACAGTATGGATCACATTCTCCTTGCCAATAAACTCTTGTTTCTCCTAATTACATGAAAGACATTCGA
This sequence comes from Papio anubis, assembly GCF_008728515.1. NCBI lineage: Eukaryota > Metazoa > Chordata > Mammalia > Primates > Cercopithecidae > Papio > Papio anubis. The sequence continues at coordinate 7,077,066 of NC_044979.1, forward strand.
TATTGTTTATTAAAATTCCACATTCCTTAATGCAGCGGTCCCCAGCCTTTTTGGCACCAGGGACCAGTTTCAAGGAAGACAATTTTTTCACAAACCCAGGTTGGTGGGTTGGGGAATGGTTTTGCGATGCAACTGTTCCACCTCAGATCATGAGGCATTAGATTCTCGTAGGAACACGCTCGCATGCACACTTCACAACAGGGTTCACGCTCCTATGAGAATCTAACGCTGCCGCTGATAGGGTTCATGCTCCTATGAGAATCTAATGCTGCTGCTGATCTGACAGGATGTGGAACTCAGGCCGTAATGGTCACTTGCCCGCTGTTCACCTACTGTGTGGCCGGGTTCCTAACAGGCTATGGACTGGTACCAGTCTATGGCCCCAGAGTTGGGGACCCCTGCCTTAATGGAACCTGCTTTTCACTGAAGTTGAAAATAGATGTAGTATTCTAGTTTGAAAAAAAGCAGAAATCTTGCCCTTTAATCCTTGGAGTAAATGTAAGTGTCATGAGACATTTGTCATTGTGAAAACCTGATCCAGTGGACCCAGCTGTGGTATTTAGTAACATAAGCCCCTTTGTGGAAGTCAGAGAGTTCTAGGAAGTCTTTGAGACAAAATCTTTTAAACTTGTCGGTGATCGTCCTTAGTATCTGCACATACACACTGGAGCTATGTAGGCTTTAGTGTTGTAACATTCACATGATGTGGTTTAGGTGAAAGACCATTACGCATTGGACAATGTACGTGTATGAGACTTTTAATCTCATGGAATGACATTAGATAACAAAAAATCAGGTGATCAGGTTAGGAATTCTCTAGTTATACCAAGTATTAGTCAACTCCGTATTGCCATTTGTGTAATTAATTGGTGATGTGGATCTCCTGTAATAGTATAGCTCTAAGTGTTGCAACAATTAACAGAGGCTTTGTGTATTTCCACAAATCATCAAGTTTAATTGGAGGGCTTTTTGAAGGCACACAAAGTTTTTGTTGTTGTTCTTTCTTTTTTCTGGAAACTGCTCCAATATGGACAGTTGGCATACTTCCAAATAGTTTAGACAAGTAGACTTTCACAATAAGGATTGAAGTTACATGCTTAAAGTAGTGTTGTAAAGAAACATGAGATGGTCTTATTATTTGCCTAATGTCTATTTAGAAAGAAAACGATAAGGTATTTGATGTTTGTGAATAAGCTCGAATGAGAATTCAAATACATTTGGGGGCTGAACTGTAAGTTATAAAAATTAAGCCAAAACCGGAGTGTATATATTTTTAGCAATAATCATCTGATTGATAGTGATAGATATATTGCTTACTCAAAACTATTTAGAGAAAGTATCAGTTTAAGAATCACAGATGGGGTGGACACAGTGGCTCACACCTGTAATCCCAGCACTTTGGAAGGCTGAGGCGGGTAGATCACTTGAGGCAAGAGTTGGAGATCAGCTTGGCCAAAATGGTGAAACCGCACCTCCACTAAAAATACAAAAATTAGCTGGGCATGGTGGCAGGTGCCTGTGATTCCAACTACTCAGGAGGCTGAGGCAGAATTGCTTGAACCTGGGAGGCGGAGGTGGCAGTGAGCTGAGATCTTGCCACTGCACTCCAGCCTGGGTGACTGAGTGAGACTCCATCTCAAAAAAAAAAAAAAGAATAAAAGAATCATAGATGGTTTTTTGTATTAAGAGGAACAGGAATAAAATATAAGAAACATCTGTTTGTAAATTTTTAATGAAGAGAAAGAATATTTGATAAAACTTACTAGCATTTGCTGTGATTCATTCATTTTTTAGGAGTTAATATGTATCGAATAGTTACTCCATACCAGGAACTATGTTCAGAGCTGTACATACATTATCTCAATTAACCCAAATAACAGAATACCTGCAGTTTACAGAAATAGAAATTGATTCTGCTTCTAACAGGTAAAATTGAGGTTCACACCCCAGGCTTTTGGACTCCAGAACACTTGCTATTTCTAGTACACAATAATGAAATAGAGGATCACAGCTGTAGAGATCATATTTCAAAATCTTGTAGCCAAAAGTGACTCTTTAAGTATTATATAATACTGAAAAAAATCCTACTTTTAAATTGCATTAAAGATTTTGATTTAGAAGTACAAGCATCTCTTCTATACTTGGGGATTTGGTTCCAGGACCCCCAGGTATAACCAAAATCTGAGAATACAGAAGTCAAATGTTGGCCCTGTGGAACCTGGCATACAAGAAAAGTTGGTCCTCTCTATGCATGGGTTTCACTGTGTTTTCCATCCGCATTCAGTTTGAAAAAAGTTTGTGTTTATGTGGACCCATGCAATTAAAAACCATGTTGTTCAAGGGTCAACTTTACTTCAGCTCCTTGTTATTTATGAATATTATGCAAACGGAATTATTTTTTTCTGTTAAGATGTTTTTTCACGGATGCCACTCATGAATGGCCTTATTGGACCCAGTCCTCATCTCCCACATAATTCTTTGCCACCTGGAAGCGGACTGGGAACTTTCTCTGCAATTGCACAATCCCCTTATCCTGATGCCAGGTACAAGCCTTATTTTCTATGGAAACTTAAATTGCACTAATTTCTGTTTGCTTTATATATAAATTAGTCTGCTTCAATGATTGTGTATGATATTATTGTAAGTCGCATTTATTGTGGCTTTTGCTATAAACATGTTACTTTTAACTATTTTGTAATAGGTTTTAATGAAAGCTGTACTTGGACATATATTAAAAAGTTATTTTGTGTTTATAAAGTGAAGATATTTATTTTTTCCCAGGGATAAAAATTCAGCCTTTAATCCAATGGCAAGTGATCCTAACAACTCTTGGACATCATCAGCTCCCACTGTGGAAGGAGAAAATGACACACTGTCGAATGCTCAGAGAAGCACGCTTAAGTGGGAGAAAGAGGAGGCTCTGGGTGAAATGGCCACAGTTGCACCGGTTCTGTACACCAATATTAATTTCCCCAACTTAAAGGAAGAATTCCCTGGTAAGTCATGAATATATTATTTCTCTCTATTTTACCAACTTGTCACATGTGCAATAACTTTTTTTTTTTACCTGTAATAGAGAGGTAGCTTAACTAATTTTCATCTATGATGACCCACAATATGAAGATTCCCTAGATATCTAGAAACATCTAGCATGTTTACTTTGTCCTAGACCACGCATCCATTCTCATATTTCCCAAAAGTTAGTTTCAATTAATGAAATGGTCAGTTTTTCAGCTCCTAGCAGTGCTTATTAATATGTGGAAATCAGTGTTATGTGATTCTTCAAAAATTTCTAAAACCCAAACTATCATTTAATCAAAAATATTGCTAGGCTAAATCAGTGAATTCTAAGTAGTGTTTATAGGAAACGAATTCAATATTGTCTTCCCTTCTTCCCCCCTCACCTTCCCTGACTGTCCAGCTATTACCACTGCCTCTTGAAAAAAGCAGATGATAAAATAATAGTACAGTTTGTGAAAATTCTGATTAACCAGTGAATGAGACATTTGGATTAATGAGATGTAAATTATTGAATATATGCAAGCAATGCAGTTTTATTATTTTGAGTTCATGGTGTCAGACAAACCAGGATTGAAAAAGTTATTCAGACTCAGTTTTGCAATTGTTTCCCAGCTATCTATCAGTACACAAACTCTTAAATTACTAGAAGGGTACCTGGAAGTGACTTTTCATTTGAATGACCCCTGGTTTTTAGGTACCTTTTTGGATTGGCGTCTTCATGGTACTTTATTCCTTATGTATTGTAATAAATGAAATGCTTTTTATCCAACAATAGAAATCAATGGTTTGATGCAGGGAGACCTGTGAAGGCAGTGTCCCATTCTTCAACCACTTTCTTTCCATGCTTACATTTGCTGTTTATGAACATATATGGGTATGTTGTCATTTTGTGTCAGCACAAATTGTCCTTACAGCAGAGCTATAACTTTTTTAAAAGTGTTTTTCTTTAATAATTTTATTCGTGATTCAAGAACCTCATGAAATACTGTGTTAAAGCTGTTGGTCTATGAACTGATTTTTCATTTTCATTGGCTTTTTGGAAGCTTGCTTTCTTTTTGTAATGTGGAATAAATAATTTCTGTATTTATCTTATCGTTAACTGTTGATCGTAGCCAAGCATCTTCATTTTGTATACCATCATGACACTGAATTTCATAGAAATGGTTTGAACTGATTACTTTTCCATGTGTTTGTCCGCAAATGCTAGTGAGATGCTTATTTATGACTTTGTTTACTTCTGGTAGGTCAAATTGATAGACTTCTGTTTAGCGCAGATGTTTTACAAACCTACATTTTGTTTCTGGTGGTATCGTACCACCAGAGGGAATTTATTGTGTTTGGCTTACATTTTTGCTACTTTGTCCCTTGAATCTAAAAAAAAACTTCCCAACTTTATAAGCTAGGTTGTTAATGAGGCAACACTTCATTTAGAAAACATTCGTTTGGCCTACAGTATGCCAGCATCTTTGTTCTTTGTAAAGAACTTAATATAGGTCTACTACCTCATGAGAATACGGCCTGAATAAGATTAACTGTCAGCAGTTCATCAACATTTTTTATTACAGCATGTCATTAGCATGACTCTGAGAAACTGTTATACTCTGTTCTTTTGTTGCAGATTGGACTACTAGAGTGAAGCAAATTGCCAAATTGTGGAGAAAAGCAAGCTCACAGGAAAGAGCACCATATGTGGTATTTTAAGAAACTCCTATCTTTTAAATATTTAAATACAATGCTTGAACCTTATTTGTATTAGGTTAATAAAAAAACAAATTTCCATTTCAGAAAATGCTTTTTAGTACCTGTACAACAAGCAACTTTATTTTTACAGTGATTTTCTAACTCCTTATGTCTTAATAGAGAGTGTGACATTTTTATAAGCAAGTTAACAGAACCAAAATGTTGAAGATTGAAAATCAGCTATTATAGGGGGCAGGATGAATTCATTTCACTTCAAAATTGTTTTATCTCTTCAGTCGAGGTACCGTTGGCAGTCTGTATCCATGAGTTCTATATATGTGGATTCAACCAACCATAGATAAATATTTTGGAAAAACGTCTATACTGAAGTTGTACAGACTCTTTTCCTTGTCATTGTTTTTTAAACAATATAGTATAACAACGATTTACGTAACATTTATATTGTGTTAAGTATTGCAAGTAATCTGAAGATGACTTAAAGTATACAGGAGGGGCCAGGCACAGTGGCCCACACCTGTAATTCCAGCACTTTGAGAGGCCAAGGTGGGCAGATGGCTTGAGCCCAGTAGTTTAAGACCCGCCTGGGCAACATAGCCAAGACTTCGTCTCTATAAAAAAATGAAAAAATTAGCTGGGTATGATGGCGCATACCTGTGTAGTCTCAGCTACTTGAGAGATTTGAGGGGTTGAGGCTTCAGTGAGCCAAAATTGCGCCACTGCATTCCAGCCTAGGTGACAGAACAAGACCCTGCTATGTCAAAAAATAAAAAAGGAGAAAGTATACAGGAGGATATGTGTAGGTTATATGCAAATACTATGACATTTTCTATAAGGGGCTTGAGCATCTGTGGATTTTGGTATCTGCAGGGAATCCTGGAACCAATAGTCCATGGATACAGAGGGACAACTGTACTCAATTTGGAGAGTGGATTGGCATGCCTCAGTGTCTTCCACAGTCACCTCTTTTCTTGTTAGGTTTCATAGCGAATCTGTGCATCTTCAAAGAGAAATATTTAGACATCTTTAAAGAGTTTTTGACACATGATCTTTGCCATGAACTATTAGGTAATTTTATAAGATTCGCAGTTCATATGGTAAATTATTTTCTCCCAAAGAGCCAAATTAAGATTGTCAGCTGGAACCAAATCCTTGCTTTCATTTTAAAGCATATTAAATGTGTATTATTGTTGGAAAATATATATAGTTGTTTTCCAGCTTGTTCCCCAGTGCGCATATTTTCAGTTACAGTGATTATTTTGAATAGAGCATATATGTGTGTATATGCTCTATCACATATATATAGATGTATTGATATGCTCTGTTTTATCTTGACTTTAATTAGGTAATGACAGAATTTTTTAAATTTTTAAGTGATTTCATTAACGATACGTTTCAAATATCCAGATTTTTTTTTTTTTTTTTTAAAGACTGATTGGATATTTTCTTTTTTTCTAAAAAATTTTTTTTTTTTTTTTTGAGACAGAGTTTTGCTCTTGTTGCCCAGGCTGGAGTGCAACCATGCGATCTTGGCTCACCACAACCTCCGCCTCCCGGGTTCAAGTGATTCTCCTGCCTCAACCTCCCGAGTAGCTGTGATTACAGGCATGTGCCACCACACCTGGCTAATTTTGTATTTTTAGTAGAGACAGGGTGTCTCCATATTGTTCAGGCTGGTCTTGAACTCCTGACCTCAGACCTCAGGTGATCCGCCCGCCCCAGCCTACCAAAGTACTGAGATTACAGGCGTGATCCACTGCGCCCGGCCTAGTTTTGTATTTTTAGTGGAGATGGGGGTTTCACCATGTTGGTCAGGCTGGTCTTGAACACCTGGCCTCAGGCGCTCCACCTGCCTTGGCCTCCCAAAGTGCTGGGATTTAGAGCATGAGCCACCATGCCTGGCCCCAGCCCCTTCTTTCTAAATTGAAGGAGACGTGATTTCTAAGGATGTATTAAGAAAACTAGGAGCTAAAATATTAAATCACACCTGGGATCTTTAAGCTTAATTCAAATACATAGAGAGGATTATATCCTCAACTGATAGATACTGTGCACTGTAAAGAGAGAAGACGAGTTAGTGTCCAGATCCTTTTTTGGGAGGTGCCATAAGTATTTCAGCATTTTACCTGACTTTTTTTTCTTTTATTTGAGAAAGTTCATGATAGTTTTATTTTATTCCTTAAAACGTTTAACATAATCTGGGGAATATTTTTTGTCTTCTTTTGTCAAAGCAAAAAGCCAGAGATAACAGAGCTGCTTTACGCATTAATAAAGTACAGATGTCAAATGATTCCATGAAAAGGCAGCAACAGCAAGATAGCATCGATCCCAGCTCTCGTATTGATTCGGAGCTTTTTAAAGATCCATTAAAGCAAAGAGAATCAGAACATGAACAGGAATGGAAATTTAGACAGGTATGGAATTTTTGGATAATCTACTTTTTGAAGTTGCATTTTTATGTTTTGAGAGGGAGGTCTTTGCATTATTATTTTAGAATATAGTTCTTAGACCATGAAAATTTGATTAAGGATAGACTTGTTTCTCTTTTCAGTAAAATATATTTAAATTGATTTGGGAAGTTTATTGAAATATTATAAACAATATACTGCCCTAGGCACAAATGGAACATGCCATGATGAGTAATTTCTCTTCTTCAGGAATTCATAATCTAATATGGGAGCAATCTGGTAGCTGCTGACATCAAACAAATTAACTTTCTGTTGCTTTTTCCCCCCATGATGGTAGTTTTCTTCCTTAACCTAAATGTGATTGCTTTTTCTTTCTATTTTAATAGCAAATGCGTCAGAAAAGTAAGCAGCAAGCTAAAATTGAAGCCACACAGAAACTTGAACAGGTGAAAAATGAGCAGCAGCAGCAGCAACAACAGCAGTTTGGTTCTCAGCATCTTCTGGTGCAGTCTGGTTCAGATACACCAAGTAGTGGGATACAGAGTCCCTTGACACCTCAGCCTGGCAATGGAAATATGTCTCCTGCACAGTCATTCCATAAAGAACTGTTTACAAAACAGCCACCCAGTACCCCTACATCTACATCAGATGATGTGTTTGTAAAACCACAAGCTCCACCTCCTCCTCCAGCCCCATCCCGGATTCCCATTCAGGAGGGTCTTTCTCAGGCTCAGACTTCTCAGCCACCGTCACCACAAGTGTTTTCTCCTGGGTCCTCCAACTCACGACCACCATCTCCAATGGATCCGTATGCAAAAATGGTTGGTACCCCTCGACCACCTCCTGTGGGCCATAGTTTTTCCAGAAGAAATTCTGCTGCACCAGTGGAAAACTGTACACCTTTATCATCGGTATCTAGGCCCCTTCAAATGAATGAGACAACAGCAAATAGGCCATCCCCAGTCAGAGATTTATGTTCTTCCTCCATGACAAATAATGACCCCTATGCAAAACCTCCAGACACACCTAGGCCTGTGATGACAGATCAATTTCCCAAATCCTTGGGCCTCTCCCGGTCTCCTATAGTTTCAGAACAAACTGCAAAAGGCCCTGTAGCAGCTGGAACCAATGATCACTTTACTAAACCATCTCCTAGGGCAGATGTGTTTCAAAGACAACGGATACCTGACCCATATGCACGACCCTTGTTGGCACCTGCACCTCTTGATAGTGGTCCTGGACCTTTTAAGACTCCAATGCAACCTCCTCCATCCTCTCAGGATCCTTATGGATCAGTGTCACAGGCATCAAGGCGATTGTCTGTTGACCCTTATGAAAGGCCTGCTTTGACACCAAGACCTATAGATAATTTTTCTCATAATCAGTCAAATGATCCATATAGTCAGCCTCCCCTAACCCCACATCCAACAATGAATGAATCTTTTGCCCATCCTTCAAGGGCTTTTTCCCAGCCTGGAACCATATCAAGGCCAACATCTCAGGACCCATACTCCCAGCCCCCAGGAACTCCACGACCTGTTGTAGATTCTTATTCCCAATCTTCAGGAACAGCTAGGTCTAATACAGACCCTTACTCTCAACCTCCTGGAACTCCCCGGCCTGCTACTGTTGACCCATATAGTCAGCAGCCCCCAACCCCAAGACCATCTACACAGACTGACTTGTTTGTTACATCTGTAACTAATCAGAGGCATTCTGATCCATATGCTCATCCTCCCGGAACACCAAGACCTGGAATATCTATCCCTTACTCTCAGCCACCAGCAACACCAAGGCCAAGGATTTCAGAGGGTTTTACTAGGTCCTCAATGACAAGACCAGTCCTCATACCAAATCAGGATCCTTTCCTGCAAGCAGCACAAAACCGAGGACCAGCTTTACCTGGCCCGTTGGTAAGGCCACCCGATACATGTTCCCAGACACCTAGGCCCCCTGGACCTGGCCTTTCAGACACATTTAGCCGTGTTTCCCCATCTGCTGCCCGTGATCCCTATGATCAGCCTCCGGTGACTCCAAGATCTCAGTCGGACTCTTTTGGAACCAGTCAAACTGCCCATGATGTTGCTGATCAGCCAAGGCCTGGGTCAGAGGGGAGCTTCTGTGCATCTTCAAACTCTCCAATGCACTCCCAAGGCCAGCAGTTCTCTGGTGTCTCCCAGCTTCCTGGACCTGTGCCAACTTCAGGAGTAACTGATACACAGAATACTGTGAATATGGCCCAAGCAGATACAGAAAAATTGAGACAGGTAAACACATTGTATGTTCTCAGTTTTAAGTGTATTATTTGAGGAAGCTGTTCATTTCATCAAACTGAGTAATTTCTACACAGTGGTTAATTTCTTATTTTTTTAATTCTGTAGAGTTTGTCATACTGCAAAAAAGAAAAATGAAATTGATGAAATTAACACCAGTTTAATTTATTCTGTATCTGATTTCAGTCTTCATGAATTCACATCGGATCCTTAAATATTGGAGCTTTGTTTTCTGATAGTTGTCTGGCAAGTAAAAGTACCCAAATCATCAAATTACTTTTCCTAATATATTGAAGAGTTAAATGTAACTGGTGTTTCATCAGACTTTGAAATATTACAGTAGCCACATAATGAAAGTATCAGGATTTAAAAAGCCACTAACCTGCCAGGCACAGTGGCACATGCCTGTAATCCCAGCTACTTGAGAGGCTGAGACAGGAGGATTGCTTGAGCCCAGGAATTTGAGGCCAGCCTGGGCTATCTAAAAATAAAAAGCCAATAACCCTTAAAAAGCCATTAATTACCACAAATTCCAGTGATTTTTGTTTCTTCCCATTTAGCGGCAGAAGTTGCGTGAAATTATTCTTCAGCAGCAACAGCAGAAGAAGATTGCAGGTCGGCAGGAGAAGGGGTCACAGGACTCACCCGCAGTGCCTCATCCAGGGCCTCTTCAACACTGGCAACCAGAGAATATTAACCAGGCTTTCGCCAGACCCCCACCTCCTTATCCTGGGAACATTAGGTCTCCTGTTGCCCCTCCTTTAGGACCTAGATATGCTGTTTTCCCAAAAGATCAGCGTGGACCCTATCCTCCTGATGTTGCTAGTATGGGGATGAGACCTCATGGATTTAGGTAATGCTTTTAATTTCCTGCCAAATTTAAATTGCTATTAGAAGAGGGAAACAGAGCCAAGTGTGGTGGCTTGTGCCTGTAATCCTAGCTATTGGCTGAGGCAGGAGGATTGCTTGAATCTAGGAGTTTGAGACCAGCCTGGGCAATATAGTGAGACCCCCCCCACCTCTTCAACTAATTTAAAAATTAAAAAAAATAAATATACAAATGAAGTTAGTATTAATCGGGAAGCTATTACTGCTTTCTATTTCTTTCTCCCCTCTGATATATATATAATCAGTTATTTTCTGCTAATGAGAGGTCATAGACATTTTTTCCCCCTCTAAGAACTCTAGAGACTCTGAAAACGTTACCTTTGTTTTTAAGTATTAACTGTATTAGCACTACCTTGCACCCTTAATGATGTAGTTTATCATACGACATCCTCAAAATGTAGCTATTCTGTGTAGGCAAAGCCTCCTACGATTTGATGAGACTTGTCCTCTCTCCAAATTTCTACCTTTTAAGTTTACATTCTAGATTAATTTTAGGCTGGGTGCAGTGGCTCATGCCTGTAATCCCAGTACTTTGGGAGGCCAAGGAGGGCGGATCACTTGAGGTGGAGTTCGAGACCAATCTGGCCAACATGGTAAAACCCTGTCTCTAGTAAAAATCAAAAATGTGCCGCGCCTGTGTTCCCAGCTATTCGGGAGGCTGAGACAAAAGGATTGCTTGAACCCAGGAGGTGGAGGTTGCAGTGAGCCGAGGTAATGCCACTGCACTCCAGCCTGGGAGACAGAACAAGACTCTGTCTCAATTAAAATAATAATAATAATAAATTTTAGAGATTTCTAAACTGAAAGGACTTTCCCTTTGGGAACTTTCCATGGTGAGATAGGGTTGTAAGTTAGTGGCGATGAATCATAAGAATGTTTCCTTTTTCAAAGTGGCTAAAGTCAAAGCCAAACCTATGCCCTAGTTATAATAAGGAAATAGTTCTTTAAGATATGCTTTTTAGTTTTATGTCTTTTAGTCTTATATCTACCTCCATGTTATATTCTTTTAGTTTCCTTTTCTTCTACCTTAGTTGTAATTTTTGCCTCTTGCTACATTTTATATTCTGTGTAAGTTGCCTGTAATCTTATTCTTAATTTCCCTTTTTTCTTCCACCTTATTATAATTTATGCCTCTTGCTATGCTTTATATTCTATGTAAGTTGCCTGTAATCCTATCTAGAAGGAAGTACAATATAAAATAGCCCAACAATTTATTCATTTACTTAATCTCTATAGATGAGGCCTACTCGTCTTTTTCTCTGACTATAAATTTAGTCTATTCCATCGTCAAACCTCTGCCTTTGTAGTCTCACGTACTGAGGCCTGTAAGTCCCTCAATAGGTATGAAGACCTATCTTAACTCAAACATCCTCCCCAAATCAGCTTCCTCCATTGAACCTCCCTAAATATAGATAAAAGAAACTCTTCCTGAAAAACTCGAGTAGTATTGTTCTTACCTCTAAACAATTGATTTCATCTGCTTGGTGGTTGTTCCTTTGTCTTCATTTTTGTTATCTGTTAAATCTTAAGCCTTTAGAGCTCAGATACGGTGTTCGTTATAGGATACTTAGCAAAATCTTACTTGCATATTAGTATCTGTAAATACTTTTTAATGGCGATAGCTTTGCTTTTGTAAGTCATTGTATTTGGCAACATTAATTTTATATCTACAATTTAATTGAAAACTTCCCCTTTTTTTCAACTTAACTCTAAATTTAACATAGTACCTTTTGCTTTTTTTATTTTTTATTTTTTTAAGATTTGGATTTCCAGGAGGTAGTCATGGTACCATGCCGAGTCAAGAGCGCTTCCTTGTGCCTCCTCAACAAATACAGGGATCTGGAGTTTCTCCACAACTAAGAAGATCAATATCTGTAGATATGCCTAGGCCTTTAAATAACTCACAAATGAATAATCCAGTTGGACTTCCTCAGCATTTTTCACCACAGAGCCTGCCAGTTCAGCAGCACAACATACTGGGCCAAGCATATATTGAACTGAGACATAGGGCTCCTGACGGAAGGCAACGGCTGCCTTTCAGTGCTCCACCTGGCAGCGTTGTAGAGGCGTCTTCTAATCTGAGACATGGAAACTTCATTCCCCGGCCAGAGTTTCCGGGCCCTAGACACACAGAGCCCATGAGACGACCTCCCCACGGTCTACCTAATCAGCTACCTGTGCACCCAGATTTGGAACAAGTGCCACCATCTCAACAAGAGCAAGGTCATTCTGTCCATTCATCTTCTGTGGTCATGAGGACTCTGAATCATCCACTAGGTGGTGAATTTTCAGAAGCTCCTTTGTCAACATCTGTACCATCTGAAACAACGTCTGATAATTTACAGATAACCACCCAACCTTCTGATGGTCTAGAAGAAAAACTCGATTCTGATGACCCTTCTGTGAAAGAACTGGATGTTAAAGACCTTGAGGGGGTTGAAGTCAAAGACTTAGATGATGAAGATCTTGAAAACTTAAATTTAGATACAGAGGATGGCAAGGTAGTTGAATTGGATACTTTAGATAATTTGGAAACTAATGATCCCAACCTGGATGACCTCTTAAGGTCAGGAGAGTTTGATATCATTGCGTATACAGATCCAGAACTTGACCTGGGAGATAAGAAAAGCATGTTTAATGAGGAGCTAGATCTTCCAATTGATGATAAGTTAGATAATCAGTGTGCATCTGTTGAACCCAAAAAAAAGGAACAAGAAGACAAAACTCTGGTTCTCTCTGATAAACATTCACCACAGAAAAAATCCACTGTTACCAATGAGGTAAAAATGGAAGTATTGTCTCCAAATTCTAAGGTGGAATCCAAATGTGAAACTGAAAAAAGTGATGAGAATAAAGATAATGTTGACCCTCCCTGCTCACAGGCTTCTGCTCACTCAGACCTAAATGATGGAGAAAAGACTTCTTTGCATCCTTGTGATCCAGATCTATTTGAGAAAAGAACAAATCGAGAAACTGCTGACTCCAGTGCAAATGTCATTCAAGGATCCACTCAACTACCTGCTCAAGATGTAATAAACTCTTGTGGCATAACTGGATCAACTCCAGTTCTCTCAAGTTTACTTGCTAATGAAAAATCTGATAATTCAGACATTAGGCCATTGGGGTCTCCACCACCAACTCTGCCGGCCTCACCATCTAATCATGTGTCAAGTTTGCCTCCTTTAATAGCACCGCCTGGCCATGTTTTGGATAATACCGTGAATTCTAATGTAACAGTAGTCTCTAGGGTAAACCATGTTTTTTCTCAGGGTGTGCAGGTAAATCCAGGATTCATTCCAGGTCAGTCAACAGTTAACCACAATTTGGGGACAGGAAAACCTACAACTCAAACTGGGTCTCTCACAAGTCAGTCTGGTACCAGTAGCGTGTCTGGACCCCAACAACTAATGATTCCTCAAACATTAGCACAGCAGAATAGAGAGAGGCCCCTTCTTCTAGAAGAACAGCCGCTGCTTCTACAGGATCTTTTGGATCAAGAAAGGCAAGAACAGCAGCAGCAAAGACAGATGCAAGCCATGATTCGTCAGCGATCAGAACCATTCTTCCCTAATATTGGTAGGAATTTTCTTGAGTCTCAGCATATGTTACTGTGGGTATTAGAGTGGCATGCGATATGCTTAGAAGATTTTATTATTAGAATTACAGTTGGAACAGAGCACTGAGTTTTTCTATTCCTCCTTGAGGGTTTTTGTTTTGTTTTGAGATGGAGTCTCACTGTGTCACCCAAGATGGAGTGCAGTGGGGTGATCTCAGCTCACTGCAACCTCCACCTTCTGGGTTCAAGTGATTCTCCTGCCTCAGCCTCCCAAGTAGCTGGGACTACAGACACGCGCCACCATGCCTGGCTAATTTTTGTATTTTTAGTAGAGGTGCGGGTTTTTACCACGTTGGCCAGGCTGGTCTCGAACTCTTGACCTCAGGTGAGCTGCCCGTCTTGGCATCCCAAAGTGCTGGGATTACAGGTATGAGCTACCATGCCTGGCCCTCCTTGAGCTTTAAAATGAAAGCAGTTGGCTGAGCACAGTGTGGCTCATGCCTGTAATCCTAGCACTTTGGGAGGCCAAAGCAGGTAGATTGCCTCATCTCAGGAGTTCCAGACCAGCCTGGGCAACATGGGACATGGATGAAGCTGGAAACCATCATTCTCAGCAAAATAACACAGGAACAAAAAACCATACACTGCATGTTCTCACTTGTAAGTGGGAATTGAACAGTGAGAACATATGGACACAGGGAGGGGTACATCACACATTGGGGCCTGTCGGGGGTGGAGGGCTATTGGATGGATAGCATGAGGAGAAATACCTAATGTAGATGACGGGTTGATGGGTGCAGCAAACCACCATGGCACGTGTATACCTGTATAACAAACCAGCACATTCTGCACAAGTATCACAGAACTTAAAAGTATAATAATTTTTTAAAAAATCCAAAAAATTAGCTGCGAATAGCAGTGCTCGCCTGTAGTCCCACCTATTCGGGAGGCATAGGCAGGAGAATGGCGTGAACCTGGGAGGTGGAAGTTGCAGTGAGGCAAGATGGCACCATTGCACTCCAGCCTGGGTGACAGAGCAAGACTGTCTCAAAAAAAAAAAAGAAAGCAATGAAGAGTTTTAGATTCTTTCCAGGTAAATTAAGAGATTCAAAACTGGGTTACAAACTTCCCTCAATTCTATTATTTATGGAATTGTTTAATAGAAACTAGTTGTCTCCTTAGATCCTACATTCCAACCATTGTTGCCATATGTTTTCAGTCATGGAGGGATGAATTTAAGAAAATTATGATAGAAATAAAGCTTTTTGGCCAGGCGCAGTCGCTCAAGCCTGTAATCCCAGCACTTTGGGAGGCCGAGACGGGCAAATCACGAGGTCAGGAGATCGAGACCATCCTGGCTAACACGGTTAAACCCCGTCTCTACTAAAAAAACTACAAAAAACTAGCCGGGCGAGGTGGCGGGTGCCTGTAGTCCCAGCTACTCGGGAGGCTGAGGCAGGAGAATGGCGTGAACCCGGGAGGCGGAGCTTGCAGTGAGCCGAGATCGCTGCCACAGCGCTCAAGCCTGGGTGACAGAGTGAGACTCCGTCTCAAAAAAAAAAAAGAGAAAGCTTTTTACTGTCCTTTTGTGTATGACAAATGCTTGGCAATTTTTTGCTATATAAACCTCTTTAACTTGTTTCTAATGGTTTACTGATTCTAAAAACAACAGAAGCAATGCAGTCAAAATGCCTCAGTGCCTCTAAGAATAAGAATTAGCAATCAAAGGGCACATGTCTAAGCAACGTGTCTTGTTCTAAATAATAAAATTGATGTTCCATTTTATATATCCCCAATTTCATCATTTTGCTCCTTTTTTTTTTATTTAGATGCAAATAGGTTTTTTCTTAGTAGCTTCTTACTGTGAGGGTATACCCTTAAGAAATTGGTACATTTTTCTTTTAAGAGTGATAACTAATTTAGTAGAATTCCTTAGTATTGCAAATTCTTATTTGTGATGTTATATTTACTGAAGAAGCCATTCTGATTAGCATTGCAAAAGTTTGGATGAAAGGGAATTAATTGCATTGCTTTAGATGGTTGCTTATAATCTCCCTTAAATTTGACTTTTTGTTTTAATTCCTGCAGGACTAAGGTATTAAAGCATGATTCAACTAAGAACTACTGAGATGTGATTAAACCGAGGATAAGGTTGCCATCTCAGAAATCTGTAATGATTATTAAATAGTAAAAGTTTAAGAGCCTGCAAATTACATAATGCTTGTGATATTTGAATTAGCTTGAACCAATTACTATGAAATAAGTAACTTTATATTTCTTTTCTAGATTTTGATGCAATTACAGATCCAATAATGAAAGCCAAAATGGTGGCCCTTAAAGGCATAAATAAAGTGATGGCACAAAACAATCTGGGCATGCCACCAATGGTGATGAGCAGGTAGGTGGACGGGGAGGGGCTGATGGTTTTTACTGGACATCTAGACACGTTCATGAAATCATTACTAGTTTAAAAAAACACATACAGAAAATTGAAAGCCCTTGTTCTAGGAATGAACAATACTATTTAAGTTGTCATGGTATCAGCTCGATATGATCAGATATAAAATGCTATGCCAATGTAAGAAATTAGTGTAAGAACCAGTGTAAGAGCATTAGTCTAAAGGATGGTAAACGTAAAACATCTTAAAAAGATTTGGAAGATTGGATTTCCTGATTCCTCAAGGTATTTAAGTTTGCGCTCTTTTAAATACTTTTACAATTGTTCATGTTAATTAAGATTTTTTTCAGTTAAGACACTGAGTGATTAAGGCAACTATAAATTCAGCTCTAAAATAAAAGGTTCCCAAACTGGTTTTGAATCAGAAAAATAAAGTTACAAGGAATAGATAAGAGGACAGTTGGAAGTTAAGAGTTACAGATTTTTGTCTTTTGTGTCTTAGGAGGAAAATAGAAATTATACCTTAAATAAGACAATAGGATTTATTTCAATATCTGAATTTTTGAAATTATGCCCTCTAAGGGTTATTAACCACAGGGCACTGTTTCTTAAATTTTGATCATGGAACACCATGAGAATTATGTGGTAATTTTTTTTAAAATGCAGATTATTTTGCTCTACTGCAGACATACTAAATAAGAATATCTGGACATGGTTGCCTGTGTGTCTGTATTTTTAACAATCTTCATGAATGAGGCTCATATGTATTACTAATGAGAACCTCTGTCAATAAAGTAAGCATAAAGCCTCAATTTAGTCTAATTATCTTGTTGAAAACTTTTATATAAAAAGAAATGTGGATGATTATAGAATTGAATATAAAATTTGCATGAATTTAAGATGTATATACTTCAAAGAAATTTGAATTCTTAACGGTATAGTTCTGTTCAGTTGTTGAGATACTTTGGACATGGTTAAGAAGCATTTTGGTTTTTGTTTTGTTTTGTTTTGTTTTTGTTTTTTTTTTTGAGATGGAGTCTTGCTCTGTCACCCAGGCTGGAGTGCAGTGGCAGGATCTCGGCTCACTGCAAGCTCCGCCTCCTGGGTTCACACCATTCTCCTGCCTCAGCCTCCTGAGTAGCTGGGACTATAGGCGCCCGCCACCTCGCCCGGCTAATTTTTTGTATTTTTAGTAGAGACGGGGTTTCACCGTGGTCTCGATTTGCTGACCTTGTGATCCTCCCGCCTCAGCCTCCCAAAGTGCTGGGATTACAGGCGTGAGCCACCGCGCCCGGCAAGAAGCATTTTGGAGATCAAAGTAGTGATAGTGGTTTCCAATGATTTTCATTATTGAGCAATACTTATTAACACTATTTGTCTATCATAGAGGTTCCTAACTGTTTTATGTCTTGAATCTTTTTGGATTCCAGTAAAGCCTTTGAAATTCTCAGAATGTTTTATATGCAGAAAATTAAAAACATAGTATTACAAAGGAAATGATTATACTTGAAATATAGTTATTAAAATATGATTAAATTTATAGTATATATGCTCCTTAATTAACAAATTAGCAATAAGCCATAATTTAAAAGTAATGGTGAATATAACTAATCTGTTAGGTGCCTGCAACACTTGATAGGAAAATAATCTGTCTTCTATTGGTGATAGCCGTGGTACTGCTAATAATATTGTAGTTTCTACGTTTATTCAAAACAGAAGGAAATGCTGAGTTTTATTTAGCACTTAGGTTTTTTTTGCTTTTGTTTTTGTTTTTGAGATGGAGTTTTGCTCTTTTTGCCCAGGATAGAGTGCAGTGGCATGATCTTGGCTCACTGCAGCCTTCACCTCTGGGTTTCAAGTGATTCTCCTGCATCAGCCTCTGGAGTAGCTGGGATTACAGGCGCGTG
The DNA here is from genome assembly GCF_008728515.1 of Papio anubis. Lineage (NCBI taxonomy): Eukaryota > Metazoa > Chordata > Mammalia > Primates > Cercopithecidae > Papio > Papio anubis. The sequence continues at coordinate 7,095,215 of NC_044979.1, forward strand.
CCACCATGCCCAGCTAATTTTTGTATTTTTAGTAGAGACGGGGTTTCACCATGTTAGCCAGGCTGGTCTTGAACTCCTGACGTCAGGTGATCCACCTGCCTCGGCCTCCCAAAGTGCTGGGATTACAGGCAGGAGCCACCGCGCCTGACCAGCACTTAGTTTTAAATATGGACCTCAGAATTTGAGACCTTCCAGCATCTGATGCTCTTTCAGCATCGTGTGTCCTCCAGTTAGATACATTAGTCATGCATCAGGTGGATGGCTTTCCATTCTGCTGACTGCTTTGTAGAAATGGAAGTGATAGTTCCTCCTCAGAGTAGTGTGATACGGGGAGTTAGCATGATAGACCATGTGTGGCATTTGGATTAGATCATTTAGACCAGACCTGGAGCAGAGGGTAGGGTGATAGATGAATGAAAAACCTGAGTAAAAAAACTAAAAACATACTCTATATCCTAATAGTACTTAAATAGTAATATACAGCATTTGGAATACATTTTGAAAATTGTATGTGTATCTTGATATATTAAAGCTTTTGATAATGCCAGGGGAAATATTTTCATGTCAGCAGTAATGCTTCTGTGAAGTTTTTATAGTTTTAATTAGAATGAGTAACATTTCTCTAAATAGGTTTAACCATGCAGACTCATCTTGGCCAGTGGTCAGTTTTTGATATGCTCTAAAATTAGATATAGAAATGTATGAAAATTCTTAAATTGGGAAATATCTTTTGTTTTAGAATATAAAATAGCTAAGCTGCCAATTAGTTTTTAATAAAGATTGGAATGAGAAAACATTTTCTTAGAGTTTATGTTATAAAACTAAATCAATTTATTTGTATTCTGAAGGCTAGAATTCATTTTATAGTAGAGTGAGGCACATAATAGAGAGTAACACCTCTAGAGTCAGCTTAGCTAGCTTCTTATTGCAGTCCTACTAGTCCTTGTGGGGAAGGTTACGGAATATGTCTGAATCTTACTTTCATCATAAGTAACATGAGGGTGCTAAGAGCACACACCTCATAGAGTTACAGTGAGGATCACATCTGCTCAGTACATGAAAGGTAGGGCTTTAGTGTTTTGATGAAGAAGAAATTGCTACTACTCTTCTCTGGAAGAGAAAACTGTTAAGCACCTAATATAGTTTTTAATAAACAATAATTTCTAAACACTCATAATTTGATACTTGTGTCCCCTGTTTTGACAGGTTCCCTTTTATGGGCCAGGCGGTAACTGGAACTCAGAATAGTGAAGGACAGAACCTTGGACCACAAGCCATTCCTCAGGTAACATTGCCTATAATGAGTCACTCTAGAATGCACACTTTTCTGTTTTCTAGCAAACTCATGCTTTATAGTAAGGCCCCTGCTAGAGAGTAGTATTAGGTTTGTGCAAAAGTAATTGCGGTTTTCGCCATACGCTATTTGCCAATGGCAAAAACCGCAGTTACTTTTGCACCAACCTAAATAGTAGCCTGAGAAGACTGCCAAGACATATTATCAGCACAGCCAAAAATAACCAAAAAGACATTTTATTGCTTTTTAAACAAAAGACAAATTAAGGTTAAAAAAATTGGCTGTGATTTCTGAAAAGGATTTATATACCTAAGGGTAAAAAGTCACTTGATGGGAAAACCAAGTGCTCAGGACTCGTGGTTTTACTTTTATTTACTTATTTTTAACTCCAGAAGGACATTTTCATGTCCTGCATTTTAGAATTAAACCCATTATATTTAAAATGTAAAACTTCTGTAAATACTGGAAAACGGCTGGGCCCAGTGGCTTACGCGAATTATGAGGTCAGCAGTTTGAGACCAGCCTGACCAATATAGTGAAACCCTGTCTCTACTAAAAATACAAAAATTAGCCAGGCGTGGTGGTGCGCACCTATAGTCCCAGCTACTTGGGAGGCTGAGGCAGGAGAATCGCTTGAACTGGGGAGGCAGAGATTGCAGTGAGCCGAGATTGCGCCACTGCACTCCAGCTTGGGTGACAGAGTGAGACTTCGTCTCAAAAACAACAACAACAACAAAAAACTAGAAAACAATATGCTATATTTGTTTTTTCCCGTTTGTCTTTCCATCCTTGTTGAAAGATATGCTATATTCTTAAGCAGTATCTGGGGAAGTAAAACTCATGTAGTATTTTCGTCAATGATTTTTTTTTTAAAAAAGGGGAGCTACCTACTATAGTGTATGTCCTGTTTTTTTCCTTGCCCTGCCAATTATGCTTTAGATTTATTATGCTGATAATTATATTCTTCTCATTATTAAAAGAGGAAACAGAAACCATTTGATATAATGGGAAAAGCATAGCCTTTATAGCTGAGTTTTTTAAAGAAATTCTCGTTCCACTTTGAATTTACTGTGCAACTTTGGGTAAATTCTTTAGCCTCTTGTTTTTTAATCTGTCAAATGTTAAACCAACTGCTTTGCAGTATTGTGAAGATTGCACACAATACATTCTGGCTGCTAGTATAGTTTATAATTATTACCTTGTATACAGCTCATGTTAAGGAGAACTTGTGATAACTGGATAAACAGTTTTCAACATTAATTTGTCAGGTAATTATCAGGGACTTGTGAGATTAATAACTGCTTGTTCAGTCACCAGGAAGAAATAAGACTTTTAACTCAAAAATAAAACTAATTAAATACTTTTTAATTTTTTAATTTTTTTATATTTTAGGGACAGGATCTTGCTGTGTTGCCCAGGCTGGCCTCAAACAGCTGGGCTCAAGCGATCCTACTACCTCAGCCTCCCAAGTAGCTGGGACTACAGGCGTGTGTAGAAAATAAGACTGATATTTTTATTAACAGATTTTTCTTTTATATTTGTGCATGTTAGAGACATTAGTTTTTTTATAAATAACCATGCTGTGGAGTGGCATTTAGTCAATCTGGAACTTGTGTTCGATTGAAGAAGAAACCAGGTAAACTTCATCAAAAAGTGAGATTTTTTATGTGGATCTCTAGCTTAGTGTTAGCAGTAATTGATTTGCCCTGTATTATGTTTCTGATGAATAATCCTTTACCTCAAGTATAATTGTTTTCAGCCCAAATCTAGACAATATAATAGTTCAGAGATAGTAGTAAGAATTCAGAATTAGGTTGCCACCACTAAATTCATTCTACTTTTTATAAAAATCAAAACTTTAAAAGATATCTTAGGAAATTAAAGGGTTTTTTCTTCCATTTCTTTTTCTTTCTTTCTTTTAAAGTTTTTTTCCCCCCTTTAACTGAAATGTGGAATAAACATATTTGTAAATTTTACTTATTTTAGGATGGCAGTATAACACATCAGATTTCTAGGCCTAATCCTCCAAATTTTGGTCCAGGCTTTGTCAGTAAGTATAAATCTAATAAGTTAATGTTTTCTGGGGATTGCTTGTCTGCACTCTATGTGTGCTGTTCTAAACCTGAAGTGAGTGTAGGTACACCAGTTCAAGCCCAGGTGCCCTCCTGTCTTATTAAACATCACTGCCCTATTAGGCAACTCTTCTTCAAGGCGTGTGTTTTCATTGCTTTTTTCACTGTGCATGAAGAATTATAGTTACAGGAAAGTATTTTAATACAGAAAAACCATCTTCCCCATTCTCTTCAATATTGTTGTTGCTGTTTTTGTATATAGATTGGGCACTTTACAATCTGTAGAATTAAATCACGTTTTGCTCTAAGAACTGTCTTCCTAAGTGACAAGGACACTAAATGGGAGAAACAAAGGGATTATACTTAGCAGTAAGTTGGGTTAGCAGCATGGTGTAAAGGTCAGGTATGCAAGGTGCCCCTGAATCCTTTCTAGTTATTTGCAGGGGTCCCAAGGTGGTTCAGGATAGTGTTTAAAGTTCTCCCCAAACTGAACCTTTCTGAAATCTTCAGACTGTTTAGCTAACTTTTTTTTCACCATTATTTTTCATTTTGCTCACCTCTGCTCTCCTGGTTCCAGAAACCAGAAAGGCTTTCCTTGCGGTAGGTCTCATTCTACCAGAAGCAGAACTTCTGAAATCTTGTGAAAAAGCCTGTTCTTAAAAAATGCCCTTCAAATTTAGTAGACTAGATTTCAAGTTCATACATGTACTGGAACTTCTGGGTTTAGGAACAAACCCAAAGTCTGACCTTTTGCAATTCCCCCTACATTAATTGTTATTATAATTTGAATACGTATTTGCATTAAAAACAAGTAAACAACTATACCAACTGGCTTTTTCTGGCTTTATTGTGCCCATTGGCTTTGGTTGGATTCTTAATGTATGACAATATTCTGTTATCATTGATGTTATTTTCAGCGAATGTCCTTCTTAGAAATGTATTTATTCATTTCTTTGTCTTGTAGTGAGTCAAAAAGGTATATTCAGAATTTCACTACATACGATGACTTTTTTTTTCCCCCCCTTGGACTTGGTGTCAATGAAGTAAAGTGCCCTTAAAGAATAAAGAAGAGAATATTGGTACAAAATGAAGAGATACAACCATTTGGGGAGAATTAATGGCAGTTGTAAAAGTAGAAAATATTTTGCTTGGTTAACTCTTCCCTCCCCTTATTTTAAAAAATATAAACTACAAAATAATAATTACCAATGTTTTCAACTTATGGATTTCCTTTATAAGTCATGGACTTTAAATTATTCCCTTTTAAAACATTCTGGGTTCCCTTTCTCTCCATTTAGAATATTTTTTCGTTACTAAGAAATAGGAAAGAACTTATAAACTCAGGAAAATTAACATGGGAAGTGATTTCCTAGTCTATGCACTAGACCTTAATGGGATATGTCTTTGTCTCTTCAAAATCTGTAAAGTTGTGTTCATAAAATGCCTGTATACCTTAGTATGTAGTTTGGCTTGTGGGTTAGAGAATTTGTTTAGTAAAAAAAGAGAATTTCATTACATAAGTCTTCTGCTTTTCCAAGATTGGATTTGTAATATTTATAAGTGCTAAGTTAACCAGCATCTTAAGAATGTTTATTCTCTGGCTTTCTCAATTAAATATTTTTCTAAAATCTGATATTTTATTACATAATGGTCTAATATTTAGTATTGTGTTTTCAAATTTCCTATTATATGGTCATGGTGAAACTACTTCCTTACAAAATAGATTTGTGTAGCTTATTATAATGTTGGACCCTTTAGAAAATTAACACAACTGAACTTTAATTTTTCCTCAGATGATTCACAGCGTAAGCAGTATGAAGAGTGGCTCCAGGAGACCCAACAGCTGCTTCAAATGCAGCAGAAGTATCTTGAAGAACAAATTGGTGCTCATAGAAAATCTAAGAAGGCCCTTTCAGCTAAACAACGTACCGCCAAGAAAGCTGGGCGTGAATTTCCAGAGGAAGATGCAGAACAACTCAAGCATGTTACTGAACAGCAAAGCATGGTTCAGAAACAGCTAGAACAGGTAATAAATAGGTTTGCAAAATAGAAACCACCAACAATTAATGAGTAGAATGTTTTGGTATGTCATTCATTAGTGACTTTGACTAGTGATTTTTTTTGACTAGTAGTAAATGGCATTAAAAGTACATTGCCAAAAAGTGACAGCTCTGAGACCCCTTAGTAACTGTAGCCATAACAGCACCAATCATTTACTTAGAGTGATGGTCATAGCACATACTCAATAAATGACACAACAGAGATTGAGTCTCATAATTTTGACTTCGAAGAACAATTTTCAGCCTTGGTATAGTTAGAGATGTTGTTTTTTCTGCACTAAGAAATCACTGCAAAGACCATGTTTCTATTATACATCATTGAGAGTATTCAACTTAACTGAGGACCGAGCTCATGAGGAGATACTGGGTTTAGTTGGGAATAAGAATTGGGGGCCCAGGAAGTATTTTTGTTCACTTGGAGTTGGTATTATTATTATTTCTTAATGTTTTGGTCTTAAAATACATTGGTATATCTTACGTGAAGGACTCATTTTAGAAAAATAAAATCCTTTTGCCATTATCTTCTGTTATAAACCAGATGTTTATCAGAATGTTCAAACTGAATAATATACTGGAAAAGAAGAAACACGTAAAAATTTTATTTAAAATAAAACAATAGTGTACAAAATGGGGTCAGAGCCAACTCCTAGGTATATTTACCCAAGTAAATTAAAAACTTAGGTTCAATTCAGGCACAGTAGCTCATACCTGTAATTCCAGCACTTTGGGAGGCCGAGGTGGGTGGATCACTTGAGGTCAGGAGTTGGAGACCAGCCTGGCCAACATGGTGAAATCCTGTCTCTACTAAAAATACAAAAATTAGCTAAGTATGGTGGCATGTGCCTGTAATCCCAGCTACTTGGGAGGCTGAGACAGGAGAATCCCTTGACCCAAGGAGTCAGAGGTTGTGAGCCGAGCTTGTGCCACTGTACTCCAGCCTGGCAACAGAGCAAGACTCCATCTCAAAAAAAAAAAAAAAAAAAAAAAGATGTGAGTACTCTCTATAATGAACACTGTAGGAAGCACTTCCGCTTATGTTGTCTTATCTACAACTTTCTGAAGGAGTTAGTATTGTCACCATTTTTTTACAAACTGATTTTACAAACCATTTTATAAACTGATTCATTGTAGAGGTTATAAACACTGTGTACATGTGGCCAGGCGCGGTGGCTCACGCCTGTCATCCTAGCACTTTGGGAAGCCGAGGCGGACGGATCACCTGAGGCCAGGAGTTCGAGACCAGCCTGGCCAACATGGCGAAATCCATCTCTACTAAAAATGCAAAAAATTATCCAGGCATGGTGGCAGGCACCTGTAATCCCAGCTGCTTAGGAGGTTGGGGCAGGAGAATTGCTTGAACGCTTGAGGTGGGGGCTGTAGTGAGCCGAGATTGCGCCATTGCACTCCAGCCTGGGCAACAAGAGCGAAACTCTGTCTCAAAAAAAAAAAAAATCCCAAAAAATACCCCCACTGTACATGTTTGCTCATAACTATTAGATTAGGGATTTGGACTCAAGTGTCTTATCTTCAAACCGCAGCTACCACAATAACGTACCAACAATAAGGTGATTATAATTCCAATTGTTTAAAACTAAGATTATTCCAGAATGAAAGTTTTCTTTTCTCTCTAAATCTACTCTCTGGGTTCATGTTTACTGTAGGTTAACATTCTTGTAAAGATATGTTTAATAAAGTTTTTTTTTTGCAGCACTTTTATTGCCTTCTGGCATATTTGTACATGGTCTTTTGATAAGGGCCTAATTTTTGCATATCCATGGATCAAATCCTATTTAGAAGCTAATACTTGAAAAATGGGATACATCATCTATTACATAGTTGCCAAAGATCCAGTGTAATCATATTAAGATAAGCAGTTGATGGTAATGTTTTAAAAAGTATTATAAAATATCATGGGAAAGACATGGATGACCACCTTATATATCCCAGATGCTGTTATAGGTGCTTTCTGTACTTTCTTACTACTTCACCAGCCAATGGTAATTTCTCAGTTCTAACCAGTAAACTGGCCAGGAAAAATAAGAAAATAAAATAGGTGTTACACAACTGTTGAAGAAGAGATCAAACACCATTATTTGCAGAAAATACTGGTTTACCTGGGGAACCCAAGAAAATACTTTGAAAAACGATTAGAACTACTGGGTTTAGCGTATTAGCATATTTGTCTAAAAACTGAATGATGTTGAAAGACATACACATCATTTTGCATTCCTTCTTTCCCTAGCTTGCTGAATGAGATGGTGAGGTCCTCTGGAACATAGATTCCATTTTGATTGATATTTGGTCTGTAGTATTGAGCACATTGGGACACAAAGGTTTTTGGAATGAATTAATTGATATTACTCAGCTGTTATATTAAGGGACTGTTGCCGGGCGCGGTGGTCTGCGCCTGTAATCCCAGCACTTTGGGAGGCCGAGGCGGGCAGATCACGAGGTCAGGAGATCGAGAGCATCTTGGCTAACATGGTGAAACCCCGTCTCTACTAAAAATACAAAAAATTAGCCAGGCATGGTGGTGGGTGCCTGTAGTCCTAGCTACTTGGGAGGCTGAGGCAGGAGAATGGCATGGACCTGGGAGGTGGAGCTTGCAGTGAGCTGAGATCGTGCCACCGCATTCCAGCCTGTGCAACAGAGCAAGATTCCGTCTCAAAAAAAAAAAAAAAGAGACTATAGACTATTCAAAATGCCACCTCAGAGCTTGTATAGATTTAAAAAATTATAATTTGAATGTTAGCCGTTAAATTGAAAGTGTTCTATAAACTTAGTCTTTTTCATCTGGGCGGGTGGTGTGATACTCATGCTGGTAATTCATCTTGTCTTAAAATGTTGTACAATTTATATATTTAAGAAATGAAATCTTAACATATTTAAATGATTCAAGTTTGAGTTAAGTCTGTTATTCTAACATTGTGTATTAATGTAATTTCTAGAACATCAAAATTAGCTACTTGTGTAACTTTTTTATTGTATATTTTTGATGTATAGTATAAATAGTACATATGAGTTTCACAAGATTTTAATACTTATTTTACAAAACCGTTTTTGATATTTCATATGTGAAGCGCTTTTACAGATAACTTTATAAAAATCCTGTTGTTAAAGAAAGATTGATAGTCGTTAGTTAAGGCTCATCAGTTCAATTTTTTTGTGACTTTTGCAGTTACCCAAGCAAAATATGTTTGCTTCTACAGGGCCAAACTGCCCTCTGTATAACCTCAACCAAAGTCATCAGCCAGTGTTTTACTTCAATACCTGTGCTGTATATAAATGAGTAATGAGGCATTTTGTTATTCCAGATTCGTAAACAACAGAAAGAACACGCTGAATTGATTGAAGATTATCGGATCAAACAGCAGCAACAGCAGCAGCAATGTGCGATGGCCCCACCTACCATGATGCCCAGTGTCCAGCCCCAGCCACCCCTAATTCCAGGTGCCACTCCACCCACCATGAGCCAACCCTCCTTTCCCATGGTGCCACAGCAGCTTCAGCACCAGCAGCACACAACAGTTATTTCTGGCCATACTAGCCCTGTTAGAATGCCTAATTTACCTGGGTGGCAACCCAACAGTGCTTCTGCCCACCTGCCCCTCAATCCTCCTAGAATTCAACCCCCAATTGCCCAGTTACCAATAAAAACTTGTACACCAGCCCCAGGGACAGTCTCAAATGCAAATCCACAGAGTGGACCACCACCTCGGGTAGAATTTGATGACAACAATCCCTTTAGTGAAAGTTTTCAAGAACGGGAACGTAAGGAACGTTTACGAGAGCAGCAAGAGAGACAACGGATCCAACTCATGCAAGAGGTAGATAGACAAAGAGCTTTGCAGCAGAGGATGGAAATGGAGCAGCATGGCATGGTGGGCTCTGAGATAAGTAGTAGTAGGACATCTGTGTCCCAGATTCCCTTCTACAGTTCTGACTTACCTTGCGATTTTATGCAACCTCCAAGACCCCTTCAGCAGTCTCCACAACACCAACAGCAAATGGGACAGGTTTTACAGCAACAGAATATACAACAAGGATCGATTAATTCACCCTCCACCCAAACTTTCATGCAGACTAATGAGCGAAGGCAGGTAGGACCTCCTTCATTTGTTCCTGATTCACCATCAATCCCTGTTGGAAGCCCAAATTTTTCTTCTGTTAAGCAGGGACATGGAAATCTTTCTGGGACCAGCTTCCAACAGTCTCCAGTGAGGCCTTCTTTTACACCTGCTTTACCAGCAGCACCTCCAGTAGCTAATAGCAGTCTCCCATGTGGCCAAGATTCTACTATAACCCATGGACACAGTTATCCGGCATCAACCCAATCGCTCATTCAGTTGTATTCTGATATAATCCCAGAGGAAAAAGGGAAAAAGAAAAGAACAAGAAAAAAGAAAAGAGATGATGATGCAGAATCCACCAAGGCTCCATCAACTCCCCATTCAGATATAACTGCTCCACCGACTCCAAGCATCTCAGAAACTACCTCTACTCCTGCAGTGAGCACACCCAGTGAGCTTCCTCAACAGGCCGACCAAGAGTCGGTGGAACCAGTTGGCCCATCCACTCCCAGTATGGCAGCAGGCCAGCTATGTACAGAAGTAGAGAACAAACTGCCCAGTAGTGATTTCTCACAAGCAACTCCAAATCAACAGACTTATGCAAATTCAGAAGTAGATAAGCTCTCCATGGAAACCCCTGCCAAAACAGAAGAGATAAAACTGGAAAAGCCTGAGACAGAGTCATGCCCGGGCCAAGAGGAGCCTAAATTGGAGGAACAGAGTGGTAGTAAGGTAGAAGGAAATGCTGTAGCCTGTCCTGTCTCCTCAGCACAGAGTCCTCCCCATTCTGTTGGGGCCCCTGCTGCCAAAGGAGACTCAGGGAATGAACTTCTGAAACACTTATTGAAAAATAAAAAGTCATCTTCTCTTTTGAATCAAAAACCTGAGGGCAATATTTGTTCAGAAGATGACTGTACAAAGGATAATAAACTAGTTGAGAAGCAGAACCCAGCTGAAGGACTGGTAAGTGTAAATGATAAAAATGACAACTTTTTTCTTTTGTTTTAAATTATACTTACAGCAGATTAGTACCAACAACTATATTTCCACATTATTCTACAACCTTTTTATTCTAAAGGACCATTTCTTATTTTATCATTTCTACCTCTCTGGAACCCATGTTTTTACTTATATCTAAACTATATTAAATAATAATTTGTTTACTGTTTTTTAAAAAGCAAAGGCATGTATTGCATTTCATATGTAATGTGATGTGTAGCAACTGGTTGATATGACTAAAGCAAAGTAAATGTCTATGTACTTTATTGTAAATAAGTGATTAATTTCCATTAACCTCTTTAAAATATAGAGGATAGCCCATGCACTCCTATGAATACCCTTGGCACTCTTAGGGATACCACACTGGGAACCTATTGTGTTACAGTGTTGTATTGATACTTAACGTAATGTTACATGTAGATATTATTTTGTAGTTTTCCATGTATTAACAGTTTTAAGTTATTAACATTGAATTTGCTTTTTCTTTCTTTTATATGAAGAGCTAAGTCGTAAATATACCTTTACAAGAATCCCTCCCCTTTATTTCAGTTAACTTCATTAAGATATTTCCAAAACTGGAGTTTCTGAGTCATGAGAATTGGTCTGTTTAATAGCTCTTGCCTGTTTTATCTTTCAGAAGGTACAGTGCCATTACCAGTACATTCATAAAGCTGTCCTAGAGAGCTTCTCAAATTGGATTTTATTTTCATATTTTAATTAAGGGTGGAGTGGTATATTTAGTTGTCCAGTTTTTTCGTTTTAAGATTGTTAATGAAGCTCATCTTTTTGCAAGTGTTGCTCTTTTTCTTGCCTTTGACCATTCAGTAAAGATTGAGTGTTGACTTGATAGACCTGTGTAATTATTGTAAATTTTAGCAGTTATGCTTTTACAGTTATTTGTCACCAGTAAATACAGCCAACTCTCCAGCACAGTCTCCATCCACTTTCTCTAAGACATCTTATACCCGGAGGAGTATTGAATAACTTGCAGTCTTCTGTCTTTTTACCCTTCTATGTATACCACATGCTGCTGCTTCTGCCTCTTCTGTTCTCCTTTCTTATATATGTCTGGCCAATATATTTTTATCTTTTAAAACGCAGTTCTTGAATCATCTTTTTCCAGATACCTTTCTCACCTCTTCCAGTCTCAAATATGTGTTGATGCCCATGTTCTCACATAGCAGTTTCTGTTGTACCATTTCACATTATTTAAATAGCTCCTTGAAGGATGTAGACTACATTTTGAGCATGTTTATATTAAAATTCGTGCTGTATAAGAATGTGTAATGCTATGGGGAACAACCACATGTCAAGTTTAAAAATGTAGGCCCCCCCTAATTAAAGTGTGATTTAAATAAATAAGTATATATATATGTATATAGTTATTTAAGTCTATATATACACATATATAATTAAGAAATTTTTAGGTTCTTGCCCCTCAAAGTGCAGTCCTTGGGGATCTGCAGCATCCACATCGGGTGGGAGCTTTGTAACATGCAGAGTCTCCCGCCACAGACCTGCTTCTCAGAACGTGAGACTTAGCAAGATCCCCAGGTGACTCCTGTGCATCTGAAGGTGGAGAAGTACTGCTGTAGGCCGGTGATTCCCAAAGCTAAAGTGTGAGGATCACCAGCAGGGCTTGTTAAACCAAGATTGCTGGGCCCCAGCATTTCTGATTCTGTTGGTGTGGGTGGGACCAGATAATCTGCGTTTCTAAACCAGTTCTAGATGCTGCTTCTGCCCTGGAGACTCCCCTTGAGAGCCACAGAACTAGCCTGGAGATGAGTAGTCGGAGCCTGCTTTCGTCTCCCTCCATGAGCTAAGAATGGCTTTTACATTTTTAAATGGTTGAAAAAAATCTAAGGAAGAGTAGTATTTTGTGACACATAAAAATTACACAAAATTCAGACGTGTCCGTGAATTGTAAAAGTTTTATTTGAACACAGCCAAGCTCATTTTTGTATGAATTGTTTATAGCTGCTTTTGAAGTACAAGGACAGAGTTGAGTAATTATGCCAGGGGCTATATGGCCTACAAAGGCTTACAATATTTACCATCTGGCTCTTTACATAAAAATGTTGCCATCCATGCGCTAAACTATTTAGAATATAACTGGAAACTAATTTTCAGAACCCTCAAAGATTCAATGCAGAATTCATTACAGTAAGTTCAGCTACTATAATTGTCTATAGCAAAGTATTGCTGTTAAATTTAGAAATAATGGAGCCTGAAAATATTCCTTTATTTTAAGGTATTGATAGGACTACCCTTAAAGGCCTTTTCAGGGCTTGGCTTATTCTCACTTTGTAATGATAAATATAAAGAAAAGGTTTATTTGTTATCATCTAGGTTCTCTCCCATTGACTTTAAGTATGTGGCCATTATTTTTCAGTCAAATATAGTTGTGAACTAATTTGAAGAAATGCTGTTTTTTCTTTTTATTGTTGTGTGGTGCTATCTGTTCTCTCACCTAAGATGCATAGGCTATAAAGCTTTTCTGGAGCCTGTGAATTGTTTCAGCATACCTCATATTTCACTAGTTCCTAAGGGGAACCAAAAATAACTCACCAAGACCACTATGCAGAGGCTCCTACAGCCATCTACAAGCATCTCCTTCCCTTCTGGAGTCAGTGAGCAGGAATAAGGGGCTGCAGCCCCAGGGAGGTCAGCATGAGGGGTAATGCTTTGCCAGAAAGGGCTATGGCCTTACTAATGAGTTCTGCTCTTTCCTCAAGCTTTGCAGCTTACTGATTTCCATACTTGAGAATAATGTTTGAAGAAAAGGATGATATTTTCGGAAAACCAGCATTTGACACCACTCTATCTTCCCTCCTTATTTAATTTTTAGTGGCATGTTAGGATGGTGCATCATAGCTTGGCACTGAAGTAGCATGAACTAAAAACCAAATGTGCAAATTGTTCACTTATTTCTTACCCTTTCCAATTACATTAGCAAACTTTGGGGGCTCAAATGCAAGGTGGTTTTGGATGTGGCAACCAGTTGCCAAAAACAGATGGAGGAAGTGAAACCAAGAAACAGCGAAGCAAACGGACTCAGAGGACGGGTGAGAAAGCAGCACCTCGCTCAAAGAAAAGGAAAAAGGACGAAGAGGAGAAACAAGCTATGTACTCTAGCACCGATACGTTTACCCACTTGAAACAGGTGAGGGTGAGTCATTTAGAGCAGCCCCTTTAAAAAGTCAAGGATATAGGCCGGGCGCGGTGGCTCATGCCTGTAATCCCAGAGCTTTGGGAGACTGAGGCAGGTGGATCGCTTGAGGCATGAATTCGAGACCAACATGGCGAAACCCCATCTCTACTTAAAATACAAACGTTTACTGGGCGTTGTGGCACACGCCTATAATCCCAGCTACTTGGGAGGCTGAGGCATGAGAATTGCTTGAGCCTGGGAGGCAGAGGTTGCGGTGAGCCGAGATTGTGCCACTGCACTCCAGCCTGGGTGACAGAATGAGAATCTGTCTCAAAAAAAAAAAAGAAAAAAATTCAAGGACATGAGAGATCAAATGCTAAAAGACATCTGAACAAGGAACCTAGTAGACTTTTTCCAAGCAGAATTGCACCGTATCCTATTGGCATCTGAAATTTATGGTGATACAAATAGATTGATAGGTGATAGTCAAGATTTTCTTACGTTCATAAGGAGTAGCCTCAGTACCCAGAAAAATCTATCCTCAGTACTTTGTTGTGACTCTGGATCCAAAGAAATGCATTGTAAATTCTATTCTTACACCTCTGTAGTTGTCACAGAAAGTGGGAGACAGTCGCTAACAGTGCTGTTGGTGGTACTCAGCCTCGGTTTATGCCCCCGTTCTTGCTGAGCAAAGATAAGAAATATGTTTTTCTTGTTAGACACCTGGCAGCGTCCATTTAGTACAAAGCTTATTTTTAAGTCTCAAAGGTCTGTAGTCTCTCTCACTTATTCCAGCATTTTGATACTTGAAAATTTTAAGTCTCATTTTTCTGAAGCCTTATTCAGCAAAGTTGCTTCGGGTCTTAGAAAGTTGAGCTACACTGAGTCCCTTTTATCATGTACATTACTCTTAAATGTGTTTTTTAATAGCAGCTCTCTCTGCTCCCTCTAATGGAACCAATCATTGGAGTGAACTTTGCGCACTTTCTTCCTTATGGCAGTGGCCAATTTAATAGTGGGAATCGACTTCTAGGAACTTTTGGCAGTGCTACCCTGGAAGGGGTTTCGGACTACTATTCTCAGTTGATCTACAAGGTATGTTTCTCTGCCAAGGTGTTGTCTTGTTTCATCTTTGGGTAACATGTCAGAATTGATAGGCTTGTCTTGTTTTTGTATCTAGTTTACACTTACTCTTCCAAGTTTTATTAAAACAAGTTCAGCTACAGGGTTACAATTTTACCTGAAGTATTTCTAGCATAAACATTTGAAGTTTTTTTATAGGTAAGAATACAAATTGCAAGAAATATCTTATTATGTACTTCCATGGTAATGGAAATCCTTATTTCCGTATAACCTTTATTAGCTCCTAAAATGAATTCAAAATCATTATAAATGGTGGGGATTTTTAAAAAGCAGGTTAGTATTTTACCTTGAAAAATGAAATTAAACAATTTTAAATGTATCTCATCTAATAATTTAGGTATTACAACTAATTCCTAGACTATTGTAGGTTTATTTTATTTTATTTTTTTATTTTTGAGGCAGGGTCTCGCTCTGTCACTCAGGCCAGATTGCAGTGGTGCAATCTCAGCTCGCTGCAATCTCTGCCTCCCAAATTCAACCAATTCTAGTGCCTCAACCTACCAAGTAGCTGGGAATACAGGCATGCAGCACCACGCCCTGAGGTCAAGGCTGCAGTGAGCATGATTGCACCATTGCCCTCCAGCTTGGGTGACAGAGCAAGTCTCTGTCTCCAAAAAAAAACCTATCTTAACTCTTACAAGTATCTTTTCTTCTGGCATAAGCTGTTCTCCAACCTTACTTTATCATCATGAAATTCTTTATCTTTACAAAATTTGTAATTTCACCTTGCACTTGATTGACATGGTGTTATTGGTAGATTCCAACTCTCTCCTTGAGAAACCAATCAATCAGTAAATGACAACTTGGTGGTAACTGTGAAGCTGGGAGAGGTGTCTGAAGAGGAACTACATTAATGATTTTGTTACTTTAGTATTACTACTGTTGCTTCTTTTAAAGGTCTTAGTCAATCCAGATTCTCATATCTCGGATGTGAGTTGTATTACAAGTTTAAGACCAGAAATTCTTAAGCTTTTCATAGAACTGGGACGTATCTTAATGATAACTTAAAGGAAATTTTGATAATTTTTTGCAACTTACTGATTGCATTTTAAAGTTATCCTTCACTAGCTATAACCATGAAACTTGAAGAATTGCATAAATAAAATCAGGTATAAAGAAAATTAGCTTCTTAATTTCAGAGCTTAAGTAGTCAAGTTGGATAAAGTAAGCAAGTTGATATGTCCATAAAATCACGAGAATCTGTTCCACTAAGAAGCCTCCTGGCCTTGTATGTATTATTTTTCTTAGTGTGCAAGGTACCTCTTGATTACATTTCTGTAGCCTTGCTTCTATGTGCATAAAATTCACAGAACTAAGTTTTAGCAAGGTCATTGCATATTTGCTCAGTAGCATATAATTTAAATTTTTTGGTCTCCTGCAGCAGAATAATTTAAGTAATCCTCCAACACCCCCTGCCTCTCTTCCTCCTACACCACCTCCTATGGCTTGTCAGAAGATGGCCAATGGTTTTGCAACAACTGAAGAACTTGCTGGAAAAGCCGGAGTGTTAGTGAGCCACGAAGGTATGATTATAGCCTCCAAATTTCACACCTCGGGAGAAATGTACCTCTGCCAGTTGTGTATTGTGAAATGGCAATATAATTGTAAAGTTCTACCTGTTTATCAGTGTTGACTGAATGTATTTATGGTTTTGTGTTTTTGCTTTTCCAGTTACCAAAACTCTAGGACCTAAACCATTTCAGCTGCCCTTCAGACCCCAGGATGACTTGTTGGCCCGAGCGCTTGCTCAGGGCCCCAAGACAGTTGATGTGCCAGCCTCCCTCCCAACACCACCCCACAACAATCAGGAAGAATTAAGGTACAGGTTATTTTTTTCTCAAATAATTCTTAATTATTTCTTTTTTTTAAAAAAGTATGTTTGTGGCATAATGTCTTTAGGAATAGCATGTAAAAACATTTGAGGAGTAAAATTTGGTGAATCTTCAGGATTTAAAGTTTTTAAGACATTGTTACCATTAAACATAATTAGTTTGCATTTTTTTAAGCTTACATCCTATAGAGAGTTACATGACAATAATCTAATAGACATTAAGGCAATGGAAAATCTCCATGCAACATATTTCAGAGATCATTGTCCTTTAAAGGCTATTAATGCAATTTAGTGTTGTTTGTAGGTGTCTAAAATGAAAGAGCAGAAGTTGCTGATATCAGAGAATGCTGTTGTGGAAGAGAGTTTAAGAACTGTCTGGGGTTTAACCTCTTTGTGTCAGTTCTTTAACTGTAAGATTCTCATTGGGGAGAATCAAGTTCCCTTAGTAGATAATTGCTGCCCAACTCTTTAGATCCAGAGGGTTCTTACAACATCATCAAATAATTCTCTCTTCCTTGGAAAATCTGCCCACTACCCTCTCTTTGATCAGACATTTATTTAACCTAAGTCCCTTACTTTATTAATGGGGAAACTATGGACCAAAGTGGAGAATAATCTGTCCGGATTGAGGATCCAGGTCCCCTTTCTACTGTACCTCAGCAGGTCAGCCTTTCTTGGGTCTCCTGCATGACAGCAACTTCTCTGCATGAGGAGTGGGAGACAGCAGCTCCACAGGGTTGTTCTGTGACTCAGTCTGAGACCTCACAATTGCCCTGGTAGACTCGAACTTGAACTCAATAGGAGGGACCAGTCTTTTGTTTTTCTCACCTCACTTAAATCAGTTAAGAAAAATAAGGGCCGATGAAGTCAATGGCCAAGCTTTCTCCTGTCTTGCCGGTGTAAAGAGCAGCAGTAGGACGGCTGTTTTCCCTGTCTGGTGTGTGCAGTAGGACGGCTGTTTTCCCGGTCAGCTGTGTGAAGCAGGGTGGCTGTTTTCCCAGTCAGGTGTGTGCAGTAGGACGGCTGTTTTCCCAGTCAGGTGTGTGCAGTAGGACGGCTGTTTTCCCAGTCCGGTGTGTACAGGTAGGACGGCTGTTTTCCCCAGTCCGGGTGTGTACAGGTAGGACGGCTGTTTTCCGTCAGGTGTGTGCAGGTAGAACGCTGTCTTCCGGTCCGTGTGTACAGGTAGGACGGGCTGGTTTTCCCGGTCCGGGTGTACAGGTAGGATCGCTGTTTTCCCGGGTCCGTGTGTACAGGTAGGACGGTTGGTTTTCCTGGTCCGTGTGTGTACAGGTAGGACGGCTACTTTCCGTCCGTGCTAGCTATGCAGGACGGCTGTTTTCCCAGTCAGGTGTGTGCAGGTAGAACGGTTGCTTTCCCTATTGTATGCAGGCGTGTGCAATAGGATGACTGTTTTCCCGGTCTGGTGTGTGCAGGTGTGACCATTGCATATGTGCTTGGACTGCTGTTTCCTTTTTAAAATCTTTTTAAAGTCTTCCTTTTTAGTTAAATCCAACCAGCAGCTCTTTCCTTTTCAAGCTACAGGAGTGCTGCCCTAGGCTCAACGATCTGGGATTTTGAAAAGGGGCTTTGATGCTTTCTGTGTTATGTGCTAATCAGAACATCTTCCTCTTTGGCAGGTCTTCAAACTTTGGTGCTGAAGCTTTGTTTAAAAGGAAGCATACCATTTAGATTATTTTGTAGCTAAATGTTGTTCTTGTATTTTCTTCCCAGTGTGGCTCTGAGCTGATTCATTTGCTGTGCATCGTATAGGTGCTGCTGCCAGAGTATCCTTACAGCTGTACTCATAGATGTCAGCAGGGTTGGCACAGGAAGCCCTCACGGGTGGATTTGCACACTTTGATGGTGTGTTTATTTTTTTTAGGATACAGGATCACTGTGGTGATCGAGACACTCCTGACAGTTTTGTTCCCTCGTCCTCTCCGGAGAGTGTGGTTGGGGTAGAAGTGAGCAGGTACCCAGATCTGTCATTGGTCAAGGAGGAGCCTCCAGAACCGGTGCCATCCCCCATCATTCCAATTCTTCCTAGCACTGCTGGGAAAAGTAAGAAAAACACTTAACCATATTATTTCCCTTTACCCTATGCCAATTTACCAATGTAAATATTTTGATTTTGAAAATCCATTATTAACACTTTTTTCCTCTTTTTTTTTTTCTGTCTTTTTTTAAGGTTCCGAATCAAGAAGGAATGACATCAAAACTGAGCCAGGCACTTTATATTTTGCATCACCTTTTCGTTCTTCCCCAAATGGTCCCAGATCGGGTCTTATATCTGTAGCAATTACTCTGCATCCTACAGCTGCTGAGGTAAAAGATTAAATGACTTCTTAAACAGTATGTCCCCAATTTTAAAAGATGGGTCAGGTGTCTACCGTGAAACACACACAACAGGATCACTGAGGATGAAGGGTCAGAGAGCAGGGCTGATGCTCACTGCAGACCTCCCACCTGCCTTTGAGTGCCATCCTTTGTCACTGAATTGGTCTCAGCCTACGTCAAGTAAAAAGGGAAATTAGAGCTCACATTTTCTTATTAAAGGATGTATACTTCAGAGAACTCTTTTTTTTTTTTTTTTAAATAGAGACACGGTCTCCCTCTGTTACCCAGGCTGGAGTGCAGTGGCACAGTCATAGATCACTGCAGCCTCAAACTTCCTGGGCTGAAGTCATCCTTCTGCTTTAGCCTCTTCAGTAGCTAGGACTACAGGTGTGAGCCGTCATGTCCAGCTCAGAGAAAAACTTCTTTATAACCGTTAACAGAGAAGAAAATTAATGAAAAAGAACTTTATCAACAATAACAGTTTTGCAGAAGCAATAGAAATGTTCTTAAAGTAGCATCTGCTTGTATCAGACACTAGTAATTTGCTGAGGATTTTTTATTTTTTTAACTCTGAATTCTGTGAAGACATTTCAGTAGAGACCAAACTAAAGTCCAATGATGTGATATTTTGGTTATCAACAAAATACAGCAATAGCAAGACCTTTGTCTGTTCTTATGGGTTGTGTCACATTTGGCCAGAGCTGGAGGGAAGCCCATGGAAGTAAGCTTTCTGACCACCTGTGGGAACTGACGGGCCTGTCCGATGTTACAATACCTAAAATAGTTTAATGTGTTCCTAGATATTTAATGTTAATTGGAATCCCTTTAAGAGGATTTCTGTTCATAAATTTTGGTTTTTTTGGATATTGGTTCGTTAGAGCTAATTTTTTTCCTGAGACTCTTTGAGTCTAAATAAAATTTGTTGGATTTTCTTAGAATCTATGTATCATGCAAAGAGGATTTATCCTAAGTGTGTATTTTTCTTCAGTGGTTCACTGTTGCCTTCTGGGTGAATAACACAGCATTTGCATTTGGTTTTAGAACATTAGTAGTGTTGTGGCTGCGTTTTCCGACCTTCTTCACGTCCGAATCCCTAACAGCTATGAGGTTAGCAATGCTCCAGATGTCCCATCCATGGGTTTGGTCAGTAGCCACAGAATCAACCCGGGTTTGGAGTATCGACAGCATTTACTTCTCCGTGGGCCTCCGCCAGGATCTGCAAACCCTCCCAGATTAGTGAGCTCTTACCGGCTGAAGCAGCCTAATGTACCATTTCCTCCAACAAGCAATGGTGAGCTAATGAGCTTTTTGTTAACCCCATATCCATTCCTGATTCAAAAGTTAAGCTTACTCTTTGAGATACCGATTATCTTTTAACTATGGACAGGTAACATGCTGGTGTATAGTCCTTGGTGAACTCTCCATGTGTGGGTGTTCTGTTTTCTGTGGTGTGATTTGACCTCTGGTGCTTTGGCCTGTGTATTCTGTCATGCTGTCACCATGTGGGTGCCAGCCATCTGCGCAGGCTGCCAGAAGTAGCCTGTGATGGGCTTGCCCTCGAGCAGCTTTTGTTCTTCCTGCCTCCCAACCCCCATCCCACTGCTCCTGGGCCACCTGGTACAGATGGAGCTGGCGACCTGACGTGGGTTCTGTTTCCCGTTCTCCACTTTCCATCCTCACCTCCCTCTTGT
Organism: Papio anubis; assembly: GCF_008728515.1. Classification (NCBI taxonomy): domain Eukaryota; kingdom Metazoa; phylum Chordata; class Mammalia; order Primates; family Cercopithecidae; genus Papio; species Papio anubis. Next base: position 7,115,866 of record NC_044979.1, read on the forward strand.
TTTACCTCTGCACCAGCTCTACAGGGCCTTTCTCTTCCCACAGAGGTGTTCATGCCTCCCATCTCTGAGAATGGAACAACTTCCTTAGACCAACCATGATGTCGCTTTCCTTCCTGCTTTGCTGGCAGTCTTACAAGCATACTCAGTCCAGGCCCTGGCTTCCTCCTCTTGGCTTCTAGCTGTTTCTGTCACTTTTTCCCTGTTCTTTTTTGCCTTCACACTGCACCTGAATGATGCTTTCTAATTCCTGACCTTCTTATCGTTGGCCTTGGCTCTTTCCTCATTTCTGACTCTGTAAGTCACACTTACTTAAGACTCTTACACATTTATTATTGTATCTTTCATAAAATGTTTTTTTTACCATCTTAACCTGCAAGCAAAAGTAATATCTGTTTCCTCCTCTGTCTTACTTTGCACTTAGACTGAATAGTAATCTCTCTTGGCGACTTAGTTTAATTAGATTCTTCTTTTATACTGCCATTGTTTTCCCGGCTATTTGAGAATAGGAATGTTTCTTTATTTTGGCCCTAGTGTCAGATAATTGACTCTGTAACCATTGCTTAAAAGATAAGTTTTTTTAATTAATTAAAGAATAATGTAAAGTTAATGAACCATGTTGTAATGAGTTGATGTTACATAATTTTTCACCATGTGTCACCTTGTGTCATTAGTCAGTTTTAATTACTAACAAAAGTTGATTGCCTTTAGGTCTTTCTGGATATAAGGATTCTAGTCATGGTATTGCAGAAAGCACAGCACTCAGACCACAGTGGTGTTGTCATTGTAAAGTGGTTATTCTTGGAAGTGGTGTGCGGAAATCTTTCAAAGATCTGACCCTTTTGAACAAGGTACTTTGCTATTCCTTTTATGACCCCACCTCCTACCTCCAGCGAAATTGTCCTTGGCAGTGTCTCTTCCAACATCAGAGAGAGACACCACTTATGATGGTGTGATGGACACATGTTCCGGGTGGTGGCATCAGCATATGTTAGACGTGCTTGAGCTGAACACCAAAGACCTACAACAGGCTGTTAAATGGAATATTATGAGGACTACATATTTTAAATAGAGTGAACTGTGGACCACATAGTTTGGTTCTGTACGTGTATTTTCTCCCTAGCCAAATTATCACATGCTAAATATTGGGACATAGTTTTCTTTCTGCTATTAAGGTAAAGAATCACTGTCGCTTTTGAATATAACATAAAAACAATGTATAGATCCTGTTTTTATTAAATTTTGATTTGCTGAGATTCCCACACATTTCTCTTTGCTTTTCAGGATTCCCGAGAAAGCACCAAGAGGGTAGAGAAGGATATTGTTTTTTGTAGTAATAACTGCTTTATTCTTTATTCATCAACTGCACAAGCAAAAAACTCAGAAAACAAGGTGAGATGAGGATAATCTCAGCTGATAACAATGTATAACAAGTGATTTCTGTTCTGGGCATGTGGGAGTGAATAAACAGATGTGTCCCTGCCTTCATGGAGCTCTGTGTGGGAAATCCAAGGCAGATGCTGTCGCGGCAGAGGAGGAGAAGGTGTGGAGAGCCTTGAGTCGTGCTGCCCTTTCAACTTAGTTATTTGACAAAAGTGGGCGGAGTTACTTTTTAAAAGTTAAGTAAATAGAACACTAATACTAAAATCTTTAATTTTACCAGTTTAATATTTTTTTTTGAGACAGTCTCGTTCTGTCCCACAGGCTGGAGGGCAATGGCACATCTCGGCTCACTGCAGCCTCCGCTTCCCGATTCAAGCGATTCTCCTGCCTCAGCCTCCCGAGTAGCTGGGATTACAGGTGCGCGTCACCATGCCCAGCTAATTTTTGTATTTTTAGTAGAGATGGGGTTTCACCATGTTGGCCAGGCTGGTCTCAACTCCTGACCTTGTGATCCACCCACCTCGGCTTCCCAAAGTGCTGGGATTACAGGTGTGAGCCACCGCACCTAGCCATAAATATCTTAATCAGTATTTTAAAATTACTTCTATTGATGTTACCCCGATAGGAAAACCTGTTTAAAGATAAAATTTAAGACTATTCATGTGCATTTTAAGAGAAAACATTTTGCTCACAGTATGGTGAAAGAGGTCTGCTTTACTTAATTTTGTGTAATTTGAGTGTGTCCCACTGAACAGTTGACACAAATGATACGTTCGTAATCATGTTTTGAAGGAAGCTTTTCCTTTACATTATTACTGCCAGTCAGTCCTCCATCCAGGTTATTGCTCTAGTATGTCTTTCACAGAAGAACATTCTGAAGACTTCCTTCTAACAGGTAGTTGTGTATAGTATGCCTGTAATAAAATTCAAGCTATATGACAGATAAATTTAGACCTTAAAATGTATCAGCTTAAATGCAGGGAGGTTTTTTTCACCATATAGTTTAAGTTGATTGCAGTCCCTGCCTGATTTGGTGTGAGGCATGTCTTTTTTCAGGTACCTTGTCAGGATTGGGGCATGTGAAAAGAGGGCAGCCCCCATGGGTTGGTTTTTATTAGTTTATGATACTCTGTACCATAAAGTAAATAAGCTATTGGAGATTTCCTCTCAGCTCAACTCTTTCAGCAGCCAGATCAGAGCTGAGAAGCCTCAGAGAAAAGTTAATATGATCCATTTGTTGACAGGGGCTCCTTCCCTTTCTCTGACATTTACACCAGTTGATTAAGCCTGAGATTAACAGATGTGAATTTTAGAGAGGAGATAAGCTCTCAAGAAGTGATGTTGCAGCATTCTTATTTGGTTAAACAAAAAACACTGTTCCGTTGTACAAATTATATTAGTTCTTCTGAAAGCATTGTGGTTTTTTTCTTTCTTTCTTTCTTTTTCTGCTTTTAATATAGTTAGAAAGGGGATTGTCCCAGAAAGTATAAGAACAGAATATTCTCCAGAATTATGGCTTTGTGGAAAAGGCCTGGAAAGGATGCGGCACAGCTGCCGTCACCCGTTCTCTATCCCTGTGCACCTTAGAGCATGGTCAGTTTCTGCGATGCGTGAGCCCCAGCACTTACTGCTGACTCTCCCTCAGGTCACACATCCTCTTCAGTCATACTGCTCAGTTTCTTAACAAGAATTGCTTTTCGGGCTTGTGAATTATTTTTCTTTGTCATGGTTTCTTTCTGTTGCCCAGGAATCCATTCCTTCATTGCCACAATCACCTATGAGAGAAACGCCTTCCAAAGCATTTCATCAGTACAGCAACAACATCTCCACTTTGGATGTGCACTGTCTCCCCCAGCTCCAGGAGAAAGCTTCTCCCCCTGCCTCACCGCCTATCGCCTTCCCTCCTGCTTTTGAAGCAGCCAAAGTAGAGGCCAAGCCAGATGAGCTGAAGGTAACAGTCAAGCTGAAGCCTCGGCTAAGAACTGTCCATGGTGGGTTTGAAGACTGTAGGCCGCTGAATAAAAAATGGAGAGGAATGAAATGGAAGAAGTGGAGCATTCATATTGTAATCCCTAAGGGGACATTTAAACCACCTTGTGAGGATGAAATAGATGAATTTCTAAAGAAATTGGGCACTTCCCTTAAACCTGATCCTGTGCCCAAAGACTATCGGAAATGTTGCTTTTGTCATGAAGAAGGTGATGGATTGACAGATGGACCAGCAAGGCTACTCAACCTTGACTTGGATCTGTGGGTCCACTTGAACTGCGCTCTGTGGTCCACGGAGGTCTATGAGACTCAGGCTGGTGCCTTAATAAATGTGGAGCTAGCTCTGAGGAGAGGCCTACAAATGAAATGCGTCTTCTGTCACAAGACAGGTGCCACTAGTGGATGCCACAGATTTCGATGCACCAACATTTATCACTTTACTTGCGCCATTAAAGCACAATGCATGTTTTTTAAGGACAAAACTATGCTTTGCCCCATGCACAAACCAAAGGGAATTCATGAGCAAGAATTAAGTTACTTTGCAGTCTTCAGGAGGGTCTATGTTCAGCGTGATGAGGTGCGACAGATTGCTAGCATCGTGCAACGAGGAGAACGGGACCATACCTTTCGCGTGGGTAGCCTCATCTTCCACACAATCGGTCAGCTGCTTCCACAGCAGATGCAAGCATTCCATTCTCCTAAAGCACTCTTCCCTGTGGGCTATGAAGCCAGCCGGCTGTACTGGAGCACGCGTTACGCCAACAGGCGCTGCCGCTACCTGTGCTCCATTGAGGAGAAGGACGGGCGCCCGGTGTTTGTCATCAGGATTGTGGAACAAGGCCATGAAGACCTGGTTCTAAGTGACATCTCACCTAAAGGTAACGTCTGCCATTCACATGCTGTGCAGACTACTTACTCTGATGTCAGGCTAACGAATGCATTTTGTCAGTTTTTCATGTTTGTCTCGTGTTCATTTTATATTTTATAATGTGTATTTTTCATTTACAAATGCCAGTCTTCTTTGTGTTCTCACACCTTGCTCTCTCTGCTATACAGTTGTCTAAAGACTTTCATTGTCAATATATCTTTGAACATAAGAGTTGGTGAAGTAAATCTGAGAATGATTTGTAGATAAAGGTTGCCTGTCATTTGCATTGGGAACCTCCTTTTTCCTTTTTTTTTTTTTGAGATGGAGTTTCTCTCTATTTGCACAGGCTGGCCTGCAATGGTGCGATCTCAGCTCCTTGCAACCTCCACCTCCCGGGTTCAAGCGATTCTCCTGCCTCAGCCTCCCGAGTAGCTGGGATTACAGGCATGCACCACTATGCCCAGCTAATTTTTGTATTGTTAGTAGTTTTTAATTTTGTATTTTTAGTATTTTAGGGGTTTCACCATGTTGGCCAGGCTGGTCTCAAACTCTTGACCTCAGGTGATCCACCTGCCTCAGCCTCCCAAAGTGCTGGGATTACAGACGTGAGCCACTGCACCCCGCGGGGACCCCCTTTTTCTTAAAGTCAGCTTCTAGAAGGCAGGAATGACATCTAAACCATACTGTATACATTGTCTTATCTTAGCATCAGATATTACTTCAGTTTAGAGATGGAAATTAAACACTTAGTCTGGACCTCCGTGGTTAAGTCTAGATTGCCACTTTTGCTTATGTAGAAAGTACACAAACAAAAGTATGTAGAGCTGCTTTCTTAAGTTTAGCACTTAAAAAAAAAAGTCTGAAAATGCTCTAAAGATAATTCCAAAGAAGATATCAATTTAACATTTTAAATCTGAGGGGAAAGGAACATACCTATAGACATTACCAATTAGACTAATCATTTTATAATCTGATATGTTATATGGCCAGTATGAAAGTAATGAACTGTTTGCATGAATTTCAGTTATATTAAATTTTTCCACTTTAATGTCCTTAATCTATTATTTTCTCCAAAATTTAGGTCTTTAAAATAAATCGCTGCCATTTAATAAACAGATTCATTAGATTATTACCAAACAGACTTATTAGATTATTGCCCAACAGGATTTTTTTGGAAATTAGTAAATCTTTGTGAGTGGTTATTCTTCATTTTGCTCTTGTTTTTTATACTGTATCCTATTTCCCATAAAAATTATGTTTTTGTCCCTATGTAGGTGTCTGGGATAAGATACTGGAGCCTGTGGCATGTGTGAGAAAAAAGTCTGAAATGCTCCAGCTTTTCCCAGCATATTTAAAAGGAGAGGATCTGTTTGGCCTGACCGTCTCTGCAGTGGCACGCATAGCGGAATCAGTGAGTGTCTTGGTCAGGCTTTGAGGTTGGAATTGCTTTCCTAATTCAGTGTGACCTCTTGAACACATGCTGTAACATTTATGGCACTCTTCAGAAAGTGACGTAGCCTGTGGATTAACCCGTTTGTCTTAGAGGAAACAAGGCATTGGTGATTTATCGGGAGAACTCAGTACGTGGTATTCACCCAGTGAGGTAGTTAACAAACTTAAGGTTCTTTTCCAGGCTGGAGGCAAGCAGGGGTGAAGGACACCAGGCTTGTCACATCTTCTGGGTGTGCTGGATGGGTGAGGACACTCTCCTCTTCCCTTGCCTTTCTAAAGTTGCTCCCACCTCAGAATGTCAGTGTGCCCATTTCCTGACACTAGGTATTTATGGCCACTCTCCTGCCCTCTTCCTAGGGTGAAGTCACTAGAGGGCAGTAGATGGCAGCAGCACTGATTTATGTCCTCTGACATCTCTTTGCTTAAAAGATTACAAGCCTGTTTGGCAGTGAGTCTAACTGAACCACATCTACACAATAGTTTTAGAAAATTGTATGATTCTAAGGCATTGTTTTCAAGAATAAAAATATCATTGGTGTGTTTTCTTTGGAGAAGCAGAGGAAACCCCAAAAGCCACTGAGTAATGTGCCTAATTGTTTTCTTTGGAATGGCCCTGCCTAAATGATGCTTATCTTTTATGACTGTAGAGAAATAAATTTCACAAGCAATGTCTTCCAGAAAAGACGTTTAACATGTAAATTACTTTGAGTAAACCTTGAGTTAACACCTGTGCTCTGTGTTCCCAGGACATGGAGAGTGACAACCTCATCATATCAAAGTCAAGTTGAAAGAAGTGAGAAATGATCAAGAAAGAAACCTTATACATGATTTTTAAGCTATTCTTAATTGTAAAATTCCAGACAGAGATAGGAAAGTTGGCATTAATCCAGGTGAAAGAACTAAATGCGAATCACTACATGCCCTGTGTTGTGGGTATTGGAATAGGCAGACCCTGAAATCACACAAGCGTGTACATTGGTCAGCCAGTGTTTGTTGCATGGGCTAGTCTTTTTCTTCAAGGAGCATTTGGCAGGTTTACCTAAGTGTGGCTTTGAAACTGAATTTGCTTACTCATATTTAAGTAGATCTACCTGCAGGCTGATAGTGTGAACATAAGCTAGAAGACCATTTTAGTATCGAGGAAAATGTTGACGAGTTATTTCTGCCATGGGCCATCCTTTGACCAGCTTGAGATTGTCTGTAGTCTCCATCAGATGGGTTGACTTTGTGTCTACTTTGCTTCTTTTCAGCTACCTGGGGTTGAGGCATGTGAAAACTATACCTTCCGATACGGCCGAAATCCTCTCATGGAACTTCCTCTTGCCGTTAACCCCACAGGTTGTGCCCGTTCTGAACCTAAAATGAGTGCCCATGTCAAGAGGTTTGTGTTAAGGTATTTTGTTTTAACTTCACATAGTACAGCCCAGGGTTTCTAGGCGTATTAGTGGTTTCTTGTGCTTGATTTGTCTGCTGCTTACAAACCCTGCTGTCTGGCTGTGTATGTGCCCAATTACATAAGAGAACTCGCCGTGTGTCTCTGCTAGGCAGCTTTCCATGTATGTTTCTGTCAGTAAGAATTTGAATTAACCTGGTTTTAGGCATTACTCAGAGGTATCTTCAGTTTTCCTTTTGTTTTTTTCCTGTTGATATGCCATTGTCTGCAGGCCTCACACCTTAAACAGCACCAGCACCTCAAAGTCATTTCAGAGCACAGTCACTGGAGAACTGAACGCACCTTATAGTAAACAGTTTGTTCACTCCAAGTCCTCGCAGTACCGGAAGATGAAGACTGAATGGAAATCCAATGTGTATCTGGCACGGTCTCGGATTCAGGTGAAGAAATACTTTGTGTACAGGAAGTGGAGAGACAGGGTAGAGTCTAGCAGTCTGAAGCTGTTGACGTCCAGTATGTGAAAATGATTTCACATAGCTGCGCGGACAGAAACCTGTTTCCAAAATCACTTCACATCCTGTCCCTTCATAACACGAGGGATTTAATCTGTAGTCTTGGAACTTAGTGATTGGCTTCCCCAAATGGAAAGCAGACCAGTGGAATCCACATCTTTGCATCTTGTTGAGAGCTCCTGGGAGGCAGGTAGCATTGTAATTTGCACACTCTGGATTTGTGGAGTGCTCAGTAGAGCTGTTTCAAGCACTTCAGAGAAATACAAATGAAAATATTTTCAAAAGGTACACCCATTTTGGAAGTTAGCTTATCTTTTGGAAGCTACTGTTTCATGAAATCATTGCACGTTTTTTGGTAGACTGTGGACTGTCTTACAAGTAAGGCCATGTATAGGCTGAGCATTTGAGTTTACACCTATAGTCCATACTTTCTGAGTTGCAGACCCAAATATCCAAATGCCTGTTCAGCATTTTTCTCCTTGGATGTCTCAGAATGGAATTACAAAGCTCTTACTTTGTCACACTTGTCTAGCTCCTAAACCCCGCCATCCTACAGGCTCCTTGGATTACTCAGTGATGTCACCATTTGTGTACGTTGGTCTCAGTACCCCCAGATTAAACCTAAAGCATCATCAAGTTCTGTTTTCTCCTAAAAATTCCCTCAGATCCACTCTTAGGTTCCCAGCCCTATCTTGATCCACATCTCACTTACCTGTACCACTCCAGGCCTGGCTGTCTCCTCCCATCCAGTTCCTTCTCAGCAGCCAGGGAAATACCTTTACCATATAAATTGGATCAGCATTCCTTTGTCTATATTCATTCAGATTCTTGTTCCTTTGTCGGAACCCTTTTACTCCTCACTAGATGTTTGTAGGATCTTCTCTGTATTGATATTTGGACATTTCACGGAACTATGCCTCAGTGAAGGTCTTTTTATTGATTGCTTTCCTCCCTTGATGAGCCCTTTCAACCTGGAGCATCGTGACCTTCTGTCTGAGAAATGTGTTTTGTGTTCATTCTTTTGCAAGTTCTGCCCCTCTGTTCCCTCTGTGTTTTGCACGAAGACCCCTGAGATTCAGGATCTTGAAGTGTGGACCTGAGACTAGAAGCAGCAGCATCACCCAGGGAGCTTGTTAGGACGTACAGGTTTGGGGGCCCCAGCCCAGCCTTACTGAATCCAGCTCTGGAGGTGGGGCCCCCTGGATGCCAGAGAATAATGTGTCTTATATCCTTTCTCCCCTTCTGTTTTTGGTTTCCTCGTCTCTCTGTTCTTTCTGAGACTTCCTCTACTTTATCTGCTAATCTTTCTTGTCCATTTTTAAAGATTAGCTACGAGCCCTTTCTGCTCTTGATCTTGATGTTTGGCATTCTGTTTGTACGTGATGAGTGGAGTATCTTTGTTTTTTCTCTGCTGTTGCCCCTTTCTGTTGAGCCTTTCTCGGATTCTGTAGGTGAATTAGTGCTTTGCCTCTCCTCCTTCCAGTTGTAGCTTTCTCCTGCTAAGTCAATTACTTTTCATTTTAAATAGTCCATTCACTCTTATACCCATTCGTGTTCTTGAGGAATGTGCTTTTACTGTGATTTTAGTGGATATCTTAACTGTGTTCAACCTGTCATCTTGAACCTGAAGCATTTTTGAGAGCTCTGGTTTCTGTCTGTTTACTCATTTCATCCTGCCAGCCTCCCATCTGCCCACCTCCCTGGGGATCCCATGGATGATCTAATACATATCCTGTTTTTCTGTGCTAATATCTTAGAAATATATACACTTTTATGTACATATATAAAAATGGAATCATGTTATATTTCTTTTTCTCCATCTTCCTTTTCTCCGTAATACTCAGAGGTCCCTCTACATCAACTGAGGTAGCTTCATGTCATTCTCTTGAATGGCTATGTGATGTTCCATAGTGTTGATGAACTGCAGTTAAACCATTGCACTACTATGGTGTTTATAATTTTTCTCATAACAAACTGTTGCTATATCTTGTACAAATATCAAAATGAATTAATAGTTCACTCCTATGGGCTATATTCCCAAAAGTAAGGTTTCTGTGTAAAAGTGTGTGAACTTTTCATTTCAATAGATATTGCCGCTTTTCTAACAAGGCCCTCGTTGCACACCTCTTCCTGCAGCATGTGAGGCTGTTTTCTCGTTTCCCATTTGTGGTTGGTGTTACTATTTTTTTGTTCAGTTGGCCTGATAAATATAGATTGATGTTGTTACCTTAATTGAATAGGCAGCTTTTCATGTCGGCCATTTGGATTTGCTTTCCTAGGAATTGCATATTCATATCCTTTGTCCATTTTTCAATTTGTAGCAGTTTACACTGTTCAGAATTTTCCCCTACAAAATACCCTTTGCCTACCAGCAAATGCGACATCTTTTTTCTTGTAAAAGTTAATGTTTATATAGACAAACATACATAATTTTCTACTGCATCTAGTCTTGGTCAAGACCCGAGATCGTATATGTATTGTAGAGTTTTTCTTGCATAAAATTTTTAAAATATAATTTCATTTTCTTCCATTGGATAACCAATTGTTGAAGGGCCATTTAGAAGTAACCCACTCATATTTAACCGATTTATTTTCTTTTTTGAGACAGGGTCTCAGTCTGTCACCCAGGCTGGAGTGCAGTGGTGCAATCTCAGCTCACTGCAGCTTTGATCTCGCGGGCTCAAGCAATCCTCTTACCTCAGCCTCCCGAGAACCTAGGGCTACAGGCTCACACCACAATACTTGGCTAATTTTTTAAAAATATTTTTTTAGAGATGGGGTTTTGCCGTGTTGTCCAGGCTGGTCTTGAACTCCTGAACTCAAGCAATTCACCTGCCTTGGCCTCCCAAAGGGCTGGGATTACAGGCATGAGCTCCCATGGCTGGCCGAATTTTTTTTTTTTTTGAGTCTGAGTCTTGCTCTGTCACCCAGGCTGAAGTGCAGTGGCATGATCTCGGCTCACTGCAACCTCTGCCTCCCAGGTTCAAGCGATTCTTCTGCCTCAGCCTCCCAAGTAGCTGGGACTACAGGTGTGCACTACCATGCCCGGCTAATTTTTTTTTTTTTTTTCTTTTAAAATAGAGACAGGGTTTCACCATATTGGCCAGGCTGGTCCTCAAACTCCTGACCTTGTGACCCACCCACCTGAGCCTCCCACAGTGCTGGTATTACCGGTGTGAGCCACCGCGCCCAGCCTTTTTCTTCTTCTTTTAACCCCACAAAATCTAGACTATAAACTGAATGTTAATACCAGTTACTACTATATGTTAAATTTTCATATATGCAGGGATCTATTTCTCTTTTCTGAGATAGAGTCTTACTCTGTCACCCAGGCTGGAGTGCAGTGGTGCCATCTCAGCTCACTGCAGCCTCCGCCTCCCAGATTAAAGCAATTATCATGCCTCAGCTTCTGGAGCCTCGCTCTGTCGCCCAGGCTGGAGTGCAGTGGCATGATCTCAGCTCACTGCAACCTCTGCCTCTAGGACTCAAGCAATTCTCTTGCCTCAGCCTCCCTGGTAGCTAGGATTACAGGCACGCACCACCATGCCCAAGTAATTTTTGTATTTTTAGTAGAGACGGGGTTGCATCGTGTTGGCCAGGCTGGTCTTGAACTCCTGACCTCAAGGGATCCACCTGCCTTGGCTTCCCAAAGTGCTGGGATCATAGGTGTGAGCCACTGCGCCTGGCCTATTTGGAATCTCTTCATTTCCACTGATCTTGTTTGTTCTGAAACCACACTATATTGATCTCCATACACACTAAGTGTGTTATCGGGTTCATTCACTTGTGAGTTGTATCTGGAGTAGAACAGATAACCAAAGATGACTGTTCAGAGGGTAAGTCAGTCACATGGCCCTTCCCACCGTGTGCTCCCGGATGTGCTTCATGAGGACGCAGCTGGGGCAGCACATGGTCCTAGGAATTCCGACTAGAATGCAGTTGATTGCTACATTCTAGAATTCAGTTCAGTTCTAGAATTGCATTCCAGTCTAGTACTTCTGATTCAGTTGCATCTAGTCTAGTACATCTAGTCTAGTACTTTTGCATTCAGTTGCCTTCTAGTCGGAATTAAGAGCAAAAACCCAAAATTGGGACAAGAAAATACAACTATGTGTGGGAAAGACCCACAGTTTTTTAGTATGTTTCTCTACAAGCAGTGCTACCAACCTAAAATAGTGCACCTAGCAGGCCACCAGCACGGGAGTACAAGCTGCGCAGTGAGAGCTGCTTCCATTTCAGCCATTTCAGACTTCTTTCCCAGGCTCAGAATTTTGTATTAGTGAAAAATCTGCCTTCGCCAAGAGCTTCATTTGTTTCCAACGTTCCTGGTATTTACAGCAGAGTGACGTTTCCTGTGTCTGCTCTTTGCCCTGGCTCCTGGGAAACTCAGATACTATTTACAGTATCAGTGATTGGTTATAGTTAGCCCGATTTCTGTGTTATTAAATTTATTATGTCTTTTTTGAAATAGTATTGGGGTAAAATAAACACCACAAGTCAATAAGCTTATTTAGTTGGTGGGAACTCAGCTGTCTAATCTGGAAGATTAGATAGTCTAATACGTAAGACAGCTAAGCCACAGTATTTGTACATAAACCCTAAGAATTTAGTGCTAAAAAAGACATAGGAAGAAGCTAGTGATGGCCTAGTTTTAAGTAGTAAAAATGTCCAATTTTTTAAATTTCAGAAAATAGCATATTCAAAAATGATTTGAGTTCAAGTGAAACTTCAGTATGGCTTCTAATAAGACCCAAGGGTAAAACCTTTGTATGAGAAAGAGAAAATAGATTTGTTGTCAAATAAATTGGAAGTATATAAACACCTTTTTTTTTTTTTTTTAAGGGGCTGGGCCTGTATGCTGCTAGAGACATTGAGAAGCACACCATGGTCATTGAGTATATCGGGACTATCATTCGAAATGAAGTAGCAAACAGAAAAGAGAAACTTTATGAGTCTCAGGTAGGTGTCTGGACCCTGCGATTGTATAAACAGCACCATCGCCCTCTCCCTTTCTCCATGCCAACCAAACACCCTGAAAGGCAGAATGAAGCCTGTCATGCTGCATCCAGCTTCAAACAAAAGCAATATCTGTATATTATTGTATTTTTATCAGTTTTCTCTCTTTCAAGTGGTGTTATGGTTTACTCTGATAGATAACTGTAAATTAATGATCCTGGCTTCACACACAACCTGCTGATTTCATGCGTTCCATTTGTGCCATGTAAATGTTATCTGTGCCTAATAGAATATCCACAGTAAGGGTGATCAGGGTGCCGTTCCGTTCAGTTTCGACTGAGTCCTCCTGGTGTGGATAGGAACACAGAGGGGAGTTTCAGATCGACATTGATGACTGCCTGACTTTTCCCTCAGAACCGTGGTGTGTACATGTTCCGCATGGATAACGACCACGTGATTGACGCGACACTCACAGGAGGGCCTGCAAGGTGAGGCAGCAAGGGACCTGATGGGGAGTGCTTTTGCTCAGGGGGCCAGTGCTGGGGCAGTGAACGCTGAAGCCAGGAGAAAGCTCTCACTACAGGCTGGCAGCGATTAAAAATTCAGAGCAAATGAGTTTTGAGCAGTTTTAGTTAAATTTTGTATTTGTACTTCCACTAATGGGCAAATAGAAATTTAATTAGCAAAAACTGCTTTCTCAATAAATGGAAAGTTTTAAAACCTGCTTCTAGCTGTTCTACAATATAGTTTTCTGACATGGTGGCTTGCAGGTATATCAACCATTCATGTGCACCTAATTGTGTGGCTGAAGTGGTGACTTTTGAGAGAGGACACAAAATTATCATCAGCTCCAATCGGAGAATCCAGAAAGGAGAAGAGGTAAGATCTGAGAGATTGTGTCTGCCATGTCGTTTAGATCCTGGGTGAATAGTTTCCTCCTCACACAGGTAACTTGCTCACTTGTTTCCCAATTCTTTGTTGTGATAAAAACTGTCTCTGTAGTAGGCCAGATGTTCCCACCCTGTAATATTTCACCCTTCAGGCATTCCAGCTCCACCTTCTTCCACATGGCAGCTCTGTAAGCATTTGCTGTCACCTCCCCCTTCCTTTCTGTGCCATGGGTTCAGCATCCGCGTGGCACCCAGGTGGTACCATTTCTGTGTGCCATAGGATCCTTCTTTATCCCCTTAACCTGGACAGTTTGGCAGCGTCCCCTCTCTAAAGAGCATCCCCGTCCATCTCCACGAGGGCCGTGGCTCCTGGGATGGCGCTGTTGGGCTATGGGTGGCAAATCTGGGCAGCTGTGCTGCTGAGAATTGTGTGCTCACGCTGACGATCAGTGCATGCTTAACCAAGTGCTCACAACCACACATTCTCCAGCAGTCCAGGTGTGTGTTGTCTTCAAAATGCCGAGTGCCACGCTTGCCATTTGTCTCTGTGCTCTCAGAGGAGACTCTGGTCCAGCCTCTCACCCGTTGGGATTATTATTGGCCTTAATTGCTGCATTTGTTTCCCAACTTGGTCTTTCCCATCATGATTCAGGTACCTTGGTTCTGGAATTGCCTACTGAGCAGCAGGCTTGGCTTCTGTAGGGAACGTCCCGCATTTGGGGAGTGACGCACCTGAGTGACTTGACTTTGTTGGTGCTCCTATCCCTTCATGGGATTCTATCTGTATTTTGGGTCTTTGTGGAATCTCCTTTCTTAGTCAAGAATAAGGATCTGACTAGACCCAAGGCCCATTATACATCTCAAAGTAACGTGTAAATGAGACCGGGTGTGGGAGCCCTGGCATGGTGCCAGTAACCGATGGCTACTATGGTGGTCAGAAGAGACTCAGCTGAGCCCAGGGCCGCCTGCCCCCTTCCTACTTGAATATTCTTGAGTCAATAGTTTAATCTGAGCCCCTATTTTATCTTCTGCAAGACGGAGAAGATGATGTCCTTACCAGTTTCCTGTAAGGACAAGGACTCAGCAGATACCTGAAAGAAAGCAGTGGAATCATTGCCAAGAACAGCTACTCAATAAAATGGTTTCTTTCCTTTCTGTGTAGAAGGTCTTTCCAGCAAGTGTTCTAGAATAATTTCAATCAGAAGAGACCTAGAAATTATTGGTCCTCCCCTTCATTTCGCAGCGCGGGTCTCTCTGGGGTGGTGGGGGTTGCAGGGGCCACGCAGTGAGGCTTGTACCTTGGGACTCATGCATACTCTCACCTACCTTGGTTGGTCTGAGATGTTCATTTGGTGACCTCTAAATAGAAAGACATCCTTTCAGTCTTGAGTGTGGAAAAATGAAAGAGGAAAAACAGTGTTAGCTGGCAAAGGCAGTTCCTCTCACCCAGACTTGCATGCCCCATTCAGCAAATGAGGGGAGGTGAAAGCCTCCTGGGTTTAGGGAGAGGGGCAGGAAAGCAGCTGCCCTTCCCGTCCCCTCCATCCACCTGCAGGGACAGCATTATGAGAAGCCACAGAAATACCGCTTTCTCCGGTTAGGCTCCCCTTTCTCAGATCTGGCTGTTTGAAAATACTGCCTCCCTCATGTCCTCTGTGCACGCGCAGGGTCTCTTTTCAGGGTTCCCCCAGGGTCCCATGGAACCTCAACAAATCAGGTCTTCCTTAATTTACATCTGTTTTGTTTGCTGGTTTTAAAATGCAAGAGAGATGGAGGAGGCAGAAACGCCATTTCCTTCCTTGCTGTCCTTTCTTACCCTGTGTCTTTGCCGTGGGCAGCTCTGCTATGACTATAAGTTTGACTTTGAAGATGACCAGCACAAGATTCCGTGTCACTGTGGAGCTGTTAACTGCCGGAAGTGGATGAACTGAAATGCATTCCTTGCTATCTCAGCGGGCGGCTTGTCCCTAGGAAGAGGCGATTCAACACACCATTGGAATTTTGCAGACAGAAAGATATTTTTGTTTTCTGTTTTATGACTTTTTGAAAAAGCTTCTGGGAGTTCTGATTTCCTCAGTCCTTTAGGTTAGAGCAGCGCCAGGAGGAAGCTGACGGAGGCAGCGCTCCTGAAGTGGCCGAGGTGAAACAGAATTACAGAACAGTCCAGCACTTTGCTTTCTTTTCTTTTCCTTTTCTTTCTTTTTTTGTTTGTTTTTTTTCCCTTGTGGGTGGGTTTCGTAGTTTTGGTTTTTTAGTCTCACTAAGGAGAAACTTTTACTGGGGCAAAGAGCCGATGGCTGCCCTGCCCCGGGCAGGGGCCTTCCTATGAATGTAAGACTGAAATCACCAGCGAAGGGGACAGAGAGTGCTGGCCACGGCCTTATTAAAAAGGGGCAGGCCCTCTAACTTCAAAATGTTTTTAAATAAAGTAGACACCACTGAACAAGGAATGTACTGAAATGACTTCCTTAGGGATAGAGCTAAGGGATAATAACTTGCACTAAATACATTTAAATACTTGATTCCATGAGTCAGTTTATTGTAGTTTTTGATTTCTGTAAAATAAGAGAAACTTTTGTATTTATTATTGAATAAGTGAATGAAGCTATTTTTAAATAAAGTTAGAAGAAAGCCAAGCTGCTGCTGTTCCCTGCAGAACTAACAAACCTGTTACTTTGTACAGATATGTAAATATTTTGAGAAAAAATACAGTATAAACATAGTTATTGACCAAATGCTACCAGGCTCTGCAGCGGCTCGGGTGCTTATAAAATGTTCATAGGGATGTTACAATATAATTTTGTGTTATAAAATATGCCATTATAATTATGTAATAACCAAAATTTCAACCTAGAGTGTTTGGGGTTTTTTGGAAACTGCAGTCTATTAGTACTTAATGGTTTTATACACCTTCCTTCTGACAGAGCAGGGCGTATGCTACAACTTTTATAGCTGTTTTGGTAATTTAAACTAATTTTTTCATATTATATTGTTGCATCCCTACTTCTTCAGTCAGGTTTTTTTGTGCTTACAATTTGTGATAACTGTGAATAACTGCTTAAAAATACACCCAAATGGAGGCTGAATTTTTTCTTCAGCAAAAGTAGTTTTGATTAGAACTTTGTTTCAGGCCATAGAGAATCATGTAAACATAATAGGATCATGTAGCAGAAACTTAAATCTAACCCTCTAGCCTTCTATTTAACACAAAAATTTGAAAAAGTAAAAAAAAAAAAAAAAAGAGGAGATGTGACTATGCTTACAGCTGCAGGACTCTGGCAATAGGGTTTTTGGAAGATGTAATTTTAAAATGTGTTTGTATGAACTGTTTGTTTACATTTCTTTAATAAAAAAAAAACACTGTTTTGTGTTTGCTTGTAGAAACTTAATCAGCATTTTGAACCAGGTTAGCTTTTTATTTTGTACTTAAAATTCTGGTACTGACACTTCACAGGCTAAGTATAAAATGAAGTTTTGTGTGCACAATTCAAGTGGACTGTAAACTGTTGGTATATTCAGTGATGCAGTTCTGAACTTGTATATGGCATGATGTATTTTTATCTTACAGAATAAATCAATTGTATATATTTTTCTCTTGATAAATAGCTGTATGAAATTTGTTTCCTGAATATTTTTCTTCTCTTGTACAATATCCTGACATCCTACCAGTATTTGTCCTACCGGGTTTTTGTTGTTTTCTGTTCTGTATAATAGTATCTAATGTTGGCAAAAATTGAATTTTTTGAAGTATACAGAGTGTTATGGGTTTTGGAATTTGTGGACACAGATTTAGAAGATCACCATTTACAAATAAAATATTTTACATCTATAAGAGCTGCCTAGAGCTTCTGTGTTAACTCCTCATGTTCAGATTTGAGCTCTTAAATTGATGATTGAAGTTCACTGACCATCTGATATATCTTTCACAATGAGAGTGCTGATGTAATCAACTTGGTTCTCTTAGATTTTCAAAAGTTTAGATGTAAATTCGTAATTCAATCTAATTATGACACTTTTTCTTCCCTTCAACTGAATAAAGAAGGGAACTGCTGTATCTTTCTAGGGTGTTTACCAAATTCAGAATATCCTTGGTGCCTTGTTCAAAGCCTATTTTTGTTTAATTGGTAAGTTTAGTCTTGGTTATATTGTGGGTTTTTTTTTTCTTTCTTTCTTTCTTTTTGTTTTTCTTTTTCTTTTTTTTTTTTTTGAGGCAGCTTGTCAGACTTATTCTATGTGGTAGACTTTCTATCATATTGAATTATTTGACATATTAAATGTAAAGGGGTTAAAAAAAAAAAAACTGCTCAGAATCCCCTTTAGTTTCTAGGACAGATTTTTAACTTGGACTTGACAAACACTAAAATAGCAAGCATTCTTAGTCCACCATGGAGCTTGCCTTCTAGTGAGGGGAATGGACAAAAACAGGTGACTGTTTCAGATGGGAGGTGGGCTGGGAGTCCCATGGGGGCATTCCTAAGGAGGTGACATGTAAGCAAGACCTGAAGGATGAAGAGGAGCTGGCCTCAGGAGCGTGGCAGAGGCTTGCCTGGCAGAGGGGACAACTCATGCCGGAGCCTTGAGATCTGAAAGAGGCTGATGCCACCAGTAACTGAAAGGCAGGTATGGCTGGGACAGAGTGGCAAGACGTGAGATGAGAGAAAAGCAAGGGTGAGTGGCTCAGGTTCAGCTCGCCTGGGTCAGCAGGAAGCCACTGCCGGACGGTGCTGAGTTCCCACTTCACAGAGGCGACGTGCTGCCCAGAAGAGGCAGCCTGCCTGTGGGCACCAGCATGTGTACAGAGGCTGAGTGGGCTCCGCACGAGTCCCAGGAGCAGCGAGGGGTGCCCTGGGCTGGGCGATGGTCACGACAGGCAGCAGTTGAGGCGTTTTGCATGTAGATTGCTCAACAATTTTCCATTTCAAAACCACCTTGTCTCCGTCTCTCCTCAGCTCCTCCTATCCTCCTCCTTTGGGCCCCATGTCATTGGAGGCTGCACTGCCCTCTGTCCTAGTCACCAAGCAGAAACACACTTAGTCTGATGTGGTGTCCAGTGCAGCAGATGATCATCTGGCCATTAGGGTTTCCTGTCCCTGGTGGCAGTGGCGGCCACTGTCTCTGAAATTCCCTCCAGCCCCTGCTGGTGGAGCAGCACCCTTTCTTGGCTTTCTTCCCACATTGCTGCTTTAATCTTTTCCCTCTAAGGGCTCTACCCCATTCTTTTTTCATCATAAAGGCATGTATTTAATAGTAATCTGAAAAACAGCCTTCGAGAGGCCAAGGTGGGAGCATCACTGAGGCCAGGACTGTTCAAGACCAGCCTGGGCAACATAGTGAGACCCGTTCTCTATAAAAAATCAAAACATTAGCCAGGTGAGGTTGTGTGCACCTGTAATCCCAGCTACTTGGGAGGCTGAGGCAGGAGGGTCACTTGAGCCTGGAAAGTCAAGGCTGCAATGAGCTGGGATTGTACCACTGCACTCCAGCCTGGGTGACAGAGCAAGTCCTTGTCTCAATTAAAAAATAACTGAAGCCAACTCTTAGGAAACCACAGCTATGCAGTCAGTCATGGCTACAGTGATACTGGTGCATTTTTTATTAGGCTCAGACACAAACACTAAAACGGTCCCACTTCAAATGCCCAGGAACAATACAGACAAATTCCAAAGAATGGGCTGTTTACTGTGAACACCATGGAAAGAAAAAAGGCACAAGAGTCTGACTTTATCCTTTGGCCCTGAGCCTAGGGCCATCCTACCCTATTGTAATAGGAAAGGACAGTCTCAACAGCAGACTCAGCAGCACTCCCTCAGCTTCACAGCAATGCAGTAAAGCCCGCGGTGGCCTGTTCCCTGGGGCCCATTGTCACATACGCTGGGAGCAGCTTTGATTTGAAATGAGAAGTGCTACATTTAAAACATTAAAAATTTGAGTATTTCAGTTACAACTATGTAACGAGAGAGACTTACGGTTACCAGAGGCAGAATCATGATGTCTTTAACTGTGTTCAGTAGACTTAACTGTGTTCCTAGACAAGGTGGCCTCGGCACTTCATCCAGCTTTCCAGCTATTGCCTGGGAGGACGCCGCTCCCATCACCGTCTGGCAGAGTTGAAAAATCCTCTCCCAAATATCTAAAGGAATTGGGTAAATGTCAGCAAAGCAAGGTTCTTCTCGTGCGGAGGTGAGTAGACCCACGGTGCCCGTTTGCACAATGTGCTCCGTGCTCTAGCGAAGTGCCCAGCGCCACTCTGAAGTTTCATTTTCTTCCTGCCATGCCATTGACAGCACCGATTTATGTGTAGTTCCTGGAGGTTCAGGATCTTCTAGAATGGAAGCCACGTTCTACTTGCTAGGAGGGTCAGCTGTCTCCTCATCCCCGGTCAGCCACAGCCTTACTCCAGGTCTCTGGGAATCTTGCACCCCAGCCCTGCTTGCTCCTGCGCCCTCAGACCCCATGGTGGGTCCATCGAGCCCTTCAGGGGCCAAGAGATCACTGGGACCCTGTCTCTGGTGCCAGGGTTTTGCCTGTAACATGTCTCAGCTGGTACTGCAGACTCTCCGTCCACTTTGTCTGTCCTGAGGATGCTCCCGCATCCGTCCCAGGTCCAGCACCCTCGTTGCCTAGGGCAGGCCTGCTTGCCACTCCCTATGAGTTCCTGATGCTCTGTTCCTGCAAGGGTTCTAGTTTTAGAAGACACTGCTCCTGGGTCCCAGAAATTCTTTTAACCTAGTTTTATCCTAACCACAGAAATATTAAAAAAGTATTCCTTCCTCCTCGATGGCAACCTGACAAAACTTTGCTTCCTGAAGTTGATGCAGGCGGACCACACGGGGTGTATGACCTCCTCTCGGGGGAGGCCCCACTCATAGGTGACCCCTCTTCCTTCCACCCCCTCTCCCTCACCCCAGCCCTACTATTCCCACTGCTGCCAACTCCACAGCCTCAACTTTTTGTGTACCTTTTAAATACCAGCACCCCCCCAACACTTTCCTCAACTCTTCTCATCCTCTGCTCTCGCCACGCTGACCTCATCCAAACCTACAACTTCACCCAACATGGTGGGAAGAGTTCCAAATGCCTCCCTTCTGAGCTCTGGACCCTGGCATGAGCCTGCAGCCTGCTCACGGAGCCTGCAAAAGCACCACTGCAGAGACTTCATGCTTTTGCTCTTCCCAAGAACGATTCCACCAATCCTTCCTCACTCGGAATGGCAGCTACCCGCTCCCAGGCACCCACACCAGAGCCCCAGGCCATCCTCATGCTCTGCAGCCCGCCTGGCTCAGGGCTTCATCCCAGCAGCCCCAGCCAGGAAGACCCTTCACTTTCAGAACAGAACGACCTGCTATTCCCTGATCCTGGAATGCATGCGCATGCCTCGATGCTTCCTCACGGCTGTGCTTTCTGCCGGGACCTTGTCCATCCCAAGGCCGCCCGGCCTGCTCCAGGAAGTCCTCCCCTCTCACCCGCTGTGGGATTGTGCAGCCCCGTTCTGTGCTTTCTTGGTGCATGAGTCTATCAGAGCATTTCTCACTTTGATTTCTAAGCTTTCCTTTCACCTGAAGGTGGCAATTTTAGCTTGCAACTAGTTCTCCAGCACAATAGAGAGGGCGGGCGGGCGGGCAGAATGCTGAGTGCCAGGTGGTCAACTCCCTCCCCGCAATCTCCCCTGCTCTGCCGGGTCCGGAGGGCTGACCCTTCTGGTCTCCTGGCTGCTGCTTCAGTTCAGCCAGTGGGCGCTGTTGGGGGGGGCCGGGAGGCAGGACAAGGGGCCCTGGGCGTTTCTGCTCCCGCTGTCTGGTGGTGGAGCTGCCTGTGTCTAGGCCCACGGCTCCGGACGCTGCTGCTCACCCCTCAGGCTCAGAGGTGGCAGTGCCCCGAGGCTGCTAACACTGTCACAGGCCCTTCCCTCACAGCTCTTCAAGATGCAGAGATGTGCGCCTTCTCATTTCCCAGCGGGACCCTGACTCAGACAGGAAGGAAGGATTTTTGGAAACACATACTCTTGACAGCGTAAGTTAATATAATGTGTAAAAAATAATGTTTTTTTATTAAAAATCCGTATTTATAAAGAAAAAATGGGGAAGGAGGACAAAAAGGAAACTGAAAGATGTTTAGGGAGTTTACAATTTTTTCTTGTCAATTTTATGGAAAACATTTTCATATCTCTAAAGTGAATTACTTTATATTCATAATAATACAGTATTTGGGAGCACTTTGGGATTACTTTTAGGAAAGTGGCAGAAGTAATAGAGTTCCCATACACTCCTCCTCCCGTTCCCCGGATGTTAACTGTGACGCATTTGTCAAAACTAAGAAATGAACATTGGTCCATTGCCGTTAACTAACCTGCAGGCTACTTAGGTTTCACCAGGTTTTCCAATAATGTCCTTTTTCTATTCCAGGATGCGGTCCAGGCACCACGCGGCGTTTAGTCATCACATCCTCTTAGCCTCTTCTGGACACTGGTAATCTGATAGTTTCTCAGATTTGCCTTACTTTTCGTGACCTTGACCAATTCTGATTTGACAGTTTCAATCCTCATTATCTTCAAGTCTTCCTATAATTTAGTATATTTGTCAAAGCTGTTTTCAACATCAGTGTGTGCTAATTCCATCCTTTCATTGCTAGGCCTGTTTGGTTTTATTTAAGACTTTTATTAACAGGTGGTTTTCAGTTTGTTACTTTTTTGAAAAAATCAACTTGTAAACTTTTACGACAAATTAAAAATGAAGTTCTTAAAAAATCTCAACTTGAGCAGATATGAAACAATTTAAAAACCTTTAAAGGCGTATTGAGAAAAACCAGGCTTTTTAAAAAAACACTTTATTACCAAAAAGAGACGTCTTTAGGTAAAAATAATTAAAACCCCATGCCCCACAGATAACGCAGATAGTTCTAGTTATCTGGTCAACAGACAAAAAGCAGGCACTTAAGGTCTTCAGCTCCAATCTTTCATTCATTTCTTCTTGCTGGAATTTCCTAGTTCTTGTTTGATGACTAAACCGGGTGGTGGTAGAGATAGCAGCCGGCATTTGCTCGGCCCACCCTGCTCAGCCTGGAGTCAGGAATTCTCAGCTGGTGGATCAGCTGCTTGTGTCTTTGCCATCTTGTGGTTTAGGGTTTTCTGGGCGACTGCGTCAGTAATTGAAATCGTGGCGGCCCCGGTGCTGAGGTGGCTGGTGACCTTGGGTCTCATCTCCTGGATTGTCTTTATCCTCTTCCTCGCTGTCCTCTCCGGGCTGTCTTGGGTGAGGAGGGCCCTGCAGAATCGTGGTCTGTGTCCCCGGTACACTCGCTGCCTCGCTGGTCTCCCTGCTCCCTGGCTGTCACCCCTGCATCTGTCACCCCTGCATCGCTGCTCCCGGCCGCCCGGAGGCTGGAGAACTGCAGCCCCCATGGAGGAAAAGTGGGACTCTGCGGTGGGGCCGGCGTGGTGGGGCCTGGCCTGTGGCAGTGCCGTCTGATCCCTCCTTCTGTTCCCCAGTGAGGATTCTGGTGATTGCGGGGAGGACCCACGTCTGTAGTGGTTACGGTGGCTGCAGGTTTACTGCCTTGACCTGGGTCGCACCAGGCCTTGTAACATTTGCTGCCTCCTCACCCTTTTCTCCTTCAACGTCAGACTCTGCGGCCTTCCCAGCTCTTGCACTGCCAGGGTCCTCCTCCTTCACGGCAGTCTGGTGAAGAAACATCTTCCTTGGTGTGAAACCGTATCTGTTCCTTACCCTGAACCGTTTGTTCCCAAAACCTTTGCTGTGACAACCTTCTCGTCCCCTCCAGCGGGGGTGACGGTGCCTGGGCTCCTCCCGGGGTGTGATGGCAACTAGGCCATGGCGGCGGTGGGGCTGCCCAGGGCTCTCTGGGATCCGCTCCCCGCTCCCAATCGAACTCTCTAGGCCTGTTTAAATCACCTTTTTCTCCTGGTGACGGTTATATTCCTTTTTTTTTTTTTTTTTTTTTTTTTTTGGAGTCTCGCTCTGTTGCCCAGGCTGAAGTGCAGTGGCGTGATCTCGGCTCACTGCAACCTCCGCCTCCTGGGTTCAAGCGATTCTCCCACCTCAGCCTCCCGAGTAGCTGGGATTCCAGGCATGCGCCACCATGCCCAGCTCATTTTATTTTTAGTAGAGATGGGGTTTCACCATGTTGGCCAGGCTGCTCTCAAGGTGATCCGCCTGCCTTGGCCTCCCAAAGTGCTGGGATTCCAGGCGTGAGCCACTGCGCCCAACTGGTTTCTTCCTTTTGAAGCTTGTTCTTGAAGCACTTTTCCAATGAGTCTGACAGCGCCTTTACCCTTGGCCAAGTCCAGCCCCACTCCTAAGGCATGGCCCTTCAGGGAATACCCTGGGCACCCTGAATACTCAGTGGGGCCTGTTACTTGGCTGGTGGCAGCCTCAATGATTTCCATCCCCACCTGATCTTTGGGAGCTGTTTAGTTTATAGTCTCCCAGCCTCGTAAGTTTCCGCAGACAGACTGAAACATAGCCAGACTCCAGGGACCCCTGTGCAGGTTCTGGGCCCTCTCTCTGTTTAGCTCCTTCCTCTCCTTCATCCTCCAATGCAAAATTCCAGCCACCTTAGCCTCCCTGGGAACCACTGGCTGAAGAGGTGCTGCATGTTTTTCTAAGTCTCTAGTTTTTTACTCCAGGAAGACAAGCCCAGATCCCCTTACTCCTTCTTGGCCAGGAGCAGAACTTGTGTCTTTTGTTTAAAATGTTTCCTTCTTGTCAAATTCTACCTCTTTAAAGGCCTTATTATTTCTTGGCCCCCATGTTCCTCCTTATCTATTCTTAATTTCTCACACTTCTTGAGTTCTGTCACCACATTCTGGGTTTTCAGATTTGCTCTATTTAGTCCTCTCATGTCACTCTCCTCATGCCTTAAACTCATTTTTGAATCAGTATGTTACAGTTTGGGTCGGTTCTGTGAGCACATCCGTCTGGAGTGCTTTCATTATACAAATGTCATTTAGCTCTTCTTCTTCTTATACTTTGTATGTGGGACTTGGCCTTGATCCTCTTCTGTTGCTCATCTGGTGGCAACCGAGTTTCTGAACATGGAGGAGCGTAGCTCAGACAGCCTTCCCACGTGGGGGAGCGTGGCTCAGACAGCCTTCCCACGTGGGGCAGCGCGGCTCAGACAGCCTTCCCAGCCTTGCAAAGCTCCCTCTTCTGTTTTTCCTGCACTGCTAAAGCTACGGTCACTCCTGCCAATGGCTGGCTTCACTTCCCTCTACTTCTCCAAGCTGTGTCTTTCCTTTTTCTTTACTATTATTCACTTACTACTGTTTCTCTATTATCCCTATCTTGCTCAATTTCGACTCCATGCCCTGGCAGTTTCAAGAGTTCAAAGGAACTAGAAGCCTTCATCTCCTAAGCCCTCCCTCCCCCAGGGACGCCTGCTGCTACCCACTGCTGGAGAGGCAGACGACCCCACGGTGTTGGCTGCTCTGACTCCCCGGTTTCCTGCGGCCACCGTTGCCTTTTCCTATCTCCACTCCTCAACACACCATCTGCCTGGAGCTTGCCTGGTCTCGGGCACACAGATCTCGGGCGTCCAGCTCCTCCTACCCACTTCAGAGAATTCGCAGCTACCTTGCACCTACCTACTTTGAAAATACCATCCATGGGTTTGGGGTTTGTCTGTCTAGTTGCTCTAATTTTATGTGGATGTTGACTGGGCAAAATTTGAAAGCTGTGCTGCCACCTTTTCTGCAATTTCCTGAGAAGCCCCCATGTCGGTCTGTTTTATTTCAGCCATTTTAATGGATGTGAAGTGCCATCCGAATGTCATTTTAATTTGCAGTTCTTTGGTGACCATGATATTGAACACCTTTTCACACACTGAGCTATTTATACTTCTTTGGTGAAGTATCCAAATATTTTGTCCATTTTGAAAATTGGGTTGTCTTTTTAGTATTGAATTTTAAGCACAAACCCTTGAATATAGTTCTGTGGCTTTTTTCATTTTCTCAGTGGTGTCTTGATAAGCAGAAGCTTAATTCTGAAGTTCAATTTGTTAATATTTTATGGCTAGTTTTTTTTAAAAAAAGTTTTATTAATATGTTGCCCAGGCTGGTCTCTTAACTCGAGCTCAAGCAATCCTCCCAAACTGGCCTCCCAAAGCGTTGGGATTACAGGCATGAACCACCTGTGCCTGGCCTTTTTCTTTTTCAAATAGACAGGTTCTCACTATGTTGACCAGGCTGGTCTGGAAACTTCTGGCTTCAAGCGATTCTCCTGCCTTGGCCTCCCAAAAGCGTTGGGATTGCAGGCATAAGCCACCATGCCTGGCCAATGGCTGGCTCTTTAACGAGTGCTTAAGGAATCTTTGCCTACCCTAAAGTCATGAAGATATTCTCCTACATCTTCTTCTAAAAGCTTTATAATTTTAGTTTTTATGTTTAGATCTTAAAATAATGTTTATTGGTGGTACAAGGTGGTAGCAGAGGTGTCACAGGTAATTTTTTGTCCACAGGGATATCAGATTCTTGCAGCACCACGTGTTGTAGTAATTTTCTGTTCCCCACTGCATTGTGTCGGCTCCTATGCTGCAAATCAATTGGCCATGTATGTCTGGGTCTGTTTCTCTTCCACCAATCAATTCATTATCCTTAAGTCAGCAGCATAGTAAGTCTTGAATTAGTGTAAATCCTCCAACTTTATTCTTTTCAAATTATTTTGGCCACTCTTAGGCCTATGCATTTCCATATCAATTTTAAAATTATCAGTTTCCACAAAAAGCATACTGGGATTTTGATTAAAAGTAGCAGTAAATTCATAGATCAAATTGTGGAGAATTAACTTCTTATTAACACTGAGTCTTCCAATCATGAATGTAATATAGTTCTCTAATCTTAACTCTTCTCAGCAACGTTTTCTACTTTTCATCATACAAATCTTACACATATTTTGTCATATGTACCCTAAATTCTTATATTTTGGATGCTATTGTAAACTGCAATGGTAATACCATGAACTTCAGTTTTGAGCTGTTTGTTGCCAATATGAAGAACAATTCATTTTTATATTGATTTTTTTTGTGGTCCTGATAAATTCCTTACTATGTCTAATAGTAGTTTTGAAGATGCCCTATGATTTTCTGCATACTTGATCATAGTCTGCAAATACACTTTTACTTCTTCCTTCCTAATGTACATGCCTTTCTTTTTCTTGCTGTATTGCACTGGCTAGGAGAGGTAAAAACAGGTGTCTTTGCCTTGTTCCCAGTCATCTTTCACATTACATGAGGCTAGCTATAGTATCTCCACAGATGCACTTTATGAGGTTGAGGAATTTTCTTTCCATTCCTAGTTCGCTGAGTTTTTATCATAAGTGGGTGTTGAATTCTGTCAATTTTCTACATTTTTTTCCTGCAAGGTCGCATATGCCTTTCCCCTTGTATTACTAACACTGTAAATTATATTAATCAAATCTCCAGTGTTAAACCATCTTTGCATTCCTGGACTAAAACCAATTTGTTCATAATGTATCATCCTTTTTATATGTTGCTGGATTTGATTTGCTAATTTTTATAAGGAAATTTTTCTTCTATATTCATGTAGGATATAAAAATCCTCTGTGCTCTATCTGCTCATCCCTCCCTCCTTCTATTATCTGGGTTCTCCAGAAAAACAGAACCAATAGGATGTACGGAAATATAGAAAGAGATTTATTATGAGGGACTGAGACGCTCTGTGATTTACTGCCTGCAAGCTGGAAGCCCAGGAAAGGCAGTGGTAGTGTTCCAGCCCAAGGCTGAAGGCCTCCTGAGCCAACGATGTAGGTCCTCGTCTGAGTCCAAAGGCCTGAGAGCCAAGACACTGACATCTAGCTCCAAGGAGTGAGCAAGTCCCCCTTCCTTCACCTTTTCGTTCTATTTAGGCTCCCAATGGACTGAGTGGTGCCCACCCGCATTCCTGAGAGCGGATCTTCTTTACCGAGTCTTCTGATTCAAACATAATCTCCTCTGGAAACATCCTCACAGACACTCACAGAAATAATGTCTTACCAGCTACCTGGGCATTCTTTAGCTCAGTCAAGTTGACATCACATTCTCCCATAACCCCTAGCAAGCAGTGATCTTTTTGCCTCTGTGTTTTTGCCTTTTCCAGAATGTCATATAGTTGGAATCATAGCTTTTTCAGATTGGCTTCTTTCACTGAATAATATATTCTTAACATCCCTCCATGACTTTTCAAGGCTTATGGCTTAATTCTTCTTAGCACTGAATGTTCCGTCGTCTGAATGTACTATAGTTCATCCATGCATGCACTAAAGGACATCTTGCTTCCAGGTGTCAGCAGTCATGAACACAGCTGCTGTAAAATCCACGTGCAGGCTTCGTGTGGTTTTCAGCTCCTCTGGCTAAACACCAACGAGCGCAACTGCTGGATCACAGGGCACGAGTATGTTTACGAAGAAACTTGCCAAAGTGGCTGTACCACTTTGCACTCCCACCCGCGGGGAATCAGAGCTCCTGCCGTTCAGCATCCTTTTTATTATCTGTAGACTCTAGTGCGCTTGCAACTCATTCCTGATGTTAGTAATTTCTTTTTTTTTTTTTTTGGCTAGAGGTTTATCAATTTTACTGATCTCTCAAATCAGCTTTTAGCTTTATTTTCTCTGTTTCATTCATTTCTGTTCTGGTATTTAATATTTCATTTCTGCCTCTTTGTCTAACTTGCTCTTTTTCTGTTAAGATGGCAGCTAAAGTCATTGAGACTTGTATCCTTTTCTAATATAGGTGTTTAATGCTATAAAACCTCCAAGTACTGCTTTAGCTGCATGCCACACACTGTTGTATTTTCATTTTTGGTCAGTTCAAAATAGACTTTTGATTTTTTTCTCTGACCCTTAAGGTACTGGGAAGTGTGCTAGTTTTTAATAATATTTGGAGATTTTCCAAGTGTCTCTTATTGATTTATATTATACTTGGCATGACTTGCCCAATATCCCAGAATATGGTCTATCTCGGTAAATGTTCCATGTATTCTGTTGTTGGGTAGTGTCAATTAGGCCACGACGGTTGACAGTATTGTTCAAGGTTTCTACATTATACTGTTTTTCTGTCTACTTGTTCTATCAGTTATTGAGAGGTGTGTTGAAATCTCTTACTGCAACTGTGGATGGGTGTACTTCTTGCAGTTTTAACAGAACTTCAAAATAAAGGCCACAAAAACTGATAAAACTGGGATTAAGTTGAACCTTTTATTCATGAAATGACACTCTATATCATCTGTAGTAATATTCTCTGTGCTGAAATCTACTTTGTCTAATATATCTATTCAGATGTCTTTCATCTATCTTACCATCCTTCTATTTTTAATGTATTCATAAAGTGAGTTTCTTATAGGCAGCATATAGTTGGATCTTGCATATTTATCTAATCTGCCTTTTAACTGTGGCATTTACATTCATTACACTTAATGTGATTACTGACATTGTTGGATTTCAATCTACCATCTTGCTGCTCTTGTTTTCCGTATGTACCATCCTGGCCTTTGAAATCAAATCACAGATAAAATATTTAGGATGTGGTGCTTAAACTGTTTTGTGGTTCAGATAAAATATCTGAGTGTATACTCTGCAATATGAGACCGTCTCTCCTCTTAAGATGTGGTTTGGGAGGAAAATCCACCTTATATTTCAGAATTTTTAGTATATGCAAGTGATTCCCAAATGTATTATCTCTAATTGAGCTACATCTTCCAAGAGTCTGACTTCTATATCCAACTGCCTGTTGAACAGCTCTCCTGGGTGCTGCACAGGCAACTTTGATGTCCAGTATCTAAGGTCACACAGCTCAAGCTAAGAAACTGGGACGCGTCTTGAGAGGCAGAGGACTCTACCGAGCCTACTGGGTCATGAGCTGACTCCAAGAGCATGCAACACACCTTAGACGAGAGGCCCCAATACAAGACAAAATATCCTAAATAATCAAAAGGATTTTTTATTTTAAATGTAGATAGTATCATAATTCATCAAAATAATTTATAATACTTAACTGCCTCTTATACTGTCTTATAAATGATGCCTTCTGAAGTTAAAAACATAATGTAGCTTCAGTTCTTTTAGATGATCTACTCACAACATACTAAACAATAATAGTTTTTTTTTAGCACTATCTCCTATGAAGTCTAAGAAAGGAAATCATGACAAGTTCCTGATCAGATAAAAACCACTGCATCATTAAAGAAGATTAAAAAGAGGCATAAATAAATCTGAATAGAAATACCCATTTTCCTGGGTTTTATCCTTCTGTACAAGCCCAATTCTAGGGTTAAAATGATATTCTGGTTTGCTTCTATAAGCAAGAAATTCCTTAACAGCAGCTCAGAATAACCTTAATGTCTGGGTGAAACCAACTTCTTCACCTGTGGACACTCAGAGCTCCCATCTCTGTCAGACGCGTGTCACCTCTGCTAACACGCCCAGGCATCTCCGGGAGGACAGGGAAATGTCATCCTCTCCAAGATGACTCTACTCTACGCAACCCAGGCGTCCCTAAAGCCCCAAACTCCACACAGGAGGCAACACCTGATGAAGCACCGCTCCCGCCACAGCATCCACCTTAACCTTCCAAATGCCATTGCTGTGAAGAGGAGCCATCACAGATCGCCATGGCGACAGAGCCCTTCTGACCCAGGGGATCCACCGCTCTCAGGCACTGTCCAACTGACACCTGGTATAGCCGATTGTTTTTCTGGAAAAAAAAAAAAAAAAAAAAAAAAAGGTAGCAAGAAAAAAAATACTGCCAATTACTGGCAAAACGTGGAAATCCAGAAGAGATATGGAACATTTAAGAATTCAGACTAAGAGATACAATAGTCTCTCTTATCCAAAGATTAGTTTTCTGCTCTTTGTTGCCTGCAGTACAGTACAGTAAGATACTTTCTGACCACAATCACAATTTGTATTATAGTATATTGATTTATTTTTATAGAGAAAACAAACAGGCTGGTGGGCTTTGGCAATCCTCCCACCTCAGCCTTCTCAGTGCTGGGATTACAGGTAGGAGCCACTGCACAACCACAGTATGCTGTTGTTTAACTGTTCTGTTCTTTAGAGTTATTGTTGTGAACCTCTTACTGTGCCTAACTGATGAATTTTATCACAGGTATCTCTCTAGAAAAAAAATAGAGTATATACAGGGTTTGTACTGCCTGTGGTTTCAGGCATCCACTCAGGGGGACCACTGTACTGCAATCTGAGAAGATCACCCCCAAGGTAGAAAATGAGTTCATCTGCTGCACCCCTCACTCAACCTTGTGGGTCTCTGCACATTCTCCCAACATCACCGAGCACTCCTCACCCCAAAGGTCCACTGCTGGGATCCTCCTGACCCGTGGCATTTCATGAGCCGTGGTGGGTCTGATGAGCGAGTCTCTGACATATCTAGACAAAGGAGACTATTTAAAACCAATTCATGCTCTTCATTATAAATCCAGATCTAGAGAAGAAAAAAAAATTAAATTTAGATAACGAATTTTAAGACTGAACAACATTAATTCCTGGACTGTGTAGGTCATAGAGGAGCCCAACAAGCCTCTGGCTGACCCTCTGGAGACAGAAGGGCACATGGCTGCCATTTTCATTGATTCCTCATCGGTGGGGCAGTTAGGAAGCACATAGACTGAATCACAGATTATCTTCAGGAACACACCTGGGTGACATGGCAAGTGCAGTGAACACCTCACTCTCCAACATGCGCCATCACTACGCTCAAAAGGAAATCTGTTCTCTTCTGTTCTATTTACTCATTGCTTCAACTGACAGACTCCAAATGGATGTGTGCAGTGTTCACGAACATGAAGACCCTCGATCAGAGTCATAGGGAGCTGTGAGAGAATTTTCTGCAACACTGCTATTGTTTCATAGCCTGTGTGTCCAGTAAGGGACCTATTGGCCACATGCAGCTATTGTACACTTGAAATGTGACTGGTGGCTACAGAATTAGCACAACTATAAAGTGACAACACAGTACCTTTAGAATAGGATAACTCCATCACCCCAACTTACATTTTCTGGAACAAATATTAGCTCTCATCTCACTGTGACCTACACCACTGAAATGTCACCACAATTTTAATACTTCCACAACACTGCCACCTCTTCTACCCAGAAGCTGCACAGAAATTCCCCCCCCCCTTTTTTTTTAGACGGGGTCTCAGTCTGTCACAAGGCTGGAGTACAGTGGCACAATCTTGGCTCACTGTAACCTCTGCCTCCCAGGTTCAACCAATTCTCTCCTGCCTCAGCCTCCGGAGTAGCTGGGATTACAGGCACGCACCACCACACCCAGCTAATTTTTTTTTGTATTTTTAGTAGACATGGGGTTTTACCATGTTGGTCAGGGTGGTCTTGAACTCCTGACCTCGTGATCCACCCACCTCAGCCTCCCAAAGTGCTGGAATTACAGGCATGAGCTACCGCGCTGGGCCCCAGAAATCCCTTTTTAACCATGTTTTCAACACATGTATCACCTGAGACAGTGGGCATGAACTCTTCTGGAAGAATGTTTGAAGAAATGTCACAGTATACATTATTTACCAAAAAGTCCAAGTGGCTTTTGTTTGTTTTTTCTGAGTGACACCAACCCACCACTAAAATAAAAATGAGACACTACAGTTTATGAGATTAGACTGCTGTTACATTATGCTATTTTATCAGACACAAACGAGTTTGAAATTGCTGTTCTCAATTGAAGTCCAAGTTATTTGCTGATTTTTAGGCCCATTTTAATATTATTTAGGAGACATACATAAGCTGAAATTAAATTATGTGAATGGAATGAACTGAAACTCTGTAGTGCTTCCCTTGGCCATTTCTAACAAATTCCTATGGCTCGTAAGTCACAAGTTATTCCCTATAATATTAGAAAGTACAAATAATGGTGTAAACAATTAAAATGTTCCATGACAATGAGCGGAGGTAGGAAAAACATACAAAGAAGACGAAAGTAGCCAACTGAGGTGTCATCTAAGGCCACTCTCATCCTTTTAACCCATCTATGCCGAAGGCTGTAATTTTTTTCGGTGAAAAATCAGACCCTGGCGATGACCTTGAGCAGTAGGATACAGATAAGCCCCATAAGCTTAGTGTTCCAATAACGGAACACTACGCATAAATGTGTTAAGAAAAGCCAGAATAGTAGACACTGATGTCCTCAGGAGTGACTGCCAGCAGCTTCCCTTCATTGGAAGCCACCTTGCAGGCACTGGCTGTGAGCTCTGAGGCCTCACTCACCTGATTTGGGTCACTGTAGTCACAGGCCTTAAGCACCACGAGGCCTCCCT
The DNA here is from genome assembly GCF_008728515.1 of Papio anubis. Taxonomy (NCBI): domain Eukaryota; kingdom Metazoa; phylum Chordata; class Mammalia; order Primates; family Cercopithecidae; genus Papio; species Papio anubis. Next base: position 7,148,597 of record NC_044979.1, read on the forward strand.
TCTGACTTGGGCGGCCCTGGGCCACCAGGCATTTGTTGGTCTGGAGGTGATAGAGCTGTAAAAGAAGGCACTCAGCTCAGAATGCGGGAAGCAATCCCAGAGACGCCTCCCAAGCCTGGAGGTGGTTCCGGGCGAAATGTGAAAGGTTATTCCGGAGGTACGAATTCCAAGATATGCATTTTTAATTCCTAAGTTCTAGCCTCAGAACACAGGAGCATCAAGATAGACCAAAGTTACAACTCCAAAAGTTATTAGCAATTTTAACATGCAGGCAGTGTCAGCTAGGAATTCTAGCTGCATATACATGTTCACTAATCTATAGCAGATGAAGGAAATTAAAATGTCATCCCTGCCCTAAAGAACTTTCAAATGAAGTCAGGGATATAAGAACAACATGTGTAAAAAAGTACACAATGAAATGCAATATGCAGGCTACACTGGAGATACACAGATGACAACTATCGCAGAACTGTGAGGGCGAGACAAACAGCAAGAAGTAATAATGGTAAGGGATCAACTACATGGGCACACACTGCTCTCTTTTACTTAGAGAAAATACCTAATACTAAACATCTTGATGCTGGGTTTTTGTTTTATTTTTGTTTTTGTTTTTTTGTCTTCTTATAGAGTAGAGAGAAGAGGAAGGGGAAAAGCTCTAGGCTTCCTCCTAGCCACTGAGGGAGAGTTGGCACTGTTCTGGCAGAAGTGCCTTCTTCATAAAAGAAGGGACACTGGGCAACACAGACAGTAGATGCCCTTAGCTTTTAGAAGCCAACTCTAAGAGATGACTCAGGAGAAAGGGATGATTTTCTGGCCGGATCCCTGTGACTATATAACTGTAATGAGTTTAAGACACAAAGACAGCTAAGGAAATGTGGTTGATGAATGTGCTTTCTACTGAGCTCAGGTGACTTCTGGGAACACCAGACGTGAAATCCCACCCCATTCCCCCACTCTGGCCCTCACTACCACCTCCGCACTATCTGTGACTTGGTTCCCAGAACTAAGAGCAAACAGCAGATCCCTGCCCCATGCTCCACTTGTTTTCCTTTTTGGCCTGTCCTCTGACAATTCCATGGCCTCTGTCCAGGGTGTATTCCCATGTGCCTCTGCACTCCTGGAAACTGTCACATAACTTAGCCTCACAGAAGGCAACTATGCCGGCAAGGCAAGGATCTACACTTGAGGTCCTACACTTGCGTAGAGGAAGTTCTCATAAACAGAATATAATGAAAGGCAAGCTGAAGTCTGTCATTAGACTCTGTTAAATCCACAGTGTCATCTGTTATGGCTTATGGACACTTCAAAACTTTTCATATCAAACCCTTTTCATAAGACACCTGGAAAAGACTGCTTGCTTACCCTTCCACGTTGAAGGACTTTCGGTCGTTTTGGCCCTCTGTTGACAAAAATGGGTTGTTGGGGTTTGGCGTGGGGCCCAGATATCTGCATCTCTGGGTATATATTATCCAAATACCATTTAAATGATTTACAACCCAACTTCTTTCTCAATTCAACACGCTCACTGATATTTCCATAGCTTTTCGTCTTCAGGTCAGGTCTTAAGGAAAAATACTGCTCCTGAATTTTAAAAAAGTAAAAATAAGAAAATCAAATTTTTTGCTAAAAATGATTATACAATGATATAGATATTTTTTACACGATGAAGTCCATTACTAACAATTATGATAACATGTACCTTAAACTGTATCTGAGAATCACTGAAACAGGCGTATATATGAGATCAGTGGGTCTCAAACTCATGAGTCTCAGTAATCGATGTTCTTAAAAATTACGGAAAACTCCCAGGAGGGTCTGCGTGTGTGGGCTGTGTCTGTTCATATTTATCATACAGAAATTAAAACAGAGAAACCTACAAATTATTAATTCCTTAAAATAATTAAAAACTCATTACAAACACAAGATTTAGTGAGAACAGTGACATTGCTTTATATTTTTGCAAACCTTTTTGCTGGCTGGCTGGCTTAAAACAAGTCAGCTAAATTCTCACATCTGCATTTAGCCTGCTGCTGTGTGTTGTTTTGGTTAAATATATGTATTTTTAAAATTACAACCTATATATAATTATGGGGTTAACACTACTCCAAAATTCAATAACTTTTGAAGTTTAGTTACAACGCGGAATATGAAATCATACTAAGATTTGTACACGGTTGCATTAAAATGTACTGGTCTATCGGCTGGGCATGGTGGCTCACACTTGTAATCCCAGCACTTTGGGAGGCCAAGGCAGGCAGGTCACTTTAGGTCAGGAGTTTGAGACCAGCCTGGCCAACATGGTGAAACCCCCTCTCTATGAAAAAAATAGAAAAATTAGTTGGGCACGGTGGCGCATGCCTGTAATCCCAGCTACTTGGGGGCTGAGGCTGCAGAATCACTTGAACCCGGGAGGTGGAGGTTGCAGTGAACTGAGATTGTGCAAAATTATATATTTTTATATATATATATATAAAACCACTGATCTCCTCAGTAAAGAAATTTTTTTTTTTTTTGAGATGAAGTTTCACTCTTGTTGCCCAGGTGGAGTACAATGGCACGATCTCGGCACACCACAACCTCCACCTCCTGGGTTCAAGCCATTCTCCTGCGTTAGACTCCTGAGTAGCTGGGATTACGGACACGCACCACCACACCCGGCTAATTTTGTATTTTTAGTAGAGACGGGGTTTCTCCATGTTGGTCAGGCTGGTCTCGAACTCCCGACCTGAGGTGATCCTCCTGCCTCGGCCTCACAAAGTGCTGGGATTACAGGCATGAGCCACCGTACCCGGCCAAGTAAAATTTTTAAGTACTAGGAAGCTGTCAAGCTCCTGGTGGTAAATGTAAGTTTTTCAAATTCTAATTTTCACTTGAGAGCTTGAATTTTATCATTTGCAACAAATACTGTCAGTTGTTTTCATTTTCATTATTTAGTTCGTTTTACCCAAATATGAGTAATTATGGTTTGTGAGTCAGTCAGTCTTAACACATAAAAAGAGCGTTCCTGGAAAGCAGTGGCTAGCTCCGCCCACAACCCAAACAGCCGCACAAGTGTTTTTCCTTGAACCAACCACGGTACTTCAGTACGCAGCAGAAGTGCGTTCTGTGTCAGCATGCGTACTCACACGGGATACTAAAAAGGCACACTGAGATTTACTAAAATTATTATTATATCAATGACATTCAGAAATGAAACTGGCCTTTGTCTTCTGAGTGAGTGCTGGTGAAGAATGCAGTGACTACAGTATAACTGGGTGATGATGCCTCGATTTATGCTAAGGCACTAGCCACTTTACTCGCCTGATTTTACATACTCAGTGCAATGTCAACATGGTCAAAGAGGCAAATACTGTATTAACCTCTGAAAATGATTTTAAACTGGCAGACCTCCTCAGAGAGTGGTAGGACTGGGACCATGTGTTGAGAACTATGGTAGCCAGTGATGGTTCAGAGATAAGCATGGAATTAGACCTGAAAGTCTGGTCAAGGAGGGAGAAGGGAGATAAACAGTGCTATAGAAGAAACACCGTGGAGTCCCGACTGCCAAACACAGCGCACCGCTCTGTCCCTCTCACTCCAGCACACGGAGTCCCTACTGCCCCAAACACAGCGCACCGCTCTGTCCCTCTCACTCCAGCACACACTACAGGTCTCTGTTTACATTTTCCTCACGGTGTGAAACATTACTGTGCACTCCCTTATTCATCTTTTATCCCTCAAAAACCTACCACAGAGCCTGGCATACAGGAGGTGCACAACAAATGTTTAAAAAATAACTACACAAATACAGCAGCAGCCGGGCGTGGTGGTTCACGCCTGTATTCCCAGCACTTTGGGAGGCCAAGGCTGGCAGATCATCTGAGGTCATGAATTCGAGACCACGCTGACCAAAATGATGAAACCCCATCTCTACTAAAAAAAACCAAAGTAGCCAGGAATGGTGGCACACAGCTGTAATCCCAGGTACTCGGGAGGCCAAGGCTGAGGCAGGAGAATCACTTGAACCCAGGAGGTGGAGGTTACGGTGAGCCGAGATTGCACCACTGAACTTCAGCCTGGGCAACAAGAGTGAAACTCCGTCTCAAAAAAAAAAAAAAATTCACAGCAGCATTTGTCATAACAGTCAAAAGTGGAAACGGGCCAGGCGTGATGGCTCATATCTATAATCCCAGCACTTTGGGGAGGCCAAGGCAGGTGGATCGCCTGAGCTCAGGAATTTCACACCAGCCTGGGTAACACAGCAAAACCCCATCTCCACCAAAATACACAAATTAGTCGGGCATGGTGGCGTGCATCTGCGGTCCCTAGGGAGCTGAAGTGGGAGGATCACTTGATCCTGGGAGGCGGAGGGTGCGGTGAGCCAAAATCACGCCACTGTACTCCAGACTGGGTGATAGAGTGAGACTCTGTCTCAAAAAAAAAAAAAAGTGGAAAAAACCTAAATGTTGATCAGCTGGATCGATAAAGTAAAATGTGATCTGTTCATACAATGGAATATGATTTGGCAATGAAAAGGAATACACACCCATACATGGTGCGGCACAGACAAACCCGAAAACGCTGTGCTCAACTGAAGAAGCCAGATGGAAAAGACCACGTGGTTTATGATTCCATTTGTATGAGTAGACACAAAATTACAAGAGTCAGATTAGAACCAAAAAGAAGTGAAGTACTAGGTGAAGAGGGTGGGGGGAAACTAGAAAGAGTCGGCCCTAAGGTGAAGGTTAACCAAGAGAAATATGCCAGAGTGAAAAGTAAAGCAACCAAAGCTATCACTAGGCCAGTCACTACTGGCCTATCATTCATCCTTCTAAACAAGAAATTTCATCTCACCTTGTATTCATCCAACCAGACATGTGCCAGCCTCAAAGAGTTGTGTGTCATGGTGTCCTGGCCTTCAGGAGATCCATATGGTCGCCTTTTTCGGAAAATGTGTCCTACTCTAGAGCAAGGGATGATGAAAAGCTTACCGCCACACATCCAGATCTGGTCAGAAGCAAAAACACGTGTGAACAGTTGCCTCATGTTATTGTGAAACCAAGGTATGAATTTTCAATGAAATTAATCTTTATTCAATAGGTGTTTATGAAACTTGGCAAGATATTTACATCTCATTAGATACAAATATTCAAATAGAAGAAAATGAGAAGGTACACATTGTTAAAAATTACCTGTCTTTATCATTACAAGGAACTGAATTCTAAAACAACGCACATAGTAAGCATTTACTACCATGTGTCTGAAATTGCACTTACCCAACTCTGTCGCTTTAACAGATCAAGAGACTTGATGTTAGGCACTTAAGGACAAGAAGTGCTTATTACCTGGTCTTCTCATTTCAGTTTCACAGGTACTTGCTTATACAATGCATATTCTTTTTTAGAAAACAGATTTTTAAATATAAAATATATAGAATAACTCCAGATTAAGATTCAAAAGATGTTAGCTCTGGTCTAAATTCTGTCCTTGACTATCTGAATTACTTTGGAGTTAAGTTTGTTTTTGTGGGACTTGATTACCTTATTTAAAAAATAAATAAATAAAAGAGACTGAACTTTTAATAATAAAATTATTAAATAAGAGGCACAATAAAATCTATTACACCTTTAACCCTAACATTCTAAAACTTACAGAATGAAAACCTGCTTTTTTTGTTGTTGTTGTTGTTGTTGTCGAGACACAGCCTTGCTCTTGTCCCCCAGGCTAGAGTGCAGTGGCACTTGGCTCACTGCAACCTCTGTCTCCCAGGTTCAAGCGATTCTCCTGCCTCGGCCTCCCGAGTAGCTGGGATTACAGGCACCCACCACCACACCCAGCTAATTTTTTTGTATTTTTAGTAGAGACGGGGTTTCACCATGTTGGCCAGGCTGGTCTTGAACTCCTGACCTCAGGATCAGCCCGCCTTGGCCTCCCAAAGTGCTGGGATTATGGGCGTGAGCCACCACAGACCCAGCCAAAACCTGCTTTTTAGAAATACTATAGTCAATACATTTGCAGAAATACAAAAGGACATATGAACAAGTATCATGGTATTATCTGATAGGGATTCTGCTAACTGGACTAGGAGATGGTTGGGAGAAATACTGGGATATCTGCTTGGAAGGAGAAGTCTCAGCTCTCCCCTTGCCCTCTTTCTGCCTTTTCCAAAGACTGTCTGCACCATGGTCCTCTGAGCCACAGACCCCACCTACACTGTTACCTTTCAAACCTAAGCAATTGGAGAAGACAGATAATGCAAGGTGGGTTTCTTCCTCAGGACAGGGGTACCTGTATACACAAAGGACTTAGTAAGCTATACACGGTGTGACGGTATAAGGCAGCATCGAACTGAGCTGTTTCTGAAAGTGCAATGGGAAGCTATTAATTTTTCCAAGAGAACAGGTATGAACTAGGATGGTCTTAGGCCTTAGGGAAATCTGGTCACCCTGACTATATGTATCTGGTAGTATCAATAAAATAAACCAACAAAAAAAGAACAAACCTTTAAATTAGCACACTAAAACATTCTAAATTTATATCCAACCATTCTTTACAACAATACTTTTTATAATTTAAATATACACACACACACACACACATATATATACATACACAGAGTGGAATAACAGATACTGGAGACTCTAAAAGGTGGGAGGGGAGTGAGGGATGAAGTACCACCTATTGGGTACAATGTCCATTATTCCGGTGATGAGTGCACTAAAAGTCAGACTTTACCACCACACACTATGCACTTGTACCTCTAAATCCACAGAAACAGACTAGGTACAGTGGCTCACGCCTATAATCCTAACACCTTCGGAAGTCAAGGCAGGAGGATTGCTTGAGTCCAGGAGTTCAAGACCAGCCTGGGCAACATAGCGAGACTCGCATCTCTACAAAAAATAGAAAATTAGCCAGGTGTGGTGACATGCGCCTCTACTCCCAGCTACTTAGGAGGCTGAGAGGTGGGAGGGTTGCTTGAGCCCGGAGTTCAAGGCTGCAGTGAGCCACTGTGTTCATGCCACTCTACTCCAACCTGGGCAGCAGAGCAAAATCTTGTCTCAAAAAAAAAAATATGAATAAATATATGGCTTCTTACATGCTTTTTCATTTTGTTGTTGTTTTCCTAGTCAATGGATCAACATGTACACTTCTGACGCTTCGAATAGATATTATCCATATCACAGATTCTGGCAAGGTAGCATTCATTAAGGACAATTTGTCAATAAAGATAATCATGGAGCACTCTGGGAGGCCAAGGCAGGAGGATCACTTGAGCCCAAGAGTTCAACACCAGCCTGGGCAACACAGTGAGACCCCATCTCTACAAAAAATAGAAAAACTACAGGCATGTGCCTGCAGTCCCAGCTAATCAGGAGGCTGAGACAAGAGGATCGCTTGAGCCCAGGAGGTCAAGGCTGCAGTGAGCTATGATCACACCACTGCACTCCAGCCTGGGCGGCAGAGAAAGACCCTATCTCAAAAAATATAATAATCAAGGAGAACATAAAGAAAATATGAGATCATGGATGAAAATCATATTCCACTACACACAGTTATTAATTGAGCATGCAAAAAAATTACCCGAAATGATATTTCCAAGTTTTCTCCTCCCCAGATATCCATGCCACTATCATACTGTCCAAGTTCATGGAAATACTGTCTGTTCATGGCAAACAAACCTCCAGCCATTGTTGGTGACCTCGAAAAAGGAAAACAATTACTGTACTCATTCCACATAGTCAGTTATCTTACCTACTACTTTTGTTTAAAATACTCAGTGTCATTTTGGAACATAACTAATAAAAATTGAATTAATGATTATGAAACATGTTATCCAGTATCAAAGAATGAGCCAGGCCATACAACTGAATTTTCTAGATTGCTAATAATATGCTAGTATCTGGCATACGAAGGCTACTTTTCTAAGTCTCAGAGGTTCTTTTCCTATTATAACCATTTCTGATAGAAAGCCACCTGATATGGTCATTCCTTCTGACAATCTCGCAGAGCCTTGGGGATCAAAACTGGGCTCTAAGGTCCACCAAGGAGACACCTGACAAACATCACACATTGGGAGTTGGACTCACACGTTAGACCAGTGGCTCTCAACTGGGATGACTGTGTCCCCAACGGTCATTTCATAATGTTGAGAGCATTTTTAGCTGTCACGTCTTGATGTGTTTGTGTGGCAGGGTGCTCCCAGAATCCGGGCTGAGGTCAGGGATTCTGCTACCTACCCTAAAATGCACAAGAGGGCCCCTACAACAAAGAATTATCTGGCCCAAAATGTCAGTAGTGCCAAGGCTGAGAAGCGCTGTGCTGGACTGAGAAAAGCCGTAGACTGGTCCTCTCAGGGACTCGAGCTAGCTTCCAGTCCGCTCACTTCCTAAAACTAGACAGAGGGGAGTGTGGATTCTAGTGGCCCAAGCTGCCTGCAGAAGAGAAGCAAAATTATCTCTGCAGGGAAAAAACATCATCCCAGGTATGAATGTATTTCTATAATTTTTCATACATCATGTCTGGCACTAAGCAAAAATAAATAAGCAACAAATAAATAACCAGGCAAATGGGAAGATAAAATCATATGAAAGCAAAATGAGAGAAACAACATACAACAGAAACAGATACGCAGGGGTTTCAGATATGGAATCATCAAGCAAAGACTTTAATTGCTCAGTATATTCAAAGAAAAAGACAAGGCAGAATTCGGCAGCAAATTAGTTCCTTCAAAAAAGTAACCATGTTTATACATATCCAAAAAACACTTTTTAAAAACAAGACCAAAAAAATGTAAGCAGCCAATGAGAAAGAGATTATCTTAAGGGAAGCAAAGTAAGACTAACAACGCTGACTTCCTGTCTGAAATGGTGAATGCCAGAATGTTCTTGAATGATGCCTTCAAACGCTGAAAGAACATGCATGTCTGCCACTGCCAACCTAGAACTGGATATTGAGTAACATGTTGTTCAAAACAATGCTGAAACACAAGGACATTTTCGGAAAAACAGAGGACTAATCGCTAGGAGGTCCAACTAAAGGAACGACTAAGAGTGTTCTTTAGCCAGGACAAGAGCAATCCCGGATAGAGCCTGCAGCTGCAGAAGGAACAGGGTAACATAAAGGGGAGATACTTGGGCAAGCCTGTGTGAATACTGCTATGTAAGAAATGGCTTCTGGGTTTTAAATTATGTGGACAGCAACAATAACAAGTAAATTGGGGGAAAAATAACTGAAATGTGAACATTCTGAGATCCTGGCATTGTTTGGAGAAAGTACCAATTTTGATCACACTCTGGCAAATCAAGAACAAATGTTGCATTCTTTAAAAAGTTAAAATACAGGCAAACCTCTCTGAATTCAATCTACATAAGAAATTTTTAAAGAAAACAAAAATAAGAAAGAAAAAAGCAGATTTATATTACAGAAGATGAAACACAGATAAGAACATAAAATAATTCCTATACTATGACTTTAATAATTATACTAGCAGGAATACAACTTCAAAACCCTAATGGAAGCAAAGGCTACACATTAATGTTTTCCACAGCATCACTCAGGTTACCAAACAACTGAAGGTAAGTTAGTGAACAATAAATACACCACGGTGTTTGACATACCAAGAGCAAACACCACATGGGCCCTCCCAGGGCTTCCTCTGCAATGGTGGCGTGGTCTGTCTGCCTTTCTCACAAGGCTCTAAGTCCTTGAGGGGACATATAGTATCTTACTCATCAATCTTTCCTTAGGACTTGGCAGACTGCATACAATTCAATACATACTCAAGAATTTTTTAATGTACAAATTAAGTCAACACTTTTGCTCCTTACAAAGGAGGAATTATCTTTAATATCATTTTTTTCTCTTGTAAGGAAGCACTGGTAGGAATTTTTCAAACAAAGGGGCGATCTTACTTTATTGGTGCAGTGGCTCCCTCCGCTCCTCCTAGCTCAGAAAGAGGGACAAGATCCCATTTGAAGTGCAGCCCCCAGTTGAACCCTCCGCGGACGACAGGGGACGAGCTGTAGGCCAGGGTGTCGGCGCTGATGATGTCGATCACTGGGCACACCACAGTATGCCGGTCCTCACGGATGGCGGCCAGCAAGGGCTGCAGCCACATCATATTCACTTCACAGTGGCTGTCCAGGAACACAAGGACTTCTCCTGGGGAGGAAACAACAGAGGCTCAGGAGAGTGTTGCAACACTCAATTTAGGCACAGCCACCCGTCCAATGGGATGATGCAGTGACACAGCATGAAACACGACTGCCACCCTGCCAGCCCCAGACGGCTTAACTGCTGCACCACACTTCGCTGCTGATGGTCAGCAAGGACGTCCCTCAGCCAGTAATGCTGCGAGCAGTGTCCTGCTGCAGTTGAGGGACCCATACAAATCACAGGCGCGCCTCTTGAGAAAACGGACAGGCAATTCACTCTCTTCAGGAAACGGAGTCAGTCTCACAGGAACAAGTCAACTCTCTGGAAGGCCAGATATTGAGTATTTCAAGATGTTTTGGTGCCACGACAGTGGCCAGTTGTGCAGATATTTTTATTACAATTATTTTAATAAAAATATTTCGAAATTTAGCACACACTTATAATACGTCTCTCTGCCTCAGTAAACAGAGTACAGAGAACACAGCTGCCTTCTCACTGGTGACGAGGAAATGCACTGTAACCATGGCTGGCTGCTGCCACACAGCAGTTCTCCCGGAGAGGGAGGTGCAGCCGGGGGCGCTGTCGGGGATGCCTCTTGCTCATTTCTGTTTCTTCCATCTCCCACCTTTCCTTTCTACTGCCCTCCACCCTCTTGGCTTCAGTGGCTCTCATCTGCCAATGGGATACACCTTTCTTCTAGCTAACAAAATATAAATCATCAACATTTTATCCTGCACTTTAAGCTCCCTTTGATAAATGTGAGCAGAACTGAGGATTTTTTTTTTTAACATATAATTTCAAATTTAAGAGCTCCATGGTTGTTCTGAGCAGTTGAGAAACTTAGAATCTCATCATCAGGTCGCATTATTGTTTTTCTAAAAGTGCACTCGTGAAATGTATCAAGATTTTACATGAACTACTTAAAGCACCAGATGTTATTTATCCAACTTCAACTAGTGATAAAAGCAGTATCTCAGTTTTCAATGATGCCCGTGAATCAGTCCCACAGATCAGTGTCTGTAAACAGCCTGAAGCTGTGGGGATGTAGGCAGCAGGCAGCTCCCCCCATCACTGAATGCAGAAAGGCAGAACCTCCCATATGCACATCAGTGGGGGTGAGGTGGGATCAATTCAATCATGATTGCTTAGAGGAGAAAATGGATTCAGAGCTTTTCTTATTCTAAAAGTGTTACTTTTTCCAATTAACACCAATTTAACTAAATGAAGACTATACCTGGTCACAGTGAACCTGAAACAATGACTTCCACGCAAACTGACTTGCTTCTGACAGATCCTAAACTATATCTGAATGAGGACCTGAAGAGATCATAAAGGGAAAAAAACCTAAATAACTATTGCTATCTAAAAACAGTCAATTCACAGTAAACATGCATTCTAATGGAACCATGTTTTGAGTGGCTTAATACTGAAAATACCCCACAATTTTCACTCTATTGCTTTGCCTTGAATAACTCCACACAGTCAATTCAGTAAATCTTTACATGACTAGAAACCTAGAAAAAATAGTCTCACAAGCCTTGAATTCAGTCTGCATCCACTGCAGATGGGATGTAGAGGAGCTGCTTCTCTTTTTTGTTAATTGCTTCAGGTCACTGTGGGTTTAAGAGAAAGAAGAGAAGACAGATTCTAAAAGTGAAGTCCTAGTTCAGCCCAGCACAGCCAGTGGCTCCACAGGGGGAGCGGCGGTGAGCAGTGCCGACCACCACGAACCCAGTGGCAGGTTATCTAGAAGAGCGTGGAATACAGGAAGGACTGCAGTAGATGCTGTCACTGCTAGGGAATGTCCCCACCAAGTTCCGTCATTCTCAAATGACTTTCAAAATTTTTTTGCCATGTCCATGCACTACCTGCAATATCATACACCTAACATTTTTAAACAGATTCATTTGTTTTAAATTTATTTTAAATTTTTTAAAAATTATAATCATAAATGAAACTCAGGGAGACCAATTACACATAGGTAACCATAAAACGAAATACAACAGAATCTATAATGTAATTGAAGACTTACCAGATATATTTTCTACAGAAGACTGAAATTGAGATGTTATTTCTTTCTAAAGGGGGAGATCAGTGTATGATGGAAAGGTTTTAAAGATATACCAGTAACAATGGAGACTTTCTCCTTGATGGAATCAGAAGAATTAAGAGGGAATTTTAAAGAAAATGCCTTTTATAGTTATGTAAGTCAATCTTACATCCATTTACCAATTAAAGTAATGATGTGTAGCTCCAGAGGGATGCACTCTGCACTAAGAATTAAAAGCATAGTTCAACAGTTTGGGTTCATACTTTTAAATTTTGTATTTAAAAACATAAAAGTTCAGTTACATTTTGGTCCGGGCTTTTCTGCTTATATAAGTGAACAAGATATAAAATCTATTTGAGGGGCAATAACTATCAAAAAAGCGTCGCTATGAAAACAGACACTGAGGATTTGAGAGTTCAGCCCCCTGCACTACGTCCACTACCTGCACTACGTCCACTACCTGCACTACGTCCACTACGTGCTTTAGGGTAGCAAGCAGGCCTGGAGTTATGAACAGGCCTTTCCCAAACAGAACAAGCCTCATCTCTCCTGCTGGCAATGTCCATTTGAAACACCACTTTTCATAGACTTTGCAGAATCAGGACAGGTGCTGAGGCTCGAGCCCTTGTCTTCCAACACCAGTAGAGCAAAGCTAACAAGTGATACCTGTTGCATGGGCCGCGCCAATCATTCTTCCTCGAATCAATCCCTCACGCTTTGTATTTCTTATGACTTTAATTTTTCCAGGGAGGTATTTTTGGACATATTCATCTAGTTCTCCTTTCAAATCATCTGAAAATAGAGTCCCACAATTATTCAAGCTGTATGAGACATATATAAAGACACTTTACAGCTATTCTAAAGTTGTATCTAGTACTTGCTAAAATTCACATCAATAAAACAAAATATAGAATATTATTTTAAATGAGTATTGTAGCTTATCCTGTAGGAAGAAAAAGGAAGGAAAGAAATGAAGGGTAAGAGCTGGAATATTAGCCAAGAGGAATACTTACTTTAGTTATAGACTTATTTGTATCTCCATAGCATCAAGCACAATACTTTGCATAAACAATGTTTGGAATGAGTATTTCGAGTGCATAAATGTTCAGCTGACTGTATATAAATCACAGTGATAACAAAGAAAATGAGATATAAATGCCTTTTATTACAAAGGAATTTATTAAGTCTTAGTCCACTTCAAAATATTTAAGAAACTTCTACTGCCCCTACCAAGAATAACAAGAACAGCATTGAATATGTTGTTTTATTAATTCAGCATCTTTCTTCCAAGGTTGCTAAATATTTTTTAAGGAATTCTATGTCACTCACCTGTATATTTCATAATAACTTGAAAGATCATGTAAGATAATAAGCAGTAATTCTTTCCATAGTTAATATACAAACCACCCCAAATTATGAATTTTTCCTTTTAGATAAAATGGCCACAAAGTGAAAACCAAAATACAAGTTGACTTAAAAAAAAAAAACCACCACCATAAATTCTAGAAATCAGTATTAACCAATCTTCTACTTGGTCCAGACCCAGATTTATTTGTTAGGTTTTCTGTTTGTTTGTTTTTAGCCAAGGTTTGAGAATTTTGCTCCCATGAGTTTCTGTCCATTTCTTTACCGTCTATATTTAAGTATACTGATATACCAACTGATGTTGATACAAGTGGCACTTAAGAAATGCCTGAGTGTGTGAAAAAGTCATTGGCATACACCTGTACCACTGTGTTTCTGCAGGCTGCTGTCATGAAAAGAGCAGAAGGCTTGGAGCTATGCAGACTACAGGTCTCACTTCCACTCTGCTACTTAACAGCTATGGGGTCCTGAGCAAATTACTTAATTTTTATATTTCTCCCTCTATAAAATGGGCTTCCGGCCTTTCTTGTAAGGTCACTGAGAGCTGAATGAGCAGTGTAATAAAAAGCCTTCTATCCTGTTTGGGTACACAAAGCCACTCTTAGCAAGAGTCTATGTCGAATTAAAGAAAGGCGTATAGAATATAGAGTATGTAGTGAATCATAAAATACTGGCATTCAGAGTTGGTTGAGGAGCTATCAGAATGCAATCAACTTTTATCTGGGGACAATCAGTGTAAGAGACTTAATAGAGAGGCATAAGCCAAGGCATCATGCCAACTGAAAAAAGTCCATCTCAAAAGGTCACATATTGTGTGATTCCATTTATATGACATTCTTGAAATAACAAAATTAGAGATGGAGGCCGGGCGCGGTGGCTCAAGCCTGTAATCCCAGCACTTTGGGAGGCCGAGACGGGCGGATCACGAGGTCAGGAGATCGAGACCATCCTGGCTAACACAGTGAAACCTCGTCTCTACTAAAAATACAAAAACTTAGCCGGGCGAGGTCGCGGGCGCCTGTAGTCCCAGCTACTCGGGAGGCTGAGGCAGGAGAATGGCGTGAACCCGGGAGGCGGAGCTTGCAGTGAGCTGAGATCCGGCCACTGCACTCCAGCCTGGGTGACAGAGCGAGACTCCGTCTCAAAAAAAAAAAAAAAAAAAAAAAATTAGAGATGGAAACAAAATCATAGAGTCGTAGTTTCAGGGACTGGGGAAAAGTAGAGGAAAGCAGGAGGTGCGACTAGAAAGAGGCAACACGAGGGCCCTCCAGGTGAGGAAACAGTTCTGTATCACTGCAGTGAGGGTTGTGGGTCCACCTGTTGACAGAAAAACCCTGGACCTCACACACACTGTACCAATGTGGATTCCTGCTTCTGACAGGGGAATTTTATGATGGAGAAACTGGGTGAAGGGTACACAGACTGTCTTTGTAACTTCCTGTGAATCTACAGTTATTTCAAATAAAAAGAGGTGTGTTTTTTAAAGTAAGCCACGGGCAAAATTTCAAGGGCCAAATTTGGTTAGCATAGTTTATAAGCAGGTTACAAAGATAACGAATTTCTTCAAACTTATTTGTAGTCAGCCCAGCTATGACTGCATGCGTAGGATCCCTACCTACCACGTACTGGAAAGTTCAGCTGTGTTAATGTTTGTCAGTGCTGTAGTGACTGACAGCCTGCATCCAATGTTACCAGTTACAGCATTCCTTACCAAAGTCACTATCATCATCCACAAGGATGATCTCATGAAGCAGGTGTGCTGGCGTGCGGTCTATGACACTGTGCACTGTCCGAAGCAAGGCAGAAAACGCTTCATTATAGAAACAGATAACAACACTAGCAGCTGGCAGGTCAGGTGGGTAGAACTTTTCTTTACATCTGTAAAGATAAAGATGAAGAAATTCTGACATTTTAAAAGGTGCAAGTGCTTTAGATTATTATTCACCTACAGATTTACTGTCCCCTTGTACACTCTCTTCCCTTTTTTTTTTGAGACAGAGTCTCCCTCTTGTTGCCCAGGCTGTAGTGCAATGGACGCTATCTCGGCTCATCGTGACCTCCACCTCCCAGGTTCAAGCAATTCTCCTGCCTCAGCCTCCCGAGTAGCTGGGATTACAGGCATGCCCCACCACGCCCGGCTAATTTTGTATTTTTAGTAGACAGAGTTTCTCCATGTTGGTCAAGCTGGTCTCAAACTCCCTACCTCAGCTGATCTGCCCGCCTCAGCCTCCCAAAGTGCTGGAATTACAGGAGTGAACCACCATGCCCAGCCTGTTCAGCCTCTTTCTAACATTATGGGAACAACAATTTTTTTTTTAAAGCATTTACAAAAACAGTACGGTTTCTTCTTCAAGAGTTTACATTTTGTTAATAATGTCTCCCTCCTATACCTGCTATCTTGTTTACTTCTGGATAAACTTTTTCTTTTTTTGCTCTGTCGCTAGGTTGGAGTGCTGTGGCGCAATCTCAACTCACTGCAACCTCCGACTCCCGGGTTCAGGCGATTCTCCTGCCTCAGCCTGCTGAGTAGCTGGGATTACAGGCATGCGCCACCATGCCCGGCTAATTTTTGTATTTTTAGTAGAGAGAGTTTCACCATGTTGGCCAGGATGGTCTCGATCTCCTGACCTCGTGATCCACCTACCTCACCCTCCCAAAGTGCTGGGATGACAGGTGTGAGCCACTGCATCCGGCCAGATAAACATTTTTTAAACTTCAGTGGTTTTTTTCTTTTTTGGAAGACAGGTTACATAAAAATGTAAGTTCTTTTTACCAAAATCACGGCAAGTGTTTCGTGCAGCACTCATAAGCTGATGCCCAGCTTCTCCTCAATGAGGTTTCAAAAGGAAACAAATATAAAACTTTATATTTGAAATTTTATTTTTTTGCCCAATAATAAAAAAGATTTGAATAAATTATGATATAACAAGATAACAGAAGAGCTTCCATGTAACAAATCATTCTAAGCAACTATTTGGAAAAAAAGGGTAAGGAGCTTTAAGCAACATCAAAAAGCCATGAACTGGCCAGACGCAATGGCTCACGCCTGTAATCCTAGCACTCTGGGAGGCTGAGGTGGGCGGATCATGAGGTCAGGAGTTCGAGACGAGCCTGGCCAACATGGTGAAACCCTCTCTACTAAAACTACAAAAATTAATCAGGCGTGGTGGTGTGCGCCTGTAGTCCTAGCTACTCAGGAGGCTGAGGCAGGAGAATGACTTGAACCTAGGAGGTGGAGGTTGCAGTGAGCGAAGATCACACCACCACACTCCAGCCTAAGCAACAGAGTGAGACTCCATCTCAAAAAAAAAAAAAAGCCATGAACTTAGAGAACACAATCCAGAACCCCGAATTATTTCCCAGGACACACACAACCCTCCAGCATCTGAGCCCGCCTCCCTCCAGCCTTGTCACCTCTCTGCAGGGACCACTCCAGTACTATGCCCCCATTTCCCCAAACCCTATCACAGCCCTTACTCATGTGCTACCGCCAGGACTTGTTGACTTATTTGCTTCCCCTGCTAGACTCCGAGCCCGGAGAACTCAGAAACTACTACATTTGTTTGTTTCTTCCAGGGCTCAAGAAGGCATGTAGCAAATAGAAGGTGCTCAACAAATGTCTGTCTGTCGAATGACTGACCAC
Organism: Papio anubis; assembly: GCF_008728515.1. Taxonomy (NCBI): domain Eukaryota; kingdom Metazoa; phylum Chordata; class Mammalia; order Primates; family Cercopithecidae; genus Papio; species Papio anubis. The sequence goes on from NC_044979.1 coordinate 7,165,792, forward strand.
ATGCATGAAAAGCCTTTGATGGAACAAAAATGATGAAACAGAAAAGTGAAATGGGCCGGGCGCGGTGGCTCAAGCCTGTAATCCCAGCACTTTGGGAGGCCGAGACGGGCGGATCACGAGGTCAGGAGATCGAGACCATCCTGGCTAACACGGTGAAACCCCGTCTCTATTAAGAAATACAAAAAACTAGCCGGGCGAGGTGGCAGGCGCCTGTAGTCCCAGCTACTCGGGAGGCTGAGGCAGGAGAATGGCGTGGACCCGGGAGGCGGAGCTTGCAGTGAGCTGAGATCCGGCCACTGCACTCCAGCCTGGGCGACAGAGCGAGACTCCGTCTCAAAAAAAAAAAAAAAAGAAAAGTGAAATGAGGAGTAAAATTCTTCACTGATTTTAATTCCTATTTGCCACGAATCCAATCAATAAACATTTAGAACAAACTTATACTCAGGTTATTTAATTAGCACCCTACTCTCCTTCCCCAGGTGATCTGAAATGTTAAAAGAGACACAGCAAGCTCTAGGACTCTGCTGGTACATCTCAGACCATGTGGCTTCACATGTAACACAAGTGAAAATCTGTCTCAAGTTTCCTAGTATGCTGAATAAAGGGCTACAATGGGAAATAGGAACACCATCCTCATGACCTCTTACACTGACACTAAAAACATCGTGCTGTTAAAATGTATTTGCAAATCCGATAAGGCACATACGCTGCATTCCTTGTGTCTGGCACATCTCTGTGGTAGCCCAAGCGGTTACTGATAAGCATATTAAAAGCATGTTTCTGATAGCCCAAGTCTCTCAACTCCTGATCGCGTTCATTAAAAATCATACCTGCAAAAGAGTGAAGTGAGCGAATTAAATCTAGAAAGTATCACCAGTTACTGTTAATGATATTATGATCTTAAGAAAATGCTGACTTTATCCTATTATAATCTAATATCTCTTTTCTCAAACTTAGGTTGTCTCCAGGTTGAAGTCAAATTCTTGTCAGTCTAGGTCAAAGCAAGTGTGTCTTAACTATAAACACCATCTGCTCACAAGCCATATATATATATTTTTTTGAGACGGAGTCTCCCTCTGTTGTCAGGCTGGAGCGCAGTGGCACAATCTCGGCTCACTGCAACCTCCAACTCTCTGGTTCAAGCGATTCTCCTGCCTCAGCCTCCCAAGTAGCTGGGACTACAGGCACATGCCACCACGCCCTGCTAATTTTTGTATTTTTAGTAGAGACAGGGTTTCACCATGTTGGCCAGGAAGGTCTGGATCTCCTGACCTCGTGATCTGCCCGCCTCGGCCTCCCAAAGTGCTGGGATGATAGGCGTGAGACATCACGCCCGGCCACAAGCCATAATCTTAATAGTTTATTATATTCAAGAGAAAAATTTACCGGCAACTAGGAAAAATTTTTTTATAATTTTCCATTAAAGCAATAGATTTTAGAACCCCAATGGCCCTCAACAGGCCTCAGTTACATCCAAGTTTTTACAGGAGTCTCTCTGCAGAAAAAGGCAATTGATAAGCTTTTCTATAAAAAGAGTTTCCCAGGTCAGACACAATGGCTCATGCCTGTGATCCCAGCACTTTGGGAGGCCAAGGCAAGAGTTTTACTTGAGCCCAGCCTAGGCAACACAGCAAGACTCTACTACAAAAAAAAAATTAGCCAGGCATGGTGGCTCACACCTGTAGTCTCCATGACTTGGCTACTCAGGAGGCTGAGGCAGGAAGATTGCTTGAGCCCAGGACATCAAGGCTGCAGTGAGCCACAGTTGTGCCACTGCACTCCAGCCTGGGTGACAGAGTGAGATCCTGTCTTTTAAATAAAAAAAACAAAACAAAACAAAAAAACCTTCACAGTTTCTGGTTTAACTGTTAGGGAATTCCTCCACAGGCCTAATCAAAGTCACTGTGATATTAGGCAGGGTGTGGTTGCTTATGCCTGTAATCCCAGCACTATGGGAAGTCAAGGCGGGCAGATTGCTTGAGGTCAGGAGTTCAAGACCAGTCTGGCCAACATGGCGAAACCTCATCTCTACTAAAAATACAAAAAAGCAAAAACAAAAACAAAAACTAGCCAGGAGTAGTGGTGCATTCCCATAGTCCCAGCTACTCGGGAGGCTGAGGCAGGAGAATCTCTTAAATCCAGGAGGCAGAGGTTGCAGTGAGCCAAGATCGCACCACTGTACTCTAGCCTGGGTAACAGAGCAAGGCTTTGTCTCGAAATAAATAAATAAAAGCCCATTGTTTTAAAATAGTAGAACTCTGTTCCTTTAATACAGTGCATGTTTTATCCAGGTGTAAAGGGATGAGATATAGAATGCAGTGTTGCCGGCCAGGCATGGCGGCTCATGCCTGTAATCCCAGCACTTTGAGAGGCCGAGGTGGGTGGATTGTGGCAGGTCAGCAGTTCAACATCAGCCTGACCAACATGGTGAAACCCCTTCTCTACTAAATATACAAAAATTAGCCAGGCATGGTGGCACACGCTTGTAACCCAGCTACTTGGGAGGCTGAGGCAGGAGAATCGCTTGAACCTAGGAGACGGAGACCACAGGAAGCCAAGATCATGCCTCCAACTTGGGTGACAAAAGTAAAACTTTGTCTCAAAACAAAATAGAATGCAGTGTTTCCCCAATTTATTTGAACCCAACTAATGTCCCTAAATCCACTTTGAGAAACATTATATTTTAATATGCCTTCTCTCTGAAACTGTTTCAACTGTAGTTCATCCTTTTTAAACACAAAACAACAAACCTCCACTAGCATTTTATACAAGGAAACTTCAGAAGAGAAGACACTTTGGTGATGACCAAAATATAAAATAAATAAAATTAAAATTGCTTGATACCTAGCATCCAGAGCAGAGCCTTGCACAAAGAAGAGTCTCAATAAATACTCCTTAATTCTACAAGTATCAGAGGGTGACCTCATGCTGAATACTCAAAGAATCATGTTCTATTATAGGTCTCTTGATGAAAAGATGCCATACGAAAAGATTGTTTTAGCTTACTTTTCTTACTCCCCTGCTCAAATAAAATCGTAGCCAAACCTCAATTAACATTCCAGAGGACCCTTTTTGATTAATTTTATAATTAATTTCAGATTAAATGAGAAAATGTTTTTAATTTTAAATTTATGGTTGATTTTCTTTTTTTTTTGAGACAGGGTCTTGCTCTGTCCCCCAGGTAGGAGTGCAGTGGTGCAATCTGCCTCCAGCTCACTGCAGCCTCTGCCTCCTGGGCCCAAACAATCCTCATAAGTAGCTGGGACTACAGCCATGTGCCCCTACACTCAGCTAAATTTTAAACTTTCGGTAGATACCACCTAGGCTGGTCTTAAACTTCTGAGCTCAAGCGATCTACCAGCCTCAGCCTCCCAAAGTGCCGGGATAACAGGTGTGAGCCACCACGCCTGGCCAATAATCTTTCTCAAATGTACCTTTTCATAGGTTCCTTTCCCTGCTTGTCCAATAATTCTCTACTCAGAAATCTGCACACTTTTAACTACTGCTATATTATTTATACTAATTCCTTCTATATTAAATTAATTTTATGTAAGAAATTTTGGATTTTTCATTTAACTGTGATAATTATGCACATAACATAAAACGTACCATTAGAGACATTTAGTACATTCTCAATGCTGTACAACCAGCACGATTATCTAGCTGCAGAATACTTTCAGCAACAAAGAAGAAAACCCTATACGCATTAAAACAGTTATTCCCATTCTTCCTGTTCCCCAGTCTCTGGCAGCCACTAATTTGCCCTCTGTCTCCATGGACCTGCCTATTCTAGACATTTCACATAAAGGGAACCCTACAACATGTGACCTTTTGTGTCTGGCTTCTTTCACTAGCATAATGTTTTCAAGGTTCATGCATGTTGTAGTATGTATCACAACGTCATTCCTTTCTCTGTCTGAATAATATTCCATGGTACGGATAGACCACACTTAGTTTATCCCTTCATCAGTTGATGGATATTTGGATAACATGTTGTCACCTTCTGTCTACTGAGAACAGTACTGCTATGAACATTGAGTACAAGTTTTTGAGCACCTGTTGGTAATTCTTTCAAGTACAAACCCTGGAGTGGTACTGCTGGGTCATATGAAAATTCTATGTTTAACATGTGGAGGAATTGCCAAACTGTCTACAGTGGCTATACTATTTTCCATTCCCACCAGCAACGTGTGAGGGCTCCAGTTTCTTCCCATCCTCACTGTTGCCTGTTACTCTCCTTTTTCAATTTATTATTATAGCCCTCCCAGTGGGTATGAGATGGTTATCTCGTTGTTTTGATTTTCATTTCTGTAATCACTAATTATATTAAGCATCTTTTCATCTGCTGCTTGGCCATTTGTATACCTTCTTTGGAGAAATGTCTATCAGATCCTTTGCCCATTTTAAAATTGAGCCATTTGTCTTTTTATAATTGAGTTTTAAGAATTGTTTAGACCAGGCACAGTGGTTCATGCCTATAGTCTCAGCACCTTGGGAGGCCGAGGCCGGCGAATGGCTTGAGCCCAGGAGTTCGAGACCAGCTTGGGCAACATGGTGAAACCCTGTCTCTACAAAATATGCAAATATTAGCTGGGCACAGTGGAACACCCCTGTAGCCCCAGCTACTCGAGAGGCTGAGGCAGGAGGATCACTTGAGCCAAGGAGGTTGAGGCTGCATTGAGCTGTGACTGCGCCACTGCCCTCCAGCGCAGGTGACAGAGCGAGACCCTGCCTCAAAATGAAATAAAATTACAAACAAGCATTCTTTATATATTCTAGATAATGAACCCTTATTAGAAATATGATTTACAAATATTTTTTCCCATTCTGTGGGTTGTCTTTTTTCACTTTTTTTTCCCCCCCGAGACAGAGTCTTGCTCTGTCGCCCAGGCTAGGGTACAATGGCACGATCTTGACTCACTGCAACCTCCACCTCCTGGGTTCAAGCGATTCTCTTGCCTCAGCCTTCCGAGTAGTTGGTATTACAGGCGCCTGCCACCACGCCCAGCTGATTCTGTATTTCACAGAGGTAGGGTTTCACCATGTTGGTCAGGCTGGTCGCAAACTCCTGACCTCAGGTGATCCACCCACCTCAGCCTCCCAAAGTGCTGGGATTACAGGCATGAGCCACTGCGCCCAGCCCTTTTTTCACATTCTTGATGTGTTATTTGATGTACAGAAGTTTTTTATCTTTGATGTAGTCCAATTTATTTTTAAAATTGGAAAGTCTGAGTCTTACAACTTTTGTTATTTTTCCAGACTGTTTTGGCTATTCAGAGCCTCTTGTAATTCCACATTAATTTCAGGATAACCTTTTCCCCTCTTTACAACAAAGACCACTGACATTTTAATAGGGATTGCACTGAATCTATATATTGCTTTCGGTGATATCTACAACTTAATAGTATTTAGCATTCCATTCTATGAACCTGGAATATCTTTCCACTTATGTAGGTTTCCTTTGATTTCTTTCAGCAATGTTTTACAGTTTTCAGCATACAAATCTTGCAGCTCCTTGGCTAAATTTATTCCTAAGCGTTTTATTACTGTTGATGCTATTGTAAATAAAATTGATCTCTTAACTGCATTTTCAGGCCACTCATTGCTACAGTATAGAAATGCAACTGGTTTTTGCCTGTTGATCTAGTACCTGCAACTGCCAAATTCATTTATTACCTCTAATAGGTTTTTTTTGTGGATTCTTTAGGATAGTCTATAAGGAATTTAGTTTTTCAGTTAGGCAGCTGGAGTTTGTTACTCAAATATCTACAATTCTCTCACTACTTCTTTCAAAAGCAAATACAGAGTCTATTCAAAATGGTAAACCCAGTATTACTTCTTGATAAAAACTTTACCAATGTAACTATAAATAAATAAAAGAGCTAGATATTTTCCCATTAATGCTTTAAAAATGTCCACTGGCTATTTGAAAAAGATTTATGAAAATTGTACTTTATGAAAATTGAAGTTGGCGAGATCACATCTCTATTTAAAAATATTTTAAATGAAAACTGAAGTAGATATTAGCTTGTTTCCTCACAAAATTTTACATACTTTTGACTTCCTTTATTAGAAAATCATTAAGTCCTAAGAACTGATCTTATTTCTTTGAAACTATGACAAAGTGAAAACTCTGTTTTAACATTTCTTTCACATTCTAAGGTTCTCTCAATCTCTCAAAAATGTATTTTATTTTACTCTTAAATTACCTATTATTTGATGTTTTTGTGACAAGATCCAAGTTCTTTAAGTTTTAATGATAACAAATATTGCTCATTTATCTCTTAAAATAAAATTTGTCAAAATCAACACTCTAAAATTGCAGTATTCAAAGGCATAGACAATAGTCTTGCATCCAAGTTGAAGAGAATATAATTTTTTAAGAGGAAAAAGAGCTTTCTATTTTATACTAAGCTTTAATAAACTATATTATATATACATATATTTTTTTCTAGCACCTTAGTAACTCTTGTTAAGTGAAAATCATATTAGATGTAAATAACCCCAGCTTATTTTTAAACTCAGTACTTTATGTTCTGTATTAATTAAATGTACCCTTAAAAATAAGTTAAACACAGTCAAGGAAACTTTCAACCATTTCTTTCCCTTATTAACACTCCTAGCAATTAAAACCTTCTTCCAGAGCCGGGCACAGTGGTGCCTGCCTGTAGTCCCAGCTACTCTCAAGGTTGAGGTGGGAGGACAGTTGAGCCCAAGAATTGGAGGACAGCCTGGGCAATATGGTGAGACCCCATCTCTTAAAAAAACAAACAAAAAACAAACCCCTTCTCCCATAGGTTCCATTTTCTTTCTAGCCTTTTAATTTTTCTTTTCTTTTTTTGTTTTTCTTCACTGGACCTTGTTTGTTTTCTCATAAAACACTGAAGTCAGAACTGGATAAATTAGAATATAAATCCCCACTGACACCCCTCGCAGAAACCACAGAACTTCAGCTAGTTCGCAAACAAAATAAATCAGTGTGGGAAAAAATGATGCAGCATTTCTAATCTCCTAATTAATCTAATTAATCAAACTTCCATTGATTAAATACATTGATATGGCTGCTGGTAAACATCATATACTTACCTAATTCAGAAGAGAATTTCAAGTGGCCTTCCTCTGGATCTTCAACATGACTGTCTATCACATCATCGATTTTGTTTGCTTTGAACTGTGGCTCGAGTAGTCGACTTGGGCCTCGAGTGAAACGAGGATAGAATTTTTTTGGAGATGGTCCGCGGGGCCCAGACCCCTTGACGGGCACATTCTTAAGTGGCTGAGTCACTTCACTGAAGTTAAAATAAACAAAAAGCAAAACTGTCCAGGTCGCAGATGTAAAAAGGCACCCATAACAGAAATACCGAACTGTGACACTTCCCATTATAGACCTAGCATAGCTGAAGGGCCATTTTCAATTTCCTAAAAAAGAAGAATAAATATGTTAGACACTTCAGCACACTTTTAAATCATCCACCAAATACAGAATCAATGTTTTCCAAACCAACAAGGAGGACCACTATGCATATAGTTAACGGAGATTGAAATACAAGAAGATATATGGATAGTACTGAGTTTTTAAAAAGGGTTCAACAATGAAAACCTCAGGCCCGTGGATTAATGCTCAGAGAACCAATGGCAGTGAAATAGCTGATTTATTCATTTGCCCATGTTAATGGATACTTCTTCACCTTTGTTCTGGACTGCTTTCAGTTGGGTAATTTTTCTCATCAGGTTATAACTTTTCACAAGGAAAATAACAAGTACCACATGTATCATAACAGGACAACTAAAGTCCCTTCCAACTATACAACTGCAAGATTCTTTTTTTAATCCAAGGATCTTAAAATCTATTATTATAAATAAGCAACTCTAAGCAACTCTGGCCAGGCACAGCGGCTCACGGTTGTAATCCCAGCACTTTGGGAGGCTGAGGTAGGCGGATCATTTGAGGTCAGACGTTCCAGACTAGCCTGGCCAACCTGTATCTACTAAAAATATAAAAATTAGCTGGGGGTGGTGGCAGGTGCCTGTAATCCCAGCTACTTGGGTGGCTGAGGCTGGAGAATCTCTTGAACCCGGGAGGCGGAGGTTGTGGTGAGCCAAGATTACACCACTGTACTCTGGCCTGGGCAATAGAGCAAGACTCTGTCTCAAAACAATAAAAATAAATATAAGCAACTTAAAAAAAAAGTTCTACTTTCCAATCAAAGTTATGCCTGCCCTAGTGTCCACTCTAGATCTAAGTTATTTTCAAATAAAGAGTTCAAGTAATTATGTTCCCTCACCTATAAAACAAGGCAAGAAGAACTAAATGTGGCACCGAACAGCAATTTTTCCTTAGTTTTTGGGTTTTTTTTGTTTTTTTTTTTTTTTTTTTAAGATAGAGTCTCACTCTGTCACCCAGGCTGGAGTAAAGTGGCAGGATCTTGGTTCACTGCAACCTCTGCCTCCCGAGTTCAAGCAATTCTCCTGCCTCACCCTCCCAAGTAGCTGGGATTACAAGTGTGTGCCACCACGCCTGGCTAATTTTTGTATTTTTAGTAGAGATGGGGTTTCACCACGTAGGCCAGGCTGGTCTCAAACTCCTGACCTCAGGTGAGCTGCCCGCCTTGGCCTCCCAAAGTGCTGGGATTACAGGCGGGAGGCCACCGTGCCTGGCGATTTTTCCTAAACTTTCTGATATCTGATCTTCATGGAGGCCAATACAATTTCCTAAGGAATTCTTTCTAAGGAGCCCAATGCACATATAAAATCATCTCACTAAATAGACTTACGGCAGAGAAACCCTATAAGCAATGTAGATACCTAAGAAAACTGCACAGAGATACTGCTTTTAAGTTACTTATTTCTACAGCATAAAATAATCTTAAAAATGGTATTATACCCAAAAGATCAGGACAAAGCAAATCGGCATCAGTAAAGCACCACTGGTAAAATCAGGTTCTCTTGTACAAGGTTATGCCATGAGCCTAGAAGACGGTAAACAGTTCTGTTTCTTAACTGTCTGCCAACCAAGAACTATTAAGTATTCCATTACAAGTCAATTAAAAAGTAAAAAAACAAAACAACAGTAACATACCAAAACAAAACAAAAACCCAACCAAACAAAAACTCCCACCAACAGTAATACTAGAGGCATGGCTGGAAATGACAATAGTACAAAGGAAAATCAGGCGCCAATGAAAGCACTGCTATGTTAGCTGCAGGCACTTTTAAAACTAAAGACATAAACAGAAAAACACAAAACATCTGAAATAGAAGAAAACGTTCTCTAAGTAAGGAAGCCCATGAGAGCAAAGGAAAAGACAAAAAAAAAAAAAATGCAACGTGCAACAAAAATATTGCAACAAAAATGTACAGAGCAGTAACATTTAGGTGAAACAGACATTATAACTCCCTAAAATGTTTGCTTAGGGTTAGACAAAGAGCAAGTAAACAAACAACAAAAAAGCACTGCTTCTTCCAAAGGCCATGAGATCCTAAAGTTAAAGACTGTAACCGGACAGGCTGCTCTGAATCCACGAGGAACTAGGCACCTAGGGAGCCAACCCCTTCTTCAACCACACAGCAAGATTCACACTTACAGGCTGTTTTCCTCAAACCACTCCCGGCCTTCCCACTTCCACCATGAGCTGCTTGGCCCTCACAAAAGGGAACCACCCAAAACAGACCCTGAAGGAAGCAAGGGCTGCTCCATTAGCAGCTATGAAAGATGGACACTGATGTGGTTTCTCACGTTTTCTTTAGCCTGATTCCCACTATCATGTTGGACCATGTCCAACCTGCCTCCAAATGTCTTGGTTAGTGTTCCTGCTGTCACCTTTACCTAAATTCCACATAAGGAACTTTGCCCTACCCTCAATTTCATCATCATCCAGGACTGATGTGATGACCTCTTCACTTCTAAGTTAAAACCTCCCTCTCCGGCTGGGTGTGGTGGCTCACACCTGTAATTCTAGGACTTTAGGAGGCCTAGGACCTGAGGTCAGGAGTTGGAGACCAGCCTGGCCAACATGGTGAAACCCCGTCTCTACTAAAAATACAAAAAATTAGCTGGGCATGGTGGCGGGCGCCTGTAATCCCAGCTGCTTGGGTGGCTGAGACAGGAGAAAATTGCTTGAACCAGGGAGGCAGAGGTTGCAGTGAGCAGAGATTGCACCACTGCATTCCAGCTTGGGTGACAGAGTGAGACTCCATATGAAAAAAAAAAAATCTTCCTCTCCAACCACAACACTGACTCCTCAGCTGCATCTACCCCTATGTCTTCAGTCTCATGACAGGCAAAGTCCAGGCACTCAGCCCTCCCCACTTTCCTTACGATTTAATTCCATTTCTGTCTCCAGCTATACACCCCGTAATGGCTTTACTTCCTTCTCTATCCAGCTGGGAACACTGTGTTAAATAACATATTAGAAAGTGATAAGCTCTGAGGAGAGAAAATAAAGCAGGGAAGAGCAACAAGGAGAAGGTGTGTGAAGCTTCAGGAAGATGGAGAGGGAAGGCCTCCCTGAAAACGTGATACTTGCGTCAAGACGTAAACTAGTGAGTACTGCAGCTATGTGGGGAAAAGCTATCTGGGGGAGGGTGGAGTAAGAGCAAAGGCTCTTGAGGTGTGCGACCAGTGGGGTCAAGGAGCCACATGCTGTGACCAAGACAAGTCCACCAAAAACCAATGGTAACAAAGTAACTAGAAAGGTTACAAAATGTGCAAATGAACACTACAGAGATTTCTACAGAACTAAGGAGTGAAAATACAACTTTTTAAAAACCCATAGGATATGGCTAAATTTATAGCTTTTGATGCCTATATTAGAAAATATGACCACAAACTATGAATTAAGAAAAATATAACTGAATAAACCCAAGGAACATAAAATAATAATAAAAACATTATCAGGAATTAATAGAAAATGAAGATAAGACAACAGAAGCCAAACGCTGGTTCTTTAAAAGATCAGTAAAATTAACAAAATAAAACTGCCTTTGCAAAATTATGACAGTAAAAGAAATCCGACATAGCTGACCTCATCTTGCTTCTGACCTCCAAACTGTCCCTGGTCACTCCTGGGTGTATGCCAAGCTAACTTTAGGAGAAATGTGGTTTCCCGTTTAACTTAGGAGCAAGGATGATAACAGCCCCTCCCTGTAACTAGCCCCTTTCCTTGATCAGGGACTGAAAACCACCTTTGTAAGCAAGAATATGATAATGGGAACTGGAAGGGCCTAAACTCCACTGAAATGTAGGTGTAGTTTCTATAATCCCTTACTGCTCGGGAGTCATGTGGCCAGACGTTGCAAAATTCATGACTTCCTCCATCGTTCCTATAGATAACACCATTATTGTAGAACCTGTAGAAAGTAAAAAGTTCCTCTTCAAAGTTTCCCTTCTTGTTAAAGAGTAAATCGTGTTAGAAATAATAGTTTCTTTTAAAGACTAACTTCCTTTAAGCCTCTTTATGCTAATAACTCTTTGTTAAGCCCTATCCTGCGTAGCTGTTAAACACGCTCATAGGCACATAGTACATTCTATGTCCTTGTACCTTAACCAAAATATTTGTGCTGGACATGCTCACAGGCACGTTCCAGCTCGCAGCCTATGCCCCTTCCCTATTTGGCACAAGCAACTTCTTCTCTTCCTTTGTCTTTCCATTACTTTTACCTATTTGGAAAAGTTTTAAACTGTTAGCCAATCAGGTTTTAGTTTAGATTGTGCGGTCCGGCTCCAGCCAATGGAGATAGGACACAGTAGCAGGAACAGCATAAGGGATAAAAATTACTTCCTTCCTTTGTTCGAATGTGCTTTCCCCATTATTCCATCTGCGATGAGCACCCTTTCTGCAGAAAATAAAGACTGCCTTGCTGAGAGAATTAAATTTACATTCGAGTGCTATTTCTTTATGGCACCAGGGAACGAACATTTTACATATAGCAAACCTAAGATTGTTTTTTGAGATATCTTTCATACGGAGCCTACCCAGGTTTGTGACTCATGACTCAACTTGTCCCAGAGGCGAACTCAGTGCACAAAGACTGTTTTCCACCCCCCTATGATTTCATCCCCAACCAATCAGCCACACCCATTCCCTAGCTCCCTGCCCACCAAACTGTCCATAAAAACCCTGAGCCTTCAGGAAAATGGATGTGAGTGATAAGCCCAGTTCTCCTGCCTGGGCCAGCTTCACGTGAATGAAGTTCTTTCTTGCCTGCAATGCTATGGTCTCAGGGTATGATTTTCTCTGTGGAGTGGGCAGGAAGAACCCATCGGGCAGTTACACAAACACTGGCAAAACATATCAAGAAAAATGCACAAATAAGAAAACAATGAGAAAGAGGCATAAATACAGACACATTTAAAATAGGAGTACTGTTTACAAATTCAGGTAAAATGATCAAATTCCTAGAAAAACATAAATGCACAACACCAGCTCTGGAAAATCAGGAACCTGGATGCCCTATAGTCCCTGTGAATGTTAAACTATCGTAAAAACATTTCTAGGTGATTTAAAAAGTGAGTTCTACCAAGTATCTAAGGAACAGATGATTTTAGGTAGACGGAATGGCCTTCAGACGACAGAAAATGAGGAAAGATTCTCCATGTCCCTTTCTGAGGCTGTTACCACCCTGATATAAGGGCAGTTTAAGGAAAGAATATTAAAGACAATCTCAGAGAGATTACAGAAATCTTAAAAAAAAAAAAAAAAAAAAAAAGCCCTGAAACCAACCATGTTTTTAAAAACTGAATATACCATGAATACGTTGTATTTACTTCAGGAACTCAAAGCTGGTCCAATATTTGAAAAACCGTAATCTACCACCTCCATAAATTAAAAGAAAAAAAACACATGGTTTGATCAATGGAGATAAAGAATTTATTACAATTCAACACTCAATTCTTAACAAACTAGGAAAAATAGGGAAATCCTTGCCTGACAAAGAGCATCTCTAAAAATCTTGTAACAAACATGATACTAAACAATGAAACAACAAAACCATTTTCTGTAAAAATAGAAGACAAAGGTTCCCATAATCACTTGTATCACACTACCATAAATATAATAATGGAGGGCGGTAGTTTCAAAATACAGAAATCCTTGGAGTATTTATTAAAACTACAGATTCCCAGGGCTCCACGCCAGCTACGCTAAATGTGAATTCCCAGAGGTTAGGTTAAGGAATCTTTAGCTTCAGCAAGCCTCCTCCAAGTTAACTCTGATGCACAGCCAGATTTGGGAATCAATGGTATAATGAAAAGACACGACTGAATTCTAATCCCATTCTGCCATATATCAGTTATGCAACTTTGGAAAAATTAGCAGATTTTCTTAGCCTCATTTTCATCAACTGTATTCCAAGTTAACGACATTGTCCATCTTACTGGATAATCAGAATGAAATGAAATACTCAGAATTACACAAGGTAAAATATGTAAAGTGTCAGATACAATGACTGACACACAAAACACCACCCTTTGCACTGAACCAAGACAATCTCCACAAGGGCTGTGACTTGCTTTTGCTGTTTGTTTTCTTGTTTAATGTTTTCCTTTCACTTAGCACAATGAATAGCCCACAGAAAATGCTGAAAAGTATCTATAGGATGAATACAGTAGAAACTGAACAAATATTAATTTTTTTGTCATTCGATCTAGACTTAACATATAATATCAATGGTAGACATGACCACCCATCTGTTCCCTACAAAGACCTACAAGTCCCTACATAATCTGGCATTATCTCTCTGAGCACTTCTCCCACTACCTTCTCTTTGCATTCATTTTGTCCTAGACACAGGTCTCCTTGTGGGTCAAACATTTCAATTATACTCCATTACGGACTACGCACTGGCTCTTCACTCAGTCTAGAACACTCTTCCTCCCAGGTAATTTCATGACGGCTCTTTCACTGCCATTGAATCTTTGCTCAAGTATCATCTTCTCAATAAGGCCCTACCAAGATTACCCTATTTAAAACTTCAACCCAGTCACTAAACATTAAACTAGTCTTCCTTATTCCATGGAATTTATCACCTTCTTACATATACATAATTACTTATTCACTGAGTTTTTAATTTATTGTTTATCTCTCCCATACCAGAAAGTAAGCTCCAATAGGGCAAGAGCTTTTGTCTATCCCTGGAGGTTATAATAATGCATAGAATATAGCAACAATTTAATAAATATTTGTTAATGAAAAAATATTTGTTAATAAATGAAAAAATTACTGTAATATGGTCATGCTTGCAAATTTCTAAACAAATCTGTTACTATCTTGTTTGGGCTAAGCCATACCATAATACTATGCATAGAGGTCATGACCATCTTATTCAACAATTGTATAAACACTAGCTCAGAACAACAGTCATATTTATTTTTGGAAAAGGTACAAGAAACAACTCAGGAATTTATTGTCCAATTTCAAAACTTAAATAATGGTCTTTGTGATAAAAACAGGCAGACTAATGTTACAGAATTCACTGACAACAACAAACAAAAAAAACCCCGGGAAACTACTTTCCTTAGGTTCCCTCTTGGCTACCTGTCAGCACCTAAGGGCAAAATGAAAAAACTTTCTGCTCAAAGACCTCACCAACAGGATTTGGGCAGCTCTGTCCAGATTCTTCATGGAATAACCACCCTGGCTCATCCTATCTGCACCAGCTCAACATCATGATTCCTTGGTTTCCTGAGCTGTAAAATATATTAACTCTCAACAACTCTATCAGGCAGATGTTACTCTTTTTCCCAAACCATATTATAATTCTTTAGAGAGTATTTTTTACAAAGTAAATCGTAATATTAAATTTAAAAACATATATATTTATAAAATCCCATCATTTCTTTTATACAATTAAGCATAATGGTGTTCAGAAGCAACAAAGGCACTATCTCTTTTCAGATAGGTCAAGAAGTTAGGGCTGGGTGCGGTGGCTGTCACCTGTAACCCCAGGACTTTGGGAGGCCAAGGTGGGTGGATTGCCTGAGATCTGGAGTTCAAGACCAGCCTGGCCAACATGGTGAAACTCGGTTTCTACTTTA
Organism: Papio anubis; assembly: GCF_008728515.1. Lineage (NCBI taxonomy): Eukaryota > Metazoa > Chordata > Mammalia > Primates > Cercopithecidae > Papio > Papio anubis. The sequence continues at coordinate 7,180,826 of NC_044979.1, forward strand.
AAAAATACAAAAACTGGGCCAGGTGTGGTGGCTCACATCTGTAATCCCAGCACTTTGGAAGACCGAGGCGGGCAGATCACAAGGTCAGGAGACTGAAATCATCCTGGCCAACATGATGAAACCCTGTCTCTACTAAAAATACAAAAATTAGCTGGGCGTGGTGGCACGTGCCTCTAATCCTAGCTAGTCAGGAGGCTGAGGCAGGAGAATTGCTTGAACCAGGGAGTCAGAGGTTGCAGTGAGCCGAGGTTGCACCACTGCACTCCAGCTGGGCAACAGAGGGAGACTCTGTCTCAAAACAAAAACAAAAACAAAAACTAGCTGGCTGTGGTGGCACACGCCTGTAATCCCAGCTACTCTGGATGCTGAGGATTTTCAGCATCGCTTGAACCCGGGAGGCAGAGGTTGCAGTGAGTCAAGATCATGCCATTGCACTCCAACCTGGGCAACAGAACAAGACTATCTCCAAAAATAAAAAAAAGAAGCCAACACCCAAATATGAAGGAAATGCAAAGAAATCAGATGTCTATTATTCAATAAATTTCTCACCTGCTTAAGAAACTAAAAACATCCAAACAAAAATCAAAAGCTAAAATCAAAATCTAAACTAATAATGAATGAATAATGAATCTAGTATCTACACAACAAAATCCTTTTGTTTCATACTGTTTGCTATCCCTTCTAAAGGCAATTACCATGCCTTTAATATCCAAGTCTGAAAGCCTTTGAAAGGACAGTCAAAGCAAGTATCTCAGGTTACTTAAGGCAAAACAACTAGTGACAAATTCTTTCAATCATAAACTTGAATAGTTAACAGGGCCAAAACTTCAGCAGTTAGACATCAACTAATACGTTCTTCAAAGTTAAATGAATAAAAGGCTAACCAGTTGTGAACCTGAATTTATTAAAGTGAGACAAGTCACTATGGTCTTACGTTTTTCTTCAGTCATGGTCTGGTAGCTGCTCAGGGATAGGTGCCTTATAAGCTGAGAGGTGGGTTTTTGCCAGGGAGGTACAACAGACAGGAATGGGGCAAGTATATACAGTGCGATGATTATGACAAATCACAGATTTAAGCCAGGGAAACAGAGATATGAGGATGTGGAAGTATGAGGCAAGATGAAAAATGTGAATAGGCCAATGGATTAGAGGTCCTGGTGTGGCTAAATAATTGCTGGAGTTGTTACCAGACAGAGGGAACCAGAAAGATGAAATGTCATGGCTGGAAAATGAGATGCTCAACATTGTGATTTTGGAGGGGGACAATTAATGACAGCAGAATCATCCTTTACAGATATGTGAACCCAAGATATCCCAACAGACAATTTGCCTGTAGGGTAAGCACTGCTATACTTACCATAAACGAGCCCCCTGAGGACAGGGGTCACTTCCATCTTTTCAGACCCATATGTTTAGCATAGTGCTTAGTATTAACAATTAATACATACTTGTTTGTATAATTTTTGAAGTGTATTTTTTGAAGTGTATTTCTGTTCCAGAAAAGGTTAAAGGACATTGTTTATATTCTGTGCAATGTGAAATCTTAGAGAAGAGTATAATATGTAAGCAGACCACATCCTAGGAAATGAGTGTTTATTGTGAAGAAGGAGAGGCAAGAAGGAGAGGCAAGAAACGTGGCTAACCAGTTTAAACAGTTTCATTAGATGGTTTCATTATGAAACAACTACTCAACATGCCAGCAAAAGTACCAAGTCTTCCTCTTAGTCCATGATTTCTTAACAATAAATTTGAAAACACTGTGAGAGGAAATTTTAAAAAGAGGTGATTTTGTATAGTTCTAACAAAATCAACTTGAAAATGTAAATTTTTCTTTTCTTTTCTTTTTTTTTAAGAGACAGGGTCTCCCTCTGTTGCCCAGGCTAGACTCAAACTCCACACTCCAGGCTCAAGTTACCCTCCTCTCAGCCTCCTGAACAGCTGGGATTACAGGTGTGCACCACTACACCTAGCTAGAAGAGAGTAACTTTTAAAGAAAACACGACTTTTTAAAATTGACCCCAGTCCCAAAGAAAGTCATAAAAGAGTTCCCCAAAACAAAAACTCCAAAGAAAAAAAAAACAAAAAACAACAAAACAAACCACCAGGCACAGAGAAGAGTGTCAGAGGAAATCCTACTGCTACTTAAGCCAAATATTTTTTTAAAGGAAAGCTTTCCAATTTGTTTTACGAAATGAACATAACATTTATTTCAAAAACCTGACAAAGACTCAACCTCCCCCACAAAAAATCTCATTTATGAATATCAAGACAAACATCTTAAAATATTAAGCACAAATTTAACAATAAATGTCTAAAACATTTATGAGGAAAACAATGCGAAACTCCAAAAGGTCCCAAAGGAAGACTTGAACTAATGGAAAGATGTACATGCCATATTCTTGGACAAAAAGACACAAAATCCTAATAAATACGTCAGTTCTCCCTAAGTTAACTTGTAAGTGCTACACAATCATGTTAAATATATTATCAGGTTTTTTTTTTTCTGGAGCTAGACAAGTTAATTATAAAGTTCATTTGGAAAAGAATAAATAAGCAGAGAATAGACAGGTAACCTTTGGAAAAAGAACTAGCGAGAGGTGAGCCCCACTGCAGAGCAAGTGAACTCCAGGGCTTCTCTATTCAGACAGCACAGCAGGGCCCACGCACAGACAGACAAACCAACGGGAAAAGAAGAGAAAAAAGACCCAATTACATTTAGAAATTTAGAAATCTAGTATAAGTTTGCTATAAACAAATTTAGTATAAGCTTAGTATAAATAAAGACAACATCACAAACCTGAGAGGAAACGAATGACTTTCAACTAAATGATGTCAGACCAACTGTTTAGCCATATGGAAAAACAATAGAGTCTACTCCTCCCATCATTTATCAAGAAAATTGGATATTTAATTATAAAACATGACTCCATACAAGTACTAGAAGAGAATATGAGTAAATTCCTCTATTATCTGGGATTGGCCAAAATTTTTCTAGCTAGGACTAAAAAAGATCAGAATACAGGAAAAGAAACTGGATTACATAAAGACAAAAAACTCTGGATACTAAAAGACATAAAAAGAATAGCAAAAAGACAAGTGACAAACTAGAAAAAATACTTATCATTGGTATCACAGACAAGAGTAATATCTCAATATTGGTTTTCTATTGCTATGTAATTACTACAAACTTAATGGCTTAAAACAACACACACTTATTATCTTGCTATTTCTGTGGGTCAAGAGTGAGTACAGCTCAGCTGGACCCTCTACTGAGGGTCCCCAAGGCTACAAACAAGGTGTCAGCCAAGCTGTGTTCTCTCCTAGAGGCTTAACTGGGGAAGAATTTGCTCTGAACTCACTCAAATTGTAAGAATTCAATTCCTTGTGGCTCAGGACTGACAGGCCCTGGCTTTTTAATAGCTGTCGGCTGGAGGCCACCCTCAGATCCTAGAGGTTCCCTGCAGTTCCTTGCCACATGGGCTTCACCAATACGGCTCTTGACTTCATCAAACCAACCCTGAGGAGTCGCCTACTCTGGTCTGCTTAAGACACAGTCTTCTATAACGTTGATGTAGTCACAGGAGTGGCCTCCTATTTTTGCCATATGACCTAGCCTAATCAAGAGATTGACATTCTATCACCTTTGCTATACTCTGTTGGTTACAAGCAAGTCACAGGACCCGTCCCCACTGCAGGGAAGGGAATTACTGGGGGTCAACTTAGGGTCTGCGAGTCACAATCTCAAAGAGATTCTAAAAATAAAGGAACAACCACCTTATAAACCATTCACAGAACAGAAACACAAGTAGTTCTTAGCTATATGAAAAAAATGCTCAAACCTGCTTATACTAAGGGAAATGCATATTTAAATTACATTGAAATATCATTTCCCACCCGTTTAACTGAAAAAATCCAAAAGCTTGACAACATATTCTGACAGTGAGGCTGTAGAGAAACTTTCATACATTTGTAAAAAGCAAAGTAGAGGTTCCTCTTCAAAAACTTTCCTCCCCATCTAATTAGGAATAAATAGTAACTTCTCTTAGAAGCAAAATTTATTCAAAGACCTGTGCTAACATTCTTAAATATCTGCTAGCCGTGATAAAGAAATCAATGTACTTTATGTTCTTAGCTCCCACAATTTAGCCTAAATATTTGCCCTGGCATGCTTATACTGGTCCAAGCATTAGGTCATGGCCTGCTCCTATTCCTTATTTGAAGGTGTTTTTACCTTTCTCAGCATTCCACAAGTTACTTCCTCTTTCCTTTGTTCTCCTCTGCCTTTGCCTCTTTTAAAAAGTTCTAAGTTGCTAGCCAATCGGGACAAATACAGAATGTGAGGTTCCATCCCAGCCAATGGAAACCAGACACGGCAGTAGGGTGGATGCGTCAGGTTTTAAAAGACCCTGTCTCCTTTGTTCAGTGTACTCTCGTGGCAAAACTGCTGGTGAGTGTACCCTTTCTGCAGAAAAAGTAAAAATGGCCTTGCTGAGGAAATTAAATTTATGTTCAAGTGCTATTTCTTTACATCACCGAGGAACAAGCATTTCTAACACATAGTATACCTTCTATGCAGGTTCATTTAGCAATATCCAGCAAAATACACTATCTGCTCTCTGACTTAGCAATATTACTTCTAGTAATCTATACCGCAAATGGTAAAAATAGGAAACAATATATGCATAGGCCTACTCACTACAGAACTATTTATAATAGCAAAAGGCTAAAATCAACCCAATTGTCCATTAATAAGGGGCTGGTTGAACAAACTAACAACTATCCACACAACAGAGCAATACACAGCTATAAAAAGGAAAGTGTCTTTATTAATTGCTAATTGTAGATTAATCTGTAAATTATGTTGTCAGGTGAAAAAAGATGAGAAGAGTATATATATAGGATGCTACATATAAGTACACACACCTGCCTATATTATAAAACAAAGGATAAACAAAGGAAAGACAAAGCATAATATTGGGTTGGTTTCTAGCATCCCCCATAAACCATTTTTAAAAAGCTGATATCCATAAGAAGAGGAAGAAAACAGATAGAGTGGTATGGGGTCAGGGCTGGAAGCTGACATCATCTTTGTAAGTGAAGAGTAGCCTTATACTACTACGCAATCCAGGAAACTAGAAAAATGTGTATACAAAAACATGCAAATAACAATTTAAGCACATACATACTTAAATCTGCACAAAAAGCAAATTTTTATTGTGACTGTTAGCATCTACTGTTGTTAATATCTAAAAACTGTTGTTAATATCTAAAATGTTTTCTGGTGAACTATTTAGGTCACAAAAGGACTAAAATCTTAGCTCACCCAATTTACATTCCGGCATCATCATCAGATTAGCCTGAGGGGTATTTCTCAACAGCACAATACCCGGCTTTGAGGTAAGAAGGCTCCTTTTGAAATGCTTTTTGTAGTCGTCCTCTATAGAGGACGTAGTCCACACCAGCTATAAAACCGTGCTCCATAAAGCAGTTAAATTACATAAAAGTCACTAAGACAATGCCTGTTATGCAATGTCACTCTACAGATGATGGCTTAATTCCACTAATCTTCCAGTTTAAACAATCTAACGTTTTCCAGAAATCTTAATCTTTCAGAAATCTAAATTATTTCTGAATGATTTAATGAAAATCATTAAATAATCCTAAAGAAAAGGCTGATAAACTAGGAACACAATAGAAGATCTACAGGCGAGGCTCCATTCAGGGTGCTGGCAATTAATGTTTTTGTTTGTTTGTTTGTTTGTTTTTTGAGTCAGAGTTTCACTCTTGTCACCCAGGCTGGAAGGCGGCGGCAAGATCTCGGCTCACTGCAACCTCTGCCTCCCGGGTTCAAGCGATTCTCCTGCCTCAGCCTCCTGAGTAGCTGGGATTACAGGGGCCCACCAGCAGGCCTGGCTAATGTTTTGTGTTTTTTTTATTAGAGACGGGGTTTCGCCATGTTGGACAGGCTGGTCTTGAACTCCTGACCTCAGGCGATCCGCCCGCCTAGGCCTCCCAAAGTGCTGGGATTACAGGTGTGAGCCACTGCACCTGGCCTACAATTAATGTTTTAATAGCTTTTGCTATTGTGCTAAAAGCTCAGAAAATACAGAGAAGCAAAAAGGAAACTATTTAAAAATCACCAGAAGTCTCACCACTTCAATGTTCTGCTATATAATCTACTACTTATTTTTCATCTTTCTTCACTATCTACAAAATGCTATACTGCTTTTGGCAACCACCAAAAAATTAATCGACTCAGGTTAGCGGCATTATGGCTAATTTTCTTTGTTCTTTCTTTTATTTAAAACATTTTCTACAAGGAATATGTAGTGATTTAAGAAATGAGATAAAAAATTTCTTAGGGAAAAACTCCCTAACTTGAAAATATAAGAACAACTATGGAAAAGATTAAATACTTTAAGGCTATGAAAGAAATAGGATACCATATCATTTTAACCTCACAAGCAAAGGGGATTTCCATAGCCACATGTCCAAAGAAAACCGAACGGTTTTAAGCACACTGAAAGAATATTTTAATTTCATCAATATGTCAAAAATACGAGAATAAAATTTGAGTACTGAACAAATGTTCTAAAAGCACAATTTGAAGAATAGTTTTTCCTCTATGAATCATTATCTAATCTGAAATTCATAATCACCTTTTAATGTCCACCTTTTACCACAAGACTAATGGGACAATTCTATTTCACAGGACAACGTTCATTTTCTACCAGTATAAAATAATTTTCACAATATTTAATGCATTTAAAATGTATTTAAATATTTACCTTTTGGTAATTTCCAGTTATTTTCTTGTAAGATACCCTGTATTACAAATTGTTAAACAGCAAATATTTGTTAGCTTTTTCCATACAAGAGGCACATTCATATTTTAACTCAGCTGTAGTCATGTGAGTACAAATATTAGTTTACAACAGTACAGTACCTACATACCCCTGTGAAATTACCAGGTGATGACAACATAAAAATATACATTATTCTTTCTCATTCCTTATCTACCCTGAAAACTAGAAGAAATAAACTACAGCTACCAATAGTAGTTTATAATTACAGATAAGGAGACTGCTGAATTAGGAAAGGTTCAGAGCAAATTCCAGACATTATATGCTCCCTGGGAATGATCCTCAGACATCCCTGATATTTATGAATCTCTTCTCTGTAAAACAGTCAAAAAGAACATGAACGCATGAAATGTCTAACACTGTGTCTCAAATGCAGAAGAAAACCACAAAGTAATGCTGATGGGAGAAAGAAGCAAATTTAATCAAACACACAGAAAAGAAACTAAAAGGACAAACAACATGGCAAATAGCTAAAAAAGCAAAACCTGGGGCAGCTGATGAGCCAGTGAACAAGGGATGGTAGAGGCTGACCATTATTCTTCAACACTTTGAACAAATGCCCAAGTAAAAAGTAGCAGCTCTCGCTCACTAGAGACCTGTGGAAGACAAGAAGGTAAAAGCTACCATAGCCTCAGGGAGCAAGCATGAGGTCAGTTGGTTTCTACCTCCTAATTCTATGGGGTAGAAAAGAACAGTAAGGAAAACAAATAATATAAATTGAAATAAACTGACTATGGGCACCTGCCACTGTGTCCAGCTATTATACATAAATATTAATAGTAGTATTAATACAAGGGTCTTCACTTGCATCCTACACATACTCTTTCCTGTGTCAGGTATGCCATTCATCTGTGAGAGGCATTCTTCCTAGTTGGCCGGAAGAGACAGAGTAAGAGCTACCTACAAACCATGACTGAGGGGTGCTAGTGAGGGGTTCTGCCCCCTAACTGCCCATTATGCTGAAATTCCTGCATTATAAAATAATCCTTTGGGTCTGGAAAGCTTGTCTTTTATTTAAGATGTTCTTGCTTTTCCTCCCTGACTGTCTGAAGATAGGCCGCCATCATGGACATCGTAACTGTCCGCACTTCAAAGTTCATGACCAACCGACTACTTCAGAGGAAACAAATGGTCATCGATGTCCTTCACCCCGGGAAGGCAACAATTTCTAAGACAGAAATTCGGGAAAAACTAGCCAAAATGTACAAGACCACACCGGATGTCATCTTTGTATTTGGATTCAGAACTCATTTTGGTGGTGGCAAGACAACTGGCTTTGGCATGATTTATGACTCCCTGGATTATGCAAAGAAAAATGAACCCAAACATAGACTTGCAAGACATGGCCTGTATGAGAAGAAAAAGACCTCAAGAAAGCAATGAAAGGAATGCAAGAACAGAATGAAGAAAGTCAGGGGGACTGCAAAGGCCAATGTTGGTGCTGGCAAAAAGTGAGCTGGAGATTGGATCACAGCCGAAAGAGTAAAGGTGCTGCAGTAAAAGGCTACCTGTGTCCATTATGGATTTTTCACGAGCAGATTAATAAACTAAAAACTTTCATGTGGAGGAAAAAAAAAAAAAAAAGATGTTCTTATCTCGTGGTCTTCAATCAAAATAGAAGTTGCATCCTTTTTGTCCAATCAAAATTTTTGGAACTCTAGTACATAAATTATTTTATAAATGTGATTAAAAAAAAAACATGTAATTCATCAGTTGTTAGAAAAACACTCTCAGCAGAATTCTGAAAACCACTGCTAAAATTAGAGAGCAAGAGAGGAAGGAAGCTCAATCTGAGGAAAATGAATCAGACTATTGCTTAGAAGTGGAAAACTTTAAAAATCACCTTATGCTATATTTAGAATCTCTTATTCTGTGGATTGTCATCTTACATGGGGTTTCAAAAATCTCTGCCATTATTTATTCAAATATTCCTTCTGGCCGGGCGCGGTGGCTCATGCCTGTAATCCCAGTACTTTGGGAGGCCGAGGCGGGTGGATCACCTGAGGTCGGGGGTTCCAGACCAGCCTGACCAACATGGAGAAACCCCGTCTCTATTAAAAATACAAAATTTGCCAGGCTTGGTGACACGCACCTGTAATCCCAGATACTCAGGAGGCTGAAGCAGAAGAATAGCTTGAATCCAGGAGGCGGAGGCTGCGGTGAGCTGAGATTGCACCATTGCACTCCAGCCTGGGCAACAAGAGTGAAACTCCATCTAAAAAAAAAACAAAAACAAATATTCCTTCTACCCCACTCCCTCTTCTCCTTCTAGAATTCCAATCACATACGTCAGACTTTCTAAGGATGGGGTGTTATTTCTTACAGCCTCTTCAGTGTTGCCCAGCCTTTCCCCGCTCACACGTCATTCAGAGAGGTTTCTTCTGATCTCTCAGGGGGCTCACTTTTCTCTTCAGCAGTATCTGATCTGCTGAATCCACTGAATCCTCCATTCTGGCTACTGTATTTTTTAGATCTAGTATTTCGTTGTTTTTCAGGTCTGCTTTGCCCCTTCATATTAAGTTTCCAATTCCTTGTTGAAATGTTTTTATTCAACTTTTATCTCCATGAACTTAATAAACATATGCTTTAGCGTCTGTCTGGTAATTCCACTGTCTACAAAGCCTGTTTCTATCCTCTGTTATCTGTGCGGGTTCTTGTTAAGGTTGTCTCCCACTGGGCCTGGTTACACTGACTTGGTTGTGTGGTGGACACTCTAGTTGAAAAATCATTTCAGAAATCATTTGAGACACGAGATGTTATCTTCCTCTGGGGAGGATTTTCATCTGCCTCTGTTAGGTGACTGGGGTCACCAGCAATTTGAGATTACCCTAATCCATTTCACCATTTGAGATTTACTAAACCCCCAGGTGACCCCATGGAGCTTCAGTCCAGGCAAAGGCGGGCGCACTCCCAGCCCATGAGTGTTCTGGACGGCAGTCTCTCAAGGCTTCAACATTAACCCTAGGTGGCTCACCAGATTTCTTACCCACGGCAAGTCCTAGACTCCAGTTTTTGTTCCTGTCCTCCTGTGAGTCAGTTAACTACACTCCCCAGCCTCTCACCTGCTCTTCCAGAACAGCAAATAGCGGGCAAAAGCGGCCCTGGGTCAGAGGCTCATGTCTCTGGATTTCTACCTCCCTAATCTTAGCCCAGTAATTCTTTACTATGTTGTAAATTCCTTGATGCTTTTCAGAAAAGTATCAGCTGGCTTTAACTAGGTTACTCAGACCATTATCGGAAGCACAAGGCCAGGGCTATTTTCTAAACAGTTGTTTTTGCATTTCAAAGTGTGCAGGCTAGGTATTGCCCAAAAAAAAAAAAAAAAAAAAAATCAGCAAATCAAACTGTGACCAAATCTTGGGCCTTTTTTTTTTGGAGACAGGGTCTCACTGTCACCCAGACTGGGGTGCAGTGTTTATGCTCATAGCTTACTATAGCCTCCAACTCCTGGGCTCAAGCGATCCTCACCTCATCCACCCAAAGTACTGGGATTATAGGCATGAGCCACCATGCCTAGCTATCGGCCTTTTTCAGAAAATTTTTTTTCTCCATACATAGTGAACTGTATAGGAAATTAATTTCTGAGTATCTACCACCTCAACAGGTTTAGAAAGCTGACAGATTTAATCAATCTGGCAAATTACCAGATCCTAGCTCATGCTGTTAACCAAGCCCAGTAAATAAACATCACAGTTACTGTCGTTTGCAGGTCCCGTTGAGCATTACCATCCCACACAGTGTTCTGAATTCCAACTGCCAGTACCTGTATCTCTCTGGCTTCTGAAGCCCATCTACCCACGTGCAGGGCAGACCCAAACTACAGGGGAATGTGTACCGACCTACCTGAGGGCAGTCCTCACAATATACTGATAAAAACAACCCCAGCTTCCTTAAATACAGCCTCCCTCCAAACTCCCAGTGGAAAAATAACAACTCAAGACATACGTATTCTACACTGGCTATAGAATTCCCCAACACAATGAAGCTTCAGTTGTCCACAGCGGGACCTGGCTTGAAAACATGCCCTTTATTGGCTGTCTCTCCTAGATGGCACACTTCATTCCCCTACTGGTGTGTCCTGGGACTACCTGGCAAATACACAACTTGGATTCAGATTTCAATCTCAAGATCTGCTGCTAGAGGAATGAAAACTAATCAATTCAGGTTTCAACAGAAAAGGAACAATCTGACAAATCCTTAGATGCACAAATGAAAAATCTAATAAAGAGAGCCTTTACAGCTTTTGTTGCCTTAAAGTGCAAAATAATGCATAAAAAAAGGTTTTTCTGAAAAGTAGTAAGATACCTTTATACTTGCAAGAACAGAACATTAAAAAGTGATAACCTTGTCTCTTTTTTTTTTTTTTTTTTTTTTGAGACAGTTTCACTCTTGTTGCCTAGACTGGAGTGCAATGGTGCAATTTCAGCTCACCGCAACCTCCACCCACAGGTTCAAACGATTCTCCTGCCTCAGCCTCCCAAGGAGCTGGGATTACAGGCATGCCCCACCACGCCTGGCTAATTCTGTATTTTTGTAGAGTTTCTCCATGTTGGTCAGGCTGGTCTCAAACTCCCGCCCTCAGGTGATCCGCCCACCTTGGCCTCCCAAAGTGCTGCGATTATGGGGCGGGAGCCACCGCACCCAGTCAAAAAGTGATAAGCTTTTCTAAGGAAAGCAAAAGCTACCAGGCAGTATAGTTTGAAATCCTTATTACTCAGGTGATATATAAGAAAGATTAAATTTAGCATAATCAAACCTAGACACAATACTGCAGCACTGAACCTATGTGTCTAAAGCACTGAAGTGGTAACAAGTCACAAAATACAAGTTAAAAAGAAGGTGGTGACTTCGCTTTCAGCCGCAACATGTAATGAGTATAGAAGCCTTCACTCCTGATGATGACAAAAAGCTGGGAAAACTCAAAATCAATGACTCTTCTGGGACCATCAGAAAACGGAGCTAACAGGGCAAACTGTGCTGGAAACCTGGAAAGACACAGACGATCCACTTACTTGGAGCAGAAACTGCCGGAGCCATAAGCTGGTGCTGGAGGCTGGATGTGGACTAGTGAGACAGTGAGAAGCTCGGGGAAGCAGTCTCAGGAGGTGCGGGACCCACACTTCTGTGGGCTTTACCTCCAGAAACTCCACCAGGCACTAAGGTGGAAGATCCCAGAAAGATCCCTTCTGGCAGGGGAGGGGAAGAGCAATAAGCCCAGAGTTTTCTCTGCCACAAAGTCATTTGCTCCAGGGGAAAAAAGCTTTGCCAGATCCTTCTCCTAACTAGGTAAATGCAAAAGGCATTCCTCCCACTCCAGTTCCCTCCAGCCTTCCTGTCATACCTACAGGGCAAAAAAATTTGCAAAGGTCAGGGCCTCAAGGAAACAGGGTGGGAATAGGGGACAGGGGAGAAGAACTCTAACACTAGAGAAATACTTGTGAAGATCACCACCCACTGTAAGAGTGAACCTATGTGAGACCCAGACCCGCTGTCAGACTGAGATTTAACCAGATTCCAGAACTCCCACCCTCCCTCACACTTTACCACCACACCCACAGAGTTCCAAATATACTAAAAGTGGCTTACAACTCAAAGAAAAAAAAAAGGAATAAAGCTGGAAGCATCATGCTCCCAGACTTCAAAATATACTACAAAGCTGTAGTGATGGAAACAACATGGTACGGGCATAAAAACAGACACAGAGCAATGGAACAGAACAGAGAACCCAGAAATTAATCCACAGTAACTACAGCCAACTGATTATTGACAAAGATGCCCAGAATACTCACTGGGTAAAGGACAGTATCTTCAATAGATGGTACTGGGAAAACTGGATATTCATATGCAGACGAATGAAACTAGCCTCCCACCTCTATACGAAAATCAACTGAAAATGGATCAAAGACCTAAATGTAAAACCTGAAACTACAAAACTACTGAGAGAAAACAGGGGAAATGCTTCAGGGCATTAATCTGGGAAAATATTTTATGAATACAACTTCAAAACCCCAGGCAACAAAAGCAAAAACAAACACATGGGATTATGTCACATTAAAAAAACTTCTACACAGCAAAGGGAACAATCAACAGAGTGAAAAGACAACCTACGGAATGGGAGAAAATATAAGCAAACTATTCATCCAAAAGGGGATTAATATCCAGAATAAACCAGGAACTAAAACATCTCAGCAGGAAAAAAAAATCAGATTTAAAAATGGGCAAATGATCTGAACAGCCATCCTCAAAAGAAGACAAACAAACGGCCAAAAAATATATGACAAAATGTTCAATTATCACAAATCATCAAGGAACGGCAAATCAAAAGCACAATGAGGTATCATCTCATCCCAGTTAGAGTGGCTATTACCAAAAAGACAAATAAAACAAAACCAACAAATGCTGGGAAGGATGCAGAGAAAAAGGAACTCTCATACTCTGTGGGTGAGAATATCAACTAGTATAGCCACTATGGAAAACAGTATAGAGGTTCCTCAAAATCTGCAAATAGCATACCATATGATCCAGCAATCCCACTACTGGGCATTTATCCAAAGGAAAGGAAATTGGTATATCGAAGAGACATCTACATCCCCGTGTTAACTGCAGCATTATTCACAACAGCCAAAATACAGAATGAATCTGGGTGTCCAACAGATGAACAGATAAAGAAAATGTGGAATATAAACACAATGAAATACTATTTAGCCATAAAATGAGTGGAATCCTGTCATTCACAGCAACATGGATGGAACTGGAGGATATTAAGTGAAATAAGCCAGGAACAGAAAGTTAAACACCACATGTTCTCATTTATATGTGGAAGCTGAAAAAAAAGTTATCTCATAGAAAAATTAGAACAGAGGGTACTAGAGGCTGGGAAGGGTAGGGGGAAGGGAGGAGATAGGAAGAGATTTGTTAAAGGATACAAAACTACAGCTAAATAGGTGGAATAAGTTCTAGTGTTCTATAGCACTGTAGGATGACTACAGTTAACAATAACATATTGTACAGTTTCAAATACCTATAAGGAGAATATTGAATGTTCCCAACACAAAGAAATGATAAATGTATGAGTTGATGGATATGCTAATTACTCTGATCTGATCACTGATACATTATATGTATAGAAACATCACTATGTATCCCATATACATAATTATATGCCAATTGAAAAATAAAATAAAATGTATACTGTAAACTCAAGAGTAAACACTATGATGGAAACAAATGCTTATTCCCCAATGTCACAGAGAAGAATCAGCAATCAGACAAAAAGTTTCCTCAGCAAGGCGACGTTTACTCTGCAGAAAGGGAGGTGCCCATCAGCAATCCTGCCACGAGCACACACAAAGTAAAAAAGACACTAGAATATTTATCCTTTACGCATGAGGTCCCTATTGCTGTGTCCTGACTCCATTGGCTGGAGCCAGACCTCACAACCTAAACTAAAACCCAATTGGCTAACAGTTCAAAACTTTTCTAAATAGGTAAAGGCAGTGAGGAACAAAAGAAAAAAGGAAGTTGCTTATGAAAGGATTTAGAAAAGTAGTAATATTCCCAAATAAGGGAGGAGGCTGCAAGCTGGGATATGCCTGGGCACGTTCAGCACGAATAATTTGACTAAGGTACAAGGACACAGAATGTATTACGTGCCTGTGAGCATGTTTAACACAGATACTGAAGTCAGAGTATACTTATTCTGTCACATTTGCTACATAAGGCTTAACAGAGAGTCATTATTATAAAATAAGAAACTTGAAGAAAGTTAGTTCTGAGAAAAGATATCAATAACATTTATGACTTAAAGGGGAAGCTTTGAAGAGGAACTTTTGCTTTCTACACATTAGAATTTTTTTTTTTTTTTTTTTTTTTTGAGACGGAGTCTCACTCTGTCACTCAGGCTGGAAGTGGCACGATCTTGGCTCACTGCAACCTCCGCCTCCCAGGTTCAAGCAATTCTTCTGCCTCAGCCTCCTGAGTAGCTGGGACAACAGGCATGCCCAGTTAATTTTGTGTTTTTAGTAGAGACGGGGTTTCATCATGTTGGCCAGGCTGATCTCAAACTCCTGACCTCAAGTGATCCACCTGCCTCGGACTCCCAAAGTCCTGGGATTACAGGGGTGAACCACAGCACCCAGCTTTAAAAAAAATTTTTGGTTTTTTTGAGACAGAGTTTTGCTCTCGTTGCCCAGTCTGGAGTGCAGTGGCATGATCTTGGCTCACCGCAACCTCTGCCTCCCAAGTTTAAGCGATTCTCCTGCCTCAGCCTCCTAAAAACTTTTTTAAAGTATAATTGATACACTACATGGTAACTGACAGAATAATGATCCCCTCAGAAATGTACACATCCTAATCCCCAGAATTAAGGTAGCAGATGGGATTAAAGGTGCTACTCAGATGACGTTAAGATACAGAGATTATTCTGGATTATGTGAGTAGACCCAATATAATTACAAGGGTCCTTAAATGTGAAAGAGGGAGGCAAAAGAGGAGATCAGAGTGATGCAATGTGAGAAGAACTCGACCTGCTGCTAGCTTTGAAGATGGAAGAAAAGGGCCACAAGCCAAGGACTGCAGGTGGCTTCTCAATAGCGCAAGGAAACAGATTCTCTCCCAGAACCTCAAAAAAGTGAAATAGCCCTGCCAACACCTTGAGTTTAGTCCCCTGAGACGCATTTCAGACTTCTGACTTCTAGAACTGTAAGTTGTGCTGTTAGGAATAGGAAGCTCATACAAGAGATGAGATAAAGTTGAATCACATAAAATGCCCAATTAAAAAAAAATTAAAAAGCAATGAATGCAAAACAGTTACAAAGATGGAAGATGCTAATCCAATGATATTAATAATCACTTCTAATATGAATTGTCTAAATATACCAATCAAAAGAGAGTGCCACAGTGGACAAAATTTTTTAAAAAGACCTAACCATATCATGTCTGTAAGAAACCAACTTGGACTATAAAGATTTAGATATGCTAACAGTAAAGGGATGGAGAAAGATGTATCATGCTGATGTTACTCAAAAGAAAGCTGGAGTAATTTTAACTGCAGACAAAACAGATTTTGTCTGATAATCAGGGATAAAAAGGGTCTTACATAATAATAAAGAGGTCGGTTCTCCAAGAAGACATTAACAATCTTGAATGTGTATGTTTCAAATAAGAAGCCATCAAAATACATGAGGCAAAAACTAAGAAAAATATAGAGACAAATCCACTACTACAGGTGGAGACTTCAACACTGTCAGTTATTGATAGATCAAGCAGACAGAGTATCAGTGAAGAAACTGGTAACTTCAACAGCACAGCACTATCAATCAACCTGATCTAAATGACAATTATAGGAAATTCCATTCAACAATAGTAGATATACATTCTTCTCTAGCTCACATTCACCAATATAGACCACATTCTGGACCATGAAACACATCTTAACAGATTCAAGACTAGAATCAAGACTAGAAAGCATACAAAGCATGGTCTCAAATAACATGAATTAAACTAGAAATCAGTAACAGAGATATCTGGAAAATCCCCAAATATCTAGAAATTAATATATTTCTAAATAACCCATGGGTCTAAGAAGTCTCAAAAATTAAATAATATATTGAACTAAAGTAAAAATGAAAATATAACTTAACATTTGTGGGATACAAAGCACACAGTGTTTAGAGAAAAACATGCAGCATTAAATGAAAATATTAGAAAGGAAGAAAGGTTTGAAGTCAATAACCTAAGCTTTCACTTCTGAAAATCAGAGAAAGAAGAACAATTTGATTCTTTTGTAGTTCATAAGTGTGGTGATTGGGTTTTCATGTGCTTGTGGGAAATATGCCTCCCTCAAATCTTATTACGAAGTCAGCCCATTTTACTTGTCTGACATGAACTTAGTAGAAAATTAAAAATTTAAAAATTAAAAATAAAAAAGAAAACAATTTAAGCCTAAGGCAATCAGAAGAAAAAATACAATAAAAATTAAAGTAGAAATCAACGAAATTGGAAAAAGGAAAACAGTAAGAGAAAAATCAACAAAACCAAAAGCTGGTTCTTTAAAAAGATCAAAAAAAGTAATAAACCTCTAGCCAGGTAAACGGATTAGACTGTACCCTCTCTTCCCTGAGAAAAAAGAGAAAAGACAAATTACCAGTATCAGCAATGAAGAATGACTCATCACACTGCTCCCATGAACAGTGAAAGGATAATAAAGAACGATTACAAACAACTCTATACCCACAAATACAAGATGAAATGTATCAATTTCTTTAAACTATCAAAACTCACCAACACAAAAACCTGCACATGAAACCTTGCAGCAGCTTTATTCATAACCACCAAAACTTGGAAGCAAACAACTAAGGGGTCCCTCAAAAGATGAATGAACAGTGGTACATCCATACAATGGGGTTTTATTCAGCAAAAAGAACAATCAAACTACACAAAGATGTGAAAGAAACTGAAATGCATATTGCTAAATGAAAGAAGCCAGCTTGAAAAGGCTACATATTGTATGCTTTCCATTATATGACATTCTGGAAAAGGTAAAACTATAGAGATGATAAACAGACCAGTAGTAGTCAGGGGCTCATAGGGTGGGGAGGCAGAGGGTTCAATACGAAGCACAGGGGAATTTTTAGGGCAGGACAACTTCTGTGTAATATGACAGAGGCAGATACATGATCCAGTGCTGGAGGTGGGGCCTGGTGGGAGATGCTTGGATTATGGGGGTGAATCCATCCCTCATGACTTGGTACTGACTTCCTGACAGGGATTTCTTACAAGATCTGGTCATTTAAAAGTATGTGGCACCTCCCTTACCACTCTCTCTTGCTTGCTCCTGCTTTCACTATGTGACACACCTGCTCCCCGTTCGCCTTCTGCCACGACTGGATGCTTCCCGAGGCCTTCCCAGAAGCCAAGCAGATGCCAGCACCATGCTTCCTATAAAGCCTGCAGAACTCTGAGCCAATGTAACCTCTTTTCTTTATGAATTACCCAGTCTCTGGTATTTCTTTACAGTAATGCAAGAATGGCCTAACACACACCCAGATCTTGGTTTTTAATATCATTCTCCAATAAAAAAGGCCCAGGAGTCCTTAGGAAAATGGCTGATTCTAAGACTGGGACAGGAAATACGCAAGATGGCTCTTGCAGTGCCAGAAAATAAGGAAGTGCTCAATAAAACAAACCAAAACCACAATGTCGGGGGCACATCAAAGGGACAGATGGAACCAACTGAAGAGCTCATAATAGCCATAGCTGTGACAATCATCTGAACAAAAAAGTTGTATTGCATTATAACCCAAAGTATAAAATAAATGTTCCTAAGTCCAAACTGAGAGAAATAAATGACTAAATAATAAACAGGACAGAATATAACAGATCTCCAGGCAGAATTCCAAATAATTTAGACACTTCACCCTCAGGGGTGGGCTGTGCACGTGGACTTCCTTCCAAAGGACTACAGTACAAGAAGGGAAGGTGGGGAGAAACTTTACAGTGGAGAAACCTGACAACCACCACCTCAGCGGTAATTGAGATTACCCTCAATAATGATAAACACAGATACTATGTATCCTTAATAGGGTATGATGACAACGGCATTTGACCTCTGTAGTCTTCCTCCCCAAAACATGAAACAAATCCCAACTGAGGGACATCTACAAAATACCTAACTAGTAGACGTATACCTCATTTAAACATTTCGCTTTATTGTGCTTCGTTGATATTGGGGTTTGTTTTGTCTTTTTTTTTTTTCCCCCACAAATTGAAGGGTTGTGGCAACCCTGTATTGACAAAGTGTATGAGCACCATTTTCCCATTAGTATTTGTTTACTTTATGTTGCTGTGTTAGATTTTGGTAATACTCACGATATTTCAACTTTTTTATTACTATGGTATTTGTTATGGTGATCTGTGTCAATGATCTTTGATGTTACTACTGTAATTGTTTTGGGACATAAGGAACCACATGCAGATGTGAGACAGGTAACTTACTTGATAAATGTGTGTGTTCTCACTGCTTGACCAAACCAGCCATTTCTTTGTCTCTCCCCATCTCCTTGGGCCTCCCTGTTCCCTAAGACACAACTGTATTGAAATCCAGATAATTGATAACTCTACAATGGCCTGTAAGTGTTCAAGGGAAAGGAGAGTCACACATCTCTCACTTTAAATAAAAAACTACAAGTGATTTAGCTTAGGCATGTGGAAAGCCAAGACAGGCTGAAAGCTAGGCCTCTTGCACGCAAAGGAAAAGTTCTTGAAGGGAATTAAAAGTGCTATGCCAGTAAACACAGGAATAAGAAAGTGACACAGCCTTAATGCGGATATGAAGAAAGCATTAGTCCTCCAGATAGAAGATCAAACCAGCCAAAACATTCCTTTAAACCAGTCTTAGGGCTAGGCCCTAACTCTCTTCAATTCTATGCAGACTGAGAAAAGTAAGAAAGCTGCAAAAGAAATGTTTGAAACGAGCAAAGAATTGCTCATGAGGTTTAAGGAAAGGTATCGTCTCCACAACATAAAATATAAGGTGAGGCAGCAAGTGCTGACGGAGAAGCTGCAGCAAGTTATCCAAAAGATCTAGCTAAGATCACTGACGAGGATGGCTACACTAAACAATATATTTTCAATGTAGACTAAACAGCCGTCTATTGGAAAAAGATGGCATTTAGAACCTTTCATGGCTAGAGATATCAATGTCTGGCTTCAAAGGATAGGGTGACTCTCTTGTTAGGGGCTGATGCAGCTGGTGACTTTAAGTTGAAGCCAGTGCTCACTTACCATTCTGAAAATCTTAGGGCCTTTAAGAATTATGCAAGATCGCAAGATCTACTCTGCCTGTGCTCTAGAAATGGAACAACAAAACCTGGATGACAGCACATCTGTTTTACAGCATGGTTTACTGAATATATTAAGCCCACTGTTGAGACCTACTAATCAGAAAGATTGCTTTCAAAATATCACTGCTCACTGACAATATACCTCACTGACAATATACCCCAAACTGTGATGGAGATATATAAGGAGATAAATGTTGTTTTCATGCCTGCTAACACACCGTACATTCTGCAGCCCATGGATCAAGGAATAATTTCTACTTTCAAGTCTAATTATTTAAGAAGTAAATTGCATAAGACGACAGCTGCCACGGATAGTGATTCCTCTGGTGGATCTGTGCAAAATAAACTGAAAACTTTCTGGAAAAGCTTTATCATTCTAGATGCCATTAAGCACATTCATAGCCAGGCATGGTGTCTCATGCCTGTAGTCCCAACACTTTTGGAGGTGGAGGTGGGAGGGCTACTTGAGGCCTGGAGTTTAAGACCAGCCTGGACAACAGAGGGTTACTTGAGGCCTGGAGTTCAAGCCCAGCCTGGACAACAGACCCAATCGCTACAAAAAAATACCAAAAAAAAAGTTGGGCATGGTAGCATATGCCTGTAGTCCCAACAACTCGGGAAGCCGAGGCGGGAGGACTGCTTGAACCCAGAAGTTTGAAGCTGCAGTGAGCTATGACTGCAGCACTGCACTCCAGCCTGGGTGACAAAGCAAAACTGTATCTCACAAAACAACAACAACAAAAACCCACTTATTAGAGGAGGTCAAAATACCATTTTTTTTTTTTTTTTAGTCCACATTTGCCAGAACAACAAAATATCAATATTAACAGGGGTTTAGAAGTTGGTTCCAACCTTCATGGATGACCGATAGCTTCAAGACTTCAGTGGAGTAAGTCACTGCAGATAGGGTGAAATAGCCAAGAGAACCAAAATTAGAAGTAGAGACAGAAGATATGGATGTGCAAAGAAATGGTTTCTTGAAATGGAATCACTCCTGGTGATGATGCTGTGAACATTGTTCAAATAACAAAAAGCATATTACTAAACTTAGTTGATAAAGCAGCAGCAGGGTTTTAGAGGATTGACTCTAATTTTGGAAGAAGTTCTACTGTGGGTAAATTGCTATCAAACAGTTACAGAAAAATCTTTTGTGAATGGAAGAGTCAATCAATATGTCAAACTTTACTTTACTTCCGCCTTATTTTAAGAACTTGGCCGGGCACAGTGGCTCACGCCTGTAATCTCAGCACTTTGGAAGGCCAAGGCAGGTGGATCATTTGAGGTCAGGAATTTGAGACCAGCCTGGCCAACATGGTGAAACCCCATCTCTACTAAAACTACAAAAAAATTAGCCGGGTGTGGTGGCGCATGCCTGTAGTACCAGCTACTCGGGAGGCTGAGGCAGGAGAATCACTTGAAGCAGGGAGGCAGAGGTTGAGGTGAGCTGAGATTGCACCAGCCTGGGCAACAGAGCAAGATTCCATCTCAAAAAACAAAAAAAAAAGAACTTGCCACAGCCATCCTAACCTTCAGGAAGCATCAGCAGGCATCAATGTCGAGACAAGACTCTCACTAGCAAAAAGTTTACCACTCACTGAAGGCTCAGATGATCATTAGCTTTTTTTTTTTTTTTTTTTTTTGAGACAGAGTCTCGCTCTGCCGCCCAGGCTGGAGTGCAGTGGCCTGATCTTGGCTCACTGCAAGCTCCGCCTCCTGGGTTCACGCCATTCTCCTGCCTCAGCCTCCCGAGTAGCTGGGACTACAGGCGCCCGCCACCTCGCCCGGCTAGTTTTTTTGTATTTTTTAGTAGAGACGGGGTTTCACCGTGTTAGCCAGGATGGTCTCGATCTCCTGACCTCGTGATCCGCCCGTCTCGGCCTCCCAAAGTGCTGGGATTACAGGCTTGAGCCACTGCGCCCGGCCGATCATTAGCATTTTTGAACAACAAAGTATTTTTAAAATTAAGGCATGCACATTGGGCTTTTTTTTTTTTTTTTTTTTTGTAGCTGTAATGCTATTGTACACTTAAAAGATTATGGTATAATGTAAACGTTAGTTTTCTATGCAACCCCCCCCAAATTTGTGTGACTCACTTTGTGATAGTCCCTTTATTGCAATGGCTCAGAACTGAACCCACAATATCACCAGTGTATGCCTGCGTTTCTCAAAACTGTCAAGGTCATCAAAAACGAGGAAAGTGTGAGAAATTGTCACAGCCAAGAAGAGCCTAAAGAGACGTAATGACCAAATGCAGTGTGGTATCCTGGATGAGAGCCTTAGCTTTTACCTATTGTCCTTAGAACAGCAAAAGCACATTAGGTAAAAACTAAGAAAATCTGAATACAGTATGGACATTAGCATTAACTGAAATATACCATATTAATATAAGATGTTAATAACGGGAAATTGGATATGGGATGTGTGGGAATTCTCTAATATCATCGCAATATTCTATAAATCTAAGGCTAGTCTAAAACTAAAAGTTTATTTTAAAAAGAATGGGGGTCGGGACATAGATTAGGACATAGATTATTTTATATCACCAAAATCATCTAATTCTGGCCAGACACGGTGGCTCACACTTATAATCCCAGCACTTTGGGAGGCTGAGGCGGGTGGGTCATTTGAGGTCAGGAGTTTGGGACCAGCCTGGCCAACAATGTGAAACCCCATCTCTACTAAAAATACAACAATCAGCCAGGCATGGTAGCAGGCGCCTGTAATCCCAGCTACTCAGGAGGCTAAGACAGGAGAATCGCTTAAACCTAGGAGGTGGAGGTTACAGTGAGCCAAGATGGCACTACTGCACTCCAGCCTGGGCGACAGAGTGAAACTCCATCCCCAAAAAAAAAAAAAAAAAAAAAAAAAGGAAAACCCATCTAATATCTGAGATTTGCTTCAATTAACCAAAAAGGGCAGGGCTATGGGTTAAAAAAAAAAAAAAAAAAGATTACTAATAGATTTTTAAAAATCTATTAATTTTTTCATGACTGAAAATTTCCATGATACGCTTTTTAAAAAAGAAAGCATCTGGGCTAGGTGCAGTGGCTCATGCCTGTAATCCCAGTACTTTGAGAGGCCCAGCAGGCGCAGAGGTGAGCCCAGGAGTTCAAGACTGGCCTGGGCAACATCGCAAAACCCTGTCGCTACAAAGAATACAAAAAAAAAATTAGCTGGGCATGGTGGTACACACCTGTGGTCCCAGCTACTTGGGAGGCTGAGGTGGGAGGATCACCTGAGCCTGGGGAGGTCAAGGCTGCAGTGAGCCAAGTGATCATGCACTGCACTCCAGCCTGAGTGATGGAGCAAGAACCTGTCTCGGGGGAAAAAAAATAAATAAATAAAAGTACCTGACCCAACAAACTACTGTTCCTTTAAGCCTGACACTTATATGAAGGTGCTGGATTCTGTATGCATATTGGTTTCTAGAGGTTATAATGTGTCTACATGATTTAGTCTTCAACTAAGTCTTGTCCATGGAGTCAAAGGACACAGCCTCCAGAGTCCATTCTCATGGGTTTGGTGTGTGTCTCTGTATATGTTAACTATTTTCTCTTTACTTCTGCTGCTTCTTTATTATTTCGTACAAATTTCATTGTAACATTATAAGGTAGTCTCTAGGTAAGGGAATGCTCACATGGACGTGCGTGTAGAAGGGTGCGTAGACATGCAGAATAGTCTGAGGGATGGATTTTGTTGTAGTCTCCTCACTCCAAGTCCACTTTCTACACTCTACTCTAGTGGTTCTCACCCAAGGGATAGGATATTTGGTAATTTCTGGGAAAATGTAGCAACCCGTGGGAACTTTAGGCAATGTCTGAAGGCATTTTTGGTTGTCATACCTGGGGGGATCCTATTAGCATGCATTGGGTAAATGCCACGGATGCAATATATCCTACAATGCACAGGACAGTCCTCAATATCAGAGAATTATCTAGTCCAAATGTCCATAGTGCCAAGCCTCAGAAACCCTGTTCTGCGATGCTGGGGCTGGGACTCTAAAAACAGCATTTTCCAAACTACCCATAAATGTGACAACTTGGATAAATCAAAGGAATTACGCTGAGTGAAAAAGTCTAATCCTAAAAGCTTACTTACTGTATGATTCCATTTATATAACATCCTTGAAATGACAAAAGTACAGAAACAGAGAAGAAACTAGTGACTGCCATGAACTGGGGACAACAGGGATTCGGGGGGTTGTGGAAGGGTTGAAGATGGGTGTGGGACGTCAATATCCTAGTTTTAATATTACACTATACTTTCACAAGATATTACCATTGGGGGAAATTAGGTAAAGGGTACACAAGATCTCTTCATATTATTTCTTATAATTACATGTGAATCTACAATTATCACAAAACAAAATGCTTTATTTTATTTTAAAAAGACGAATTTTTAGTTCCCATGATGCAAAAATTTGAAAGTCCAATCTTGTCAGTATGGAAATGCTAATGACTTTAATATTTCTGTGAGATTTAATATTGAGTTTATATACTTTATAGAATAAGATAGTAATAAGCACCAATTCTAGTTTTTGAAAAATATTTAATTTAGAAAGTATCCTCTTAACAAAAAGTACCAAATACCTGGTACTTTATATATACCATATATATATACACACACACACATACACACACGCTTTATATATACCAAATACCTGGTAACTTAATATGAAATAAGAAGTCAGAATTTTCTGGAAACACTTTGGAGACAGAGAATAGATTCCCTAGCAATTTATAAATATAACATTAGATAATAAAAGTGACTTGCTAGCCATTTATAAAATGCATTTCATACCAAATTATGAATTCCATAAATGAGTTTAAGAAAACATCTGCTGGTTTGCTTCCTCCTACTCCATCCCAAAGTAGATTATTTGGCATCTTTTATGGGATGAATTGTGTTTTCCCAAAAATTCATGTTGAAGTCCTAACCCCTAGTACCTCAGAATGTAACTGTATTTACAGGTAGAGTCTTTAAAGAATAATTAAATTAAAATGAAGCCATTAGGCTGAGCCCTAGTTAAATAGGACTGGTGACTTTATAAGAAGAGGAAATCTGAACACATACTGACGGAATTCTGCCTCCGCGCTGCCTTTGGACTCAAACTGCAACAGTAACTCCTCCCTGTGTCTCTAGTCTGCTCCACAGATTTCAGATTTGCTAGTCTCCACACACTCCCAACAATTTTTTTAAGTCAATTCCTTAAAATAAATCTGTGTGTGTGCGTTTGTGTGTGTGTATATACACATCCTATGGGTTCTGTTTCTCTGGAGAACCCTGACTAACAAACACAGCAGCCTTTCCAATAGCATGAATAGGCTCACAGATTTAGTAACATGAACATGCCAAGCTCAGTGGCTCATGCCTGTAGTCCTAGCACTTTGAGAGGCTGAGGTGGGCGGACTGCTTGGGCCCAGGAGTTCAAGACCAGCCTGGGCAACATGGTGAAACCCTGTCTCTACAAAAATACAAAAAAAAATTAGCCAGACGTGGTGTGCACCTGTGGTCCCAGCTACTCAGGAGACTGCAGCAGAAGGATCACTTGAGCCCACTAAGTCAAGGCTGCAGTAAGCCATAACCGTGGCCACTGCACCACTTCTGCCAGGGAGACAGCACGAGACCCTGTTTCAAAAAAAAAAAAAAAAAAAAAAAAGAAGAATCATTAAAACTATAAACTTCATGTTATCTATATTTCATCACAATAAAAAAAAACAGATCAGTGTGCAGGAAGGTGTGCAGGAAGGTGTACAAGAAGGAGCAAAAACACAAAAAAGTTAGGTAGACCTTTTTACTATCCTAAAGATTTTTAAGTTAACTGATCAATAGGTTGTCAGGATAATACATGCTTTCTCTTTTAAAATGCAATTTATAATGAAGTTCCCTTGTCTTTTTACCAACTCTTTCCAAGTTTCTAAAAATATACTGAAAACTAAAGAAAACATTTACAAATATTAATCTTAAAAATCAATTAAAGCTATTACTATAAGTCAAAAGGTGATGGCCAAAATTAAAAAGCAAAAGGACAAAAACAGAAAAAATGTCTATAGCAAATGAGTCATGGGATTAGATAAATGAATAAAGTATTAGATTAGTGGAACAAGTATATAAAAAAGACTTCACCAGAGAAACAAACAAGGAAATACGTTGGAAAAGTCTTCAGTCTCAATAATTAGCAAAAACAAGCAAATAAAAATAAGATACTATTTTCTAACACAAACTAGGAAAGTTTTTCTAAATATTTACATTCAAAGTATAGTAGTTAAATGATATACTCATCAATGATGAAATTATAAATTGCAAGGTTTATTTATTTATTTTTATAGAGACAGGGGTCTCACTATGTTGCTCAGGCTGGTCTCGAACTCCTGGCCTCAAGCGATCCTCCCAACTTGGCCTCCCAAAGTGCTGGGATTATAGGCTTGAGTCACCCAGCCAAAGTGCAGAGTTTTTAAAAAGCAGTCTGACAACATCATGAACGCCTTAGAAACCATTACACATTTTGGTCAGTAATCTTTTTCTCTAGGGGGAAAAAAATCA
This sequence comes from Papio anubis, assembly GCF_008728515.1. Classification (NCBI taxonomy): domain Eukaryota; kingdom Metazoa; phylum Chordata; class Mammalia; order Primates; family Cercopithecidae; genus Papio; species Papio anubis. Next base: position 7,207,074 of record NC_044979.1, read on the forward strand.
CAAAGAAATAATAAATCGGGTGGAAAACTTTAGCATATCCTGAAGCAAACTTCGAAGTGTGCTACAATAAAGATATAAGCAAACTATATGGAAATGAGGATGGAGACATCAATTTTGCATGAAACACTTGCAGATGACTTCTTAGGTAACTTGAGATTTAAGTGTTGGCTTTAAGGATTAAAATTCCAATGGCCAAATACTGAAATATTTCAAGGAGAAAGTTCAAGTCTTGGACAACTGCAACCTGTACATTTTCAGTTTTCCAAAGAGAAAAGCAAGTAGAATGGTTGGCTGTAATAATGACTACAGATGAATCACAGTGCAAGATAAGGTTACTGGAAGGTAATTAATTATATGAAGACAGGAAGGGGCTCTGATGCTGAGGATGAAAAGAATTAACTTGTTCTGCACGCAAAAGGGGTATTGTCTTTCGAGAAAATTCTAGCAGCTGTGTGTAAAATGATTTGGAACAGAGGGAAAAAAAAAATCTAGAACCAAGAAATATAGTTAGAAAAATTCAAGTAAGAGGCTCTCATAGCGTGATTTAGAACTGTGAAAGTGAGTGCAAAGGAGGACCAGCAGAACTGCCCACACTCATCAACTGTACAGGGCATGGGCCCCCAGGGGACAAACAGATAATGAAATCAATACACAGCTTTCAAGCCTCAGTGACAGGGACCACGGAGAGAATGGGCTTGAGAGGATTAACAGAAGATGAATGTTGTTTTAGACATGTCACATTAAAAAGAACACTGATAATGGAAATGCCCATGAGATTCAAGTTCAAATGTAAGCCTGAGAGAGGTGTTTAAAACCAAAAGGATAGTTTAAGTTACAGGAAAATAACAGCAAAGGAGAGTTTAAGTAACGAAGACAGCAAAATGAGTTAGGGAGCAAGCACTGAACCTCTGGGAACATGCACATTTAAGGACTGTGTGGAGGAGGAAGAACCCAGGAAGGGCCTGAGAAGAACCACAAAGCAGAATAATTAGAGGGTCTATCGACAGCAATGTGAGGTGCCACAAAGATTTATAGAGAAACAAAGACAGGTGAGAAGAGAGGTAGAGCCATCAGATTTAGCAACTAGTAAGGTAAGAAGATCTTTAAGAAAGCAGTTTTTAAAATGTGAAGAAGAGTTCGTCAGCTCCTCAATATGTTGAGCATGGAACTGCCATATAACCCAGCAGTGCCACTCCACTATATATAGGTATACTGTATAAATATATAGTATATACATATGCAATATACTTTTGAGTATACAGTATACCCAAAAGAATTGAAAACAGGGGTCAGATACCTGTGAACACATGTTCACAGCAACAGTATTGCCAATAGCCAAAAGGTGGAAACAGTCCAATATCCTAGAGGATGAATGGATAAGCAAACTGTGATATATACACACAATGGAATATTATTCAGCCATAAAAAAGAATGAAGTATAATGCATATTACAGCATGGATGAATTTTGAAAACATTATGTGAAGTAGATCAGACACAACAGGATAAATACCATACAATTCCACTTATATGAGGTATCTAAAATAGGCATATTCACACAAACAGAAAGGGGCTGGGAAAATGGGGAGTTATTGCTTAATGGTTACAGAGTTTCTGTTTGGGGTAATGAAAAAGTTCTGGTGATAGTGACGTAACACTGTGATGGACTTAATGCCACTTTATTATACAGCTAAAAATAGTTAAAATGATAAACTTTATATTATGTATATTTTATCACAACAAAAAGTGCAGTAGAACTTTTTACAAGGAACAGCAAAGAAATTGTCAGAAGTGAAGAACAGACACTTACAGCTTGATGACATTTAACTTGAAAAGCTTGAATGATACATACTGAGGGAGTAACACCAGAATATTTTGGTGAGTGCACAGTAGTATGAAAAGCATATTCCAAATTATAATACCATTTTATGTTTGGAAAACCAACCAACCAACTGTTCTCATAATGTGAAGCAGAAAGGAATGCCAGACCAAATCTTCTTTTACGGTAAAAATAAGCAAAACTAGTCCATCACGAGCATATTAACATCCCTCAAAAGGTAAAGTCTACCAGCACTGGAGGGTGGGGGCCTTGCTATTTTTCTATTTATCTGAACAGCATGCATTTAAAAAATATATGAAGTTGTACAAGACAAATAACCCAATTTCTTTAACAAACATATTGCAAAGAAATCAAAAAAGAAACTTAAGACGCACATCAACCAAATAAAAGTGGATCTGATCAAAATCCCAGCTGGCACAAACTATTAATATATATATATATAAAATTCTAGGAGGAGAGGAAGAGCCAGATGGTCAAATGGAAGCCTCCCCCAATCATCTTCCCAAATTAAACAACAATCCACACAAAAAAGCACCTTCATAAGAACTAAAAATCAGGTGAGCAATCACATGGTTTTAACATAATATCACTGCAAGAGGCACTGAAGAGGATAAAAAAGTCCTGAATTGCTGACACTACCCCTCCCCCATCCCTGTGGCACAGAGAGAGAATCTCTGTGTTTGGGGGAGGGAGAGCGCAGTGATTGTGGGACTTTCACATCGGAACTCAGTGCTGCTCTGTCACAGCGGAAAGCAACACAAGGCAGAATTCAGTGGGCGCCCACAGGGGAAGCATTTACAGGAGCCCTAGCCAGAGGGGAACTGCCCATCCTGATGGTGGAAACTCAAGTTCCAGCAAGACTTACCACCGGGGGCTAAACTGCTCTGGGATTCAAAATAAACCTGAATAGCAGAGTCCAGACCACAAAGACTGCAATTCCTGGGCAAGTCGGTGTTGGGCTGGGCTTGGAGCCAATGGACTTGGGGGGCATGCAGCCCAGTAAGACACCAGCGCGACCACCAAGGGAGTGCTTGCGCCACCCCTCCCTCGACCTCAGGCAGTGCAGCTCCGGGGAGACTCTTTCCTTCCCCTTGAGGAGAGGAGAGGGAAGAGTAAACAGGAGTTTCTCTTACAACTTGGACACTAGCTGAGCCACAACAGAATAGGGAACCAGGCAAAGTCCTGAGGCTCCCATTCCAGACCTGGACAAATGTCCCAGATAACATTTCTAGACACAGCCTGGACTACAAGGGAACCAGCTACCTTGAAGGGAAGGACCTAGTTCTGGCAGGATTTATCACCTGCTGACTAAAGAGCCCTTGGGCCCCAAACCATCAGCAGTAGTAGCCAGGCCGCACTCATCACGGGCCTTTGGGTGAGACTCAGAGACATGCTGGCTTCAGGTGTGACCCAGCACACTCCCGGATGTGGTGGTTACAGAAAGGGGCTTCTGCTTGAGAAAACGAGAGGGAAGAGCAAAGGGGACTTTGTCTTGCAGCCTAGGTATCAGTGTGGCCACAGTGGGGTAGAGCACCAAGCGGGCTCTTGGGGTCCTTGATTCCAGGCCTTAGCTCTTGGATGGTATTTCTGGACCTGCCCTGGGCCAGAGGGGAGCCTGCTGCCCCAAAGGGAGAGTCTCAGGCCTGGCAGCATTCACTACAAAAACTGACTGAAGAGCCCTTGGGCCTTGAATGAACACTGGCAGTAGCCAGGCAGTACTTGCCATGAACCTAGGGCAGTGGCAGCTAAGGGGGAGACTCCTCTGCTCATGAAAAAGGGAGGGAGGAGTGGGAAGGCTTGGGTGCCAGCTCAGCCGCAGTAGAACAGAGCACCAGGTAGATTCCTAACATTTCCAATTCCAAGACCTGGGTCCAGGATGACACCACTGGACCTAAGACTGAGGGGAGCTTGCCATCCTAAAGGGAAGGACATAAGCCTGGCTGGTTTCACTACCTGCTGAATATAGAGCCTTAGGGCCTTGAGCAAATATACGCGGTAGCCACGGTGGTTACCAAGGGCCTTGGTTGAGACCTAGTGTTGTGCTGGCTTCAGGTCTGCCCCAGTGTAATCTCAGTAGTGGCCACAACAGTGCTTGTTTCACCACTCCCCCATCTCCAGGCAGCTCAGCAGACAGACTCCGTTTGCTTGGGAGAGAGTAAGGAAAGACAAAAAGCATCTCTACCTGGTGATCCAGAGAAATCTTCCGGATCTTATCTAAGACCATCAAGACAGTGCCTCTATGAGTCTACAAGAGCCACCGTGTTACTGGGCTTGGGGTGTCATCTAAGGCAGATACGGCAACAGTGACGAAAAATTTACATCACAACATCCAAGTTCCTTTGAATATATGGAAAGTCTTCCCAAGAAGGATGGGTACAAACAAGTCCAGACTGTGAATAATATGATAAATACCTAACTCTTCAATGCCCAGGCACCAGAAAACATCCTCAAGCATCAAGATGATTCAGGAAAACATGACCTTACCAAATGAACTAAATAAGGCATCAGCGACCAATCTTGGAGAGCTAGATATGTAACCTTTCAAAAAAAGAACTCAAGATAGCTGTTTTGAGGAAACTCAACAAAACTAAAGATAACACAGAGAAAGAATTCAGAATTATATCAGATAAATTTAACAAGAGATTAAAATAATTAAAAAGAATCAAGCAGAAATTCTGGAGCTAAAAAATGCAACTAACATACTGAAGAATGCACCAGTCTCTTAACAGCTAAACAGATCAAGCAGAAGAAAGAATTAGTGAAACTTGAAGACAGGCCATTTGAACATACACAGTCAGAAGATACAAAAGGAAAAAACAAGAATGAAGCACACCCACAAGATCTAGAAAACAGCCTCAAAAGGGCAAATTTAAAAGTTGTTGCCCTTAAAGAGGAAGTAGACAGAAGGTGGGGGTAGAAAATTAGTTCCAAGAGATAATGACAAAGAACACCCCAAACCTAGAGGAAGATATCAATATTTAAGTACGAGAACATCAAGCAGATTTAACCCAAATAAGACTACTTAAAGGTATTTAACAATCAAGCTCCCAAAGGTCAAAGATAAAGAAAAAATCCTAAAAGCAGCACGAAAAAAGAAACAAGTAACATATAAGGGAGCTCCAATACATCTGGCAGCAGATTTCTCAATGGTAGCCTTAAAGGCCAGGAGAGTGGCATAACATATTTAATTAAAGTGCTGAAGGAAAAAACTTTTATCTTGAAGGGGTGGCCTGCCCCTCTACACCTGTGGGCGTTTAGGTGGAAGGAGAGACTGGAGAAAAGAAATGAGACACAGAGATAAAGTATAGAGAAAGAAAAAGTGGGCCCAGAGGACCAGCACTCAGCATACAGAGGACCCACGCCAGCACTGAGTTCCCTCAGTATTTATTGATCATTATCTTTACCATCTTAGAAAAAGGGAAGTGGCAGGATAATAGGATCATTGTAGGGAGAAGGTCAGCAGTAAGACATATGAATAAAGATCTCTGTGAGGTAAGTTTAAGGAAAAGACATATGAATAAAGATCTCTGTGATGTAAGTTTAAGGAAAAGTTTGATATGCATATGCAAACATCTCCATAAACCTTTTTAGTGCATAAAGAGCTTCTGCCCTAAGGCGGTTTTCTCCCATCTTAGTAAACAGAACAAATCGGGTTTTACACTAACAGAGTTCCATTGCCCAGGGATGGGCAGGAGACAGATGCTTTTCTCTATCTCAACTGCCAAGAGGCCTTCTTTCCTCTTATACTAGTCCTCCTCAGCACAGACCCTTCACGGGTGTCAGGATGGGGGACGATCAGGTCTTTCCCTTCCCACGAGGCCATATTTCAGACCATCACATGGGGAGAAACCTTGGACAATACCTAGCTTTCCTAGGCAGAGGTCCCTGCGAACTTTGGCAGTGTACGTGTCCCTGGGTACTTGAGATTAAGAGAATGGTGATGACTTTTAACCAGCAAGCTGCCTTCAGACACTTGTTTAACAAAGCACAACCTGCACAGCCCAAAATCCGTTAAACCTTGAGTCACCACAGCACATGTCTCTTGCAAGGACAACGTTGGGGGTAGGGTCACAGATTAACAGCATCTCAAATACAGAACAAAATGGAGTCTCTTATGTCTACTTCTTTCTATATAGACACAGTAACAGTCTGATCTCTTTCTCTTCCCCACGTATCTTAGAATAGCATATTCAGCAAAAATATTCTTCAAGCATGAAGAAGAAATAAAGGTCTTCCAGAGAAACAAAAGCTGAGGGATTTCATCAGCACTAGACCTATCTTAAAAGAAATGCCAAAGAGACTTCTTAAATCTCTTTTTGAAAGAGATTTAAGAAAAGGATGTTAATGCACAATAAGAAAGCATCTTAAGGTACAAAAGTCACTGGTAATAGAAGTACACAGAAAAACACAGGATATTAGAATACTGTCATTGTGGTGTGTGAGTCACTCATGTCTTGAGTAGAAAGACCAAAAGATGAACTGATCAAAAATAATAACTACAACAAGTTTTCAGGACATAGACAATACAATAAGATATAAACAGAAACCAAAAAAAGTTTAAAAGCAGGGGATGGAGTTAAAATGCAGACGTTGTTAAAATGTAATGAAGTTAAAATGTATTTATTTACATATTTACATATACAGGGTACACATACTCACGCACACACATACACACACACACACACACACACACACGGTCTCACTCTGTTGCCCAGGCTGGAGTGCAGTGGCGCAATCACAGCTCACTGTAGCCTCAACCTCCCAGGCTCAAGCAATCCTCCCACCTCAGCCTCCCAAGTAGCTGGGACTATAGGTGTGCACTACCATGCCCAGCTAATTTTTGTATTTTTTGTAGATATGGGGTTTCGCCATGTTGCCCAAGCTGGTCTTTTTGTTTATTTTTTTGAGATGGAGTCTCCCTCTTGTCGCCCAGGCTGGAGTGCAATGGTGCGATTTTGGCTCACTACAACCTCCCACTTCCCAGGTTCAAGTGATTCTCCTGCCTCAGTCTCCCAAGTAGCTGAGATTCCAGGTGTGTGGCACCACACCCAGATAATTTTTGTATTTTTAGTAGAGACAGGGTTTCACCATGTTGGCCAGGCTGGTCTCAAGCTCCTGACCTCAAATGATCCCCCAGCCTCGGCCTCCCAAAGTGCTGACATTAAAGGCATGAACCACCATGCCCGGCCCCTAGGCTGGTCCTGAACTTCTGAGTTCAAGTAATCCACCTACCTCAGCCTCCCAAAGTGCTGGGATTACAAGCATGAGCCCCTGCACCTGGCCAACATGTAGTTTTCATTAATTTTCTTTTTGCTTGTCTCTTTGTTTAGACAATCAGTGTTAAGTTGCCACTGGTTTAAAATAGTTACAAGATACTATTTTCAAGCCTTATGGTAACCTCAAATCTAAAAACATATGATACACAAAAAATAAAATGCAAGAAATTAAAACATACCACCAGAGAAAATCACCTTCACTAAAAGGAAGACAGGAAGGAAGGAAAGAAGGAAGCAGACCACAAAACAACCAGAAAACAAATAATAAAATGGCAGAAGTAGGACCTTACTTATCAGTAATAACATTGAATGTAAATGGACTAAACTCCCCAATCAAAAGACACAGAGTGGCTGAATGGAGAAAAAAGTAGACCCAACAACCTGTTGCCTGCTAGAAACATACTTTACCTATAAAATATGTTTATAAAGACACACAGACTGAAAACAAAAGAATGGAAAAAGATATTCCATGCAAATGGAAACTAAAAAAGAGCAGGAGTAGCTATATTTATATTGAACAAAATGGATTTCAAGAAGAAACTATAAAAAGAGACAAAGAAGGTCATTATATAATGATAAAGAAGTCAGTTCAGCAAGAGGCTATAACAACTGTGAATATATATGCACCCAACACTGGAGCACCCAGATACATAAAGCAAATATTATTAGAGCTAAAGAGAGAGAGAGACCCCAATACAGTAACTGGGGACTCCCAATGCTTCATTTTCAGCACTGGACAGATCATCCAAACAAAAAAATCAACAAAGATATATCAGACTTAATCTGTACTACTGACCAAATGAACCTAACAAATATTTACAGGGCATTTCATTCAATGACTGCAGAATACACATTCTTCTCCTCAACACATAGATCATCCTGAAGGATAGACCGTATGTTAGGTCTATCCTTGAGGTCTAAAAGCAGGTTTTTAAAAATTCAAACAAACTGAAATTATATCAAGTATCTTCTTTGATCACAACAGAATAAAACCAGAAATCAACTACAAGAAGAATTTGGGAAACTATACAAACACATGTAAATTAAACAATATGCACCTGAACAACCAGTGGGTCAATGAAGACATTAAGAGGGAAATTTTAAAATTTCTTTAAACAAATGATAATAGAAACATACCAAACAAAACCTATGGGATATAGTGAAAGCAAAACTAAGAGCAATAAGCAATAAGTTTATAAGTTTATAGAGCATAAGTTTATAAATTTATAAGTTTATAAGTTTATATAAGCATAAGTTTATAAGTTTATAGTTTATATAAGCATAAGTTTATAAGTTTATAGTTTATATAAGCATAAGTTTATAAGTTTATAGTTTATAAGTTTGTAAGTTTATAGAGCAATAAGTTTATAGCAATAAGCACCTACATCAAAAAAAAGTAGAAAAACTCGAAATAAAACACCTAATTATGCATCTTAAAGATGCAGAAAAAGCAAGGAGAAAAGTAAGAAGAAACCAACCCAAAATTAGTAGAAAAGCAATAATAAAGATCAGAGCAGAAATAAAAGAAATTAAAATGAAGAAAACAATATAAAAGATCAATGAAACAAAAAGTTCATTTTTTGAAAAGATAAACAAAATTGACAAACCATTAGCCAGACTATGAAAAAAAGAAGCCCCAAATAAATAAAATCAGGGATGAAACAGGAGACATTATAATCGGTATCACAGAAATTCAAAAGATTATTAGAGGCTACTATGAGCAACTATATGCCAATAAATTGGAAAATCTAGAGAAAATGGATAAATTCCTAGACACATACAACCTGCCAAGACTGAACTATTAAGAAATCCAAAACTTGAACAGACCAAATGGCAAGTAACAAGATCAAAGTTGTAATAAAAAGTCTCCCAGCAAAGAAAACCCCAAGACCTAATGGCTTCACTGCTGAAGTCTATCAAACTTTTAAAGAAGAACTAATACCAATCCTACCCAAACTATTCCAAAAAAACAGAGGAAGGAATACTTTCAAATTCATTCTACGAGGCCAATATTACCCTGATACCAAAACCAGACAAAGACACATCAAAAAAATAAAACTACAGGCCAGTATCCCTGATGAACATTGATAAAAATCCTCAACAAAATACTGGCAAACTGAATTCAACGACACATTAAAAAAAAAAAGGTCATTCATCATGACTAAGTGGGATTTATCCCAGGGATGCAAGGATGGTTCAACATAAGCAAACCAATCGATATGATACATCAACAGAATGAAGGATAAAAACCATATGATCATTTCAATTGATGCTGAAAAAGAATTTGGTAAAATTCAACATCCCTTCATGATAAAAACCTCAAAAAACCGGTATAGAAGGAACATACCTCAATAGAATAAAAGCCATATACAATAGACCCACAGTTAGTATCATACTGAATTGGGGAAAACTGAAAGTTTTTCCTCTAAGATCTAGAACGCAAGGATGCCCACTTTCATCACTGTCATTCACCACTGTTGGGGTCCGCGTGTTTCCTAAACAAAGGAATGAACACACAAGACAACACAAGACAAGACAAACATGGCGGCCGCCCCGAATGGCGCGCTCCGCTTTATTTTATACAGTCGTTTGTGGAATGTTGCCAAGTCACAAGACACATTGTTGTTTTTCTGACCTTTCCCTGACTTTCTGGATTTTCAAGATGTTTACATATAAACAGGCCCCCAACGCCCTGCTTCGTTTGCAAGAGCAGGACTTATTGGGAACGCCCTGCTTCGTTTGCGAGAGCAGGACTTATGGGGAACACCCTGTTTGTGAGCAGGTAGTCCTCTACATTTCCCCTTTCCTTATTTACAAGTTTGAATTTCTTTTAAAACCAACATTACATGTTGGGCTCGCTGGGATTCGGTGTTTGCCCTTTGGCACCGTCTCCAGCAGACTGTGAAAAATGACAAAGGCAAGAACAACAATCAATACATTACTAGAAACAGAGGTCAGCAAAGTTTTTACAGGACTCATAGGGTTCAAAGACGTCAAACTTTGTGCAATATCAGTCATCAAATCTGCATCAGTCAGCAACGGTAACTGATTGCGAAATGTTTCAGAAATGTTCTGTGTTAATTCTTGTATTTCTAGGGAAAGATTATTATGACCAATTAAAAGTCTCTTTATCTCAGTCCAATTATGTACAGTGCTGTTAAAAGGAACAGGAGTAATACAAAATTGGGTAGTGTTCCAATCACATTTCAACAAAGCTCGGGTATTCAACACTGTTAGCTGATCTCTCAACCAAGAAACCACTTGTTCCAGATTATCTACTCGTTCAGTCAAATGAGCATCTATGTCTCGTTGCTGCTGCCACAACAAATGTGATTGTTCATGCCATTGTTGCACAAATTCTGCATTTTGTATATTCTGGTGTAGAGCTAATTCAGCAACAGCGGCGGTGGAAGCAATTGCTACAAGTCCTATCATTGCGGACACGACGATTCCAACCATCCTCTGACTGCGGTGGACAAGATCTTGCATAACCTTGTAAATTTGAGTAACCCCAGCAGATTCACTCCAAGTACGTGTTAAGTTTACAGGTAGCCAGGTTTCTTTTCTGGCTCTTAGTATATATAAATCAGAATGAGACTCATTCCAATTATTATTCCACCAAGTAGTATTTATACAACTTAAGAATGTACAATTGGCCGGGCGCGGTGGCTCAAGCCTGTAATCCCAGCACTTTGGGAGGCCGAGGCGGGTGGATCACGAGGTCAGGAGATCGAGACCATCCTGGCTAACATGGTGAAACCCCGTCTCTACTAAAAATACAAAAAACTAGCCGGGCGTGGTGGCGGGCGCCTGTAGTCCCAGCTACTCGGAGGCTGAGGCGGGAGAATGGCGTGAACCCGGGAGGCGGAGCTTGCAGTGAGCCGAGATCGCGCCACTGCACTCCAGCCTGGGCGACAGAGCGAGACTCCGTCTCAAAAAAAAAAAAAAAAAAAAAAAAAAAAAAAAAAAAAAAAAAAAAAAGAATGTACAATTGTTTGTACAGTTAACTACCCCTGTATTATTATCTCATTTAAAAATTCCTGTCAACAACAAGTAAGGCTTTCTTACACATGCAATAACATATCTAGAACTATTTCGATGCAAAGATATATGGAAAGGGTTAGCAATATTAGTAAGATTTAAGGACATGTTTCCCATGAAAGTGAACATTGGTTTACCAGCAGCTAGCAACTTCCAAATATGACCTTGTATTTGTGAGGTATTAGCCAAATGTGGCAAGGGGGTGATAGACCACCATCATGCCAAATAATAGTTTCATTGCCATCTGCAGAAATGCTGTGATTACCTTATGCCAACGCAGGTTGACATGGCTGAATTTAGTATGAAAATCTCCATGTACACTCCAATCTGTAACAAAGTATTTACGACTTTTCCCTTTTACTTCTAACAACAATCGTGGCCCACTACTTCTACATCTAGTCCACTCTAGTTGGGAAACACCTCCGGACATATCAGGGATAGGGCATAAAGATAATGTACTTGGCAGAGTTTCATTAAGTATTGCAGTATGATTACACTTGAAACTTTGAGCCACAACAATCATAGTAAAGGCAGAGACATGACTATGGTTATAGCGAACAGCCCAAGCCTCATGAGAAAGATGCAGACAATGCGGACTACCCCCAAGACATATAGGTAACCCTTCAACCCCAAATTGATATGAACTATTTACTGTGCCAGTGTCTAATTCAGGATCCTGGTTTAAAAAAGGCGATGGCATCCAAGCAGTATCATTAGTAAATACTGGGACTTCTCTGTCTCCCCAGGCCACACCTTGATATAAGGGTGGAAAAGGAATATAAGCCCAGTATGTAAATTCTCCAGCTGTTACCTGAGAATTTACTACGGCCAGCATAGCCAGGAATCAAGTCAGTGGGGTTTTGGGCTGCCCAGCTTGTTGAACAACCCCTTTAGCTTCTTAACTGTTTCAGTTGTCCCCATGTCGGGGGCTCCGCACGAGTTCCGAAGGTGAATGTTCTCTGAGCGCTCAGATTTAGCTCCTGGAATTCCTTCAGGAACTGTTTGGATTGGCTCCTCTTCGCCATGACACTGTTTCAACCATCGAGATGGAAACTACTCGTTTCCGGCACCTGTACAGACAAGAGCATAGCCTCGGCCCCATTGTAAAACTTTTCCTTTTAAATATTTCCCTTGTAATGAAGGATAATACACCCACAGATGACTGTTTTGTGGCTTTTCTAAAGGGTGTTGAAAATGTTTCACCGCTGCAGACTGCTGTAATTGGCGCCAATGGTTGAGAAAATTTAAAGTAAAAAGGGCTTTCAGAATTTGATGTTTTGGGGAATCTCGCCCATCTCCCCCTTTTTGCTTTAAAAGTTGTAATTTTAAGGTAGCATTGGCTCTTTCAATAATTGCTTGACCTTGACTGTTAAATGGAATACCAGTGGAATGATGAATATGGTATAAAGAGAGGAAGGCAGCCAATTTGCGAGAGCAATAAGCAGGGGCATTATCAGTTTTTAATTCAGCAGGGACTCCCATAACTGCAAAGCAAGTAAGTAAATGAGTAATAACAGAGTCAGCCTTTTCAGAGGGTAATGGTGTAGCCCACTGGAAATGTGACCACGTATCAAGAGTATGATCAACATATTTTAAACGACCAAAGGAAGGAACATAAGTTACATCCATTTGCCAAATGTGATTTTGTTGAATGCCTCGAGGATTAATACCTGGACTTAAAAAAGGTGCAATAATAGGAGCACAAGGTGGGCAGGCTCTGACAAAAGCTTGGGCTTGTCGGCGTGTTAATAGAAAATCGCCGTTGTAATCCTAAACTATTAGTATGATGTAGTTGGTGCTCATCCTGAGCCCGTTGGACACTGCCAATAAGTAAAGAATCAATCTGACTATTGCCAAAAGATAAAGGTCCTGGCAAAGCTGAATGAGAACGAATATGAGTGATAAAAGGGGGGCAATGCGGGAAGTAAGAGTTACAAATAATAAAGAAAATAATTTTTGTAAAGGAGTTTGAGAAAATAATGGTAAAGAAGTCTGAGAAATATATTTAGTTACATATACAGCATATTGGGAATCACTAACTATATTACAAAGGGTTTGAGGCCAGTCTTGTAGAACCATAAGAATGGCAAAAAGTTCTCCTTGTTGTACTGATTCAAATGGATAGTGAGAAATTTTTGAATTGTCTGAAGTCCAGTATCCAGCCTTTCCATTGCTTGAAGCATCAGTAAAAAAGGTACGACCTTTAACTGGAGTGTAAGAGATAGGATTATATGGCAGTAAAGAATATTGTTGCAGAAAAGCAAACAATTTATTACTAGGATAATGCTGAGAAAAAGAACCAGTATACTCAGCGCAAGCCACTTGCCAACCCTCATGAGTTTCCAGCAGAGATTCAATGTATTGATTAGATAATCGGGTAATAATTTTTACAGGGTCAGCACCAAGCAACTGACGAGCTCGATGTCGTCCTTTAATAATTAATTCAGCCAATTTATCAATATATGGGTGAATTTTCTTAATGGCTTTATTAGCCAAAAACAGCCACTCCAGAATATTATTATCTTGGTGTAAAACGGCCCTTGGCGAATGGGGAGTATGAAAAAGACACAACGAAAGTGGAAGATTGGGTACAATATAATAAAGGTGAGCTTCATTAATTCTATTTTCTACAAATGACAATTCTTCTTCTGCTACAGGGGATAAAGTCCCCATAGGTTGAATACAAGTATTTACAGCTCTAAGATCAGTTAATAAGTGCCATTTCCCCCCCCCCCCTTTTTTTTTTTTTTTTTGACAAGACAAACACAGGGGAATTCCATGCAGAAGTACTTGGTTCAATATGCCCCTCGGCCAATTGTTCCTTAACTAAATTCTTTAAAGCCTTAAGTCTTTCTTTAGATAATGGCCACTGTTCCACCCAAACAGGAGTTGTAGTTTTTTACTTCAATTGTAAAGCTTGAGGCTTGTGGACAGTGGCTAAGAGTTTAAAGGATTGTAGCCCATTTTGAACATCCTATTTTTGGCAGCTGAAGAAATATGAGGAATGCTTAAAAAGGCACCAAATTGTTGTAAAAGATCACGGCCCCAAAGGTTAATATTAATGGGAACAATATAAAAGAACACTTTTCCTTGTTGTCCTTCAGGTCCTACACAGCTCAGGGGCTCCACGGTTTGGTAGACTATAGAAGCAGTACCTAGGCCGGATAGAGTAACCGATACTCGTTTCTTTTTCCAATGATCAGGCCATTGAGCCAAACATTATTATATACATTTGCTCCTGGGTCGACTAAGCCCTCAAAAAGTATCCCATTAATTTACAATGAACATAAAGATTTTTGATCAGAAACTAAAGTTTCCCAGAAAACAGTTTTCCCAGTACTATCGAAACCTCCTTGACGAGACACATCTCCAGATAAGAAAGGAAAAAAAGGCAATAAAAGCAATTATGCAATACATTCCCCTGCCTCTAGGCGCATAAGTTGTGAGACTTGTACCATAATAAGGATTTCATCAGTAAAATCAGGATCAATAATTCCTGGGACCACCATTAACTCCCGCATAGCGTTGCTGCTTTAACCTAGTAAAAGTCCTACATGTCCCTTTGGCAAAGGACCACACACTCCAGTAGCCAACTTATATATTCCTCTATTAGGAGATAAAGTATAAGGTTGGACAATAGCTAGGTCAGTAGCGGCACTCTGCTTAGTGGCAGCATAAAGCTGAGAAACTGGGGTAGGGTAAGATGTCTTTAAGGAGGACTCGAGGTCATTCCTTGATGTTGTAAGCCATTGCTCACTGGGTACTGGGGTAGGCCTGCATTGTAGTTGTTGGGGCCCCAAGCCTGCGGGCCCCGGCTTTTGTTTCCCGAGAGGGGTGACAGTACATTCCCACTTTTATCAGTTTTTGAACGGCATTCATTGGTCCAATGTCGACCCTTGCCACATTGTTTACACATATTAGATGGTAACCTTTTTTCTTTTAGAGCAGAAGAGCCTAATTTTTTCCGGCATTCCTTTTTAAAATGACCGGGTTTCCCACATTGATAGCATATGCCTTGTTTAGGATTGCCTTTTAAAGCCTTAGAAAGTGCCCCAGCAAACAATTGAGCATTGTAAATAGCTCCTCCAACACCTGCACAAGCCCGAATGTATTTAGCTAAATTAGCTCCACTAGCTTTTAGAGGATGGAGCAATTTTTGGCACTCAGGATTAGCACTCGCAAAAGCCAGAGTATCCAAAAGAATTTTAGCAGCAGGGCCTGAACCTACAGTCTTTAATACAGATACAGCTCAGTGGCTCCTTGTAGGATCTTTACAAAAGATAAAGAAGTTTTACCCACTATTCCAACCTTAGTCCACGCTTTTATAAACAAGGCTTTAATCTGAGTGAGAGCAATATCATCTAGGCCTGCCTGAGCATTAAGAGTGGCGTATTGTCCTGAACCCGTAAGCTGCTCTTCAGTAGGTCCTGGGGGATTTCGCGTAGCATTTTTTCTAGCTTGTACTCTTGCTTTTTCCCACCACCAACTTTTTAATTGAAGCCATTGCGAACGATCAAGGACAGCCTGTCCCAACATTTCCCAGTCAATAGGAATCATCATATGTTCTGAAGAGAAGGAATCGAGGCGGCCAAGGACAAACGGTGATTGAGGTCCATAATTAGAAATTGCAGCTTTCATTTCTTTCAAAAATTTAAATTGTAGGGCTGTAAAAGTCACATTCTGGCCACCGTTTGGGAACTGAGCATTGGGGCTGAAAGCAGCCCGTGTTATTGGGAATAAATCTAATTCCTCGAAATCACTCTTTTCCTTTTATTCCTTCTTTTCTCCTACAGGAGGAAGAGGCACAGAGAAAACCTGACCTGACATAGGCAAAGAGGTTGGAGGTGGAGGCAAAGGGAAATCCTTTTAGCAGAAGGGAAGGTAACAGGGAAGGCTCATGGCAGAGAGATAGGAGAAACAGGAGCAGCGGTATCTTGCAATTTTAACAACTGTTGTAACATCTCTAAAATGTGCTGCAAATCAGAATTTCCTTCAGATGAAGGAGGCATTAGCTCTTTTTCCAATTCCTTGTCCTCAACAACCGGGGCATAAACATGTTCCTCTCTAAGATCATTCCTCTCTAAAGCTTCAGATGCCTCACCTCCTGTGGCAGTATTGCCGTGCTCCGAGTCAGTTTCAAGTAACTCTAATGCCTGAGTAATGGAACTACACAAAGTCCACAAAGTCAGAGGCATCATTTGCCCTCGCTGATGAGCTCGACGCAGTACTTTAACCACTTGTAACCATTCCTTTCGATTTAACTGCACTTTGCTTTGATATTGAAACCAATAACAACGTTGTTCAACATGGGCAAACAATCACTTCAAAGTCTTATGTTCCTTAACTAACTTCTACTCCTATAGACATCAACAGTCCCTGGAGTAACCGCAAATATTCAGAGGCCAGAGAGGTGGAATTCCCCATAATTTTCCCGTGGGTCCCCCTTTCTTTATTTACCTGCCCGGGGTGTTCCCCCTCCGGTTCCTTGCTCTCGTGGAGCCACGGACCCTGCTCGCTGCGCCAGATGTTGGGGTCCGCGTGTTTCCTAAACAAAGGAATGAACACACAAGACAACACAAGACAAGACAAACATGGCGGCCGCCCCGAATGGCGCGCTCCACTTTATTTTATACAGTCGTTTGTGGAATGTTGCCAAGTCACAAGACACATTGTTGTTTTTCTGACCTTTCCCTGACTTTCTGGATTTTCAAGATGTTTACATATAAACAGGCCCCCAACGCCCTGGGGGACTTATTGGGAACGCCCTGCTTCGTTTGCAAGAGCAGGACTTGTTGGGAACACCCTGCTTCGTTTGCGAGAGCAGGACTTATGGGGAACACCCTGTTTGTGAGCACGTAGTCCTCTACAACCACAGTACTAGAAGTCCTAGCTAGAGCAATCAGACAAGAGAATAAAATAAAGGGCATCCAAATTGGAAAGGAAGAAGTCAAAGTACCCTTGTTTGCAGATGATATGATCTTATATTTGGAGAAAGCTAAAGATTCCACCAAAAAACTATTAGAACTGATAAATTCAGTAAAGTTGCAGGATACAAAATCAACATACAAATATCAGAGCATTTCTCTACGTCAACAGCAAACAATCTGAAAAAAGAAATCAAGAAAGTAATCCCATTTACAATAGCCACAAATAAAACTAAATACTCAGGAATTAACCAAGTGAACTGTTGGGAACAGGCCCCAAAACTGGCCATAAACAAAATCTCTGCAGCTATGTGACATGCTCATGATGGCCTTGACGCCCAGGCTGGAAGGTTGTCAGTTTACCGGAATGAGGACAAGGAACACCTGGTCCACCCAGGGTGAAAAATCACTTAAGGCATTCTTAAACCACAAACAAAAGCATGAGTGATCTGTACCTTAAGGACATGTTCATGCTGCAGGCAACTAGCCAGAGACCATCCCTTTATTTCTCGTAAGGAATACTTTTAGTAAATCTTATGACTGGCTTGCTGTCAATATGTGGGTAGATCTCTGTTCATGGCTCTCAGCTCTGAAGGCTGTGAGACCCCTAATTTCCCACTCTACACTCTATATTTCTGTGTGTGTGTCTTTAATTCCTCTAGCACCACTGGGTTAGGGTCTCCATGACTGAGCTGGTCTCAGCAAGTGGTGCCCACACGTGGGGCTCGAACCCAGGTCAAAGGGTCACCAGAGCAACAGTTGGAGAACATAGAACTAAGTACTGGACACCCGAATACTCTTAAGCAGTCCCCGTGGTGAGAAGGGGAGCTCAGAAGCATCAGGGTAACAATGGGACAAGTGTGGGCTCTGGTTCCTTCCACCTTGGAACCTTTTCACACTGATCATGAGGAGGAAGGAGAGTATAACAAAGTAACAGAGCAGGTTTGTTTGCCAGCTGAAGCTAACGGCAGCAAAGGAGGGAGAGGTTCATCCCTACCCTTCTGCACCCCCGCATTATTTTGAAGAAAAAGAGTAGCTTGACCCTCCAGATCTTTCTTTTCCAGAGGACACTGGGCAAAAAGTAGTTGCCCCAGTGACTGAGCAGCGCCTCAAGCGATCACTCTCAGTTCCATTCAGGAAGGAATTCAGCAAGATAGATGAGAGGGTGATTTAGAGGCTTGGCAGTTCCCCGTTAGAATACACCCCCCAGATAAACAGGGAAATGCTATAGCTACATTTGAGCCTTTTCCTTTTAAATTTGGGAAACGCCATGAGGGGCCAGTCCCCAGCCCCGTTTCCAACCAGGGCATTTCCGGCTCAGGCCATTCCCTCACCCTTATACAATGTTTGTCTCCCGCCACAGCCGGTAGTGCTGCAGATTTATGCTGCACAAAAGCTGTGAGTCTTCTGCCTGGGGAACCCCTACAGAAGGTCCCAACAGGAGCCTCCGGACCCTTGCCAGCAGGAACGACCAGATTACTTCTAGGCAGGTCCAGTTTGAATTTAAAAGGGGTACAAATACAAACAGTAGTCACTGATTCAGATTACAATGGAGAAATTCAAATTGTTATATCTACTTCTGTTCCTTGGAAAGCAGAGCCAGGAGAGCGTATAGCACAGCTCCTAATTGTGCCATATGTGGAAATGGGGAAAAGTGAAATTAAACAGGAGGATTTGGAAGCACAAACAAACAACGCAAAGTGGCTTATTAGGTAAATCAAATTACTGATAAACATCCTACCTGTGAAATAACTATTCAGGGAAAGAAATTTAAAGATTTGGTAAATACAGGAGTGGACATTTCAATCATTTCTCTACAGCACTGGCCATCCACCTGGCCAATTCAACCCAGTCAATTTAACATAGTTGGAGTTGGTAAAGCCCCTGAAGTATATCAAAGTAGTTATATTTTGCATTGTGACGGGCCCGATGGACAACCTGGGACTATTCAACCAATTATAACTTCTGAACCTATAAATTTATGGAGAAGAGATTTATTACAACAATGGGGAGCACAAGTTCTAATTCCAGAGCAATTATATAGCCCTCAAAGTCAACATAGGATGCATGAAATGGGGTATGTCCCTGGTATGGGACTAGGAAAAAATTTCCAAGGTTTGAAGGAACCGCTTCAAGTTGAAAGAAAAAGTTCCCGCCAAGGTTTAGGATATCATTTTTGATGGCGGCCATTGTTAAGCCTCTAGAACCTATACCTTTAAAATGGTTAACAGATAAGTCAATTTGAATAGAACAATGGCCGCTGAGTAAAAAGAAACTGGAGGCTTTAGAAGATGTAATTACTGAACAATTAGAAAAGGGGCACACAGCTCCAACATTTTACCCTTGGAATTCTCCAGTTTTCAAAATTTAAAAAAAAAAATCAGGTAAATGGAAAATGTTAACTGACTTAAGAGCCATTAATTCAGTTATACAACCTATGGGGACATTACAGCCAGGATTGCCTTCTCCTGCTATGATTCCAAAAAATTGGCCTTTAATAGTCACAGATTTAAAAGACTGTTTCCTCAGTATCCCCTTAGCTGAGCAGGACTGTGAATGGTTTGCATTTACAATTCCTGCAGTAAACAGCCTGCTAAGCGTTTTCACTGGAAAGTGTTGCCACAAGGCATGTTAAACAGTCTAACAATTTGCCAGAGGTACGTAGGGCAAGCAACTGAACCTACTGGTAAAAAATGTTCACAATGTTACATTATTCATTATATGGATGATATACTTTGTGCTGCCCCCACTCGAGAAATATTACTCCAATGTTATGATCATTTGCAAAATTCGATTTCTTTTGCTGGCTTAATTATAGCTCCTGACAAAATTCAGACTACTACTCCTTACTCCTACTTGGGGACCTTAGTAAATGACACTACCATTGTGCCACAGAAAGTAGCCATACATAGGGATCAACTGAAAACATTAAATGACTTTCAAAAATTACCAGGGGACATTAATTGGATATGACCTGCTCTAGGCATTCCTACCTATGCCGTGAGTAATCTATTTTCTATCTTTAGAGGAAATCCTAGTTTCACTAGCCCTCAGTAGCTAACAAAGGAAGCTGGGGCAGAGTTACAGCTGATTGAAATGCAAGTCCATAAAGCTCAAATAAATAGAATAGATCTAGAGAAGACTCTAGATTTGCTAATTTTTCCAACTCAGCATTTACCTACTGGTGTTACTGTCCAAGAGGTGGACTTAGTAGAATGGCTTTTCTTCCACATACTAATTCACAGACTCTAACTCCTTATTTGGATCAAATTGCTACTACAATAGCGATATGATAGGAAATGGGAGAACTCGGATTGTTAAATTACATGGATATGATCCTGAAAAAATTACTGTCCCTCTCACGAAGGCGCAAATACAGCAAGCTTTTATAAATAGTTTTACTTGGCAAACCCATTTAGCTGACTTTGTGGGTCTTCTCGATAACCATTTTCCTAAAACAAAACTGTTTCAATTTTTGAACTGGTTTGGTGGAGACACCCAATAACAAACAGTTGGGAAATAGGTAAAATAATAACTTGGGGTAGAGGTTATGCTTGTGTTTCTACAGGACCGAATCAACAGCCAATTTGGATACCATCAAGACACATAAAACCTTATCACAAGCCAGATGCTGAGGAAGAGATTCTGGGAGGATCCTGAGGACCCCCAGTTGCAGCCACGTCAAGACTGACACTGAGGAGGACCCCAACTGTCACGAGCAACACCCATCAAACACAGCCACCCACCTGGGGACAGATGAAGAAGCTGTCACAGATGGCGGAAGAAAACCTGAGGAAGGAGGGACAACCAGTCAAATAAGTAATTTAATGATATCTATGATAGCAGTGATCACCATTGCCGTGAGTATTCCTTCAACAAGGGCTGACAGAGAAAACAATTATACTTATTGGGCATATTTATCCATCGTGGCTAGCAATAATGCCTGGATGTAATCACTCTACGACACAGTTACACATGCTTTCTGATCTCAGTATTTCCCATAATGAATCTGCTCCTGTAATTGAGGCATACCACCCTCAAAAACCTATTTGTAAACAAAATTGAACCTGGCCAGAAAAAGTGAATGGACTTGTTTAGGAAAACTGCATTGGAGAACAGGCAGAGGTGCTGCACAGCAATTCCTGTGGAATTAACTGGTCCCCTAGGGGATGTTTAGTTTGAATTGCACCTCTCAGTTTGTGTGCCACGGCCACACTATGTTCAGCTGGTCTGAACAAAACAGTCAGATGGTAGAAATGGTAAAGTACGGCAAGAGTTCCTATTATCTGGAACCATGGCAGTACAGTGGCACCTCAGCCTCGAATGATATGGCCCATTGTAGGAGCTAAACATAAGGATTTGTGGAAATTATTAATAGCTCTTAATAATATCAAAATTTAGGAAAGAATAAAAAAGCATCTAGAAGGACACTCTACAAACTTGTCTTTGGCTATTGCAAAATTAAAAGAACAAATATTTAAAGCATCCCAGGCATAACTGACCTTAATGCCAGGAACTGGAGCGCTTGAAGGAGCTGCAGACAGATTAGCAGCTAGTAACCCACTAAAATGGATAAAAACACTTGGAAGCTCTGTGATTTCAATGATGATTGTGCTTTTAATCTGTGTTGTTTGTCTTTGTATAGTCTGCGGATCCTGACTCCTGCAAGAAGTAGCTCACTGTGACAAAGCTGCCTTTGCTTTTATCACTTTGCAAAACAAAGGGGGGACATGTTGGGAACAGGCCCCAAAATCTGGCCATAAACTGGCCCCAAAACTGGCCATAAACAAAATCTCTGCAGCACTGTGACATGCTCATGATGGCCTTGATGCCCATGCTGGAAGGTTGTCAGTTTACCGGAATGTGGACAAGGAACACCTGGCCCACCCAGGGCAGAAAACCACTTAAGGCGTCCTTAAACCACAAATAGCATGAGTGATCTGTGCCTTAAGGATATGTTCATGCTGCAGGTAACTAGCCAGAGACCATCCCTTTATTTCGGCCCATCCTTTTATTTCCCATAAGGAATACTTTTAGTAAATCTTATGACTGGCTTGCTGTCAATAAGTATGTAGGTAAATCTCTGTTTGTGGCTCTCAGCTCTGAAGGCTGTGAGACCCCTGATTTCCCACTGTACACTCTATATTTCTGTGTGTGTCTTTAATTCCTCTAGCACCGCTGGGTTAGGGTCTCCATGAACAAGCTGGTTTCGACAGTGAACAATCTCTACAATGAAAACTATAAAACACTGATACAAGAAATTGAAAAAGATGGGCCGGGTACAGTGGCTCAGGCCTGTAATCCAAGCACTTTGGGAGGCTGAGGCAGGCAGCTCACCTGAGGTCAGGAGTTCAAGACCAGCCTGGCCAACATGGCGAGATCCCCATCTCTACTAAAATTACAAAAATTAGCTGGGTGTGGTGGCGGGCACCTGTAATTCCAGCTACTTGGGAAGATGAGGCAGGAGAATCACTTGAACCCAGGAGGTGGAGGTTGCAGTGAGCCAAGATCACACCAGTGCACTCCAACCTTGGTGACAAGTCAAGACTCCATCTTAAAAAAAAAAATCCAAAAAAAAAAAATTGAAGACACGTACACACAAAAGGAAAGATGTTCCACATTCACCAACTGGAAGAATCAATACTGTTAAAATGTTCATACCACCCAAAGCAACCTACAGATTCAATGCAATCCCTATCAAAATACCAATGACATTCTTCACAGAAATAGAAAAAACAATCCTAAAACCTACATGGAATAACAAAAGAGCCGGAATAGCCTAGGCTATCTGAGCAAATACAACAAAACTGAAGGAATTACATTACCTAACTTCACATTATCTGACTCCAAATTATAACTTCAAATTATACTAAAGAGCTACAGTAACCAAAATAGCATGGCATCAGCATAAAAACAGACACACAGATCAATGAAACAGAATGGAGAACCCAGATACAAATCCATACACCTACAGTGAACTCATTTTTGACAAAGAAGCTAAGAACATACACTGGGAAAAGGCGAGTCTCTTCAACAAATGGTGCTGGGACAACTGGAGAGCCATATGCAGAAGAATGAAACTAGACCCCTATCTCTCGCTGAGAGACAGGACTAGCTGGATTTCCTAGGCCGACCAAGAATCCCTAAGCCTAGCTGGGAAGGTGACCGCATCCACCTTTAAACACTGGGCTTACAGCTTAGCTCACACCCGACCAATCAGGTAGTAAAGAGAGCTCACTAAAATGCTAATAGGCAAAAACAGGAGGTAAAGAAATAGCCAATCATCTATTGCCTGAGAGCACAGAGGGAGGGACAATGATTGGGCTATAAACCCAGGCATTCGAGCCAGCAACGGCTACCCTCTTTGGGTCCCCTCCCTTTGTATGGAAGCTCTGTTTTCACTCTATTAAATCTTGCAACTGCACTCTCTTCTGGTCCATGTTTGTCACAGCTCAAGCTGAGCTTTTTGCTCGCCATTCACCACTGCTGTTTGCCACTGTCACAGATCCGCCACTGACTTCCATCCCTCCAGATCCGGCAGGGTGTCTGCTGTGCTCCTGATCCAGCGAGGCTCCCATTGCTGCTCCCAATCAGGCTAAAGGCTTGCCATTGTTCCTGCACGGCTAAGTGCCCGGGTTCGTCCTAATGGAGCTGAACACTAGTCACTGGGTTCCACGGTTCTCTTCCATGACCCACGGCTTCTATCAGAGCTATAATACTCACCACATGGCCCAAGATTCCATTCCTTGGAATCCATGAGGCCAAGAACCCCAGGTCAGAGAACAGGAGGCTTGCCACCATCTTGCAAGCGGCCCGCCACCATTTTGGGAGCTCTGGGAGCAAGGACAACCCCCCAACCCCACCCCGTAACGTCGCTATACACAACAATCAAATTAAAATAGATTAAAGACTTAAGACCTCAAGCTATGAAACTGCTAAAAGAAAACACTGGAGAAAATCTCCAGGACATTGAACTGGGCAAAGATTTCTGTAGTAATACCCCACCAAAGCATACATGGACAAATGGTATCACATCAAGTTAAAAAGCTTCTACACAACAAAGGCAACAACAAAGTGAAGAGACAACCCACAGACCAGGAGAAAGTATTTGCAAACTATCCATCTGGCAAGGGATGAATAACCAGAACATACAAGAAGCTCAAACAACTCTATAGGAAAAAATCTAATAATCCTATTAAAAAATGAGCAAAACATCTGAACAGACATTTCTCAAAATAAGACATACAAATAGCAAACAGGCATATGAAAAGGTGCTCGACATCACTGATCAGAGAAATGCAGAACAAAACTACGAGATAATCATCTCACTCCAGTTAAAATGGCTTATATCCAAAAGACAGGCAATAATGAATGATGGTGAGGATGTGGAGAAAAGGGATTCCTCATACACCATAGGTGGGAATGTAAATTAGTACAAGCACTATGGAGACCAGTTTGGAGGTTCCCCAAAAACTAAAAATAGAGCTACCACATGATTCAGCAATCCAAATCAGTATATCACAGAGGTCTGCAGTCTCATGTTTGTTGCAGCACTGTTCACGATAGCCAAGATTTGGAAGCAACCTAAATGTCCATCAACAGATGAATGGATAAAGAAAACATGATGATACATATACACAATGGAGTACTATTCAGCCATAAAAAAGAATGAGATCCCATCATTTGCAACAACAGGGACAGAACTGGAAGTCATTATGTTAAGTGAAATAAGCCAGGCACACAGAATGACAAACTTTGCCTGTTGTCACTTATTTGTGGAAGCTAAAAATTAAAACAACTGAACTCATGGAGAGAGAGACTAGATGATGGTTACCAGATTCTGAGAAGGGAGTGAGGGGAGAGACAGTTAATGTATACAAAAATACAGTTACATAGAATGCATAAGATCTAGTATTTGATAGCACAACAGCATGACTACAGTCAACAATACTTTATTGCACATTTTAAAGTAACTTTAAGAGTATCACTGAGTGGTCAAAGATTTTCCCCCAAGCCTGAAAGCTTAAGGGAATGAATAATTCCTCCCTCCTCAAGCCCAGTCCCAAGGTGCAAGGACACTTGCGCCAGCAGCGCGCTGTCAGCAAGTTAACAGAAGCAGGAGGAGAGGTTGCGGGAAGACACATACGCCCTGAAGATCCAGAGGGAGGCCAGCGTGTACTACGCAGCAGCCACGTCAGATTGGGACACTTCCTGTTTACAGAGGACTATAAAACTCCTTCCACGCCTCACTTGGGGCTGAGGCCATTTTAGGCCTAAACCCGTCTGCCCCCAGGCGCTTGTTAAAACACACCGCCTCCTGGTGTCGGGGTTGTTGGCACGTTGTTGTCGCGTTCCAACCAATACAAGAGCCTGGCAGGTTGTCTGCACCACTAACAACGGATAAATGCTTCAGAGGATGGATACCCCGCTTACTCTGATGTGATTATTAGGCATTCTCCGCCATATCAAATACCTCATGTACCTATAAATACATACGCCCACTAGGTACCCACAAAAATTAAAAACAAATTTTTTGGAGAGATTTCTTCTGAGCCAAATATGAGCGCCTATGGCCCATGACACCGCCCTCAGGAGATCCCGGGAACATGTACCCAAGGTGGTGGGGGCACAGCCTAGTTTACATTTTAGGGGAACATTTGAGACTTCAATCAAACACAGGTATAGACTGGATCGGGCGGGCAAGGCGGGACAACTCGAAGTGGGGGCTTCCAGGTCACGGGCAGATGAGACAAACGGCTGCATTCTTTGAGCCTCTGCTCTGCCTTTTACTGAATACACAATTTACCCGACGGGGCGGGCAGAGGAATAGTTACTTGTGCCTTAGCCTGGCTCAGTAAACCTGCATTTTTACATAAATACAGGGCAGGTGAAGCCATCAGACATGCATTTGTCTCAGGAGAGCAGGGGGATGACTGGCGGTCTGTCCCTGTCCCTCACCTGCGAAGACAAGCTGTCCATTTCCACTGCCAGGGGTGAAATCCGACGCAACTGTTTCAGGGTAAAGATGTGGAGGCCACAGCCAATTTCTTCCGGGGCAAACGGTGAGGGAGCTGTGTGGCTTTTTATCACTGCAGCTGTCTTAGGAATAAAACAGGAGCAGGTTTGCCTGACGCAGTTCCCGGCTTGACTTTGGCTTAGCGATCTGGGGTCCCGAGATTCATTTTCCTTTCACACTATTCTCCCTAGTTTTGTGTATGTGTGAAATGTTCTATTTCTGGGCACTTTTAATTTTAAAAAGTGGACAACCCTGCTCTGGACTTCATTTTAGGGAATGCTGCGGGAGGCTGTAGATCAGGTGTGCCTCCGTCCGAAATGCCCGAAAACCAGGCCCGCGCCCTGGCTCTCGCTCCCCACGCCGCGGATCCGCCTGAGGAGACGCCGGGGGAGGCGCGGGGGCAGCGGCGTCTCCCCGAGGAACCAGCCTCGCCCAGGGAGCGTGCGGGAGCCCCGGACCCGCGGGGAGCCAGGCGCTGCCCCGGCGCCGCCCCCAGCCTGCCCAGGCCCCGCGCGCCGCCGCCGCAGCTCTCGAGGTGCTGAGGGGCGCGGGGAGGCCGCGCGAAAGAGGGCGCCGCCGAGCGGGTACTCACCGCGTTGCCCGCAGCCCAGGATCGCCGCCTTCCGGAACTCGGGCTGCGGCATCTCTCCCGCCAGCCCCAGTCCGACCCGCAAGAGCGGCAGCCGGCTGAACTACCCCGGGGCCGAGCAGCCAGGCGTCGCGCACGCGCCGGGCGCACTGGCGGCCGCGCCTCCTCAGGCCCAGGGCCCTCGCCCAGTCCCCGCGCCGCCGTCTCCGCCCAGCGCCGCGCGTCAGGCGGCCCCGCCCCTGCTCCGTGGTGACGTCACCTCTCGCTGCCCTGACGTCACCGGCCGCCGCCCGCTGAGTCGTACGGAGCGTTCGCGCAGCCGCGCCGCGCGTGGCCTAGGTCCTGTTGTCTGTCGCCCGCGGTCTCAAAAGACTCCATTAATGACAAATGCGCTGCCTGTGGCCTCGGCTACTCCGGAGGCTGAGGCGGGAGCAGCGCTTGAGCCCGGGAGCTCTGCTCTGTATGCGCTGTGCCCATTGCGCGGCGACACCGAGTTCCGCATCGGTGTGGTGACTTCCCGGGAGCAGGAACCACCAGGTTCCCCAAGGAGGGGGGAACCGAGCAGGGCAAAACTCTGTGCTGCTTGGTAGTGGGATCGCGCCTGTGAGTGGCCACTGCCCTCCAGCCTGGGCAATACAGCGAGACCCCATAAGTGAAAAAAAAGACAAATGCCCTTAAACATACTAAAAGACGTTAAATGTCACTTGTGATAGAAGAAAATGTTGATTAAAATGTAAAGAGAGAAGTTGTGAAAAAACACTCATACACTAGTGATAAGAGTGCAATGTATACAAATCCCGTAACGGGGAATTTGGCAATTTTTAAGAAAAATGGTGTAGGCATTCATCTGTGGCCAATAATGCCAAGTTATATTGAAGAATATCTTAATGGTAATCTTATTTGCATTTCTGAAATAAGCCCCACTTGGTTAAGAGTATTTTTAAACTTTTTAAAATAACTCATTGCTTCACAATTAAAGTCTGATGGGGTACACGTGTAGCAATGGAGGAACTTCTACAGCCCATATAAACTAAAGAGCAGCACCTGAACCAAAGTAGTGGCCTTCTTGAGGTGAATTGAGCTAACCACGTTCCCCAGCCCATCTTCCACTGCATTAACGGGCTCTGCCAAATACCCCATGAGGTTGTCAGGGTGTAGGGGGTGCCATGTTGTGCCACCCAGGTTTCCCCTTAAGGACGGAGGACTCATTTCTCCAGTTGTTGGGTGTGTAGGCAGCTCATGGCCCCCAGCTGAGTCCTGTGGCCACTCCCCTCAGCCAAAGAGAACTGCTGCTGGGTGCCAAGTTGAATGCTTTTGAACCCTTGTACCATGTTTGTGTCTTGACTGGAAATTGACAGATATTTCAGGTGTGGGTTTCTCTTGCAAGGGCAGTGCAGAGAGCACACATGTATCTTTGCCCAGTTTCCTTCCATGGTTGCAGCTCATGTAAAATATACATAGTATGATATCAAATAAGCCTCACTGGGGATCAATCCTGCTGGGACCTCCCTCAGAAACTATTCACAGCAGTGGCAGGCAAACTAGGGCGAAGTCTACTAGGTATATTTAAAAGTGTATAGCAAGTTTATTTACACAAATATGTTGCCAGAAAGGAATCCTTCCAACTACCTAAACTAGTAATGAAAAATTTTAAATATCACCTTAAACATGTATAAGGGGATACTAAGTTCTTGTATTTAAACCTTATTATTATTTTAGTATATTCTCAAGCAAAAGAGTTTGAAGACCAGAGCTTTAGGGCCTCACTACTCAAATGGTGGTCCAGCAACAAAGCAGCATCAACGTCACCTGGGAGTGTGTTAGAAATGGTGAGTCTTGTGCTCCACCTACTTAATTAAAATCTGCATTTTTACCAAGATTTCCAGGTGACTTATACACAAATTAACATTTGAAATCATGCTCTAGGATATAATCAGGGCATGTAAATTTCCATTGGTGCATCTTCTCCTGACCCTTGATAGTATCAGATATTTAAATATTTGCCAATCTGATGAGTATGAGATGCATCTGTTTATATCTATTACTTTAAATACTATTCTACGTAATTAATGTACAATAACTACTTAACCATTATTCTAATAATTGAGGATTTGGGTTAGCTATAATTTTTCACTATCATACAGAATGACACTAAAATGCTCTTTTCAGTGTATCATTCTGGTTAAACACAATCTTTGAGGCCAGGCTGATTAGGATCATATAAGGGCTGTGTTATTGTTTGTCCTTGGATACAGTTGCCAGATGAAATACAGGGTGGCCTGAAATTTGAATTTCAGATTAAGAATAATTTTGTGATGTAAGTATATCCTATGCAATATGTGAGAGGCTTGTCTTCATCTGTGCTGCTGTAATAAAATACCTGAGACTAGGTAGTTTAAAAACAAATTTGTTTTCTCACTCTCCCGGAGGCTGGGAAGTACATGATCATGATCCAGCAGTCATATCTGGTAGGCTGCTGGTGAGGGCTTTGTGCTACATCATAATGTGGCAGAGAACCGAAGGGGAAGCGGGCACTGGCTAAAGGGGCAATGTTACAGTGTTACTTATTAACAACCCGCTCTCAAGGTACCTAATCTAGTCCCAAGAGACTGGGAACTCTCAGTGACTACATTAATCTTTTCATGGGGGCTGATCCCTCATGACTTCAAAGCCTGTTAAAGGTCCTCCTGTGTCTCAGCACTGTTACCTCGGGGTCCAAGCCTCAATATGAATTTTGGTGGGGATAAAAGGTATTCAAACTGTAGCACTGTTGCATCGTCAGTTGTCTCAACATGAATCACGGAGGACACATTCAAAATATAGCCATATGTACAGTAAAATGTTATTGTCTATGTGAAATTCAAGTTTTAACCAGGCATCTTGTGTTTTTATTAACCAAACAGGGCAACCTTAACCTGGGCAAATTCTAACCATCATTTTCTTATCTATGAAATTAGGATAGCAGAACTCATAAAGTTGTTGCATGAATGAAACGAGATGATCCATGCAGACGACTTACAGCAGAGTATGAAACATAGTAAAATCTCAGCAAACGTCAGCTCTTCTTAGTTATTATTTCATACAGGTGTGTCTTAGGATTAAATTCCTAGAAGGATGTCTCAGTTACAGAACTCCTGGGCTTAATTTAAGACTTGTTTGATGGCCGGGCACGGTGGCTCACGCCTGTAATCCCAGCACTTTGGGAGGCCGAGGCAGGCGGATCACGAGGTCAGGAGATTGCAGACCATCCTGGCTAACACGGTGAAACCCCGTCTCTACTAAAAATACAAAAAATTAGCCGGGCGTGGTGGTGGGCGCCTGTAGTCCCAGCTACTCGGGAGGCTGAGGCAGGAGAATGACGTGAACCAGGAAGGCGGAGCTTGCAGTGAGCCACGATTGGGCGACTGTACTCCACCCTGGGCGACTGTACTCCACCCTGGGCAACTGAGCAAGACTCCGTCTCCAAAAAAAAAAAAAAAAAAAAAAAACTTGTTTGAGCATTCCATCATACCAAAAACTGTTTTGTAAAAAACCTTAAGTAGGTTACCAGATACTTTTCAACTAGCTTCAGAATACAAATCAGATTTTTAAATTTCCATACAAAAACAAAAAAATGCCACCTATAGGCCAGTATCAATTTCCCTTTAATCACACCAAATATTTGGATATTGATTCTGATTTTTCTTTTAGGGTCAACTGAAGCAATATTTAAGAAGATACTGTCCAAGGGACATGCTAAACAATTTCTAGGACTTATGTGTGTTATCTACTAAGACTTAATATTAGGCTCATGGCTTTTAACAAAAGAGAACACTCTTTTGCTTTTGGGAAAGTTGATGTTTACAGCATCTATTCTTTATGCTTACCAGAAAAAATATGTATATACTTTTTAATGTTGCATATATATCATTTATATATTACATATAATTATATATATTACACATATATATTCTCAGATTTCAACACTAGAAAAAAGTTGTTGCTTTAAGAAGATACTCCAGGCCCGGCACGGTGGCTCACGCCTGTAATCCCAGCACTTTGGGTGGCCGAGACGGGCAGATCACGAGGTCAGGAGATCGAGACCATCCTGGCTAACACGGTGAAACCCGGTCTCTACTAAAAAATACAAAAAACTAGCTGGACGAGGTGGCGGGCGCCTGTAGTCCCAGCTGCTTGGGAGGCTGAGGCAGGAGAATGGCGTAAACCCAGGAGGCAGAGCTTGCAGTGAGCTGAGATCCGGCGACAGAGCGAGACTCCATCTCAAAAAAAAAAAAAAAAAAAAGATACTCCATATTTATACTACTATAATTCTCTTTTATTTTTTCAGCTACAGGATTTCTATGTTGCTTTTTTTGTTTGTTTGTTCTTTGAGACAGAGTCTGTCACCCAGGCTGGAGTGCAGTGGTGCAATCTTGGTCTCGGCTCACTGCAACTTCTGCCTCCCATGTTCAAGCGATTCTTGTGCCTCAGCCTCCCGAGTAGCTGGGATTACAGGCATGTGCCACTGAGCCCGGGTTCTGTTTTTTTTTTTTCCTGACAGAGTCTCACTCCGTCGCCCAGGCTGGAGTGCAGTGGTGTGATCTCAGCTCACTGCAACCTCTGTCTCTTGGATTCAAGCACTTCTCCTGCCTTAGACTCGAGTAGCTAGGATTACAGGTACACGCCACCGCTAATCTTTTTGTGTTTTTAGTAGAGACCGGGTTTCACCACATTGGCCAGGCTGATCTCGAACTCCTGACCTCGTGATCCGCCCACCTCAGCCTCCCAAAGTGCTGGGATTACAGACGTGAGCCACCACGCCTGGCCTGTTTTGCATTTTATCATAATTTTAGTAGACACATGGGTTTATTATGATTAATTTTTAAATGACTTTCTACAAACAGGAAAGGTATAATATATGGGCCAAGAATACAATCACAGCCTGGCACCTGTTTTGTGCTGCCCAATCAACCTTTTTTAAAGGATGAATCAAGAGGCTGTAATAGATCACCCCATGTCTGTCTAGCAATAGATTTTATACAGTATTTTCCTAAATAGATAGGTATAAAGATGTTATTTGCAGCAGTTGGGCACGGTAGCTCACACCTGTAATGCCAAACTTTGGAAGGTCAGCCGTTCGAGACCACCCTGGCCAACATGATGAAACTGTATCCGGAATTGCTGGGTTCTTGGTCTCCCTGACTTCAAGAATGAAGCTGCGGACCCTCGTGGTGAGTGTTACAGCTCGTAAAGATGGCAGTCTGGAGTATCGTTCCTTCAGGTGTTCACATGTATCTGCAGTTTTTTCCTTCTGGTGGGTTAGTGGTCTCACTGGCTTCAGGAATGAAGCTTCAGACCTTCGCAATGAGTGTTACAGCTCTTAAGGTGGGGCGTCTGGAGTTGTTCATTCCTCCCAGTGGGTTCGTGGTGTTAGTGACCTCATGAGTGAAGCTGCAGACCTTCGCAAGGAGTGTTACAGCTCATAAAGATGGTATGCACTCAAACAATGAGCAGCAGCAAGAGGTATTGCAAAGAGCAAAAGAACAACATCTGTGTAAGGTGACTGAGCAGGTTGCTATTGACTGGCTTGGATAGCCTGCCTTTATTGCCTTATCTGACCCCACCCACATCCTGCTGATTGGTCCATTTTACAGAGAGCTGATTGGTCCATTTTGACAGAGTGCTGATTGGTGCGTTTACAATCCCTGAGCTAGACACAGAGTGTTGATTGGTGCATTTACAATCCTCTAGTTAGACACAGAGTGCTAGACAGAAAAGTTATCCAAGTCCCCACTAGGTTAGCTACATACAGAGTACTGATTGGTGTATTTACAAACCTTGAGCTAGATACAGAGTACTAATTGGTGTATTTACAAACCTTGAGCTAGACACAGGGTGCTGATTGGTGTATTTACAATGCCTTAGCTAGACATGAAGGTTCTCCAAGTCCCCACTAGACTCAGGAGCCCAGCTGGCTTCACCCAGTGGATGCCGCACGGGCCGCAGGCTGAGCTGCCTGCCAGTCCCGTGCCCTGCACCAGCACTCCTCAGCCCTTGGCCAGTTGATGGGACCCATGCCGCAGCGCAGGGGGCGGTGCTCATCGGGGAGGATCCGGCCGGGCAGGAGCTCTGGTTAGTGGGGGTGGCAGGGGGAGGCTCAGGCATGGCAACTGTAGATCTCAAGCCCTGCCCCCTGGGGAGGCAGCTGAGGCCCCCGAGAATTCGAGCACAGCACCCGCAGGCCAGCACTGCTGGGGGACCGGGCATATCCTCTGTAGCTGCTGGCCTGGGTGCTAAGCCCCTCACTGCCTGGGGCCGGCAGTGTTGGCCAGTGGCTCCGAGTGCGGGGCCTGCCGAGCCCACGCCCCCCCGGAACTCGCACTGGCCCCCGAGCGCCTAGCTGGCTTCTCCCTCCACACCTCTCCACAAGCAGAGGGAGCCGGCTGGGGCCTCGGCCATCCCAGAGAGGGGCTCCCACAGTGCCGTGGCGGGCTGTAGGGCTCCTCAAGCGCCAGCAGAGTGGACGCTGAGGCTGAGGAGGCGCCGAGAGGGAGGGCTGCTAGCATGTTGCCACCTCTCAAAACCACATCTCTACTAAAAATACAAAAATTAGTTGGGCATGGTGGTGGGTGCCTGTAATCCCAGCTACTCAGGAGGCTGAGGTATGAGAATCACTTGAACCTGGGAAGTGGAGGTTGCAGTGAGCCGAGATCAGGCTACTGCACTCCAGCCCCGGCAACAAGAGTGAAACTCCGTCTCCAAAAACAAACAAACACACAAAACAAAAAACTTCATTCCTTGCTGTATACCAGCAACTAGACGAATACCTGGCTTCAAGCAAACACTCATTGTTGGTTGAATGAGCTCAATAGATGATTCAAATTGTTTTTCTGCTGTAAAAACTAACTTACCTTCTTTCCAGCATAGACTATTCTCTTCCACTTTTTTTTTTTTTTTTTTTTGCCCCTTTCAATGTGTTTTTTTCTCTCATTATCTGTCTCTGTCTTTCTGAATTCAGTGTCTTTCACCTTCTTAGCCACCATCATCAGCGTGAAACCAACAGTGATCTGTCTAACCCCAAAGATGCCAAAGAAGTACTTTGGACATCTGGGAATGTGTTTACACAGGACAGACAAGGCACCCAGCTGCTGCTTCCCTGATCCCAGCTAAACTGTTTACCAAGAGTCAAGAAGTGTCTGGAGAGCTGGAGGCCAGAGCCATAGGAAGGGACAGACATGAAAAAGGCAAAATCAGCTGGGCACAGTGGCTCATGCTTGTAATCCCAGCACTTTGGGAGGCCGAGGCAGCCGGATCACGAGGTCAAGAGATCAAGACCATCCTGGCCAATATAGTGAAACCCCGTCTCTACTAAAATACAAAAGTTAGCTGGGTGTGGTGGCACGCACCTGTAATCCCAGCTACTTGGGAGGCTGAGGCAGGAGAATTGCTTGAACCCGGGAGGCGGAGGTTGCAGTGAGCCCAGATTACACCACTACGCTCCAGCCTGGTGACAGAGTGAGACTCCCGGAAGAGGGAGTATCTTCAGATGACAGAAGGGCTGGCAGGGACACATGGGGAAGCTGGCCTGGAGAGCTGACCAGACACCCAGGCAGGTGGACTGGACACCAGACGTTCAGGTATGCAGCTGAGCAAGGTGTCATTACCAGAATCTACCCTGGCAGGAAGAAAGGAGCTTGCTGCAGCTCAGCCAAAGTCACGAGAGCATGGCTCCCTAAGAAGGCAATCGCAACAGATTGTCTGGGGCAGAAGCCGGGTTGGCAAAGGGAAAGCAGTCCCTACAGTCC
The DNA here is from genome assembly GCF_008728515.1 of Papio anubis. Taxonomy (NCBI): domain Eukaryota; kingdom Metazoa; phylum Chordata; class Mammalia; order Primates; family Cercopithecidae; genus Papio; species Papio anubis. The sequence continues at coordinate 7,241,542 of NC_044979.1, forward strand.
ACCAGGGCCAGGTGGGTGTGGTAAACAAATGCGCTTTACTTAAACTCAGTCAGCTGTATGATAGAGTCGTAACTGTGTGACCACTTAGGACATTTCTAATGTTCAAGGTCTTGTCACCTCAGAAATTCAGTAGCAGATGAGTAACAAAAGTATTAAGAATTTTCATTCAAGGGGAAATAAAGGCACCCACATCATAGACCATTCTGGTCATATTTTTTTAATTGCATTTCACATAATTCCACGATGTTCCAATCTTACATTCTTGTGCCACTATGTTGAATGATTAGGAGACTTTTAACCCTTTATTAATCAAAGTGATTTGTTTTCCTTTCATGAGCTGTTCACAGATGCCTCCAACTCTGGGAAGACATTATCCAAATACCACTGAAATGACTTGCAACCCAGTCGTTTCCTTAACTGAACACGCTCGTGAATGTTTCCATAGGTAACATATTTCAGACCAGGCTTTCGAAGAAAAAACTGCTCCTACATGAAAATACAGAGTCAGCCATTATGTTCAGCCAAACAAATCTTCGGTGATCAAATGATTATATCTAACATAGACACATGTATTTTCATCATGTGAACTAAAAAAGCCCTCCAGATCCCAATTTTTTTCTGTCCAAGGAATGAAGGCAGAGACATACTATGGGACCTCGGATTTACCCACCATGCACATGTTCACAGCATGTGCCATGGCACCCTAAGTGGCATAGCGGGATCCAGGAAGACTGGGTCCTGCTTCTCAGCCAAAGAATCACAGCCACCTATTGTGGTATCCCCTTTCTCCTGTTTTTTCAACAATACCCAAGGACAAACCCCCTTACTCCCTGGTCCTGATCAGTATGTTTGTCTTTTCAGAAATGGGGGATGATGTAGTAAAGGGAGAATAGATCCTGCAGGAGTACAACCTGGGTTCAAAGTCTGGCTCTGCCATTCAGGATCTGCGTGACCTTAGGCAAGTCCTCCCCTTGCGAAGTGGTTGTGAGGGTTGAACAGTCTAATAGGGACACGCAAAGCCCCTGGGCGAGCATGGCTGGCACATACTAACCATCATGTCTGAGATGGTCATTATTATCACCACACTTGGTTAGTTTTTTGTGTGCTCTGACTTGAGGAAGCCCCAAGAATGAATGTCTAATGGACTCTGTTGGCCCCCTGTTGAAAAAAGGTATTCTAAGTAGACTGAAGCCCTTTGCGAACAGAACCCTTATCTTTTCATCTGTGTTTTCCCAGGCCTGGCAGACAGGATAGTGATAGTGTTGAATGACAGAAGGAGTTTGCTCATCCAAATTAATGTATTATGGGCATGCCATGCTGGATTCTCCCTGGGGATCCATGACCACCGTAGGTCTTTACCATCACATTCTGCCACCCCTAGGTCCCCAGGGTGGATTGGTGCAGGGGACAAACCTGCAGATGGGGGAGGGTGCCATCATTTTGGAGAAAAGACAGCATGGATGACCTTAGGCACATCTTCCTGTCCAAAGCCCTTTCTTGTCCCAATCAGTCACTAAATTTCCCATTGTGCTGTATTATGCAATCCATTGGTTTTTATACTTAACATCATATGCCTTTAAGTTAACTTTTTGGCACTATGTGCTTTGTGAAATTCAGTAAACCATGCAGAAATAGCTATATTCAATTCAACCATCTAGATCCATGACCAGCGTTCACAGAAAAAAAAAAAATCAACAAACATGAAAATAAGCTCAAGATTTGTTGTAATGAAATACAATTTTAAACAATGAGATGTTTTTAACCTACCTGATTAAAACAAACAGTTCGATTATAACCAATATGAGGAGACAGCCACTTTCATATACATTTGATGGCAGCACAGATGACGAGACACACAGTGAAGATCATTTGGATGTTACCCCATCAGGATTTAAAATGCACTAACTCTTGCCCCAGCAAGTTCATGTCTTGAATTTATTCCAAAGATGTATTTGCAAAAATATACACAAAAAAGTATGTCAATAATTCTCATTTCAAGGCCAGGCGTGATGGCTTATGCCTGCAATCCCAGTACTTTGGAAGACCAAGGCAGGCAGATCATGAGGTCAGGAGTTCAAGACCAGCCTGGTCAATATGGTGAAACCCCATCTCTATTAAAAATATAAAAAATTAGCTGGGCGTGGTGGCACGCGCCTGTAGTCCCAGCTATTCGGGAGGCTGAGCAGGAGAATCACTGAACCTGGGAGGCGGAGCTTGCAGTGAGCCGAGATTGTGCCACTGACTCCAGCCTGGGTGACAGAGCAAGACTCTGTTTCAAAAGAAAGAAAAAACAAAAGAATTCTCGTTTGAGGATTGTGAAGAAAATAGCAAAAAGCCGGGGAAATCAGAATGCTTATCAACTGGTACTACTTATTAACGGGATCAATTTTGGTAGATCCAGTTAAAGGAGCTATTTAAAAGAATGAGATGTGTTTATATGTTCTAATTTTGAAGGACAACTTGAAATCCCCCTGCCTTTTCTTTCCTGATCATAACCCTTTTCCTTTGTTTTAAATGCTATCTTGATTACAAATTCATTTCTTTTCATTCTAGCTTTGATATCTGATTATTCATGCACAAATTATATGGTTTAATTTTACCCATTTGAACTTTACAGGAAGGAAATAATACAGTAAAAGTTCTGTTGTGTTTGGCTGCTTTCATTCACCATCACATCTCTGAAATTTACCTATGCTCTTGTGGTACAGTCACGCACCATGTGATGATGTTTCAGTCAACACCTGACTGCGTTCATAATGGTAGTCCCATAAGATTATAATACCATATTTTTACTGTGCCATTTGTTTAGATATGTTTAGATACACAAATACTTACCACTGGGTTACAACTGCCTACAGTGTTCAGTAGAGTCACATGCCATACAGGTTTGCAGCCTGGGAGCAGTGGGCCATACCATAGAGCCAAGGTGTGTAATGGGCAATACCATCTCCATCCCAGTTTGTGTAGGTACAGTCCCACAACAATGAAATCACCTCATGATGATTTCTCATAATATATTCCCGTCGTTAAGTGAGACATGACTATACACTATAGTTGGTTAATTTTCTTTCTTTTTTTTTCCTTTGAGATGGAGCTTTGCCCTTGTCACCCAGGCTGGAGTGCAGTGTTGTGATCTCAGCTCACTGCAACCTCTACCTCCTGGGTTCAAGCAATTCTCCAGCTTCAACCTCCCGAATAGCTGCAATTACAGATGCTCACCATGCCCGGATAATTTTTTTTTTGTCTTTTTAGTAGAGATGGGGTTCCACCTTGTTGGCCAGGCTGGTCTCGAACTCCTGGCCTCAGGTGATCCACCTGCCTCGGCCTCCCAAAGTGCTGAGATTACAAGCGTGAACCACTGCACCCTGCCCAGTTAATTTTCATTGCTGTGTAGGATTATAGCAACTAAATATATCACATTTGTCCACTCTATTCTTGATGAGTATTTGTATTGTATTAAGTTTTGGCTAAAAGAAATAATGCTGTGTAGTAGTTTTCTTGTTCTTGCATCCTGGTGCACAAAAGCACTCGCTTCTGTAGCATATGCATGAGCAGAACTGCTGAATCACAAGGTATTCAGATCTTTTTCTTTAGTAGATGCTGCCATGCTGTTTTCAGATGCAATTTTGTAAAAGTCAACACTCCCATAAAGCAAAAGCTGAGAGATCCTATTGCTCACCGACACTTGGGCCTATAAGGTTTTTTTTTTTGTTTTTTTGTGTTTTTGTTTTTTTTGAGACAGAGTTTTGCTCTTGTTGCCTAGGCTGGAGTGCAATGGTACGATCTTGGCTCACTGCAACTTCCTCCTCCCAGGTTCAAGAGATTCTCCTGCCTCAGCCTCCTGAGTAGATGGGACTATGGGAGTGTGCCATGACACCCGGCTAATTTTGTATTTTTAGTAGAGACGGAGTTTCTCCATATTGGCCAGGCTGGTCTTGAACTCCCGACCTCAGGTGATCTGCCTGCCTTGGCCTCCCAAGTGCTGGGATTACAGACATGAGCCACTGTGTCCAGCCAGGCCTGTCAGACTTTTAAAATTCTGCCAATCTAAGCGGCGATGTTGACATAGCTCTTTGAAGTTTTAATTCACATTTCTCTAATTACAAAAGAAATGGAGCATTATTACCTTCATAATTAAAGTGTGTTTTTTCAATTAGAGAAACATAAGATGAAGACCAGGACATACACTGTCAGAGAGATTCTTACATATTTCCATTTCTTTGTCTGAAATGAGATTTTGCTGGGGATTTTGTATTTATTTACACATAGCTTCTGGATGGACATGCACCCTTGTAAGTCCTGGCAAGGTACTTAATTCCTGGGGAAATGCACAGATAATAGGGTATAGCTTTGATATGGAAATCTTTGGCTGCTGGTCGAAAAGTGGTAGTGGAAGTTCTCACACAGTCCCATGACCAGCAGCATCCACATCGCTTGGGAAATCAGCGGGGAAGAAAAAGAATCTCAAGAGTTGTACATGGGCCAGGTGTGGTGGTTCAGGCTTGTAAATCCCAGCACTCTGCGAGGCCAAGGTGGGCGGGTCATGAAGTCAAGAGATTGAGACCAGCCTGGCCAACATAGTGAAATCCCATCTCTACTAAAAATATAAAAATTAGCCAGGCATGGTGGTACGTGCCTGTAGTCCCAGCCACTCAGGAGGCTGAGGAAGGAGGATCACTTGAACCCGAGAGGCGGAGGTTGCAGTGAGGTGAGATGGCACCACTGCACTCCAGCCTGGGCAACAGAGCAAGACTCCATCTCAAAAAAAAAAAAAAAAAAAGAGTTGCACATGGGGACAGGGCAAGGAGAAGCTGTTTGCTTCAGGTGTGGGACAATTCCCTGGAGGTGGGAATGGAGGGAATAGATCAGCACCTCCATAAAATGACTGCTCATGTTGGTTGATTTACTTCTGAGAGACTTGAGTTTTCCCAGAAATTAAAACAAAAATAATGAGGTGTAAGAGTAGCAGCTTAGGATGAACTGAGAATAAGGTTGGGGATGGATTGATGAGGGGTTAGAGGGGTGCTGTATTCAAGAAAAACAGGGAAAATAACAACTATCAATAACTATCAATAGTTTTTTACCCTCATCCTCCTCCCACAGTCCACCCTCAAGAAAGCCCCAGTATCTGTTGTTCCATGCTTTGTGTCCATGTACAATGTTTAGCTCTCACTTATAAATGAGAACATGCAGTATTTGGTTTTCTGCTCCTGTGTTCATTTGCTTAGGATAATGACCTCCAGAACAAACGCTGGATCTGGAAAGGCAGCAGCAGGCTTCCTCAGAACAAGTCCTGCTCCACCCTCACATGCATTTTCCAAGTCAAGGATGTGTTCCCCACCTTATATTCATCCAGCCAAACGTGCACCAGTCTTAGGTAGTTATGTATTGTGGCACTGATGATTGCAGAAGTTTTTCTAGTCTGTTTCTTACTGATATGTCCTACTCGAGAGCAGGGGATTATAAAGAGTTGGCCTCCACACATCCAGATCTAGGCATAAGAAGAATAAAAAACATATGAATGCATTATTACTGGTAATAGGCAACTGCTTTTAAACAAATATAATGGCCAGGTGTGGTGGCTCATGCCTGTAATCCCAGCCCTTTGGGAGGCTGAGGCAGGCAGATCACCTGAGGAAGGGAGTTAAGTTTAAGACCAGCCTGGTCTTAAACTTGGTGAAACCCCGTCTCTACTAAAAATACAAAAATTAGCTGGGCGTGGTGGCAGGTGCCTGTAATCCCAGCTACTTGGGAGGCTGAGGCAGGAGAATCACTTGAACCTGGGAGGCAGAGGTCGTGAGCCGAGATCGTGCCACTGTACTCCAGCCTGGGCAACACAGCGAGACTCCATCTCAAAAACAAAAAAAAAAACAACCACCACCCATAAAAATGGCTAATTATTACAACAGCCTTATAATTCAGATTCTGTGATTATTCCCATTTTACAGATGAGGAAACTAACACATTGGTTAAGAAGTTTGCCCAATCACACAGAAGTTTCACAGCAGAGTGCAAGGTTCAAATTTAGAAAGCCTGACTGAGAGCCAGCAATGAAGACAAAGGGGTTCTGCCTGTCTCATAATTACCTACAGGAATTGCTGGATGTAGGCAAGAAACAAGAGAAATGCTAATCGTGACTGAATTCAATTATTCATCTTTTTTAATACCTAAAACTCCTTATGTTGCTCACTTTTAATCACTATTAATTTTACTACACAAAAGTAAAATATAGCCATTGAAAACTTGGCAAATACAGGAAAGCACACAGAAGAAAACATAATTCACTTCTTGTCCTAACATTCTGAGTGAGTCAATATTAACCCAGATACATAGGTAAACTCATGTAGACACAACAACATTAAGATAACTTGCTTTTTTTTCATTTGATGTTGTATGAAATTATTTTCGAAGTCTTAAGTTGTTTGGACATTTTGGTAGCTTCTGATTTTTATTATTAAAAATAATACCCCAAAGAACATGCTTATGATATAAATCTTTTGCACCTGATTTCTCATCTTACAGTACACTTGCCATAACTCTTTTGTTTAATTACTGTAACCACTCCATGAGTAGTTCTCACACCAGCACAACTCAGCCATTCTGGCTAAGCCTAGAAGAACCACTTTAGTGATACAATGGATTATGAGAAATAACTATTGCTTGTTGTTTTAAGGCACTGTGTTTTGGGATGGTTTGTTATACAGCAAAAGCTAGCTGATACGTGAAGGAGCATTTTCCTCCTAACATCAGTTTTGTTTTTTTTTTCTTTCCAACTTACATTTTCAGTTCAAGGGTACATGTGTATGTGTGTGTTACGTGGGTAAAATGCATGTCTGCGGGTTTAGAGCACAGATTATTTCATCACCCTGGTAATGAGTATCGTACTCACTAGGTAATTTTTTATCCTCACCCTCATCCCACAATCCACCCTCAGGAAGGCCCCAGTATCTGTTGTTCCCTGCTTTGTGTCCGTGTACAATGTTTAGCTGTCACTTATAAATGAGAACATGCAGTATTGGGTTTTCTGTTCCTGTGTTAATTTGCTTAGGATAATGACCTCCATCCAGCTCCATCCATTTTGCTGCAAAGGACATGATTTTATTATTTTTCAATGGCTGTGTAACATTCCATGGTATATCCGTAACACATTTTCTTTATCCAATCCACTGACTTTTGTTTTTGTTTTTGTTTTTTTGAGACTGAGTCTTGCTCTGTCATCCAGCCTGGATGCCCGGCCATTCAGGTTCAAGCAATTCTTGTGCCTAAGCCTCCTGAGTAGCTGGGATTACAGGCACACACTTCCACACCTGGCTAATTTTTGTATTTTTGGTGGAGACGGGGTTTCACCATGTTGGTCAGGCTGGTCTTGAACTCCTGACCTCAAGTGATCTGCCCACCTTGGCCTCCCAAAGTGCTGGGATTAGAGGCATGAGTCACTGTGCCCGGCCCCAGTCCACTGTTGATGGGCATCTAAGTTGATTCCATGTCTTCGTTATTGTGGAAAGTGCTGCAGTGACCATATGTATGCATGTGTCTTTATGGTAGAACAATGTATATTCCTTTGGATATATACCCAGTAATGGGATTGCTGGGTCAAATGCTAGTTCTGTTTTAAATTCTTTGAGAAATCTCCCAACTGTTTTCCACAATGGTTGAACTAATTTACACTCCCACAGCAGGATATAAACATTCCCTTCTCTTCACAGCCTCGCCAGCATCTGTTATTTTTTTGACTTTTTAATAATCACCATCCTGACTGGCTAACACCAGTTTTATTTACTCAAGTAAATAAGACCTCTGCCCACTTAGTTGGTCATTCCAGCAACTTGGTGTGATAGATTGAAACCTTGTTCAATAAACAGCTCATTCCTCGTCCCTCACCTTGGGGCACAGCACATTTCCCTGACTGACTGAATTTGGGCTTCTCTGTTCGACACATTTGGCCAATGGATCGTGAGCACACGTCACGCGTGCAGAGGTGTAAATGTGTTGTGTGGTTTGGCTTGACTTTTGAATTCCTGCCATTCAGCGTGAGAAGAATATGCTGTGAGTCGCTGCTACTCCTAGAATGATAATCAGATCTGGATCCCATTCAGAGACTAGAGCCAGCCCAGCAACCTCTGTTCTGAGGCAGAGCCACTTTGGCCAACCATGGACAGATGAAAGAAAAAGTAAACGCTTATTGCTCCCAACCACTCAGTTTTGAGGTAGTTTATTACGTAACATCATGGTGGCAATAGCCGACTACTGCTGTGACAGTAACTGTCTGATTCCTAAAACTCTTGGGAATAGAAATTCTGAGCAGATGGGCCAAGGGTAACCCACTGAGGTACTGGAGTGTTCCAGGCAGAGAGGGAGAAGAGTGTTGAGTGCCTTCCCTAATTCTTCCTCATGCAGGTGTTTGCGAATTTGCTTGACTATTTCTCTACTACAGAACACATGGTTTGTTTTCACACCACAGCATCAAGGAGAGTTAGCAACCTTGGGTGGAATCTAAACTGGCATTGATATCTAAGAGGTTCAGCATGGGGGAGAGGCAGAGAAAAGGGTTTCTCTAGGGATAATCTTTCAAGTGCAGGGCGAGGCCCCAGTTCCTGGAGCAGCACAGCTTGCCAGCATCTGGGGATGGCAGGATAGACTGCAGGTGTCGGGGAGATCGGGTGAACCAAGACTGCAGATTGTTGGGACTGTTTGAGGCCAGCCTCTGCTTTGCCAGGAAAATTGAAATGCCATGTTGAAGCTCAGTTAGGAGAACCATTCAGAGACTAGAAGTGAACCTGTAGCTTTGTGGGCATCCACGAACCATCACTTTCCACGAGCAAGAGTAGCACCGAGTTCAGGGCAACTAAAAAAAAATTCAGAGCATTGGAGGCTTCCAATACATTGCTAGCCTCAGATGGAAGTGACTTAGAAAGAGGGTAGAACTGAGCTGGTGGGGTTTCAAGACCTGAAGCTGAGCAGACAGCATGAGGCAGGAAACGACAGGTTAGGAGCAGAGTGCTTACAAGTTCCGTGAATTTGGGCAAGTTACTCAACCTCTCCGTGGTTCAGTTTCTTCACTACAAGTCGGAGATAATGGTGCTACTTACCCTACAGGTTTGTTAGGAGGATTAAATGGGTTAATATCTGTAAGATTTTAGAGCAGTGCATGTCAGAAATAAGAACTTGTTAAAATACATTTTATCCTTTACATGTATCTTAAATGTGAGTTCTTCAGGGAAGCCATCTAAGACACATACATCCCCCAAGAGAAGGCTAGGTTCTCCTTTTAGAGGGTCCCATAATACTCTGTATTTCTCTATTGCACTTACCAAAAATAATTTTTTTGTTTTTTGAGTCGGAGTCTCGCTCTGTCTGCCCAGGCTGGAATGCAGTGGCACGATCTTGGCTCACTGCAACCTCCACCTCCCAGGTTCAAGCGATTCTCGTGCCTCAGCCTCCTGAGTAGCTGGGATTACAGACGTGCACCATCATGCCCAGCTAGTTTTTGTATTTTTAGAAGAGACAGGATTTCACCATGTTAGCCAGGCTGGTCTCGGACTCCTGACCTCAGGTGATCCGCCTACCTCGGCCTTCCAGAGTGTTGGGATTATAGGCGTGAGCCACTGCACCTGGGCCAAAATAAAATTAAGTATCTGAAAATCTCACCCTACTCAATAGATAGAAAGTTCATGACATTAGAAGCCACTTTTGGCCGGACCCGGTGGCTCCCGCCTGTAATCCCAGCACTTTGGGAGGCTGAGGTGGGCGGATCACAAGGTCAGAAGATCAAGACCATCCTGGCCAACATGGTGAAACCCCATCTCTATTAAAATACAAACAAGCGGCCTGTAGTACCAACTACTCAGGAGGCTGAGGCAAGGGAATCGCTTGAACCTGGGAGGCGGAGATTGCAGTGAGCCAAGATCACGCTACTGCACTCCAGCCTGGCAACAGAGCAAGACTCCATCTCAAAAAAACAAAACAAAAAAAGCCACTTTTGTATCGTGTGCCGCTGTATTTTAGCACCCAGCACAGTGCTTCATACATAACAGTACTCAATACATATTGTTGCGTGGATGAATTAATGAAGACTGTGTCTTCTTCTCAATGATCAGCATACAGCACAGTTTGACTCAAAGGAGGTGCTCCTTAAATGAGGGCTAGATTGAGCTTAAATATTACTCTCAAGAGATAGTCCTAAACCGAAACTATAGAGTTGGATATTATCATGATGCAGGTATTAGTTACAGCCATGGGGATTGATGCAAGTATCCTACTAAAAATATTAACAAGGGTGTAGCACAGACCCTCGGCAATCAGAGTAGACGTGCCCTGCCAAGTGCTATTCCCTTAGTTACTGGAACATGGGAAGGTCCAGAGAGCCTGGACCTATGGTTGGGCTACAAGTGGAAGGTATTTGGCTGGCTCCGAGTAGAGGTTTTTTCACACCAGATGCAGAAAGACTGCGTTATGTTAACAACCAGCATGGCTTCACAGGTGCAGAGGACCTGGATGCTAGCCCTGAGCCCTGAAGAGCACATGGTGTAAGAAGCAAAGTCTGACAAGGATGGAAACCTTGGGGACACCTGTGTCTAACTGATGAGCAGCAGCAGAAATTCCTGCAAAGGAAACTGAGAACAACTGAGCGTGGAAAGCAATCCAGGAATACTGTTCTAACATCCAAGAAAACTTCTGGAAAAGACGGTTTATAGTGTCAGATGCTGCAATGACCTCAGACAGATGGAAGATCAAAAGCCATCCATTAAGGACATCAACATGAAACTGGTGGCAGTTCCTGGAACGATGTCACAGAAAGCTGAGGGCCTTCTAGGATGTCGATTTACTGGAATGAGGAGTAAACGAGAAATGAAGAGGTGTATGCAGGTGCGGAGATCATTCTTCCTCAGGAAAGACAAGGTTACTTGTCGTGGTTAGTGACAGCTGCCGGTGTCAAGAGACTATTTCAGCTACTTATTAATTTACATATTTCTTTATAAAAAGACACCCAAGTATACCTAAAAGATACGACGGGCCATCAGGAAAGGCGCCATTGAAATATTGGAGTAGGAATAATTAATGTTCAAATAATAGTTGTCATTTGCTACATATAGGGAATGTAGGGCCAGAAAAAGGAATATACTGACTCTCCACCTCTGCCTGTATAATACACAAAACTGATCACGTTATCAGATCATGAAAGGAGGTAAACTTCTTGAGCCATTTTCTTAGAGTGCAATATAATAAAACAAGGAATAATCAACCAAACAGAATAAAATGTGCCAAAGGCATGGGCGTTATGAAATAATGCCCGGGTCCAAAGGGAACTTGAGAATGAAAAAAACAAAGCAAAAAAAAAGAAAAAAACCAACAAGCTTAAGAGGGACCATCAAATAGAGGCTTGGAGGAAACGCTATTGTTCTAGATATTTTTATATGCATAATCAAGTATCTGAAGCATTATGAAAGAAGTCTGCTTGGGAACCTTAAAAGTGAACAAATAACTGGCCAAAAGAAGGAAGGAAAAGAGAGAGAAAATAAAATCCAAAACAGAAAAAATTGGAAAAAACAACTACTGAGACAGTAAAAATAATAGATTTAAAATATTATATTAATTTGATATACCATACATCAGAAATAACAAAACATATGGTATAAGAACCTAATATTTTTAAATTAAATATATTTATTTTAAGAAGTAGAGGCTAGGCACAGTAGCTCACACCTATAATCCCAGTGCTTTGGGAGGCCAAGATGGGAGGATTACTTGAGCCCAGGAGTTCAAGACCAACCTGGGCAACATAGCGAGACCCCCATCTCATTTAAGAAAAAAAAAAAAAAGGAGAGATGGGGGTCTTGCTATGTTTCCAAGGCTGGTCTTGAACTCCTGGCTTCAAATAATCCATCTGCCTCAGCCTCCCAAAGTGCTGGGATTACAGGTATGAGCCACCACACCAGGCCAATAATCTAATATTAAATGTTTTCCATTTTTACAAGAAGCCCCATAAATTGTTTACTGCATGTGCCACTGGAATGGTATGGGATGTTCATGTAGGAAAATTGAGCATAATTACCACAGCATTGTATGTGACAAAGTTAGGTTTCACTCTCTATAGCTATTTTAAAAATAAAATCTGAATTACCCTTAGTGAAAGTTCCAAATTTTCTCCTCCCCAAAAATCCATATCCTTGTCATACTGTCCAATTTCATTAAAATAATGCCGACGTATAGCAAAAATTCCTCCAGACATTGCAGGTGATCTAGAAAGGGGACATAAATATGAAATTAATTTCACAGAGAAAGTCATTCTGTATTCTCCTCAAAAATATATTGAATTAGTAATAACTTATAGTTTAAAATGAGAAAACAGGCCGGGTGTGGAGGCTCATGCCTGTAATCCCAGCACTTTGGGAGGCCGAGGCGGGTGGATTACGAGTTCAGGAGATCGAGACCATCCTGGCTAACACGGTGAAACCCCATCTCTACTAAAAATACAAAAAATTAGCCAGGTGAGGTGGCACGCGCCTGTAGTCCCAGCTACTTGGGAGGCTGAGGCAGGAGAAACGCTTGTACCTGGGAGGCGGAGGTTGCAGTGAGCTGAGATCCGGCCACTGCACTCCAGCCTGGGATGACAGAGCGAGACTCTGTCTCAAAAAAAAAAAAAAAAAAAAAAAAGAGAGAGAGAAAACAATACTAAAATTATCTTATTATACATTTAAGTGTATAAAATTACCAAAAACCACAACTAACAAAAGTAGGCAGTAACTTTTACTTAGCTCTCACCAAAATATGTATGTGATATATTCTAAATGTTTTCGTAATGAGAAGGAAAATGACATTTGGAATATGAGTTTCCCATGAGGATGACAATTGAACTGGGTAGCAGGGTTCAGAGCTCTCCCTTTCTAAAGATATTAGGTGAATTGTAATATTTACTTCTGGACAAACCATAATATTAAAAAGCATCTTGTTTTGTCCACCAATAGTAGGGCCAAATAATACCAAACTAAGTCATTTGAAAATAGTCACAGCTGGGTGCGGTGGCTCACACGTGTAATCCCAACACTTGGGAGGTCGACGTAGGAGGATCGCTTGAGGTCAAGAGTTCAAGACCAGCCTGCCCAACATGGGGAAACTCCAACTCTACTAAAAATACAAAAATTAGCCAGATGTGGTTGCCTGCACCTGTAAATCCCAGCTACTTGGGATGCTGTGGCATGAGAATCACCTGAACCTGGGAGGCGGAGGCTGCAGTGAGCTGAGATCATGCCACTGCACTCCAGCCTGGGAGAGAGAGTGAGAATCTATCTAAAAAAGTATATACTGAGCACCTATGTTTTAGGGATATGAGTCACTCAACACACAAATCAAGACCCATGTGTAGGGGAAAGGGTAGGGAGACCAATTAGAGGGGCAACAGTGGTCCCAGAGAAAAATAATGGGATCCTGGATAAGAATGCAGCAATGTAGATGGTAAGATGCGGTTGAATTCCTGGTATATTTTGGAGACAGAGCTAACAGATTTGCTTATGGGTGGGGTGTGGGTGTTGGAGGAAGAGAAGAGTCAAGGCTGACTCCAGTGTTTTTGGCCTGCACACCAGATGGACGGAATTGCCGTGCACTGAGATGAGAAACACTATGGGTGGAGCAGGTTTTTGGCAGGAAGATTCTCTTCGGGGTATGTTTGAGATGTCTATTTGGCATTCAAGTGGGGCTATGAAGTAGGTAGTTGGATGCAGTTGGATACATGAGTGTGGAGTTCTGAGAGAGGTCAGGGCTGGAGACATCCTTTGGGAGTCATGGATGAGGTGGATGAGAATCACTGTGTGAGTGAGTGGAGAAGCGTAGAGGACCAGCCCTGAGCCCTGGGTGCTTCAACATTGACAGTTGAGAGGAGGAGAGGAACTGGCAAAGGAGATAGGAAGGAGCAACCAGGGACGGAGGAGAAGGACCAGGAAACTCTGGTTCCCTGGAGGCCCAGGGAGACATGGGTGTCCAAGAGAAGGGCGTGGCCAGCAGCATCCTACATGGTGGCTGGATCAGCGAGATAAGGACTGGAACTGAGCACTGGGCTGAACCAGAGACGGTCATGAACAAGTCTTAACTGTGAATGGCAGGGGGCGAAGACTGATGGAAGTGAGTTTAAGGGAATTGGAGATAGTGATGAACAAATCTTTCTAAGGCTTTAATACGAAAGAGAGAAAAGAGGACGTAACTGACAGGAAGTGGGGTCAAAATAAGGTGGTTTTGATGTTGCAATTGGCAGAGATAACAGGATAACTGTATTCTGATAGGAATGTTCCTACCGGGTGCACTGGGCAATGTGCGTCACGTCTGGTGCAGTAGGTGCTGTATATCCTGTCTGGTGTGCTGGGTAACATGCTTTCTATCTGGCACTGGTACACTAGAAGGAGACTGTGATTCCAGGCAGCCCAGAAAGCCTGGAAGGAAATGCTCACTCCCCTGCCATAGCACTGTCCTGATCGTCTGTTTTTACCTGCCTGACCTCCCCTCTAGACTATACACATTTGAGGACTGGGATCATGTTTCCTATCAATACAATGCCTGCCACATGATAGGTCATCAATAAATACTCATTAAATTTACAAATTAAGTAATTTCACAAAACAGTTTTTTTTTAAAGTTATGCCATTTTGTACCATTGAAAATAGGGTGAAAAGATGTGTGGCTCAAAGGATTCAAGTTATATCTTCCTTTCAGGGGAGAAAGTGTTCACTCTAAAAATCTTGAAGTCACTGAGTGTGTGTGTGTGTGTGTGTGTGTGCCGGCACGCATGTGCATGTATGTGTGTGTCTGTATCAGCAGGAGAAAGGTTGGGTAGTGGTTAGTAAAGGCTGTAGTCTGAGACAGCAGGGAGAAAGTGAAAGGGCTTTGCTCTGCCCTTAAAAAAGGGCAGGGAGCCTGGGGGAAAGGACATGATCCTTGGTCATGGTGATGCCTGCACGTCAGGGAGTTGGGGAGGTCTTGAGTTATCATTGGCATAAGCCCTAGGCATGATTTTTCTTTTTTTTTTTTTTTTGTAAGTTTTCCAAAACTCATTGCACCTAGCTTATTTGGTCATCATTAGAACTATGGGAAAAATGTATCTTCAGATATGAATGCTAATTAATACTATGATTAATATGTAACAGATGCTGGCGAGGATAAGCAGAAAAGGGAACGCTTGCACACTGTTGGTAGGAATGTAAATTAGCACATCTACGGAAAACAGTACAGAGATTTCTCAAAGAATTAAAGTAGCACTACCATTCGATCCAGCATTCCCACTATTGGGTATCTTCCCAAAATGAAAGAAATCATTTATATCAAAAAGATACCTGCCATTGTATGTTTATCACAGCATTATTCACAACTGTAAAGTAAAGTCATGGGATCAACCTAAGTGTCCCTCAGTAGATGATTGGATAAAGAAAATATGGTATATGTACACAATGGAATACTATTCAACCATAAAAAAGAATGAAATTATGTCTTTGGCTGCAACATGGATGGAACTGGAGGCCATTATCTTAAGTGAAACAATTCAGAAACAGAAAGAGAAATACACATGCTCTCATTTATAAGTGGGAGTTAAATAATGTGTATACATGGACATAGAGTGTGGACTGACAGGCACTAGAGACAGAAGCGTGGGGACAAGAGGGCAGTGGATGACAAGAAGTGACTTAATGGGTACGGTGTACAATGTTTGAGTGGTGGATACTTGAAAAGTCCAGACTTCACCACTAGGGAGTATAACCATGTAACAAAATTGCCCTTGTACCCCTTATATTTATACAAATAATAAAACAATAAAATAATAAAATAAAATTTATTTTTTCTTTTAACCTTTAAAAAATAACTTTTTTTCTTATACATATTATTATATATTTTAGTGTAACATACGATTATATGTAATATGTATAACATATATTACATATAATATGTACATATATAATCACACAAAAGTATCATACTAACAGAACATTTTTTATGGTTTGATTTTTTAATTTAACATGTGAGAAGTTTTCTTCCTAGTTAATTAGCCCTTGAAAACTTTACTTTTAATGGTTATGTGATAGTCCATAAAAATGAAGATACTTTTTTACCCATCTCAGTAGTATTGAATATTTATGTTGTTTTCAGCTTTTTATTAATATAAATATTGACACACTATATACATCTCCTTGCTTATTTCTGACTCTTTTCAAATAAAATCAAGTGGATTACTACATCAAAGAATAAGGATATTTATGAGATTCTTAATTTGCATTGCCAAATTGTTTTCAAAAAGGATGAACCGATGTATATACACATGAGCCGTGTATTAGAATTCTAAACATTTTACCATTTAGCAAATAAATATTAGAAATACAGTTTCCATGTTGAATATCAGTTATTTTTACATTAGAGCCTAAACATGTTTTATATGTGAGATGGAAATATTACAAAAATTATAAACCAAATTTGTGTAATTGGAACACCATAGCTATTTTTTTACTCAAAGTAACTTTATTTAAAATCATTTTGAGATAACTTAAAAGATTAATGCTGTGTTTTATTTTTATTGAGATTTCTACCTATTACATTTTATTAAAATAAAGTACACCTTTGTTCTGAAGTCTGTGACAATACCCTATCTAATGTTGATATTGATCAGTTCACTTCCTCTGTGTCAAGCCTTCGGCTGTGTGTTTTACATGTATTGGCTCATTTAATCCCCCTGACAATCCTAAGAGACATGTGTTAATTATTACTATCACTGTTTTACAGATGAGGACATTGAAGCTGAGAGAGGTAACTGTGCCAACTGAGGGCTGTCTTAATGTACAATTCCAGACATGCTATTGACCTTATGGTCTTTATGTGAACAGTATCTCCTGGATATGTGCAGTGCACAGCTGGTGCAACTGTACATGGCAGCCCTAAACCGCTAACAAATGATGGAGTCCCTCCTGCAAACTAGGTCTCTTTGACTTGAGCTTTTAGTCAAAATTAAATATTGCTCCTCAGAGTCATGATTGAATCCATATAGGATTGTGTTCAGTACCAGCAAATCGAAGAGTTAAAGATCATGTGAAGATAAATGTCATATCACATTACATATTGAGTACTACGTGATTCTACTGACAATAATTGCATTACTGTATTAAAGACTTCTAGAAACAAGTAACAGAACATTTTCATTAAGCCCAAGAACTTGAAAGAATAATCTCTGGAGGTATTTTCCCCCTGGGTCTCAGTACACATATGCTATATTTTTCCAAAACCAGAAGAAATCTCACCGGATTGGTTTAGTAGGTCCTTCTGGTCCATCCATCTCATAAGAGAAAACATTATCCCATTTAAATTGTAGGTTCCAGTCAAAAGCTCCCCTTACAACAGGAGAGGGCTTATACTCCAGAGTTCTATCATCAATGACATCTATCAGAGGGCACACCACCATTTTGGGGTCCTTGGCAATGGCATGCAGCAGGGGCTCCAGCCATACTCTGTTCACCTCGCAGTGGCTGTCCAGGAACACCAGAACATCCCCTGGGGAGGCAAGAACAGGGCAATGTTAGTCCACAGAGCTGAAAAATACGGCAATCCGAATCAAAGTTCAATGCAATGAATATTTCTTGAGCATTTACTGTGTGTTTGACTCTTACAGCGCTTTCAGTTTCATTGGGAGGAAACAAGAAATACATTATTATGTGCAAAAATATGTGACATCGTGTGCTATAGATGTTCAGAGGAAGCCGGTAATTGTGGGTTAGAGAGTGGTTTCGGGGAGAATTCTAAAGGAGCAGGTGGAACTGAACTGGACTTCCATTTTAAAAAACGATTTTAACTTGGTCTTGACTGATCAGCTTAAAATTAGCAAATTTTTACTGAGAGGACATCATCTTAGGCATTGAGTTTGGTGCATGGGATGCAGACATGCATTACGACTTTTGCTCTTGAGTTCAAGCTTTTTTTTTTTTTTTTTTTTGAGATGGAGTCTTGTTCTATTGCCCAGGCTGGAGTGCAGTGGCATAATCTTGGCTCACTGCAACCTCTGCCTCCCGGATTCAAGCAATTCTCCTGCCTCAGCCTCCCAAGTAGCTGGGATTACAGGTGCCTGCCACCACGCCCAGCTAATTTTTGTATTTTTGGTAGAGACAGGGTTTCACCATGTTGGCCAGGCTGGTCTTGAACTCCTGACCTCAGGTGATCTGCCCACCTCAGCCTTTGAGTTCAAGCTTTAGTGGGGACCTATTCTGCTTAGAGGACATGGGAATAATTGGCATAGTTAAAGTAAAGAAGGTATATTATTGAAGTACACTAGGGGCCTAATGTAGAAGGAACCCCAAACTTCAAGTAGCAGAGTTTAGACTTTTTCTTGTAGCCAATGTAAAATCATTAGAAAGGTATAAAAAAGTCCCATGTTTCGGTCAAGACTTAATATGGCAATAATCCCCATACTAATCTACAGATTCAGTGCAATCCCTACTGCAATCCCAGCTGGCTCTTTTTAAAGAAATTGATCCTAAAAGTCACACGAAAAGGCGAGGGACCTAGATTAGCCAAAATAATTTTGAAAAAAATAAGGTTGAAGGGCTTTCTGATTTCAAGGCTTACTACAAAGTGATAATAATCAAAACAATGTGTCATTGGCATAAGGAGAGACACAGAAACCAGAAATAAACCATGTGTCTATGGTCAATTGATTTTTGACAAGGGCCAGGACAATTCAATGGAGAAAGTATAGTCTTTTCAATAAATGGTGCTGAGGCAACGGAATATCCACATGCAAAAGAATGAAGTTAGACCCCTAACTCATATCATACTAAAAATCAAATCAAATGGGTCATAGACCTAAGGTAAGAGCTAAAATTATAAAACTCAGAAGGAAACATAGGCATACATTCATGACCTTAGATGAGGCAATGGTTTCTTAGATATGACACCAAAAATACAGGGGACATAAGAAAAAATAGATATGTTGGAATTTATCAAAAGCAAAAACTTTTGTGCTTAAAAGACACAATCAAGAAAATGAAAAAAATGGCTGGTGCGGTGGCTTATGCCTGTAATCCCCGCACGTTGGGAGGCTGAGGCGCGTGGATCACCTGAGGTCGGGAGCTCAAGACCAGCCTGGCTAACGTAGTGAAACCCTGTCTCTATTAAAAATACAAAAAAATTTAGCAGGGTGTGGTGGCGGGTGCCTATAATCCCAGCTACTTAGGAGGCTAAGGCAGGAGAATCTCTTGACACCAGGAGGCGGAGGTTGCAGTGAGCCAAGATCATGCCACTGCACTCCAGCCTGGGCAACAGAGCAAGACTCTGTCAAAAAAAGAAAGGGGGGGGGGGGGGGGGGAGAGAGAGAGAGAGAGAGAGAGAGAGAGAGAGAGAATCCACAAAATGGGGGAAAGTATTTTCAAATCATACATCTAATAAAGGACTTGTATGAGTATAAAGAATTCTTACAAGTTAGTAATAAAAAGACAAATAACTTGATTTAAAATGTGCAAGTGATTTGAATAGACATTTTTTCAAAGAAGATATATAAATGACTGATAAGCATGTGAAAAGATGTTCAACATCATTAGTCATCAGAAAAATGTTAATAAAAATCACAACAAGGTATCCCTTTCCATCCACTAGGATGGCAAGAATGAAAAAGACAGACAATAGCAAGTGTTGGGGAGGTCGTAGAGAAATTGAAACACTTGTCCAATGCTGTTGGGAATGATGGGTGAGAGGGGAGGAGTACAGGGAGCAGGAAAGTTCTTTCTTGCCTGGACTTGGCACTCTCTGGGCTGAGTTCTCTGAGGGTGTGGCTGGCATAGTAATTTTGAGGACCTCCCTTCCCATCCCTGGTGGTCTCTTGTTGGCAGTTCTCACAAACTGGGCAAGTGCATTCTATTCTGGTGACTCAGTCTGTCTTCTCAGCTCCTTAAGCTCCTGCGTTCTGCCTCCAGCTTCTCTGCTGAGACCTGTCCATTCTTCTAGATAGTCCTACCAGACACCATCTAAGATGATCCCTATGGCTCTCTCTCTCCAACACTGCCAAAGCAAACCCTGCCATAAATACAGCTACTAACCTAAAAGCAAGTGTCCTTTGTTCTTCAGCTGGTCACGGTCCTTTTATCCTTTTGATTTTCAGGCAAAAAACTAACATTAGTTCACTTCTCCTCAATCCCAATATATTTCCAACTTTATTGTATTGATGTCTGAGAATGTGCTGAATTCATATCAAGTCTCTCTCACCAGGCTTTGAGCAGTAGCTTTCTCCAAAGATCTCCTTTAATCTCTGACAATATGACTCAATGTGGCTGAGCCATCTCACTGGTTCTCACATCTCTATTTTGAAATGTCTTTATCGTGGTCAGTGTAACAACTCACTTTGGAATATTACAGCTTTGATTTTCATGCCTCAACCAAAACTGAGCTAAGAAGAGTCCCATTTTTAACACATAAAAGTTTTCATACTATTGGTGGCACACACACAGTTTTATACTTCACATTTTTCACCTAAAATAGCTTCTATAATATTACATAACATGATTAGCATTTTAAAATCATGTCTACTAATTTGATAGGTGAAAAATAACATCTGGTTCTCCTAAGAAGATGTACAAATGGCTAGCAAGCACACGAACAGATGGGCAACATCATTAGTCATTAGGAAAATACAAATCAAAACCAAAGTGAAGGACCACTTCACTTCCATTAGGATGGTGAGAACTTAAAAAATGAAAACTAAGTTTTGGCAAGGATATGGAGAAATTTGAACTCTTACACATTGCTGATGGGAGTGTAAATGGTGCAGTCACTGAAGAAAAGAGCTTGGCAGCTCCCCCCAAAATTAAAGCTGGAATTACCATAAGACCCAGCAATTCTACTCCTAGGAACATACCAAAAGAATTCAAACAAATGTATGTATGTGCATGGTCACAGCAGTACTATTGACAACAGCGAAAAGATGGAAACAGCCCAAATGCCCATCAATGGATGAATGGAGAAACAAACTGTGGTATATCACAGAATGGAATATTATTCAACCATAAAAAAGGAAGGAAGCACTGACACATCCACCATGTGGGTGAACCTCAAAAATATTATGCTAAGTGAAAGAAGCCCAATGCAAAAAGTTACATATTGTATGATTCCGTTGATATGAAATATCTAGAAAGAGATAGAACACAGACTGGTGGTTACCAAGGACTGGAGGGAAGAAGCTGCTTAATGGGTAAGATTTTCTTTTCAGGTAATTAAAATGTCTTGGAGTTAGAGGTCATGGCTATACAACATTGTGAAGGTGTGAAATACTACTCAATTGTTCATTTAAAAATGATTAGTTTTATGTTAATCTCACCTCAATTTTAAAAATCTGGTTAAATTTTCTTTTAAATTACTGGTGAGGTTGAATTGTCCACGATTTGCCATTTGTAAATGAAATTTTCATGTCCTTTGCCTATTGGAGTAGTTTTGTTGTTGTTGTTTGTTTTTTTTGAGATAAAGCCTTGCTCTGTCACCCAGACTGGAGTGCAGTGGTACGATCTTGGCTCATTGCAACCTCCACCTCCCAGCTTCAAGCAATTCTCCTGCTTCAGCCTCCCAAGTAGCTGGGATTACAGGCGCCTGCCACCGCGCCCAGCTAATTTTTTTATTTTTAGTGGAGATGGGGTTTCACCATGTTGGCCAGGCTAGTCTCGAACTTCTGACTTCATATGATCCACCTGCCTCGGCCTTCCAAAGTGCTGGGATTATGGGTGTGAGCCACCATGCCCAGCTTGGAGTCATATTTTTAATGGATTTTAAATGTACATTTTACATACTAAGAATATTAACTTTTTGTCTTGTTATATTTCCCCTAGCCTATTGTTATTTAATTTTATTATTTTTCATTTGCAGCAATTTTACATTTTTTTGATTTAAAAAAAGACGTTTTTCAGCTGCCTTTTCCATTGGCTTTAAGCTTTGAAATTTCTTCTTTTTTCATAGAACAGACAAGTATTAATCTATGTTTTTATATTTTGTAATTCTCCTTTAAGAAGTTTATGATGGTGATGTTTTTTTTTTTTTTTTTTTTTTTTTGAGACGGAGTCTCGCTCTGTCGCCCGGGTTGGAGTGCAGTGGCCGGATCTCAGCTCACTGCAAGCTCCGCCTCCCGGGTTCACGCCATTCTCCGGCCTCAGCTTCCCAAGTAGCTGGGACTACAGGCGCCCGCCACCTCGCCCGGCTAGTTTTTTTGTATTTCTTAGTAGAGACGGGGTTTCACCGTGTTAGCCAGGATGGTCTCGATCTCCTGACCTCGTGATCCACCCGTCTCGGCCTCCCAAAGTGCTGGGATTACAGGCTTGAGCCACCGCGCCCGGCCTGATGGTGATGTTTTTAAAGAGACAGTCTCACTCTGTTGCCCAGGCTGGAGTAGAGTGTCGCTATTTTAGCTCACTATAACCTCCAGCTCCTGGACTCAAGCAATCCTCTTGCCTCAGCCTCCTGAGTAGCTCGGACTGTGGGTGTGCACCAACACACTCGCCTAATTTTTTAACAAAAATTTTTATAGAGATGGTGTCTCACCGTGTTGTCAGGCTGGTCTTAGAACTCCTGGCCTCAAGCAATCCTCTTGCCTTGGCCTCCTAAAGTGCTGGAATTACAAGCATGAGCCACCACACCTGACCACGGTTTGATTTTTTTAAATAAAATTAACATTAATCCAGTTATTATTTATTTGTGTTATGGTATGAAATGAAGACCTAGAATTTTCTCAAATGGCTGTTTAAGCAGCATTAAACAACAAAAACATTTTAAAAGTCTTTTTCCATACAGATTTGTAGTATCTCTTTAATGTATATGGTGTACACTTGTACCCTTAATATGAAAATTTTAAATATTTGCAACTTTGAGGATTCTAATGACCCAGAAAGACCATAAATGCAATATTAAAAATTGTAGAATAATTTAAAATATACTTTATTTATACCTTTATTCAGGTATTCCTGAATGCTGATTTAAGTTAAAAATATGTGGGAACAGGCCACCTAGCACCTACATTTCAATGAGATTTTATTTTCACTCATCATAAAGTATTTAACGGGGGAAACTTACATCATATAAGGAGAGCAAAGTAGTGGTGAGGTCCCTCTTCAGCTGATTTCTCTCCTTCACAGGAATATTTTGTGGGAATCTGAAGTTTCTTGCTAGGAAAGGACAGTTGCTCTACTTCTGCCGCCCTTGAGAGTTTTGGAAAGGACTGTGCTATTTACCGTTTTTAGAGAGAGCCTATCAGTCATGTGCTAGATGACCTATCACACATTCATCAGATTCTCTTTCGGGCCTGCGATGAGTAAAGGGAATGAGGTCAAGCCTGCCTGATAGAGGGACTTTTCCCCTACTTGCTTCCAGAGAGTGTGTGGAAATATTCTAAACAGTTCCACTGCTCCCTAAAGTCTGGAGTTGGGAGCTACGTTCTCCATCTTACCCTGTGTAGAAGCTTCTTTTCTGCTCTCCCGTAGTAGTCTATTTGCACCATTTCTCTAGGGATTGTGGATTGCAAGGTTTGTTAACTTGTTTTTTGAAAAGCAACAAATATCGTATGTATCAGTTTCACAGTATTTCCTGTTTTTCTCTATTTTGTATTTATTTTTGTTCTTTGGTTAGTGTCCATATTTTTACCTTTAAACATAACTCATTATATATAATTTATTTTACATAACATTAAAATTCTCAGTTTGGTCTCTACAACCAAGCATTTTTAAAGTCTTAAAAAAAGTGTTTTTTTTTTTACCTACACATTATGTTATTGCTATATCTTTTTCTTATTTGTTTTTTGAGATGGGGTTGTGATGTGTGGCTCTGTCTAGAGTGCAGTGGCATAGTCATAGCTCACTGTAACCTTGAGCTCCTGGGCTCGAGTGATCCTCCTCCCTCACCCTCTCAAATAGATAGGATTACAGGCACGGGCCACCACACCTGGCTAATTTTTACTTATTTATTTATTTCTGTAGAAATGAGGTCTTCTCATGTTTCCCAGGCTGGTCTCAAACTCCCGGCCTCAAGCAATCCTCCCTCCTCAGCCTCCCAAAGCACTGGGATTACAGGCGTGAGCCACCGCACCCAGCCTGTTATTGCTCTGTCTTTCCAATGTTTTGGTATTGGTGTTTAAGCATGTGGTGTGCAAAATCTATGTCAGGGGATTTACAGAGAATCTGTGCTTAAGCATATAACCAGTTTTTGTAAAACACATAAGCATTTCTATTTAACTCACTATAAATCTGTTAAACCTAGCCATTTGGATTTTGTAAAAAGAAATCAAAGCAACGATACTATTAAACATTCTAAATTTTGTTTGTACGCTACATCCTCATAATCTGGTGGTGGGATGATGCTGTCAACTGAGATGGCATCAGAATTCCTGGGTTTGAGCCTGGAGTGACGTGACCTAGAGCCAGTCTCTAATCTTTCGGGAGCTTAGCTTCTTTAACTGGGATAAAAGGCTGATGAGTTCTAAAACCTCTGAGAGCCCTTCCACCATTAATATTTTGTATTTTATTATTTTTACCCTTTTAATTTTATGTATTTTATCATTTTGAAGCATAAAATTCAATGTTTATGTTTTAATTATTTATTTGTACTAATTGCTGTACAATAAGCATTTAGTATATACTGCAAAAAAAAGAAAAATGTAGGTAATATCCTTATCTGATCATTGTAACAGCCATGTTTGTTCGATAGCATCATTCCCATATTTTGGATTAGGAGGCTGAGGCTCAGAAGAGTGGCTTGTCTAACTCTCCCTGGAAGATACTGCTTCCCTGAAATGTTACTGATAGAAAAAAAAAAACTCCTTCTCCCAAACTGCATGAACCCCGCATCACTAGCATTTCATCATTACCCATGGTTTAATCATCACTCATGTTTGCATGTTTGCCTCCAAACCATGACACTTCTGCTCCCATGGGGGAAAAAAAATCATGCCAACTGATTGTAGATTTATTTAGATTGAAGCCATCTGGTTGTAACATTCTCTTTCTTCTTCGCTTTGCAAAACCCCTGCCTTCTCATTCTCCTCCGTGGGGTTATCTATCTGCCTGCATCTCAGGCGGTTTCCTTCATGCCCTGCAGGTACAGCACAGCGTTCACCACAGGCTGTCCACCTCAGCTCCTGCAATCTGTGGGCGGCTTCAACAGCCACGTGGACAGCACCACTGGCCCAAAGAAATGGACAGATAGTGATGAGAATTATGAAGAGAAAGAAATGGAGGGAGGCTGGGCACGGTGGCTCAGCCTGTAATCCCAGCACTTTGGGAGGCTGAGGCGGGCGGATCACGAGGTCAGGAGATTGAGACCATCCTGGCTAACACAGTGAAACCCCGTCTCTACTAAAAATAAAAAAATTAGCCAGGCGTGGTGGCGGGTGCCGGGAGGCTGAGGCAGGAGAATGGCGTGAACCCGGGAGGCGGAGCTTGCAGTGAGCTGAGATCGCGCCACTGCACTCCAGCCTGGGCGACATAGCCAGACTCCGTCTTTAAAAAAAAAAAAAAAATGGGGGTAAGGGTGATAGAGAGGGATAGGGTTCTACTATTTAATATGGGGTGGTTTGAAAGACCACTGTGATAAAGTGGCATTTGATCAGATAACTGAACAAAGTGAGATAACAGGTCATGCAGATGCCTGGGAGAAGAACATTCCAGGGGAAGCCAATCACGTGCAGAGGCTCTGAGATAGGATGAGGCTTGGCAGGCTGGGAGAGAAGCAGGAAGGCCCGTGCATCTGTGTGGTGGGTGAGGGAGGCAGGAAGAGAAAGGTCAGGGAAAGCAGGGAACACATCACGGCAGGCCCTACTGGAGAGACAGTGTCGCTTTGTAATAATGCAAATAGCTCCCAGGAAGACGACCTGGCTCCAAAGAAGTGTGCACACATGAACATCATGTGAAAACCCATATCCAGCCTCAGTAGGTACAGTTTGCACCTCAAAAGAGTTGATAAAAAAGAATAAACGTGCATGGCTAGCACACAGTCGGCAAGAGACAAATCCTGGAGGGATGAGTGAATACTTGGATACGTGAAGGCAGGGCCACTGGCTGCTGCCTCACCTGCCCACACAACAGGATCCCACACTTGTGACTCAGGAGCATGCCTGGCTCAGGCAGCCACCTACATCACTTGGGGGTGTGGGGAACAGACAGGCTGACAGATAGCAAGCGCTGGCAAAGGGCCAGGAGAGGCAGGTGCACACATCCACAGTCACAGCTGAAGGTTTCAGGACAACTCTAAGAAACTTAGAAATAAAGTCGAATTCCATCAGTAAGAATATCAAAGATATGAACAAAATTATACACACACACACACACACACACACACAACCTACAACCAAAAAGAAAAAATATACATTCTTTGAAAACACACATAGAAGGGCCATGTGTGGTGGCTCATGCCTGTAATCCCAGCACTTTGAGAGGTTAAGGTGGGAGGATATTGCTTGAGACCAGCCTGGGCAGCATAGTGAGACCCCATCTCTACCAAAAGTTAAGAAAATAGGCCAGGTGTGGTGGCTCATGCTTGCAGTTCCAACATTTGAGAGGCTAAGGTGGGAGGATCGCTTGACCCCAGGAGTTCGAGGCTGCAGTGAGCTTCGGTTACTCCACTGCACTCCAGCCTGGGTGACAGAGAGAGATCGTGTCTCAAAAAGAAAAAAGGTATAAAATACACATAGACATTGTGAAAAATTGACCCAGCTTAAGACACAACAGAAATTTCAAATTTCTGACCACAATACAGTTAAGTAGTAAGAAACAAAAAATAATTTTAAAAATCTCTTAAAATTGTTTGGAAACTTTCAAAATCACTCCTAAAAAAAACCAATCTGGATTAAAGAGGAAACCAAAAAAGACACCAGTGCCTGGGAAGTTTATAGGCCAGTTCTCTGCAAGTTCCCAAACACAGTTAATCTCTGTCTTATGTAAAGTTTTAGAAAAAAGGAAAAACCGTACGATTTGTTCTATGAGTCTGGTAAAGTGAAAAGTATAGGAATACGGTACAAAGAAAATCATAAACACATCTTACTTTTTTTTTTTTGAGACAGGGTCTCGCTCTGTTGCCTAGGCTAGAGTGCAGTGGCATGATCTTGGCTTACTGCAGCCTTCATCTCCTGGGTTGAAGCGATTCTGCTGCCTCAGCCTCCTGAGTAGCTAGGATTACAGGCATGCGCCACCACGCCCGGCTAATTTTTGTATTTTCAGTGGAGACGGGGTTTCTCCATGTTGGTCAGGTGGGTCTTGAACTCCCGACCTCAGGTGATCCACCCGCCTCAGCCTCTCAAAGTGCTGGGATTCTAGGCATGAACCATTGTGTCTGATCCACATCTTACTTTTGAACACAGAAGTGATGCGTGTGCGCGGGGTGAGAAGGGGTGGAGAGCATGTGTGTGAGTGGGTGTCGGGAGATATTTACGTCTACATCTAGCGACTCTAGGGGAGCGCTTCTATGGGTATTATGTGGGTTTGAAAATTTTTGAAATAAAAAAAATAAAATTCCCCTTTTAAACAAAACCAATCTAAACCATAGTGTTATGGGGTGAACTGTGCTCCCCAAAACGATATTTTCAAGTCCCAGGAACTTCAAAATGTGTCTTGATCTGGAAACAAGGTCTTTGCAGATGCAATGAGGTCATACCGGGGTAGAGGGAGCCCTTCATTCAATGTGACTGGTGTCCTTCTGGGATTGGGCTGGGGGAGACGCAGACACAGACACACAGGGAGGACGCCCGGGAACAGAGAGGCGGAGCTGGCAGCCACCGCCAGAAGCTGAAGAGACGGGGAAGGAGCCTCCCCTGCAGGTCTCACACCTTGATTTTGGACCTCTGACCTCCAAAACTGGGAAAATATGAATTTCTGTTATTTCAAGCCACTTGGTTTGTGCTACTTCATTACAGCAGTCCTAGGAAACGAATACACATCAACATAGTAACTAAATGATAAGTCAGAATTATCCCCATGAAAGTCAAAAGCAGAAAGGACGCCTGCTACCGCCATTTCTAATCAACATTAGCGAGGTAGAAGGAAAATTATCTTCAGCTGATAGAAAATGCAAGCAACTCTACCCACCAACCACTAACAATTAAGAGTTTACTGAGGTTTCTATTTACGAGATCAAATATACCAAAAGATCTCATTCCTATGTACCAGTAATAATTAAAAAATATAACAAGAAGGTCCCAAATCACAATTTTTAAAACAACCAAAAAATCAAGATAAACAGAAATAAATCTTCGTACATAATATCTACAGAGCAAATGACAAAACACCAAAAGAATATAAAAGCAGATCTGAATAAATGCCCATAGGTGGGGACATTTATCATCAAAAAGATGTAAATTCTTTCCCATTTTAATCTATCATCTCTATACAATTCCAGTGAAAATCTCAACACGTTTTTCCTGGAACTTGATAAGACGATCCTAGTTAAGACATTTTGCAGAATGAAGTGGAAAGATTTGTCCCACAAATCTTCTTATCAAGAAAATAAGAAGATATAAAAACTTCTTATCAACCTGTACTAATCAAGAGATAGCGTGATTAGCCTAGAAATACAAAAATACCATCACAGAGCAGAAGAGAGATGCTGGAAATAGACCCAGGAATACACAGATATTTGATAAAATGATAAAAACAGCATTGCAACCAATGAAGAAACGGTGGACTATTCAATGAATGGTGTGGGGAAAATTGGCTATTCATTCTGAAAAAATTACATTATATTCTTAACTTACACCGTTCCCAGAACAAACAGTTCCAGGTAGACTCAAAGTTTAATGTAAAAACCGATTTTTTTTTTTTTTTTTTTACATGAGGAAGAAACTAGAGAAGAGTATCGGGCCGTGCGCAGTGGCTCATACCTGTAATCCCAGCACTTTGAAGCTGAGGCAGGCGGATCACCTGAGGTCAGGAGTTTGAGACCAGCCAGACCAGCCTAACATGGCGAAACCCCATCTCTGCTAAAAATACAAAAATTAGCTGGATGTGGTGGTGGGTGCCTGTAATCCCAACTACTCAGGAGGCTGAGGCAGGAGAATCACTTGAACCTGGGAGGCGGAGATTGCAGTGAGCCAAGAGCACGCCATTGCACTCTAGCCTGGCTGATAGAGCAAGACTCCATCTCAACAACAACAACAACAACAACAAACAAACCAGAAAAAACAGTATCATCATGATCTCAGGGTAAGGAAAAAGTTCTTGAACAGGAGACAAAACCCAAAAAACATAAAGAAAAAATATCGATATGTTTGTTGTTTTATTATGTTAAAGCTAGCTACTATTATAATAATAAGATTCCAAAATGATAATGGCTCAAATGCAATAGAAGTTTATTTCTACACATTTAGCCATCCAAGGCGGGTGCTCCTGACTGGGGGAAGCCCTCCATGTGGTCATTCAGGGATGCAGGCTGGCAGAGGCTCTTCAACCCAGAGCACCCGAAGTCACTTAGTCATCTCTGCCCCAGTCAGCCAGAACAGGAAATGAGTGTGGAGGGGACAGACCAGCTTCCTAAGAGCCTTGGTCGGGAAATGGTACATGTTACTTGCACTCACATCCCATGGTTAAAACTTAGTCACAAGGCTATTCCAATTGAAGAGAGGCTAGGAAGTTCAGTCTAGTGCCCAGCAAGAGGAGGTAGGCTTTTTTTTTTTTTGGAGACGGAATCTCGCTCTGTCACCCAGGCTGGAGTGCAGTGGTGCAATCTCGGCTCACTGCAAGCTCCGCCTCCCAGATTCACATCATTCTCCTACCTCAGTCTCCCAAGTAGCTGGGACTACAGGCACCCGTCGCCACGCCCGACTAATTTTTTGTATTTTTAGTGGAGATGGGGTTTCACTGTGTTAGCCAGGGAAGTGGGCTTTTTGGTGAACTTAAATACTTAAAAATTTCTGGCCAGGAACAGTGACTCACACCTGTAATCCCAGCATTTTGGGAGGCCGAGGCAGGCAGACCACTTGAGGTCAAGAGTTCGAGACCAGCCTGGCCAGAAACCCCGTCTCTACTAAAAATACAAAATATTAGCTGGTTGAGGTGGTAGGCACCTGTAATCCCAGCTACTTAGGAGGCTGATGCACAAAAATCACTTGAACCTGGGAGGCGGAGGTTGCAGTGAGCCAAGATTGTGCCACTGCACTCCAGCCTGGGCAACAGAGTGAGACCCTGTCTCAAAATAAATAAATAAAATTTTGCTGAACATAAGACACCCCCAGAGAAGAAGAAAAGATAGGCTGTAGACTGAGGACCGATATTCTCAGTATTCATAATATAGAATTTCTGTTATAAGGACATGTGTGAAGCAATAACAAAATGACAAACACCACATTAGAAAAAGTGGTAAAGGATATGAACAGATAAATCGACAGAAAAATGATCTGTAAGCAATCTATGAAAATAGGAAAAAAGTTGATGGTCAGTAATACCAAGAAAAGAAAACGTAGCCTATTTTTTGGCCAACTGTGGCAAACATTAGAAAGACGGGTCATATTCAGCTCTGGCTGCAGAGAAAGGGCACTTTGTCTGTGTGATGAGACTGTTAATCGGTGAAACTTTTCAAGGACAATTTGGCATTATCTTTCAAAATTTAAAATAAAAATTGCCTTTTTTCCAGCAATTCCACTTTTAGGAATTTATCTTATAGGCACAATCAATCACACAAAGATATATGTTCATGAATTGTAACTGCTGCATTTTTTAGGTAATAGTAAAAAAGAAAAATAACCTATTCAGAAATGGCTAAAGAAGTTATGACAATCAATTATAAAATCCATATGGGCTGGGCGCGGTGGCTCACACTTGTAATCTCAACACTTTGGGAGGCCGAGGCGGGTGGATCATTTGAGGTTAGGAGTTAGAGACCAGTTTGGCCAACATGGCGAAACCCCGTCTCTACTAAAAATACAAAAAAATGAGCTGGGCGTGGTGGCGCCCACCTATAATCCCAGCTCTTGGGGGAGGCTGAGGCAGGAGAGTCGCTTGAACCTGCAAGACAGAGGTTGCAGTGAGCTGAGATCGCACCACTGCACTCTAGCCTGGGAGACAGAGCGAGACTCTGTCTAAAAAAAAAAAAGAAAAAAGAAAATCCATAAGAAATATCATACAACACAGTAATTCAAAACTGAAGTAAGTCTGAAGTACTGTCATGGGAAAAGTTCCAAAAATTAAAAATAAAAGAGTAAGTCTCAGGACAGTACAGATAGTATGATTCCATATATTTAAAAATCCCTCGGCCGGGCACAGTGGCTCACGCCTGTAATCCCAGCACTTTGGGAGGCCAAGACGGGCGGATCACGAGGTCAGGAGATTGAGACCATCCTGGCCAACATGGTGAAACCCCGTCTCTACTAAAAATACAAAAAAACCAGCTGGGTGTGGTGGCGGGCGCTTGTAGTCCCAGCTACTCGGGAGGCTGAGGCAGGAGAATGGCATGAACCCGGGGGCGGAGTTTGCAGTGAGCCAAGATCGTGCCACTGCACTCCAGCCTGGGCGACAGAGCGAGACTCCATCTCATAAATAAATAAATAAATAAATAAATAAATATCCCAGGCCAGGCGTGGTGGCTCATGCCAGTAATCCCAGCACTTTGCGAGGCTGAGGTGGGCAGATCACTTGAGGCCAGGAGTTAAAGAGCAACCTGGCCAACATGGCAAAACCCCGTCTCTACTAAAAGTACAAAAATTAGCCGGCATGGTGGCAGGCACCTGGAATCCCAGCTACTTGAGAGGCTAAGGCAGGAGAATTGCTTGAACCCAAAAGGAGGAGGTTAGAGATTGTAGAGATTGCGCCATTGCACTCCAGCCTGGGTGACAGAGGGAAACTGTCTCAAAAAAAAAAAAAAGAAAGTAAAATAAATAAAAATCCTTAACCCTGTGTATGTACGTGTGCATATATATATATATAAATGCATAAAAACAAGGGTCTGAAAAGACGCACTCCATATTGTGTTTGGTTTCTCTTGGGTTTTGGACAATGAACATGTATTATCTTTGCAGTTAAATAAGAGAATGTGTCCACTGATCAGGCCAACATGGAAAAAGAGAATCCAATTTTGCTCGGCCTTCCATTCCTGAAGGAGGTGTTTCCTGCTAAGGAGCAGGGACATTTCATCAGCTTGCAGTGCAGCCTGAGGAATGCCCTTACCAATGATTCACCTCCTGTGGTTCCAGCTCACTGTTCTGCCAACATTAACCTACATGTGGCCGGAGGCATGATCGTAGGAGGCACGGGCCCCGCAAGCTGCTCAGATGCTCCTGGGACTCAGCCGCCCAGCAGCGTTGATAGCCAATGGCTCACAACAGAGTCCCTCCCCAGGGGCTGTCCTTGGCCAGCCATGGCTACCATGTCCAAGGTCATACCTGCTCCCAGGGGAGGGTGGTGTTCCTATCCAATGACTGGTCCATGCCTGGTCTCCTTACCTGGAACTGGGATCCCTTTGAATGGCTCTTGGGGCAGCTCTGGGAGTGTGCTGCTCAGATGTCCCTTCACAAGAACCTGCTGCGGGGGATGGATCTGAATGCTTCCCCCTGCCAAAGCTTTTGGATCTACTGAAGCTCATGCCAAGGTCATGCCGTTTCCAGGGTGCTCCCACCCAATGACTAAGCACAGTGTGGGGGTGGTGGTGGGGAGGAAATGGAGATGCGCCACCCAGTCCCAATGCAGGTCTCCCTAACAGGCAACCTTTGCAATGGGGCTCCCGCTAGCCCACTGAGCCTTTCTGAGACCTGCACCTTGTCTGAAGCTCTTCAAGGTAAACCTCCTTCCTTCTCTTTCCTCCTCCACGTGTGTCAGGCCAGAAGCATCAGCTCACACTTTTTCTTCTGTTCTCCTATCTCTTGCCCCATAAACTCCTTCTCTTGTCGTTTCATTGTGGGGTCCTGGCTTCAGAGCTCCCCGTGGATGAGCGCTGCAGCTCCCTCCCGACCACCCCACCCCCAGTCTTGCTCTCCTCACTCCTGTGGCTCCCAGTGGACCCCCTGTGGTTGAAACTCCATCTCAGACTTTGTCCTGGGGAACTCAGCCTGTGAGAAGGGCTGACATTAAGGTCCCTGCGAAAGAATATCTTCAACCCAAAATAGCAAATTGACATTTTAAAGCAGAACGCTTTCAGAGGCAAAAGAAGATTAAAGGCTCGTATGGCTGGAATAGATTTCCAATCTTCTGTTGAAGCAGACAGAGACACAGAGGGTCTCCCTCCGGAGGAGTCCAGCTCAGAAGGGAAGATCTCTGTGACGCCGTCACTGGCTCTTGTCCCCAGGAATATTCCTACCTGAAGCATGAGAAGCTCCAATCAGCCTTGCTCGGATCAGTCCCTCTCTCTTTTTGTTTCTTATTATTTTAATCTTTCCCCGAAAAGTTTCCAGGTGATAGTCTAGCTTTTCTTTCAAATCATCTGGAAAAATATTCAACACATGAGAATGTATAAACTGCAACTACAGAAATTGAAACGGTGTATCATCATTATGACTTATTCCTAAAGTCCATGCTATTCCACAGAAGTTCTAACTTTAAAAGAGAATTTTGGAGCCAGGTGTGGTGTCTCATGCCTGTAATCCCAGCACTTTGGGAGGCCGAGGCAGGCAGATCACTTGAGGTCAGGGGTTCGAGACCAGCCTGGCCAACATGGTGAAACTCCCTCTCTACTAAAAATATAAAAATTAGCCAGGCGTAGTGGTGGGTGCCTGTAATCCCAGGAACTCGGGAGGCTGAGGCAAGAGAATCGCTTGAACCCGGGAGGCAGAGGTTGCAGTGAGCCAAGATGGCGCCACTGCACTCCAGCCTGGGCAACAAGAGCGAAACTCCATCTCAAAAAAAAAAGAAGATAGAATTTTTATCCTATTTAAGGGAGAGAAACAAAAGTGATTCATTATAAAAATCAACTGTAAGTATTTTTCTGTTTCGTTTTTGTTGAGACAGGGCCTCATTCTGTTACCAACGTTGGAGTGCAGTCGCATGATCATAGCTCACTGCAGCCTTGACCTCCTGGGATCAAGCAATCCTCGTGCCTCAACATCCTAAGTAGCTGGGACTACAGGTGTGCATCACCATACCTGGCTAATTTTTAAATTTTTTGTAGTGATAGAGTCTTGCTATATTGCCCAGGCTGGTCTTGAACTCCTGGCCTCAAGGGATCCTCCCACCTTGGTCTCCCAAAGTTCTGGGATTATAGTTGTAAGCCACCATGTCTGGCCCTGTAAATAATATTCTATGGTTCTAGTGAAACATCTCTATTTTAGTAAATGACTATTAACATTTTAATAGAAAAAGCATGCATTATAGAGCTTTGGCGCAATCTGGGTTTGCTACTATCTGTGCTTCTAATTTTGTAGTAGCTCTTTGGAAAGTTATCGAACCACTAGAGTCTTAGTTTTGTTAGCTCAGAGAAGGGATGACCATCGTGTTCCTGGCAGTACTCTAGTATGAGGAAGAAGAAATATATCACCCAGCACAGAGCCTGGCACCCAACAGTCACTTAATATTTGGAGGTTAATATGATGATGATAAAGGAGGCTGGGACCAGGTGAGATGGAGGCAGGTGCCTCAGAGGTCTAAATTCCTAAGTCCCAGCAATCTGGGTCAGGAGCAAGTTCAATGGGAACAGGTTCATGGTAATCTCAGCAGAAGGAGGGATCTCCTTCCTTGTTTTTAAAAAGAGGCAGGGATACAAGCTGTACAGCTGTGCTTGCAGGCCTGGGCAGCATCTCAGCTCAAAGGTCTGCAGACACCTCACTCACATCCAGGATGTAGGAGGCAGTAGGAGGAAGGAGAAGTGGGACGCCATGAGCCAGGCCCTGGAGGAGATAAAGGCAATTGGGGCAGCAGCAGTCACTGACATGAAGTGGAGGGCGTGGGGTTTTCAGAAGATGGTCATGCTGTTGGCTTGCAGTGTAGAGGGACCAGGACTACAGGAAAAGTGGATGGCAGCAGGTCATGGACAGGCCATTTGTGTAACTCAGTGGGGGAAGTTCCCTGGGCCCCTGGCCCTGCTCCCCCAAGCTGAGGAGTCTATCGGCCTTACCTATGAGTGTCAGCTGGGGAAGACAGGGTTTTGTTGAAGAAATTGTCCTTAAACCCATGATGAAGTCACTGTGAATTAAAGGAGGAAGGTGTCAACCTGATCTCCAGCAGAGCCTAGAACACCCTAATCCTGCGTTTGAGGCTCTGCGTGGGTCAAAGGCTCAGATCAAGGAGGAGAAGCAGAGGTGTCTGGTTGGGCAGTACAACCGCATGTTAGCAGTAGCGACCCCCTAGTCTCTTATAAAGGGGACCACAATGTATGATGAATGTATAAGAAGGTTGACAGATCTTATGGCCTGTATGTTTGTGTCCCCACCAAAATTCAAAGTGCCCCTCAGTATGATGGTATTTGCAGGTGCGGCCTTGCAGGGGCATAATTGGGTCATGGAGCTAGCTTGACAACATGAGGACATAGCAAAAAGATGGCTGTCTAGCACCCAGGAAGAGGGCCCTCTCTAAGAACTCAACCATGCTGGCACCCTCGCCTCAGACTTCCAACCTCCAGGACTCTGAGAAATAAATGTTTGTTGTTTAAGCCACCCCATTTGTGGTGTTTTGTTACAGCAGCGAAGCTGACTAAGACACCAGATATGTCTCTAAATTCATGGTGTGCTTCTGAAAGGCTGGGGGAGGTATCCATCCCCTGGTCATTCCTGGCACTGTGTCCCCATGGCAGCATCCTTGTACTTCTGGGAGAAAAGTTAGAATTCCACAATCTGTCAGGTTATCCCAACCTGTCCCCTGCTGGTGGCTTTGCCGGTGACTTCTTGCCCAGCAAGTTGCCAAACATGCTGCTCCTTCTTTTGAACAGATGAGGCAGCGTGGGTCACAGGGGCAGCAGGGAAGCCAGGCCCTCACTCCACACTCTTCCCATGCACGAGGCTAGAAATAGACAGTCCTGTGCCCTCAGACATTGGTGACCCCCTTAGAAACAGTGTTATTTATGATAGGTGCCTGGCCAACATCTACATTTCCACCACACAACTGCCAGTGACTTGAGTCACATTCAGGAGTCACCTAGAGTCACTTTCCCGCAGGGTGAACCTCATGGGATGGCTTCTTTCTCTGCCTGTTCTTCCTACTGCTTCTCCTCATCTTTTTGTTTCTGAGCTCATAGTGGGTCACATTTACAGTGGATTGGGTTGACTTTCAGCCTGAAACTTACTTAATATTGACATCATTGCTTTGGTACTCCTAGCTTGCCTAAGGTTTATACTCCATTGTAAATTAGATGAGTGATTTCAAATTCTAAATGTAGCTAACTAGTGCTAGTATCACGATTCTTTAAAACCCATAAGCATGAAAGAATATGCTCTTAACAGTGGTTGGTCTGATTCCACTTCTTTCATGGAATTCCTAGATCATCTCATTTTCCTGCATTAAGCCCTTAATAACTCCTCACAGCTTCAAGATAAAATTCAAATAATGCCCTTTATGAGCAGTTATCCCCCTGCCCCGCCTTTTTTAAAGTGATGGGGTTTGCCATGTTGCCAGGCTGCTCTGGAGCTCCTGAGCTCAAGGGATCTGCCCACCTTGGCCCCCCGAAGTGCTGGGATTACAGGTGTGAGCCACCAGGCTGGGCTGGGAGTTCCCTTTTAATAACTTTGGTTTTGCCCACCTTCCTCCTGCAACTCTATACTGATATATAAACTACATAAAATATGGTAGCATGTATTTCAAGCTCACTATGTCTTCTCTTGCCTGTGGGCCTTTGCAGTGCTGCTTAAGCTACTTAAAATACCTTTTCCTTCCTCTCCACCTGGAGCATTACAACTCATCATTCAGACCTCAGTTGACATGTCACTTCTTCCTGAAGTTATCTCCAAGGATGTGGCCAGTGCCCCTATGTTTAGCTTGTGGAAGCACCGCCCCTCCACCCCTCTGCCATGAGCCCAAGCACAGGGCCCAGGTCTCACATGTCCACCATGCACCAAGAGCCCCTCGTGCAGTGCCTGCTCCAATATCCACCAAAAAGATTCTTTGTCCCCTAGTGCAGTGCCTGCCCCAACACCCACCAAAAAGATTCTTTGTACAAAATACTCAAGCGCCATCAGGGAGAGCACTACCTTCAGAGTAGATTAGATGGACGGGCACAGTCGCTTACACCTGTAATCCCAGCACTTTGGGAGGCTGAGGCAGACAGATCACTTGAGGTCATGAGTTCCAGACCCAGCCTGGCCAACATGGTGAAATCCTGTCTCTACTAAAAATACAAGAATTAGCTGGGCATGGTGGCGTGCACCTGGAATTCCCGCTGCACAGGAGGCTGAGGCAAGAGAATCACTTGAACCCAGGAGGCAGAGGTTGCAGTGAGCTGAGATAGTACCACTGCACTCCAGCCTGGGTGACAGAGTGAAACTCCATAACAACAACGACAACAACAACAACAACAACAAAGTAGATTAGATAATGAGTGTTCTATCTTACCAACTTCGCTCATGTCATCTACCAAAATAATTTCTTCAAGAAAATAGTGTGGTGTGAGGTTCATGACACTGGACACGGTCCGAAACAAGGCATGGAATTCTTCATTATGGAAGCAAATGACAATGCTGGCAGTCGGGAGGCGGGCTGGGTAATGTTTTTGAAGACACCTGCAGGCAGAAGTAACATGAAGAAAACAATCCATCTAAATGTCTTGGATATTTTTTCATCTCATTCAAACACCCCTTCTTATTTGCATCTTTTTGACTCTTTCCTCCAATTGATCATTATGGTAGTAGGTGACAGTATATCTAAAATTACAAAAATGTATTTAACTTCTTATGTTGTTCTAGTATTTTCTGAATCATTTCCCCCTTCTTAATGTCAGTAATAATTGCGCTTTCCTGAGACTGTGTTGATAATCTTAGTTCTATTTTAAACATAGTATAAACACAAATTATATTCATATATTAGCTTCTGTTATAAAAATGAATTAGTTTTATCTCTTTTTTTTGCTGTCACCATGGCAGAACAGATAAAAATGAATTATTAAGCTCGCACATTAAAAGGTATACATTAACTTTATTGTGCTATCTTCAGAGAAAACTCCAACTTTATTCTTGTATTTGTGGAGTCCATCACAACAAAAAAGTATAGCAGATATGGTCTAATTGGATTTCTTCTGAATATTTGACAAAATGCTTTATTTCATTTATTTTTATTTTTATTATTATTTTTTGAGATGGAGTTTCACTCTTGTTGCCCAGGGTGGAGTGTAACGGTGCCAACCTGGCTCACGGCAACCTCTGCCTCCTGGGTTCAAGCAATTGTCCTGCCTTAGCCTCCCAAGTAGCTGGGATTACAGGCACACACCACCACGCCTGGCTAATTTTTTGTGTTTTTAGTAGAGACAATGTTTCACCATGTTGGCCAGGCTGGTTTTGAACTCCTGACCTCAGGTGATCCACCCACCTCAGCCTCCCAAAGTGTTGGGATTATAGGCATGAGCCAATGTGCCTGGCCCAAAAATGTTTTATTTATTTATTTTTTGTGCACATGAGAGAAATACAGAAACTGAATTCTGGAATTCTAGTAATATTAGTTATTATTAGATTGATATATTATTTGGTTGTATTCTGAAATATTTTGGTTGTAAATTAAAGAAATTAAAGAGCTAACTTCAGCAAAAGAAAGGGAGGTGTGGCTGGCACAGTGGCTCATGCCTGTAATCCTGGCACTTTGGGAGGCCAAGGTAGGTGGATTACCTGAGCTCACAGTTCGAGACCAGCCTGGACAACATGGCAAAATTCCGTCTTTACTAAAAATACAAAAATTAGCCAGATGTGGTGGCACTTGTAGTTCCAGCTACTTAGGAGGCTAAGGCAGAGAATTTCTTAAACCTGGGAGAGGTGAGTTGTAGAGAGCCAAGATCATACCACTGCCTCCAAAGAAAAAAAAAAAGAGAGAGAGAGAGAAAGAGAAAGAAAGAGAGAGAGGGAAGGGAGGGAGGGAGGGAGGGAGGAAAGAAGGAAGGAAGGAAGGAAGGGAAGGAAGGGAAGGGAAGGGAAGGGAAGGGAGGGGAGGGGAGGGGAGGGGAGGGGAGGGGAGAGATGTATTGTGAGCTGACCCAAATGTCTCACAGGACCTAGCAACTGCAGCAGCTGGAGCCTTAAGGAATGATTAGAACTAGAGGCTTGAATGACGTCTGGACACTCTCCATCTCTGCTTTTGTGTTTACATCTGGGAAAAATAATAATAGCGATAACAACCTACCTCCAAGGGCTATGAAGATGCAATGAATTAACATGTCTACAACACTTAGAGCAGTGCCTGGCATGCAGTAAGTATTCAGATAGAAGGCTCATGACATGATTATCATCTTCCTTTGCAACTGGGCTTGTTTCCACTTCTTTAGTGGGAAATGTGATTGACATCGGCATATCTCATAGGCAAGTACCCGAGGAGAAACTGATGGGACTTTACCTTTTCCAAGATCAAATATTGACCAGAAAAGATTCATTGGCCCAGTTTGCCATAGGTGCCCATCCCTGGGTTCATCAACTGGGGCCAGAAAATTGAGTCTAAATAAAAAAAATCATTGTTACCACTGCAATCACGTGGGAAGGGGGAAAAACAGTGGGAAAGGAGTGCTGGGCAGGCAATCCTACAGGCATCCTGGACAGTCCCCTCAGGGTACTCACAGAATGAAGTCACCAGGGAAGGAGAGGGCCTTGTCCTGGTCTTCATTTTCATCCAAGGCAAGATGAAGACAGAGAAGTCATGTCCACTGAGTGGAACTGACATCAGATTCAAGGGAATGGAGAGTCTGAGGGACAGGGCCAAGGAAGTACCAGAACAGATGGGAATGAGGGCACCTGCACCAACTGCACTTGGGTCTGGAACGGTGAATGGGAAAATGCGGCTGTGCAGAAACATGTGGAAAAATAATTAAAAGGCTTAAATGGCTCACGCCTGTCATCCTAGCACTTTGGGAGGCCAAGGAGGGCAGATCACCTGAGGTCAGGGGTTCGAGACCAGCCTGGCCAACATGGCGAAATCCCTTCTCTACTAAAAATACAAAAATGAGCTGGGCGTGGTGGTGCGCCCCTGTAATCCCAGCTTCTCAGGAGGCTGAGGCAGGAGAATCGCTTGAACCCAGAAGGTGGAGGTTGCAGTGAGCCGAGATCGCGCCACTGTACTCTAGCCTGGACAACAGATTGAGACTCTGTCTCAAAAAAATATTCCAGTAAGATCGTTGAGTTGTGAGACAGAAAGTAGGAGAGAAAGAGAAAATATGATGCTAGACTGAATTAATGGAAGACCAATACCATGAATAAGAGAAGTGGTGGTCCAGGATGACTTGTGCTGCTAAAATCACATCTCTGATGTTACAGTCAGTCCCAGGTGTATCACTTTAAGAAAACTGGAAATAAACTGCATCCCTTCAGTCTGATGTTAGTGGAGGAGCCTGAAGCTCACATGAGGACCCTTTAGAACCCCCAAGGGAACCTGGTGTGTGTGGGTTTCTCAAAAACAGATCAATAAATGTTGCTGTGGTATGTCTATAAATACTTTCCTGGCCAGGTGCAGTGACTCATGCCTGTAATCCCAACACTTTGGGAGGCCAAGATGGGTGGATCACCTGAGGTCAGGAGTTCAAGACCAGCCTGGCTAACATGGTGAAACCCCATTTCTACTAAAAATACAAAAAATTAGCCAGGTGTGGTGGCGGGCGCCTGTAATCCCAGCTACTCGGGAGGCTGAGGCAGGAGAATCTCTTGAACCTGGGAGGCGGAGGTTGCAGTGAGCAGAGATCATGCCATTGCACTCTACCTTGGGTAACAAGAGCAAAATTCTGCCCCCCTCCCCGCCAAAAAAAACTTTCCTGACCTAAGTAAGCTATTTTTAAGAGTAAAAGGAGGCCAGGCGTGGTGGGATGCCTGAGGCTGAGGCGGGCAGATCACGATGTCAGGAGATTGAGACCATCCAGGAGGCTAACATGGTGAAATGCTGTCTCTACTTTAAAAAAAAAAAAAAAAAAAAAAAAATTAGCTGGGTGTGGTGGTGGGCACCTGTAGTCCCAGCTACTCAGGAGGCTGGGACAGGAGAATGGCGTGAACCCAGGGGGTGGATCTTGCAGTGAGCCGAGATGGCACCACTGCACTCCAGCCTGGGCAACAGAGCAAGACTCCATCTCAAAATAATAATAATAAAAAAAAAGACTAAAGAAATTTGGATGGCCTTTGGTTGTCTTCAGTGAGCTGATCTTATAAATTTGCTAACCTTATACATTGCTGACCTTATACATTAATAATAGTTCAGTACAAAGCAGCACTGTTTTAGGCTGAATTGTGTCCTCCAAAATTCATACGGTGAAGTTCTAGTCCCCAGGACCTCAGAATGTGATCCTATTTGGAAAAAGAACTGTTGTAGAGATAATTAGTAAGGTTAGCTCATTAAGGTAGGCCCTAATCCAATATGAGTCACGTTCTTACAAAAAGGGGAAATTTGAACACAGAGGCAGACATATACAAAGGGAAGATGGCATTAAGAGTTATAGGGAGAAGACGGCCATCTACAAGCCAAGGAGAGATGTCTGGAACAGAGCCTTTCTTTACAGCTCTCAGAAGCAACCAATCCTGCCAACACCTTGATTTCAGACTTCTGGCCTCCAAAACTGAGAGAGAATAATTTTTGTTGTCTAAGCTACCCAGCTGATGGTACTTTCTTACAGCAGCCCTACCAAACCAATATTTGGATACCAAATTTTACCATGCATCGGTCTCAGCTGGGGTTCTTGCTGACTGCAGATTCTGATTAAGGAGATCCGGGCTGGGGCCTGAGATTCTGCATGGCCAGCAAGCTCCCAGGGGCTGTCCGTGCTGCTGGTTTTCAGGCCGTATTTTGAGTAGAAATA
Source organism: Papio anubis (assembly GCF_008728515.1). NCBI lineage: Eukaryota > Metazoa > Chordata > Mammalia > Primates > Cercopithecidae > Papio > Papio anubis. Next base: position 7,283,380 of record NC_044979.1, read on the forward strand.
CTCTAGCGGGCACAGGCACTATTACAATGACAATCTTTTGAGTACATTAGAAAAACATGGTGACAGATGACTGATAAACTGATTTGTAAATGGCTATTCATTTGTTCAAATCCTATTTAAAAAAACGGATTTTTCTAAATAATTTTTGGATGAGAGGAAGTTACAAATTGTAAATTATATAGAAATTAAAAATCAAAGTCTATCATGTTAAAATCTAAGAGATATGGCTAAAATTTAAATCAGAATAAAATGAATATTTATAAATGTATTATTATACCACAAAGAGGTAAAATAATTAAACTAACCTTATAAACTAGCAAGAAAAACAGGATAAACCAAATGAAATAAAAATGAACCAGTAAAGATAACTAGGAATTAATGAACTGGAAGACAAAAAAGTAAAATTGGTAAGCATAATCAAAAGTTGGTTTTTTGAAAGACAAAACAATGCACATCAAGCTTAAAAAGAGAGTGGGAAAATATACAATAAAAAAATGAGAAAGAAGGTATGGTACCAGTGCAGATAATAATAATTAGGGAAATAAGATACACAACTTTTTGCCAATAAATTTGAAAAATAGGTGGAAAAAAGTTTTATTACAATAGTGTCCTAAAAAGCCTCTAGAAATAGAAAGCTTAAGTAGAACAATAACCTTAGAGTAATCTGCAAGTTTATCAATGTCTACCACTAAAAAATGCACTGGTGATTCATAATTACCAAGCAAGTGCTATTTCAGCATAGTAGGTAATTATCATATTATCCCAACTATTTTAGAGAGTCAAAAACTTTCAAATTCATTTTATAAAGCCAGTATAAGTCTGATATCAAAATCTGATGAAGACAACACAAAAAAGAAAAACATAAATCAGGATTTTAAAAACTTGAATCATACATAGACTATTTTTTGGAGAGAAAATAAGTTCTTAACCTCCAGAGATGAATTGTTACTTTAATGTTTCTTAAATATGTGAACTTACGAGCTCAGAAGCTCCTTGTGCTCATAAGTTTGTACACGGCTATAAATAAAACAGTTAAAAATAATGAAATATGGCTAGAAGAGTTAAAATCAAATTAATAAATTAATTTTAATTTCAGGTTGGGTTTGCTGAAATGACATCACCACTTATAACTTATTTTCTACTTGTTATAGGAAAGTTTACTTCTTAATTTGACTACATTTTCTTACTATGTAGTATGTGTTTGCTTAAATCTCTCAGTCCTATTTTTGTATTTGAAATACTGTTTTAAAAAATTCTATTGGCCATACTGTAAAGTAACTTCTCATAACATATAATTTAGGCATTTGGTCTGCTTCTATTTGACATCATTTGTATAATGTATCTATTAAGTTTACTAATACTTTTCTCATTACCTACTGAAATTCAGTGACAATAGTAACAGGCTGTCCTCCTGTATAAGTGTATATTAATTAAAAATAATAGGCCAGGTACGGTGGCTCATGCCTGTAATCCCAGCACTTTGGGAGGCCAAGGTGGTTGGATCACCTGAGGTCAGGAGTTCGAGACCAGCCTGACCAACATGGAGAAATCCCATCTCTACTAAAAATACAAAAATTAGCTGGGTGTGATGGCACATGCCTGTAATCCCAGCTACTCAGGAGGCAGAGGCAGGAGAATCACTTGAACCTGGAGGCAGAGGTTGCAGTGAGCTGAGATCGTGCCATCGCTCTCCAGCCTGGGCAACAGAGTGAAACTCCATCTCAAAAAATATATATATGTAAGTGGGAAGATGGAATTTTAGAATTCTCATGGAGAATCTCATTAAGAATTTGCAGACTTCTGAAAATATATACATAAATCTTGATTTGAATAACATGATTAAAAAAACAAGACCTAACTTATGCTGCCTACGAGAAACTCACTTCCCCTTTAAGGATATAGCAGGATTAAAAGTGATGAGACGGAAAAAGATATTTCACGCAAATGGAAACCAAAAGAGAGCAGAGTGTACTTATACTGAAGTAAAATAGTAACTTTAAAAAGAGATAAAACAGGTCATTTTATAGTGATAAGGGGCCCATTTCATCAAGAAGATATAACAATATTATATTGCCAGTTGGTAATATAATACCAAGATATAACATCAAGAAGACATATTGTAAATTTGTCTGCACCCAACATCACAGAACCTAAATACATAAAGCAAATATTAATAATCTGAAGTGAGCGATAGACTGCAATAAAATAATTGTAGGGGACTTCAATACCCCACTTACAACTATGTACAGATCATCCAGACAGAAAATCAATAAGGAAACACTGGGCTTCAACTATACTTTAGATCAAATGGAGCTAACAGACACATATGAGCATTTTATTCAACAGCTGAAGAGCATATATTTCTTCTTTGGTGCACATGGAATATCCTCCAGGATTGATCAAATATTAGGCCACAGAACAAGTCTTAACAATTTAAGATTGAAATCACATCAAGTATCTTTTCTGATCACAATGGTATGAAAACTAGAAATCAATAATGGTACAAATTTCAGAAAACTCACAAATATATGGAAATTAAACAACATGTTCCTAAACAACCAATGGGCCAAAGAAGAAATTTTTAAAAAGACATTAAAATGGAAATTAAAAATATCTTGACAAATGGAAATGAAAAAACATACTAAAACATATGGGATGCAGCAAAAGCAGTACTAAGTTTGGGGATTATAGGAATAAATACCTATATCAAAGCAAAAGAAAGTTTCCAAATACACAACCTAATGTTATACCTGAAGGAACAAGAAAAAGATGAGCAGACTAAGCCCAAATTTAGTAAAAGAAAGAAAATGACAAAGATAAGTGCAGAAATAAATGAAATAGAGATTAGGAAAACAATAGAAAAGACAAACCAAACAAAGAGTTGGGTTTTTAAGAGGATAAGCAAATTTGACAAACCTTTGGCTAGACTAAGAAAAAACAAGACTCAAAAAAATAAGACCAGAAGTGAAAGAGGAGACCTAATTGATATCACAGAAATACAGAGAATCATAAAAGACCGCTATGAAAAAGTATATGCCAACAAATTGGATAACCTAGGAGAAATGAATAAATTCCCAGAAACATATAACATACCAAGACTGAATCAAGAAGAAATTGAAAATCTGAACAGACCGAAAATGGGTAAGGGCATTCAATCAGAAATAAAAATTTCTTACCAAAGAAAACCCTAGGACCTAATGGGTTCACTGCTGAATTTATTTAAAGAATAAATACCAATTCTTTTCAAACGCTTCCAAAAAATTGAGGAAGAAACACTTCCAAACTCATTTTATGAGACCAAATTATATTTTTTTGAAAAGTAAGGCAAAGCTAAAATGAAAATTCCATTTAATGAAATAATATGGCTATTACAATAATGGCTAAAAACCTGGTTGGACTCCAGATAGTGGTAGCTACTCTTAGAAGTTAATTTTTAAACATAGTAGTGGGTTCTTTGTACAGAATTGAATTTCCTATTAAATAAAGTTATAGTTTAAATATTAAAACTGCCAAGTCCACTTTTCTTTTTGGACAAATCTCTCTAAACTTTGTTTTTCTGAACAGTAATCATGTGATGGGGGAAGGGAAGCAAAAACAATCACACTATTTTAGAAGGTGAGATTTAGGAAGAACAAATGATGATACAGAGAGAAATTCATAACATAAAAGATATTTTAAAATGTTGACCTTTGTAGTAAATATTCAGTTCAGTGAAATATTGTTCTCCATATTAATACCATGTTCTATGGTTTGAGTAAATTTAAGATTTTTATTTTATCATGACCCAGATACATTGTGTAATCATGTACAAACTCCACGTCTCTTGAGTGTACCACATCATAAGTGATATCTGTGGCTTCAAATGTTTGTGTTGCACACAGGTTGCAATAAGGCAAAGTGGCCCTGCTTTCTCCTGTTTCATGGATATTCCTTAATGTAAGTATTTCTCATTTAGTTAAAGGAGAATATTGGCCCTTTTTCTCTGGAAATCATCAGAACTTAAAACAAACTAAAAACACATTAGCACATACACACTACAACATAGATGAACCTTGAGGGCATCGTGCTAAGCAAAATAAGCCAGTCACAAAAAAAGACAAATACTGTATGATTCCACTTATATGAAGTACTTAAAGTAATCAAATTCACAGACGCACAAAGTAGAATGGTGATTGCCAGGAAGTGTTGGGGTTGGGAAATAGAGAGTTGTTGTTTATTGGGTACTATATTACTTCGTTTTCACATTGCTATAAAGATACCACCTGAGACTGGGTAATTTCTAAACAAAAGAGGTTTAATTGACTCACAGTTCCACATGGTTGGGGAGGCCTTGGGAAACTTACAATCATGGCAGAAGGTGAGGGGGAAGCAAGGTACATTTTACATGGCAGCAGGAGAGACAGCGAGCATGGGGGAAGCTACCACTTTAAAAACCATCAGGTCTCATGAGAAGTCTCTCACTATCATGAGAACAGCATGGGGGAAACCACCCCCATGATCCAATCACCTCCCACCTGCTCCCTCCCTCGACACCTGAGGATTACAATTCAACATGAGATTTGGGTGGGGACAAAGAGCCAAACCATATCATTCTGCCCCTGACCCCTCCCAAATATCATTTCACATTTCAAAACCAATCATGCTTTCCTAACAGTCACCCAAAGTATTAACTCATTCCAGGATTAACCTAAAAATCCAAGTCCAAAGTCTCATCTGAGACAAGACAAGTCCCTTCCTCCTACGAGCCTGTAAAATAAAAATCAAGTTAGTTATTTTCAAGATACAATGGGGGTACAGGCATTGGATAAATATTCCCATTCCAAATGGGAGAAATTGGTCAAAACAAAGGTACCACAGGCCCCATGCAAGTCTGAAACCCAGTGGGGCAGAAATTAAATCTTTGCGTGTGTATGTGTGTGTGTGACAGAACTCGCTCTGTCACCCAGGCTGGAGTGCAGTGGTGTGAACTTGGCCTACTGCAACCTCTGCTGGCTGGGTTGAAGCAATTCTCCTGCCTCAGCCTCCTGAGTAGCTGGGACTACAGGCATGCACCACCATGCCTGGCTAATTTCTTTTTGTATTTTTAGTAGAGATGGGGTTTCACCATGCTGGCCAGGCTGGTCTTGAACTCCTGACCTCATGATCTGCCTGCCTCAGCCTCCCAAAGTGCTGGGATTATAGGCAAGAGCCACAGTGCCTGGCCCCTTAATCTTAAAGCTCTGAAATGATCTCCTTTGACTCCAAGTCTCACATCCAGGGCACACTGATGCAAGGGGTGGGCTCCCAAGGGCTTGGGCAGTTCTGCTCCTGTGGCTGTGCAGGCTACATCCCCCACAGCTGCTTTCAAGGGCTGGTGTTGAGTGCCTGTGTCTTTTCCAAGTGCATGGTGCAAGCTATCGGTGGATCTACGATTCTGGGGTCTGGAAGAAGGAGGTCCTCTTCTCACAGCTCCACTAGGCATTGCCCCAGTGGTGACTATGTTTGGTGTCTCCATCCCCACACTTCCCCTCTGCATTACCCTAGTAGAGGTTCTCCACGAGGGCTCTGCCCCTGCAGCAGGCTTCTGCCTGGATATCCAGGTATTTCCATATATCCTCTGAATTCTAGGTGGAGGCTCCCAAAGCTCAACTCTTGTCTTCTGTGCACCACAGGCCCAATACCACATGGAAGCCACCAAGGCTTGGAACTTGCAACCTCTGAAACCACAGCCTTAGTTATACTTTGGCCCCTTTTGGCTGTGGCTGGAGCTGGAGTGGCTGGGACACAGAGCACCTTGACCCAACGCTGTACAGAACAGCAGGGCCCTGGGCCTGGCCAACAAAATTGTTTTTCCTTCTAGGCCTCTGGGCCTGTGATGGGAGGAGTTGCCATGAAGATCTCTGACATGCCCTGGAGACGTTTTCCCCATTGTCTTGGCTATTAACATTCAGCTCCTCATTACTTATGCAAATTTTCACAGCTGGATTGGGCTTGAATTTCTCCCCAGAAAGTGGGTTTTTCTTTTCTACTATATGGTCAGCTGCAAATTTTCCAAACCTCAAGTTCAAAGTTCCATAGATCTCCAGAGTAGGGGCAAAATGCCACCAGTCTCTTTGCTAAAGCATAACAAGAGTCACCTTTACTCCATTTATCAACAAGTTCCTCATCTCCATCTGAGACCACCTCAGCCTGGACTTCATTGTCCTTATCACTATCAACATTTTGACCAAAGCCATTCAACAAGTCTCTAGGAAATTCCAAACTTTCCCACATCTTCCCCTTTTCTTCTGAGACCTCCAGTCTATTCCAACCACTGTCTGTTACCCTGTTCCCAAGTTGCTTCCACATTTTTAGGTATCTTTATAGCAGTGCCCCACTCCTGGTACCAATTTTCTGTATTAATCCATTTTCACACTGCTATAAAGATGTTACCTGAGACTGGGTAATTGCTAAACAAAAGAGGTTTAATTGACTTAGTTCCACATGGCTGGGAAGCCTCAGGAAACTTACAATCATGGTAGGAGGCGAAGTGAAAGCAAGGCACGTCTTACATGGTGGCAGGAGAGAGAGAGAGAGAGAATGCAGGGGAAACTACTACTTTTAAAATCATCAGATCTCATGAGAACTCCCTCACTATCAAGAGAACAGCATGAGGGAAACCACTCCCATGATCCAATCACCTTCTACCAGGTCCCTCCCTTGACACCTGGGATTACAACTCAAGGTAAGATTTGGGTGGGGACATAGACCCAAACCATACCAGGTACAGAATTTCAGTTTGGGATGGTGAGAGAGTTCTGGAGATGGATGGTATCGATGGCTGCACGATGTGAATGTCTGTATTGTATATTTTAAAAGGATTAAAATGGCAAATTTTATGTTATGTTTATTTTATATAACATAATTAATGATTATGTTAATCATTAACATAATAATTATTAATACAACAATTGAAGGAACAATTTTTTTGAAAAAAGTAAAATTTTGGGGAAAAAAAGGTAGCTGTCCAGAGCATTTTCTATCAGGAATGAATGCCCCTTTGGCCAGAAGCCCTTATTGGTGATTTAATAAAAAGATCTGTGGCTAACTCAATTCTTGGAAACCTCTAGAACACATTTTGTGCCCATGAAGAAGATACTCTCTACACTATAAGCATTAGAATCTTGAAATAGAATCTTGACATTATCTGACTTCAAGTCCTAAAAATAGGAATCTATGACATTTCTAGTATGCTAAAATTAAAATCTGGTTGGTAACTTTTTAATCTATCTATCTATCTATCTATCTATCTATCTATCTATCTATCTACCTACCTACCTACTTACCTACCTACCTACCTATCTAGAGAATGAGAGAAAGAGAGAGAGAACATACATTTTATTCCTGGTATCTGGCACTTCTCTTTCGATGCCCAAGCTTCTACTGATAATCACATTAAATCCGTATTTTAAAAGTTCTTTATGAAGTTCTGGGTTTGTATGGTTAACATCCATACCTACAAGAAAAAGTAATTAGAGTCATATAAGTAAAGGCTTACTAGCAGTGATGCAGGAAAGGAAAGATCTAGAATAACCAAAATAATTTTTTAAAAGAACCAGAATAGAATTCAGAAATCGATCTGTGCAAAAATGGTCAAATAATTCTTGGCAAAGGCGAGTGTTTTAGTACGTTTTGCATTGCTATAAAGGAGTACCTGAGGCTGGGTAATTTATAAAGAAAAGAGATGTATTTGGCTCACAGTTCTGCAGGCTGTGCAAGAAGCATTGGGCCGGCATCTGCTTCTGGTGGGGGCCTCAGGAAGCTTCCAATCTTGGCAGGAGGTAAAGAGGAAACAGGCAAGTCACACGGTGAGAGTGGGAGCAAGGAGCGGGAGATGCCAGGCTTTTGAAACGACCAACTTTCCCATGAGCTAATAGAAGGAGAGCTCATTACTGTAGGCAGGAACCAAGCCATTCACGAGTGATCTGCCCATGTAACCCAAACACATCCTGCCAGGCTCCATATTAAACACTGTGGGCCAAATTTCAACATGAGACATGGAAGGATAAATATTCTGATTATATCAGTGGGGAAAGGGGAGTTTATCAACAAATGGTGTTGGATCAACTGGGTATCTGTAGAAAATAACCTGTATGTGATGGTCCATTTTCAATTCTAAGTGCCCTAGTATAGGTTTAAGCAGGCTACATGGAAATAGAGAGATAAAGAAGCAGAATGTACTGAGCCACCCCGTCCCCCGCCCCTTCCTGCTCTCCCTTTCACCCAGCAGCCAGGCGTCTATTGGTCGGGGCCCCCTCAACTACCCCCTCCCCACCCACCAAAGAATTTAGTTTTGGGCCGGGCGTGGTGGCTCAAGCCTGTAATCCCAGCACTCTGGGAGGCCGAGACGGGCGGATCACGAGGTCAGGAGATCGAGACCATCCTGGCTAACACGGTGAAACCCCGTCTCTACTAAAAAAATACAAAAAACTAGCCGGGCGAGGTGGCGGGCGCCTGTAGTCCCAGCTACTCGGGAGGCTGAGGCAGGAGAATGGCGGGAACCCGGGAGGCGGAGCTTGCAGTGAGCTGAGATCCGGCCACTGCACTCCAACCCGGGCGACAGAGCGAGACTCCATCTCAAAAAAAAAAAAAAAAAAAACAAAAAGAATTTAGTTTTGAAGCCGGGCGCGGTGGCTCAGGCCTGTAATCCCAGCACTTTGGGAGGCCGAGGTGGGCAGATCAGGAGGTGAAGAGATCGGGACCATCCTGGCTAACACGGTGAAACCCCCTCTCTACTGAACAAACAAACAAACAAACAAATAAAAATAAAAAAGAAAGAAATACAAAAAAAAAAATACAAAAAATTATAGGTGGCAGGCACCTGTAGTCCCAGCTACTTGGGAGGCTGAGGCAGGAGAATGGCGTGAACCCAGGAAGCAGAGCTTGCAGTGAGCCAATAGCACGCCACTGCACTCCAGCCTGGGCGACAGAGCGAGACTCCGTCTCAAAAACAAAACAAAACAAAACAAAAAAAAGAATTTAGTTTTGGTTAGCTTGCAACATATGTAAATATATCCTTTCTTATCAGCTAAGTGCAGCCACTAGGGCCATAAATCAAATGTTTGAAGGGTCCTGAGAGAGTTGCAGTGCATTGTGGGCTGCAATAAAATGCAGCACAAAGACCCTAAAGAACATACTTGAAGCCCCTGCCTAACAACCAATAGGCAACGTCCGGGAAGATCGTGACCCCACAGTACTCAGTCTATGAGGAAGGGGGAGGGATCTGCGCACTAGGGGATAAATTGCTTGTTGAAACTGTGCTGGGTGTGTCTGCATGCCAGACACCCGATCTTGCATCACTGCCATTAAAAGTCTCACTTCCACTATTCTCTGGGTCTCTGAGTCCATTCTTTGAGTTTGGATGGATGAGTTTGTTTCTCACAATATCCATGTGGAAAAAGTGAGCATTTATTCTTACCCTACATCATCACAACAATTAACTCGAAATAGATCATGGCCCTAATGTGAAACCTAAAACTTTAAATTCATTTCCAAAAGAAAACAGAATGAAATCTTTGTGAACTTGAGGTTAGCAACGGTTTCTCAAATGAAACATAAAAACCATAGATCATACAAGAAAAGCATCAAAATATAACATTGTGAGGCATTTTGGGGACTTATGAAATAAAAACCCCCAAATTTTAAAATGTAAAATTGTGCTTTTTTAATAATGCCATTAAAAAGAATAAAAAGACAAGCTACAGATTTGTCCAAAACATTTGAAACTCACATATCAAGAAACTTGAATTTAGAATATATAAAGAAGTCTTAAAAATTAAGAAGAAAAACATCCCATTTAAAAATAGACAAAAGACTCCAAAAGACACTTTACAAAAGAAGGTATATGAGTGGTTATCAAGCACATGAAAAGGTGCTCAAAATCATTAGTCATCAGGGAAATACAAATTAAGACCAAAGTGATGGCCTTACTCACCCATTAGAATAACTAAAATTTTAAAACTGGACCATGTCAAGTGTTAGCAAAGATCCAGAGAACATGGGATTCTCGCACACTCATATAAAGTGGCCCAGCTACTTTGGGAAACAGTTTGGCCATCCCAATACTTGTTTCACTTGGCAGAGAATCAGGTTCTACTCACATCCCAGAAAGCAACACTGTCCCCCGGCACTCATCCTTGGTTTGCTGTTTCTCTCCTTTCTGTCACCATCCGATAGGTAAGACTGAGAGCCAGAATTAGAGTGTGACCTCGGGGCAATGAGCAGGAGACCTGCCAAGGGGCTGTCGTGTGTCACACGCTGGAGTAGTGCTTAGGGTAGGGTTTCAGGCCCACACCTACCTGGTCATCTAGCGGGAGGGCCGTTCAGAGCAGGGATCCACAGAAATAGTAGGCCTGTGTGTTAAGGCTTTAATTTCTACTCTTATTTTCTTCATCTTTCTTTGGGTTTATTTTGTTCAACTGGGTCTTCATATTTGTATTTTATTTATTTTTTATTTTTTTGAGACAGCATCTAACTCTCTTGCCCAGGCTGGAGTGCAGTGGCCCAATCATAGCTCGCTGTAACCTTGAATTCCTGGGCTCAAGCGATCCTTCCACCTCAGCTCTCCAAGTAGCTGGGACTATAGGCATGCACCACCACACCTGGCTAGTTATTATTATTATTTTTGTTGAGTTGGGGTCTTGCTATGTTCCCCAGGCAGGTCTTGAACTCCTGGCCTCAAGTGATCCTCCTGCCTCTGCCTCCCAAATTGTCGAGATTACATGTGTGAGCCACCATGCCTGGCAAAATTAGATCTTCATGTGTGGGAACATGGGAAAATAATCTTACATAGTGATGAGGGAAAAAAGCAAGTTCCAAAATGATATGTGTATCAGAATATCTAAAAATATATTAAAAACATAGAACACAATATTTTGCTTAGGAATAATATACAGAGGAAGTGGAAGGACATGCAGGAGAAAGACACCCATCACTTCAGGTCAGACAGCCTCTGAGGGCGGCGTGGGGACGGGAGGGAGGTAGGGTTTTTACGGTACTATTACAACTTATTTCTTGGAAAAACAGAAATCTATCTGAAGCGAATATAGCAAAACTATATTTAAAATGATAAATTTAAGTGGTAAATACACGCATACTTGTTTTATTATTTTCTATGTATAGATACATACAGGTATATAAAATAATTTATAACTTAAAAAGTAAATTGCTTTAAAAAGGACATTCTCATACTCTTCCAAATATTAAATATTATGGTATATTTTTCGCTTAGAATGGCTCATGGAAAAAAATCCAAATACTTACCTAACGTAGACTCTGCTTTATCTTCATCAGTCCTTTTGACTATTACATGCGGTTTTGGTATTTGGTCTGAGCCGTAGATAATTTGCTGATGCACTTTTTTTCCAGGAGACCAAGCTGACAGAGGCTCATGGCTTTTCTTCTGCCAGTTGCTCACATAATTATGGTGCAAATATATGAATAACAGAGCTGTCCAGATCCCAAATGTCAAGGACCCATAGAATAAACATCGAATTATGGCGTTTCTCATTGTAAACCTAGCATTTTCAAAGGTCCATTTTTCAATTTCCTAAATCTGAATGATTTAAGAGAAGCAGTATTAGATATTCCAATAGTTTGTAAATCACCTACTTGGCTTAAATTCCATTTTCAGTGTTTTAAAAACAACCACGTTGATTGTCCTTATCATATACATAAAGTGTGTCCTTATTTCTATTAGCACAAATTCCTAAAACTGATATTCCTAAGATTACTTGACATCAAAATGTATAACATGCTAATAAAACATACAGTGTCATTTCAAGACATTGGCCCATACTCCTGTACATATAGGAAATACCATCAAAGAAGGCTTTCTCATCCCTTATCCATATCCAGTCCACCTCGGAGTGATAGTATGGATCTCTAAAAAATCTGATTTGACATCAAGCAGCTTGTTAAAAATGTAAAAACACGGCCGGGCGCGGTGGCTCAAGCCTGTAATCCCAGCACTTTGGGAGGCCGAGACGGGCGGATCACGAGGTCAGGAGATTAAGACCATCCTGGCGAACCCGGTGAAACCCCGTCTCTACTAAAAAATACAAAAAACTAGCCGGGCGAGGTGGCGAGTGCCTGTAGTCCCAGCTACTCGGGAGGCTGAGGCAGGAGAATGGCGTAAACCCAGGAGGCGGAGCTTGCAGTGAGCTGAGATCCGGCCACTGCACTCCAGGCTGGGGGACAGAGCGAGACTCTGTCTCCAAAAAAAAAAAAAAAAAAGGAAAAACACACAATGTCACATGCTGGAAATAAAGGGAGCAATGAGTACCATGGCCCACTGCTGATGGATGGCACAATGGTACAATCGTTTTGGCGATATCTAGTCACGTTGAAGATATGTATATGATATGATGAAGCAGTTCCATCCTTAGGGATATATCCTAAAGAGACTCGTAAGTTGGCCAGGCGCGGTGGCTCACGCCTGCAATCCCAGCACTTTGGGAGGCCGAGGCCGGTGGATCACGAGGTCAGGAGATCGAGACCATCCTGGCTAATATGGTGAAACCCCGTCTCTACTAAAAAATAAAAAAAATTAGCCGGGCGTGGCGGCGGGCGCCTGTAGTCCTAGCTACACGGGAGGCTGAGGCAGGAGAATGGCGGAAATCCGGGAGGCGGAGCTTGCAGTGAGCTGAGATCACTGCCACTGCACTCCAGCCTGGGCGACAGAGCAGAGCAAGACTCCCTCTCAAACAAACAAAAAAAGAGACTCATAAGTTGCAGCTCTCATCTAAAGAGATGTATCATGAGACAGGTACAAGAATGTTTATTGAAGTAATGTTTGTCATAGTGAAAACTAGACACTGGCCGGGCATGGTGGCCCACGCCTGTAATCCCAGTACTTTGGGAGGCCAAGGCAGGTGGATCACCTGAAGTTAGGAGTTCAAGACCAGCTTAGCCAATATGGTGAAACCCTGTCTCTAGTAAAAATACAGAAAATTAGCCGGGCATTGTGGCCGGCGCCTGTAATCCCAGCTACTTGGGAGGCCGAGGCAGGAACATTGCTTAAACCTGGGAAGCAGAGGTTGCAGTGAGCCAAGATCACACCACTGCACTCTAGCCTGGGCAACAAGAGTGAAACTCTGTCTCAAAAAAAAAAAAAAAAAGAAAGAAAGAAAAAAAGAAAACTAGACACAGCTGAAGTTTCCCTCAACAGGAGAACTAATAAAGCGAGGCTACTCTTTCAATGATGGAAATGAATCTGCTGAAGCTATGTGCACTGGTGCTGTAAAGTCTAAAAACGTCATGTGCGAAAAGCAAGTACAGTGGGATATAAATCTGGAAAACATGAAAAAGAGTGCTATTATTTATGGTACACCAATATGTAGCAAATGCATGGTAAAAAAAAACATGCATGTGAATGATGTACACAAATTTACATAATAGTGATTTTATATATATATATATATAAAAAATAGTGAATTTACATAACAGTGATTACCTTCATGGTGGAGGGGAGGAGAATAAAGAACTCCTACTGTATCTTTTTTTTTTTTTTAAGACAGGGTCTCACTCCCCTCACCCAGGCTAGAGTGCAGTGGCACAAACATGGCTCACTGCAGCCTCGACCTTCTGAGCCCAAGTGATCCTCCTACCACAGCTTCCTGAATAGCTGAGACCACAGGCACATGCCACCATGTGTGGCTAATTATCATTATTATTATTATTATTATTTGATATAGACAAGGTCCCACTGTGTTGCCCAGGCTGGCCTCGAACTCCTGGACTCAAGCAATTCTGCTGCCTTAGCCTCACAAATGTGGGGATTACAGGTGTGAGCCACCATGTCCAGCCTCCTACTGTTAATGCTTACTTTTTAAAAAAGCTCTGAAGAAAATGTGGCAAAATGATGTGATTTGATTGAGCTTGATAAATGAGAACTCAGAGTGCTCATATTTTTCTCTATATTTTCCTTGTCTGAAATTGTAATTTATTTTAAAAAGAAAGAAGAAAGTCTTGAGAGGTTTCCTTTAAAGATGATAAATTGAATGTGTGTGTCTTCTCTCTCTCTTGACTCAACTGTGAATAAGAATAAAGCTAAAAACTCTCATGGGAAAAGAGAGTGGTAGAGGGAACAGCAACTCACGTGAGATTTTAACACGTCTGGAGGAGAGAACGTTATCGGACAGGTGATAACGATGTGGAAAGACAGAGGACTCTGATGAGGAAACAAGGCTGCTAACCCTGGAGCAGCCTGGGGCTTGGAGGCCCCTGGTGAGTCAGTGGACACATGGCTGCGGGCTTGGGGAAAGCCACGTTAGTATTCAGAATAGTCAGCTCTCTTCGCCCAGCCCTGCACAGCAAAATCCAGGCAGGAGTCAGAGTGGTTTCTTTGAAGAAGTAGACTGGTAGAGGCTGAGCCTCTACAAAGGAAAGCTTGGGGCTAAAAGCAAGAGTGTCACTTAGAATGTGTGGATGTGGAGTGTCTGGGTCTATCTGTCTTCTTTCCCTCCTCCCACACAGGATCCTGGCAGCCAGACTGCTACGTCTGAGGTGGGATTGATAGGAGAATTGTTCTGGGATGAGAAGATAGGACCCAGAGAAAAGACCTCCATATGCTGAAATGTAAGAGCTTCCAATAAAGCAGCCGGCTCCCTGGGCCATCCCCCTGAAGACAGCACACCTGTGGCCAAGGTCGACCCAACACTCAGGATTCCATTCAGCTGGCTGGCGTCTCACTTTGGGATTGGAATCGGTGTTAGTCTGTTTTCACCATGCTGATAAAGATACCCAATGCTGGGTGATTTATACAGGAAAAGGGGTTTAATGGACTTACAGTTCCACGTGGCTGGGGAGGACTCACAATCAGGGTGGAAGGCAAGGAGGAGCAAGCCACACCTTCATGGATGGCAGCAGGCAGAGAGTTTGTGCAGGGAAATTCCACACCCCCGCCCATAGAACCGTCAGATCTCGTGAGACTTACTCACTCTCACGAGAACAACATGGGAAAGACCTGCCCCCATGATTCAATGACCTACCCCTGGGTTCCTCCCACAGCACGTGGGAATTCAAGATGAGATTTGGGTGGGAACACAGCCAAACCATATCAGAATCGAATGCTGTTATGAACGGAACCGTGTTCCCCCGCAACTCACATGTGGAAACACCAAGCCCCGATGCGACTGTATTTGGAGACAGAGCTTTTAAAGAGGTGATTATGGTTATATGAGGTCACAGGGTGGGCCCTAATCCAATAGGACCAGCGTCCTTATGGGAAGAGGAAGAGTCCCCAGGCAGGTGCTTGCACAGAGAAAAGGCCTGTGAGGTCAGGGCAGAAAGGCAACCGCCTGCAAGCCCTGAAGACAGGCCTCGGGGAAACCAAGCCTGCTGGCAGCTGGATGCCGAGTCCGGCCTCCAGAACTGTGGGAAAATCAGTGTCTGTTGGCCAAGCCTCCCAGGCTGTGGACTTGGTTATGGCAGCCGGAGCTGACTCCTACAGCTGCCAAGGATTGCCCGAGACTTTTAAGGAAAGCCTCCAGAAAGAAAGAAAATGCAAATAGAACCAGAAAGGGGAAGAAAGAAATGAGAACTTTGAAAATATCAAAACATAATGTTGGTTGCTCAGAGAGATCAAAGAAGATGCTACACTCATACAACCAGAGGAGCAGGCTATGAAAAAGGAGCATTGAGAGAATAAAAAGGGGAAACTGAAATTTAAAACATGATTGTTCACATTTAAAAATTAGAATAAATGGCCAGGCGCGGTGGTTCACGCCTGTAATCCCAGCACTTTCGGAGGCCGAGGTGGGCGGATCCCTTGAGGTCAGGAGTTGGAAACCAGCCTGGCCAACATGGTGAAACCCCATCTCTACTAAAAATACAAAGATTAGCTGGGCATGATTGCCCACGTCTATAATCCCTACTACTCAGGAGGCTGAGGCATAAGAATGGCTTGAACCCGGGAGGCCGAGGTTGCAGTGAGCCTAGATCGCACCACTGTACTTCATCCTGGGCAACACAGTGAGACTCTGTCTCAAAATAAAGAAATACATGATAAAAATAATTAGAAAAATGGTGAGAAAGGAATATTTTGAAATGCACAAGAAAATGGCAGAGGGAAGCCTAAAAGAAAGTTGAGACCTGTGGTGTTTCATTCTAGAAGGTAGAAAGAACATCTGCCCAGTAATGAGTTCCACAAGGTGATGAGAGAAAAGTGGAGAGGAAATGGTCAACGCAATCATGCAAACATTTCCAGAATGAAAGGGGCCCACAGAATGCCCCATATAATGAATGAGACAAGAAAGAGTATCAAAATGACATCAAACTTCTCAACAGCAACACTGGATTCTGAAACTATAGATAAACAGCTTGAAAATTTTATGTTAAATGATATTCAACCTAGAATTCTCAATCTAGTCAAAGTTTAATCAAACTTGGGAGTGGAATAAAAATATTTTCAGGTATATAAAGGGGCTCAGAAAAATTACTCTCCATGTATTCTTTTTTGGGAAACTACCTGGGGATTGCAAATGGCAATAAAGGAAAAAGTAAATAAAGACATGGGCTGGGCGCAGTGGCTCATGCCTGGAATTCCAACACTTTTGGGAGGCCGAGGTGGGTGGATCACTTGAGGTCAGGAGTTTGAGACCAGCCTGGCCAACATGGTGAAACCCTGTCTCTACTAAAAATACAAAAATTATCTGGGAATGATGTTTGGCTCCTATAATCCGAGCTACTTGGGAGGCTGAGGGAAGAGAATCATTTGAACCCGGGAGGTGGAGGTTGCAGTGAGCTGAGATCATGCCACTGCACTCTAACCTGGGAGACAGAGCAAGACTGTCTATTAAACAAACAAACAAACAAAAACCCAGACATGGACCCAGGACGGTGAATGCAACCCCGTTGAGAGGAAGAGTATGTGGGATGGAGAAGTTTAGGTGGATGACACAGTTGATGGTAAAAATTAAGTGGCTCACGCCTGTAATCCCAGCATTTTGGGAGGCTGTGGCGGACAGATCACGAGGTCAGGAGATCGAGACCATCCTGGCTAACACGGCGAAACCCCATCTCTACTAAAAATACAAAAAATTAGCTGGGCAAGGTGGCCACGCCTACAGTCCCAGCTACTTTGGAGGCTGAGGCAGGAGAATGGCGTGAACGTGGGAGGCGAAGCTTGTAGAGAGCCAAGATTGTGTCACTGCACTCCAGCCTGGGCGACAGAGTGAGCCTCTGTCTCAAAAAAAAAAAAAAAAAAATAAGGAACAATATTTACAGAGTGGTAAAATGCAAACACTGATTACTACATTAACCACACAAAACACACACACACACACAGACTTTTTTTTAGGAAAAATAAACTAGAAGAATTGGAGGTCATATAATACAAATGAAGTTGATGTATGAAATTAATCAAAAAATAGAACTCTAACAACCCCCTTTTAAAATATGAAGGTGGGTCGGGCTCTGTGGCTCACGTCTGTAATCCCAGCACTTTGGGAGGCCGAGGTGGGTGGATCACGAGGTCAGGAGTTCAAGACCAGCCTGACCAACATGATGAAACCCTGTCTCTACTGAGAGTACAAAAATTAGCTGGGCGTGGTGGCGTGTGCCTGTAATCCCAGCTACTCAGGAAGCCGAGGCAGGAGAATCGCTTGAACTCAGGAGTTGGAGGTTGCAGTAAGCCAAGATCGCACCACTGCACTCCAGCCTGGGTGACAGAGCGAGACTCTGTCTCAAAAAAAAAAAAAAGAGGGTAACTGTCATAAGAAATAGATTGAAGAGTCAAAAGTGGTTGTAAGAGGGAGTTGAACTGGGGGCTGGACAGGAACTGGGCAGGGACCTGCTGATTTTCTTTATAATTTTTTCTTTTTATTTCATTTTTTTTTTTTTTTTTGAGAGGGAGTCTCGCTCTGTCGCCCAGGCTGGGATGCAGTGGCCGGATCTCAGCTCACTGCAAGCTCCGCCTCCCGGGTTTACGCCATTCTCCTGCCTCAGCCTCCCAAGTAGCTGGGACTACAGGCGCCCGCCACCTCGCCTGGCTAGTTATTTTTTGTATTTTTTAGTAGAGATGGGGTTTCACCTTGTTAGCCAGGATGGTCTCGATCTCCTGACCTCGTGATCCGCCCGTCTCGGCCTCCCAAAGTGCTGGGATTACAGGCTTGAGTCACCGCGCCCGGCCTATTTCATTTTTTATATGTATGCATTACACTGAAAGATATTTTTAAAATAAAGATTGTCTAAACAGATTAGAAATGCAAACAAACCATATCAAACAGCATGGATACTGGTAAACACAAGAATACATCGGCCACTTGTCCCCTGGACCCTGCCCCTTTCCATCACATGTCATCCCGGCACCTGGAAAAGGTAGTCGCTGAAATGAGCCTTAGGCCCTGCAGGTCAGTCCAAACTCTAGGACCCTCAGCTTCTGTCCTCCTTCGTCTCACACTCTGGTTTGCTCAAGTGTCTTCTTGACCTTTGAACATTTAGTATTGTCTCCATTTTTGTCCTCTCTCTGACTTGAGAACATAATTTGGTTTCTACAGTTTTGAGAAAGGGTCTAGCTCTGTTACCCAGGTTGGAGTACAGTGGTGTGATCGTGGCTCACTGCAGCCTTGACCTAGCTCACTGGCTCAAGCGATCCTCCCACCTCAGCCTCCCAAGTAATTGGGACTACAGGCACCCACCACCACACCCAACTAGTTTTTGTATTTTTTTTTTTTTTTTTGTAGAGATGGCATTTTGCCATGTTACCCAGGCTGGTTTCGAACTCCCAAGCTCAAGGAATCTGCCTGCCTTGGCCTCTCAAGGGATTAATCCCAAAGTGCTGGGATTACAGGCATGAGCCACTGTGCATGGCCTTGTTTTGTTTGTGAGTTGGTATCTCACTCTGTCACCCAGGCTGGAGTGCAGCTGGCATGATCATTGCTCACTGCAGCCTTGAACTCCTGGCTTCAAGTGATCCTCTGTCTTTGACCTCCCAAAGTGCTGGAGCTGTAGGCACATGCCTGCCCCCATGCTTGGCTTTGGCTTCTACAGTTTTGACCTTAGGCATGTCCCAGGAACTGGCTTGCATATACATTGTAGCTTCAGTAGGAAACCCACGCTGCTTGACAGAACCTGGTATCCAGAACAATTCCATGGCATCAAACCACCAGAACAGGACATTGTCCCCTCAAAGAGACTTGAACACACCTGCACAAAATGTCTTATGCATGGGATGCTGTGCTGCGCCACCCAGACACCGCCTTCAGGACAGAGACACCCCTTCTTCCAGCTGCCATGAGAAGTAGCTGCCATAGGCTCACAGCTCATGACCTAGTCAAGCCGCTTTGTCCAAGCATCCCCCACCCTGGGGATCTCACATTCAACGACTGGTCAATGGGTACAGCTCCCTTGTCTATCTGGGGGGACTCTGGAGAGCCCTCAGTGCGAGCTGCCTGTGGGGTGGGCAGAGTCTCTTCTGGAAATTGCATCACCATCTAGCCTCTTCCTCTGATTGAACCTACTTGTCTCCCTGCCTTGCAGTGTTTGTCCCCAGATCCGCTCCTGATAAACTTTTCCATGCAAATGTTCGTCTAAGAGTCTTTTTCCTGGGGAACTTGACCTAGTATGACGGTTGCTAATGGTCCAGGAAAATGGGCTGTAAAGAGGATTTTAGGGCTAGACCACCCTCCAGGTGGCTGGCCCTGAGCATCCCATTGCTCGTGGAAAGGTGGTGTTCTGAAAGCCCCTGGCATGCTATGGCTGATATGTGCTTGTTAAAATCTCACTGGCTGTGAATCAGGATGAAATACAGGTAGAAAGGAATGTTCTGGTTCATGCACTTGACTGAGGAACAGGGAGGAGTAATTATAAATATTACAGGATAGACGGCTATTGTCGGATGCTATGGTTGCATTTGAAAAAGGCAAGGAAGGCTGAGGGTGGTAATCACCAATTGAAAGCAAAGTATCAGAGTCAGAGGCCCTTGTTAGCATATGAAGGATCTCATTTCCTACAACCTAAGGGCAGGTAGAGCTGAGGGTCATGCTCAGGGCCTGATTATCAGGGCAGCAGAGCTCCAGGGCAGGTTGAATTCTCAAGCCTGCCTGGTCTGCTATCCAGGGAAGGAGGCAGGCTCTGACATTTGGGATGGGGATATCTGGGTAGAGACACGCCGGAGACCAGGAAGGCCCAGGTCCACAGGAATCCTCTGAACCTACAGAAATGGCCCGCTGCTCCCCAAGAAGACTAGCTCTCCTTCTCTGCTTTGCAAAGCAACACATGCCCTCCCTCAGGACCTTCCCCCCAGTACCCTCCTGGCCACCAGATCAATAAGTAGGGTCACATTACAACTTAGCCTGTGTGGGAAAGTCCTACCCTGCTAAGAGAAGAAGGAGAGTGTTCCCAAAAGAGCTGCAGAATCAGCCATCTTGAACCAGCAGGCACCCAGGGCGCACATATGGGACGGAGTCCAGAGGGTACGGATTAAGGGAGGGGGAATGTAAAGTTGGATTTGGGAGCATTTATTACAACAGAAATACTCTCCCAGGACACTCTGACCAAGATCCTGGGTGCAAAATAGAGATTCATTGACTGAATAAGTAGCACTTTACGAATGAAATATTTGATTATGCCAATTAAAAGTATCAAATATATGAAGAGAAGAAGGCAAAGTAGGGAAAATGGTGGATTAGGACACCTGAAAAGGGAATAAAACTGTTTTAATTTACTTTACCACAACTGAGTTGCCAGAGTCTACAACCGGAGTGAGAACTTTCTCAATGCCTTTTAGCCAATCAAATGGTGTTATTTCCAGGCCCACCTGGAAGGACTGGTGCTCTTTCCAGCACACACTTCCCCATTCTGAGCCCATGAAAACCCCAGACTCAGCCATATGTTGGGACTACCCACCTTTGAGCCCCCTCTCACACAGAGGGCTACCCACTTCAGATCCCCTCTTATGTCAAGAGCTGTTCTGTTGCTCGATAAAACCCTCCTCTGCCTTGCTCACTCTCCAGTGTCTGTGTAACCTCATTCTTCTTGGACACAGGACAAGGACCAGGGACCCACCAAATGGCAGGTGCAAAAGGAGCTGGAACACTATAGCCTTCCCACCTTCCATCAGTGCCAGGTGGCCACCCCACATGATGGGAAGTGGTGGTGGGGCT
The DNA here is from genome assembly GCF_008728515.1 of Papio anubis. Classification (NCBI taxonomy): domain Eukaryota; kingdom Metazoa; phylum Chordata; class Mammalia; order Primates; family Cercopithecidae; genus Papio; species Papio anubis. Next base: position 7,304,502 of record NC_044979.1, read on the forward strand.
GGGACAGCCCAGGAGCAGTGGAGTGGAGCAGGTGGGACAGAATGAGCTGTAGCACAGATGAGCTGCAACACACCCCTTGCACTGTTCACCACAACAAAACGAGCCATAACACACCCCCCTCCCTGACCCCATTCGCCATGCTGCAGGTGGCAGGAAGGAGAGAGAGAGCTGTAACAGTCCTTGGGGGCTCAGACCTTGGGACTCCCCAAGTGAGAGCCATAATACCCCTTGAGGCTCTGTGGTTGTTGGCATCTCTGAGTTTTCAGGCACCACCACGTTCCGCCTCGTCCAGATGCTGGTGCCCAAGGTGGAAGACGGTTGTGACACACCCAGACTAGCCATGGACTAAGCACAGAGAAGTTGCATGTGTGGAATCTCGGTCGGTAGTGCCAGCCGAGCGCAGCCTGCTGGGTCGAGTGGGCAGAGTGAGCCCAGAGCCAAGCAAGGCCCAGGGAGGGGTGCTGCCAGCTGGGAAATTTCCGGCAGGCAAAGTGGCACTGAAAGAATCCTGTGTCAATAGGATTATTACTGAAAAATAAATTACTCTCTAGAAAGATTCTAATATATCAGGAAAACTTGGGGGGAATTCTATTTAGATGTGAACACTTATGAACATATCCCCAACCTCCTTAATTTTCTTATTTTACTAATATGAGTTCTTATATTATATTTTCTCTGGGACAAGCACCTCACCTCCCAACCTACCCCCTACACTCCCACAAAACACAGAAAACCCCTCCTACCGAGAGATCGATGTAAGAAGTGTATGATTGGCCTTTGGACTTTGTGTCTTCAGAAGACAACCATGTTTAGTTATCTTCTTCAGTAAAAGATGCTGAATTCAATGCTAGAAAAGCACAGAATTTGTAAAATGTATTTCAATGAGGATTCATATGTACAGCAAATAAAATTTTAAGTGCATTAAAGAGACTTAGCAGATGATTTAAAAAATCCTGTAGAGAAAAGGATGCAGCTAGTAGTCACCAACATGCCCCTGCCACACCCCAAAACCCTAGCCTAAATATGCATTTACAATCATTGAGTTTCTTTATTTTTTTCTCTTCTTTTTTTTTTTTTTTTTGAGACAGTGTTTTGCTCAGTTGCCCAGGTTGGAGTGCAGTGGCTCAATTACAGCTCACTGTAGCCTCAACCTCCCAGGCTCAAATGATCCTCATTTCAGCCTCCAACTGGTACTACAGGTGAGTGCCACCATGCCTAATTTGTTTTTTTGTTTTTTTTTAATAGAGATGAGGTCTTGCTATGTTGCCCAGGCTGGTCTCAAACTCTTGAGCTCAAGTGATCGTTCTGCCATGGCCCCCAAAGTGCTGGGATTACAGGCGTGAGCCGCCGTGCCTGGCCAAGTTTTAAAAAAAATATGAATCTGCTGAGTCAGGAAAACATGAAAATGCTTTAGATAATATCACAACTTATTTTTCTGTAAACAATCAACACTTTTTTCTTTTTTTTTTTTTCCCTCGAGACAGAGTCTAACTCTTTCCTCCAAGCTGATCTTGGACTCTTGGACTTACACAGTCCTCCCACCTTAGCCTCCCAGGAGCTGGGATTACAGATGCCAGCCGCCATGCCCAGTTTATAATCAGCATTTTTAAACCCCTGGTTTTCCTAGGACCATCTTAATACTGATCTCCATATAAGATCTAGGACTTTATGACACTGCTAAGAGCCTTTTCTCCCTTTTTTTTTTTTCAAATAAGTAATACGTTCACTGTATAAACATTAACAGCATAAAGACGCATATAATGAAAACTTTCCCTATTTTTCATGAACTAAAGCCATTACAACGCCCAGTCCACGTTTAGGGTGGTGTAACCAGCTTGGAGGCTACTCCTCCTTTAAAAAATAAATCTTCTTAATCCTAATCCCCAGAGCTATCATCTCCTTCAAGACGCAGGGATTTGATGTACTGCTTCCGCTGATTCAAAGTGAAAGACGTTCCCCCCATCTTTGTTCCCACTTCTAGCACATGGAGCTCACTTCACCTACCCTTGAGAGAACTGCATTGACTGCTTTGCAACTGATGTATTTTCCAAGCAGAGTCATAGGTGAATGAGGCAGAGGTCTGTGCTGAATGAACTGAGAGACGTAAAATTTTTTTTAGTTAGCAGGCTTTATGGTGGCTGGGTTCCAAGCAGATGCCTGGTTGTGCTGGGTTGCTGGGTCACACATTAGTACTCAAAGGGCAGTACAGCCACCTCACAAAGCCTGATGACATCACACAGGGCGTCACAGCCCCCCAGGGGCCCCTGCCTGTCAGCTCCAACCAGCAGGTGGAATCCAGGAGTTCCAAGGGCCAAGGTCCAAGGTCCTTACCCCTCAGCTGAGAATATAGGGAAAGCCTCATATTAGGTGAGGTTAGAATCCAGGGTGACTCTTTTCTTTAGGCAAGGCCTAATTTTTAGCTTTTTGTTGTTGTTGTTGTTGTTGTTGTTGTTTTGAGATGGAGTCTCACTCTGTCACCCAGGTTGGAGTGCAGTGGCGCAATCTCCGCTCATTGCAAACTTCGCCTCCCGGGTTCATGCCATTCTCCTGCCTCAGCCTCCCGAGTAGCTGGGACTACAGGCGCCCGCCACCACGCCCAGCCAATTTTTTTGTATTTTTAGTAGAGATGGGGTTTCACCGTGTTAGCCAGGATGATCTCAATCTCCCGACCTCGTGATTGGCCCGCCTTGGCCTCCCAAAGTGCTGGGATTACAGGCATGAGCCACCACGCCTGGCGAATTTTTTAGCATTTTTGAAATAAACTTAAGAAAAAGAACAGGTTTTCAGAAAACATAAAGAAACTTACAGATGAGCCAAAGGGTTATTAAATTGCCTTTTAATTCTTTACATTACTCAGCATTTAGATGTCAGTACATTAAGACATTTAGAACACAAATATTTCTAAATTTTTTTACAGTACGTAACATTTAGAACACAAGTTCAGCCAAACGCTTGTGAAATTTCTTCTGAACAAATCCCAGGGGACTTGACCCTCCCGGCTTGAGGATGCTGACTCTGTTTTGCCTGAAACCAGACAAGCTCTGCTTCAGGGTCTGTGAGTGGAAGGGGGATGGGTGGGGACCTCTTGCAACCTCTCCTGGGGCAGACACAATGGGTAATAGTGACCTCCTGGGGTAGATACTGAAACTACGTCAAGTGATAACAAAACTGGCAGAAATCAGTTGGACCCAAAATGGCCAACTGGAGTTTCTGTAGAAAGAGCTTGCTGATATCACAGCCTGAATTTCCACACATGTTTCTTATTAACTGTCCCAGAATTTAATTTGCATACAGCACCCACGAGAAGGCAGGAAGAGATAACTGCACATGTCTGAGGACTTGCCAGACCTCCTCTTTCCTTCCACCAATCTCTTGCTAGTCCCAGCAACTCCTGACCTTGTTATCCACTCCGCTCAGCCTCAGTGCTGAGATTACGGGCATGAGCCACCTCACCCAGCCTGGAACTTCGTTTTTTAATTGAGATACTACATATCATACAATTCACCTTTCATCCATGTTGTGGCATTTGTCAGTATTTCATTCCCTTTTATGGCTGAATAACGAGCTATTGCTTGAAAATACCACATTTTATTTATCTGTTCATCAACTGGTGAACATTTAGCTGGTTTCCACTTTGGGGGTGTTATAAATAGTACTGCTATGAATATTCCTGTACGCGTTTTTGTGTGGACATAATCCCTCTAACCATTTTCTAACAAAATCATTTCCTTAAAGACAGCACAGCGAGACAGATTTGAGCGGGACTCTGGTCTCCTTGTTGGTCAACTTGCAGTGAAAAGCTTTTCTTTTCTCTAAAACCCAGTGTCTTAGTATTGGCTTCTAGCGCACAGGTCAGTGACCTCTTTTGCTCAGTAACAACATGATGGGCCAAAATGACCTCCTGGGGCAGACAGATGGGCATCAGTGACTTCCCAGCCAAACTCATGAGCCTCCTTTCTGCAGGCTCAATGGGAAGGTCCTTCTTGCCCATTAATAATATTAATATTAAAATAAGCTTTTATTCATAATAGCCCCAAACTGGAAACAACCCAAATATCCATCTGCAGTAGAATGGACCCACTGTGGCATATTCACAGAATGCAATGCAAACCAGCAGTGGAAAAGACCAGACTGCAGCTGCATACAACATGGATGCCTCTCGCAGACATGGCGTGAGACCGAAGCAGCCCATGGGAGAGCACGATTCTATTTCTGTGAAGTTTCTGCAGAACGAGAGCTTGCTGATGTCACAGCCCAAATTCTCACAGCATGTGGAAGGGAGCAAGAAAAGGCAAAGCCACTCTAAAGTGATAGAGCAGTTTATCTGTCTCTCAGTAACCAGTAGCTCTGTTTAGGGGCCAGAACAGGGTTGCTGGTTACTGAGAGGGGGCAAGAGAGAGGCTTTTAGAGTGCCAGAATGTTCTGTGTCTTCTTGATCTGGGGGAGTGAAGGCTTCCTGGAGCCTACTTGTACAAACGTGCATTGGGCTGGTCACTGAAAGTGTATATACTTCACTGTATGTATGTCATATCCTTAAAACACAAAGGAAAAAAAGTGAGTCAACACAACTTTTGGACAAATATTTTATTGCGGGAATTTTGCAACCATTAACATGGTTTGGTTGCTGTAATAAAGTAAAATCTTCCTTTCTGAGAAAGGTGCACATCTACCATGTTCAAGGACAATAGTTCAAATTGCGTTTATTTATATTCGTATTTATTTATTTGAGATAGAGGCTTGCTTTGGCCTCCCAATGTGTTGCAATTACAGGCATGATCCACTGTGCCTGAACATTTTTTTTTTTTGAGACGGAGTCTCGCTCTGTTGCCCAGGCTGGAGTGCAATGGCAAGATCTCGGCTCACTGCAAACCCCACCTCTGGGTTCAAGCAATTCTCCTGCCTCAGCCTCCTGAGTAGCTGGGACTACAGGTGCACACCACTGTGCTCAGCTAATTTTTGTATATTTAGTAGAGATGGTGTTTCACTATGTTGGCCAGGCTGGTCTCGAACTCCTGACCTTGTGATCCACTCCCCTCAGCCTCAGTGCTAAGATTACAGGCATGAGCCACCTCACCCAGCCTGGAACTTTATTTTTTAATTGAGATATTACATATCGCTCAATTCACCTTTCATCCATGTTGTGGCATTTGTTAGTATTTCATTCCCTTTTATGGCTGAATAACGAGCCATTGCTTGAAAATACCACATTTTATATATCTGTTCATCAACTGGTGAACATTTAGCTGGTTTCCACTTCGGGGGTGTTATAAATAGTACTGCTATGAATATTCCTGTACACGTTTTTGTGTGGACATAAGTTTTCAGTTCTCCTGAGTAGACACATAGGAGTAGAATTGCATGTGGTAACTCTATGTTTAATTTTTTGAGTAATTGCCAGGCTGTTTTATAAAGCAGCTGCACCATAGAATTTTTATTTCCAAGAGGAAAACGAGTCACAAACAGCCCTTCCTTAGGGCTTGCCCTACCGATTTCAGACTTGCCTTGCCAGCCTCTACTGCTGTGTACCAACCAACTCCTGGCAATACATTTCTTCATATGTATCTCTTGCTGGTTCTGTTTCTCAGGTTAACAAGCCCATACTCCTGTGTAACTGAACCCTTTTAAAAAATCCAGTACCTGGGAAGTTCCTGCACGCTCCTTCCCTGTTAGTGCTCATTACAATCTGGCCCAGAAGCAAACACTATTCTAATTTTATTTACCATCCATTAGTTTTACCTGCTGTAGAATTTCATGTAACCGAAAGGATATGATATGTGGTAGGAAACCTCGCGTAAGGTTGCTTTCATTCAGCGTAATATTTTTGAGACTTACTGTTTCATGTATCAGTAGTTTACTTTTTATTGATGAGTAGATTTTTATCATTAAAATCATACCATTTGTTTCTTCATTATTTTGTTCATGAATACCTGGGTATTTTAGTTTGCTCAGGCTGCCATAACAAAGTACTACAGGCTTGGTGGTTTAACAACCAAAATTAATTTCTTTTCTTTTCTTTTCTTTTTTTTTTTTGAGACAGTCTCTCGTTCTGTCACCCAGACTGGAGTGCAAGGGCGCGATCTCAGCTCACTGCACTCTGCCTTCTGGGTTCAGGCAATTCTCCTGCTTAAGCCTCCCAGCAGCTGGGATTATAGACGTGGGCAATCTTTGTATTTTTAGTAGAGATGGGGTTTCCCCATGTTGACCAGGCTGGTCTTGAACTCTTGACCTTATGATCCGCCCACCTTGGCCTCCCAAAGTGCTGGGATTACAGGCGTGAGCCATCGCACCTGGCCTGAAATTAATTTCTCATAGTTCTGGAGGCTGTAAATCCAAGATTAAGCTGCCAGTGGGGTTGGATTCCTCTGAGGACTCTCTCCTTGGTTGCAGTTGGCCACCTTCTTGCTGTGTCCTCACATGCTCTTTCTTAGGTGTGCACACACCCATGAGGTTCTCTCTCTGGGTGTTTGTAATTTCCTCTTCTTAAAAGGGCACCAATCAGATCGCATTAAGTCTCACTCTAACAACCTCATTTTAACTTAATTACCTCTTTAAAGGCCCTATCTTCAAACACAGTCAGTACCATTCTAAGGTACCAGGGGTCAGGATTTCAATATATGAATTTGGGGGGATGCAGTTCAGTTGATAGCACCACACTGTTTCCAGTTTGGAGCTTTTACGAATCAAGCTGTTCTGAAATTCCCATTCACCTTTTTATGGACCGATGTTTTTGGTTCTCTGAGTAAACACCCAGGAGTGTTAAGTCTTTTGAGAAGTGGTCAGACCTTCTACGAAAGTGGTAGTGCCATGTGTGCTCCCATTTGGTGTTGTCAGTCTTTTTAATTTTAGCTATAGACAGGCTGGATATCCAGCAGCGATAGTAACCAAATTGGCCTTGGTGAGAGGGAGACCATGTTGTTGAGTTCATGAATGGTCTCCTTGTGTCATTTGTTGCAGGAGCATTGCACCAGCACTGGTGACCAAGGAGAGGCTCAGGTGTACATTCTCTGATGAGCATTAACTCGAGGCACTATGGTATGCTCCATTTGTGCCACCAGCATGGGTCCATCCTCAGACTTCTTTGCCTCCGGTCTTTCCATCATACTCTTTCCAATCCCAAGACATTTCTTACTAAGGCTCCAGGTGTCCTTGTACTTCAGGCCAACTCTCCCTCTCAGGTGTATAACATTTCCTATCATTTGGTGGATTGTTGCTCTGCCCACCTGACCTTAACACTCAGTGACTCTGGTAAAACCCACCTTGCAGTGGGCAGCTCTAGTCACACAGCCACTTGATATCTAATGGTCAGAAGCTCAGTCTCTATCAGGGTTCAAGCCAGGAGCTGTTTTTAGAGAGGCATATCCATGCTCTCAAACTCTAGTAAGTCTGCAGAATAGCTCTCCTGTGGGTCTTGCCAGGAACCACCCGCCACCCCGCAACAGTGTCCTCATTCATCACAGGTCCCTCCAGCACCATCCCATTTGCTGGGTCATGTAGCCGGAGTGGGAGGGCAACCTGTAGCCTGGACCTGTTGTGGAGCTTTCTCCTTCTCTGAGCCTACCTGATATTGGCAGCTTTTCAAGTTACCCCCAGAATGGGTTGGATCTGTACTCCTATGTGAAGTCTGTGCTACCTACAAAATCCACAGAGGTTCACTCTACGCTTTGTCTTTTTCTTGGTAGGAGCTGCAAAGGGCAACAATTTGTCCTTTATCTTAGAATCGATATCTTGGCATGCCACAGACTATAGGACCTCTAAAAGCTTCAGTGTCAAAGCTCCTGAATCTTCATAGGGTGTATCTCCCAACTGGTGCACATGTGTCTTCCTGAGTGTCTTGCTGTGGCACCAGCTCTAATTGACGTGACATCATCAATATGGAGGAACAGCATGATTGGTGTCCTTATAAGCAGAGATCAGGACACAGACGCACACAGAGGGATGACCCTGTGAGGACACAGGGAGAAGATGGCGTCTACCAGCCGTGGAGACAGGCATCAGAGGAAGCTGAACCCGCGGAGGCCTTGATCTTGGATCTGCGGCCTCCAGAGCTGTGAGAGGCTAAGTTTCTGCTGTTTAAGCCCCCGTCTGAGGTCTTTATTATGGCAGTCTGGGCTGCCCGATGCACCTCTCTGTTGCAGAAACATGTCTTCTCACACGCAGCTGCTCAACAGAGCTGCATTCAAGAATGATCCTTTGTAGAATACAAAGAACAACATGATGAGATGGGGAGGATCAGGGCTGTGGAAGAGAACGCTGGTTGTTCCTCCTACCCTAGTCTGCTCTTCTCTCCTACAAGCTGGGCATATGGTCCCCTGTTTCAGCTGGTGGTGACCATGACTGCTATCTCTTCCATGGCAGGCAGGCAGAAGTGCCCTGCACCACTGCCAGGCCTGACCCGAAAGCCTCCCCAGAGCTTCCCCCCATGCTCTGCCTGGGACGATGACAATCAACACAGCATCAGAAACCACGTGTTCCAGATGGCAGAGCCACCATCGGCCTGGTTCCTGAATGACCGTGTGGAGCAACCTGGAATATCCACCCTGGATAGCTAAGTGAGCAAGAAATAGAGTCTTCTCTAGTTGCTTCACTATATTTCAGATACTCTTGAAAAGGGCTTCAGCCTACCCCAAATACAAGAGACATGAAAGAAAAGGATAAAAATGAAAAAGAAGTGAATGGTGTAAAGTGAAATAAACAATTCAACACCAAGAACAAGCTAGATGGTCAATATTTTTCTGTGATATGAAGGACGTATGAGATGTGGATGCTGCCCAGGAATTGCTTCAGGGTTACTGGGAAGCTAGAATAACCATGTGAAGGAATTAGGGGAAGATACAAGATTAAAAGTGCTGAATTACATGGTACAGACTTGAGTTGCTGCAGCCTGGTGTCAAGGAAAGAGCACTGGGCCAATGTCAGGGGATGTAGTTGCCAGAATCAATTCATAAGCGGAAAGGATAATGTTTAAAAAAAAGACATAGCATAAAGTCATGACCCAAAGCAGGTAGCTGGCGGGAGCTGAAGGGAGGAAGTTGGGAAGAGAAAGATAAAAGTTATGGAGGGCAGGGAAGGTGGGAGAGAGTAGGTGCAAGTGAGCCATGGAGGTCAGTTCTGCAGTAGTGACCACAAAGCCTGGAAATTTCCTTGTAGCTAAAAGAGGATTAGGAAGAGGACACTGTACATTTTCTCTCCAATTAGTAGGCAAGCTCCATCCTAGCCAGTTCTAACTTAACAATGATGGAGAGAAACAAAGCACCCAGGAGCTTCTTTTCAGATTGAGAAGGAAAAGGAAACAGATCAAACTTCAACCCGTGAGCCAGGAAAGCCGTCTCTGGTCTTGTGTCTCCTGAGGAAGAAAAGCAACACTTTTAACAAAGGGCAGAGAAGCGGAAAAGGGGATGCAAGCTAACAGAAAGCAGGCAAAGTTCCAGGCCAATCTGGGCAACATAGCGAGATCCTGTCCCTACAAAAAATAAAAACAATTAGACAGGCATGGTGGTGTGCACCTGTAGTCCCAGCTACTCAGGAGGCTGAGATGGGAGGATGGCTCGAACCTGGGAGATCCAGGCTGCAGTGAGCTGTGATTGCACCTCTGCGCTCCTGCCTGGGCGATAGAGCAAGATGCTGTCAAAAAAAAAAAAAAAAAAAAAAAAAAAGAGGAAAGGAAGGAAGGGAGGGAGAAAGAGAAAGCAAGCAGGAAAAAACACTTAGGAATAAAATGTGCCAGTTTTTGCAAACCATTCCACCTATTTTTGAGAGTTGTTAGCTCTTGGAGGGCAGAACCCCAGGCTTGTCTGTCTCTTGTCTTCCCACGTGAAATGAGGCGCACAAGGAGAACCCCCATGCTGATGAGCAGAGGCTGGAGCGTTGCGCCTACAAGCCGCAGAGCACCACGCGCAGCTGGCAACACCAGGAGCTGGAAGCGGTGAGAAAGGATTTTCCACCCAGAGTCTCAGAGAAGCATAGTCCTGCTGACACCTTGGTCTCAACTCCTGGCTTCTGCAACTGAGAGAGGATACATTTCTGTTGTTTTCAGATATGTTCTTTGACACGCTCCTGGCATATGACAGGTGCTAACAGGCACTTGCTAGACACATTGTCAAATAATTATAATGCTTAGAACAAGACAACAGAATTGGTAAACAATGCCAAGTATGACTATCTATAGGGGAAAAAGGAAAAATCAAAGTGGGGAAGAGGGAAAAAAGGGAATTAAAAGTTATTAAAGTGGCCTTACTCTTAGTTCTGACTCCCTCCAACCACTGTGGGCGCATCTATGCAAAGATTCCAGTGCATTCTGTCTGATTCTGCTCTAGTGGGAAAGGCCTGCAGACCTTCTTCTGTTCCCAAAACACTCTTCTGACTTCCAAGTTCCTTCTGACCTCCAAGTTCCTCTGTAGTCGTCAACCTTCCCAACCCATGTTCTTTTTTGTCTTAAAAACCATTCGGAAGAATCCAGTTCTCACCCACTCTGGGTACCCAGCCATTCCAGTAATCCATTGCCATCCATCATGTGGGATCTGATCATCTCAGGGTACAAGCAATATTTTCCCCAATAACCATGTAGTAAACTTTCTCCATGGAGGTGGGCTGTTATCTCAGGAAACTCACCAACTGGGTTGTAATTTCAGAGGCTTTCATTAGAAATTAAGGGCTTACCATCTCAAAGTGTGGGCCCGGGGCTGGGGGTGTGGGACTGGGGAGGAGGGGGATCTATCCTAAGTGTCAGGCAGAGGACTTCCCTTGGCTAATATCCAGGGAAGATCATCTTATTTGATAGACCGCATGCTGATTGCTTCTATTCCAAACCAGAAAAAGCAAAACGTGAATCTTTTGAGGAAGGGGGAAGATGCTGTTTTCATCTTTAAGTACCTCCTATGTGATACCTGGTTGCACTAGCTAATGGCTCTATGTACCAAGCCCTGTGCTAGGCTATGCCAGGGACACAGGAAGAGAGTCCACAGTCCTCTTCTAGAGCTGCCTACATCTTCAAAAGGGCAAGAGACATTTTTTCAAGGCAAATTCTTTGGTTCAGTTCCCATGGATGGATTTGATCAAAAGAGGTTGGTTTCCCTAGATAATTCATACAAAAATTGTGGGGCTTTTCTGGGTAGATGTTAATCAGTGGCCTCTTGAGTGAATGATCAGTTTTGTCTGCAGTTAATTAAAAACTAGCAAACTCTGGTTATGGGATGGAAAGAACATCTGCTGAATGAAGATACTCTAAAGATGAAAGTTAGAAAACCCCTAGGACCCCAGGTAAGTTATTGAAAATATGAAAAATTTAATGAGAAGTAGTCCATTTGGAAACTTTTGATGTTGATAGCTTTGTTCATGTGCCAAATAATCATCTTTTCAGGCAACACTGTGAGAAATCAGACAAATGAAGGAAAGTGGATGAAAGCGATATGTACATTCTTGAGGACCGTTCTCAAAATGAAATGTATTTAAAGCAAACAGGATCTCAGTTACTGGGAGCTGGTCTGGTGGGATGTGGCCAAACAGAATTCCAATGAACCCAAGAGGTCTTCTTTATGTTTGACCATTGTGTTGCTTTTGTCTGCTTTAATGAAATCTCCATGGAAGCTGGGATGAATCTCCATCCTCCACGGACATTCTTCTAAAAGAATCACATTGTCATATTTTCTTGAATCTTCTCTAGCTTTCCCTTAAAGTAATACAACATCCAAGCTGGGAGATTCGTTGGGGACCATGATCAGTAATTGAATCCCCCTGGTCAGTAATTCAGATATTCCTAATTATCAAATTATCAAATCTTAAAAATTAACTACATTGCCAGCGAGAATATCTCAGAACAACACTGACTGTCTTCCCAGGCCCAACCAATCCCTTTGACAAACTGATTGCCTCCGGGAAAGTCATGCCTTGAGTTAAATGAACAAAACAGGTTAAGAACAGGCCGAGCCTGGTGGCTCACACCTGTAATCCCAGCACTTTGGGAGGCCGAGGCGGGTGGATCACGAGGTCAGGAGTTCGAGATCAGCCTGGCCAACATGGTGAAACCCCATTTCTACTAAAAACACAAAAATTAGCTGGGCATGGTGGTGCACACCTGTAATCCCAGTTACTTGGGAGGCTGAGGCAGGAGAATCATTTGAACCTGGGAGGTGGAGGTTGCCATGAGCCGAGATCGGGCCATTGTACTCCAGCCTGGGTGACAAGAGCGAAACTCTGTCTCAAAAAAAAAAAAAAAAATAAATTAATAGAAGCAGCTAGCACAGGGGTTATCGAATAACATGATCCTCCTTTTTCCCTCCTCCTCTCCTTCTTCCCCCTTTCTCCTTTTCTTTCTCCCCCTTCCTTTTTCTCTTTTCATAAACATTCCATCCAGAACCCAGTCTAGACAGGTTGCCCTGGTGTCACTACAGAATCTTCCTTCTCCATCGCCCCCCTGCCTTGCTCCTGTGTTGTACTTCCTTTTGCACGTGTGCGTGTGTGTGTGTGCGTGTGTGCGTTGTACTTTCTATTCCCTATATCTTGACTTCTATCTTTTAAGTTTACTCATTTGTTTCAGTGCAGCATCTACTCCAGAATTTTTCTAAGAAACGGGGATGGGAGGTAAGGGTGCAAGAGTGACCTTATTTTACCACCTGGCAAACCCCAAATCTGAGAATGGCTCCAAAATGTCGAGTTGACGTGTTACTTTTTTTTTTTTTTTTCCTGAGACAGAGTCTGGCTCTGCCGCCCAGGCTGGAGTGCCGTGGTGCAATCTTGGCTCACTGCAACATCCGCCTGCTGGATTCAAGCAATTTCCTGCCTCAGCCTCCAAAGTAGCTAGGATTACAGGTGTGTGCCACCACACCTGGCTAATTTTTGTATTTTTAGTAGAGACGGGGTTTCACCATGTTGGCCAAGCTGGTCTCGAACTCCTGACCTCAGGTGATCTGCCCACCTCAGCCTCCCAAAGCGCTGGAATTACAGGTGTGAGACAATACGTTTGGCTGATGTGTTACTCTTTATGTAAGAACATCCATTCATTGTTAAGTTTCCTCCAAAACAACTCTTGGTTTCGTTGTAGAAATCATACACTGTAATGCCCGAAGCACCTACATTTCCCCTGAGGTCTACTTTTGCCCTGGCTCTGGGGGGTTGCAATGCGGAGATCTACCCGTTTTGCGCTGCCCATGACCAGGCTTCTGTCTGTTAGTTCCCCTAATAAATCACCCCAAACTGACAAACTGGATTTGTCTGCCCCCGCCTTTGGTTTCTTGGCTCCTTCTGCATTTTGGGGATGCTTTGCACTTACGGCCCTCCCTACGGAACAGGAGGTAAGATATTTTAGATACTACAAGTCCTAAAACATCACTGACTGCCTAGGTGTAAAAGTCTTTGACTGATTTTTATTCAGTATTTGAGGGCCTTGCTCCAATAACTGCAAGTTCTTCCCTCCACACTGCTTCAGACCCAGTCCTGTGTTCTGGGATCCTTGGCCCTTTGATTCTTGTCTCTTTTGGGGTGCAAGGAAAAGGTACCCACTAAGCTAATTCAAATAAAGGGGCATATCTGCATGGGATGGGGAGGTAGGAGGGTTCCTGAAGATAGCCAGGAAAATTGAGGCAGGAGAATAGGGTCTGGAGGCAGGGAACCTAGGCCATTTCACGCTGACTTCTTGGAACTAGACTGAAAGGAAAACCCTAACTTTCCATGCCTAAGTAACAAAAGCACCAGGGGCTACTCCCTTTGCAAACTCCCACCTTTTTTGTGCCCCACAGATGGGAAATTGAAAGTACTTCTGATTAGTTGCTTTTTGCAGCCAATCAGATGTTTGAAGAAGAGAGCAACTTTGTAACTTCACTTCAGCCTCTGATTTGTTGTGGGCCACCTCTTCATTGACATGGGGTGAGCATGAATGTGGCCAATGGGAAAGCTCTAAGGGGTATTTAGGCCTGAGTAGTTTCTGTATCCAGAGCCCTTGAGCCACTGCTTGGACCCACTCCCCTCCTGTGGAGTGTACTTTCCTTTTCAAATCTCTGCTTTTGTTGATTCATTCTTTCCTTGCTTTGTTTGTACGTTTTGTCCAATTCTTTGTTCAAAATGCTAAGAACCTGGACACCCTCCACCAGTAACAAAATTATATTAAAAATCCAAGAGCAGAGCTGAGAAACACTGAAGTGGCCCAGGACTGGTGGCCACTCTCCCAGCATCTCTGACTGTCCTCTCTGGGCCCCTGGCTTTCACCTCCCGCAGCCCCCACTGGATGCTCCAGCGTGTGCCCATGCCCAGCCACCCCACACCCTGCCCCGCACCCTCCCGGGCCCTCTTGCTCTGGCTCTACCTCTTATCTTTCTTCCCTTCAAACTCACTAATCTAATTTTCAATTTGTCAAACAGATTCCCAATAAAAAAGTCTTTCTGAGCCAGACGAGACAACTCCTCTGTTGCTGGCAGCCTTATCCATGGGCTGTCCTGAGTCCAGCTCCAGTACTTGGTCCAGGCTGCTCTGGCAGGGACCCAGCCATGAACGGATGCAAAGGAACGTGGTTTTCATCTGCATTTCTCTGATTTCAGATGAAGCTTCTCTTCTTGTTTGGTGGCCTCTGGGCTGTCTTCTTCTATGAATTACGTATCTAAATACCCCTTAGAGCTTTCCCGTTGGCCACATTCATGCTCACCCCATGTCAATGAAGAGGTGGCCCGCAACCAATCAGAGTTGCTCTCTTCTTCAAACATCTGATTGGCTGCAAAAAGCAACTCATCAGAAGTACTTTATCTTATCCCTTTTTCCAATTTCTGTCTTTTTCTTCTTGATTTGCAGGAGTTCCTTGAATTTTCTAGGCACTCATCCCTTGTCAGCTTTGGATAGTCCAAGTGTGTTCTACCATTCTGTCCTCTGTCTACAGGGATACGTCAGAGACATTGTGGTTCAGCCCAGACTACTGCAATAAGGCAAATATTGCAATAAAGTGAGTCACACGGACAATTAATAACCCTGCAATGGCCTGTAAGTGTTCAAGTGAAAAGGAGAGTCGCAGGCCTCTGACTTTAAATCAAAAGGTAGAAGTAATTAAGCTAAGTGAGGAAGGCATGTTGAAAGCTGAGATAGGCCCCAAGCTAGGCGACTTGAGCCAAACAGTTACCAAATTGTGAGTGCAAAGAAAACGTTCTTGGCCAGGCATGGTGGCTCGCGCCTGTAATCCCAGCACTTTGAGAGGCCGAGGCGGGCGGATCACTTGAGGTCAGGAGTTCAAGACCAGCCTGGCCAGCATGGTGAAACTCCATCTCTACTAACAACACAAAAATTAGCCAGGCACGGTGGTGTGCACCTCTAATCCCAGCTGCTTGGGAGGCTGAGGCAGGAGAATCGCTTGAACCTGGGAGGCAGAGGTTGCAGTGAGCCGAGATCATACCACTGCCCTCCAGCCTGGGTGACAGAATGAGACTGTCTCAAAAACAAAAACAAAAACAAACAATTAAGTCAAGTTTTCAAAGTCCTTAACAGGATGGTTGAAATTCTGATGGGAAATGTGAATAGCATAAAAGCATTCTAAGTGGGGAAATGATAGGCGTGGAGGTCGGAAAAATGAGTAAGTCAGGGTCAAGGCACGTGACCCATTTTTGCTGAAGCTAAAGGTATCGAGGTATCTTAACATTACCAACGTCTTTCTCTTTTCACAGTTTAACAAAGTTAAGATCAAGGCATCAGTTATACTTTTGTTGTGTAAGAGCACATAAGACAACCTATATCCTTTACTCATGCCAAGAAAACTACCCGCTTTGCCCACTCTGCTCTTGATGCGCTGTTTAAAAAGCAGTTTCCCTTTCATATCAACACACTTGCTTCCTCTCGACTTCCTGTAATACCTGCTAACTTTCACTTCTGGTTTGCTTTGACTCCCTATTTTGGAAGCCGTTTCGTTTTCAAGTAAAGTAAACATAAACAACTCTAAAATACAACTTATACCTCTGTATCTTAGTCAAAACAATACAAACACCCTAGCACTTTTCTTCTCTAATTCAACTAGTTGTTCACTACTAGATGGCAGACTAGGCCCATTGATTTTTGCATTACTTAGCTCCCTCTCTTAAGAATAAAAGGAGAGAGAGAAGCTGGGGCCAGTGGCTCACGCCTATAATCCCAGCACTTTGGGAGGCTGAGGTGGGTGGATCACTTGAGGTCAGGAGTTCGAGATCAGACTGGCTGACATGGTAAAACCCCATCTCTGCTAAAAATACAAAAATTAGCTGCACATGGTGGCACATGCCTGTAATCCAGCTACTTGGGATGCTGAGGCATGAGAATTGCTTGAACCTGGGAAGCAGAAGTTGCAGTGAGCCGAGATCGTGTCACCGAACTCCAGCCTGGTAGACAGAGCAAGACTCCATCTCAAAAACAAACACACACACACACACACACACACACACACACACACACACACACACACCAGGGAGAAATAAAAGCCAAGTGCCCAGGTCAAGTCAGGCTCTGGTCAAACCAGGGCAAGACAGACAGCTGCCCAGGGAGCCCAGGGGAAGTCCCCAGCTCCTGCAGGGCTGAGCAGAGAGACCAGCTGGAGAATCCACTTCCTTTTCCCTCTTCTTGTCTTCCACCCGGCCCTTGTTTCCATTTCTGCTTTGTTTCCAGGCAGGTGCACACTCCACCTTTTCCCGTTGATGTGATGGTCCCTACTCCTCTGTCATGCCAGATTTAGGTCAGCTGTTCTGAGCACACGGCAAAGCAGCTTTAGACTCCTGCACTGTCGAAAAACACTCGCTGAGCCTTAGTAATTGCAAGGAAAATGAATGAACGCTATCAAATCCTCTACTGCTATTTTCTCACACTGAAGTCTATTTTTCTTAGGTATCTAGATACCTTGAATTTCCATTTCTCTCACTCCCTTCCTACCATCTGTTCATTTTATTATTTTTCCTTATTTATACATTAACATTAAATATACTCTTTTGAATAATGACTGTCATAATTAAAAACTTTAAATGGCTTATTCCTTCTTTCTTGGAATTATTATTTTTTTTTAATTTATTTTGAGATGGAGTCTTCCTCTGTTGCCCAGGCTGGAGTGCAGGGGTGCGATCTTTGCTCCCCACAACCTCCGCATCCCAGGTTCAAGCGATTCTCGTGCCTCAGCGTCCCAAGTAGCTGGATTACAGGCATGTGCCACCGTGTCCAGCTAATTTTTGTATTTTTAGTAGAGATGGGGTTTTGCCATGTTGGCCAGGCTGGTCTCGAACTCCTGACCTCAGGTGATCTGCCTGCCTCGGCTCCCAAAGTGCTGGGATTACAGGCATGAGCCACCGCACCCAGCCTCTTTCTTCTAATTTTCGTTCTCAGCTCTCAGCAAACTGGCTTAGAGGCTTCACTAGGAAGATGTGTCCTCCTCCATCCCAGCATTCTACAGGTGAGTCTTTCACCATCTTTATAGCCCAGTGGTCAAATAGTAGCTCTGGGGTCAGACAGGTGAGGCTGCGTCAGTTTCACTTCTGCTCTGCAGTTCGTCATCTGTGTGGCCTTGGTTAGAGCCCAGGACCTCTCTGATTTCCTGTAAACCGGGCTTGCTAATGCTGCCCCCATAAGATTGTTGTCATTTTAAAACAAGAAAATTCATGCAATGCATGTAACCTGCTGCTTGGCACATGGCGAAGTCTCGATTGATGGTGGCTACTGCTCCTTCCACCTGGCTGCCCACTAGGAGGACAGAAGACAGGAAAGGAAAGAGCTCTGCTGATGGTCGGAAGGTAACATAGTACCATCCTCTATGAGCGGTAAAGCTGAAGAAGCCAAGCGTAATGAGCCCGCACTCCACTTTCAGGATATTCTAGAAAAGTTCCCATGGAGAGACAAGGAGGCAAGACCAAGCATGTTCATTACAGCATTGTTTGTTACGAGGAAAAATGGAAATCACCTAAATGTCCCAGAATAAGAGAACTAGTAAATATACTGTGATATCTATACAACCAATAGCATACAGAAGAGGAAAATGAATGAAACAGAAACACAAGGAAAAACTTCAAAAGTATAATATTGAGGGAAAGAAACCGATTGCAGAATAACACATGCGGGGTGATAGTAACCTCTTATTAAGTTTCAAACATATAAAACAGCAGTGTGGATTGTATCGGCACACATACATGTGGAGAAGTATAAACATATATATGGGAGTAATACAAATACATTCAGAACCATGATTACTTTAGGGAGAGGATATATTTAGGGACCCTCGACTGTATCTATTTTACTTTTTTAAAGGATCTGAAGTAAATGTGGGACAAAATGTTAAGATCTGATAAAGCTGGTTTGTGGGTGCATGGGTATTTTTACATTATTCTCCATATACATTTAAAAAGTCTGTAATATTCCATAATAAAAACAACTAAAGGTCTTACACGTTGAAACTCATAGTACTCACAGAAATTAATTCCTTATAACCTGTAATATTCTTCATTGTAGCTATTAAAAATGATTGGTTTTGGCGGGGGGGCCGTGGCTCACACCTGTAATCCCAGCACTTTGGGAGGCCAAGGCAAGTGGGATGACCTTAAGTCAGGAGTTTGAGACCAGCCTGACCAACATGGTAAAACCCTGTCTCTACTGAAAATACAAAAATTAGCAGGGCGTGATGGCGGGCACCTGTAATCCCAGCTACTCAGGAGGCTGAGGAGGGAGAATCACTTGAAACCAGGAGGCAGAGATTGCAGTGAGCCGAGATCATACCACTGCACTCCAGCCTGGGCAACAGAGCAAGACTCTGTTTTTTAAAAAAAAAAAAAAAAAAAAAAAAAGATTGGTGTATTTTATTTCATAGATGGTCCACAAGAGGGAGATGTAGAACAATTATGTGTAACGAGAACAGCCTCCTAGGGCTTGGCTGGAGTGCTACGGAAACCAGGTGTCATCGGACACTCCCACGGCCCTCTGGCACCAGAGGCAATGCTCCTACTCCATGTTCCCAAACCTACAGAACAACTCCTTATGGTAAAGAGGACACATCACAGGGCACAGTGACAGTCTGAACCGTGTTGTTTTTTCTTGTTTTGTTTTGTTTGAGACAGAGTCTCGCTCTGTAGTCAGGCTGGAGTGCAGTGGCGCAATCTGGGCTCAGTGCAACCTCCACCTCCCGGGTTCAAGAGATTCTCCTGCCTCAGCCTCCTGAGTAGCTGGGATTACAGGCACGCGCCACCACACCTGGATAATTTTTGTATTTTTAGTAGAGAAGGGGTTTCACCATGTTAGCCAGGATGGTCTCGATTTCTTGAACTTGTGAGCCGCCCACCTGAGCCTCCCAAAGTCCTGGGATTACAGGCGTGAGCCACCCCACCCTGCCTGAACAGTGTTTTAAAATACACAATGTAACAAATTGTTGGCAGAGTAAGTAACACCCAGCAGCTAGAGGAAGGGAGTTGAGAGTGCAGGCAAACAGGCGCGACCCCCGGGTGTCCCTGGCACCTATGGCGGGTGCTCCCCCCACTCCTTTGGGACACTTCCTAATGCACTGTTTTTCTTGCTATTCTGTACATTTGATTCTCTAGAATTCTCAGAAAAAGGCTGCCAGCGGCCAATTCACCAGTGAAGAGCTTTTATTGCACAATCATATAATAAACATGACCTCAGAGCTGGCTTTTATCCAGGCTAATGCCCAAAGAGAGGGGACTGTGTTCTGGCCACCTTTGGAGGCTGGGCTTCCTATTGAGGGTTGGGAGCCTTCTCCTAAAGACCTAATCAACCAGAAACCAGAAGTGAGTCTTAGAAAACAGCAGGCACCACCCCTGTAATGTCATCTTTGAAAGAACCAAGAAAATCTTGCCTTTCAAGGATGGAGCTCTCTCCAATGTAGCTCACAGGAAACTAAGCACTGCGTTTCAACGAAGACAGGGGTGTGTGTAAATTCTGGTTTCACCACCTACTAATTGCATGCCCTTGGGGAAGCGAATTAGCCTCATTAAGTTTATTTCCTTTCTTTGTAAAACTGGGAAAATATTACTTACATCATGTGCAAGTTGCTCTAAGAGTGAAATGGGCACTAGTAGAGTGGCACATTCCTGGATTCATTTTTAAGAAATGACGGTATACCAGATCAAGAATTTGCTCCCCTGACGCCTATACTGCCAGCACTTCGGGAGGCCAAGGCGGGCGGATCACGAGGTCAGGAGATCGAGACCATCCTGGCTAACATGGTGAAACCCCGTCTCTACTTAAAAAAAAAAAATACAAAAAATTAGCCAGGCATGGTGGCAGGCACCTGTAGTCCCAGCCACTCGGGAGACTGAGGCAGGAGAATGGCATGAACCCGGGAGGCGGAGCTTGCAGTGAACTGAGATCACGCCACTGCACTCCAGCCTGGGTGACAGAGTGAGACTCCGTCTCAAAAAAAAAAAAAAAAGGAATTTGCTCCATGAATGTTAGTTTGTTTTTCCTTTCCTCTAAACAAGGGAGAAAGGAATTCGTTTCGTGATTACTGTCCTGTAGAAGAGATGGTGATTCATATTGGTGCCCCAGTCACTAAAATTATTTGGAGAAAGATATTTCTATGTATATATGTGTATACAAATATACAAACATATTGTATACAAATAACACATATATAAATACATGTTAGGTATGTGTATGTTTATTCTACTATATTCCGGTTTGTAAAAGGGATTTGCATAAGTTTAAGAAAAAAACAACAAGACAGTTAAAAATCATGCAGTCATTTAAATACTTTTATTCTCTGCTGGTGGAAGTGCCAATCAGCATAACATTTCTGAAATGCATTTTATTATATCAAGAGTCTTAAAATGTTTATTTTGGCCACTTCTAGAAATCTATTCTAAGTAAATATTAAAAGTCAAATGAAACTATGTTTTAAAATAGTTTATTACAAACATCATTTTAACAACAAAATTTGGAAACTGCCCATATGCTCAACAGTGAAGAGAAAAGGTAAATAAATAATTGGAAATGTTATATTATCCAGTGAAAAATCAGGACACAAATTGTGTGTATAGTATGACTGCAACTATGTATAGCTATAGAGACACACAAAAAAAAGACTGGACATTATCACCTATAATTTCACCGTTTCTTTGTGTGATTCAGTATTTTCAAATTTTAGAAGGTTACTTTCATAAAAGAAAATATAAACATAATATTAAAACAACAACAAAGAATAGTTTCTGTGAGAGAGGTAAGTAAAGATCAATGCCTTCCCAGATGTTGACCCCCCAGCCTGTTTCAGACGTCATCCTGTTTGAGCTAACTGTGACATCTGATGCTGCGGACCATTCCTGCTTCCAGGAATCCTTTTCTTGTGATGTCTGCAGCCCTTGGCTGTGCAAGAAGAGTGCTGTGATCGATTGATAATGCCTGCCATGGGCATGGAGAGCAGGAGTGGGTCCACCTGCACTACACACTTGTCATCTTTGTTCTACGTTTCCCCTGATAATTGCCCTCATTCCCATGACATCACTTTTCATGTTCATGCCAATGATTCAAGCCTACATCCCAGCATCTTTCCCTCTCTCACCTCCTTACCCATCTATTCCACTCCATCTAGTCTTGCTATTAGGCGTCTTGAACTTCACAGGTACAAACTGAACTTTCTTCCCCTTCTCTTCCTTCTCAGAACCTTCCCCCTTTTCTCTCTTCCCCCATTATGCCAGTACTCACCTGGTTTTTAAAGGTCAAAACCTTTAAAGGTAAAACCTTGCATCATTCTTATCTTTTTCCATCTTTTCCTCCCAATCCACTGAGTCATGGAGCCCTAGGTGCGACCTCAGAAATGGGCTCATATGGAGCCACCCTGGTCCAGCCTGCATCACTTCCGCATCCACCTATTCCAGCAGCTGCCAAACTGCCTTCTCCCTGTTTCTTCCCTCCTCCACTTTTGTTGCCAGGGTTATGATCTCATCATCGAAGTAGAGACTCATTTGCCTGCCTGAAGTCCTCTGTTGCCACCCTCAGCCCGCTGCTGGGTCACTTACTGTACTTCTCCCATGGCCCCTGTGCCACCTGCTCCCTTGTCCCGCATTGTGGTGGCTCACGTCCCCTGCTGGGTGCCTTTCTGCCTGCAGTGCCTCTTGTCCTCCTATCCCAGATTTAGTTCAGAGGCCTTTGCTTGGAAACGCCGCCCCAGTGTCCGCAGTTGGACGTCCTCTGTGTCCTGCCAGGTGTTCCCTGCAGTCCCCCATTACCTGGGCTGGTGTCCGTGTTCCGTGTTGGGGCCCTAGTGGACCATGGCTCCTCCAGGAGGCACCCGTGTCCCCACACCTCGGGAGCACACGGGGCTGACAGCGTGCTCCTAAAACAAAATGTTGCTGAGGTTGGGCGCATTGGCTCATGCCTGTAATCCCAGCACTTTGGGAGGCCAAGGCAGGCAGATCATGAGGTCAGGAGTTCGAGATCAGCCTGGCCAAGATGGTGAAACCCCGTCTATACAAAAAACACAAAAATTAACCAGGTGTGGTGGCACACGCCTGTCATTCCAGCTACTTGGGAGGCTGAGGCAGGAGAATCACTTGAACCCGGGAGGCGGAGGTTGCAGTGAGCCGAGATCGCACCACTGCCCTCCAGCCTGGGTGACAGAGCAAGACTCCATCTCAAAAAACAAAAAACAAAACAACAACAAATGTTGCTGAGTGAATGAATGAGAACAGAGGGGGTATTTTCACCAGAACCTGAGAAAACAGTGCCTTTGTATTTGAGCAGTCCATGTGTGCGATGTTTCTGGTAGTTCGGAAAGACGGGAAGCAGAAGGGATGACACGGTTCCCGTTGTCTAGTCCCGTATTGGATCTTCAGGAGGAAGAACTGATTTGGGCCTTAGGGCCAGTGGCGTTTCCTCATTTGAATCCCCTCGTCCAACACCCTCGCCCCAACCTCCAGGGCCAGCCCAAGGAAGGTCACTCCGGGAAGTGTGGGTGATGACAGGGATAAAAACACCAGTCCTGGCTGAGTGTGGTGGCTCCTGCCTGTAATCCCTGCACTTTGGGAGACTGAGGTAGGCGGATCGCTTGAGGTCAGGAGTTTGAGATCAGCCTGGCCAACACGGTGAAACCCCGCCTCCGCTAAAAATACAAAAATCAACCAGCTGTGGTGGTTCGAGCTTGTGATCCCAACTACTCGGGAGGCTGAGGCGGGAGAATCGCTTGAACCCAGGAGGCGGAAGTTGCAGTGAGCCGAGATGGTACCACTGCACTCCAGCCTGGGTGACAGAGTGAGACTCCGTCTTAAAAAACAAAAACAAAAACTAAACACTGTTCCTTGTGTTTTAGTCCCTGTCCAGAAGATCCCTGAGATCCCAGCGTCCAAACACCTCCCTCCACCTGATGGGGCCCCCGGGTAACACAAACGCTCTCCCTGGCAGTCCTTGAAGCTTCCTGGGAGCTGCAAGGAGGTGTGGGGTGGCAGGTGGCAGGTGGCGATATCATCCCTCCCCTCTGCTATTTCCCTCCACGCCCCACCCCTCCTATAGATGACCACATTGCCCCAGCTCAGAAATGCACCTCTGGTGTAGATTTACTTATTTTTATGGCAATAGTACTTTAAATACACAAATACAAAGTACTTGAAGTATGTGAAAGGTTGAACTCCTTATAGTTAACCAGGGAAACATATGTACAAACAAAATCTCAGATCCTGTAGAGCGGAATAATTTAATGTGGGGGATGATCCTCTTTGGCTGAAACACAATCTCTAAAGTTTGTTTTAATAGGGAAAAAATAATGCAGTCATAGGTCTGGTTTAATATTTCATCTGCTTTAGTATTTTTAGCTTTAGTAATAATATAGATAATGTCTTTTCATATCAGTATATTGTGCAAAATGTCATGATTAAGGTAAGGGCTTTGTTAGCTGGTTTAGATTCATCACACCTTGTATTTAACCGGATTCTGCTACCAGGCAACCTGAAATGTCAATTTAAGTGAGATATCATTACACACTGTAAAACCATTGCTCACATAAAGTTAGCAATAGGGTGATGTTGTTGTCTACACTAAAAAATATCTAGTTTAATACTGCCAGGCTGAGGAATAGAAATTAAAATTGGTTATTAATCCTGGCAGAAAGAAAAAAAAAGTCTCAGTTCAGCATAGGCTGTGGAAGGAAAGCAATGAATGCTGGAAATGATGCATTTGTGCAATTCCAAGCTTGGTCTGACCATAACTTGGGCTTTCTTACTGTCGTTTTCACTTTGTGTTCACGTTAAAGTATCCAAACTGCTGGGAAACCTGCGTTTGCTCAGTGACATTAATATCATTGGACTTTACTTGCTGCAAACCTTTATGTACATGTTACGCTGCTCTTCTCTCATTAGCTCGTGAAAGGTAAAACAGACCGTCAGTCCAACACAGTGCGTCAAAGTCTCAGCATGTGTTAATCATTTAAGAAAGTGATTTTAACTATGAAAATAGCTGTGAATTGCAAACTATGACTGCAAAAGAAGAGTTTTATCTTTATAATTATCAAATAATTTAACATGACTACAGTATGATTTATCGTGACTCATGCATGTCAGGGGACAGTTCCACGGGCTCAGAATCAAATCTTATCCAGTGTCACTGGATGGACAGCAGCGCCCCAGCACCTTCCTGGGTGAGCCTCTGTACCTGCCACTACTTCTGGAGGAGCCCTGGCCAAACCAGACTGGGGTCCCAGCTCCAGCTTCTCCTTATGCAGACCTTAGGTGATGGAGCAGTGGACTTCACGAATACAGGTGGAAGTGCTCTGTGAAGCAAAGGGGCAGGTGGAGCCTGTAGACCCTCTGCCTCATTCCTTCTTGCACGGGCAAGGCAAGTAGTGGGGAAGGAAGCTGGTCTCACCAAAGAGGGTCATCTTCCTAGGGGCTCACAGCTGACAAGAAACTCCCTGTTATAGGTCATGGAGCTGTGGAAACCCTAGCACTGATTTAGAAAGCAACAGAGATGTCAAAAGAAAGACACTGTTAGGGCAGTGGGTTCAGGCCCTGATCTACCTTGTACCTCCCTGACTGCCAGTGTAATATCTTAGAGCGGAGAATGAATGGAGAGCAATTCCCCTCTGGCCATGGTGCCAAGGGGAGATACAGTGATGATTCTGAGATTACTCAAGACTTTCCTGTTCGAAGTGTGTGTTCAAGGGCCAGGCACAGCACGCCTGTAATCCCAGCATTTTGGGAGGCCAAGGTGGGCGGATCACATGAGGTCGAGGGTTCAAGGCCAGCCTGGCCAACACGGTGAAACCCCATCTCATCTGTACTAAAAATATAAAAATTAACCAGGCGTTGTGGCAGGTACCTGTAATCCCAGCTACTCAGCTACTTGGGAGGCTGAGGCAGGAGAATCGCTTGAACCGGGGAGGTGGAGGTTGCAGTGAGTCAAGATTGCGCCACTGCACTCCAGCCTGGGCGACAGAGTGAGCCACCATGTCAAAAAACAAACCAAACCAAAACAAAACAACTCAAAAAACAAAGTACGTGCTCAAGGAATTAGTCTCAAAGGAGCATTCAACCCAGCACAGTTTTGACAAAGTCAAATAAGAGTAGCTCCCATCTTGTTGTGTGCCAGGCACCACGCTGAGCACTGTAAGTCTTGGTTTATCCTCCCATTTAACAGTGTTTGGGTACCTATTGCTGTGTACAAACCATCCCAAATCTCAGTGGCTGAAAAGAGCCATTCAGTTCGCCCCAGGATTCTGAAGGTTGACTAGATTCAGTGGGACATTCTTCTGTCCCACGTGGTGTCCACTGAGGCTGCGGCCACCTGGGGACTGTCCTGCACTGCTCACTTGGGTCTGGGGCCCTGGCAGGGACAGGTGGAAGGCCAGGCTGTGCTGGGATTTGGGGATGGCTGGGCCTCTCCCTCTTCTACACACCTCTCCATGTAGCGTTTTTACCTGGAGGTGGAGAAGCAGGGCAGACAGGCTTCTTCCTCAATGGTGCAGAGCTTCCCAAAGTACAAAAATAGAGGCCACCAGGTTTTCTTATGGCCTAGACTGGGAGTGGCACAGCATCATTCTGCCGCTTTCTGTTGGCAAAGTGAGGCACAGGGCCAGCCCAGATGCAGAGTGGGAGGAGCCGCACAGGGACGTGGAGCACAGCAGGGGTGGTGGTCACCCAAGGAGGCAGAGGCTCAGGAAGATGGAGTCACTTGAGTTCACGTAGCTGCTGACTGGTCTATTGCCAAGATTCACGATTCAAATTCAGGTCAGCCAAACTTCAAACCCAGATTGTTCCCTGCTGCTAAACTGATCATAACCCAGGACACACAGAAAAGAGGGGCAGAGGCTAAACCGCCTCACAAAAGCTAAGAGCCATCCTGAACCAAGGCTTGCGAGTCACACTGAGTCAACATTTAAAATAGATTTTAGTTATGCTCAGAAAAACAGGAACAAGAAAGAAGAGGCTCCCTGCTTGGGACAGATGGTGAAATTTAACAGATGAAAAAACAGAGCTGCCGAACTCTTATTTGGCTTCTATTCTATCAAGGATCATTATCTTCAAACCATGAAGGGCAGAGCAAACATCAGTCCGAGGGAGGCTGTGTTATGCATAGACTCTGAGTCAGAAGTCCTGGGGTTTGCTCAGCTCTGCCTGGCCAGCTGCTTTAATGCAGGAAACCCACACTCGTCCTCCAAGATGGTGTCCGGCGCTAACAGGAGAAAATAAAAACAAGCACACAGGCCATCTGAAGGTTAAACAAGACGATGTTGTGACAGTTAATGAGATAGCTCAGACCCAGCACAGAGCTACACTCAACCAATGTTCATTTTTATTGAGGAGGTCATGTGACCATCTGATTTAAACAAATTTGATTTCAGAGGGTGAAGGAAGTAATATATACAGAAGACATTGATGGATGTATGATGTGCTTTAAAGAATGCAGGAGGCCGGGTGTGGTGGCTCATGCCTGTAATCCCAGCACTTTGGGAGGCCAAGGCAGGTGGATCACTTGAAGTCAGGAGTTTGAGACTAGCCTGGCCAACATGGTGAAACCTGTCTCTACTGAAAATACAATAATTAGCTGAGCATGGTGGTGCACACCTTATAGTCCCAGCTACTTGGGAGGCTGAGGCATGAGAACTGCTTGAACCCTGGAGGTAGGCGGAGGTTGTGTTGAGCCAAGATTGTGCCACTGCGCTTCCGGCCTGGGCAACAGAGCAAGACTCTGTCTCAAAATAAAATAAAATAAAATAAAATAAAGAATGCTGGAAAACAGCAAAAGTGCAGGAAAACTAAAGACAAGCAACTGTGGTCCTGAGTTCCAAAAGAGGCAGGTGTTTCAACAAAATATAGACCAATAAAATTGATTTTAATCCTGGACAAGTTTCTAGATATAAATCATGATAATAACCATACAACAAAAATCTCGCAGTCATTAAAAATCACGTTGAAAAAGCCTATTTCATGATAAGACTGTTCTCACTATAACAAGTTGTAAAATTGATGGCAGAGCAATATGTATGCTATTATCTTAATTTGGATTAGAAAAACTTGTAAATGTGCCTCTCACAAAACAACGGTCCAAAGGTCCAAGGCATCCCTTTAATCCCTCTGCAGACCGGCTTTTCCTCTCCCTTTGTTCACAGGACGTCCGTCCACCGAGACTGGCTGGGCTTTCTCCAGTCTTGACCGGGCCCCTAGGAGAGGGCAGCTGGCTGGCCTCGTTGACCTTTGATCTCTACTCCAGCCCAATCGGTTATAGGCAGTTGGTGCAAACGTGCGTGCTGGGCCCACCCCTGCGATTTGGGGGACAGTTCTCAGAGAACAGATGAGGGGTCATGAGTTGGCCACATACCCCCAAAGGTGACCGTTTTACAAAGCTGGCCACGCACATGAGGGAACAACAAAAATTACCCACAATCGCACAAACCAGGTGTCTATTCACCAGGGGTCCAGGAGGAAATAGTTGGCACCCATAATTTACGTAATTTGAGGAGAGATTAATAAAGGGATTGTTTACGAGTGTAGGGAGCCCCAGAGGATGGTGCAGAGTCCTGGAGCTGGTGACAGCAAGGCACTTCGTCTCCCCCGGCCTGAAGAGGTGAAGGGAGCAGCTCCCAGAGCCCGTAGGACCCGCCAGCAGTGGCCAGGGGACCCAGCAGCACTGAGGCCACCGCAGGGAGGGAACGGGGAGAACACATTCCCAACTTCCGTCTTCCTCCTCCCTCGGGTCAGTGGCCCAGGGGTGCCGTCCACCCATCCAAGCCCACCAGAACCCAGAGGTCAAGGTGCCCGTTGAGGCAGCTCATACATCTGCAGACAGAAGGTATTTAGCACATCTAACGACCTTCAGCAGAATTTTGGTTTATAAAAAACCTAAGAGGTCTCAGATTTAGATTCTGTTTCCCAGCCAGCCATGTTCACAGAGCATCATATTGGGAACACCTTTTTCATGTCTCCAGAAATTAAATGGCTGATTAACATTCTTCCATGGGGTCGTGACAATGAGCCGTTCTCTTATTTAGCAGTTGGGTCATTTCCAAGTTTCACCCTGACGTCTTCAGGTTTGGTAATGGTCTGCTGTAGAACACCACGTCCTCCCTTTCCCCACAGACTTGCCACTTGGCATTGTAATTGTCTGCTGTCTGTCTGCCTCCTTCTAGACTGTCTTGCCCTTGAGTTCCTTTGTCTCTGTAGCCCAGCTCCTAACAATGCCTGGCACAGAATAGGCACTTAAGAAATATTTGCGGAACATAAGAAAATGAACGAATAACAAGACAGCAGGTGAAGGCTGGATCCTGGCCCAGGGGTGTGAATTTCTCTCATCTTTGATGTACACCCCAGGGTGCCAATGAAAGTGCCAGAATGTGCCACCCCAGCTTGGTGTTGAGGCAACAGGCTGCAAGGGAAAGAGGTCGGGCTTCGCTCCTATACTTCCCAGGTTTTCAGAGCACGTTCCTTAATATCTCTGCCTCTCGGTTCCCTCTTTGCATAACAGGGGCACGGGTTCTTACAGGTTTAGCCCCGTGTTTCTAATCCTCACAGCTCTGTCGCTATTATTCTCTTCCCTTTTTCAGTAGCATTATTACCCAAGAATATGTTGGGCAATTGTGTTGAGATAGAAAAGGGAAAAATACCAGAAAAGAAGGTCAAGCTAAGTGCTCTATTAAGAAAAGTGCAAGATTACAATGGAGAGAGACCAAAGGGCAGAGGCACCAGCAGGAGACAGGGAGCTGGAACTGTGACCGAAGACTTCCAGAACCAAGACAAATGCACGTGTCAGATTCACCTCGAATTCCTGCAGATTCTTTTTTTTTTTTTTCTCTGAGACAGAGTCTTGCTTTGTTGCCCAGGCTGGAGTGCAGTGGCATGATCTCTGCTCACTGCAGCCTCCGCCTCCTTGGTTCAACCGATTCTCCGGCCTCAGCCTTTCGAGTAGCTGGGACTACAGGCACCCGCCACCACGCCCGGCTAAGTTTTGTATTTTTATTAGAAACAAGGTTTCACCATGTTGGCCAGGCTGATCTCGAATTCCTGACCTCATGATCTGCCCACCTCTGCCTCCCAAATTGTTGGGATTACAGGGATTACATTACAGGTGTGAGCCACTGCACCTGGCCGAATTCCTACAGATTTTTGATTGTTCAATATTTAACAAATCTGCTTCTTGGAGAAGTCTTGATGCACCTGAGGAAATCTTATCCAGTGACAGGTTTTTCTATTTCAAGCTGAATAATCATAATAAAACAAGTGAAACTGCTGCCGGCTTAAGAGGAAGAGTTGGCGGGGCCTCGCCAATTTTCACTGCTTCTGTGATAACAATTAGTAAATTATTGGAACCTCTGTTTCTTTTATTTTTATTTATTTTTTATTTTTGGAGACAGGGTGTCACTCCAGTTGCCCAGACTAGAGTGCAGTGGCGCAATCTCAGCTCACTGCAGCCTTGACCTCCCGGACTCAGGTGATTCTCCCACCTCAGTCCCTATTTCTGTTAAACTTTTCTTTCTGTGTCTAGCTCCTTCATTCCCATTTCAAGTTGAATTTCAGACTCTCTGAGGGATGGTCTATTTCCAGTCGGCCCTTCCTGAAAGTAAGTTTAGGTGTTTCCTGGGCCCCTCCTCCCAGGCAGGTCCAGAATTCCAGGCTCTGGTCCTCCTGGCTCTACGAGGCTGCCGGAAGCTCTGTGTGGCCTCTTTGCAGCTTCCCTCTTCTTGGTTTCTTGGCCTCTCACCATTGTGTGCAGGAAGGACTTAGCCAATGCCTGGGAGCCTGGACGGTGGACAGACAACAGGCCGGCTTCCCTTGCCTCAGGGATCTTGGCCCTGAAGTCCTGGCAATGAAAGTTGACTTTCTTTCCTTTGCCTTTTATTTCCTCCCATTTGGAGCTGGGGGTGGAAGTCAAGTAAGCCACATGTTTTCTTGCAGGAGAGCAGTTTCCCCCTGGAGTTCTGTGTGCTGCCTCAGCCTTACGATTCCTATTCTTCAGCTCCACCAGCCTCAGCCACCTGTTCACACCGCTGACACTAGATTTTGTTACAACCAAACCCTGTGCCACCTCTGAAACCTCAATTCCCAGCATCCGCTGCCATCGCCTTTTGTCCTCCCAACTCACTGGCTCTGCACTCCCACGTCAACCATCCCCCCAACCCAGATGAGGCTCCCCTCCCCAGCCCATGTCTTCCCACTCCTCAGCATTCCCGCTATCACCTCCTGCCTCATCAAGCCCCAGTTTCACTCTGACTGCTGCTTCACGAATCCCCTAACCTCCCTTGCTCGTTTCTCTCCTTGACATATAGCCTCAATGATGATCAAGCCCAGCCATTTCTCACGCTACATTAGTTGCTGGACGTGGCTGGAGAAACTTCCAAATCAGTTTCGAATGGGCGCTTGACCCAGCTGCACTTCCCAGCTCTCAGTTGATGACCTCACTAAAGCTGACAGATAAAATATGTGCTATCAGGCTGGGCACAGTGGCTCATATCTGTAGTCTCAACACTTTGGGAGGCTGAGGGGGGCGGGTCACTGGAGGTCAGAGTTCAAGACCAGCCTGGCCAACATAGTGAAACCCCATCTCTACAAAAAATACAAAAATTAGCTGGGTGTGGTGGCTTGCGTCAGTAGTCCCAGCTGCTTGGCAGACTGAGGCAGCAGAATTGCTTGAACCTGGGTGGCGGAGGCTTCAGTGAGCGGAGATTGCGCCACTGCACTCCAGCCTGGGCAACAAAGCCAGACTCCATCTCAAAAAAAAAAAAAGAGCTTGCCATCTTCCGGACCTCAGTCCCACCGACATCCTGCCTGTGTCACCAGGGAGCTCCTTCTCTCTCTGTCCTCTACACATTGGGACCTCAACGTCCTGTACTTGGGTTTCATCTCTGTCTACACATTGGGACCTCAGCGTCCTGTACTTGGGTTTCATCTCTGTCTATACCCCATCCCTAGCTAACTGTTCAGAAATGAAGAGTGTCCTTCCAGCATTTCTGTCCACCAGAACCTGATTTGAAAATAGGGTCTTTGCACATGTAAGCAGGTTAAGATGAGGTCATTCTGGAGCTGGGTGGACCCTCATCCAGTGACTGGTGTCTTCATACAGGAGGGAGATTTGGACATACATAGAGGGGAAAAGGCCATCTGATGACAGAGGCAGAGAGGAGGGATGCAACTGCAGGCTGAGAACTTCCAATGATGTAAAAGATGGACCAGAAATTGGAAGAGGCCGGGAAAGATTCTCTTCTAGAGCTTTTGGAGAGGGCGTGCGCCTGCTGAGACCCAATCCTGGACTTCCAGCCTCCAGGATTTTGACAGCATAAGCAGCTGTTGCTTTACATCCCCCAGTTTGTGCACTCTGTTATGACAGTCACAAGAAACCAACACAGTAATCCATCTCTGCACTGATGATACTGAAAATACATAACTTCACCGCTTTCCTTGTATCTGAGTTCCAGACAGGACTACAAACCATTTGCTCAGCATTATCCTTTGGATATCAAAAGGTGCCTCAAACTTACCATGGCCCAAGGAGAACTCCTGAATGCCCCTAAATCTGCCCCCTGCAAGCCTTCTGCCTGCTCAGTAAATAAAACCCATGCAATTTCTCAGGCAAAACTCATCATGTTCTCTCGTACTTTACCTCTATCATCTTTCTTTTCTTTTTTCTTTTCTTTCGTTCTTTGAGATAGGGTCTAGCTCTGTCGCCCAGGCTGGAGTATAGTCCCCCAGTCACAGCTCACTGAAGTCTTGACCTCCCAGGCTCAAGGGATCCTTCCACCCTAGCCTTTCAAGTAGCTGGAACTACAAATGCACACCATCACTGCCAGCTAATTTAGTTGTTTTTTGTAGTGACGGGGTTTCACCATGTTGTCCAGGCTGGTCTTGAACTCCTGGACTCGAATGGTTCACTTGCCTTGGCCTCCCAAAGTGCTGGGATTACAGGTGTGAGTCACCGTGCCCAGCCACTTAGAACCTCAGTGTAGGTCCCCATCAGCCCTGGCCTGGACCATCATCTCTCACCTGGACAACTTCCTGTGTCCCAGCTTCTGCTCGGACTCCTCACATACAGGGCGTCCCGCATGCAGCTGCTGGGGCGGCTGTTCTGTGGAGGAAATTGGAGTGTGCCTCTCCTGACCCAGAGGTGAAAGGTACGTACTTGCCAAAGGACAGCGGCCCTGTGCTGCTACTTCCTGCTCTCCCCACTACCAGCCTGGCCTTCCCGCTGACTCTTGCCCGGGGTTAAGCTGGTTCTGAGGGCCCGTGTGGGAGACCACACTCCTGTCCCATTGCGGGATGAGAGACAAAGTGCAGCTCTCCTATTTAAATAAACTTCTGAGGCCGGGCGCTGTGGCTCATGCCTGTAATCCCAGCACTTTGGGAGGCTGAGGCGGACAGATTGCCTGAGGTCAGGAGTTCAAGACCAGCATGGTCAACATAGTGAAACCTCATCTCTACTAAAAATACAAAAATTAGCCAGCCATGGTGGTGCGTGCCTATAATCTCAGCTACTTTGGAGGCTAAGGCAGGAGAATCGCTTGAATCCAGGAAGCAGAGCTTGCGGTGAGCCGAGATCATGCCACTGTACTCCAGCCTGGGTGACAGAGCAAGGCTCTGTCTCAAAAAAAAAAAAAAAGGTCCTGAAGAAGTGCTACCAAAGCGTCCCGGTGGCGAACATTCATCCAGCACCTCTTTGGACAGTAACCGCTATTCTCTTCACACTTCTATTTATTTATTTTTTAATTTTAGAGACAGCATCTCGCTCTGTTACCCAGGCTGGAGTGGCCCCAGCATAGCTCAATGCAGCCTCAACCTTTGGGGTCAAGTAATCCTCCTTCCTCAGCTTCCTGAGTAGCTGGGACCATAGGTGCACGCGGCTATGCCCGGCTTTATCGTACTTTACAATTTACAGGTTATTTTCACATCTATTGTTTTCTTTTGAATCCAAAAGCAGCATTTTATGGTATGACTCTGTTATCTCCATTGGACAGATTAGGAAACTGAGGCTCAGAGGGCGGGAAGAGCCGAAGGCAGCTGTGGTTCACTAAACCCTTGCCATGCCGGCACATCAGACGTCTCATTTCATGTTTTCACAGGAAGCCCTGTGGGTGTTTGTTCTGCTTTCAATGCTTCCCCAGGCGGTTGCTGGCTCTGTGCTTGTCTCTCCGGTCTTTTCTGAGAGGCTCTTCCAGTCGGCCACAGCTAGAGCAGCCCCTCTGCTCCACGCTTCCACACATCACCTCTGTAGCCCTATCCCTGTCTGACGGGCTCTGCGTGTGTTTGCTTAAGTGAGTCTCACTCCTGCTTCTGGAATGCTTCTTGAAGACAGAGGCTCAGCTGTGTTCCCTGCAGCATGTGCACCCGCTAGTCCAGGGCCCGGGCTCTGTTAGACGGAAGGTCCTCAATTATTTATTTATTCACCAGTGAACAAGCCTCAGAGCCTGTTGTGAACAGAGGCTGTGGATCTGGGTTTACCCCTTGAACATGCAGTTCCATTTGAGGAAAAGGAAAAAAACTATTTCCTTACACTGCGCTCTCCCTGGAGCTTGACTTCAAGAAGTAGTGCTTTGTCTAAGAGTCTCCCAAACAAATGCAATAAAACCCCAGCAGCTGTGCACAGCCAAGGGCGTTCCTGCCATGCCTGGGGCTAGCTGTGCCCAAGCAGTCCAGCCACACCTTCTCCACCAGCACTGGGAATGGTTGTAGAACCCCAAAAGGAGAATACTTCCGTTGTGAACAGACCATCTCTTCTAGGCTGAGCAGGGTCATTATCTAGAATTTACAAGGTGCTGGCTGTTTACACAGTACTTTGTTCTATTTTACTAAGGTAGCAAGGTCTAGAGCAAACATTCACACGCGGATACAAAAGTTG
Organism: Papio anubis; assembly: GCF_008728515.1. Classification (NCBI taxonomy): domain Eukaryota; kingdom Metazoa; phylum Chordata; class Mammalia; order Primates; family Cercopithecidae; genus Papio; species Papio anubis. Next base: position 7,338,723 of record NC_044979.1, read on the forward strand.
AATCAGAAAACCCTGGATTTATTCCCAGGTTTGCTGCTGACTTAGGGGATTTTTCTAAAGGTCATCTGACTTCTTGATGCCTGTAGAGTGAAACTTGCCCTTGCTTTACTACACAGAGATGTTGCAAAACTAAACGAGATGTTGGTGAAATGTCTCAGACACGTGGAATAATAGGGTGGACTTTATTCCCCAGTGCATTGTCACCTAAGATATCTGTTTCACTAAATCCACTGTGAGAAGAGGAAGCTAAAGCAACCATAATGGGCCTTCAGCCCTGGGGGGGCCCTTGTCCCCTGGTAAGTCCAGGGCTTACCTGGGTATTCCTCAAGCCTTGCGGCAGAAAAATAGGCCCTCGGGACTGTCAGGATCTTGCAACCCACCCTAGCCACGCTGTTGGGGATTTTTCAAATCTGGAGGGAAGCCCCTATGTGTTCTCTGCTTCTGGCCAAGGCGCTAGTCCCCGTCCCAATTGTCCTTAGGTTTCTAGAAAACACAAAAGCCACAGGGGCTTACTGGCTCTCCCATCCCTCCCCGAAGCAAAAAGTAAAAAGAGAGATTGGCCAGGTGTGGTGGCTCACGCCTGTAATCCCAGCACTTTGGGAGGCTGAGGCGGGCAGATCACAAGGTCAGGAGATTGAGACCATCCTGGCCAACATGGTGAAACCCCATCTCTACTAAAAATACAAAAATTAGCTGGGCGTGGTGGCACGTGCCTGTAATCCCAGCTACTTGGGAGGGTGAGGCAGGGAGTCGGAGGTTGCGGTGAGCTGAGATTGTACCCCTACACTCTAGCCTGGTGACAAAGTGAGACTCCATCTCAAAAAAAAAAAAAAAAAGAGATTTCCTGCTTAAGTGGGAGAAAGGAAAGTGGGAACAAGTGCTGTGGGTCCTCCCCAAAAGATACTAATATACTGCAGTCTGAATCCCCAGGACCTCAGAATGTGACCTTATTTGGAAGCAGGGCCATTGCAGGTGCAATTAGTTAAGATGAGGTCAACCTGGAGTAGGTGAGCCCCTGATGCATTGGGACCAGTGTCCTTATAAGAAGATGGCCTGGCTGGGCACAGTGACTCACGCCTGCAATCCCAGTGCTTTGAGAGGCCGAGGCAGGAAGATCTCTTTCTTCTAGGAGTTTGAGACCAGCCTGGACAACATCATCAGACTCATCTCTACTAAAAACAAAAAATTGGCTGGGCATGGTGGCGCACACCTGTAGTCCCAGCTACTGGGGAGGCTGAGGCAGGATCCCTTAAGCCCTGGAGATTGAGGCTGCAGTGAGCCGTGATCAGACACACGGGGGATCCCCATGTGAAGATGGAGGATTGGAGCGATGCAGCTAAGGCTGAGGAACACCAGGGGTTGCAGCAACCACCAGGAGCCAGGAATAATTTCCTGCAGGCTTCAGAGGCAGCACAGCCCTGCAGGGAAACTAATGTAGACAGGTATTGTAAAGCACAGATTATGCCTCAAAATATTTCCCCTCATCTCTACAAATCATGAAGAAAAAACCAAAAATTAGTGAAGTTACTAGTTAGTTGGTTAGCAGAGGGACAGTAGATTTGGGCTTTGTTTTTTTTAGGTCAAATTTAGCAGTGGGGGGCTATATACCAATTTTAGTGACACTAATGTTAATAAGTTCCAGTAACACCTTCGGACCAGCTGATTCCGACTTTGAAGAAGAGGCAAAGGATGAGTAGGATGAGTACAGGCCATCAGGGAATAAAAGAGGATGGCTTTTCGGGACCACAGCAGGGGTATGTTTGAGGGCGTAGCAGAAATGAGGCTCGACAGGCAGCGTGAAGTGTTGAACGCTGAAGGTCTTTAAAATGATTGATTAGTTTTATTCATGGGAAACTGATTTAAGTTTTAAAGCTGGGAATTGCTATAGCAAATGCAGTTATTTTAAAAAATGTAGTAAAAACAAAACCAAAAACAAAACAAGGGCTCTGAAATTAGAACCAGGTCCAAATGCTGATTTCCCCACTCACTAGCTGTGTGACTTACATTAGTTCACCTCTCTGGGAATTAAGCTTTCTCAAGCCCTAAAAAGAGACGCCGGGGAATTCTGGGGAGATGCACAGAGGTGGCAGCAGCAGAGTCTTTGGATTTACTCAAATCTCCAATTAAAAACATACAGAACAACTAAATAGGAAAAAGCAAACACCCATGCACAGCATTTACAAAATAATTAGATGTCGAGTATCCCCATCAACCCCCAAATACTTGCAGGTGGGACCAATCACTAAAGCCGTAAGACCTGAACAATGTTAGCACCTGCGTGGGAGAATGCAGGGGAGTAATGGGGCATCTAACCGAACAATAGGCAGCACCCAGCTGGGCTGGGCTGGTTGGTTTGAGGACTTAGGACGGTGACTGAAACTGGGAGGGGCTTTGTCTATTCCAATAGAGAATATGAGGGTTCTGCTGCAAAACCTTTGAGGGCAGGATCGGTCCAACTTTCTAAACTCTTGAACTGTCTTGGAGTAAAATCAAGATTGAGCGGAAGAGGGAGAACAGAAGTGAAGAAAAGAGAACGTCCAGGTAAAAGCAGGGAAACCACGCCAGTAAACCCAGGCAAGCAAGCTGCTACATGAAAACCACAGAAGGATCTCTGTTAAGTTAAAAAGAAAGAAGAAGCTATTCGAACCAAGCCTTCTTATAAAAGTCAGGAAAACCAACTTCATATAAAAAGTAGCAGCAGAAAAATATCAAGATTAAATCCCATATAAAGGTACTATTTAGAAAAAGAACAAGAGTAGAATAACATCCTTACAAACCGTGAGGGTGCACTGGAGTGACATGCTCACTGGGCCGATCAAAGGTGTAATGCTGCATCTCCACTGCTGCATAACAAATTGCCACAAATTTAAAACACACATTTATTATTGCAGTTTCTGTGGGTCAGGAGCCCAGGCACAGTTTAGCTGGGTCCTCTGCTCAGGGTCTCACAAGGCTGAGGCTGCAGTTTCACTGGGGCTCAGGGCGTTTTCCAAGCTCACTGGTTATTGGAAGGATTCAGTTTGTTGTGATTATAGAACTAAGACTTTTAGCTTCTGGAGGCTGCCCACTAGTCCCTGCCACATAGCCCCTTCATGGCCCGGCAGTTTACTTCTTCAAGGCCAACAGGAGAGTGTCTCTGCTGCTTTGAATCTCTGACTTCTCTGTCTCTGACCTCTAGGCTCTCATTAAAAGAAGTCATATGATTAGGTCAGGCTCCCTCTGACTATCTTGATTAACTTAAAGCCAGCTGATTAAGAGTCTTAATTACATCTGCAAAGTCCCCTCATTTTTGCCATATAATGTAACGTAATTCTGACAGTAATACCCCTTCATAGTCAATAGGTCCTGCCCATGCTCAAGGGAAAGGAATTATGCATGGCATGTACACAGGTGGGGGCTTATTAGAATGTACTGAAAAAAGCTAAAAGCATTAAGAAAATGACATAGATGCAAAAGAACAACATAAATTACAATTAGAAAGTGAGTTGACAGATACAAAAAAGAACTAGAAAGAACCATCTTAGAAATGAAGATTAAACTAGGAGAAACACAAGAAAAATGCAACCAATAATAAGGACAATAGAAGGGAAATTTAAAAATCCAAAAAGGACAAATAGTAAGAAGATTCAAGAGTGTGACAAATAGTAAAGATAGACAAAGAAGACCCAACTCATGAATAACAAGAGTCCCTGAAGAAGAAAACCAAACCGAGAGGTCTGAACAAATACTAAAAACTGTAATTCAAAAAACTAAAGAAAACTAAAGAAAGCATTTCTGAAATAACAAAGATTGAAAACTGTATATTGAAAGAGAACACCTGAAAATATTGACCCACACAAATCAACACCAAAATATATTCTAGGAAAATTATGGGACTTTAAAGAAAAAGAAAAAATAAACTTTGAGTATCTAGATAAAAGAGAGAAACTGACTTCCAAAGAATACTAGGTTACCGTAAGGCTTTTCAACAGCAATACTTTATGCTGCAAGAGTAACAAATTTGAGTTGTTCAAAGAAAGAAGATGGGAACCTGATATAGTTTGGCTCTGTGTCCCCACCCAAATCTCATCTCGAGTTGTAATCCCCATAATCCTCATGTGGTGAGGGAGGAACCAGGTGGGAGGTGATTGGATCGTGGGGGCAGTTTCCCCCATGCTGTTCTCATGATAGTGAGTGAGTTCTCACGAGATCTGAGGGTTTTATAAGGCAGTTTTCCCTGCTCTTGCTTACTCTCTCTCACCTGCCACCATATAAGATGTGCCTCTTTCCCTTCCACCACGATTGTAAGTTTCCTGAGGCCTTTCAGCCATGTGGAACTGTGAGTTAATTAAACCTCTTTTCTTTATTAATTTATAGGAGTTTTCACGCTGCTATAAAGACACACCCAAGACTGAGTAAATGGACTAATACAGAACCTAAGATTTTATATCAAGCCAAAACCTTTTTAAGTATCATTATCAGCATGGAAGAACTCAGAAAATATTGTTCCTTTGACTTCTTTTGAAGGAATCTACTAAAGAATAAGTTTCAGACAACTAAATTTCTGCAAATATCAATAGAAGGACTGGTGATGAGAAGTATGTAGTTACTTGTAAAACCAACATGAGTGAGGATTTAAAAGAAGAGATTGTAAAATGTGATACCTGTATAATCTGATAATTATGACAAAGAATGGAGATAACATATATAAACAACATTTTAAGTGTTTTAATAATGATAATGTGGTAGTATTAGTATTGTTCTGAGAATATAGTATGTGGCATAAAGCAAATGTATAATTATGGGATATTTTAATTCTATTATCCCACATATCTTTGAGAAGTAGGATTCTCAGTGTGGGGGAAAGAAGATACAAGTGGAATATAGAAATGATTAAGTAAAAACTTTGTTTTTTCTCAATCTGAAAATAAAAATCTTCTATTAACTCGAGATATACAGATTGAATAGATAGATATCACATCTATCTATCTCTCTCTCTCTTTCTCTCTCTCTCTCTCTCTCTCTCTAGGTCCTATTGGGTCTGTCTCTTAAGAGAACCCTGATGGATACAGGCATACTGATTTTTATTAACCTAATTAATTCCACTTTATTCTATTAACTTAGAGGGGTGGGTAAAGGCATCTATAAAGCACAATCAGTGCTGGGTTTCACCCTGCCTTGTGATGACTTTCCAAATATTATGGGGATTAGTTGGCCCAGTATAAGGTTAAACTTGAATTTTTCTGCATCGGAGTTTAGGTTTTGACATCGATTTGCTGATATCAGTCTTCATGCCCATGTGACTCTTACTGGCTGAATTTGAGACAAGAAAATAAGAGAGTGGAGGTTTCCAGTAGCCCAATCCTTGCATACAATGTCTAGGTTGAGGGATAGGGCCCTAACTGCCTATGTGATTAATTTTTAAGAACTTGGAGAATACCTAGCTTTAAAAAGAACAACAACATCCTCACCTACTTATGTGGCTAGTGCCTAACTCCAGCTTAGAATTCTTCAAAGGTTTGATTCTTTTTAACAGTTTTACTCATCATTTTAGTAAGGAAATACAGTTTCCTTTCTGACCTCAGAATAGCCAACACACAGTCTTCCATCCTGGGCTAAACAGCCTGGTGCTCTTCCTTCAACCTGCAGTCCCTACAACACTGTGATTAGAAGGCAATTCAGGACAGCAGAGCAAAGGGCCAGGAACTGCTATCTGTTGGTGAGTGTGACCACAAGGCAACTGAAAACTGGGAGGTAGAAGGCCAGAAGTGGGAAAATGATGCACTGTGGGTTTTTTGTTTTATTTAGTTAATTAACTAATTTATTTATTTATTTATTTATTTAGAGACAGGGTGTCACTCTGTCACCCAGACTGGAGTGCAGTGACACAATCTCAGCTCACTGCAACCTCTGCCTCCCAGGGATAAGCGATTCTCCTGCCTCAGCCTCCCGAGTAGCTGGGATTACTGGTGCGTGCCACTACTGCACAGCTAATTTTTGTATGTTTAGGAGATACAGGGTTTCACCATGTTGGCCAGGCTGGTCTTGAACTCCTGACCTCAAAGGATCCACCTGCCTTGGCCTCCCAAAGTGTTGGGATTATAGGCATGAGCCACTATGCCTGGCCTAGTTTTTATTTTTTATCATAATTGCACAAATATAGTCAAGTTGGTTGAAAAGTCAAATTGAAGAGATGAACATTGGACAGAGACTTCTTATTAAGACAAATAAACAAAAAGCTATTTGCTCCTAATGCCTTCTAAGAGCAACTACTTTAAAAACATTTTTCAAATGGGTTCTTTAGATATATACCTCCATATCACATATCTCTATGGGCTTTTCAAGGTTAAGTGGCTCTACATTTTATTACTGATCCAATTTCCAATGCTTGATATTCGATGATTTTTGAAAGAGAAAAGAACCCAGTGCCATAGTTTTGAAAGTTCTAAATATTGAGCCAAGAAATCTCCTATTGGCAAGGTACTCAACAAATATCCAGATGTTGGCAGTTCATTACTCAGAGTTGTCATGGCGGGTATATTTGTTCATTTTCTGTTGCTGTAACAGAATACCTGAGGTTAGGTAATTTATTTTTAAGAAGAGAGTTATTTGGCCCACGATTCTGGAGGCTGGGAAGTCCAAGACGCATGCTGCTGCTGTCTGCTCAGCTTCTGGTACTGCTCCACCTCATGGCAGAAAAGCAGAAAGGCAAATGGATGTGTGCAAAAGCAATGAAACATGAGGACAAGCCTCACTTCATAAAAATCCCATGCCCAGAGTAACTCATCCAGTCCTGTGAGAGCAAGAATTCACTCCACAAAGACACTAGACACAGCATTAATCTATTCATGATGAACATGCCCTCTTAAAGGTCCTACTAGCTGTCAACACTGGCAACTACATGAATTTTAGGCAGGGACAAACCATAGACAAACCACAGCAGCAGGTTTGAAGGGCAGAGCTGAAATACTAGAGTCAATGTCCAGGAAATGTGTATTTTATTTTATTTATTTTATTTTTGAGACAGAGTCTTACTCTGTCACCCAGGCTGGAGTGCAATGGCATGATCTCCGCTCACTGCAACCTCTGTCTCCCAAGTTCAAGCAATTCTTGTGCCTCAGCCTCCTGAGTAACTGGGATTACAGGTGTGTACCACCACACCTCGCTAAATTTTTTGTGTTTTTAAGTACAGAAAGGGTTTCTCTGTGTTGGCCAGGCTGGTCTCAAACCCCTGACCTCAGGTGATCTGCCTACCTTGGCCTCTCAAAGTGCTGGGATTACAGGTGTGAGCCACTGCACCTGGCCAGAAAAGTGTATTTTAAATTATTTCTTAAAATGTTGCCTTTTGCAGACTTAAAATACTCTCTGTTGGAGCATTTGTAGTGTTTGGCATGAGAATACCCCCGTAAGACAGTCTTTGAACTACTACTGCTGAGCGAAAAGGACAGCATGGAGCACAGGGCAAAGGGCCCACCCCAAAGGTGTCTTTTATTCCTTTGACACCGATTCTTCACCTTGAAGGTTAAGACTTATGAAAAGTCAAACCCTTCTAGGAGGGAGTATGGTGGTTCCTGCAGAGCTGATACTGACCCCCCAGGATCCTTTCTGCAGATCCATTTTAATGGAAGAGAAGAGCCTGAATTCCTGCCAGGAAGTCCATTTCATCTCTTTGGGCCCCCAAGATTTCCTAGTCTCTCCTTCCCTCCCAGTCCCACTTTGGAAGGGATTGGGGACACAGTGTTAGCCTATGAAAGCTGTTTAATGACAGCAGCCAGTGTTACCTTCTCAACCACAGTATTTTATATATATATATTGTACTATTTATTTATTTATTTATTTATGTATTTATTTAGAGAAAGGGTCTCACTCTGACACCCAGGCTGGAGTACAGTGGCACAGTCTCAGCTCACTGCAGCCTCCACCTCCCGGGTTCAAGCGATTCTCTTGACTCAGTCTCCCAAGTAGCTGGGATTACAGACATGTGCCACCATGCCCGGCTAATTTTTGTATTTTTAGTAGAGACAGGGTTTTGCCATGGTGGCCAGGCTGGTCTCAAACTCCTGACCTCAAGTAATTTGCCTGCCTCGGCCTCCCAAGGTACAAGGATTACAGGCATAAGCCAACATGCCTGGCCTAAATTATACATCTAATTTTAAATTGTAAGGACACTATTAGATAGTTCTATAAATTATACAGAACATCGTTATGATTTCAAATGTCACAGTGAAGCCCCGGCTGCACAGTTCTTTAGGGTTTTCTTGGCCCAATGCTTCCCACTTCCCACTTCACATCTTTTCGTGGCCCCACTGTGTAATTTGGTTGCCCCGCTAAAGAAAGTCTCCTCTCCTTACACACTCTTCCTCCAAGCCATAATGCCTTTTCTCTGATATTTAGCCTTCTGGAGAAACTTTAAAGGTACACATTCAAAAGTTTAGGAGTCCTCTGGGAGTGATATGGTTCACTTCTGTTCACTTTAGACAGTACTTTGGGAAGAATGGAGACTTTACACCCTTAAGTCTCCTCGCCCGAGAATGTGACTGCCCCTCCATTTATTCCAGTTTTCTTCGAGTCTTAAGCTGAAGTTTTTGTTATTTTCCACATCTAGGAGCTGCATGTTGCTCACTTATGCCTTGATTTCGTGAATCACGTATTTCTTCCCTTTAACTTTCTGGCTGATTATTGTTATTACAGTTTTAAAAAGCAAAAGTTTTGTGTATTTATTTTCCAGCCAGTCACTGTATAGAATTACCTTACTGGTTATAAGAGTTTTTCAGTAGATTTTAATTTGTTTACTGGGTAGGTGATTATATTACCAAATAGAAAATCTTGACTCCTTTTTAATACTTATGATTATTGATTTATCCAGAAATTAATGAGAATATCTCTCTTGCTTCAATGACTCTGTTGGGTATGTTTTTGATCACGTTATGGAAATAACATTTGATTACTATTTTACCATGGATTTGCTTAATTCAGGGAAGGATGCTGGTTTGGTTCGGATGAAAGCTCTGTATGAAGCCAGGTTGCACCAAGCATGCAGAACATGGAATGCTGTGCCTTAGGAAGACAAATCTGATATCTGTGTGTGAGGGGCCTGGAGGTTGAGATCAGAGATGGAGAAACCAGGCAAGTGGAGTCTCAGAGGAGAAGTTAATAGACAGCTACACAATAAGAATTCTAAGGAAAAAAAGGCTGGGCTTGGTAGCTCACACCTGTAATCCCAGCACTTTGGGAGGCTGAAGCGGGTGGATCACCTGAGGTTAGGAGTTCAAGACCAGCCTGGCCATCATGGCGAAATATTGTCTCTACTAAAAATACAAAAATTGGTTGGGCATGATGATGGACACCTGTAGTTGCAGCTACTTGGGAGGCTGAGGCAAGAGAATTGCTTGAACCTGGGAGGTGGAGGTTGCAGTGAGCCAAGGTCCAGCCTGGGTGACAGAGTCAGATTCCGTCTCAAAAAAAAAAAAAAAAAGCAACAGAGGAGAAGGAAGAGACACCAGATGAGAGAAAGAAATAGAAGGAATATTTCCTAAACTGGAGGAAGACCTTATCTTCAACTAGAAAGGAACCACTAAGTGCTGATTTAAAAAAAAAATAGTAAAGGATATCTCATCTAGACTTATCCTGGTGAAAGTTTTTAATGTTAAGGATAAAGGAAACAAAATACATGTATAATGAAAAAAAATTTGTCTACAAAGGGAAAAAGTTAGATATACGTTAGACTTTTCTACAACATGAAATGCCAAGTGGAGCAACAGCTACAGAATTTTAGGTCAACAGATTGTGATTTCCGTAATCTACGTCCAACCAAGTTACTCAGTTGCAAGTGCAGCCGAAAGACACTCTCAGATCGACGAGGACTCATAAATATCTACTCTGGAAAAGTGCTCTGCCAAAAACTCCAGGCATCACTGTGTTTATAACTGAACATTTATATAATTTTAATGTATTTTATATAAGTAATTATGTGCATGTAATAGAAGTTTTGACTGTACGTAAAGTATAAAATGAAAAGTAAAAATCTTTCTCCCTATAATACATTGATAGTCTCCCTCTCTGAGTTAGCCCATTTTAACAACTTTTGTTTCTCTTCTTCCAGTGATTACTTAAAAAAATTTTTTTTTTCTTTCTTTCATTTATTTTTCCTACTTGTATTTTAAGTTCACGGGTACACATGTAGGCTGCGCAGGTTTGTTACATGGGTAAAAGTGTGCCATGGTGGTTTGCTGCACAAACCATCCTGTCACCTAGGTATTCAGCCCAACATTCGTTAGCTATTCTTCTCGATGCTCTCCTTCCTCTCAGCCCCCGCCCTTCAACAGGCCCCAGTGTGTGTCATTCCCCCTCCACCGTGTGTCCATGTGTTCTCATCATTCAGCTCCCACTTACAAGTAAGAACATGTGATATTTGGTTTTCTCTTCCTGTGTTAGGTTGCTCAGGATAATGGCTTCTAGCTCCATCCATGTCCCTGCAAAGGACATGATCTCATTCCTTTTTATGGCTGCATAGTACTCCATGGTGTATATGTACCACATTTTCTTTATCCAGTCTATCACTGAAGGGCATTCAGGTTGGTTCCATGCCTTTGCTATTGTAAATAGTGCTGCAATGCACATACATATGCATGTATCTTTATAACAGAATGACTTATATTCCTTTGAACATACACCCAGTAATGGGATTGCTGGGTTTGTTAGCATTCCTATACACCAACAACAGGCAAACAGAGAGCCAAATCGTGAATGAACTCCCATCCACAATTACCACAAATAGAATAAAACACCTAGGAATACAGCTAACAAGGAAAGTGAAGGATCTCTTCGAAAGAAATTACAAGCCACTGCTGAAAGAAATCAGAGATGACACAAACAAATGGAAAAACATTCCATGCTCATGGATAAGAAGAATTTATATTGTGAAAATGGCCATACTGCCCAAAGCAATTTATAGATTCAATGCTGTTCCCATTAAACCACAATTGTCATTCTTCACAGAATTAGAAAAAAACTATTTTAAAATTCATATGGAACCAAAAAAGAGCCCAGATAGCCAAGATAATTCTAAGCAAAAAGAACAAAGCTGGAGGCATCATACTACCCAACTTCAAACTATACTACAAGGCTACAGTAACCAAAACAGCATGGTACTGGCACAAGAACAGACACATAGACCAATGGAACAGAACAGAGAACCCAGAAATAAGACCACACACTTAAAACCAGCAAATCTTCAACAAACCAGTGGTTACATTCTAACTATAAGTGTGTGCTAACCCTGTTTTTCTATTAATTAACTTTAGACAGTATTATTGCCAGAAATGAGGTTTCATCTATCTTCCCTCCTCTTTCTCATCCTCTGCCAAGTTTTTTAAATTATATTTTTGCTTTTGGCTCATCCATTAATTGCATCTATAATTTAAAAAATATAAAAGAAACCAAAACATCTATTCTTCATCCATGAACTAGATAGTTAAGTTGCAGGACTGAGCACTTCCCACTTCTCTCTACCTCTTCTCACCTTCCTGAGTCCCTCAGCCTCACTAATTCTCTTACAGTTAAGATTTATAGCTTCTATATCCTGTTCTGTAACTTTAAAATATTTTTATACAGTTTAATTCTAAAATATTGAAAACTAATTTTACTGGTCAGTTGCAGTTAATAGGAGCCATGGTGGCTATTTTAAACCAAAAGAGATTTACTAGAAGGAACTAGATGCTTTAAAATGTTTTCAAAGGGCTGGCAGGAAAGGCTCTAGATAGCACTTTAAGGAACAACTCCCACAGTGTCCAGCCAGGGCAGCTACCATCTCTGCCCCAACAGGAAAGTGGGGAAGTGAGGCATGCTCTGGGTTCCAGGAAGCCAGTTCAAGTGTGACACAAGAGTCAAAAAGCTGCCCCTCATGCTTCTATAGGCTCCTGAACCATGCTGCAAGAGCAACGTCCACCTCAGAAAGAAAACAGAAGCCTGATGCCCTGTCTCTAGGCATCATGGTGCTGTTAACCCTGCCACAGAAAAAACAACAGACAACCCAGTACCTTGGTGACCACACTTGTTAGCAAAAGGAGCAGACAAAAAGAGAGTAGACAAGCACACATCCACCCCACTTCTGTCTTCCATGAAGCGCATCTGGTGGCCAAACATAAATCACAAATGCAACTCCACTGGGAGGGAGTCTGAAACTGTAGGTTTTGCTTTTTAGTCTCTGCAAAACTGGGAGACGCAGTAAGAAGACAGTGGACCCCCACTGAGGGCCATTCCATCCATCCCATCCCCCATGCCAGGTATCTGCAATAAAGCCAGGGTGCACCACTGGACCCACCAGCGAGAGAGCAGACACGCCTGCTGCTGCTATGCCCAGAGCTGACGCCAGTGGATTCTCTCTTCTTATGCCTTTAATTGCTCCAAATCATTCTACATTTAAGTTTGCTTCTCATTAGATCACAAGTTTCTCATAGATTTTTATTCTGGAGTTCCAATTGACCTTTTGCATGTGTGTGTTTGACGAAATAATACTCTGCTCCTGATCACTAGGTCATTTGACTTCGTAATCATCTGTCATCTGCCTACCCAATGCATTTGTCTTGAAGTGCTCTGAATTTCTGCTCTAACTGGCATCATTGAAGCAATATTTTTTATTTATTTATTTATTTTATTTTATTTTATTTTATTTTGAGACAAGTCTCACTCTGTCGCCCAGGCTGGAGTGCAATGGCACAATCTCGGCTCACTGCAACCTCCACCTCCTGGGTTCAAGTGATTCTCCTGCCTCAGCCTCCCAAGTAGCTGGGATTACAGGTGTGTGCCACCATGCCGGGTTAGTTTTTGTGTTTTTAGTAGAGACGGGGTTTCACCGTATTGGCCTGGCTGGTCTTGAACTCCTGACCTTCGGTGATCTGCCCACCTCGGCCTCCCAAAGTGCTGGGATTACAGGCGTGAGCCACCGAGGACTGGGCTTGTGTATCCCTGTGTCCACCAGCCGTGCCCTAGGTGGAGGAGTATAATTTCTCAGCAGGGCAGCTCTCGCAGGCTGAGCACATGACTCTGGAGAAGATCTCGGGCATACAGCATTTGGCTACACACTCCAAGCAGCACAAGTGAGGAAAAGGGCAGTCTCCTCTCCGGAACTCCTACCGCAGTGCTCATTCTACCCCCTCTGTCTCTAAGCTCTCTTTTCTGTTTGATCTCTTTTTATTTTTCTAGGCATTCTAAGTTCTTCAGCTGACAGTCCCATATGTGTGCGTGGGAGGGGATGTGTGTGTGGGAGGGGGTGTGTGTGTGTGAATGTGTGTGTGTGTGTGAGTATGTGTGGGGTGAGAGTGAGTGTGAGCCCCATGCCCAGCCAATATTTAAACATTTTAAGACTCTTGATATAATAAGATGAATTTCAGAAACATTATACTAATTGGCACTCCCATCAGCAGAAAATAAAAGTATTTAAATGACTGCACAATTTTTTAACTGTCCTGTTATTTTTTCTTAAACTGATGCAAATCTGTTTTAGAAACCAGATAACATAATAGAATATAAGTGTATGTATACAAACATACATAGACCTATACATCTATTGGTATATATGCATATGCGTATACACATGTATGGATAAATATCTTTCTCCAAATAATCTTAATGATCTGGGCACCAATACAAATGCAAAAGGCCTTTATTGTCTCTTCTACAGAATAGGGATAAGGAAACTAACTACAAAGGACAGAAGAGTGAAGTCTAGATACCACTCTCATCACGTCATCAACGTGAACATCAGAAACGCGACACATCACAGTTGTGCCCCACCTGTTAAGATGTAATGAAAAAAAACCACCGCATCAAACGGACTCTTCTATTGTCCCCCTAAATTACTGAGGTTTCCTAGAAGTCAGATGTCTCAGCCTCGAATCTACTATCAAACAATTCAGTAAGAAAAAAGTGTTATTTGCATAGTACTTGAAACGTTTCTATAAGCTTGACATTGTTTCAAAATAAAACAAAAAATACAGGGTCAGAGGCACAGTGGGGGAGGAAGGGAGGGTGTCATCACCCCTGAACATCGTCAAAGGCCCTGCTCTTGGTTCCAGGCTCTGCTGTCGTCTTCGACTGTTAATAATTTTCAAAGGGACGTTGCATGTTCGTTTTGCAGGGGCCCCACCGATTATGTAACCAGTGATGGTGGCAGCTCCCCTGTCGCGAATCTCTGGCTTTCCTTTTCTTGGCACACATTTCTTTGTTGTCTACGTGCAGGTGAGCATTTCTGAATCCTGACACCGGGACATCTTCCTTCCAGAGTCTGCTGTGCTGGAGGACGTGCGACGGCTGCTGACTCAGATTCTTCTCCAAGCTCAACAAGCCCTCGTGGTTGGCCTAGGGAATAAGCAGAGCTTAGATAGGCCCATGTGTGAAATGTTTGGCCAGGGGTTGATCTGCCACTGGCTCCACGGATCTATCTTGGTTCAAGATGCTCCACTGATGAATATGCAGATTATGTAAATTCTTCTTGTTTTTCCGGCAGCTTAACCACTAGGTTGGAACCATGGCCAAGTTCAGTTTTTTCCTCTGGATATCAATCAGTTCTTCTACCTCAATGCCTGACATTTCTTTAGTCTTCAAGTCCTTCCTCTTCCTCTCTGTTCAGCTGAAGGAAGAATAACCATGATGGTGGTTAGGAGCTGGGGTTAAATCCAGCTCTGCCACCCACGAGCAAGTTACTTAACCTCTCTGTGCCTCAGTGTTGTCATCTGTAAAATGGGATTAATAATAACAACAGCCATTCCCCAGCTTTAACTCTTTCCCTGACTCCCCACCACTCACCTGACAAAACCCAGATCTTCGATGAGGAGTGACAGGACTTCCCTCCTCACCCCCCTGAAGCATCCAGAGCCCCTCCTGTCTCTTTCTGTGCTAGACGCTGTCTCACACTTGGCCTCATTTAGTTCTGGCCACAGATTTGCAAGGAGGTATTATCTTCTCTATTTTACAGGTGAGGAACTCGAGCTTAGGTGGCTGAGGAACTTGCTTCACACGCCACTGGCCAGTGGGAGAGCTGGAGTCAACCCAGGACCCCAATGTCCTTCCTCTTCAGCACGTGCCCTGACGTCCCCATGTGCTCCAACCCAAGCCAGATTTGCTGCGATTTCCAGAACATTCTGTGCTGTTTCGTTCCTCAGTTTGTCTATCTACTGCTCTCCTTCCCAGTGCATTCAGAAAGGGATGAGCACATACATTTGGCAAAAGTGAGGTGGGTGTGGGCGCGAGGGAACCGATGGCAGGCAGGAGGGTGGGAGTGCTGGAGTCACGGAAGCAGTGTTCTGGAGAGGGTTTTTGAGCAGGGTGGGAATGTGCCCCCGAGCCCTCCCTTTCCTGAAGGTGGAGTTCTGGCTTTCTACGTGGGATCCTGAGACCGAAGCTTGTGGTTTCAGCATTTCAGACTGAGGTTGAAAAGTGCACAGAGTGCGTCTGCCTCTGATGGAGTTAAAAGCAGCTTCGTCTGGAGTGCAGCAGTCGTCATGGCAATGCCTAATTCCCAGGGCTTGACTGGAATTGAGAGTCACTGCCCAATCATTGAGGATTGGTCCGCACACTTTTCCTTTCTTCCCCTGCAAGAGATTTCCCTGGAAGACAGGCATAGCCACGAGAAGGCACTTCAGGCCAACATGATTCCTATCGCTCAATGTGAATCACTTTCTTTTCTTGACTGGGGCCAAGGGAAGATATTTTGTTGCTAAAGGCAGCTTATGACAGGGACCTAATGATTTGCGGTATTCCCTGGACATCCCCGGAGCTCCATTTCAAACCCCAGTGCACCAAGAGTCCTGTTTCACCTGCCGACTTCCTGACCCCACCTTGCACTTGGCTTCTCCAGGGCTTGCCCCTTCCTCTCCCTGAGAGAGGAGACCTGAGGAAGCAGTGCCTAAGATTTCACAAGTCTCACCCTAGTAGTTATCCCAACCGTTACTATTATTTCACTGAACCTTACCCGTCCTTCAGCTCAAGCCTCCTTGGTGAAGCACTCTCAATGGGGAATACATGCCCTCCGGCTTCCTCCATGATGCCCCACAGCTCTTGGCCTGCGCCATATTCATTCATTCATTCATTCATTCATTCACTCACTCAACATCGATTGACCACCCACTAAGTGCCAGGCAACTGTACTGGGTTCTGGAGCCTGAACAAAACAGACAAACGTCTCTGTCCTCATGGGGCTTAAAACCTTGTGTGGAGCAGACGGTAGACATGGTATAGAGGTAAGGTAGGTAGTGCGTTAGAAGGTGACATATGCCAAGGAGAAAAATAAGCAAAGGCTAGGTAGGGAGTGTCAGAAAAGGGGGTTTCTATTATTTATGCATCTATTTTTTGAACACCACGAATCCGTGTGTCATCCTTGCACAGAGGCTGTGCTCATCTTCTCCGTATTGTTCCAATTGTAGTGTATGTGTGGCCACAGGGAGCACTGGGATTTCCATTTTAAAGAGGGGTCCAGGAAGGGTTCACAGAGAAGAGACCTGTGAGTGGAGAACTGCAGGGAAGGAGAAGGTGAGTCATCTGAGTGTCTAGAAAAAAGGGCGTTCCAGGCAGAGAGGCCATCCAGCGCAAAGTCCCCGAGGTAGCAGGGAGCCTGGCGTGTTGGGGTGACAGCTTCTGGAGTGGAGGGAAGGAGGGGCTGAGTTGGGGGAGACAAGCTCAGAGAGGAGAGGAGGGCAGATCCTTAAGGCCTTGTGGGGCATTGCGGGGACACCGGCTTTTACGTGAGCAAGAAGCCTTCAGAGGGTTTCTGACAGAAGATCACTCTGTTGCTTTGAGAATAGATCACAGCAGGGGCGGGGGTGGAAGTAGAAACCTGTTGCCACCTGACAGATGATCCAGTTTGGACCAGGCTGGCACAGGTGGGGTGGTGACAAGTGGCCTCTGGCTGTGCTTTGATGGTAGGACCACCTGTTTGGTGATGGATTGGAAGTGGGCATGAAGAAGGAACGAAGTGGGTATGAGGAAAGAATGTACCAGGGCAACTCCGCCACAGCCTGAGTCCCCGAAAGGCTGGCAAGGTCATGAGAGAGGGGAAGTGGAGGGTAGGACCAGCTGGGGGTGTGGTGGGAGACCTGGCTTCCAGTCCGGATTTATGAGTCACCCAAGGGGAGAGGTCAAGGAGGTATTTGGAGATACGGGTCTGGAGTTCATGGAGGGATCTAGTCCATGGACCTCTTGGGAGTCATCACTGACAAGGTGATCTACGAAACCACAAGATGGGATGAGTGCACCAAGCGAGTGACAAGAGGTCCCAGGATGGACCCTGGAGCCACCATCACTGGTCTGTCAGGAGGAACAAGCAGGCGAGCCAGGGATGGAGAAGGAAAAGCACAGCGCGGCGTCAGGAAGTGAGGGCAGAAAGGGCTTCAGGGAAGAGGGAGAGACTACACCACTGGCACTGCTGGGAGGTGCTGGGAGGCGTGTAGGATGAGGGTCAAGGACCAGCCAGCAGATTTAGTGATAAGATGGTCAGAGCCTTCCAATGGAGCATTGATAAGAAAGTCCTATTGGAGGAGGGCTAGAGAAAAATCAGGAGGCTGGGCGTGGTGGCTCACGCCTGTAATCCCAGAGAGGCCACAGCAGGCAGCTCACTTGAGGCCATTAGTTCGAGACCAGCCTGGCAGACTGGCCAACATGATGAAACCCTGTCTCTCCTAAAAATACAAAAAAATTAGCCAGGCATGGTGGTGGGCACCTGTAATCCAAGCTACTCTGGAGGCTGAGGCAGGAGAATCACTTGAACCCAGGCAGTGGAGGTTGCAGTGAGCTGAGATTGTGCCACTGCACTACTACCTGGGTGACAGAGCAAGACTCCACTAAAAAAAAAATCAGGAAAAAAACCCCCAAGAGACTGTAAGGCTAGAGAGCACTTTGTAAGAGTGTTGTTGTAAAGGGAACAGAGAAAGGGGGCAGTACCTGGAGGGGGATGGGGGCCAGGACGGAATTTTGGGGGGTGAGAGAGGAAAGCATGTAGGGCATCACGGCTGCTGAGAAGGATCTAGGAGGGGTCCTCCCGCCTGGGGCTGCCCACCAGAACCACCTGGGAAGTCTGAAGTCTCCCAAAGCCTGGGTGAACTCCAGGCTAATGAAGTAAGCATCTTTGTAGACAGGGCCTCCATCTGTATTGTTAAAAGCTCCCCTGACACAACCTGCCATGGTTGTGACATGTAGCCAGGATGAAGAACCACTGCCTTAGGGAAAAAAAGGATGGGTGGAGCAGGCAAGCACAGGAATAATTTCATGAATGGGGGAGAGGGGGTGGCATCCAGTGAAAAGAAAAGGGGGTCTTTCAAGGGAGCTTGGATGGTTTGCCTCTGTCAGTGGGAGAGAAGCAGAGCCTGTATGTGTTGCTGCTTGGCAGGGGACATGTGCCATGGGGCCTGGAGAACGGTCCCTTCTGGTTGTCCCTTTTGTCAGAGACATAGGACCAAAGGTTACCAGCTGGCAGTGAGGGAAGGGAGGAGTTGGAGGTTGTTAGGGAAACAGGAGCATCAGAGAGCCAGGATGACATCACTCCACAAATCAACTGCATCTTAAAACTGGTAAGGCACGTTCCTTGTCAGTCATGACCCGTGGTTGTGAAGTGTTTATGGTTAAGGAAGCAGCTTAATAATGCCTGCAAGGACAGACTCCTGTCACAACAAAATGCCCAGATGCACAGATAAAACATAACAATACATGCTTTTTTTTTTTTTCCCCTGAGATGGAGTCTCGCTCTGTCGCCCAGGCTAGAGTGCAGTTGTACGATCTCAGCTCACTGCAAGCTCCGCCTCCCGGGTTCAAGCGATTCTCATGCCTCAGCCTCCTGAGTACCTGGGATTGCAGGTGCCCGCCATCACACCTGGCTAATTTTTGTATTTTTAGTAGAGACGAGATTTCGCCGTGTTGGCCAGGCTGGTCTCGAATTCTTGGCCTCAAGTGATCTGCCTGCCTCGCCCTCCCAAAGTGCTGGGCATAAGCCACCACGCCCAGACCAACAATATGTGTTTTTGAGATAGTTATAGTCATGCTTTGATGGACTTATGCGCTAAAATGCCAAGGATAACTTTATCTAAATCAACAAAGTAATAAACTTTTTCACGCTGTCCGCCCACCCGCACATGGACATAACTTAGCTTTTTCATAGATAAGACCCCTGTGTAAGAAGAGTTTTAAACCAAGATGGCACATTCCTCCTTGTGCTTTCTGAGGACCCCTTACTCTGTATCTGAGCAGCTTTCAATAAATTCTCTCTTCTCACCGCACTCTGAATTCTCACCTTGAATTCTTTCCCGCCCAAGACCCAGGATCCCTTTCTTGCGGTCTGGATCAGGATTCCTTTTTCAGGCAGCAAGATGGCCATCTGGGAGAGTGGGTCCTGGAGAGTCTACTGTGTCCTGGGCAACCTAGGGGCCACTTAGGCTTGGGATTAGTCATCTAAAGTGGGACGACTCTGCCTGGCTCCCCTGCGGCTCCCCTACTGGGCAGCTGCTTCGGGGTCCACAGAGTGCTGAGGTCTCGGCGCTGCCTTTTACTGCTGTGGGATCTCTAGCACGCTGTTTCATCTCCCTGAGTCTCCATTTCTTCGTCTGTGAAGTAGTGACAACACCTGCCACCAAAAATGCATTAAAGATCAGAGGTGGATTTTTTGTTGTTATTATTTTTTCAGAGACAGGGTCTCACTATGTTCTCCAGGCTGGTCTCAAATTCCTGGGCTCAAGAGATCTGCCTGCTTTGGCCTCTCAAAGTGCTGGGATTACAGCTGTAAGGACTAATGAGTTAGGGCCAGAGTGTTTGTGTTTGACGGAAAGGAGCCGTGTTCTCCCCTCTGTGAGCATTTGGGACCAGTATTTTCTATTTGTGTCCTCTAAAAAAACATGCCACTTATGTGCTGGCCACATGGAGATTACAGTCAATAAACGCCTCTCGGCTGAATAATGAACTACATAATGAGCATCTGTCTTTGTGTGAGTGATGAGACTATCAAAACCCAGACGAGGGCAAAAGCAAGGTGAACACATCAGCCTGCTTCACCAGCAATGTTTTTTCTCTAGAATCCTCGGCCATTTTGAACTGTCTGATTCTGATCTTAACTGCACAGTTATAAATAAAATGCATGATTTGTATCTCTCCTACTTAGAAGAAAAATATGTGAGATCACATACAATGCAAGGCACAGATATAATAGAGTCATTCAAACAAGGGTGAGAAACACGATTAGACAACTGAGCTGGAGGCGGCAGGAGAGACGCCCTGTGCATGCACATCGGACTTGCTGAGGTGGAGGGCGTGCATTGATCCGCCTGAAGACAGCACGCTACATCTGCAGTATCTTTGTCTAGATCAACCATGATTTGTTTTTCTGTGTTTTAGAATGTGGCAGGTTTCAGGTACCGTCTAGGGCACAGCTTCATCCGGGTGGGAGGCGGTGACACTGTTTGGATATTTGTCCCCTCCAAATCTCCTGTTGGAATGTGATCCCCAGGGTTGGAGGTGGAGTCTGGTGGGAGGTGTCTGGACGGTGGGGGCGGATCCCTCCTGGGTGGCTCAGTGCCCTTTGCAAGGGAGTGAGTGTATGCTCACTCTTAGCTCCCGTGAGAACTGACTGTGAAAAGGAGCCCGCACCACCTCCCAGCTCCCTTGCTCCCTCTCCAGACCCACCTCCCCCCTCCCTCGCTCTCACTGTCGCGCTGTGAGCTCCGCACACGCTAGCCTCCTTTCGCCTTTCTCCATGAGAGCAAGCAGCCTGAGGCCTCACCAGAAGCCGATGCTGGCTCCATGCTTTGGGTACAGCCTGCAGAACCGTGAGCCACATAAACCTCTTTTCTCTCTAAGTCACTCAGCCTCAGGTGTTCCTTTATAGCAACACAGACACACTAAGACACTCCTTCCAGGTGGCCCTGGGAACAGCCCCTGAGCGTCTGGGTGTCTTCACTCTGCCGCTGAAGCCCACTCATGGGGAAGTAAAGAGGGGTTCGGGCCCTTCCTACCTCTGGGCTAGTAATAAGCAGCCTCCTGGAAAAGGGGCACCCAAGCACCCCATTACCAACAGACGGGAGGAACACAGAGGCCTGCCTTCAGGGCCCCCCCAGCAAACTCAGTGGTGGGTGTGCCTGAAGTTGGGGGCTGTCCCTTCCTAAGGAGTCCCAAGGACCCCTTTGCTGCATAAGGAGGCAAAGGAACCATCCAGGGAGAAGCTGCCTTGGGGCCCCCTGACTGGAGTCGTGACATCTGCTGTAGCTTCTGTGACCATAAGGATCACATGGGACCCAGACACCTGGGGCTGGGCCTCCTCGCGGCTCCCCCTCACCTCCCTCTGCCCCGGCCGGACTTTCCTCCTGCCCTGCGGCTCTCTGAAATGCCCATCCCAGCAGGCATGACAAAGCCAAGCTGATACCCTCATGAAGGAACTTGGTTCCTTCCTTCTGAGGGCTCCTGTGATTTGTGGGATATGACAGTGATCATAAGGATGCTGCCTCATGGGCCTCCTCCTTCAAGGCTTAAAATAAAGGACTGAAGCCGGGCGCGGTGGCTCATGCCTGTAATCCCGGCACTTTGGGAGGCTGAGGTGGGTGGATCACAAGGTCAGGAGTTTGAGACCGGCCTGACCAACATGGTGAGAAACCCCATTTCTACTGAAAATGCAAAAATTAGCCGGGTGTGGTGATGCACACCTGTAATCCCAGCTACTTGGGAGGCTGAGGCAGGAGAATCACTTGAACCCAGAAGGCAGAGGTTGCAGTGAGCCAAGATTGTGCCACTGCACTCCATCCTGGGTGACAGAGCAAAACTCCGTCACAAAAAAAAAAAAAAAAAAATTAATAAATAAAGGACTGTGTGCCCTGGGTGCTGACTGTGTGGTTGAGGAAGCCAAGGCAGGCGCACAGTCATGCTGGGGCTGGTGGGTGACTGGAGCCCAGAACCCGCCTGGCTTCGGAGAGAGGCTTCATGCAGAATGTCTATCTAGCAGAAGCCGGCCGTGTTGTGAGTAGTGGCTCGGCGTGGCTCTCTGTGGCCCTCTGACCTTGAATGAGTCATTCTTCATCTCTGGACTCAGTATCTTCCTCAATGAAAAGTGAGGGTTGGGGGGTGGGGGTGGGGATGACAGCAGAGGGTCCCCAAGGCTCCTCTGGGATCCTGTAGCAAGGAGAGTGATGCTGCATCCTCAGTTTCTAAGTCACAGGTCAGAAGGAGCCCTCCGGAGCCCTCCCAGAGGCCGGGCACACAGACACGTGGCGCCGGGAGAGCACAGCTGGGCCCGGGCAGGCTCATCACATCCCACAGCTCCCTCTAAAGCCGTTCTGCCAGCTTACATGGTGTGTCATGAGAGCCTGGTGATGCACTGGCCGTGATTGGAGATGAGCTACTGTCTGCCTTAATTGAGCTTATGGGGACTAAATGCGGCTGCTGAAATGCTGAATGCAAATTACCTCTGATTCACATTTGGAATGGGTCCTCATGTCCCCTTTCTGTGCATAACTGTCATGTGGCAAGATCTGGAATTCTTTTTCTGGAGTTTGACGCTTTAGGGGGTTTAACTCTGGGGCTCTGCCCAAATCCCACCACTCATAGCTTTTGCTTTAGTCTGCGTGAGACCATGACTGGTCAAATGAGGTAGTCAGTCCTAAAAGACCAAATGTCCTCTGGGACCCGGAGTGAGTGTTGCACAGGTGTGGTCTGACCCGTGTCAGAACATGGACAGAGGCTGCTCTCAGATAGCTGGGTTTCTGTAGGACCTGCCCCCTTGAGGCCTGGGCGCTTCTCCGGCAGGCCCTCCAAACATGTTGAGGCCTGTTGTGTGTGCTGAGGTCTGAGGTCTGAGACTAGTTGGCTCCAAAAATAAACAATCGAGTCAGTCTTGAAAAGTTATAACAGAAACAAACCTCTCGGCAAAGAATAGGAGGAGTCGTTGCCTAAAAGCCTCTTACAGAGCGAGGCGAGAGAGGAAAATAAATGGGGCAAGGCAGTGTATAATTAAGCGTAACCTGAAGGGTGTGGCACAGCCCATGAAAATGTTGGGCACACAGCAAGGCAAAGGAGCCGGGAGCGCAGAGGAGTGGGGAGGGCAGACGAGCGGGGAGGACAGAGGAGCAGAGAGGGCGGAGGAGTGGGGAGGACGAAGGAGCAGGAGGACGGAGGAATGAGGAGGACAGAGGAGCGGGAGGGAGGATGAGTGGGGAGGATGGAGGAGCAGGGAGGGCAGAGGAGCGGGGAGGGCAGAGGAACGGGGAGGACGGAGGAGCAGAGAGGGCAGGGGATTGGGGAGGGCTTGAGCCCTTGTGGGGACTTCCAGGTGGGGCCTGGAGGGAGACAGATGCCGGGGTGATGCGGGGGAGAAGAGAGGGTGTTCCAGGCAGGAGGGGGCCCGGACCAAGGCAGAGAGGGCAGCAAAGAAAGGCCTGGGTAACAAAGCACTGCAAACCAGGTGGCTTAAAACAACAGAACTTTTTCTCATAGTTCTGGAGGCCGAAGTCTGCAGTCAATGTGTGGGCTGGGCTGCGCTCCCTCCGAAGGCTCCATGGGAGGGTTCTCTCCACCTCCTCCAGCTCCTAGTGCTGCAGGCAGCCCCTGGCGTCCCTTGGCTTACAGAGCATCACTTCAATCTCCACCTCTGTCATCACACAAGCTTCTCCCCGTGGATTTCTGTCTGTGTCTGTTTTTCCTTCTTCTAAGGACTATTGGATTCGAGTTCACCCTCATTAAGTGTGACCTCCTCTTACATGATCACATCTCCAAGACCTTATTCTAAATAAGGTCGCATTCACAGGCACTGGGGGTAGGGCTTCCACATGCTTTTTTAGGGAACACAATTTAACCTATACATCAATAGAGGCCAGAGAGGCCAGCCTGCCTGACCTTCGGGGGAAGTACTGCTGAGGAGCATCGGGGAATGGGGTTGGAGGAGGATGTGAGGCACGCAGAGTTCTGGGTGGTCGTCTTGAAGATGCCACCACAGCCATGGCGGTGGCCACCAGGGTCTCCTCCCTGAGAACCTGGCGCGGCGTTGGTGGGGTAGAGGTGGGGGGTGATGCAGCGTGGGGGTCACAGCCAGCCCAGGGGAGAATCACAGTGCAGGCGCCCGGGGATCTGGCATCCTTGACTGACAGCCCAGAACCTCCCTTGGGTCCTTCACACTCTCCCCAGCTGTCCCCAGGCGAGGACAGGGCAGGGGGGCAGTCCAGAGCCGGCCCACTCCTCCCTTTCCCAGCATCCTCTAACTGAACAGTGTGCTTGGTGACCCCCCTGGTCTGGCAGAGACTTGCTCAGAACTGAGCTGCAGGCCAGAGTCCCTTCCTACCCAATCCTTCATTCCTGCGCCTTTCCCAGGTGTCCGGCTCCCCAGAGGTCTGAATGTACTCCTGCTCTTTCTCCCTTTACCCTTCACAGGCATGACTTCCATTAAATCTCTTGCACATCTAATCCCATCTTGGCATGGCCTTGTGACTGTACAAATAGAGTAGAAAACAGGGAGGCAAGCTGTTTGTTTGTATTAAGAGAGAGCTGAACTGAGCAATCCCTGTGATGCTAGGATTTCAGTCTGAAGCAGATCCGGTTTTTCACTGATAAGGGTCAGTTAGAGTAAAATCCACAACCAGAGAGACGTGGACAGAGACTGGAATAAAGGGAGTTCACTTTGACCTGCTGCAGGAATTTCAACAGGATTATTTACGTGCCTCTTCTATACTGGTGATTTTGCTAAGCTTCTTTTCAAATATTCCACCACAAGTTTATTGAAATGGACATATTTGCTATTATTCATTTTACAAACTGGTGCTACATTTTTTTTAAAAGAAGTTCTAGGCCAGGCGCGGTGGCTCACACCTGTAATCCCAGCACTTTGGGAAGCCAAGGCGGGCAGATCACGAGGTCAGGAGATCGAGACCATCCTGGCTAACACGGTGAAACCCCGTCTCTACTAAAATACAAAAAATTAGCCGGGCGTGGTGGCAGGCGCCTGTAGGCCCAGCTACTCGGGAGGCTGAGGCAGGAGAATGGCGTGAATCCGGGAGGCAGAGCTTGAACAGTGAGCCGAAGATCGTTCGAGTACACATGGATCTTCCCAATGGAAGATTATAATGCTGGTGTTTGTATTCTGTGACATTCTCCCCCTCACTCTCAATAAAAGTAAAATGGTAGAAGTGAACACAAGATAGGATACTTTGCAATTTCATGTAGTCCTAGGATCAACCATTCTGCTAATCTGTTTTGTCTGTTTGTTTTTAAGACGGAGTCTTGCTCTGTCTCCCAGGCTGGAGTACAGCAATGCCATCTCGGCTCACTGAAGCTTCTGCCCCTCGGGTTCAAGCGATTCTCCTGCCTCACCCTCCTGAGTAGCTGGGATCACAGGCACTCGCCACCACACCCGGCTAATTATTGTATTTTTAGTAGAGATGGGCTTTCCTCATGTTGGCCAGGCTGGTCTCGAACTCCTGACCTCAAGTGATCTGCCCGTCTCATCCTCCCAAAGTGCTGGAATTACAGTCGTGAGCCACTGCACCCAGCCCATTTTGTGAACCTGAATTTTAAAATGGAAAGAGATACCAGGGTCAAAACAATGAGGAAGAGGTAAGAGTACACCAAAAGGAAAGTAGGGGTTTTTTTTCCTTACTCCTCAGCCCATACCCTCAGCCCAGAGTTATCTGGTTACAGTGCTGTGGGAATTTAACCATAAATAAATTGAATCTGAATTATGCCTGTCAAAGTAAGTGACTAACATCAGCTGATGGTTCTGAGTCTTGGCTTCTGCAGTCACTATTTTTTTTCTTGCTCAAGTAACTTGAAAAATTACTAATGGACATTGCTAATCCCAGTCATTAGTAAGCTTTAGTCAGGCTCTCTTCAACTACAAAGGGAAAAGTTCTTTTCCGATAGGGGAAGATTAATGCACTCAGGTTCCACCAGTTATTCATCTAAATCCCCAGAGTAACAAGAAGATCCAATGCCTCTGCTTTACTTGAGCCCGGAAATGACCCTGGCATCCCACAAGCACCAATTGGAGTCAGAAGGCCACCCTCCCAAAGACGCGGGGTTTTATGAACCACCAAGTTTGCCATCCCCACAGACACCTAGCATGGAGGCTTTGTGATAAACCAAAGTCGTTCTCTGTTCGACACTGCTCCCATCCTCATGCTGCCCGGGGGGATCGCCCGTCAGGAGAGCAGGGCTACCTGACCTCAGTGAAGTCTGTGGGGGCTGTGGGGCAGAGGAGAGGCTGTAGCAGCTCAGTAACAGGTACTCATGTTCGTTACAACTCTGCTGACACAATGTGTCTTTCCTTCTTTGCTTCTCTCCTCCCTGCCACGATTCTTTACCTCCTCCACTTGTTCT
This sequence comes from Papio anubis, assembly GCF_008728515.1. Lineage (NCBI taxonomy): Eukaryota > Metazoa > Chordata > Mammalia > Primates > Cercopithecidae > Papio > Papio anubis. The sequence continues at coordinate 7,365,027 of NC_044979.1, forward strand.
AGAAAGAATAACCTACAATGACAACGTGATTAAGTTAACCAAAGGTGCGAAGTTTATTCGTTAGGACTCTCGCATTGCAGGAGACAGGAATCTCATGCTGTCTTAAGGAATATACGGGAATGTTCTCGACTCACAGGGAGAAGCAGAGGAGGGACCGGTGTTAAGGACAACAGGAACCCAGGCTTTGCTGTTCCTCCCGTCTCTGAGTACTGTACCCTGGCTCCCAGTCTGGCTGTCCCTGGAGCCGGGGTAGTGCCAGGCTGAAGTCTTACCGCCTTGAGATAAGAAGGGAAAGGGCTCTGTCAGTGCCAGAGTCCCAAGGAAGGCTCTGATTGGCCACCAAGGACCAAGTCTCCCGACTGGTGGTGATTATGATAGGCTGAGCCAGGGACCAGGGAGGCAGAATACTGGCGTCCCCTACGAGATCTAAATATTGTGCTGGGAGAGGTAATTTCCCCCAAAAGGAAGATACATCAATTAGTGTATGCCAGATGTGTGCATGCGTCAAGCCAGGAGCACGCACGTGCTGTGGGTGGGCCATGGCTTGGATGACCTATGTTCCAGTCAGCTCTAGGACTCACAAGATACAAACACACCAAGAGTTCAGGAGAAAGACAACTATTCTTGTTTTAAGACCGAACAGGAATTTCTCTCTAGAGATCTTAGCGTATGTCTTTTTTTTTTGTTTCAAACTATCAAATCCCCAAGTTGGCTTAGCAACCATGGAGCCCTGGCCGCTGTCACAAAACGGAGTCCTCTCCAAGAGTTCCGGGTGGAAACAGCACTCTCCGTGGTGGTCTTGTGTCCCTCTTCTAGGAGCCCTGACCCAAACAGCCCTGTGTCCCCTCTTCTCAGAGCCCTGACCCAAACAGCCCCGTGTCCCCTCTCGGAGCCCTGACCCAAACAGCCCCTGGGTCCCCTCTCCCTCCAGAGTCCCCAGTGCAAAGCCCAGCTGTGCTAAGGATCGCGCTCCTCAAATCCCACGTGATCCCTCGTCTGACTGAATAAAAGTCCCTTCTTTCTGCCTGGCCCTGAACTAGATCACATCTACGGGCCTTGAGCTCATTCTGTCACTCAGTTATCGAAAAGTCACTGGAGAAAGACTCGTATAAAATCAACAATTCCTATAACAACCAACACCCCCACCGTTACACCTCACATGGCGTAGTCTCTCTTCAGCAAAGATCTGAAGATGTTTGCAAACATGTCAATAATAGTCCAAATAACAACAAATATCACCCGCATAAAATGGAAAGGGGAAGTAGGCTGGCGTCCCCTCTCCACATTCCCCTCTTTGGGAGAAGGAGCTTGGCCCACGCAGTGTGGTGGGAGGCAGCCCTGCTCTGCTGCCCAGAGCCCCTGTGGGGCAGGGCGTTCTCCACGGCATCCCTGACAGCCGCACTCCTGTCAGGTGACAGCAGGGTGGCTCCACACGGCACCTGCAATTCTCTAGCAGGAAAGACGGATGCGAAGTGTGTGACTGCTTTTTTTCTGGTTCCCAAAATACTTTCCAGGAGAAGGATCAGAGGAAGGGCCAGGGCAGTGGATCTCAAATGATATGCACACACGTGTGCGTACACATATGCTTACGCATGCACACATGTGCTTACATACGCACGCACATGCACATACATACACACATGTGCACACACGAACACACACACGCATACATGTACACACACGCTTGCACATGCACACACAAGCACACACACATGCACACACGTGCCCTACCCCAAATCCCCCAACCACAGCCTGGGGAAGGAGCCCAGGCACCTCCCTGGCCCTCTGAAGCAGGGCCTGAGGGCCACTCTGAGAAACTCTGCTCCTAACTCCAAGGTGCCAGGCCCCCGGCTGCCCTGGACCCGTGGGAACAGCCTTCTAGGAAACACAGTGTCCTCTGTGGTGAGGGTGGCCTCTGGGGGCCGGGTGTGTTAGCGTCAGAGGGCAACAGGGCACGTGCCCAGGACATTGTGGACTTTTTGCAATTTTCCAGAAGATTCTGGAAAGCAAACCACATTGACGGTGCTACTGCTGTGTGTCTGGTATTTGCACTGACACCAAGGAAGAGACAGGAACGAATGTGCATGGAGCCTCTGTCAGCCCTGCTGCCTGCAAACACCTAGGCATCCTTCTCTACTTTGTGCTCAGTGGCTACGGGCTTGTCTGCAGTCACACCAGCAGCAAGCAGCCAGGCGGGTCTGATTCCAGAGCCCAGGCTCCTTCCTGTGCGCCTCTTTAAAGTCTCAAGGCCAGCGTACACAGAGGCAGAGCCCTGGGTGGTGTCATTAGGGAAGCAACCAAAAGGAACCGCAGCCCCGGCCCCTACTTCTTCTGCAGAGGCGGAAATTCCACCATTAGTAATTACTTTCCTGGGAGGAAAAGTATATTAGGGTTCTCCAGAAAAACAGAAGCAATAGTGTGTGTATATACATGTGTGTATGTATAATGTATATACATATACTTATATATGAGTATATCGCAGCCATTCCTTAAACTTACTCCCCTCCCCCGACCCCTTCCCCCCCACACACACAGACAGAGGAGAGAGAGATTGATAAGATTGATTCACTTTAAGGAATTAGCTTGTGATTATGGGGGCTGCCAAGCCTGAAATCTGCAGGACAGGCCAGCAGGCTGGAAATTCAGGTGTCAGCTGAGGTTGTGGCTTTGAGTCAGAAGGCTGTCTGGAGGCAGAATTCCTTTTTCCCTGGGGCGTCCGAGTCTTTTCTCCCACAGCCTCCAATTGATTGGATGTGACCCACCCTGCTATAGACGATGGAGGGTGATCTGTTTTCAGTTCACTGATTTAGTTGTTCATCTCATCTAAAAAAGACCTTCACAGAAACATGTAACTGGCGTTTGATCAAACAGCTGAGCGCCGCAGCCTGGCCACGTTGACATTTAACGTTAGCCATGACAGAGCCCCTAAAATCAGCATGAGGCTCCATGCTGAGCCACAACACCCTGGCTCCGACCTGCCGCTGATGGCTGCTAGCCTGGTGATCTCCAACAGGACCCCTGTGTAAGTCACTCAGCCTTTTCAAACCTTGTATTTGTGTGTGGTGGGGTAGGGATGGGGCATATAATTCTTACCGTAAGAATGAAGTGAGCTGACATCCGTGAACACACCGTGAAATGGAAAATCCTGCCCGCCTGTGTTTCTCACTCTGTGGTGGGAGTGGGTTCAGCCGGTATTTTCCTGTCTGCATGTCCACGGGGTCCTCATTCCCAGGCTCCTGTAGAGGAAGGCCCTATTGATCTGCCATCAGTAGGATGGGCATTTGACGGCTCAATCAGTGCAGATGGATTTCTGGTGACTCATCGCACAGCATATGCGCTCAATAAATATTTATTGCCGGAGTGCGGGAAGAAGAGGCAGCCACTTCTTGTACTTACCACACAAATTGGTTTACAACTCAGTTCTCCGAGTCCAGAGAGAAAGGGAGAGAGCGTCCTCAACAGACTCCTCGATGGCCTGAGGGCAAGGACCTTGGCAATCACCCCGCCTGGCAGTCTCACTTCACAGATGAAGACAGTGGAGGCTCAGAGAGGCACGTGCCTGCCAAGTCTGGCACGGGATGGTCGCCGGTCCAGGACCAGGGCCCAGGCCTCCTGCCCAGCATCAATAAATAGGACATAAATTACTGTGAAAGTCAATCTCCTCCTCCACTGCTTCACATCTTTTCCAGAATAAATGCCATATAGAAAAAAAAAAAAAGATTTAAATGTAACATGATTTTTATGTTAAAAAAAGAGAAATCATACAAATGCGAGGTAAATATGGGAGAGATTTAAAAAATAATTTTGAAGTAGGAAGGGCTTCTCTAAATACGACAGAAAACCCCAAATAGACTTAACAAATAAATTAATAAAATAAAACCTATAAAAAGAAAAAAATCCTGCACGGAGAAAAGGCATAATAAACAAACTCAGAAGACAAATAACTGGGAAGAAATATTTGCCACCCACTGATGAGGAGCTAATTTCTTTATATATAAAAAGTGCCCGTAGGTAGATAAGAAAATGACCCGCCACCCAATAGGAGAATAGGCAAAACTCACAAATAGACAAGGATGGAAAGGGAACTCAAAAAAGACATGCGAACGTGTAAAAAGATGTGCATTCTTACTTGTCACAAGAAAAATGCACAGTAAAAGTGCGAAATACTGTTTTCACCTAAGAGATGGGCAAATATCAAAAAGTTAGAAATAGATTTGTGTCGATGAAGGTGTAGAGAGACAAGCACGTTCATACACTGTGGGTGAGACTGCAAACGGATGAACGTCCCAAGGAGAACAAATCGCTTGTCTCTGAAACTGAATCATGTCTTCACACCTTGTTATAGCAAGTCCCTATCTAAGCATTTGTCCTTCAGCACACTTCAAAACGCGTGAAATGACATATGCATGGCATTCCAGCATTGGAAACAGCCCACATTTTCTTCAGTAGAGGACTGCACACATAAATACAATAAATACATAAACAACGATAATAAATTATGCAGTGCTGTACCATGGGATACTAGGCAGCCATTCTCAGGAATGAAGCAGCTCTCTATAAACGGATATATACAGTCTTCAAGACTTACCGCTGAGTTGGAAGAAAAGATAGAGAACATCCTCAACAGCAGGTCTCCTCTGTCGGGGGAGAACGTCTGCATGGACCTCACCCTCCCACGCCCCTCCAGAGTCCATCTCACCTTTTCTCTCCCTTCAAACCTCCCCTCCACTGGTGGTACTGCCTCTTATTCACGGGGAAAACAGAAATTCTCAGGAAAGAGCCTCACAAGCTGTGTCTCCCAGGCTGCATTCGACGGGGTCCCTTCCGGTCACCTGGGTGAGCTGTCCCACTTCCCACCTATTGGCGGCTGGCCACGCCACTGGTTCAGCTCATCTCTCTTGTCTGTGAGGTTTTCCCTTCCTTTCCTGCACCATCAACACGACTCCCTCCCCTGAATGTTACAGGGTTGTTAGCACACGAACATGTTGTAATATCCCCCATCTTTTTTTTTTTTTTTTTTTGAGACAGGGTCTCACTCTGTCACCCAGGCTAGAGTGCAGTAGCTGGATCTTGGCTCACTGCAGCCTTGGCCTCCTGAGCTCAAACGATCCGAACCTCAGCCTCCTGAGTAGCTGGGACCACATGCCTGTGCCACTACACCTGGCTAATTTTTGAATTTTTTTTTGTAGAGATGGGGTTTTGCCATATTGCCCAGGCTGGTCTTGAACTCCTGACCTGAGGTGATCTACCAGCCTTGGCCTCCCAAAGTGCTGGGATTGCAAGCATGCACCATCGTGCCTGGCCATATCCCCATCTTAAAAACAAAAAAAAGCCCTCTCTTGACCCACATTTTTCCCTGCTCACCACCTCATTTCTCTGCTCCCCCATACAGCAAAGTTCCTAGAAGTAGTTCTCACTATTCACCACGTCCTTTCCTCTGGACGTCCTGAGCCAGTCCCAGCAGGCTACTGCTGTCACGCTCCTCTGCTCCTGCAAGCTAACCAGCGGCCTCCAGGCCTCCTCTTCTAACTCACTGCTTCTTCTCTCCCTTGCTCTCTGCGGGACACTTTCTCCCAATTCCCTGACGACCCCCTGACTGCTCTTTCCTGGTCCCTTCATTGGCTCTTTCTTATCTCCCTAGCCTCCAGCTATTGGAGGCTGTGAGGTACAGTCCCGACCTCTTTGCTATCTACACTCTCATCCAAGACCTTCTCTTCCCATGTCACATCTTCAAATTCCATCCCTAGGTGGGCGACTTCCACATGAGCATCTCCTGTCACCCTGACCCCTGTCTCTCTGGACTCTTCACTTGGGTATTTGATGTATGTCTGAAGTTTACAGTATCCAAAAGCAAACTATTTCCCCAGCCCCTCCCTGCCCCTCCTGTCCCAGTAAGTGGGATCATTCCAGGTGGTCCCATGCTGCCCTTTCCTCCTCTCAGACCCCACATCCAATCTATCAGCAAATTCTGAGCTGTCTTCAAAACATATTCAGAAACAGCAACGCCTTCTCGCCACTGCTCCTCTCCTACCCTGGCCTGAGCACTGTCACCTCCTGCCTGATGACACAATGGCCTTCTCACTGTGCTCCCTGTTCTTTCCCTGTCACTTGCACAGCCTTTTCTCTCCATGCAGCCAGACTGCTAAGATCCTTTAAAAGCCTGAACCAGATCGTGTCATTCTTCTAGTTGATGCTCTCCAACATGATCTCATCTCACTCAGATAAAAGCCAAGGCCCTTACCGTCCAATATGTTAAGTCCTACCACTCTTTCTCTCACCAACTTTAAACACCCCGATCTCACCCTTCTATTATGGAATCCTCTCCCCAGCGACCCACATGGCTCACCCCACCATGTCCTTCAGAGTTCCGCTCAAATATTCCGTGACTCTAGGGTCACAGTCAAGGCTGCTGGCAGATGCTGAGCCCACTGAGGGAGGGTCAGGCTAGTGGGGCGACAGCCACAGAGGCAGGAAATGCTTCCCATGATGCTGCTCAAGGCAAAATAACAGCAGAAGAAACCCCTGGCTTCTGTTGTCCTCCTACCTCTCCACCCCACTCTCCCACTCTCTTCTATTGGCCAAAGCTCGCCGGACTAGAGCTTTCACCAGTTGGTGAAAGATCCTGGGACTAGAGGCCCTGGCAGTCCATAGCCGGGCAAGTCAGGGAATGGATCTAAGAGGAGAGGCAATGGGCCACACAAAAATAGACCCCCCATGCAAATGAGCACAGCCCCATATTGGCCCATAAGTCAGTCTTTGGGGAAATGGTTACCATGACACAATTCTAGAGATGTGTCAGGAACATCTTGGTGAACAATTTGCACCAGCTTCTTAAACCTGCAAAGATAAACAATAGGGTTGAAACCAATGGTCCTACTGAGGCGGACTCTCCTTGAAGCTCCGTGAGAAACAGCTGCTCTCCTTGCATCCTAACTACAAGAATCACAGACAAATTTGCCGGCCTCAGTGTTGACCGCAGTGAGCACCGGGGTCCTTTGGCAAATGCTGTGCTTTGGCAATGAACCCCGCCCACTCCTTCACTGCACACAGTTATCTTTTGGATACCCAAAGAAATGTCTGCATCCATCCCTGTAAGATATTGGCAACTCCTTCAGGTCATGGGTGCATAAGCTCTACAGTGTCAGGAAAATGTTCTCTCATGCAGGTCAAAGAACAACGAACTTTGTTTTGTAATTATGCTTTATTTTTTGACCTAAAGGGTAAAAAGCTACAATGACTGGAGCTAGAAAAAAACAAGGCAAGACCTTTCGTACAATGGTGCTATCAGGAGCACGTGTTGCAATGATTTCAAAGAACCTTATGCAAGCCCATGGTACAGAGTTCTACTTGGAAACTTTCTCACTGTCCCAAGACCTTAGGCAATTCTTAGGAGTTAGATTTAGGAACATTTTACAAATTACCTTTTGTCCCACATGGCACAGGGAGTGTTGTCATAAACCACTATGTCCTTGAGAACCACCTGCATGCCTAGAGTTTTTGAACTAACCATCTTTGAGGGCTTTAGCGTGCACCAAATGGGCATTTACTGATTATGGCATAAAGTGCTAGTGAACAGGGACAGAGATAAATTCTGGAAAGGTCATGCGTGAGTCTAACTCAGGGTTTGTCAGGGGCTTCTGGGAGGAACACAGCTTCTGCAGAGAGTCAGGATGATGCTGTGCCTCTCTCGCAGGGCTTGGAGGTCAGCGGGTCTCCGCCTCTGTGCAGCTGGCGCTCTGCTCTACAAATGCTACCAAGTCCGAAGGCATAGCATGCAAATCTGTTTTTTCTGGAGTCTTGTTGAAAAGCCATGACTGGCATTCTAGAGAACAGGTCTGGCTTTCAGCTGCATGTCACTGGAATGGATGGTATCAATGGTGCAGGCAAACCACAGCTTCAGACAGACCCTCACATGTAAGTGAACAGTCAGATTTGCATTGCAATATAGGACCTTTCAGGCCAATATCGTCACCAAAGTAATTTTATTTGCTTGGGAAATTATTACAATTAATTTACATGACTTAATCATGTGCCCATAGATGGGTGAGAGGTCAGAAACCAGTCAAGAGCCATATTCAGGTAATAGTAGTATTCGGATTTCCCAAGGTTAATCAGGATGTTTATCGCATGTTGAGAGCTAATAACAAAGTCAAGAACCAACACACACAGACCTTGAGTCAAATTCTGCAGCCCAGGGAGACCAAACCTTCCACCCCAATGGGAGGTAATGCTGGATCACTAGGATAAAAGTCACATGGACACTCTGCAAAACAATTATAAAGGCAGCTGTTGGCAGAACCAAGGACTTTATTCCCAACTAACGCGGTTTACATGACTACTACCCTTAGTCAGGAAGGGGGCATCATTGCTGGGGATTCCCTATTCTGTTATTTGTCAAACAGGCACCTCCTCACTGCACAGCACTTGTGGATACACGTGCCCTGCTTGGGGAATCTGTCATTCTGTAGAACTGCTGAGTGTGTGCTTACATACAGAGCTGGCCAAGACACGAAGCTATTCTCTAGAGAGAAGATATGCGCAGCAAATTTGTCGTTTGGGAGAACATCGCTACAGCGTTCACCTTTACCTTCATCCAAAGTACTTCTTGGATTTCACGATGAGGACTGCCTTGTGGTTGACTGGCATCATGGATGAAGAGCTACCTGGAGCACAGTCCAAGGAGGTGGCTGGCACAGGTGCCCGGAAAAATAAAAACGGACCCAGAAAGGGGCAGTCAGGAGATGTGTTGTCCCAAAGCAGTGTTCCCACTGGTCCTGGGCCCTGCCTCCACTTCTCTGCGTGGATCGATACTGATGACTCCATTTGTACCAGGGAGCAAAAGCCATCACAAGGTTACACAATCATTGCCCAAGCTTAAAGGAAATAAAAACTGGAATGTGACTCTTTGCCCTGTTTTTCACGATTAGATAACACCCCCTTAGCTTGGTATTCAATAAGTTATCAAAGTATTTACAGAGTCCTGAGCCCAGACTTTGCTGTTTAGTTTTTCTAAGAGTTGTAAAATTGAGCCGCCGTCTTCCTGCATATACAGACCATTGTTCTCTCCATTTGTGTCACAGGCAAATAGACCAAGGCAGCTAAGATGTTCTCAGTTGGTTGGTCCTTCTTAGTCGGTCCAAGGTTACCCCAAAGGCATTTCCTAAAGAGTCTTCAGTAAAGTTCTTAAAAGCAGAGGGAGCCACATTTTTTTATGTTTTCCTTGAGGGCACAGCCAATTCATACTCATGGGCAGAAGTGAAATGAATGTCAGTGCAGATTCCAGTAACTAGGTTTCTGTTCCCTTCATCTGTAAAGTGGATGTGATCATTCTCTTGGGGGATTTTAGTGGAAATTAGGTGAGATAGTTGATATGAAGTACCTAACATGGTGCCTGCATGTCACTGATGATCAAAAAGTTCCTTTCTTCTTTGCAATGTGGAATCCACTGTCACTCAGGTTGGGAACTCATCAGACACAGACATCCATCTCACGATCACAGAGCTTCCTTCTAACTGCAACATTCTAAGCACCCAGGGTAAACGTGGACTTCAAACCCCTGAGGACACCCCCAATTCCAAGACTTTCTAAATTGTCAATACTATATAAAGATGACTCACGGTTTCCAAAGTCATTTTCATTTATATGGAATAACAGACAAATTTTTTTTTTTTTTTTTTTAAAGCATGGGTGGGTATAAGGGAACAAGTAAGTTTGGAAAACTAGGTTAAGTGAAATTAAACAGCCAGTGTCCCCTTCATAAGCTCTAATCGAGGATTTCCTTTATGTTAACTCTCCTACTCTGGGTATTTCACTTCTCAGCGGGTTGTAGGCCCTGGCCCTGGGTGCAGCATTTTAAACGATCACCTCTGAACGAAATGTTGCCTGGCTGGGGAAGAGGTGGCTCACCCTGGTGGGCCAGTGTGTTGAGCTAGAGCCCTGGGAGGTGACAGCATTCAGAAATGGGTACCCCAAGTATTTGCAGGTGATGTTGGTCTGGGATACTAGTATAGTGGGACAGCAATGGCACAAACACGTGTGTGGTATAAAACGTGCCAATCATATCTTTCCCCCGCATTCAATGTGCTAACATGTTTAAGAGCCCTTAGCACTGTCACCTAATAGAAGTTGCATGTTATTAACTCTCATGCTCACCAGTCTGGGCCAATGATGCCCCCAAAAGGAAGCCGCCTCGATGATATGCTTTGGCTGTGTCCCCACCCAAATCTCATCTCAAATCGTAGCTCCCATAATTCTCATGTGTTGTGGGAGAAATCATGGGGGCGGGTCTTTCCCAGGCTGTTCTCGTGATAGTGAATAGGTCTGGTGAGATCTGATGGTTTTATAAATGGGAGTCCCCCTGCACATGCTCTGTTTCCTGCTGTCATGTAAGATGTGACTTTGCTCCTTGCTTTTGAGAGGCCTCCCCAGCCATGTGGAACTATGAGTCAATTAAACCTCTTTCCTTTATAAATTACCCAATCTCAGGTATGTCTTTGTCAGCAGCATGGGAACAGACTAATATACTAAACATGCCCCTTTCTGCAACAAGCTATCCCAAACCATCGGTAGGAAGGGCCTTGGGTGGTTTTCTTTTTTTTTTGAGGCGGAGTCTTCACTCTGTCGCCCAGGCTGGAGTGCAGTGGCACCATCTCGGCTCACTGCAAGCTCCGCCTCCCGGGTTCGCACCATTCTCCTGCCTCAGCCTCCCGAGTAGCTGGGACTACAGGCGCCCGCCACCACGCCCGGCTAATTTTTTGTATTTTAGTAGAGATGGGGTTTCACCGTGTTAGCCAGGATGGTCTCGATCTCCTGACCTCGTGATCCGCCCGCCTCGGCCTCCCAAAGTGCAGGGATTACAGGCGTGAGCCACCGCGCCCGGCCCTTGGGTGATTTTTTATTTTTTTCTGTTTGTTTTTAATTTCCAACTTACTGTGGAATGATACTTTGTAAAATTCAATAAAAAATAAATTACTAGAGCAATACATTTAACAAAGACATACCAAATACAATCAGGACAAAAATACACGCTTCCTTAAAGAGGCCACAGAAATATTCTGAAGACCACCTCTCTTACAGATGGGGAACTAAGGGGCCTGCCCCCATGGCATAGCTGATCAGAGGCAGCTCCTCTGGCTGAAGCAAGCTAGGTGCTTTGGCCCAAGCCCTAGCCCTGACCCCAGCCCCAGATCCAGTCCCAGCCCCAGCTCCAGGCCTGGCCAAGTTCTCCTCATCCTTCCCGGAAGACAAGGGAGAGGTGAATGAGGCACTGGCCTCAGGCGCAAATTTTAAGGGGGTTCCAAAAACTCACCAAGATAAAGAATATTTAATGCAATATCTTTCTAAACATCAGAATTCTACATAAAGACAGAATCAGTAACGGTGCTGAGCCAAGCAATATCGGCACCTGAGGCAAAAGGCAGAATCAGTGACATTGTCAGAGCCTTACTTAAAGTATTGGCCTTTTGTTCAGCACAGATTTTACTGCATTAATTTTGAGAAGGAGGTCATAGGTAGGGCATACAGAAACAGTGAATGTCAGGGGTCATTAGATGGACAACGTCGCATGGGCCCGCCACATAACACATATAACTGTGTGCACACCAACGGGAGGGGAAGGTGGGGGTTTTCAGAAAACACCTCAAATCAAAACAATTACTGTGTTTCTTCCACTCTGAGACTCCACCAGTCAGATTTGTGATCAATTTGTTAATATATCTTTAGGAGGAAAAAAATGTCAGGTAAGCTTCTTCTGACATCATTTATAAGCAACCCCCATAATTCAGAAATATTCACATATAGAACCCTGAAGGAAAAAATCCCAAATTGTTTTTTCCTCTGCTCTCACATTACGACAATCAACGCGGAAGGTTCATGTCACCAAATGTGTGTGCTGGGGGGTTCTCCCCACTACCAAGCAAGCAACCAGTTCTGCAGGAAACACCAGGGTGTCCTCCAACTCATTTCTGACACTGTCCACCTGGAGATAGCGGCAGATCCCACAGGTTGAGGGCTCAGTCCCCAAGGCACGCCCCCCATCCCACTTCACATACCAGTTGCAAGTCCAGGCATCCGGAGCTTCTGACCGACAGGCTGGGCTCTCAACTGGGGTTCCCACAACCCCCTCTCAGGTTCATTAATTTGCTAGAGTGGTACACAGAACTCAGGGAAATGTACATTTAAAGGTTTATTATAATGCATATTACCAAGAACCCAGATGATGGGATGTACAGGGAGAACAGGCAGGGAGCTTCCCCAAGCACACTGTTTTCCAGCAGCCTCCACGTGTCCAGGGATCCAGAAGCTCCCAAACCCAGACCTCTTGGGCTTCTTAAGGAGACTTCATTGGACAGGCACGATTGACAACCATGCAGAAATGTGATCAAACAAAAAGGTATGATCTAATAGTGACAGAGTAAGTGTGGACACCCAACAAGGCCTGCCTATTCCGATCGTTACTGGCCTTTCCGTGCAGGATTTCTTCCTCTCGGGAATGGGGCAGGGCTCCTTCGGAACAGAGGGTCTTAAGTCCCACAGTCAGACAGATGAGGGAGGATTAGAGTCCGGCCTTGGGCTGGTGAGGTGGTGAAGAGCGGGCAGGGGAAGTTCAGAGGAGAGATTGTTTCCTGGGGCCTGCTTCTGAGGCCTAAAGCACCCCAACATTATCACAATGACTGTGATGAGGACAACAGGAGTGCTGAGCCAGGAACCCTGGACAAAACCCAGTATTTATACCTTGTAATATCAGAAGCACCAAAAAAGAAAAAAAAAAAAAAAAAAAAAGAAAGGCTCTTAAAATACAGTAAAATGTTTTAATTTAGGAAGCACTAAAGTCTTTGTTCCAACAAAATTAACTCAGAGAACAAATTATTTTACATATTTACACAGATCAATCAACAAAAGTACACATTATAACAATTGCTCAACACTGTCCGTAAAGAAAACATTTCGAATGAGAAGCGCCACGGCGGTTTTCTCCTTCTGGGTCACCCAGTGGAATGAGGGCCCCCGCCAGGGGCTCTTCCTAGACGTCTCTTCACTCCAGCCAGCTTCCTTCTGATGGCCCCATTTTCCTTTAAAACCAGTTCTCATTAAACCCGCATCAGGTTTATGCACCCTGGCAAATGATCATTTTGACAAGGATTAAAACTGTAAGCTAAAGAGACGACACAAATGACAATTGGGAATACTTTTGAGCGGGGACAGAGGCTAAATACTAGCCCCTCCCCTTTTCTACTTCTAACCAATATCTTGAGCATTCAGTGGGACAATACAGTCTTGCTGGGTGTCTTGAAATCCTCCAGCAAGAAGCCAGCCAGGAGAAGACCCAGGCGTCCCACACCTGTGGGGCCAGGATGGCTGCCTGGTGCTGAACCCAGACACGGTCCTCCCAGAGCATCTGCCCCTGTCAGGCTCTGTCTGGAGACTGGGGATCTTCCAGGCTGGCTTCATTCTGGACCAGAGAGCAGAGGAGAAGGAGAAAGAATATAAACCCACCCCTGTGAGCCAGGGAACCACCCAAGCTGTAAGGATTTTGTGCAAGCTGCTGGAATTGGGTTGGAAAAGCGACCCGGCAAGCAGCTGAAAGGAAGGGTGTGCACGCCTGCTTCCTAAGGGGTGATCCTTCGGGTGGGCTGATCATGCCTCCTCCCCTGAGGAGGGAGTCCTGCGAAAGCACCCACCTCAACACGAGTAAAGGCCCTATGGTGTCCCCAAAGCGACCCCTGTCGCGTTCACTCTGCGGGTAGCCTCCCTGCATTACTGATTACTCCGAGCGGCTGAGCTGACGTCAGCATTCTGGGAGCGCCAATGACCTTTGGGGTCATCACATCCTCAGAAACTAGAGCAGGAGGGGAAGCGACCCCCAAGCCAGCACTCCCCCTACTTTCCACCCGGGAGCCGAGGTTGCGCCATCCTGGGGCGCATCTGGGGACGGGGACCCACCAGCCCCCTCCCCTAACCCCTCTAGGGCCCTCGGCAGCAGGCGGTACCGGATGCCCACCAGGGGCTCTAAAGGACCTGGGCAGCACGGGGAACCCTCGCCCGGATCTTCCAGCCCTCTCCTTCTCCTTCTCCCAATTCTTTCCGCAGTCTCAGAAGCCCCACGTTTCCCGCGGCGGGGGGACACGCACTTACCGCGGATCCACTATGCAAACCTTGATGAACCTGAAAAAAGCCGGGCGGGGTGGGGTGGGGTGAGGTGGGGTGGGGGTGGGGGTGGGGATGGGGAGACCCTGCTCGCACCCAGCGCCGCGCACCGCTCTCTGGGCGGGTTCGAGTGCGCGCGCGGGGCGGGGCAGGACCTGCGGCTGCGGTGTTTAGCGAAGCACGTGCTGCTCCGCGCGCAGCCCCCAGAGGCCGTGGGCTTCCTGGCTGCCCAGTCTGCGGCGGGGCGGCGGCGGGGGCGTGTTTCAAGGGGTCGAGCACACACTGAGACGCCGGGAGGCGGGATGGGTCCGAAACCAGCTCGGAGCGAGTCTCGAGCGGCGGCGGCCGCAGGGGACGGGGCGCGGCGACTAGGGCGGCGTGGGGCGGCGGGGAGAGGGACGGTGGCGCTGCACGCCGCGCACTTCCTGTTCAACACGCGCCGCCTCCCACCGCCCGCGCTCCCCGAGCTTGCGTCGGTGCCAGGCCCGGCCCCTCACTGTCCCCTCGCGGTCCCCTGGGGCCGCCGCGCGGCGGGGGGCGAGAAGCGGGCGCCCTGCCCTTCTCGGCCCACAGGGCTCCGGGCGCCCCCTCCGGCGCGCAGGGCCGCGAGCGCCGCCGCCAGAACTTCTGCCAGCGGCCGCCCGTAGCCCAATTGCGCAGAGGGCTCGCCTTGCACCTCCTCTTCCCCCGCCGCCCTCCCTTTCGCCCAGAAAGGAGGACGGACCCAGCTGCAGGCTCCGAGCTGGTTTATTCTGCGGCCGAGGATTACATTTATGCACGAACGGTCTCGCTGGCTCCAGATTCCCCACTTGGGCACAGGCATAGGAGGGTTGTTTTCCAAATTGCTGGTTTTAATTGCACCTGCCTTTCAGATTACCTCTGGGAATCTGTGGGAGGAGCCGAGAGGGTGGAAAATGTTTCTTCCCTTTGCAAAAGGAAGAAAACTTTGTCACCCAGCGGGAGACCTCAGCCACGCGTAACCCGCGAGACACCAGAACCGGGACGGGCTTTGACTGATTCTGCCTGCGAGAGTTCCGTAGGAAAGGACGCTTGAACTCGGCGCTCCGGCGGCGGCGGCACGAGTTCCCTGCTCACTCTCCCTCCCCGCGGAAGTCCCCACGAGGTGGCTTCAGGGTGTAACAGAGCGCGCGGCTCCAGTCCGACGGCAGCGGCCGGGGCAGGGAAGGAGGGGACCGAACCCCCGAGGAGTTACCCAGAATCAACTTCTGGTTAGAGTTATGGGAAGCGCAGTTATGGACACCAAGAAGAAAAAAGATGTTTCCAGCCCCGGCGGGAGCGGCGGCAAGAAAAATGCCAGCCAGAAGAGGCGTTCTCTGCGCGTGCACATTCCGGTGAGTCCCAGCTCTCGGTCCCCTGCTCCCCAGCCCTCCTGTCGCTCCGGTCCCCGGCGCCGAAGCGGTTAACGCTGGACGCCCCGCGCGCGCCGTGCGTGCCCCTCCTGTCACTTCGGGCGGCTCGGGGAAAGGGTAGAGGGACAGGGCCCGAGCTGGGCTGGCGGAGCCGGGGCTCGATCTCTCTCTCTCTGCCCGCGTGCAGCCCGGGCTGGGGCTCCGCCTGGGGCGGGGACTAGGCGGCTGCAGACTAGAGGGGGCGCCGGGCGCGGCTGGTGGGCGGCTGGGCGTAGCCCGGTATCCAGCCGGGTGCTGGTGCGGGGGGCGGTGCGTTGTGTTGTTTTGCTGAACAGGGACGGTGTGGACTGCGCTCCGGGGAGGTGGAGCCCGCGCTCGGCAGCCGGAGAAGGAGGGAGGGGAGGGCAGAGGAGGGGAGGGACGGTGGGTGGGGAAAGCAGCGGGGCGGGAGGTGGGGGGAGCTGTGTAGCTGCGCCTTCCAATGCACCCCCTCCACCCCAGTCTCCCTCGGGGTGTTTCTGGGCCTGGAGCGGGGGTGTCCTCTGCAGCCGTTCCCTTCCCCCGCCCCAGGAGTGTACTTGGGGTCTCTGTGGTATTTGGGGACTCGGAGCTCCCTAACCCATGCAGGCTGCATTGAACTTCAGCCCCGGCCGCGACGGCCGCCCGGGAGGACATTGGCGACTCGGATCTATCTGAGGCTTCACTTTGTCCAGCCAGAGGGGCGGCGGGCCGGGTGGTGCTTCCTCCCTTCGGGACGGCGCCCAGGTAGCCGGCGGCCACTGTTCCTCTCCTCCGCGTAGGGGGGTCGGGTGGTGGGAGGTGTGGCGGCCCACTGGGTCACACCCTCCGCCTCAGCCAACCAAGTAAATGTTTGTGTTTGTGTACACACACACACACACACACACACAGCAGAGTGCTCCGTGGAGAAAGTTATTTTGCTCTCCCGGGGCAGGGTGGGAGTGCACAGTGAATGGGCTGTCTGGACCCCTCATTAAAGCTAAGCCTTCCCGACAGCGTCAGGCGCAGCTGGCATGGCCGAGGCAGGCCACTCACTTCCCACTGTGAATTCCAGGGGGCACTGCCCCGTGTTTGCTGAGCCACCCTTCTTTTGGACGCCCCGCTAAGGTCCTCCTGTGTAAATTCCGGCCCACACGTGTCTAACGCTTGGATGAAGAAGGTGGAGTCCAGGGGCGGGATTCCAGACACCTGATGCCAAATAGCCCCACACGGTCCCTCGGCCAGCTCTCCCTGGCTGGGAAGCTCTGGGGCAGGAAACCTGGACCCCCGGCTGCTGTGTGGCCCCCACGGTGGTGACCCGATTATGCGGACATAAGTGCTCTATTTGAAAATGAAACATTCTTGTTTACATCTCTCATGTAAGACATTTAAAACCGTGTTTGAATTACACGTTAGATGTTGCTGCCACAGACCTCTTAAACAGTGATCACTGGAGCTAACCGTGTAACTACCGTTTCTCCCATTTGTGAAATGCAGGAAATAATACCCGTTTTTCCTGCTTTATAGGGATATTGAAATAAAATGACTCATGGGAAACTCTTCTTTGTTGTTTTTTGTTTTGTTTTTTTGTTTTGTTTTGAGTCAGGGTCTCACTCTGTTCCCCAGGTGGGAATGCAGTAGTGCAGTCATGGCTCACTGCAGCCTCAGCCTCCCCAGGCTCAAGTGGTCCTCCCACCTCAGCCTCCTGAGTAACCGGGACTACAGGCATGTGCCACCACAGCCAGCTAATTTATTTAGTTTTTTTGTAAAGATGAGGTTTTACCATGTTGCCCAAAGCTGGTACACATGGGCTGGGCTGAAGCGATCCGCCCACCTTGGCCTCCCAAAGTGTTGGGATTACAGGCGTGAGCCATCACACCCGTCCCGGAAAAACTCCTGACAAATGTAAAGTGTCCTATAAATGTATGGGGAATACATATACATATACATATACATCAGACACCTAGTTTTTAAAAAAATGTATAGAGAGTAACAAGAACATGCCATTGTCCAGTGGTTGGGCCATTTTGTGTGGCAGCCACATGGTGAGGCTGGTTCCAAATGCAGGATGTGAGTGATGTGTGGGTGTGCCCATGGGGTGGTGCCAGCGGTAATGTGAGACAAAATCCAGGACCAGAAAAAGGATTGTGAGGCCAGGCTGTGAATGCTGAAAAACCATGTTATAGTTAGGGTCCTTAGACCACCCTTCTTCCTGCTATTGGTGACTTTGGCAGTTTTTCATAACGTTCTTGGCATGAGCCAGCTCGCCGCAAAAGTAGTATTCATTCAGTTATTCCACAGTGGCTGAGGGTGACCATGTGCCCAGGCTCTGGTTAGGGTGAGATCTGGGGAAGATCGGCCCAAGTCCTCACAGGGCTTGCAGTTGCTGGGGGCACCAGGGAGGTCCCCTCATCTGCCAAATGGTCATTACCTATTGATCGTTGTGCCAGGCTAGGTGGCAGTTATAACCTTGCTGGGAAAATGAGGCTTTCAGACAAAGGCTAGCAAATGATCCAGGGGCATACGATGACCAGTGCAGACCACACCTGCTTCTAGAGGCAGGAGTGATGACAGTGCCTGATGTGTTCAGAGAGACTGTACACCCAGAGATGGCAGGCAGGAGTCATGTAGGAGAAGTGGGGGTGATACTCTCACTAAGGAACCAGTGGGAGCACCCCACAGAATCGGGCAGGAGGGATGGCTGCTTCCGGCTGAAGAGCCACACCTCCTGGAGAAAGGATTTGAGAGCCAGGGTCATAGAAAATGATTTGAGACCGGATCAGGCAACACCTGGACATAGGGTTGCCAGCTGTAGTAACTAAAAGTACAAAATGCCTAGTTAAATCTAGATTTCAGATACAGGATGAATCATTTTTTAGCATAGGTATGTGCCATGCAATATTTGGGATATACTAAAAACTATCCATTGTTGATGTGAAATCCCAGATTAATGGGGGTGTCCTGTATTTGATCTGGCAATGCTGCCTTGAAGGCCAGGCCCAAGGAGTGAGGACCCCCTCCTTAAGGCATGAAGAAGCTTCGGTGGACGCTGTGGATAGCCTCCTTCTGGTGCCCGGGGCCCAGCCCACCTGCAGCCTCGGTGGACAGCGTCTTACTCATGTCTCCCTCCTCACCTGAAGGAATCCTCTCAGACCCTGGCAGCTTGCTCAGCCTAGTGCGGGAACCCCTGGAAGTGCTGGGATTATGCCCTGAGGGGCAACCCCCAACCCAGGAGAGGTCTAGTTGGTGGCCAATGGCCCAGCCACCCTGCTTCTCAGTGGGAAGTTCTGACCTGGGTTCTGCAGGGTGCCTCAGGGGGATCCCTAGCAGGGTGGGGATCCACAGTGTAACTCACTCAATAATGTACCTTACTGGTCCTTCTGGCCAGTTCCTGCCTCAGCTTCCCCATTCCCTTGCCCGCACTTCCTGGGATAAACTCCTGAACCTAAGTTCCTGTCTGAGTGTCTTTGTTGGGGGACTAAACTAAGAAGCCATTAAAGGTAAAGAAAACAACGCTCCAGTGCAGAGTGGAGTGATGGGAAAGGGGCTGGTGTCAAGGGAACCAACCCAAGTACTTTGGCAAAAGCCCAGGGTAAGGGTCCGAGAGCCTGAACTGCAGTTGCAATGAGAGAATGCAGAAGGGCAGACGTGGGACGTGAGAAGGCCAACCTAGTGGATGGCAGGGGGTTGAGTTAGCAGGCACTGATGTGGAGGTATTTGGGATAACGGGCCGGTTCTTGGGGAAATGGTGAGTCTGGTCATAGCCCGAGTGTATCTCAGCAGAGGGCAGCACATCCATGGGGAATCATGTCTACTTCCTCACCCCAGCCTCAGAGGATTGTGGTGTCCAGGAACTGCCATTGCCAAGGACATCTTGGATTCTGAGGAGTAACTCTGAATCCTGGTGCCCAAGCAGCTTGTCTCTTCATTGAATTCGAGTGAGTCATTTTGGGGACCGCAGCCACCAGCCCATATCATAAACAGAACCGTGGCCTAGGGTGTTGGAGGCAATTACTGCAAACCTCCTCTCTCGGGCTCTGATGATCTTGAATGTCCCCACTACCCTCTTCCTGTCAACAGCCCGTCTAGGCTTTGGGACACCAGGAAGGAAGAATCCATTTTAGGGGACAGCCTAAGGCCAGTGGGTAGTGGCTGGTAGTGGAGACCTAGAACTACTAACTAATTTATCAATTGAATTCAGTTGATGGCTGTGTACTGGGGAAGGGAACACGGCCCTTGGACCATGAAGATGTTGCCTTGCTTGGTTTCAGTCTTAGGCATTTTGTGTCACCTTTATGGGCGCAGCTACAGGGTCTTGGAGGAGGAGGGAGGAGGATGCAAAGGAGAGGAAAGGGAAGGACTGAAGGCAGATTCTATCCTGAGGCCATGCTGACCTTTAAAAGTAACAAAGGGCCGTAAAGGTCAGAGTCCTGGCCTGTTGGCACCCTGACTCGGCTCCGTGCTCTGAGCCTCCATGCCTCTTGTAAGGCATGACTATCATGAAGGCGATGGAATGGTTTTCGGAAATCACTCGCCAGGAGCATAGCTGTGCGTGGTATTCTGCCGAGACTTTAGTAGCAAGCATGTTCTTTCTTCTTTATGTCACTCTAAGAAAAAGCAGCTTCCCTATTAATGCTAAAGTTCATAGATCCCATAGACATGCTTTAATCAAGGCTGGCTGGCATGTTGTGCATCTCTCGAACTGTTTCAAGCCAATGACAGAGCAGGAGGCTGGGGGGAGGGAAGACGTCAGACAGATGGACCCAAGGCAGAAGCCTTTGGGGACACTGAGGCAGGCTGGAGGAGTTCGGATGGTTGCTACTGAGTGGGGCATTTCTGTCAGAATGCACATGTCGCTGGCCCTCTGGGGAGAGGTGCTCCAGAAAGCCTGCATAGTCACTGGAGACAAACTAAAAATAGAGCCAGGGCAGCTGGGCAGTCACAACGTTTGCAGAGATGGGACTGGGCTTGGGCGGGCCTGTTGCCAGTCATGCCTCCCCCTGCTGCATGGCCTCGAGGAAAGCCACGTGCAGTGAGGAGGCCACGCACCCTCCGTGCTGGTGATGGCCTAGGACCTTTGCACCCAGCTCCTGCCCTGTAGCCTCTATCTGGCTGGATGAGCTGCTGGGAACTCCAGGATGAGGGTGGGAAGGGGAGCTGTGTCCTGCCCCGGAGCTGGAGGATGCAACCATGACTGCTTTGTGCCCCTCACACCACTGAAATGCTCTGGATGGAAGCCTCAGCAAAGGGAAGGGGGATGCTGTGTGGCACAGTGGAGGCGTCAGCTTTGACCTTGGCCAGTGTGTACCATCCTGAGCAAGATTTGCTGGATTAGGGTTTAGGGCAATGTTTTGCAAAGTGTGGTTCCTGGACTAGCTTAAGTAGAAGCACCCAGTGTTTGTTTAGAATATAAAATCCTGCTTCTTAGCCCAGACTCGCTGAATCAGAATGTCTGAGGGTGGGATCCATGAGTTTGCATTTTTCTTAAGTTCTCCAGTGATTCTTGTACCTACTGGGGCTTAAAAACAATTGGGTACTATTAACAGCTTCCCTGGTGTAATACTGTTCCATTTCTTCTGCCCCCATGAGTTATTCCTCTGTCTGTCTGCCTGTCTGTCTATCTATCTATTTATCTATCATCTGCACCTTTTCAGCCATCATTGAGAAGAGATATCCTTGACTTCTGACTATTCAACAAAGCAGTTCAACATTTGGTTTCCAAATAAAGATGAATGCCCAAACCAGCCTGTAGCCAGAGCTGCCCATGTGGGCCAGCCCGTTAGGCCACACTGCAAGCTTTCTTGACTCAGCCCTTCAGTGACTTGATGCATCTTAGATGCTCTGCCATAAGCTCCAGTAGGGCCCAGAGTATGCTATGGGGACCTTCAGTAGTCAAACTTCTCAGTGATGGAGACCTCAGACTGGCCTGTGGCTCCAGGGTTTTTGACGAAGCTTGGTTGTCGCTCTGCAGCACGCGGGTTGTGAGAGGGCTCGTCAGCGAGGGGACGTCCTCAGTGGGGCACAGCACATTGGCTCAATGCCGCTTGAGCACAGCCCAGTGCTGGTCCTAGAGGGAACGGGCAGCTAAACAGTGACGCGTGATCACTTCCTCGAAGACTCTGGCACACAGAGGGCACAGGGACGCCCATGGAGCAGCTCACATGGGGGAGTAGTGCGGAACCTGCACAAACCCGTGGGCCTGCAGAGTCGCATGCTCAGTGACTTGCGGGAGTCATCCTGGAGCTGCCTCATCCTCTTATCCCTACTTCACAAATGCCCAGCTCAGAAAAAGCCTGTTCATCATGACATGGTAGATGACAGGGTTAATTACATGGAGGTGAAATGTGCATCTCTGCCCTCATCTAGCCCCTGCTGCCCTATTCACGCTAGAACCTCTTTGTGGAGGGTTCCAAGATTCTTGTATAAACAAGGTTCTGCATACCGCAGAGGAGCAGCCTGCCGATGAATGCAAAGAGTTAAATCCCGGATCGTGATTTCCCAGCTCGAGTACTGAATTAACATAAACAGAAGCAGCAGCCCAACCGAGTTGGTGAGTTCAATCAATATTGCATCTTTTCACACATCACCAACTTGTTAGGGTTCTCAGTGCATTACTAGTGTCTTTTCCTGCCTCTTTGAACTACCCGCCCCCGCCCCGCCCGCCAATAAAACCTAGCAGAACAATATTGCTAGTGTGCACTCAGGGTTTGCAATTTTTACTGTGCTAAACACTAGACTGGCTGAAGAAATCATTTGGAAGCACTTTTTATTGGCCAACGCCTCTTCAGCTACTCAGACTTCACTTACATAGTTTGTAAATCCGTTTGTCTCTTCTAAAACCTTCAGGCAAATACATGTGCTCTTAAATATTCCTGTTTCTTGGCTGTTTATTTTCTCTTGCTTTCCCTGTTTTCCTGTAAGAGCTGATTTTGGTGTATTCAGCTCATGGCCAGTGTCTTTCTGTTTCTAGGCACCTTTTTACGTTTATGGGGGCCACTAAGGTTACCGAGTAGAGCTACAGGCACTGACAGGAGCGGAGTGAGAATCTGGTTCACCCGTTCTCCTCCCTCCGCTCTCCCTTCAGCCAAAATGGGGCCAGTGAGCGCGATCACTGATGAAGCACCAGCTATCTCTCGTTCCTTTCAAGACGGTGAACCAGCCCATCCTGATAACCCCACAGTTCCATCAACGTCGTTTAAAATGTGGAACAAACAAAGGCCGATGGACAGCTGAGCTGTGATGTTGAAACAGAGTCGTGACTTTGCTTGGTTCATTAACTGTGACTCGCTCTGAGATGAGCAGAGCGGCCACCTGAGAGTTAAGCTGTGTCCTTCGGGCTTAACCACAGGGAGTTCTTAGAAGCCCGCACCATTACTCATTGCACGGCTCGTGCGCCCAGACCAGAGGAAGGGGTTAGCTACTAACTGGCTGAGCTTCCCCGGTAGAAGAAGGTGCTTTGGTGGAACTGTATTTTAGCCCAGCCTTGGAATGGTTAATTGGAATCTCACTCATCTCTTTCTTCCACTACCTACTTTGAAAATAATTTAATCCCTGTCCTTTACTTCCTGTTGACAGGAAGCCCTCTCTGCCAACCCATGGCTGGTCACGGACCAATCGGATATCACCAGGCTTTGGGGCGTCTGCCAGGGCCTCTGTGTTTTGATATACTCTGACCTGGCAGTGAAGTTGCTGATGAATGTACGACAAAGACCAGTGTGCTTCGTAACCCCAGGCTCCCAGCGTCTTTTCCATGAGCCAGAGGCCTGGTCCTGGAGGGGGGGTGCCCTGCAGCTCTGCTGGCCTTCTTCTGGGGAGCTCTTTGTAGGGGGTAACTCTGCAGTGACCTCCACTGTGCTGGGGAGGGGAAGAGGAAGGATGCAACAGGGTGAGGGGGGAATTTGAGAAAATAGGATGGAAATTTTCAACTTGTGAATAAAGAAATAGAGAGCCATGGCTAAGAACCATGTTTCCACAGGGTTAGTGCTGGGACCAGAAAGCAGTCAACTCGTTTCTGTGTACTTTCCAGGGACTGGGCTGGGTGTCGAGGACACAAAGATGAACAGTGCGATGGAATTGGATTCTCCAAAAAAATGGTCGAAGTCCCACACCCCCTACACTCCGTACCTGTGAATGAGACCTTATTTGAAAGGGGGTTTTTGCAGGTGATTCACATATAAATTAGGATGAGGCCATTAGAACGGGCCCTCGTTCACTATGCCTGGAGTCCTTCTAAGAAGAGGGAAATTGCATCCAGAGGCACAGGCAAGAAGGCTTGTGAGGGCGGAGGCAGAAGATTGCAGAGCTGCTGCCACAAGCCGTGGAATACGGGCCGCTGAAGGGTGGAAGAGGCGAGCAAGGATCCTCCCGGAGCCAAGGGAGTGTGGCTCTCACAGCACCTTCATTTCAGACCTCTGGCCTCTAGAGCGACGAGAGAATCTGTTCCGTTTTAAAGCCCCCAGTATGTGGTGCCACGCTACCACAGCCCCGCAACCTCATCCAACAGCGCCCTGCCCTCGAAGCACAGCATGGCTGCAGCCTCCGCCTGATAGAGCTGTAGGGCAGGGCTTGTGCTGCGGGGCCCCACAGCATGTCCTGGAGAGGGGGCCAAGGCCCCAGGATGGGGTCCCAGCGTCCCACTGCCCACAGCGCTTTGATGCTCCCTTCCAAGGTCTGAGTTTTTCCTTGCGTCCCCTCCTCCCACTGCTGGAAGTTCTAGTGTGGCGGGGCTGTGAGAAAACCAACGTGACATGTCGGAGGCTGGTGTGGCAGCTCCGGGACCCGGGCCTGCTCCCTCTGTCCAGAGCACCTCCTCTTTGCCTGCTCTCCCCTCCTGGGTGGCCACCAAGACTCAGCCTCCTGGGGCCAGGGGCGAAGAGGTGTGCACGAGGGGTGGGGGTGGGAGGACAGCTCTGTCACCTGCTCAACTTCCAGAAGACAGGCAGGCAGGCTCCGTGCAGCCGTTTGTCTATTGGGCTAATGTGGAAACCATTTACCCAGCTCCACCCTGCTCACCACCTCAGCCGTGCCAGCAGCCATGGGGTGGTGGGCTTGAAGCAAACATCACCTGGTTCCCATCCTCATCTATAGCATATGTTGTAATAAGCACCCTAGAGAGCCTTCTTCCTCCATGTAACCTGGATATGCTTGATGGGGAGTTGCATTCACGGTGCTGATGACCGATTCATATTCTTGATTGTATCAGATACCATCTGGGGTGGCACAGTTGTCATCAGATTGAGCTAATATTGCTGAAGCACTTGTTATATGCCAGATGTGTGCTTTTATATAAGCCGTCTCTCTTTATCTCTAAAGTAATATGTGAAATATTAGTATTGCTATTAGTCTTATTATCCTTACTGTAGAAATGACAGTTTGAGGTTCACAACCATTCTAGCCCAACCTGCTGAGAAAATCTCTGTTGCATCTTGTTGGTTTTTTATATCTCTGCTTGGCTATGGCCCAGATGCCCAAGCAGCCAGTGCCTCCTTGGGTTAGGGGATGAGGCTGGACGGTCAGGCTGAGGCTGGGCCGTGGGCCCGAGAGGACGGTGTCTGCTGCCTCCCTGCAGTTTGTCCTGCGTGGGTCAGGTCTCCATACGCTTTACTCGGCCCCTTTCTAGATGAAGGTCATTGAAAGATATTCTTTACCCTTCTTATTTCAAAAATAAATAACCTGCCTTCTCCACTTGCATAGGTTCCATTCTCTGGTTCTTCTTTTTCAGTTTGTTGTTTTTGCTTCTTAAATAATGGATATTAGAATGAACACTACACTCGGAAGCAGGAAGCCCTGCCTGCTGCCTCTGTCACCTGTCTAGGGGCTTCTTCCCACCAAGTCATCCGGTACTGACTGCAGCCTGTTGTGTGCCAGGGTCAGGGGTCTCACTGTGACCCACATGGGCCCCTCTCTTCCCTCACAAGGCTTAACCTGGGGCACGCCGTCACCCTATCGGTTCACGTCTGCCGCTACCAAAACACCGAAATCATAGGGACTGAAAGCCACAGAATTTCTTCTTTGTCACTGTTCTCTCTGTCGGCTGGGAAGTTCTCACGGTTGGCGCTGGCTTGGCCAATATCTGGGCTCAGCTGGCAGCTGGGGCCCAGGACAGACTTGCCCGCATGCCTGTCCATCGCCCAGTCAGCTCCATGCCAGCCGAGCCACGGGGACGACTGGGCCGTGTGTCCAGCAGGCTGTCCAGGCAGCAGCAAGAGGGCCAGCCTGAAGCTCAGGGGCTCCTCAGGCCCCTTGGCCATGGCAAGTCACATGGCTGAGACTCGAGGGATGGAAAGCAAGGTCACGTGGCAAGGTCACGCTCAGGGGCCGGAAGGATTTGAGCGGAACCAGTCACTTAACCTGTCTAGATCTGTTTACATATATAATACATTCGTATATTATATAATTAATATTATATAAATTTGTTATCTAATCATATGCTATTTAAAGTATATCCTATATGTGATATCTATAATATGTAATATACATATATACACTTTGAAAAAGAGGGCTGGAGCCTAAGTCTCCGTTTGGCTCAAGCACCACGGCTGTATGGAAACTGCTTTGTCCTGGGGACAAGTGGCCTTTAAGAGGCTGTGAGTGAGGGGCATGCAGAGCAGTGATGGGGCCTGGGTCCTTCCAAAGCTGGGCTTTTGAGAGTGTTACCTGAGCCCTCCCGTTTGCGCCACTGAAGATGAGTGAGTGTCTGAGGAGATATTTCGCCCCTGGGGAGCTGCCAGCACCAGGAGAACAGACAAGCCACTCGTCTCCTCACCACCCTGCTTTGCATGTTACGTGTATTTTGAGATTTCTGACATGACCTTGGGGCACAGGGAATAGAATAGTTTCAAAGACAGAGGGAAATGCTGGGCAGTGATAACAACCTGGTCTAGGGAAAGAACTGGGCCAGGTGACCTCCCCCGTAGAGTTGCAGGGTGCCTGCCAGGTGTGGAAGTGGCACAGAGGACGCATGGTAGCCCCTGGGAGAAGAGAAACAGGAAGCTGCACCCTGGACCGCCGTATAATGAGGAAATAGCCCAGGAGGTTAAGCGACCTGCCAAGTTGCATGGCTGGTCAGTGGCAAAGCAAGGATTGAACCCGGGCTTTTGCACTGGAGGTGTGTTAGAAGGAGAGGAATCCCATCCTGGCCGGCCAACAGCTGTGGCTATGGTCAGGGAAGGGCTTCTGGGAGCCAGCAGTGCCGTCTGCCGGCCTCGTGGCTTTCTGCCTGAGATGCCTGCTCTTCAGGCTGGAGGTCAGGAAGCCGGTTCACAGCAGTGCTTGTTTCGTGCTGTTTCAAGACAAGGGCTGTGGGCTCCAGACTCCATTCTCTATCACCTCCCTCCTCTCTCCTCTCCTCTAGATGTGGCAACATCAGTTCTCAGGAAAGGCTCAAAGCGATGTTCTGTAGGCTCCGCATGCAGGCATGGAGTTTACTACTATGATAAAATACAGCATAAAGGCAGGTGGACATATTTGGTTCTTGGTTCCTTTTTTTTTTTTTTCTTTTTGAGAAGGGTCTTGCTCTGTAGCCCAGGCTGGAGTGCGGTGGTTCGAACACTGCTGCCTGGAACTCCTGAGCTCAAGCGATCCCCTTACCTCAGCCTGCTGAGTAGCCAGGACCACAGGTGCCACCATGCCCAGCTAATTTTTTGATTTTTCATAGAGAAGGGGCTTCATCATCTTGCCCAGGTTGCTCTTAAACTCCTGGGCTTAAGCAATTCTCCTGCTGTGGTCTTCCAAAGTGCTAAGATTGCAGGCGTGAGCCACCGTGCTGGCCTCATATTTGGTTCTATTCCTTGTTAAATGATGGGTCTACCCTCCAGTGGCCTTTGTCACCTTCACCTGAAGGTTATGCTCAGCTGGTGAGTCTGTGCCTCTAGCTTTGGCCACTCAGTGGTGAAAGAGGGAAGCGAGCTGGACTGAGCAGAGGGGAAGGACTGTGAAGCATTCACACCAAAGGCCTCACCTGACCCCTTGGAACATTCTGGAACTGGGATGGCCCTTCAGAGTTGTCCCAGATTGAGGCAAAGGGCTCCCACGCTGTCCCTGGGAAGGGGATGTAAACTTGGTTGAGGCGGATCCCATCTGGTGAGGGCAAGTCTCAGCCAGGCACTCAGCTGAGTACCAGCGGCTACCAGTGCTCCCTGTACCTGGGGATCTACCAGCACCCCCTGCACCCGGAAATCTAACAGTGCCCCCTGTACCTAGGTTCTACCTGCACCCCCTGTGCCCGGGGACCTACCAGTCTCCCTGCACCCGGGGACCTATCAGTGCCCCCTGCACCTGGGGACCTACTAGCGCTCCCTGCACGTGGGGGTCTACCAGTGCCCCCTGCACCCTGGGACCTACCAGCGCCCCCTGCACCCGGAGATCTACCAGTGTCCCTGCACCCAGGGACCTACCAGTGCCCCCTGCACCCAGAGATCTACCAGTGCTCCCTGCATTCAGGGACCTACCAGTGCCACCTGCACCCAGGAGTCTACCAGTGTCCCTGCACCCAGGGACCTACCAGCGCCCCTTGCACCCAGGGATCTACCAGTGCTCCCTGCATTCAGGGACCTAGCAGGGCCACCTGCACCCAGGAGTCTACCAGTGTCCCTGCACCCAGGGACCTACCAGCACCCCTTGCACCCGGGGATCTACCAGTGCTCCCTGCACTTGGGGACCTACCAGTGCTTCCTGCACCTGGGGATCCAGGAGCCACACCACGGCATCCACAGCATTGCGTCCCTTTCTCATAATAAAATCTCATGATTTTTCTTTCGAAGTGTCCAGCCCATCTCCTTAATTAAACCATAAGCTCCTTTAAGGATGGCATGCATCTACACTTTGTCATGTCCCTGCCCTGAGGAAGCCACCTCTCACACAGCCGACCTGAATGTTGACAATGATGATGATGATGATGGTGAGGAAATGCAGAAGCTGAACTAACAGAGGGGGAAAGGAAGACAATACGGGCCATCTTTGAAAATGGAAATGCTTAGTTAACTCTACAACCCAATTTAGAAAAGTCTGAGTAGACCCGCTACTTACAAATCTTAGGGGAGCCACATATCTCAAAGAGAAAATTTTCAGACAAATCATGTCTTGTTGGTTTCAAAAAGACGCATTGTTTTTCCATCCAATCTACTGGCCAGAATAAAAAGGGCAGATTTTAGGCACATTATTGTGCTATTTGCTTTTTTCCTTCACCTCCCACTTGGGAAAGTTACTTGGGCTTTGACTCAGGCTGATTGACTAGTAACAGCATCCTGTGTCTGGCAGGAGGCATCTGCCGTGGCGGATGGTCCTCTACCTGGAGACCAGCTGGGCGCCTAGACCTTCATGCAATGCAGAGCCCGGGGGCCACATGCCAGTGCCTCGGGCCTCATGTCCTTCAGGGACCTCTGTATTTCCTGGTGCCATTGGAGGAGGGAGCATCTGTCCACCGAAGGGATGGGCATGGACCTAGCTGTCCCTCATAACTAGATTCTCAGGAACAGAGTCCTGTGTGCGAGCAGGAAAATGGGATGGTTTTCATCTTGCCAACGGAAGAGTGGCTGCAGGGGAGGGAGCATGAGTTCGGGCGCCATAGGCCAAGGTTGCAACCCCAGTGCCACTGATTGCCCCCTGTGTCCTATTGGGCAGTTTACTGGCACAATCTAAGCCTCAGTTTCCTCACAGGTAAAATATAGAATATAATCCCCACCTCGCAGGATGTGGGGGAGCATGACTGAGATGGCCCCAGCTTAATATAATTTTATTCTTTTCAATTGAGGTAATTTTTTTTTTTTTTTGAGACAGAGTCTTATTCTGTCACCCAGGCTGGAATGCAGTGGCACCATCTTGGCTCACTGCAACCTCGGCCTCCCGGGTTCAAGCAATTCTTATGTCTCAGCCTCTGCAGTAGCTGGGATTACAAGCGCGCACCACCATGACCGGCCAATTTTTGTATTTTTGGTAGAGACGGGGTTTTGCCATGTTGCCCAGGCTGGTCTTGAACTCCCGGCCTCAAGTACCCGCCTCAACCTCCCAAAGTGCTGGGATTACAGGCGTGAGCCACCATGCCCGTCCTGCAGGTGATTCTTTAATCATAATTTGAACGAGATTTCCTTTTTAATCCCTCATAAGGCTTTGGCTGAATAACTTGCAAATTTGTTCAACAGGTCTCCTTATTCACACTGAGACAGGCCAAGGTCCTGACCCCAGAGTGAAGTCAGCTTGAGCCTCCAGGGCTGAAGGTACTGAGCCCTTAACTGAGAGTGCTTAGAAATGGCCTTGGCCTTGGGTCCACGTGCCAGGAACTTGAAGGCAAAGTCTTGGGGTGGGGCTGCTGAGAGTTGAGGTGGTGGGCAGAAATCTAACCTGGCAAGCCCTACCTAGGAGCAGAATACTGGGACTTCAGGGTCCCTGGAGTCTTGTCTGCCTCCACCTGCCTCTACCACAAGCCTATCGTGACCCCACTAGGGTCATGGCACAGAAGACAGGTGGGCAGACAAGGGGAGACGGTGTTCCCTGGGCTAGAACAGTACCCTCTAGGAGAGGCAGGGCACAGCAGGTATCCTTGGGCATCAGTTCATCAGGTTAATATGCTTTTTGTCCTCTTCTCCTTGGGGCATTTGCCATCTAATAGGGAACTCATGGAGATTTTACACCTTGACTCCAGAAAATAAATATTATGAGGCTTTTAGAGAACACTCAGGCCCCCAAGTCATCTCCTTCTAGTCTGCAGTGGGCCTCGGGTGGGGTGGGGTGGGCTGGGGGCCATACTCTCCCTCGTGTCTTGTGGATGGTTCATTCCCAGTGAGAGAGGAAACCCACACCCCATTCCACAGTTGAGGCCTTGGGCACCACAGGTGGCACCCATCAGTGCTTGTCTCTGATTGTCCATGGGTACAGGCGTGGACGCCAGGGAGGAGAGGGGGTGGGGAAGGAGGAGCAGTGTAGAGATGCAGGTGGCTGTGTGTGGTGTTGGAGGAGTGAGGTGTTTGCAAGAAGTTCTGGTTCTCTCTGCTGCAAAGCATGCCCAGCCTGTGGTCTTGCCTCTCTGTGGGCCTGTCCTGGTGCCCCCTTTCTGCCCTGCCTCTGGCAGGAGGGGCTTCACGGAGGCTGGAGAAGGGGCACTGGCTGGGCATATCGCAGTGGCTGGGCACATCACAGCTGCCAGTTAATGTGCTTAATGGAAGGTGGATGAAAGCGTCCGACAGGCAGATGGAGCCCCGTTAGTGACTGGAAAGACCCCTCCAGGTCCAGCATTCCAGGCTTCTGTGATATCTGCTAAAACTCCAGGTGCCTGGCCACCTCCGTCAGCTCAGCCCACAGTCCCACCTGCAGGTGGCAGAGAGGGAATCTTGGACTACATCAGAAGATGGGCTCTCCCGTCCTACAACCCTGCGTCCCTCCAGCGGCATGGACTCAGGTGAGTCCCATGGCCTTGGATTTCCAGCTCATACCGAGATGACTACTGTCTAAATGGGAGTGGGAGATGGCTATTTATCAGATCATTCTGATAAATATCAACTGCTTGGCTCTGGACAGAGATGGAGATACATCCTCGGTGCCTTAACCTGCAGCTCTCACCTGGGACAAAAGAGGATGGCTGGCAAGTGACTGATGAGAACAGAAGGGGAGCTGAAGGTATCCAAGTCCACTCCGCTTCTGATAGTGCCAAGGGACAGCTCTGGCACTGTGAACTGTGGCTGGCAGCAGAGCCAGCTGGGCCTGGGCACACAGCTTCAGGCAGGTGCTGCCGGATCCCTCACCTCCGCTCTCACAGCCCTCGCCACCGGGGCTTCCCTATTCGCTCATCCCATGGCCCTTTAAGCATGTGTCCTTAGCTGTGTCTCAGTGAACATGGAGAGATGTGCTGGGCACTGCCCTCCCTCTGAAGACCATGATTCCTGGCCAGCACCTCTGTCTTCTTTAGAGAATCGTACCTTTCCACGGGGCTGGCAGTCGCGTCCCACCCTCTCCACCCACAGGCCTCATGGAGATGGTGGGAAGGTCTTGCCGCAGCTTTCCGCCTTCACCACCGTGTGCAGCAGGGGCTGGCTTGTGGGTCTCACCTCGCCCCGCCCCGTCTGACACCGTTCCCCACAGAGCGTTCTCTGGTGCCACAGCTGTGCAGCGCCCTCGAAGCACATTCACTGGGCACCACAGGATGATGTGTACAGATGTGGTGTCGGCTCTTTGCTGGAGGCCCCAACGACCTGTTTTTCCTGAGTCTGTTCTGTGACTGACTCGAGAGACACCTGGCCAGGGTCTGGCTCCTCCTCAGGAGACACTGGACTTTCTGAGCTTTCCTTGATCTGAGAAGTTTCTGAAAACTCCCTTGAGTCACTGAGGCCAGGGATGGGGTTGGAGCTGCTGTCGATGCCAGCCTTGCAGAGGAGCAGGAAGAGGGGTCTCCGAGGGAAGAGGAAAGGCCTGGGCACCCATCAGCTCCATCAGGACTCCTGGGGGCAGAATTTGTGCTCGGTTCGTCTTTATGGTCCCTCCCAGTGCTCCACACTGGGCATTCTGCATAGTAGGTGCTTGCTGAATACCTCCTAGCTACCAGCAAAGCACCTTTGGATTGGGGGCTCAAACCAAACCCATCTCAGCACTGGAAAACTTTCAAATCACAGGAAGCCGAGAAATGGCCGAAGTGAACGATGGTGTCGATGCTCTTTCCAGCAGCGATGGCGTCAGGCATGGCCATGGTCCAGGGCCATTGAGGAGGCAGGACTTCCCTTTCCCTGTGAATCTCTCTCTTCCTGTAGAGCAAGGGTGGTGTGTGTCAGGGGGCAGGCGAATAGGGGAGGGGAATAATGGAGTGTGGGAGATAGGGGTATTTCAATATCCACTGAGGCTTACCTAGTCCAATCCCTGACACGTATTTTTGCGCCACCTGGATACCGAAAGTGGCACAAGGTATACATAAACAAAAATAAAAATAATCTCCATACTGCGTAAAGCTCCAAGCAGCCAGTAGCTTCAGTCACCTTCCCACCAAGTGGCACAGATGGGGCTCTTGAATGAGCTGGCTGGGGACAGCGGTGGCCGGGGCTGGCAGGGTGCTGATGAGTACTGGGGAGCTCAGGATCAGCCCCTGGGGAGGGGAGGGGAGGGAAGCAGAGGGGTAGGCGCGGTGCAGGAGAGGCTGGGCTGCCCCGCAGTCTCAGCCAGGGCCTCGGCCCACCCTTCTGAGCTTTGCTGGACGGCAGCAGGGGCTGGGGACAATCATCGGTGGATGCAGCTGTCTGTGGAAGGGGCCGGGGCCTTGGGAAGGTAGCTCCTCCAGCCTGGGCTGTCCCCACAAGGGGCTGGCAGCCGAGGGGCCACAGCACCACCAGCAGCAGGGAAAGGAGTGCTTCATTCCCAAAGAGAGATGGGCGAGGCAAGTCCCAGCACCCTGTACCCCTTAGGGAGCAGCCAAAGGAGTAAAACCCACAACTCTTTGTCTGCTATGTCCCATTCCTTCCGAGGGACAGAAAATCACCGTTCAGGGTTGTATTGAAGGTGTTAGAAATTGTATGCCTGCCTTCCGATGCTCCAGCGAGGTGGCACCTGGTTCAGACGACTTTCCAGGTCAGACCTGAAGGGAAAAGGAGAGCATCAGTGGCCACAAAGAGAGCGAGCGTTCCCAAGCCAGCAGGTCCTCAGCACGCGTGGGTCGCAGCTGACTTCACCCCCACACAGCCATGTGCTGGTGCTGCTGTTGTCCCCATTCTACAGATGGGAAAATCTGCACAGCAGAGGCTGTTGGCAGGAGGTGGCACGGCCGGGCATCAAGCCGGAGCCGTCTGGCGCCTGAGCCCACACGAAACCACTGTGCTGAACAGACAGATGGTGCCGGAAGGCAGCGTGCAACCCGAGAAAATGCGTGGAGAGGAGCGTGCTGTTGATTTCCAGCCATTTTTCTAGGCTGACTATAGATGCATTTATTTATATGAAGTCTTTTTTTTTTTTTTTGGTACTTCCAGTTGCTGATGGGTCCACCTTGGGCACAGCCACCTCTCACAGGCAGACCTGGGCATCGGCCTCATTCCTCATTTGTGCAGAGCTCTGTAGGGCTCAGTGGCCTGGGAGCTGGGAGCTGGCAGGAGCAGAAAGGTCCTGAATGTCACCCAGCAAAAAGCACTGACCTTTTCCGGCTCTCATCTCCCACCCGTCTTCTGCGGGATGCTGTGCGTTCTGTGCCCGCCTCTTACACTCCCTGCTGACTTTTTGTTTTGTTTTGTTTTCAGCAATGATGAGCTCTTGACTCATTGAAAATAGGTGGGTCTTAGGATTGTTTTTTTGTTTTAATGTTGCCTGCAAAAATGACACTGGTTCGTGTCACTGGAGCCATAAAAGATACCACCTTTTACACAAAGCTGAAAGCAGGAGATTTTGGGCTGCCGTCCAGTAGTTTCTTTTGTCACTGTTTTCTGTTTCTTTCTTCCTCTGCTCCGTTTTCTCTCCGCCCTTCTTGTTGTCTTCTGCCTTCTGTCCTGTGGCTTCTCCGCCTTTATCTTGTCTCCTTAGAGCTGAGTTTCACCAGGCTTGAAACACCTGCCTTGTGATCCAGTTCTGTTCCCTGTGGCGGCCATGGTGGCTGACGAGGCGCAGGCCACCGTGCTCCGGTGGGGACGCTGTGACCGTATCCGTGGGTGGTCTTGTTTTTTGGATGCGGGCATTCACTGAGTTCTATTCGGTGCGGGTGCCACACTCACGTCTTTCACATGTTTTGCCATTTAACTCATCAGCAACTCTGCCTGTTCCTAGTATTCACCCGGTTTTTACAGTTGGAGAAACGGAGGCTCAGATAGAATGAGTCATTTGCCTAAGGGCCATGGCAAGGCCAATGTGTGAACGCGGTGTGGCTGCCTCCAAAATCCATGCCCTTCCCTGCTGGACGTCTTTTCATCTCCCTCCACATCCTAATTTGGGGCAACAAAGAAGGCAGAATACCTTCCCTAGAGCTGCCAGCCTCCCCTGGGGCCCACCTCGGGGCCGCCCCGGCGTGCTCATGGCACCTGTGCTTGCGTCCTCGTCAGGGCGGGCCTTGGAAAGATCGCCACGGGGAGCCAGGACTTTGGGGACCTGGTTTCCCTCCTGCCACACCTCTCACTGGCTGTGTGACCTTGGACAGGCTCCCTGATGTCCCTGAACCTAAGTTGCTTTGTTAGTGAAACAGCAATAAGAATACCTGCCTGCAGGTGGTCATGAGAATTAAATGATGTCCTATAAAGCGCTTGCCATGGAGCAAACTTGAGTGTGCTGTAATTTTTAAGAAATCGTCTTTCTTCATTTGTTGGAGAAACCCAAGGGCAGAATGTGTGGCTGTGTCTGGGGAGTGTGTAGGACTACGGGTTTTTGTGTCTTAACCTCGCTCCGGAGACCGCCTTACTTTATCTTCCTGTGGCTACTGTTTTTCCCCCTTTTAAGGTATTTTATCTCACTGCACTGCAAGCATCCTTTTGGAAATGGAGACAGGGTGCACATAGCATCATGGAGCTCAGCTTTCACCTAAGCCGGGACACAGACTCATCTGTGAGGTCCATATGGTCGGGAGCAGGTGTGGCTCTACCCGTCCCTGTGGTTCCTGCCGCCCAACCCCTCTACCCGTCCCCACCCACCCACTTTTCCGCTGTGGCACAGCCCATGCCTGTCTGCCTGCAGCTTCTCTGCTTGGCAAAAACATCCCAGTGTCTGCAGTGGTGTGTGTGGAAGGTGGTGTGTGTGGAGGTTGGTGTGTGTGGAGGGTGGTGTGTATGTAAGGTGGTGTGTGTGGAGGGTGGTGTGTGTGGAGGGTGGTGTGTGTGGAAGGTGGTGTGTGTGGAGGGTGGTGTGTGGTGTAGGTGGTGTGTGTGTGGAGGGTGGTGTGTGTGGAGGGTGGTGTGTGTGTAAGGTGGTGTGTGGAGGTGGTGTGTGTGTAGGTGGTGTGTGTGGGAGGGTGGTGTGTGTGGGAGGTGGTGTGTGTGGGAAGGTGGTGTGTGTGGAGGGTGGTGTGTGTGTAAGGTGGTGTGTGTGGAGGGTGGTGTGTGTGTAAGGTGGTGTGTGTGGAGGGTGGTGTGTGTGTAGGTGGTGTGTGTGGAGGGTGGTGTGTGTGTAAGGTGGTGTGTGTGGGAGGTTGGTGTGTGTGGAGGGTTGGTGTGTGTGTAAGAGTGGGTGTGTGTGGAGAAGGTTGAATTATGTGTGGAAGATGGTGTGTGGAGGGTGGTGCCAGGGTGTGTGTGTAGGTGGTGTGTGTGTAGGTGGTGTGTGTGTGGAGGGTGGTATGTGTGTAATATGGTGTGTGTTCTTCCCCCAGCTCCAGCCCTGGAGTATGGAGCCTGCAGCCGTCCTGGAGCTGGGCTCTGAGGCCATCCCTCTGCTCAGAGATGTCCCTTCTTTCGCTGAGCCCTCCTCCTGTGACTCCTCCACTGCCTCCCTCTCTTGAGGCCATTGTGTTTGAACCACAGGAGGTGCACGTAAGGACTGGGCACCCTGATTCTGTGGCCATATTCATGCCCTGAGCTCAAGGACTGGGATCCAGGAAGGCTGAGCTCCAGTCCCAGCCCAATTGTACAAACTGAGGTGACGTCACTCAAGTCTGTGGC
The DNA here is from genome assembly GCF_008728515.1 of Papio anubis. NCBI lineage: Eukaryota > Metazoa > Chordata > Mammalia > Primates > Cercopithecidae > Papio > Papio anubis. Next base: position 7,401,076 of record NC_044979.1, read on the forward strand.
AGCGCTGTCCATAGCCATTAGCATTCCATGAGGCCCTCGAGTTTGGCGGCTGGATTCCCATTGCCTGGCCCTTGCCAGGGATGTCACACAGCCCTATCCCCAGGCGCTCCAGATGCCTCCTTGTGCCATGATGTGTCGGGGAAAGCTGTGTCCTGGCCAGAGGCTCTCGGGGACCAGCCTCCCACAGCAGCCCCGATGGGATGGAGGAGCCGTCCACCCTCAGGTCCCACAAGCATCCAGCTGGTCCATGTACTGCTAAGTCCAGAAGGGTTATGTGTGCATACGTGTGTGCGCATGTGCACGTGTGTTTCTGTGTGTGTGTGTGCATGTGTGTGTGGGGAAGGGAGGTATGCATGTAGATAGAGATACATAGATACTCTGCATTTTAGAAAGTTCCAGGTTCAAGTCAAGCTCCTTGGAGGCTCATTTCTAATGTGATTTTTAGAGAAATAAACAGCCGCAGACAGGGGTGGAGACCTCTTCTCTCTGGCCCGTGTTGGGCACTGCATGGTGGCACTGCAGAGCAAGGGCTGGGTGAGGTGACACGAGTGGGCTTTGCCTTTGGGCTGACGGTGAATGACCCAGCTGTCCCCAGTGGGTGGCCAGGCCTGACCTCAACACCCAGGTTATCCTTGCCTCTAAAATAAAGCGGGCCTGGATTCTATTCATTGTTGGGTTTTGGTGGGAAGCAGTATGATTTGGTAGGAGGAGCCTGGGTTTGGGGTCAGAAGGTCTTATTCTGAGCCCAAATCATCCTTTCTCAGCCCAGGTTCCTCAGCAGTGAAGAGCAGGTGATAATTTTAGGTTAAACTGTGTGGAATAGCCAATATTTGACTTTTTTTTTGAGACGGGGTCTCACTGTGTCGCCCAGGCTGGAGTGCAGTGGCGTAATCTCAGCTCACTGCGACCTCCACCTCCCGGGTTCACGCATTCTTCTGCCTCAGCCTCCCGAGTAGCTGGGACTACAGGCACCCGCCAACACGCCCGGCTAATTTTTTTGTATTTTTTTTGTAGAGCTGGGGTTTCACTGTGTTAGCCAGGTTGGTCTCAATCTCCTGACCTCGTGATCCGCCCGCCTCGGCCTCCCAAAGTGCTGGGATTACAGGCGTGAGCCACATTTGACTATTTTCTAACCTCAAAAATGATAATCTTACAGAGTTCAACCTAATATCTGACCCATCAACCATATAAAATTGTCAGCATTGTCATCTGAAAAATATATACATAAATTATTTTTAAGCAACTAAGGTTTTAGAATGTAAATTATTTTTCTGACAAACCTGTCATTTTGACTTTTTTCCCCTTTTCTGAAACTGACTTTCTCTTCTCTTTTCTGGAATCTTGCTGTGTCGGCCCAGCTGTAGCCCCCTTCTCCTCCTCCAGGGTGCCGTGCCTATGGGACAGCACACTCGTGCATCCAGTCCTTGTCGGCCTTGTCACAGTCATCGCCTACTTTAAAAAAGTTTCAGAGCAAATGTTGTAGCCTCAGCGTCTCCTGGGTCCCGAGCTCTCTGAGGGACACAGGAAAAAGTGACTTAGGGTTGAGTCTAGAGACACGAGGTTTACCCTTGGAATTCTTGGAATCCATTCAAGGCAGCCACCCCCACCTTTGGAGGGTGAAATTAAATTTAGTCCAAGCCAGAGGCGCCAGTCCTGGGGTTGCCCGCTGAGCTGCGGCCATGCTGGGTGGGTCACGTATGAAAGAGCAGGTGTCCCTCCCGCCTGACCCCTTACGGGGGCCGTGCAGGCTGTGAGATGGGAGAGAGGTGGGGTCCCAGGGAAGGAGGAGGAGGTCAAGATCTAAGCCGATTCTTGTGGAGTGCAGGGCTCCGGGCGGAAGCTCCGTGCACACCCCTGGCCTCCCCGGTCTCTCTGTAGGATGGGAGCACTTCCAGGTGGTTGTGTTCCTATATGACCCTCAGGCATCTGGGGTTGGGATCTCTGTGCTCCTCGGGCGGTTCTTCGTATGGTCTCAGCCTATCCTGTGGCTTCTCAGGGCCCCACTAACGACGGGGTACTTACCACATGCCCCCCTACAAGTCCCTGGTGCACATGAGGCTGCTGCCCTCGTAGGATTTACATTCTTTTTTTTTTTTTTTTTTGAGATGGAGTCTCACTCCATCGCCCAGGCTGGAGTGCAGTGGTGCGATCTTGACTCACTGCAACCTCCATCCCCTGGGTTCAAGCAATTCTCCTGCCTCAGCCTCCCGAGTAGCTGGGATTACATGCGTGTGCTACCATGCCCGGCTAATTTTTGTATTTTCAGTAAAGATAGGGTTTTGCCATGTTGGCCAGGCTGGTCTCAAACTCCTGACCTCAGGTGATCTGCCCACCTCCCAAAGTGCTGGGATGACAGGCGTGAGTTGCTGTGCCTGGCCAGGGCTTACATTTTTGAGGATTCTGTCCCCCCTAGCCCCAGGGACCCCGGACCAATGCCTCGGTCTGAGCTGGCACCTCACACAGGGCACAGGCTTGTGTAGGAACCTGGGTTCCTGTGCGTCTGTCCTGTCACTCAGTAAGCAGCACTGTTGAGGGTTTGCTTTGAGGCAGGCATTCTTCCAGACATGGGATGGGGCAGGCACAGGGCACAGGCAAGAGCTCGCCACCTGTTTTCAGCCTTGCCTCTGCCCTCACTGCCCCCTGCCCTCCAGCTGAGAGGGAGTGGAGGGAAGCCCCTCACCAGAGCAGGAAGGCCCGGCTCCCTCTCCCGTGAACTCCCCTGGAGAAGTTGAATCTGAGGAGTGTTTTAGCAGTGATGGGAGTGAGGATGTGCACATTTCATAGACGATGATGATACAGAATAAGGCATTTTGGACGTGAGCTGTGGAGGGGGACCCATGGGGAGGGAGGCTTCCCATCCTTCCTTCCAGAAGCATCCACTTCTAAGACATTCAAGCTCACCAGCATGCAGAGTGGGGCCCCAGGAGCGCTCTTCCCTGGGTGTCAAGGGTTAGTGGTTAATGGTTTGACAGTGATAACGAAACCAAAAGCCTGTGATTTTGGCTGAACAGAGGCATATGGAAATTTCCATCTGCAGCCGACTCTGGAGAGACGAGCGTGGCCAACTTCACAAGAGCCACTCGCCCACACTGTCCATTGCGACTCCATGTCTCAGATCCCCGCACCAGCCTGGGCCGGCCAGGAGCAGCTGTTGCTGGCAGAGGTGCCCACAGCGAGGCGGGGATCGGGCAGTTTCCAGAAAAAGGGAAGCTGCTTGGCAAAAGCAGAAGTGATTTTTTTTTTTTTTTTTTGCCAGAGGCCCTAAACTGGCTGGTCTCAAACCGGGAAAACCCGTTCTTAGCAAAATGCTCAAGTGTGCTCTGATGGCAGGAAAGCTCACTCCAGTTCCGGAAAGTTGTGGTTTTGGCCTCTCCCAGCCAGAGGCACCAATGTAATGTCAGAGCCACACTGAACTCTGGCATGGGCTCCGTTTCTTTTTTCTTTGCTTTGTATGTGTTTGTTTTGTGATATTTCCCTAACAGGTCATTAAGAAAAGTTAGATGACACTAAGGGTGTGAGTGGCTCCATCCCAGATAAAGAGGGCCAGGCACACAGACGGCGGGATCGCTGGAGGAACTTGAGAGTCCCTCAGGTCTCACCACCCATTTGCGGGTTGGGGAGCAGGGGTGCCTCTGCAGGCTGTGTCTTGGAGCTCAAGTGACGGGCCTAAGGTCACATCGTGGCCGCTCGTCGAGGACTTCTCATGCCGTTTTGTCAGACTCGGCTTTCAGTGACACCGTCAGTGACTGTGGGGGAGGGACTAGATATTCAGCATCAAAGTAGACACTTAATTAAAACTCACTGAGCTAAACTGATCTGCACAACTGCAAGGCAGCGCTCAGAGCACCAGACTCTCACCTCTGACTCTTCCCTCTGGTGGAAGCCAGTGGGGCGGGTGGACCCTGGTGGGGCTCAGGGGCCATGTTCCTGGACACAGGATGATGGAGGTGGGGCGGGCGGAAGGAGTGTAGAACTTGAGGATTTTGGAATTGGTCCACCAGGGTTCTAATCCAGGCTTCGGGCTCCTTGGCTGAGTATGAACTTGGGCTGCTTTGATGAGCATGGCCAATGCCATCTCTGAACCTGGGTTTGCCCACCTCCACGATGGCAGGGCTGCTCACCAGATTAGGTGTGCTTCGAGGCAGAGCATGGGACAAGTTGCCCTTCTGCCTCCTGTTCATTTCTTCCTTTCTAAGATGAGGAAATAGCCCATTAGCTGAGCAGGGTTACTTCGGAGCTTCAACAGGCAGGTTTGATCCCTCTTTCCAGAAGAAACCTTCTGGACAGGCGTCTTTCCATTAAACACTCAAGCAGCGTTCTAGGTGAGGGGACTGTACCTCCCGGTTTCTCCTGGGCCCACCCGATTCACACCCACTGTCCCTATATAATCATTTGATGTGCCCACTACGGGCAGTTGGTGCTGCCATTCCCCCGCGCCCTCCTCCTGCCTCGTTCTGCAGACACTGAGCCACCTGTGTGCACGGCCCCTCGGTTTAGGGGGTGTGGGTTCTCAGCCTCCCTGGTGTGTCTTGCCGCCGTCCCCACAGCCCAGCGAAACCTCTCTGTGGCTAGCTACAGCACGCTCCGGGAAATGGCAAAAGTGCTGCAGGCTGAGCAGGGAGCAGCTTCCCCAGGTGGGAACAAGCCCAGTGTGCACAAGTGGCGTGGATTGAATTGTGTCCCTCAAAATATATATATAGGTCTTAACCCCCAGCACCTGTAAATGTGACCTTGCGTGGATATAGTGTCTCTGGCAGATGTACTTAGTGAAGATGGGGTCATCCTAGAGCAGGGTGGGCCCTAATCCAGCACAACTGCATCCTCCCAAGAAGACGGAAGACACAGGCCCGTGGGGAGCAGGCCTTTGGTCTCCTGTCCATCTAGACACAGAGACTAACAGGGACATGGAGAAACGGAGGCACAGAGATTCTTGACTATGAACTTCCCCACCATCATCCTGGTATTGCTTGGATTCCTGCAGAAGGGAAGGGCCAAGTTCCAGAAAACAGAGCCTAGCTGGCTTGGCCAGACTGCCCCGCGTGGAAGGGAGCATGGGCCTGCCAGAAACTATCTCCAAAGCACGTGCATCGGAGGTCCCTTTCCCCAGGCAGCCTGCATCTCAGGGCCTGCGGCCTGCCAGGCAGAGGTCGCTGCCTCTGTGTCTTCCTTTCCCCAACACAGTTAGAATTCTCGAAGTCTCCACCACGCCCCTGTATTCCAGGATCACAAAGAACTTCCTAAACAGGAGCTGATTTTCGTTCAGAACACCGTGCAGGAGCCGTTGGGAGAGGAACCGTGGAGCAGTACCCAGGCCCTGGGCCTGCCTGGGCCGGCCCGTACGGCTCGGTGGCTGGCCTCCCCAACTCCCCTCACCTGCGGGCTGTGAAGATCAAACGAGATGATGTCTGCTGACGGAAGTCCAATTTAATTTTTAAAGTTATTTATTATCCCTATTATCGTTTTCTTGTTTTTAGATAGATCAAAAGACACGCAGTAAGCTGGGCCCAGTGGCTCACACCTGTAATCCCAGCACTTTGGGAGGCCGAGGCAGGAGGATCACCTGAGGTCAGGAGTTTGAGACCAGCCTGGCCAACATGGTGAAACTCTGTCTCTATTAAGAATATAAAAATTCGCCAAGGGTGGGGGCGGGAGCCTGTGATCCCAGCTACTCAGGAGACTGAGGCAGGAGAATCGCTTGAACACGGGAGGTGGAAGTTGCAGTGAGCCGAGATTGCGCCACTGCACTGCAGCCTGGGCAACAAGAGCAAAGCTCAGTCTCAAAAAGAAAAGAAAACAAACAACAAAAAAAGACATGCAGTATTTTCTTCATCTGTTTGTACTGCTGTAACAAAATACCTGAGACTGGGTGATTTCTAAAGAATAGAAATTTATTTCCCATGGTTCTGGAGGTTGGAAAGTCCAAGACGAGGATGGTGCCAGCAGGTTCAGTGTCGGGCGAGGGCCTGGTCTCCGCTTCCAAGGTGGCACCTTGCACACTGTGACTTCACATGGACCAAAGGAGGCCTCACTGGTTCCTTCCAGCTCTTTTCTAGGAGTAGTAACCCATTTCTGAGGGCCCCGTCCTCATGACCTAACGACCCCCAAGCACACGTCTTAATACTGTGGCATGAAGGATTGAGTTTCAACACGAATTTTGTAGGAGGCACAAACATTCAAACCATAGCAGTATTTATCCAAGGTTTCATCTGCTCCCTTCCTGAAAGCTGAGTTCCTCAGCCTCATCTCTGCAATCTGACTTCACAGCACAGGAGGAAGGGGGTGGCGTGGTTTAAAAGTCGCTGGACCGTGGGCAGTGGGGTGCTGGTAAAGGTTTAACAACTGGCTCTCTAGAAGAGCAGCTCTGATTCATAGTGTTTCCTGACTGCTGTGGTGTAAATGTTCCCGCCATGGACGATTTCCACATGGCCTCAGTTACTGGAGCTGGGGAAAGACAGCCCCAATCTGCTCCGGGGAGCCTGTGTGAGCTGCCAGCTTCACCTGCCTAAATGAATGCTTCCGGGCGCCAGCCTCAGAGGTGGCCTCCTTTTCTCTAGACCTGAAACCCCAGAGGACACAAGCATTGTGTCTGGAAGAAAGAGCCGGTTAGAAGGACTCAGGTGCCCAGGCTGGGAGCAAGGGCGGGAGCAGCCCCAGCGGAGCTTGTCGGTGCTTTGCCGCGTGGGTATACCAGGTTAGCTCATTGTCATGTTGGAAGGAAAAGGGCTCTGAGCCTTCAGAAGATGAGCAGCACCCCAGGACGAGTGATAGGGCTGGGAAGGCCGGGGGTACAGCCTCAGTGGGGTGCTTCACAGGGTCTCAGGCATCGAGGGCCCGTGGGAAGGACAAGTTCCTAGAGAGAGGCTCGGGGACAAGAGCTCAAGGCCAGCGTCCCGTGAGGATGTGGCTTGAGAAATGGAACAGAGCTGATCATGGGAGGAAAAGTCAGCTAACGGCCACCTGCGTAATTTACTCCCAGCAGGTCCCTGTCGCCCCAGCCTGCTAACCCTTGGCCAGAGGAAAATTACCGGCAGCTCAGGGACTCTCTTTGGATGCTTGGCCAAGAGGAATATTCTTAACTGTACCATCTCGACCACACGGTTAAGCTGGTATCTGCTGTGTGGACACTGCTGTGTACCCAGAATAACACTAGATTTCAGGGACCCCAGCCTAGGGCTGCAGTCTTCCCACAAAGTCTGGGTGGTTTCACTGGGAGATTCCAGAACCATTTCCCTCCCAGGCATCCTCTGTCAAGCACGGGCTTTGCACAGGTACAAGGCTGAGAGCATTTACCTAGCAGTCCCTCACCCAGCCGCTTACCCCCATACACACTTGCATTAGTAACCGCTTTGGTGATCTTGCTGACAGCTTAAGAAGCAGATGAGGACTCAACATTTGTGTCACTAAAACACAAATCCCTTTGCAAACCGGATCTCATTCCCATCTGTGGGTGTTAGTGAACTGTCCTCCTCTTCATATATGACCAAGCTTTTTAGAACAGTCATGCAAATGTCCTAGAATTCAACTACAGAAGAATACTGTAGGACATGGCATTTATGAAGCCCTATGGTGGTTATAAGAGAGGGATTCATTTTACAAAGGTAACTGGAAGAATACTCACTTATCTACACATCCAAACACTCATCCACATGCACACGCATACATACCTACACATACATACCTACACATACAGACACATATGCACAAAGGGTCTTAGATGCCACCTCCCACCAGCGTCCTCAGTTACGGTGTCCCTCAGAAACAGAGGTGGCGTTGTGGGATAGGGTAGTCCCAAATTGCAGTCATTCATACCTGCACAGTTTTTATATCCAAGTGCAATTTTTAAGCTTATATTTATTTATTATTTTAAAATTTTTTTGAGATAGAGTTTCTGTCACCCAGGCTGGAGTGCAGTGGGTGCAAAGCTGGCTCAGCACAAACTCTGCCTACCGGTTTCAAGATTCTCCTGCCTCAGCCTCCTGAGTAGCTGGGATTACAGGCGTGCGCCACCACACCCAGCTAATTTTTGTATTTTTAGTAGAGATGGGATTTCACTATGTTGGCCAGACTGGTCTTGAACTCCTGACCTCAAGTGATCTGCCCACCACCCAAAGTGCTGGGATTACAACCGTGAGCCATCGCGTCCGGTCTTACATTTATTTTTAAAAGAAACTTTCTAAGACTAGCAGAAATGGAAAACCACTAACATGGTTCACCATCAACTGTAAAAATAAACAGCTGGCCATCAGGGTAAATTGTGTCAGCTCACACACCGCAAGTAGGGGTGAGCACTGATCAGGCCGGGAGGTCCAGCTTCTGGAAAGTCATGTCACAGGGACTCATGTGTTGAGGAGGGCTCCCTCCAGAACCTGGTAGCCCCCACTCTGAGGACAGCACCCGTCTGTGCTCCGGGACCATCCACATGGTGTGTGTGAGAATCCAGCCCCCAGATGCAGGGAGAGGGGCTCTGAGGGAGCGGCAGACTCTGGGGCTAATAACGAGAATTATTCCTGGTGGCTGTGATGAGCTAGGGTTTGCTGTTGGTATTTGGGAAGAGCTCTGATCTCCGTGGTGGGGCCTTTCCCGCCCACTCCCCCACCAGTGTTTTGGGAAATGTGCCTCCCACTATCTGCCGCCCTCAGTATTTAGGTGACTTGGCAGCCACCTCCCCCTGTGAGGATGATGGCGTTGGGAAGAGGGGCAGGCACCTGAAAATGGCAGCCACCACCTTTCCCTTCCCAGCGCCTCCCCCACGAGTCAGTCCTGATGCTGCCAGGGCCCAGACTTCCAAGTGGGGCCACCACCGCTTCCTCCCTCCTCAACAATAGTTAGGCCGGCGGTTCTCAAACCTGAGCAAGTTCTGGGTTCACCTGGACGGCTGGGCCCCACCTCTGAGTTTTCCATTCAGTAGGTCTCAGGCGGGTTCATGAATGTGCTTTCCTAGCAAGTTCCTAGGTTGACCAGGACGCTACTCGTCCGGGAACCACTCTCTGAGGACCTCTGGGCCAGGAGTTGAAGAGAGCTGGAGCCCTCTTGCAGCTCACGGTTCTGATCAGCTCATTAGCCCAAGATCCATTTTCTCCATTAACAACGTCTTCACCTGAGAAGGAAATGAGTCCCGTCCTGGCGAAAACAGGCCACGACGAGGAGAAGAGGTTGTCGGGGTGAAGAGGGCCATTTTTGTCCCTGCCAGGAGAGGGATGCCGAGCAGTGATCCTGCCAGGAAAGGGAACTGTGGGGTTGAGATATGGGGACAGCTGGGAACAGGGGCAGGTGGGGAGGGGACAGATGTCTCCCAGCACCCTTGTGTGGGACGGAGGCTGCCTGCTGCCATCCCTAGAGCTCCTCATACACTCTTTTCAGCAGCACCAAGAAGAGGAGCTGTGACGTCCCCGGGTCCCAGGGAGGCTTGCAGGGCTGGGGAGCACAGAGTTCATCTGCCAGACTCAGACCCAGGCAGTCTAGCCCAAGAGGGAATATATATGTATGACAACAATTGCATGGAATGATACCGATTTATTCATCTAATAAATACTGAGCCTTTACTTTGTGCTGGGCACTGTTTTAGACATGGGGCTTTAAGAGTGAACAGAACTGTCAAAAATCCCTCGCTTACGGAGGTTACATGCTGGTGACAAAATAGAGACAACAGAAAGTTAGTGTATTTCAAACTTTTGGACCATGACGCACAATAATAGTAACTCATGCTTGCATAGTGCTCACTGTATGCCAGGCACTGAGCTATGGTCTGTTCTCTATTTCATGTCTGTTTCTATTTCATATCACCCACCTAAAATAATTTTGTGTTTCACTCATGGGGGAGGGCCTCACATTCGAGAACCACTGCTCCGATGGACACCCTCACCCAGGTAGGAAGGTTTTTACCCCATTCTTCCCCACCTCTGCCTTGCCAAACCAGCCCCTTCTTCACATCATGGGTACTCTTGCACCTCTTTGAGGGAGCCGCTCTGACTTCCAGCCCACACGGCTTCGCAGAGTGGTAGAAGCTGAGAGCTAGAGACGAGGTGTTAGGGATGAAGTCACTCAGTATGATCTTCCCATTTCACAGAAGAGTACACTGAGGCCCAGAGGGAGCACCGGCCTGCCTGGGGGCCCTAGTAGTAAGTGACCAGTCTCTGAGGGGCACTGCCACAACTTCCAAGCCACACTCTTTCTCTATCCCTGCAGCAAAAGAGGAGAGCTTCCCAAGGGCTTCCCCAACCCTTGGGAAAGGCCTGGAGGGTGGGAGGAAACTGACTCGTGCCTTCTTCTCCACCTCCTTCGACCTGCTCCTTCTACCTCCTTCTGCCTCTCCAAACCCTGGCCAGGAGTCAGGAGGCCCAGGCTGAGGCCTTAGAATCTGAATTTTTAAAAAGCTTCTGTTCCTTGGAATTCTACAGAGTGAGGCGGCTGTGTAGCTTCCTGCCTCCTCCTCACCTTCCCTGGCTGGGTTCTGAGGACGATGGAGCCTTCTGCCATGACGTATCCATGGATGGGAGATGTGAAGAGGAAGAATTTCCATCCGATCTTAACCAAAGAGAGTGTAGGTTTTGGTCTAGATGTTTGAATTGGGTCCAAGTCTTCCTGATTTGAGTCAGCTGATTCCAAATGAATCTATTTTGTTAATTTGGTAATAAGTGGTCTCAAGTTCCAGTCTAAATTCCTTGGGAGGCCTCACCCCAGTGGGGATAGAGATAAGGCTATGTGATACCAGATCCCAGAACAAATACTCAAATACTCAGCTCTGGGAATAGGAATGCAAGCAGAAATCCATTTATTCCCTCTGAAAACACACCAACTAGATATTGCTTCACCTTTACTCCATAAATTAGTGGGTTTTTTGGTGATGTAATTCATGAAACTTTTGGGAAAACAACAACGAAGCCACCAGATTTGAAATTCAGAACAACAGCTGTAGCTGTGTGATGGCGCAGCCTGTCCTCAGCTTTTCAACACCACATTCCTTCGGAATGGTTGGCCCACCAGTTCCTTGCAGAAACCACAGAACTAGAATGAGGTGTCTCGTGTATATCAGCTTCAGAAAACGACAACGTGAAACATAGCCCTGCTGCTGTGTTCCGTCTGCTTTTATGTGCAGCTTTGTTCCAGGTTCTAGACATGTGGACTCTTAAGTATTATCTGTGTACGCTGCATGTCTGTGTATAGTTCATATAAAAACTTGTAGGTACACTGGGGCTTGGAACACATATATTCACGCCCAGAAATCTGTGCACATAGATATATAGACACTGTGTGTTTGCATGACTAAACGTGTGGCCTGCTTGTACGTGTGTCTTTCAAATGCCTGGTGTATTGGCTTGTTGGCCTGCACAGGTGTACCCAGATTCTTGAATTCAGATGGAGCCTGTTCAGCAGCATCCAAAAGTAGGGACAGGGAAGAAATGGACCTTGAAGGGAATCCTACAGTTTTCTTGTTTTCTGTCCTAAAGACACGTTTCCACCTGAATTGTGAAGATCAGAGTTGCTTAACAGGGAAATTTGCAGGCAAGGTGCTTATCAATGAGCTCCATGCATTTTTTAGCAGCACGTGTCAGATGACTTCTGTGCTTTTTTCCTTCCCTGCCTCCACCACTGTACTCCTCAGCCTCTTCTGCTTCTCGGCAGCATCCCCATGCTACCATCGCTACTACTATCACTACCTACCATCACTACTCATCCCTACCTAACAACAATTGAGCTATGACATGGGATATTTATTATTTACGACATGATTTATTATTTACGATATTTATTTATTATTTATTATCTACGCATGACAGGATGAGATTTTACGATGACATTTACTTATTTACATGACATTTATGCATTATTTACGATATTTATTTATCTCGGATGCATTGCTATTTTTATTTATTACTTTACGATGACATTATTTATGGATTTTACTTACGATTAATGATTACGCATTTACGACATTAGGACATTTACATTTATTTTTATTTATTATTTATTTACGACATTATTTATATATTTACGACATACGACATTTACTTACGACATTATTTACATACATGACATTTACGATTTACGACATTTACGGTTTACATGACATGACGACATTATGACATTGTTTTATCCTTTACTACCACATTTACGATTTAATTTATTTATTTTTTACTATGATTCTACCATCACTACCCATCACTACCTACCATCACTGCTATCACTACCTACCATCACTACCATCACTACCTACCATCACTACCATTACTACCTACCATCACTACCCATCACTACCTACCATCACTACCATCACCACCTACCATCACCACCCATCACCACCTACCATCACTACCATCACTACCTACCATCACTACCATCACTAGCTACCATCACTACCCATCACTACCTACCGTCACTACCATCCCTACCTACCATCACTACCATTACTACCTACCATCACTACCTACCACTACTAACATCACTACCATCACTACCTACCATTACTACCATCACTACTACCATCACTACGGTGGCTCATGCCTGTAATCCCAAAAGTTTGGGAGGTTGAGATGGGAGGATCGCTTAAGCCCAGCAGTCCAAGACCAGCCATGGCAACATAGGGAGACCCTGTCTCTACAAAAAATAAAAAAATTAGCTTGGTGTGGTGGCAGGCACCTGTAGTCCCAGCTACTCAGGAGGCTAAGGTGGGAGAATCGCTTGAATCCAGGAAGCCAGGGGTGCAGTGAGCTGAGATCGCGCTACTGCACTCCAGGCTGGGTAACAGAGTGAGACCCTGTCTCAACCAATCAATCAATCAATTAACCGATCAATCAGTCAATCAGATGGGGTCTCACTCTGTCTCACAGGCTGGACTTGAACGCCTGGGCTCCAGTGATCCTCCTGCCACAGCCTTGCAAGTAGCTGGGACTGTAGGTGCCACTGTGCCCAGCAGCACTTTATATTCTTGAACTACCTTAACGTCCACAGTTAATGAATGAGGAACCTGATGCTCGGGTGGGCAGCTCCTCGCTCAGGTGTACACCCCTCCATCAGAAGCAGGCCGGCTTGGGGCCGGAGCCCTTGTGCACGCTGCTGGACCACTCTGGCGACTGAGGTCCGGGGGGTTCACGGTTCAGAGAACACTAAACTTCAGTCTTGGGAGGACCTCCCATTCCTACTCTTGCTCCTGAGGCAGTGAACTGACAGAAGCCACATCCGCACAGTGCGGGTCTGGGGGCCAGATGCATCTGTAGTCTCAGGACTGCAGGTTGGGGCCTCAGAACGGGTGCACAGAGGCAGGAGGCTGAGATGGGAGGATCACTTGAGGCCAGGAAGTTGAGGCTGCAGTGAGCTATGATTGCACCACCCAGCTATGAATGAGCCTGGATGACGCAGCGAGACCTCATCCAAATGAATGAATGAGTAACTAACTGGTGCATGTGAGGGCCCTTTGCAGTTGGGCTGCTGGACCCGCTGCTGCTTTCTCTACACAGGCGGCCTGGGGAAGCTCAAAGGCACCTTGGCCAGCCGGTTGCATTCTGGGCATGGAGGACCTGTCCTCCCTCAGGGCCTGTGCTGTCCAGGCACCTTTTCAAATGCCTCCCTACTGCCACCAGCTCTGGGGAGATGAATCTGTGACTCCTAACAAGTAACTTAGATGATGTCTTCTTTTGAAAGTCTACTTTTCTGATTACAAATGTAATGTAAAATGTAACGTCCTCAAGGACTGGCGCACACACTCAGGGTACAAATACAGTCACTCCTCTTTCAGTGTCCACATTCATGACTCCAGCCCCTGCTGTCTTTGTTAGGGGGATATCTGGCCTCCCTCTTGAGCCATGTCCCCAATTGTCCAAGAACCCCTGGGGCACAGGTGCGACCTCCCAGGGAGCCACCCTGCTCAGCTTCCTCTGCTGTGGCTCCTGAGCCACACGATGTCCCTGGGGAAGGCAGGCCCTGGATGGACCATTCCCCAAGCTCAGTGACGTTGCAGGTGTGACCAGTTGGAGCTCAGCACCCTTGGGCTATGGACAGAGCTAGAGCCTGGAGCACCAGATCCCAAGTCAGGACCAGGTGTCCCTGGCATTCCTTCCCTAGTGGTTACCAAGGCCCGAGGCAGCGTCTCTCTGACACCCTCGTTCCCTGCTGAAGGAATTCTCGTGGGTGAAGCATTGTGTAAATCATCAGACCGGATTTAAATACATGAGTAAGGTGTGGAGAAAGCGTTGGAACTGTAGACACTACTATTCTCATTCTAAACAGGCATTGAGTACAAGGTTGCTGATTGAAAAAATAACAGACTCATGGACAATCATCCTTCTCCAGGTGGGGAAACTGAGGCCCAAAGAGGTCAGGGTTAGGGCTGCACGGCAAGGGCTGCGGACGGCTTCTGAGCTGCAAACCAGCACGAGAGTTCCGACCACGGTGCCTGGCCACGCTGCCCGGCCCCAGCATCACTTGGCTTCCTCCTTCTACTTTCCTTCCTTCTGCAGGCCAGTCTGCAGTTGGCTGATGTCTGAGAATATCACGACTTTCCTGATTCTTAACAGAAAAGAACTGGTTTTCTAAGTAGCTTCTGGTGCAGCGAGCCCTGGTTGGGGTGGGGCTGGGGGCAGTTAAAGCCCAATGTGCTCCTGCCAAGCAGTTCAGGAAATGGCCCAGCTGAGATGTCAGGCAGCTGCCATTCTGCAGAGCTGGCTTCAGAGGAAGCTGCCCCTTTTTTCTTTTCTTTTTTTTTTTTTTTCTGAGATGGAGTCTCACTCTGTTGCCCAGCCTGGAGTGCAATGGCTCAATCTCTGCTAACTACAGCCTCTACCTTCCGGGTTCAAGCGATTCTTCTGTGTAAGCCTCTTGAGTAGCTGGGATTATAGGCATGAGCCAACACACCCAGCTAATTTTTGTATTTTTAGTAGAGATGGGGTTTCGCCATGTTGGCCAGGCTGGTTTCTAACTCCTGACCTCAAGTGATCTGCCTGTCTCAGCCGCCCAAAGTGTTGGGATTAGCGGTGTGAGCCACTGTGCCTGGCCGCCTTTACTTGCTTTCTTTCTTTTTTTTTTTTTTGAAACAGGGTCTTGCTTTGTCACCCCAGCTGGAGTGCAGTGGAGCAAACACAGCTCACTGCAGCCTCGACTTCCCTGGCTCCAGCAATCCTCCCACCTCAGCCTCCTGAGTAGCTGAGACCACAGGCATGCACCATCACACCTGGCTAATTTTTGTGTTTTTTGTAGAGACAGGTTTTACCATGTTGCCCAGGGTGATCTCCAACTCCTGGGCTCAAGCAATCTTCTTGCTTCAGCCTCCCAAAGTGCTGGGATTACAGACGTGAGCCACTGCATTCGGCCTGCCCCTTGTCTTGGTGGTCTTGTATCCAGTAAGTCAGGTGAGATGTGTCCGGGACACCCATCTGCTGGAGACCAGGATGCTGAGGGGACTGAGCAAGGCTGTGGGGCCGAGCCTGGCAGGGTCAAGGGTGTCCAAGTCCAGGGACACCAGGCCCTTCATGGAGTCACGCAACGCCACGGCCCGGCTGACCTCGGCTGAGTGTTGCGGCAGTGGGAGCTGGCCTCCTCTTCCTCTTCTGGCTGTGAGTCTACTGTGTTTCCTTCATTGCTTCTAGAAATAAAGGCACCACTGTGGAGGGAGAGGGAACAGAGATTAAATGTGGGCCCAGCCTCTCCTGTCCTTTCCAGCCCTGCCTCTGCTGGTGCCTGTTCCTAAGGCCCAGGCATGGCCTCCTCCGGGGTCCTGTGTGCGTTCCCGAGGCCCAGGGGTGGCCGCCTCCGGGGTCCTGTGCGTGTTTCCGAGGCCCAGGTGTGGCCTGCTCCAGTGTCCTGTCTGGCCAGCACTGCCCACAGGAGTGGCTGTCTGCTCAGATCCCGGCTTTCCCCGAGGAGAAGCTGCTGTGGGTTTTGTTCTGGGGGCGGGAACTCTGGATTAGCTGTGGGAAGTAATTCCTCCCTAAGACAGGCCCACTCGGTAGGGGAGCTTCTGAAGGTGCTGGTATAAAGGGAAGTCAGCCAGAAACAGTGATTAATAGATCATTAGCATCTTAAGGGGGAAATTATAACGGTGTTAGGGCTTAAGAGCCCCTGAGAAAAGCGCCTCATGTGTGGCATTCAGAAATCTCTAAGCCGCTCCCCTGCTCCCTGCAGTCCCCCTTGCGGCTGCCTGATTGCCCCTTTCCCAGCTCAGCTTCTAATCTTTAAAAAGGTATTTAAGGTTTATATTGACTATGACTATACCAATATCAACCATTTCTCTACGTCTGTGTGAAGCACTCCCTGGGAGCGCCGAGGGTTGGATGGAGGGAGGGTTGCCTGGGTTCACCCCCAGCCGCCATCCCTGTAGACCAGCACTGCCTCTTTCTTTCCCTCTTCTTCCCCCTTTATATCTTCCTGCCCACTTTCCCCCTTTCCCTCCCTCATAATTGACCCCAATGTGGAATTGAGGGCCATTTCAAAATATTTCTGATATTATTTGAAGAAAATAAACTTTATCTGTTTAATGAAAAATACCAGATCTCACCTTCTCCTGTAATGATCGGGGTGGGGGGGGGAGCTGTGGAGCCCCGAAGGGCACTCTGCCCTGGCTGTGAGTGGCAGTGGCAGGAGGCCACACTTTCTGGGATCCGGTCCGTCTCCCCACTGCTCCCGCATGGTGATGTCTTCCAGAGATGTGAGGACGGCCGTGCACGGCGTGGTGTAGCTTTGTTTTCCCCACAGCGCCCAGGGCAGGGCTGAGCTGGAGGTAACCGGGGTTCAAACTGAATTTAAACAAATAGACTCAAATAAACATTGGCAGTCAGGCAGGGACCGTGCCTGGCGGGTCCCCACAAGCTGGCTGGGCCGGGCCCTTTTGTGTCTGGAGTGCCCACTCTGTTCTGTTTCTGCTGTTGTGGGCGATCTAAGAACTGAATATTCTGAGCAGCTTCTTAGTCCTAAGTGAATTTGTCACAGGACCTTACTACCTAAAGCCAGAGAACCTGCCAGGAGGAGAGGGCAGGGGACCCTAGGGGCTAGGTCCTACCTCACGGTTCTCCAGCCCAGGAGCTGTGGCCTGAGGACCCTGGAGGACCCGCTTACACGCCCTCCTGCTCCCCGCTAGGGCTGCACCCAGACAGGAGGCCAGAGGCACAGCTGGGACAGCCCGGAGACTGCTCCAGCCTCCACCCCCGTCGGAGGGGATTCACAGTGGGAAGGGGGCCAAGTTCTGATCCCCTGGAGGCAGAGGAGCCAGCGATGGGTCCGGCTTCCCTTTTCTTTTGTCATCGTTGTTGTTTTGTTTCTTGTTTTGGTGACTGAGTGAAGGGATTTGACCCTGGTTCTCCCAGCTTGAGCAGGAGCATCACTGCAGAGGTCAGGAAGCTGCCTGGACCAGCTGGCCTGGGGGAGCCACCACCCCATTCTCTCGCCCCTCTTGAGAATCCAGCCTGTGGCTCCAGATGTGTCAGCCTGCAGTCAGTCTCGGGCGGTTGCTGGGGGCGGCAGAAAGGGGGTCCCGACCCAGCCCCCCCCTGCTCCCCCGAGTCTCTCAGGTTCGTGGGGAAGAGATGACAGACACAACATAAAAGAGAAATCATGCTATAGGGGAAGGAATGATCCAAAGACACAGCCGAAGACAAAACTCAGGATATGGGAAGTGGTCGTGGATGTTCATTTTAACCGGATCTCACTGGTTTAAAACCAAAAAATGTCGGGGTGAGTTAGACCTAGCATGTGCACTGGGTCCTGCAAGTCCCCTAAATTAGATGCATTCACAGGGAGCTCAGACAGATGCACTGGTCCATGGAGCAATCAATGCCTGTGGCTCGGCCTCGTCACAGTCCCCACCTCGGATACCTCCCTGAGCTGCACCCCACTCTTGAATATGGAAAGGCTGCCCTTTGTGGGACAGATGCACTTTCATCATGGTGAGCAGCCAGAAATCTGCCATCCAGTGGGCCCTTCCTCCTGGCATCACCAGGCCACCCATGAGAGCCCCCAGGTGTCCAGCCCAGACCAATGGAAGCCCAGGGTGGGGCTGGGGCGCTGGGCAGCTCTGTCCTGCAACAGGACCTGGGTCAGTCTCCTTGTGTATCTGTCCATACAGCAACCTCTCCTTATCTGGCAAGTGATGACAACTTAAAACCACAACGAGAGTGGTTCCTAAGGGCAAGCTTACACCTTTAGAAAGGCTCCCAGGCTTAGGCCAGGGAGGATGCTGTTAGATGCCTCGGAAGGGTAAACAGGCAGACAGAGAAGAGCAATTTTCGAAAACTTTCTAAGGGCGTCGAGTGTGGTGTTTAATGCCTGTAATCCCAGCACTTTCGAAGGCCGAGGTGGGAGGATCACTTGAGCCAAGGAATTCGAGACCAGCCTGGGCAACATAGGGAGACCTATCTCTACAAAAAACAAAAAACAAAAAAAACCTGGAGGATCGCTGGAGCCCGGGAGGTCGAGGCTGCAGTGAGCCAAGAGCACGGCACTCCAGCCTGGAAAACAGAGCAAGACCCTGACCCTGAAAACAAACGAACATAAAGCCTTTCTAAGGGCACCCTGTTCGGAGTTGAATTATATGTCTCCCAAAAGATGTGTCCAAATCCGAACCTTCTGTACCTGTGAATGTGACCTCATTTGGAAACAGGGTCGTTTCCGATGTGATGAGTTTTGATGAGGCCACACTGGAGCAGGCTGGCCCATTTCCATATGATTGGTGTCCGCGTGTGAGGGGGATTCTGCACACACGTGCCCAGGGAAACCTCCGGTGAGGATGAAGGTGGAGATTGGGGTGATGCTTCTACAAGCCAGGAAACCTCAAAGATGGCCGGCAGCCACCCGTAGCTGGGGGAGAGGCCTGGACAGATTCTCCCTGTCAGCCTCAGAGAGACCCAGTCCTGCCGAGATCTTGATCTCGGACTTCCAGGCTCCGGAACCGGGAGATGGTGCGTTTCTGTTGTTTGAAGCCTCCCAGGAGACTCACCCACAGCGATGGAGAGGGGCCGCACTGCGCCATAGCCCTCCACGCTGTTCCTGGGCTGGGAGCTTCAACCTCTCTGCACCTCATCAGACGCTTTCCGGGGTCCCTTCCGACCCCAGATGGTCCACATTCCAGCAAGTAGGGGTAGTGCTGGTGCTTCTCCTCCCACCATGTCGAGATGGGATGTTCAGCCCGGAAGACTCTCACCTGAGGGTGTGCTGTGCCTGCAAACAGGGACGCCCATGCCTTTCTTTTAAACAGAAACACATCAGACACGGTGATGTACTGACTGGTTGACAAAAACGCGGCTAGAGGCTCCCAGGAAGCTAACCGTGCGCCTCCCCTGAAAACAATGGCTCAGCATTTGCCATTAACTCAGTGTGCCCGACGACTTTGTGGAGCAGAACCGCCTGGAATAACGGGAATCACCTGTACCTGGTTACAGGACTTAATTTACCAAAAATTGTGGCTCAGGTCATCTTGGGTGTACTTTCTCATTCTCCTAGAAGTGGGAGTCAGTTTAAGACAAATCATGATCATGAGATTCTGTGACTTGAGCTGACACCTTGTTTGAATTTGACCTTAAGTTTTCAGGGTCAGCCCTGTTGGGGGCTGCTGGGCAGAAACATTGCTCTTTCCAAGGTGCATTTAACTGCTGTCGGGGAATGATCCACCTGCTGCCATTTTCTCTCTCTGTTTTTTTTTTTTTCCTCCAGAAACTGGCAGTAAGGTGAGTATTTGGCAAAGGTAACTTTTTAAGTAGATTTGCTATTCTCTTATCCCTGCCTGGCCCCCGCCGTGGGCGAGGCCTTCTCCTGGAGGAAGGAGAGATGGACGGTGAGGTGGAAACGCTGGCTGTGGCCTCAGGCTCCCAGCAGGGGCCGTGTGCTTGTGCGCCAGTGCACTGGCACCCCACAGAACGCACCCCCCGCCATCTGGGGAAGGCACAGCAGGGAGGCTGTGAACCTTTTCCTCATTAAGGACTTATTTTTATGCCAGCTGGATTCTGGGCTTGCCTCGTGCCAACCTCCCCTTTGCCCCTTTCTGAATGTGTCAATCACAGGGGAAGTGTTATTTCTCCAAACTATCCCCCAGCCCCGCAACAACTGAAAAGCCCACAGGAGTTAGAAGGACCTTGGCTGGTGCTGGGGGCAGAGCGGGGTGGGGACCAGAGGGGTTTCTGGAGCGTCCATCAGCTTAGGAGCTGAGACAGACACTCCCGCCACCCCGCTGTGGCTCCCCTCTCCACAGCAGGGCACAGGTGAGGGCAGCAGCCACAGGGCTCTCACCCGCACCATCCCTGCAGACTTCCCAGGGCCTTCCCTGCCGCTTCCACCCTCTCCTCTCCAGGCCCGCCTCCCCTCAGCAGCTGAAACAGCCTTTGAGCATCATTCGTCACACCCTGTCCTGCCCCTGGGATGAGAACCCTTCTCGCTGCACACTCCCAAGCCGTGCCTCAGGGCCTCTGCACTGACTACCCTCTTGCCCGGGGTGCTCTGTCCCAGCTTCCAAGTGGTCAATTCCCCTTTTCAGGTCCACCCCACAGATCTCCGTGAGGCCCTCCCTGACCATCTAATCAAAAGACTCACATGCTCTCTGTTGCACCGATCACACCTGATTGAAATTAGCTTTTTATTTTGACACGCGCCTCTCCACTGGAATGCCAGCTTCGTGACGGACACTCCGTCTTTCTGTTCCTGAATCTTCCAGGGCTGATGTGCCATAAACGAGTGAGTGCCAGTGACCTCAGACACCTGATCTGCCCACCTCCTCCAAGATGCCCCCCACTTTTCAGGAGACGGCGTGGGTGTCCTGGGAGAAATACCAGGCTAGTCCGGAGCGGGTCCTGCAATGTGGGGTCAGGGCATGGGGCCTCCCTGGAAACGGCCACCGTCCTAACTGCTCGCCTGGGATAGGGGTCTCTGGGAGGCTGCCCATTTATTATCTAGAGACGAGGGAGGGAAGGTCTAAGGACTGGCCTCAGTGATGGGCTCTGAGGTTTTGTCCGCTCAGTCCCAGGTAGCACCTGAGAGCGGGCCCTTCAGGAGTGGACGAGATTTCTGCGTACCCTTGCAGGCATGGGGGGCTCACGCTGTGGAAGGGACCCAGGGTGGGCTGTGCTGGGAGCCCCCCAGAGATGTGTCAGTGCCCTGCGGACCAGCCCCAAGGGAAGGGTGGAGCACCCCTAGGCTCCTTCCTCTGAGGGCGTCTTCAGCCATCCTGACCCTCCTCCCTTTCTCACAGACCTAACCTCTGACAGCCCCTGCTCCAAGCCTCCCACAGTGGGCAGGTGTCTATGGAGGGTCTGCTGGCTGCCTGGGAAGGTACTGTGAACACCGTCGAGAAGTCAGAGCTTCTGCTTCGCCCCCAAGAAGCAGGTCTCCTTGGTGTGGACTGGTGTCCACAAACTCAGTGGGGAAAGGAGTGTCAGATTTATTCCCTTCCTCCTCCCTTCCTTCCCTCCTCTTCCTCCCTCTAATCGGTCACTAATGTCCACCTTATTGGGTTGAGGGGAAATTCACTTCCAAGCATTCTGAGAGGGACCTTCCTCCCCTTCCCCCAGGCCTCAGAAGAGTCTGGGTTCCAGCCATCTGGTGGCCCCTGTACTCTTCTAGTCCAGACTCCTGAGATTCCTCCATCTTGGAGGTTTCCGGCGGCAGCCAGGCCTGAGTTTGAGATTCTTTGCCGAGTGGAGGCCCCAGTGTGTGAGTTTGTTCTGGTGGATGCAGCAGCCAGCCCGCTCTGAGATCTGGCCCCTCTCTCCCGTCTCGGTTCTGGGGAAGTGTCCTCTGCTCCCCACTCCCTCGCCTCCCTAGCGGCCTCTGATCCTGCCAGGATGCCCCAACCTCGGTGCAAGCAGGCCAGTGACACAGCACCTGCTGGGCACACAGAACTCCCTCCAGGGGGCGAGGCCAGGACCCGAGACCAGCTTGGAGGAGGGGCAGGGCATGCAGGGGGGCAAAATACAAATGAATATCACAACACATTTTCCTGCCACATCAGTGAAACGAGGGCACGTGTTTGCCTAAACCTGCTATAAGGATCGGCCCAGAACTCCACTGACCATAGTCATTAACTCTAAGGTGTGATGACCAGAAACCACTTTAATGGACCACCTCTTGGGAGAATTAAGTGAGGGAAACTCCTTCACCTAAAAGAAAGGATTTTTAGTGACACTGGATGACTCCAAGTCACTCCAGGTGAGAGAGCACAACACGTGTAGAATAAATAGTGGAAGAAGGGACCACGCTCCTCCCTCTCATCACAACCACCCTGCCCCCCATTCCTAAGAAGCATAAAAGAGGGAAGTTCGGCCAGAGGGAGTGTTCCAGAACAGCCCCAGCTGCGCACCATCCCGCAGGAGGCCTCAGGCCAGGCCCTGGTTCCTCTTCCTCTCCACCCCGGGGCTCTGTGCTGCCCCTGATGAGTCCCATCGAGGGAGGGCTGGGAAGGCCCAGATTTCTGGAAGCTTCTCTGAGAGATCTTCTCAGATGACACTGTAGGGGCCTTTCAGGGCTCAGAGTTTCCGTTCCCCGGTCCTTCCAGCTCCGTGTGTTACCTCAAAGTTGAGTGAGATGCTGACGGATGCCAGGTGCAGCCTGCTTAGACTCAGGGCTCGGCTCACTTCTCTCCTTGGCCTCCCTCTTTTCGGCCTTCTCCCTGCACCTCAGGGCGCCCTGGAGAGGAGAGAGGTGCACCCTGGGTCACTTGGCCTTTCCGTGGCCCACACAGCACAGTGCGGGTGGCGGAACATGGCTCTGGCCCGTGCAGGTGGCGGGAATGGTGGCTCCCGGTCAGCCTGTGGACAGATGGGGTCCTCTCAGCCTGGGCCGGGTACAGGGTTTTAAGCCTGAGAATGGCGAATGGCAAACTGCTGAACTTCTATCAGCGACTTCAAGTGTCCCCTCGTGAGCATGGTTAAAAAAAACCAGGTGGAACAGTCTTCAACATTTGAACAGAAGGCATTCCGTTCGATTTCTCCGTCTAGAATGAAATCCTCAATAACCTTGGATTCTGTAACTTAGCGTGGTTCTGTCCAGGCCCCTCACCAGCTGACATCACTAATGACCAATGGAGGCAGGCTCATTGTCAGATGGCCTCAGGGGGGGTGTCTGCGCCTGGGTCTCCCCGGGAACTCTGGGAGCTGCACAGGCTGTGCATGGGGCCACCGTCCCCCTCCAGGACTCTCCTGCCTGGCTTCCTCCCGTCAACCCTGTCCTCTCATGCCCTCCCCACCTGCAGTGTCCCCAGGAAGGAATTACATGATATTCAGTCTTTTATGACTTATTTCACATAACGAAATGTTTTTAAGGTTCATCCATGTTGTACCATGTATCAGTCCTTTTTATGGGCTGGATAATATTCCATTGTATGAATATGCCATGTTGTGTTCATTCATCAGTTAAAGGAAATCTGGGTTGTTTCCACCTTTTGGCTGTTATGAATAATGCTGCTATAAACATTTGTGTACAAATTTCTGTAAGGAAATATGTTTTTGTTTCTCTTGAGAATATACCTAGGAGTGGAGTTGCTGGGTCGTATCGTGGCTTTATGTTTAACTTTTGAGGCACTGCCAGGCAGTTTTCCAAACTGGCAGCACCGTTTTACATTCCCACCAGCAATTCCCAGGATTATGAGGACTGCAATTTCTTGGTATCCTTGTCAACACTTGTAATTGTCTCTCTTATGTTCTAGCTGTCCTAGTGGGTGTGAACTGGTTTCTCATTGTGGTTTTGATGTTCATTTCCCTGATAACTAATGTTGAGCTTATCTTCATATACGTATGAGTCATTTGTGAATCTTTCTTGGAGAAATGACTTTCAGATCCTTTTGCTGTTTTTAAATTGGGTTGTCTTTTTACTGTTGAGTTGAACGGTTCTTTATGTATTGTGAATACAAGTCCCTATCAGATATATGATTTGAAAATATTTTCTCCCATTCTTTGGGTTGTCTTTTCATCTTCTTGATGATATGCTTTGAAAAGTAAAAGTTTTTATTTTGATGAGGTCCGGTTGCTTTTGTTTTTTCTTTTGTTACCTGTGCTTTCGGTATCCCATTTAAGAATCCTTCTAACACATTGAGAACACATCAAATAAACACAAGTATCAGCAATTATTTCTTATTATTCTGTTTTGGTTTTTAGAGACAAGGTCTTTCTTTGTTGCCCCATCTGGAGTACGTTGGTGTGAGTATAGCTCACTGCAGCCTCAAACTCCTGAGCTTAAGTGATCCTTCCACCTCAGCCTCCTGGGTAGCCACCATGCTCCACTGACTTAAAGTTTTTTTTTTTTGTAAAGACAGGGTCTCTCTGTGTTGTCCAGGCTGGTCTCAAACTCCTAAGCTCAAGCAATCCTCCCGTCTTGGCCTCCCAAAGTGCTGAGAGTTACAGGCATGAGCCACCATGCCAGGCCCAAGTATTGGCAGTTTTATATTGATATCGTGGTGAGTCAAAGGCCCTTAAAAGAAGGGAAGAAGAGATGAGGCAAGGCCACGGTCAGTTTGTAGGCTTCTAAGACTATGAAAATTCCTTCCTTTCTCTCCTAAGTTTGCCTTGCTAGCCTTTTTAGCAGTGTCACCTCTGTGAGATGGCTTTTAGGGTCATTCTTTTTCTTCATGCATTAAACTATTCATTCTCTCTTTCAACAAATATTTGCTGAGCATGCACTGTCAGGAACTGTGCAGAGATGAATACAACATCGACCTGAATTTGGGGAGAGTCCTGCCCTCACCCCTTGGTGGGCTAGGATTTGATATACATCACAGGACTCTCTCAAAACCCCCAGAATGCCACTCTGTCCAGGGACCCATCTCCAGGCTCTGTGGGAAGGAGAGGTAGCTCTTCCTCACAAAAGCGTGGAGACCCCTGGACAAGGAGCTGCATTCATTCCAGGGCCAGCCTGGGGTCGGGGCTGCCCTGGGTAGCAGGTGTTTGCTATGTGCTTACTGAGTGAATGGGTGACCCAGCACACCTGTATCCACTTGGGACTCCTCCTTTGTTCCAAGGGGAGCTCACACCCCAGCCTCATGTTGACCTGAGTAATCACCCTGGGAGTTTTCCTGGACTGGGTGGAAAGGGAAAGAAAGCATCGTGATAGGGAACCTATGGCATCTGCTGCGAAGCTGGAACCCAGGGAAGCCCCCACATGCATTGTTACAATCTCAGGAAGAACAGCACCAAGACGGAGGCCACATGGTCCTCCTGGGGCTGTCCTTGGAGGTACAGAGGCTCTGGCATTGGAAGTCATGCCACGACAGGCTATAGCAAGGCAGTTTTTTGTTTGTTTGTTTTTTTTACCTAAGGCCACCTCAAGAAATTCTTACTGGAATATGTGTTTGGAAAAGCTGTGCCTCTACCCAGGAACTTTTCCTGGTAAAAAGCATATTTTCTCTTTATGTAAAATAAACATCCTGCAACCCATTGTGTTTTCCTTTCTCTAGGTCTACCTACCTATTTTTGCTGCACGTTAGAATCACCTGAGGGGCATTTAACAAACCCCAGTTCCAGCTGGGTGCAGTGGCCCACGCCTGTAATCTCAGCATTTTGGGATGCCGAGGTGGGCGGATTCCTTGAGGTCAGGAGTTTGAGACCAGCCTGGCCAACATGGTGAAACCCCGTCTCTACTAAAAATACAAAAATTAGCTGGGTGTGGTGGCAGGCACCTGTAATCCTGGCTACTCGGGAGGCTGAGGCAGGAGAATCACTTGAGCCTGGGAGGCAGAGGTTGCAGTGAGCTGAGATCGCACCACTGCGCTCCAGCCTGGGTGACAGAGTGAGACCCTGTCTCAAAAATAAAGGAATGAATAAATAAATAAAAAAAAATAAAAATCCCAGTTCCCACTGGACCCCAGATGGATTAAATGAGAAACTCCAAGACCAGGCATTGGAGTTTTTGCGGTGGTTGTTTTGAACTCCAGGGGTGATTTCCGTGTGCATCCAAGGGTTGAGAGCCAGTGGTCTGCAGGAAGTCTGGACCCAAATATATGACTTAGCTGTAGTGCTCCCTCCTGCACAGCTGTGTTCTCTGGTTCCAGCCTTCCATGTTGAATTTGTTCCAAACCTGATTTCCATTGGCCTATGGAAAGGTGGCCTTTTTTTTTCAATACAGCCTTTCCTGACCACAGCCTCTGCTGTGATGTGTGTGTGCAACACAGAAACACATTCTGTTGGGTGGATAAATAAGTGAATAGAGCCACTAGGAAGCAGGAGAGAAAATGGAATTGCAATGGTGTTTTATTTAACTCAGAAGTGGTGTTTTGTGAAAAACAAGTTTGATCAGTGGAAGAAAAAAAATAGAGAATGTTGGAAGAGGGTTCTGAATATTTGAGGATGTGTCACCTCTAATATTTGTTTAATCTTCCGTTAGAACATTTATTTTCACTTATAGTCATTACTTTTCCTTGATAGCATACAAATCCCTAGCTCTTTTCTTATTAATGATTAGGGTACATTTTCACCTCATAAAGGAAAGAGAGAGGAAGGGAAGGTGAGAGGGAATTTCCTCCTTATGAAGAGCTGGAAATGGAAAGAGGAAATGGGTGAAATTAATGGAACTGAGCCAGGCGCGGTGGCTCACATCTGTAATCCCAGCACTTTGGAGGCCAAGGCGGGTGGATCACCTAAGGTCAGGAGTTCGAGAGCAGCCTGGCCAACATGGTGAAACCCTGTCTCTACTAAAAATACAAAAAAATTAGCCGGGCCTGGTGGTCAGTGCCTGTAATCCCAGCTACTCGGGAGGCTGAGGTGGGAGAATTACTTGAACCTAGGAGGTGGAGCTTGCAGTGAGCGCAGATCACACCACTGCACTCCAGCCTGGGTGACAGAGCAAGACTCAGTCAAAAAAAAAACGTGGAACTGGAAGTCAGGAGAGACAGAGAAAGAAGGAATGGATGGGTGGGGTGTTTAGGGCAGGGCGGTGGTAGGTGCACCGCTGTGCACACCAACTGGGGGAAAGGTACTCTACCTGTTAGGGTGAGCTGCTCCAGTTCTCTGGGATGGAGGGGCTTCTTCGGATGTGGGACTTCCTGTTTTAAACTCCCACGGTCCTGGGCAAACCGAGACTAGTTGGTCACCCTGACTCTGGCCAAGGACCTACTGGCTGCTTGCTTGCTGATGTTTGTTTGGAGGCATCTGGGGCCAGGAAAGGGAGTGAAGGAGCCTTAGGCTGGGATGGGAAGCTTGACCTGGCTCTGAGCCACACAGCTTTATGCTCTGGTGTCTGTAATGCTGGACATTTGTGCTCAGGAAAGGGCTTGCTGAACAAACGCCCAGCTCAGGGGGTGGGACATGAAAGGAGACGTGGGCCTGAGGAGCGTCCCAGAGACAAACAGGGCAGGAAGTTCTCTGTTCTAACATGAAAGGGGAAAAAACAGACTTCAAATGTATTCTTCCCACTGTGCTGGGAGTTACCTGGAGGGCGGAGACCTTGTGCTTCATCTGGTACCCCTGTCACCTAGGGTGCCCGGTGCACGGGGAGCGGCCAGTGCGTGTTAAATCTGGGCCAGAGGAAGCACGCGTTTGGTGTCTGGCTCTGTGTCAGGGTCGGGAGTATTTATTATACAAAAAGACTGCCATCCTCACATTATTTTAAGGTATCGTTGAGGGTACGAATCATACGCTTGAAGTCTTTATAATCAGAGAATAATATAAAGTGAATTTGGTGAAGGAAAACAAAGCATCACGTCCTATTTGGATTTAGGACTTCACTCTCAAAGGCCCTAATTCGAATTTGATTCAAATAGCGATGCCAGGGCAAAGAAGCCAAGAAGATGACCTTCTGTGTTTTTTGAGACAGAGTCTGGCTGTGTCACCCAGGCTGGAGTGGCAGTGGCACAATCTTGGCTCACTGCAACCTCCACCTCCTGGATTCAAGTCATTCTCCTGCCTCAGCCTCCTGAGTAGCTGAAATTACAAGTATATGCCACCACACCCGGCTAATTTTTTTGTATTTTTAGTAGAGACGGGGTTTCACCATGTTGGCCAGGCTGGTCTCGAACTCTTGACCTCAAGTGATCTGCCCGCCTCAGTCTCCCGAAGTGCTGGGATTACAGGCATGAGCCACCATGCCCCACCTAGATGACCTTCTTAAGCGCTGTAAATTATACTGAGTTTATTTAGGATTAGGGAATAGACGCAGAAGAAAGAGAGAAAAGGGGGTAGAAGAAAGATAGTGCACAAGGGTCAGCTGAGTTCCGCTGGGGTAGTGAGTGGCCCCACATCCTCAGCAGCGAGCCAGGACAGAAGTGCATTTCTCGCTACTGCTGTACATGCATTGCCAACAGCTGTGGCTCTGCTTTGTGTCCTGTTAATTTTGGGAACCCAGGCTGAAGGAGCGGTTCCTGTCTGGGTCCTTGCTGTGAGAGGGACAGAGGAGAGGTGTCAGACACGGGACAGCTCCAAAAGCTTCCACTGGGAAGTGGCACACATCACTTCTGGGAAACGCAAGGCACACGGCCAAGTGTGATGAGGGTAGTGGGGGTTAATAACCCTCCTAGAGGGAGGGGCTCCACACAGAGGCTACTAAGATCTCATTACAGTCTCATCATGATGTAAAGGATCAGTCGATACCATTCACCACAGCTTAGGAGTTCCAGCAACTGTCTGCACTACCTTCCACCAACCTTGATGTTAATACAAGCAGCATAATCCAATCGCTCGTGTATCTTCTTAGAATGGGGATGTCTGGAACCAGGCAGGATGACAGGAAGTGGGGAAAAGCCAAGGGGAGCAAAACGCAGGCTGAATCGGGATCTTTGACCTGAACCAGTTACGAAGCTTCTAGCTAAGAAGCTTTCCAAGTCATAGAATATTATGAATATTCCGGACCAAGGGCAGTTTACGGCATGCGCTTGGGTCCCCGAAGTCCAAGGGATTGCTTCCCGGTTTACTTGAAATCAAAAGCTGATTCCCTCTTAAAGGAAAAGCTCAGACTTCCGACTTCACAGTTCCCTTCTCAGAGGCTCCTTGGGTTCTGCCTCCATAAGTTATACCAAGAATAACTGGGGGCCTCCCACGTGCCATTTTCCCTCTGTGCCTGTTTCCCCATCTTTACAGCGAGGTGGGTGGGTGGGTGCTATCAGTGGTTCTTACTTAGCAGAATATTTCAATCACCCAGTTCTCAGCCCCAGACATTTTGACTCAGTAGTTCTTAATTGGGATCTAGTTTTTGAAAACGCTCCAGAGATTCTAATATTCTCTCTAGGTAGATGAATTATTTAGCCAGGTATGGACTTTACCACCTTTCCAGCCCCCATCCACCAGGAATGACTCTGAGCCCCACGTCCCTGGGCACAGCCCTCATAAAGGATCATAGGATCAGGCTATGGAAGGCTCCAGAAACAGATGGAGGGTGTCATCTCTTCCCACCTCCCTCCCTAGCCTCTGATGTGGAGTTTGACGTTTTAATCAGAGATGAGGCCCCCAGATGGCCCAGTAGGCCAGGGCTGGTTAGGCAGAGGGTGAGCGAGGTTCCATCTCCTTGGGGTCTACTTTCTTGTCCCTGGACTGACTTGGGAGAGGGGTCTGCACCCACCACGGTGTCTGGCCCATGTGACCACTCACAAATGGGGCCAAATTCAACAGCCCCTATTTCCAAGTAAGGTCACATTCTGAGCTTCTGGGGGTGAAGACTCCAATGTCTTTTTTGCGGATACAAGCACTTTAACCCGTAACAGCAGAGCACAATGCATACTGAGATGTTTCTTTTAAAATCATTAAAACGTTTAAGAAGTTTCAGCTTAAGTTTTAGTGTTTATTCAAGTTTTGGGGAAAAAAAATGTTGATACAAAATCCCTGTAGCCAACAAAACTGGATACACATTTTTCCTGTTCTTCCTGAGTTTCATAGAGAGTGTCCCCAGGCGGCTGTGGGGAGAGGGGCCACGCCTGGCAGAGTCCGGCTGCGGCCTGGCCCGTGCTGCTGTGACAAGCCAGGGGTCAGGGAGCAGGTTCTGCAGCTGAGCTTGAGTTTTCCACTGTGGGGTGGGGTGGGATAGGGTGGGGTCTGAAAACCAGGTCGCTGGGAGGAATTCTAGGAGCCCTAGATTTTCAAGTGATAGAGCCGGGCTTGGCGGCCACTCAGCTTCCCCAGGCTGATTAGTTAGTTGCTGGAGGTTGTTTTCTTGTTTGTTTCAGTTTTGAATCAGGGCTGAACATTCTGTGTTGTGGACTCATTGGGCACCCATTCCCCAGTAGCCTTTTGTGGGGAAGGGGGGAGTGAGATGTGGGGGTGTGGAGGCGGGTCCCTGTCACCTGACCCAGGGTGCAGGTGGCATCTACATGGGTCTACGCCCCTGACCCTGACCCCACACAGCCAAGGCTATTGCACTGAGTGTGTCTGTCGGAGCTTGGGAAGATGCTGTCCATCTTCCACCATCGGAAGCAGCACCATCTCACAGGCCAGCTGCCCCAGGTGCCCAAGCCTGGGCAGCGGGGCCGGCTCACCCTTCCTCTCAGCCTTCCCCTCGCCCCCTGGCCCTCAGCTTTTCACAGTCTCAGCTGTGCAGCCCAGCCCCAAGGGAGCCCCTGCACCTGGGCCGCCCGTGTGCTCTGAGCCTTGTCCGGAGACTGGCTCAGCGCCTCCTCAGGGCCACGGCTGCCTTTTGCTCCTTTTCACTCCCACAGCGCCTTCACCCAGGCAGCGCTGGGTACATGGTGCTCAGTCAGTTGATTAAAGCAGGCCTTGGGGACAGTAAAGTCACCCCCGGCCTTCACCCTGGCCTGCTGCCCTCCTGACGCCACCTCATTCCTGGGCTTGAGGCTTCCTGGGGTGGTGGCAGCTGCGCTCTGGCCCCAGTCCTGGCCAGAACATCATCCCACCCCGGGGGGGCTACAGGTGTCTGTTTCTGGAACATTCTATTATTTACTTTCTGCCGTTTCCTACCTTGCCTTAAGGTTCAGAGTCTCTGTATCTCTCCCCAGTGGCAGTTGTCATGGGTGAGTTCCTTAAATGGGCTTCTCTGACACCTGAGTCACACGGCACTGGAACGCACTGGGGTGTCTCCCAGATCCCTGGCTCCCAGCAGCTCCCAGGCCCTGTTTGCCTCCGTAAAACTCAGCATACGGATGTGCACATGTGTGCGTGTGTGTATGTGTGTGCATGTGCATACATACGGATTTAATCCTCAGTAACTGTGGGGTGGGCATAATTATTAACCCCACTTTACAGGTGGGGAAACTGAGGCATAGAGAGGCTAAATAACTTAGCCAAGGTCCCAGCACTGGCAAAGCAAAGCTGGAATTTGAACCTGTAGAGAAAGAGCATCCACTTCAAAGGGCGAGTGGAGGCATTTTCTCCTTCGTGGCATGCTCGGGACAAGGAATCCAA
Organism: Papio anubis; assembly: GCF_008728515.1. Classification (NCBI taxonomy): domain Eukaryota; kingdom Metazoa; phylum Chordata; class Mammalia; order Primates; family Cercopithecidae; genus Papio; species Papio anubis. The sequence goes on from NC_044979.1 coordinate 7,432,314, forward strand.
TGTGTCTTAGAGAGGACTTCTCAGGGGCATCGTTATAGAGGGCAATTTGTGGAAAAAAATTGGTTTTGTGCACCAGTGTGGTTTCTGTTGATTTCAATTAAACTGGGGAGCCTTGTGCATGCTAAACGACAGCTTGGCCTTCTACCACCTGGGCAGCCCGGGGCCTTCTGCTCAGCAGTGCCATTGAAGCTGTTTTAGGTCACAGACGTTCAGCCTCGGAGCACCTGCCTGAGACTAGCCGGGCTTGTGCTACAGCCTGTCGGCCTTCTGCCAGTGCCAAGCCTGGGCCCATTCCTGGTTCCCAGCTTAAAAGAAAGATCGAGTTGCCATGAGCCTTCCAGAACCTTCTAGAGCTTTCCAGAGCCTTGGCAGTGTGTCTAGGGAACAAAGGAGGAGGATGCTCTAGGGCCTTACAAAATGCAAGGACCCTTCAGTGCCTCTGATTTTTACTTGATCTTGCTTATCTTAGCCTCAGTCCTACTCCTTTCATGAAGTTCTTTTTTAAGACTTTCTTCCAAAGTAGCCCCTTCCTTCTGGAAACTTCTATGGTGGTGGCTGCTGTCCGTGCCACACACGATGCTGTGTGGACTCTCAGCCTGCTTGTTCCCTGTCTCCACAGCTTTCCTTCTGGCCAGGACTGAGGTCCGTGAGGTTGGAGGCTCTTCCACTTTTCTTGGGTCCTAGCAATGCAGCATGAGGCAGGTACCTGGCTTGGGGGGGTTCCTCAAAATATCCATTGACCTGGAGAGGGGGTGCCTAGAGACAGAGTGGGAGTGGTGATAGGTCACTGAGAGCTGTTAGGGCAGGGTGGGCCTCAGGGTTAGGAGAGAAGCCTGGCTTATTGTTGTTTAAAAAATGGAAGAGGAGGCCAGGCGCGGTGGCTCATGCCTGTAATCCCAGCACTTTGGGAGGCCGAGGTGGGTGGATCACGAAGTCAGAAGATCGAGACCATCCTGGCTAACATGGTGAAACCCCATCTCTACAAAAAATACAAAAAATTAGCTGGGCGTGGTGGCGGGTGCCTGTGGTCCCAGCTACTCGGGAAGCCGAGGCGGGAGAATGGTGTGAACCTGGGAGATGGAGCTTGCAGTGAGCCAAGATGGCGCCACTGTAGCCGCTGCACTCCAGCCTGGGTGACAGAGTGAGACTCCGTCTCAGGAAAAAAAAAAAAAAAAAATGGAAGAAGAAAGAAAATGGGGCTTCCCAAGTGCCAAGTGCTTTCTGTTGAAGGTGGTGCTTGTCTCCAGACAGTGGCTCCTGCTTATCAGGTCTGAGGAGCTCTTCCCTTGACTGGCTGTTGACCCTGTGGGAGATGCGAAGTTGGAGACCACAGAGCGGTGTTCCGAGTAGAGTGTCTCCTGCAGGAGCCACAGGGGCCGGGCCACGAAGTGGTGTTCCGAGTAGAGTGTCTCCTGCAGGAGCCACAGGGGCCAGGCCCCAAGCATCAAAATGATGGAAGTCAAAGGAGCCCACGGCAGTGGGTGTGGGGGAGTCATCGTGATGGGGGTAGGAACGAGGTCAGAGAAGTCCTTGGAAGGAGTGAAGCTCTGACAGCTGCTTAAGCCTGTCCCTGTTGAATTTACGCTAAGCTCATCAGCACTCCTTTTGGCATGCACCATTTTTTAGAAAAAGGTTCCAGCTGCCAGCATGGACGGCGAGTCCTTCCTCCTCTCACTTCTGCTCCCTGCACACATCGGGCTTGTTCAGACTGGAGTTAGACAAGTCATTGTGGGGTCACGGGACAAAGTCTCAGCTGGTTTCCCAGTGGATAGGCCTATCTCTTCCTTATCAGGTGCTGGCATAAAATCAGGAGCACCTGGTCTTAGCCTTGGCCCTCTAAGGACACAGCCGTGTAACCTTGGGCACATCACTTAAACTGATTGGTCACATATGACTTAGCATTTATAGACCTGCTGGCTTATTGGGTACAGGTGCGTCCCTGATTGGGCAGGTGACATGCTCTGAACCCAAGTCAGCCACCCCAGGAGCTGTGTGCACACTCAGTACACATGGCTCTTCTTTGGACAGAGGGCTCTGGGGCCCCGTCCCACATTTGAGGCTCAGGGGACCCTGTGACCTGGGAGCAGTTTTCACCCATAAGGCTCCAGGCAGTAGCCCAAGTATCTCAAGACCTTCAGGTGGTCAGAACTTGGCCTTGAAAGATAGAGAAACTGTTATCCTTTGCCGGGGCTGGTTTGTTTTTGTTTCCACTCCATTAAAGTCAGGACACAAGGTCTTAATGACTCCAAATGTCTTTGCAATCCTGCAGTTTTAGAACTACTAGTTCTACCTGGATGGAGGTACTCAGGGAGGGGCAGGGTGGCAAACTATTCTCGGCTAATCTAATCTCAGCTCAGCCGCTCAGCAAACATCTGGTTACTTTGGTAAATATTGGCGGTCTCTAGCGACTGGAGGTGGGTGAGGCTGTGTGTCCCCCTGACAGCCTTGGGACTGGTGGTCTATGACAACAAAAGGAAATCCTAGAGCAGGGTTTGCCAAATCCCTACAGGCGATTTTAGGCGGCAGGTCCAACCTGTTCTTGTAGCTCAGAGGAAGTCCCAATGCTGCCCTCTGGCAGATGCACCCTGAGCAGGGCCCAGAGGTGTTAGGATGGGCAGGACGGGTCGAGCTAATAGCAGATGCAGCAGCTGGGTCCTTGGAGGTGGAGGATGCAAACCAACAGCGTCCAGGTCACCAGGGCTGCAGCTGGGTGGGCTGTGGGCCGGCCAGATTCTCTGTCTCTTCATCCAAGGGGGCTGCAGCCTGTGCCGTCCTCCTGACTCACTCTGCACACCACTTATTTTGCCAGGGAGCTGATTAGCAAGCCCTCTGCTGTGGATTTCAACAAGGATGTTCACAGTGCAGAGCGGCCGTCTTTGGCACATTGGTTCCCAGTCGGGGTATTTCAGAAGCAACCACAGGACCTGGCATATTGTAGAGTTCATGAGTGCAGGGCACTGGCCTCAAGCTGTCGTAGGAATGGGGTTCCGAAGTAAAATGCCACACTGTCTACATCCCACCAGGCCCAGTCAATCTCAAATGCTGGCCCCAGCCAGTGCCATTTCATGCCCCGAATCCCCAGCTGCTGGTCCTAAGTGAAATAAAAGTGTGGTCAATGAGGCTGGGCCTTGAGCCCAGGGTGTTCCCTCTTCTTTCAACTGCCCTGGCCTCTGGCTTTCCCCTGCACAGATCTTGCAGGACGGTGAGGGCAGGGACAACATTGGCACGTAAAAGGGGGGTAGAATATGGGCTTTATTGGTCAGTGTCTCTGCCCAGGGCAGTTGCCATCCATCCTTTTACAGATACTCCCTCTGCAAGTTACCCTGCTGTCCTGGTGCCGAGATGGGCTGTGGACACGGGGTTCTGGATCCTGTTGCCACTAGGCCTGCAGCAGTATAGTCCTGCACAGCAGTGCCTCGTCGCAGGGACGTGAGCTTGGCATGCAGCATTTGACTTTTAGGTGAAGGGCTGAGGGCGGCATGGGATTTGGCAAGGATTTGTGCTAGATTTCTGGGATGCTGAGAAATCTAACCCAGGACTGTTATTCGGGGGTTCGGGGGTGGGGCTGGGAGACACGCCTTTTACACATGTGTGCTCACGTATGTCTAGTTTTTTAGGCCACTTACACAGCTCAGGCAGTACCATGCGTCGTTTGAGATTTTCCTGTCACATTTGCCATTTGTAATTCTTTGAAGTCATGGTTTTGACTTGTTATGTAATATCATAAGGCCCCAGTGTCTGGCTCTATCAGAACATACTTGACAATATCCCATTTCTGCACACTCAGGGGGTACCTGATCCTTTCCGTGTTGCTGCAGACTTTGTTCATTTCGGATGTTATAGGCTGGACCTGTAAAGGGGGACTCTCAGCTTGCGATGTGTGAGCGTCTTCGTCTTATTTTTAATTATGCGAGTAATAAACAAGCATGGGCCACAGAAAAACTAGATGATAAACATAAACAAAAATGAATAAAGGGACAGTGGCCCTGTAGGACGTGCTGTACAGAGCCAGGCTGGGGAGGGGAACATAACTGTGATCGAATCCTGGCTTTGCAACTCGTATGTTCTGTAACCTTTGTGACTTCACTTCTCTGGGCCTCAGTAGACAGTATTTTGTGCGGGTTGAGATAGGATATGTAAAATACTCAGCACTCAAAATACACTCAAAGAATGAGTTCCAGGAGAGGGGCCTGGTAACAACCTACAGGTGCCAGGGAGGGGCTTTTGGGGGTAGGGCTGGGCTTTCTAGGGATGCCAAGCTCTAGGGTCAGGAGGGTGCCCCCATGGGGAGCCCAGGGCCCATGAGGCCTGACAGCCTTGGGAAGCTTGGGGGCGTGGAAGGATGGCCGTGGGCCAGGCTCCTGTGGGCCTGGCAGCCCATGCTGAAGAAGTGGGGGTTGTTCTGTAGATGGCTTGGAGCCAGTGAAGGTTTTCTGGTTCTGTTGTGTTATTGCTTTGTCTGGTGAGGGTGTGAAGAGTAATGCCTGAAAAATGGAGGTTAGGAGGATGAATTAGAGCGGTGAGTCAGAGGGGATGTGCCTCAGGAAGGCATTTCCTTTCCACTTCTGGTTCTGACACCAGCCCGGTGCACCAAAATGGTCTTCAGGCTTTGCTAAGTATCTGTGATCTACTGGGCTCTGTTGTCCAAGACAGCGGACTCTGCCCTCCAGGGAGAGTAGGTGGAAAGCTCAGAGCCACCTGCACGCGGAGTGCAGTGGAGGTTCTGGAAGCAAGGAGAAATGCAGGTGAAGACAGTGGCCGTGTTTGCGGAGGGCAGCTTGCAAGCGGCAGCGGAGTTGTTTATGTTCCTTAATCTCTAATGGATGATCCCAGTCCCTGAGACGTGGAATTGCTGCTGTGAGAACTGCAGCGTCATCACACCCCATAAGTCACTCTCAGATGCTTGTCTCCAAGTGCAGCAAACCTCTGAATCCTTTGGATGACGGTGCCCATTTCCCTGGCATTTCCAGCTTTTCCAAGCAAAACCCATTAGGCTTTTTTTCCTCAGGCTTGTATGTATGCTTTGGAATAAAGCACACAGAAAATAAAACGCCCAGCTCACCCAGCAAGGCTAGTTCCAGAACCAGCAAGAGAAAATACTGAGATTGGCCGGATCTCTGGTCAACCACTTGCATGGGTGCCCATGGGGCTGGCTGCAGGCTGCAGGCTGCAGGCGGTTTGGCCCTTCAATCTTCGCCAAATGGCGCCAGCTTTCTGCTAAACCTCAGGTTTATGCTAGCACTGCCCTCTGGTTCCAGAATAATCCCGCACATCCCAAGTTGATGCTTTTTTCTGTCCTGATGCTTGTTCATCCATGATCCCAACAGCAGCCCTGGGAGGTGTGCAGAACAAGCGTTTCCACTCAGCTTGGTTTTTCGGAGGAAGAACTGAGGTTCAGAGAAATGACTGAGCCAGGACTTGGACTTGGTTTGTTGACACAGAGTATTAGCGCCCTGGTCTGAAAGAGACCTGAGGAACATCGCATAACACATGGCTCATTCTACAGACAAAAAAAGAGTTTCTGCTTAAAATGGCCTGCTCAGGTAGGCGAGGCCAGAGCTCAGGCTTGTGAGTTCCTGGAGCTATCTGGCCATGGCGCTCCAGGTCTGTGATTTGTCAGGTCTCCGCGTGGACAGCTGGATGGACCATGACTGCCTGGTACCCTCCTGGGCTGAAAGTGACCTTAAGAAAGCTTCAGACTTCCAACCCTTAGAGAAGCCCCCCAAGTCCCAGCTCACTCAGCTGCCTTTTTGTCCATGGGTCTTAGTGGATGGCCATGCAACGTCCTTCTGTCCCCTCTCGGAAGCCTTCCTGCGTATATCATCCACATTAATCTTTTTCCACCTTGTGCTGCCATCACCCTTACCTGAATAACACATTTGCCTTTGAGTCATAGGCTCGTGGAAGAAACCTCCTTGTCTTGAATACCTGCAGGAACAGGTCACTCGGTATCTTTGGAAGCAATTCCTCCACTGCTGAGAAGTTCAAGTCTTGAGCAAGTTTTATTTAATGAGGGACATGGTGGGGTTCTGAAATGGGGACCCTCATTTTCTCCTAACAATTCAAGTTCATTTTCTGCCCCACCAGCTTGTACATCCTTCGAGCCTGTTTTCAGGTCACCTGGGATTTGTTGTAATCAGGTGCAGGAAGACATGCAGACTCAGGAATGAGTGTCACAAAGGAAGGAACTGGTGATACTCACAGATCCCTGGAAGCAGGAGGCTTGGCACACCACTCCCGCGTGGGGAAGCACCGGGCTTGGGCAGGAGGCAGAGGGAGCAAGAGGGAGATGCGGGCAAGAGCCTTTATTGTGGTTTCTGTGAAGAATTTTAGGGGACTCTGGGTACAGGGGCTGTCCCTAGCTGTCTGGTACCTGCCCTGGGGTGATTAGGGTAGTGGGTGGTGGCCCAGGGTGTGAGAGCCCCCAGGAGGAGGCGAGGAGGGGGTCTGTGTGGTTTGGCTTGCATAGCAAAAGCAAGCTCACAGGTGAGTTTCTTACTATCTCCAGGAATTGCCCAGCCGTGGGAGGGCAGTTCCTCCAGGATCAGCAAGGTGCCAGGTATCAAAGCATCAGAATACAGAAAATCAGAGACATGGCTGATACGGGCAGAGACCATGTTGTCTCCTGGATGATGTTTGTAGGCCGTCTGGTTGGAGTTGGAGGAATGAATTGTAGATGGGGACTTCACTGGCAGGGCCTTTTGGAAAGCCTCACCCATCCTTCTGGCCAGAGGGGAAAAAAAACCCTCATTCTTTATACTCCGAGGACAGGAATCCCCAGGGAGTTCAGATTTCTGAAGCCTTTGCCTGAAGTTAGATGGGAACAGTGCAGGGGTTGTGCTGGCCAGAGGACCTGGAGCCCAGAGCTGTCCACTGCTGCATCATCGGCCTCTGTTCCTGCCTCCCTCCATCCTGCTGCCTGTCTTTTTAAAAGCTCTGGTCCAGCCCTCCCTCCTGCTGGCTTGCCGTGTGGTAAGGAGTTTCCTCCCCAGCAGCCCCTGACACAGGTGGGAATGACAGTCTGCTGCAGTCCCATCAATGAGGGAATCTGCCCGAGCTCTGCCTGCATTTTGAGCAGCAAACCAGCTCCAGCCACCAAGACCGTTGCCTGTGCTGTCTTAGGCCAGCCCATGCTGTCTGCCAGCCGCTTGTTGCGCTGCCTTGGGGACTGGGAACACACCCAGCCCCAGTCCCCATCTGTTGCAGACATGCAGTGGCAGCAGCTCGGAGCACAGCCGAACCCTAGAAATTGCCTGTGCTGAAGGGGCTGGGAAACCCCTTCTCTGATGGGCCTTTCGAGTGAAGCAGCAGGATTTGTCAGAGCTGGGAGTGCCGCTCGTCCCTGCCACTCGCATCCTGCCATCCAGCAGCTTACAAGCCTGCACTGCTTATTAGCATCTGGAAGAGAGGACCTCCAGGACCCCTTGGGGCTGAGTAAGCAGACCTTCGGGAGCTGGCTTTCTAAATGTGTGGTGATTGTGCATCCCTGGGTGTGTGGTTTTCCCCTCACGATGCTTTGTCTCCTTGGTGTGCAAGACTGATGCTGAATTGTCGCTTTGTTCTCCAGGAGCCTCTTATTAAATCAGATACCCCAAGGCTGAACAAAATGTTCCTTCTCTCCACGGGAGCTGTATGTTTTCTCCTTACGTAACTTTTTCTGGGTGATTTAAAGAGCATCACTAGTGAAGGTGGCGCGTGTGTGGGCGTGTTCAGCTCCATTGCTCTCTGGGTCTGTCTCTCCTCCCCTGCCAGGCTGCCAGGCTGAGCAGAGCTGCTGCACACACTGGGTCCTGGGCACGGGGTCTCCTCCCTGCCTTCCCACCCTGGCTTGAATTCCCCTTACTGGAGCTGAAATCTTAGCGAAGTTGTCATTCTTTGCCAGGCCTTGCCTTTCCTGAGTCATCACTTATTACATTTGGCCCAAACGGAAAAGACTGGGGATGATGTGGGGGCTTTGGGGATGGCCCACCGTTTTCTGGGGACTCTCTTGACCCCATGCACATTGAAGGGTATCTTGGCCTCCTGCAGATTGTGGAGCCCAATAGCTTACTTGTTGCTTGCTGAAGTTGTGAGGAATCCAATGAAAAAGCAGATGGGAGGGGAGTGGGGGAGAGAGGAAGGGAAGGAAGAGAAGATGGTAGATGGCCTCCTCAATGACTGAACCGTGGGCTGTCTACACTGTCTGGTGGAGAGGAGGAGGGGGAGGCTGGGAACCAGAAACCCTAACTGTTGAGTGAATTTGCAGCAACAAGTAGAGCTGCAGGCTGGAAAGTGCTAGATTTGGAGCTCACCCAGTGTCCCTCTTCTCGCCCTCCACTGACATTGATGCATGGCACTTTGAGTAAGCCATGTCCTCTTTTTTTCTCATTCCTTACAATCGCCTTCCATAAGCCAGAGGCTGTCTGTCTGCTTCAAGTCTGTGATTCAGGGTCCTTGAGTCCTGGTGATTGGGAGTGACCTAGGGGTCACTCGACCCTCCTCCTGGGGGGAGGCTTGATTCTGTGCATCTGAATTTTCAACCCAGGTGGAGAGCAAAGGTGATAGTAAACAATTGAAGAAGCCTGGGCTAGCAGGGAATCCAGCGTTGACAGCGTTACGGACTGTAGGTGCTGGAAGATGGGGAGAGGCCTAGGGATACAACCAGGATGCAGGCAGGAGGCCCAAAAACATAAATTGAGAATTCGGGGACTGCTAGGTGTGATAGGTGAGAATAAGTGAGAGGGGGAAGCTCCCTGGGACGCAGTCAGAGTGAGCCGGCACCTTGGGGCTCCACACGCCCTGGGCAGGCTCCAGTTCACCAGAGAGGCCTCACAGTAGGCCTCTTAGGTCTGGGGGCTTCTCACCTTCCAACTGCTTCCCCAACTTGCATGGAAATTTCCAAGGACTAGAGAAATCTCAGGTGGTTTTTTTTTTTTTTTTTTCCAGCCCAGCAGTAGTAGACCTTGAGAGGCACACACTTATAAAGAGGAAACTGAGGGTTCAATGGTTAAATTCAGTGAACATAATTGAAAATCTAAAATATTTAATCTTCTTTGCCTAAAGTCACCAAGGGATTCAGCTGGAAAGAGAAGCCAGGTGTCCTGTGGTCCAGCCTGGTCTTTTGAAGTGGGGTGGGTGGTGGAGGGGAATGGAGGCTGGTGGACTGAGGTTGGGTGGACCCAGTCCCTAAGCCTGGTCTTTGTGTTTGTTATCCCAGCTCTGGCTTCTCTTCAGGTCCTGTCCCAGGGTGAAATAAAACATCAACACTCTAGCAAAACAAACTCTTGAGTCCTGTGTCCCAGGCATTGGCCTTTCCAACAAGAGGAAGATGCTTGACCTCCTCACTTGATAGTGTTGGATAACCAGGGGTCACTGGAACTGCGGGTTCTAATTTTGTGTTATTCTTTCAGCTCAGCTGGTAACTAATGGAATCCATCTTGGATTTATCCAACTCCCTCACAGTGCTCTTTCAAACTATTGATCTTTTTCTTCCTTTAAAAGTATTCAGGTCCTGGCCAGGCGCAGTGGCTCATGCCTATAATTCTAGCACTTTGGGAGGACGAGGCAGGTGGATCACAAGGTCAGGAGATCAAGACCATCCTGGCTAACACGGTGAAACCCTGTCTCTACTACAAATACAAAAAAATTATCCAGGCGTGGTGGTAGGCACCTGTAGTCCCAGCTACTCGGGAGGCTGAGGCAGGAGAATGGCGTGAACCCGGGAAGCGGAGCTTGTAGTGAGCCAAGATTACGCCACTGCACTCCAGCCTGGGCAACCGAGCGAGACTCCGTCTCAAAAAAAAAAAGAAAAAAAAAGTATTCAGGTCCCTCCTCCCAGGAGATGCCCCACAGACCAGTCTCACCACACCCCCTTCTAACAAACCCCCTTACCTCCTCTCAGACTCAGCCCGGGCCTAACAAAGGTGAATACCTGTACTTTTATGCATTACTTTGTATTAAGTTGTGTTCAGTTCTTGTCGGTAGATTGAAATGATGAATCCTAATGCAGTCAGGTAGGGGTCTTATTTTCTTAGAAAGATCTGTCTCCACGTTACCTATTGCACTGCTGTTAGCTGTCTGTATTGTGTATTTTGGTAAATATTTATTGATTGATTAGGCATCTGGCACCATGTGTGGCAATTTCATGAATGTTAATTATTATAATTTTCATGATGGTCCTGGGAAATTTCCCTTTTATACAAGGAAATTGAGACTCCATGAATTTGAATAATGTACTGACATTGCATAACCAGTAAATGGCAAACTGGAGCTCAAACTCAGGCCCTCAGACAACTCCAAAGTTGTCCCTCCGACTGCACTTATGAGCCACATGGTAAATTGTCTGGTAGTGAAAACTTGCCTTTAGCTGTTGTTGAGGGCTGGTGACTTAGCAGGAAACCTAGGTTGGACCCACAGGCAAGTGGCTCGTTCAAGGCTCGATACCTTCCGTCCCTTCCTAGTGGGCAGGCTTGTCCTGAGGCCTTAGCAGCCCAGCACCAGTGGGACAGGGCACTGACCTGTCATCAGCCCTGCACACCTGTCAGCTCTGCACACCTGTCAGCTCTGTGCACTTTCCAGCCAAGCCTTTCATCAGCCTGAACCAAACATCCTTCCCACGAGTGTGAGTTAAGACCCTGGAGTCCTAAAAGGGTTTAATGTGAGACTGCAAAGCTCTAGCCTCAATTACTGAAATTTGAGTTAAGAGAAAAATAGAATGGAATCAAAAGCACCTGATGCCCAAGAACTGGGGGTGTTCCTTCTTCACTCCAGAGTTCTTGGCCCCAAGAACTGGGGGGTGTTCCTTCTTCACCCCAGAGGCCTCGTGGCCTGGGCCTGGCAGAGCATTCTGCTGTTCACCCCCTGGCTACCATGGGCAAATCATTTCCTTCTCCTGAGCCTGATTTTTCTTCTAAAAATGGAGACAGTACCTGCCTCACAGGACTAGGGGGCAGCTGCCAGCACATAATAGATGCTTAATAAATAGGAGGTCCTATTTATTCAGGTGAGCCTTCAGCTGTGGCCTGTCCTGGCAGAACCCAGCAGAACACCTTCCAAAGCAGTGGGAGCAACTGAGTTTTTGGTGGAATTCTCCAGGTCTTAGCACTTTGATTATTCATCAGGTGACCGGGGCCAGAGGGCTCTGGGTTCCGCAGGGTCCCTGTAGTTCCCTTGCTGCTCCAATCCCATCTGTCCTAGCTGGTGGTTCTGCCCCACCTGTCACACATGGACAGGGTCTGCCCTCTCCGCCGCCTGGGGTCCCATGGTGGTTCTGCTACTGCCACCTTCTGCAGGTCACTGGGCATGTCCGTATGGTCTTCCTCGATCATAAATCTCCTCGGTACCCCGTGCACCTCTGCCCCTGTGTTCTGGCACAGGGGAGGCAGGGAGAGAGCAGAAGAAAAGCAAAGCCAGACTTAGGTGTTTGTTTTGGTTATATTTTGTGAGTAAGGTATGTGGTGGCATTTTATTGTTTAATGTCTGCTTTTAGGGAGTCTGCCATCTGCCTGGTGATAATGGCTGCAGCTCCTGAGTCACCAGCGAGCTAGAGCCTGGCTGTGCAGATTCCAGTAAATAAGATAACAGACGCTCGGCGGGGCTGCGGGGACAGAGCCAGCCCATGGGCTGCAGGCGCTGCCAGGAATTGCCCCACTACTGTATTGTGGGGGTGGCAACTTTAGGGGGTTCCAGGCAGCCCAGGGTGGGCCCTCTGGGCGGAGTGGAGGGCTGTGGAGTTGGGGGCCCCGGTTCTTCCCAACTTGGCTTTCCTTTCCTTTTTGGTCATGGGCTCTTAGGGTCTGGGGGCTCCTAGGACAGGATTTTGCTGGTGCTCGGAGACAGAACCAGCTGCAGAATCAGGAGCTGAGGACAACGAGACGCAGCACCAAGCCTCTGACACCGTGTGGGCTTTTCTTTCCTCACAACCCAAACAGCTGATGTTTTCGACCTTAAATGAAGACGTTCTTGCTTTGCAAGCTGCATTGGCCAAGTCACATTCAGAATCATGTTTTAACTGGGGGTGGAATTGCAGCTGACAAATGTGAGCATTTGGGGGTCCTCTAAGGCTTTTCTAGAAGGTCTAGGGTCCACTTGCGTGTTGTCAGAAGGGAGAACTGGGGTGGCTTGTGTTAGAGAAAAAGTGGGAAGGAAACAAAATATTATCTTCGCTTGGTGTAAAGAGAGTGCACAAGACTCCAGGTAACCTGGGGCCAGTGAGCAGCATCTTCCGTGGACCGTGGTAGGTGTGGGGCTCTTTCTTGGGGCCCGTTGCTGTGGCTCGTACTCTGCCTGTGGCTCCGGGGTGGCTGACCTGGAGGCTCTGGCACTCTCCCGAAACCGTAGCCATCAGATGGTTAGATCCTGCCCTCCCGTTCCATTCATCAAAGCAGGGAAATGTGCAGAGACACTTAGAAATATTTTCACCAATAAGCATCCGAAGGGTGATTACTACTTATCCAAACAAATGGGTAAGAACGATAACCTTTAACTGCTATTCCCCAAATTCCCCAAGGTTTTCTAGCACCTAAGGCCTTCCCTCCACAACTCCGGCAAGAAATAGGTAGCTCTTCAAAGGTGAGCTTTCTGGATAACGGAGCTTCCCCCTAATAAATGGTGCTTGATTTGGGTTCAGCCCGGTGAGCGCTGCCACGTCAGAGTTGAGTGAGCTGGCGGGGAACCTGGAGTATCCTTGGAGTGGGTGTTTGTGTCTGAAGAGCAAGCAGGAATGACATGCTTTTAACAGAAGACCAATGTGAAGGCAGCGTTCCTGTGCTGAGAAGACCGGCGGGAGGACCCTGCAGCGAGGGCCTGCCAGAGCCCCTCGAAGCTCGCCAGGTGGAGCGGCCACCACGACCCTGGAATGAGGCCCGTTCTGACACCTGCTGTGGAATGCGAGAGTTTCTGGATGATCCCCGCTGCTGATGCTGCACCCATCTCGGGGTAGGGGTGTGAGGGAAGGGGCTAGGCTGGCCTAGGGATTCACCTGTTTTGAAAGCAGAATTGTTCAGATTCAAGAAGCCCACTCGCCCCTCTTGGGATTTGCCCTTAATGTTAGGCCAAGACCCAAGCCAGGCATTTATGCAGGATGGCCAAGCCTGGCTGGGAGCCAGCTGCAGGCATCTGCCACCACCCCCTTCCTCTGAGTCACCCCACACTCATATGCGCAAGGCATAGAGCCCCGAGACGTGCTCGCTGGCATCTTCCAACACGAACTCCACGGGGAAGGTGGAAGGAAGGGTGGCCCTGGAGTGGAGGAGGGGGAGCGCGGGAGAGAGTTGTGCTCCCAGCAGGCCTGGGTCTGGGCCTGGGCGTGAGGAGCTTTACGTGCCCCACTGGGGCATTAGGATAGCCAAGGCTTAGGATAGCCTTGGATGCTGGCCCAGGCCCCTCGGGGGTCTCACAGGCTGCAGGACTTGCAGCTGCTCCTCCCTGGCTGCCTGGAGGCCGAGCCTCAGGCCGTGCGGCCATCTGTCGTGGTTGGCCTCCGAGGAGAGTTTTGGGAAGGGGGCGCTTTCTGAGGCTTCTTTTTTTTTTTTTTTTTTTCCTGTTCACCTTCCTTCTCAAAGCCCGACTTGATCTATGAAAACCATCTCCCCTACTTTCTCCTGCGTGGGGAGAAAAGATGCCCAGGGCCCCTCGTGTTTCTCCAAATTCCCCGCAACCTGCACTAGACTCCCTTGTTACAGTACACATTCCTGGGTCTTGCCCACCTGCTGCATGCGCGTCACCAGGCACTCAGCCGTGCCTTGTGTGCACTTCAGACCGGCTTTGCAGGAGAGAGGCCTCCTGTTTCCCTGCTGTTCTTTTATCTGAAGAGCAAGATCATGGGCCTTCTTGCCTACAGTCCAATTGGTCATTGAGTCTAGCAGTTTCCCACCAAATCAGTTTCACCCATGAAGAGAGATAAGTAAATCCTTGTGCAATTAAAAAAAAAAAAAAAAAAGACTCTAAAGAGCATGATGATCCCAACGATCCCAAATGCTGGGGCACTGCGGTTCAGCCAGCTACGCCTTGTCTGGAATACTGTCAACAAACTAGAGTCCTGCCAGATGCACTTGACAATGAAATCAACCTGAGCATCATCCAATCTCTGGTGCTGGACTCAGTTGCCACCACTTTGACAAAGTCTGGAGTGCAGTGAATGAGGACACTAGGTGATGGGTGGGGAGCCCAGCCCACTGTGGCCAGGGTTCCTCACATTTAAATATCCGCTGTCTTCTTGCTGCAGGGCAGTCCCTGTACTTACTTGGGCAGAGGGAAGGGCATAGTTTGTAGGGAGGGGTTAGGAAATTATGGCTTCAGCCCCTTCCCTCCTCCAGGCCCTTCCCTCGTGTCCCGGGTCCCCACTACAGGCTTCTGCCGACTTTTCTTCGCCAAGTGATTTTCCTGTTTGGCCATCGTCTCCGCCGCATCCAGATTTATCTCTTCTCTCCCCTAGGCCTTTTGGGTCTTCTTCGGAGAGTAGCTAATCCAATAACCCGCCAAGTCAGAGAAGGGTTTGGATGCACAAGTCTCTCTCTTAGCTTCCTTTGAAATGCTGCCTTGACCCAAGTGAGGGGCCCAGGAATAGGCAGTGGAAACGGTTGTGTGGGTTTGGGACATCACACCCTGCCAGGACTTACCTGTTGGAGAAACTGGGCTTTTGGTGGCGAACAAATCATTCTTCCTACCTCTGTGGCAACTGTGCATCTAAGCTGGGTTCTGGAAGGCGCAGTGCTGGCCATTTCAGATCACAGGTTGGGAAGAAGGGGCACTGTGCCCGATCTGATAGGTGTAACACGCCATGGTGCTTTGGCACCAAGAGGCCAATTGAAACGGGAGAGTTTTAGAGAATAAAGTATGACTGTCACCCACAGCACAGCTGCTTCCTGAAAATTCCGCTCCCACTGCATGAAAAAGCACATGGAGTATTCCAGGATGCTTAATATAGGCATTTTCCCACGTTCTGCAGATTGCTGGTTTTTCTCTCCCTACCCCATGGGTCTGCTGGTAGTTGACTGGCCACTTTTTGGTCAGCTTTATTGAGGTATAATTTACATATAGTGCCCCTCGATTGACAGTATACAATTAGGTGCATTGTCGTAAATGTGCACAGTCATGTGACCACTGCCACAGTGTGATCTGGAACGTTTCCGCCGCTCCAGAAGGTCCCTCTGACCCTTTACAGCCTCTGCCCTCCCCCACCTCCACCTTAAGACTTGAGGGTGGGTCCATGTCTTACGTTTGTATATCCCATGTCCAGCACAATTCCGAACCCATTGTGAACACAAGTGATGTTTAAATGAGTACATTGGGAGCCCTGGCTTTTTGTTTTGTTTTTTCCAAGGCTGGAGTGCAATGGTGCGATCTCGGCTCACTTCAACCTCCATCTCCCAGGTTCAAGTGATTCTCGGGCTTCAGCCTTCTGAGTAGCTGGGACTACAGCATGCACCACCATGCCCGGCTTACTTTTTGTAGTTTTAGTAGAGATGGGGTTTCACCATGTTGCCCAGGCTGGTCTCGAACTCCTGAGCTCAGGTGATCCACCTGCCTCAGACTCAAAGTCCTCGGGTTACAGGTGTGAGCCACTGTCCCCAGCCAGCTCTGGCATATTTTAAAAATCCTCCCAAGACTCCTTCTGTCTCCTTCCATTGATCCTAAGTTTTGAAAGATTGTCCACCCAGGCATTTGTTAATTAGTAATTTCTTCATTTAGTCACTCACTCCTGGTACCAGCCTTCCTGATCAGCATGAGATAATCAGCGTGACCGAAGTTGATAACATTCCAGCTGAAAGCAGAGGCTTGCTGTTCTCGATTGCCTATGCAGTCACGGGTGAAATGTGCAATTTCCTTTCCACTCCTTGAGTGCCTCTGAGCGCTGCGAGAGCCTCCATTGTTACTTTCGGTTATCTCTCACCCTAGACCAGAAATCGCCAGCCTTCATCACTGGCCTCTGCCTTTTTCTTTTTTTCTTTTAATAATAAATGAGGAAGTTAGCCCTTGAGCAATTTAGGAGCTCACCCGAGAGCACCCCAAAACGCTTGAAGTTTACAGGGATTTTTCTCTGTCCCGAACTGTTTCTTGTTGTTGTAGTTGTTGAGATGGAGTCTCGCTCTGTCGCCAGGGCTGGAGTGCAGTGGTGCGATCTCGGCTCACTGCAACCTCCACCTCCTGGATTCAAGCGATTCTCCTGCCTCAGACTCCCGAGTAACTGGGACTACAGGCGGCCACCACCACGCCCAGCTAATTTTTGTATTTTTAGTAGAGACAGGGTTGGCCAGGCGGATCTAGAACTCCTGACCTCAGGTGATCAGCCTGTCTCGGCCTCCCAAAGTTCTTGGACTACAGGCAAGAGCCACTGTGCCCGGCCTGTCCCAAACTGTCACCAAGGATTTGATGTGTCCCTTCATTCTGCCTTCCTGAGCTTCCTTTCACTTGTACATTGGGGAAGGATCTTGGCAAACCGGTAAGGTGGAACCTGCCTCTTTCCTCTCATCAAATCTCTGAGAAGGAAGACTCTGGTATCCCTGGGTTCAGTCATTATAGCATATTGCCCCTAAACTCAGCAAAGTATTTTAAAGTGATAACTCATGTTTTCCAGATGAGTCCCGGGCATCACAGCCGTGTCTTTGTTAACTCATATGTGTTTCTATACTTCTATATGTTAACTCATTTTCCAGTAGGAACTCCCATGATTCCCAGTTTTTAGATTTTTTAAAAAACAGAGAAATGAAGTAACTTTCCCAGGGTTACATAGTCACAAGATCACCTGTTGCTACATAGCAAACCACCCCAAAACTTAAAAATATGATTTGAAATCATCTTTCATGGATTTAGGGGTCATCTGGCTCAGCTGAGTTCTCACTGGGGGTTTCTCCTATTTGAAAAGTCAGGTGGCGGCTGAGCCCGGCTCATCCTAGAGGTTTCCTTCACTCTCATATTGGGCCCCTGGGCTGGCTGTGCAGCTCTTCCTCCATCCGTGCGGCCTCTCCCTGTGGCTGGCTTGAGCTTCCTGATAACATGGTGGTCTTGGTGCAGATTTCTAACGTGGCAGCTGGTTTTACCCATGACAGACATTACAAGAGATCCAGGAGGAACTGCGAGGTTCCTTGTCACCTAACCCAGAAGTCAGGTGGTGTGGTTTCTGCTGCATTTCTGTTGAGCACAGCTGCCCAAACTCAAGGATGGAAGAACAGATTCACCCACTCAACAGGAGACAGCATATGTATGCAGGGAGGGAGCACATTCCTAGTGGCTGTCCTGAGGACCACTCACGCCATGGAGCCCTTGTGCCCGCCATGCCTTGAGCCGCTTCCGCAACGGCTTTCAGACTTTGACAGAGAGCCACGCGAGGAACTTCACATCATGACCTATTGGATATTCACATCCCAGAAAACTCCTGGAGCTCTGGTTTTGTTCCATGAACAGCAGCCGCAGCAAAACCTGTGTGTCCTCCGTGGGTTTTATGACCTATGTCCTACTTGCAGTTTGAGAAGCAGTTCACACGATGCTACCTCAAGTGCCAACTCTGTGCTGCGATGGAACACCACAGACTACAGAAAACAAATGTCAATTTGGGTTACACAGATGCCACTTCTCACCAACCCAGCAAAAGCCCAGCCCAGTGTTCAATGTTCATTCCTTTCTCTAGGCTGGGCACGCAGATAGCCTGGGGAGAACTGCCCTACTGTGATCTCTTGACTCTGCCCTTTCAGCCTTGAAAATAGGGCAGTGCAGAGTAAGAGGGGGCCAGGTGGGCCGCGGGGAGTATCCCCCAGGTAGCTTCGGTTTCCCTCCACCTGTGGAGTTCCCCTTTCTTCTTCATGGACCTCTCCAAAGGCTGTCTCCCATATTTGTTTGAAAACAGGTCTTTGGGAAATGTTGGCACCCTTGGCCATCTGGAAGGTCAGAGTCCACTCACTTTGGGTACAAAGACCTGGGACGTGGCAGCCTCGTGTTGCACAAGCAGGGGGAGGTGTCCCTGGGCCTCATGAGTGCAAAGGGCAGAGGTTCATGATCCGGGGGCTTCCGGGATCCACTGGTGAGAACCAAGAGTGAAACCAGAAGCTCTGGCAATGCCGGGGATAAACTACACAAAGGGGATGGTCCTCTGCCTCTAGGGATGTCCTACAGGACCTGACCCAGAATCTTCTGCACTTTCTCCATGAGAAAGAAAGGTCCCAAACCCTTCTGACAGATGTAGGTGACACACGCGGAGGCCACACTCAGGGAGGGGTTTCCTCCTGCCTCTCAGCAGCCACCAGGCCCTGCAGAGGGGCCTGGGCTGCATGGGGACTGCATCCTGCACACAGGACACGAGTCAGGGGCACCTCAGTGACCAGGCCCTGCTCACGGAGGGATCCAAACTCTGTCCTAAGAGATGATGACTTTTAACCCCATTCCTAGGACATGAGATGCAGGCTTTTTGCTTTTTCTTTTTTGGAAAAACAAAGCTGCAAACAACCCCCTGTTTTTTGTACCTGACTCCCCGCTGGCGCCGCAGCTGATCTGGAAGTCTCTCCTCCTCTGGTGACTTTGGCCTCACATCTCAGCAGTTTTCTTCCCTCGCCTCCTTATGTAACAAGCCCCTCTAAAACAGAATGAGTTTCTTGGCAACAAAACACCAAAAATAAGAAAACCTAGCAAATTCCCTTGTTTAGGTTCATTAGCGCCATGGTTTGCAGCCTTGAGTCCCCAACCAAGAAACTCAAACTTTTCTGCACCACGTGGTCTCCCCAAAGAACCAGCTGCCCAGCGAGCCCTGTGAGGGGTCCTCTAGCCCCACACATTCTGAGGCCACCTGGTGCCTGCAGCTGGTCCCTGGCCTCCATCTGGAGCCCTCTGTACTTGGTCGTCATTGTCCCAGCCTGGGGGGCCAAGGGCCTGGGCCTGAGAGATGGGGACCTGGGTTCTCAGACCCTTCTCACAGCTTCCTTGCTGCCCAGCCCCAGCAAGGCGTTTCATCTCTGAGTGTCTCTAATCTCATTTATCTTCTTGGTCTGAGCGCTGAGCCTCAGACCGGATCCCACCGATCTTCTGACCCTGAGCCTGGGAGCATGACGTGCACCTTCCTCTGTGTTCTGGAAGGACCTGAAGCAATGGACACGGGAAGAATTGACCTCTCCAGCTCCCGTTTCCTGGTGAACCTATGACCTTCAGCGTCTCCGAGGAGTGGGGTGGGTGGTCCAGGCCTGGCGTGATGGGCAGTTGTTTGGCAGATGAAATTGAGGCCATCTCTGGCCATTTGCTGCTATTGCTTTTTAAAAATTTAGTGGATTTTACTTCTGAGCAGTTTTAGGTTTACAGAACAATGGAGCAGAAAGTACAGAGGGTGCCCATCTGCCCCTCCCTGACCCTGCAGCCCCCGTGCCCATTTCCCCTGTTGTTCGTGTCTTGCATTGTGGTGGCATGTCTATTACCATTGAGCTTCTATTGATACCTTCCTATTAATCGAAGTCCATAGTCGACCTTAGGGCTCACTCTTGGTGTTGTATGTTCTGTGGTTTTTGACAAACGTGTGATGTTGTGTGTGTGATGTTGTGTGTCCACTATTACACTCTCATGCAGAACAGTTTCATCGCCCTAGAAATCCCCTGTGCGCCACCTGCCCATCCCTCCCTCCCTCACCCAAGCCCCGGCTGCCATCACTTCCTTCGGCATTCGTCCTGCGCTGTCCTGGAACTGCTCGTGCCCTGGAGCCTGAACACAGGCTGTACTCACCAGGTGGCAGTGACCAGCGCAGCCCTGGCGCCCACCTGGATGTGTTCGAAGGAGTGTCGTTGCAGTGCTAGGAGGAGGGACGGCCTGGAACAGAATCTGTGTTGGGAAGGCCTTGGAGGAGCTCGAGGGGTAGGGTCTAGACACCTCCTGTCTCAGAGGAGGAAACTGATGACCAGAGATGGGAGGTGACTTTCAAATGACACAGCTGGTTAGGCAGAAATCTATATCCAGGCCTGCCTCGCTGAGAGGGTAGAGGTTCAATGTATCTTTTTAAACAAGAGTTAAACTTATAAAAAGACCAAAAAGCAAAATTGTAAACGAGCTAGCAGCGTGGCTGTTTCGAGTGTCGTCAGCCCGTCTGTGAGGGATTCTGGCTGGTGTGAGGTTCTGGAGGGGCGGCGTACCTGCCAGGCGTCTTCACATCCCACCTGGGAGCTGCCTGCAGAGTGGCCCTGGTGGTGTGGCCTGGAATGGGGAGTGGCAGACACCTTCTCCCGGCCTGGCTGGTCTCCACGCATCTGCTGCTGGCTAGATGCTGGCCGGCGGCACCTGGAGCCCCTCCGTGCAGAGTGTCCGCGCCCGTCAGTCTGGAGGACACGACAGGTTCCATGGCTCCTGGGAAGTTCCTGGAGCAGCTGCTGCCTGCATGGCTGAGATCACAGGCTGAAGGGCTCTGGGGAAGTAACAGATTCACACACAGTGAATGACACCAGAAAGGGATTTGGAGCATGGGCTTTGTCCTGTCGCTGGAGACAAGATGCAAAAGTGCCCACAGAACCCAAGTCAGAGCATGGCTTTGTAGAATTATAACATTTGCTATGTGCCCAGTATAGCCAGGCCCATGTGAGGGATGGCAAGCCCGTCACAATCTTGTAAGAGTTGCTGTTACCGGCTTATGTAGTGGAAACATAAACTAGAAAGAAGCAGCTAGAAGAGCATGATGTAATCAAAAGAGACCTTGGTTAGAAGTTGCAAGACCAGGATTTGGTTCTGGCTGAGTCACAGCTCTACCATGTGGTTTTGAGCAACTTGCTTGAATCTCTGGACATCTGTTACCCCACCTGTAACACAAGGGCCTTGGAGAATTTCTGAGACCACTTCCATCCTAACACCCCGTGACTGCCCAGTTCTCTGGGTTTAGGTGCTAGAGATGAGGGCATCCGCAGCAGGCCTGGGCCAGTGGGGAACAGAAGCTGACAGGCACTGCTCGGCAGGCGGCTGGGGCGGGTGGTTGTCCCCAAAGGTATAATTGCTATTCTGGGTCTGAGGTGGCCTGGGGACAAGGCCAAGCTGCCCTGCAGGTCAAAGGGCCAGGGGAGGAGCAGATGCGGGGGGTGAGAGGTGAGGAGGGAGGGAATCACCACATCCTTGTGGTAATAAAGAGATGTGATGTTCTGTGTTCTTAACTCCATGAATATTTCTGGGCACAAAGTATGGAGAGGGGCCAGAGGGCTTCAGCCAGGAGAGGAGGACAGATGGTACCCATTGTTCCACACTTCTGGCGACACCTTGGGGACAGAAGGTCAGCTCCTCTCTGTTCCCTGAAATCTACCTGCACAATTTCAAAGCTCATCTAACGCAGAATTTTTCAGACTTTTTCACCCACAACACAATAGGAAGTACGTTTTATTCCGGCCCTGTACAGCGGCTCATGCCTGTAATCCCAGCACTCTGGTAGGCCAAGGCGGGTATATCCCTTGAGCCCAGGAGTTCAAGACCAGCCTGGACAACATGGGAAAACTCCATCTCTACTAAAAATAGAAAAATGAGCCGGGCATGGTAGTGCACACCCGTAATCCCAGCTACTTGGGAGGTTGAGGCATGAGAATCGCTTGAACCTGGGAGGCGGAGGTTGAAGTGAGCCAAGATTGCACTACTACACTCCAGCCTGGGTGACAGAGTGAGACTCTATCTCAACAAAAAAACAAACAGGCCAGGTGTGGTGGCTCACGCCTCTAATCCCAACACTTTGGGAGGCCAAGGTAGGTGGATCATGAGGTCAGGAATTTGAGACCAGCCTGGCCAACATGGTGAAAGCCCATCTCTACTAAAAAATACAAAAATTAGCCAGGCATGGTGGTGCACACCTGTAATCTCAGCTACTCAGGAGGCTGAGGCAGGAGAATCACTTGAACCCAGGAGATGGAGGTTGCAGCGAGCCGAGATCGCGCCACTGCACTCCAGCCTGGGTGACAGAGTAAGACTCTGTCTCGGGGAAATAAAAAACAAACAAAAGGTACATTTTATTCTGTGTGTGTGTGAATCATTGAGACACAGGCTTCATGCAACCACAAGATGCATTCTTATTGTAATTCAGTTTTTGGTGGTTGTGCAATCCACTAAATTGATTTCATAATCCACTAACAAGTTGGGACTGTCAGTGTGAAGAGCTATGGCCAGATGCTTCGGGAGTGGCCGGCTCACCCCGGGATGGAAGTGAGGAGACACATGAAAGCTCCTCTATTCACCACGCTCAGCGTGGGAAGCCCTGGCTTGCTTTTTAAGTCCGTGGTATTTCCTCCTTCCTCTGAACTCGCTGTACCTTTTGATCTATAATGTGCCTGGCACGGAGCAGGTGGGTGAAACAAGACAGAGCGGAAGGAATCCTTGAGTACCCGTAGAAAGTGTTGGGGAAGAATCTTTGGATATATGGCTCTGTAAATATGGACAGTTGAGATTCTGAAAGCACTGACGTGGAAGCCTTTGCAGGCCTCAGCTCTGGGCCAAATCCCAAAGCCACATCTTGGGTAGCTGTTTGGGAGCAGAAATGAGGTCCCTGAGCCCTCGTTCAGAGGTGTCCTCTCTCACACAAGGTCCTCCTACGTAGAGGAGGGTGTGTCTCCGAGCCAGCCAGCAGCTCTGTGACCTTACAAAAATGTCCCCGGGGTGCCCAATTTTACTGTAGTTCACGGTGTCCCTCCTGCAGTTTGTCTTCAAGCATTAACCAAAACTGCTGGATGTGTACCCAGCGGGGAGAACCAGGCGGCGGTGGAGGGTGGGGGGTGGCAGGAAGCTGACTGTGGGGGAAGCCTCAGATCTGACCAGGGCCATTGGGCCTATGCGGCAGAGGTCAGGCCGGGGCCAGCTCACTTTCACCTCGTGGCTGGTTTTTTCCTCTCTGAAGTCTGGGCGGCCGACGACTGGAGGGTGTGGCTGCAGCTGGCGGCCGGGCAGGGTGTGGGGCCTCGGGGCCTCTCCCTTGGGTCGTTAGTGCCCACGGAGGATTCTATGCTGGTGTTAGCTGGTGGTCTGGCATTTTATTTGTAAGCCAATAAAACCTCCCCATAACCCCAGAGCTGGCCTCTTCACACCCTGTCTTAATAGCATCATAATGGCAGAGCTGAAGACAGCCCTAGAAGTGAAGGGCTGTCCCTCCGTACAGGGGCTGGAGGTGGCGCATGAGGACATCATTCCCTTATCCCGAGGTCTTGATGTTTACTGGCCCCTGGGCCATCCTCAGTCATTTACGCCCCAGCTTATGACCACTCTCCCAGTGTCAGCTCTGCAAGGGGGAAGGACAGAGGCTCATGGAATCCAGCCCTGGGAGGAGCTGGTGACTCAGGGGTGAATGAGACGCGGTCCTTGCCGAACTCCAACTGGGTGTGGAAGGAGACAGGCCCTCAGTGACAGGGTGACAAGATGCCGTGACAGATACTTGCGTGACCGTTACCCAGCTTGCAAAGGCAAGAGGATTGCCCCACTCTGCTGCCAAGGCTCAGAGATGAGGCTAGAAGGCGATCGTGGTGCTTTTCTAAACCTGTGATTGCCCTTCACGTGCTGCGAATGTTCTCTGACAGTCAAAGCAGGGCATTTGGCTATTTCCTGTTGTTCTCCAAGCACTGCCAGGATGATGGCCCTTCACATCGGTCTTTGTCCTCTCATCCAGCTGGGGCCATTGGGTGTCTCACTGGGGCCTGGGCAAAGTGAAGGCTTCATAGTGTGGACAGAGAGCCATAGTGTGGACGGAGAGCCCACCTAATGACTGAGTGGACCCCATCCATCTATGCAGGGAAGGCTAAGAGCTTCCAAACAGTGGCCTGCTTTTACCCTGGACTCTCGCCATGTCTGTCCCCACCAGCTGGGGTGAGGAGGCCTGGGGCTCTGTGTTAGGCGGGGTCTCCAGAGAAAGAGAACCAAGAGGAGAGATCCAAGCATATAGATCTCCTATTTTTCTTAATATACATATATTATATATATATAAACTTACATATATATATAATTACATATGTTATATATATTAAGAAAAATATGTATATTAAGGAGATATAATCACATATTAACTATATCTAATGTATATAACATGATTAATATATACATAGTATTGTTTTATATATATATATATATGTATATATGTGAGATTTGTTGGAAGGAATTGGCTCATGCGTTGATTGGAACTGAAAAGTCCCGAATCCACTGGGCAGATGGTCTAGAAGCTCAGGCGGTCGATGCTGCAGTCATGAAGCAGAATTTCCCGTTCCGGAACCCTCTGTTTTCCCTCTTCAGGCCTGCTGCGGATTGGGGGAGGCCCACCCACATCATTCAGCATGATCTGCTTCACTTCAAGTCACTGATTGTAGATATTAACCACGTCTGCAAATACGCCCACGGCAGCCACCTGACTGGCGTTTGATTGAATCAGTGGGTGCTATGGCCTCGCCAGGCTGACACGTCAAATTAGCCGTTACCAACTCCACAATGGGATGTGGTCAGTGGAGCCCAGCGCTCCCTGTCCCATAACATCCCCTCCCCTGTGCCCTGGCTGAGGCGTAGGGTGCCACCTGTGGAGACCACAGCTACTCCGGATGGAGGCGGCAACCTGCAGCCCAGGCCACAGCCTTGGAAGGGAGCTGGGAGGCTGCCTGCTGCTGGTCCTCAGGGAGGCGGCTGCATGGACCATGCAAACACGCCCCACACCTGCATGTCCTGGGGCCTCCTGGGTACTTGCCTCCTTCCTCATGAACTGTGAGCTGACCCAGACTCCTGTAGCCTCCACCCAACCTGTGCCTCTAGGTAGTGCCCCTGCCCCCCACTCTCCCTCCTTCTGGGGGATCTCAGACAGGCTGGAAGAAGACAAGCGTGTGTGGTTAGCAGAGGCTGGACTCAACCTGGCCTGGGAGCAGCTGCCTGTAAGAGCCTGCCCTGGGGCCCTGAACTAGGAAGGGGCTCTCAGGAATCCCACAGCACAAGCCCTGAGGTCAGGACGTTTAGGATGGCCACCCCCAGCTGGTCAGAAGAGGCACTGCTGGCCCCTGCAGAGCATCCTCCACCACAACGTGAGGAGGCCAGTGGGGTCCCTCCAAGCTTCGTGGAGCTCTGGTCAAGTAAAGGCTGCCCTGGGTGGGCAGGGAAAACCTCGGCGGCCCTTTGCACAAGGAGAGAGCCGGAGACTCCGGCAGCAGCCACGCTGTGATCCTCTTTAGAACTGCCGTGCACAAGTGATGAATCATCTTGGCTTTCACCTTGGGAAAGGGATAAAGACAGCTCTCTAATTATAAGGGGGCAGCCAGTGTCTTTGCAGAAGCCTCTGAAACCCGATCTCAGGCCTTGGTTGAGTGTGAGCAACTGCCCTGGCTTCCGCGGGGAGCCACACGAGGGGCCTGGCTGCCCCGGTGATGATGCCTTTGTCGCTCCCCACGGCCTTCATCATCAGGCCCCAGTGTGCCCTCGGCCAGCGGCCCTTGCCATCCCCAGTGCCATGGGGGCTCACACTGCGGGAACGGCTTTTGATCACATCCTCTGGTCTGGTTTCCCACCAGCCCATGATAAGAAGGATGATGGCCTCATTTTACACACTGGAAAGTGGAGGCTCCTGGATTTTCAAGGGCGCACTCCATATAAGACATGAATGCAGAACTGTGGGGAGGATCGAGGTCTCCTGGGCACTCTGGGCCAGGGATTCTGCAGCTATTTGGTTTTGAGCAAAAGGAGTTTCATGTCTGGTGCTGATATGGAGCAAGGGAAGCCCCAGGGGGCCTCGGGCCAGATGAGGAACTGGGAATACGGTGGAGCAGGGGACTTACTCAAAGCCAGGGAAGGCTCAGGTTGCCAGACCGGGGTCCTTGGCCTTGGGGGGCAGGGAGGGGGAGCCCCGAGGTGGCTGTGGGAACTAGGACCACCAGGTGAAGGAGCCGGGGAGGAAGGGTGGCCGCAGGAGTGAAAAACAGTTGGATTTTTCTTTTGACATCAGGAAGTTGCTTAGGCTGCAGTGAGAAACTCTGTGTCCTCTGTGGAAAGTAAATGGCTCTGGAACTTCTCGGAGAGTGGAGCTTAGGCCTTCCCGGATTTGGCCACTGTCCCTCCCCTGCTGCCTGGTTCCAGTGATTCAATATTTGTTCCTTATTTTTCTGAGAGTGGTTATATAACACAAATGTTTTTCAAAGGCTCCAATTGACCTGGCTCTGGTCACCTCCTGCCACCCATCAGTACCAAGAATTGCCCGTTTGGTTTTGGGGATTGCGCAAGGCCGGCCTGTCCGGAGACACCTCCCCTGTGCCTCCCAGCAGAGGGGCCTGCCAAGGCCATCATCACTTGTGGCAAGCTCCAGGCCACAGTCACCACTCAGCCATGGTCAGAGCCTATGGGCCACTCCCCGGGCAGTGACTGAGGGCAGGCAAGGTGGGCAGGACAGGGTCCAGGTGGGAACTGCGGGCCTCGGGCCTGTAGCTGGAGATGCCACACGCAGCTCTCCCAGGGTCACTAAGCATCTGATAGAACCCGCCCAGCACTCGATCCCACAGCCCAGGCCCTTAGGATTGAGGGAGCTGAACAATCAGTTGAGAAACCTTAAGGGTTAGAACCTAAGAGGCATATCAAGACACATGTGAAGATGGAAAGGCAGAAATGCCGCTGGGTCCTGGCCATTCACCTAGATAGCGTTGTGAAGGCAGCAGAGGAAGTTCCTTCCTTCCCTGGCAGTGCAGGCCCCAAGACTCCACCCAAAGGCCCTGTGGCTCTGAGAGCGGTGGAGAGTCTTTGGTCGTTTGAGAGTAGGAGGAAATTATTTTGATGATGAAGATAGGAGATGAGAACGTGCATCTTATTCTGAATCTAGTGGGGTTCCTTTACAGTGTTCCCGATCTCACCTATTGTTGTCCAGTTCGGTGGGTAAAAACAGAACATGTGAGCTAAAAGGCGTCTTCACAGGTTCTCTAGTTCAACCCTCTTATTTGACAGATGAAAAGCTGAAGTCCAGACATGCCCAAGATGCCCCAGATCGCAGATCACAGAGCTGGGGCTCTGGCTCAGCCCCCGGCTCCCTCCCCGCTGCAGGCTGTGTTCTCGCGGGCCTGAGGGACACGGGGGCTTGAATATGCCAGGGAGGGGCCCTGGCCTCGGCGGACACACGGCCCAGCAGCTCCAGATGGTGCTCTCTGTGCTGGGGTTCACTCAGCAGGAGCGGAGAATGCAAACCATCCTCAATGTGTTGCTTCCTCGGTCGGAATCAAACAGGAATGTTGTATCATGATCCTGATATTTTAAACCTCAAGTTTACCCTGAGGTGGGGGCCATTGTGGGCCCCTGCCACTGGCAGCCTTTCTATTTGTCCTGTATTTGCACTCTTGTCTGTCCTCTTTCTGGGGTATCCCAGCTGCATCAACAAAGGAGTTCTGTAAGACAAAACATCAGAAACGCTGGAAGGTCGGAACTGCATCTGATCGATACACACTTAGCACCTGCTGTCAGGGCTAAGATGTGAGTAAAACCATCCCCATCCTTCAAGAATACACAAATTAGTTGATTGCAAACATAGAAAGTCTATTATCCTATGGGGAAATATTGGGATAAGTAGGGGACCGGGGGCAGGAGGAGCTGTATATGACTCCAAAATGTGGATAGTGCAAGAACGCGAGTGATTGCATTTGGTGGTGGGATTTTTTAGACTTTCCCATTCCTTGCAACACCAGCATGAGTTACTTTTAGTTAAGAAGAACTTGGAAGAGAAAGTTAGTATGGTAAGCTGTCTGGGGAATGAATCACAGGACTATACAAATCCTTATGTATCCTTCCTTCCTTCCCCTGAGGTCGCACTGTGCCCAGGATACTTGTTTTAGGAAGAAAAGCTCTCTTTTTATAGCCTCTGACACCAAATTGTTTTTCTGTTACTGGAACCGAGCCACTCCAGGGAGGTGCTGGAGTTTCCTAGAAAGAGTTCTGAGCTGGGAGTAGGTGGACCTGGTTACAGGACATGCCTTCTACTGTCTGATTCTCTGGCACTGGGCAAATGACTTAACCTCTCTGACCCTCAGTATCTTCATCTGTAGTCGGGGATGATACCACTTTTCTTTCCCACTTGTATGGGTTGCTGTAAGGACCAAATGAGGCAACAGTTGGGAGATTTCAGAAGGACATACTAATGTCAGATTAATGATGGCTCTGTTGTTAATACCTCACTTTTTTTGTGATAGACTTTTGGTTTTTGCCTGGATTTCTAAGGTGGTGAGATGGATAAATGAGTTGCTTTTAAGGTCAGCTTACATCTCAGGAATTCTCTCAGATTTGGGGCTTTTCTCTTTGGTCCTGATGCTTTCCTGACAGGTGACTTTATCAGTCCAAATCCTGAAAATTCACTTTTTTATCTCCAACACATGTGGTCAAAGTCTAACTGACATTTTGTGCAGCAGATGAAAATCAGAGTGCTAAAGCTGTCTCTTGGCAGAAATCAGGACTTCAGCATCTCTTGGTACCTCAGCGTTGTCCCCTAAATATCCTCCCAGTCCTGTGAGGGCCTGAGTGGCTGGCGGACAGGAAGAGGAAGTGAAGGACTGGAATGGGAGTAGAGACCGGTAGTGGGGAAGGCCCAAAGCTCTGGCAGGAGTTTTAAATTTAGAAATCACGGGAATGGGGCAAATCCAGGAGCTTGGGCCTCTGGCATGTCACCTAAGAGGCCAGGTCCTAAGTATTCTACACGCCAAGACTCTAGTTGCCATAGTTGCAGTTAGAGATTTTCCCACACCGGCCCCAAGGTGCGTGATGTTTCCTGGTGAGCTCTGGAGATGAGAGCCAAGATTAGAATACTGGGACTTGCTGGGAGGTGGGATTGGGGGTGGGGAGCCTTCCAGCAAACCCCGCCATCTGTGCCAGGGGACTTCCCTGTCGGGCTGCATGACCAGGCAGGCACACACACCTGAGTCCAGCAGCCACGCAGCAGGCCACAATGTTGGACTTGACTTGATGCTTTCATACTCACTCCGGCCCGAGACACCTGCCTGGGACCTGCCTCCACCACTCTGGGCAGCCGCCTGGGGCCCGTGGGCAGCCTGAGCTAGCAGCAAGCCCTGCATCCTGCCCTCAGCTCTTTTACACCATTTTGACGTGAGTCCCTTTGAACCTCCTCAGCCTCAGTTTTTAGAGCAGGATGCTGCTTAGGGTTGCGTGAGGAGCAAGCGAGGATTTGTGAAAAAGCTTCTGCATGTGGAAACTGCTGTTGCTGAACGAATGTTAGAGGGTAATGAGAATTTGAAACCAGAGAGGAATGTGCTCATTAAAATGGGTGATAAGAGACCCACCCTGGTCCCTCGTCACTTCCTAGTGAATTGCAACTGCGTGTGGCCTGATCGTTCACTGGCCCTGCGGCACAGACTCTGCGGCCCCCATGCTTGCTGCAGGCGCGAGAGGGTGCTTGGTCGGGGAGTTAATTCAAACACGTCTGGAACCTACTGCCTGCCGGGTACAGTACGAGGCCAAGAATAGAGAGGTGGGTAGATTTCCTCTTGCCAGTGATGGATTCAAAGTCTAGTTAGAGAAATAAACTGATAGATGAGGATAATACGGGGTTATGAGTCCAGTAATAAAGGTGTGTCTGAAGTACTCTGGGACACAGTCTAGAATAATAAGAGATAACTATTTCTGTCTGAGGGTGACTCTCAGCAAGAGAGTGTATTTGAATTGGGCTTTGCAGGACACATAGGAGTTTACTTTGTGAGCCAGGATTTGGGGGCACGGGGCAGGAAGAACAAGAGAAAGGAAAGAGAGCTCAGAGGAAGGAAAGGGCTTGGGGTGTTTGGTGAATGGCACCAGGGTGGTTCCTGCATTGCTATGGGCTGGGCTCCACGCTGGGGGCTGGGGATGGGACTCTGGAGCTGTCCCTGAGTGGCTGAAGCGAAGCGGGAGCAGTTCACAGGAGGGGTGGATGGTAGCCATGAACAGACGTGTCTGAGGAGTTAAGACAGCATTCCAGGTGGGATGTCCATGGATGCATAGCTGTGTTTGGAAAATGCCAAACCCTCTGCCTGGGCTGTTGCTGAAAGGAGGAGACAGGAACAGAGAACATCAGAAATAAGGCCGCAGAGGTCAGCTCATCTGTGGGGCTTGGGTTGCAGTCTGCAGGGCTGGCTGGGAGCTGCTGACTGTGTCTGAGACTCCCGAGACTCCTCCATGGGAGGCACACGGCTCTCCATCTGGGCTATGGTGGAATTTCCAAATGCCCTCGCTGTACCGAGGCCAGTGCATGCTCCCCACGCTCCCCAGGTGATCTCAATGTGCAGCCAGGGCTGAGAACTTTGGAGATAAACACCACCAGAAAGGCTGAGTCTGGAATCTGCACACCTGAGATCTCACTGGCATGTCTCAGTCAGCCAGGCCTGGAAGCCATTGCCGAGGTGATGGTAGAGTCTAAGGCTGGGGCCTTTGCAGGAGGCTGACTTGATGGGGCTCACCCTTTCAGGGGTCGCTCTTTAAGCAGAGATTTGGAGCACAGATCCAAACGGGTAAGGCTGAATGATTTGGACAATAATTGGGTGGCCCAAGAGGGAACTGGGTGAGAGTAGGAATAGGCCTGGACCCCTGGGGCAAGGACATGGAGAGAAGGGAGTGGGTTAAAAAAAAAAAAAAAGGTTAAGTACAGAGAACACAACAGAAGGAAATGAAAGATGGAAATGAAAGAACACAAATAGATGAAAACACATCCTATGTTAATGGATTGGGAGGCAATATTGTTAAGAGGTCAAGACTACCCAAAGTGGTCTACAGATTCAGTGCAATCCCTATCAATTTTCCCAAAAATAGAATAATTAGTCTATCCTAAAATTCACGTGGAATCTTAAGGGACCCTATCTAGGGAAAATAATCTTGAAAAAAAGAAGAACAAAGTTGGAGGTCTCACATTTCCCAATTTTAAACTTACTGTAAGGCCACAATAATCAAAACAGTGTGATACTACCAAAAAAACAGGCACATAGACCAATAGAATGGAACGGAGAGCCCAGAAATAAACCCTCAGAGATATAGTCAAATGACTTTCCATAGTCACGCCAAGACTATTCAATGGGGAAAGGACCATCTTTTCAACAAGTAGTGCCAAGAAAACTGGATATCTACATGCAAAAGAATGAAATTGGACCCTTATGTTTATACCATATACAAAAATTTACATAGATCAAAGACCTAAATATAAGAGCTAAAACCATAAAATATA
The DNA here is from genome assembly GCF_008728515.1 of Papio anubis. Lineage (NCBI taxonomy): Eukaryota > Metazoa > Chordata > Mammalia > Primates > Cercopithecidae > Papio > Papio anubis. The sequence continues at coordinate 7,463,401 of NC_044979.1, forward strand.
AAACTCTTAGAAGAAAACATAGGAGAAAACCTTCTTGACACTTAATTTGGCAGTGATTTATTGAATACAACACCAAAAGCACAGGCAACAAAAGGAAAATTAGATAAATCAAAGACTTCCGTACATCAAAGGACACAGTCAGCAGAGTAAAACAGCAACCCACAGAATGGGGGAAAATAGTTGTAAGTCATGTGTCTGACAAGGGGTTAATAACCAGAATATATAAAGAATTCCTACAAGTCAACCATAATCAACCCAATTAAAAAATGGGCAAAGAAGTTAAATAGACATTTCTCCAAACAAGACAGACAAATGGCCTGAATTGACATTTCTCCAAAGATGATAGACAAATGACCTGAATAGACATTTCTCCAAAGATGATATACAAATGGCAAATAAGCAGATGAAAAGATGTTCAACATCACTAGTTATCCAAGAAATGCAAATCAAAACCATAATGAGATATGAACTCACACCCACTTAAGATGGCTATCAGAAAACAAAGACCAAAGATAACAACTGTTGGTGAGGGTGTGGAGAAATTGAAACCCTGTGTACTGTGGGTGGGAAAGTAAAATGGGGTAGCTGCTGCAGAAAACAGTTGAATGGCTCCTCAAAAAATTAACAGTAGGATGACCTGATGTCCAGCAGTTTCACTTCTGGGGATAAATGAAAACAATTGAAAGCAAGTTCCTGAAGAGATATTTTTACACCTGTTATATTGGTTTGCTAGGCTGCCATAGCAAAGCACTACAGATTAGGTGGGGTGGCTTAAACAACAGACATGTGTTTTCTCATGATTCTGGAGGCTAGAAGTCTAAGATCAAAGTGTCGGCAGGGTTGGTTTTTCTGGGGCCCCTCTCTTTGGGTTGGTGGCTGTCTTCTCCCTGTGTTTCCATGTGTGGTCTCTGTCTTGTAGGTGCCTGTGTCCTAATCTCTTCCTGGAAGGACACCAGTCATATTGGACTAGGACCCACCTTAATGACCTCATTTTAAATTAATTGCCTCTTTAAAGACCTTATCTCCAAATACAGTCATATTCTGAGGTCCTGGGGATCAGGACTTCAACATATGGAGTTTTTTGGTGGGAAGGGAGACACTAATTCATACCATAACACTCATACTCATAGCAGCGTTATTCACAACAGACAAAAGGTAGAAGCAACCCAAATGTCCATCAACTGATGAATGCATAAGCAGAATGTGGTCTACTCATACAATGGAACATTATTCAGCCTTCGAAAGAAAGGGAACTGTGGCACACACTACCACGTGGAGGAGCCTTGAAGACATTATGCTAAGTGGAATCAGACAGTCACAAAAGGACATATACTGTCTGATTCTACTTATATGAGGTACCTAGAGTGGTCGGATTCAAAGACATAGGAAGTATCTCTTTGCACTGGGGGGAGGAGGATGGGGAGTTCGTGTTTGATGGGGACAGCGTTTTGGTTTGGGAAGATGGAAAGGTTCTAGAGATGATGGTGTTGACGACTACGCAGCAATGTGAATGTTCTTCCTGCCACCAAACCGCACACTTAAAATGATTGAGACGGCAAATATTATGTTATGTGTATTTTACCGCAACTAAAAACTTAAAAAAAAAAAAAAAGAAAGGTTAGGGATGCAGCTCTGCTCGATTTGAGGATGGTTGGGCGGGTTTCTGCCTGGTGTGGAGGTGTTCACAAAGCAAGATTCAAGAGGAAGAAGGGGCAGGGCTGTTTCAGACTCAATGAGTGTGTGGGGAGCTACTTTCCCCCAATCTGTTTTAGACTCTGTTTTGGCCATGATGTCATTAGACTCTGCTGATAGTTTTGCCTCAGCCGCCACCCCAGTGTCACCCTCCCCATCCCTGTCCCATCATCTTCCCAGGCAGACACATGGTCCTGGACCCATGTTCCGTGCTGTGGGGTAAAATCATGTCCGTCAGCAGAACAGTCTGAGACGGGGCTCTCCTCCCTCCACCCTTTCTGCCTGCCTGTCTCCTTTAGTCCCAGCCATTTCTTCTTTCTTCCTTCCCTGGGGTGATAGGAGGTCATGGCTGCTACTGGAAGTTTGACTGCACATTCTGGAAGCAAATGTGCATGGTGGTCAGGGGCTTTGGGGGCTGGGTGTGGCTAACACATCCACGTCCCTTTATGGTGGATTTGGAGGATAAGGACTCAGGAAGGTGGAGGTGACACCCACAGAGTTCCGTGCAGCCCCTGGGTCCGAGGGCCACTGTCACTGACCACGTGCTCTCTGTCCACCCTAGGACCTGAGCTCCTTCGCCATGCCGCTCCTGGACGGAGACCTGGAGGGTTCCGGAAAGCATTCCTCTCGAAAGGTAAGGCCTCCTTTCCGGAAGTTGCTCACAGCTCACTTGAGGTGCCACAGAGGCAGACAGAGCCTGAGACCACTTCCACCTGTGTGTTCACCCACACGCCCACCTGCCTGCCCGCTTGCATGCCTGGCCGTAGCCGAGCCCATCCTGGGACAGCTCACCTACCATGGCCAAGCCTGGCGTATCAGCCAGGCTGTCCAACTGGAGAGCCTCCTGGGCTTCACTCCTTTTTCTTCTCCTCGCGTGGCACTGACTGTGGCCCACTAGACCCCCCTAATGTGGGCAGAGGCAGTGGAGGAAGATGAGCAATGAGCTAAGCCCCGTGGAAGGTATCGGTCCCTGCAGACCATCTGTGGTCTTTGGGCTGAACTCGACTGGCAGGACTTTGCCCTGCTGTCCACCAGCACCCACCCCCAGCGCTGGGCTCTCTCCTTCCACCTCGTGTTGCACCCTCTCTACACGCCTTTTTCTCTCCTTCCACTTTTCCTTTCCTCTCTTTAGCTCCTCGCTGTCCCTCCCCTACTGGTGAATTTCCCTCCCATTAGGAAACCAGTGTCTCAAGGAGGTTGTTGCCTGTGTAGGGTCAGGTGGCCAAGAAAGAGTGTGGGGTGGGGTGGGGGCTCCGGAGAGGGAGGCACAGCATCAGGTGAGGGTCGAGGTGGCCATGGCAGGACACAGAGGTCCGGGCTTCTTGCAGGTTTCTCCTGCAGCCAGGAAGTAAGGGTGGGCGGGGGCCTGGTAGGGGACACGCTTCCTGGCATTCTCCCACCCACAGACCCCTCTGGCAGGTGACAGCGGACAGAGCTAGTGATCTGGGGGCTGCGTGCAGGGTCTAGGCATGGGTTCTGGGTGCCGGCCAGCCTGGGATGAGGGCAGGAGTTCCCATGCTGAAAAAAGCAAATCTCCTCTTTAATCATTTGAATTACACACAACTGAATCAAATTGGTGTCGGCCTGTAGGGCTGCCCCGCCCTGTCCTCAACAAGCAACCTTATTAGCAGCTCTTATGACCCATCCAGCAAAGACTGTCAGGGAATGGCCTTGAGCTTCTGGGCCAGCAGAGAGTGGAGTGGCAGGAAGGGGCCACCAAGCCCAAGCCCTGTGCAAGGCTGCAGGACCGGCCCCACAGGCGCCGGGTCATCTTCCTCCTGTTTGACTCTGCAAAACCCTGCTTTCCAGTGAAAACCTTGCATGGAAGATCTGAGACTGCGGAAGAGACATACAGGCCACAGCCTGGCCCTGGCCCCAGCTTCCTCTCCAGCAGCTACATGACAAATGGCCCCATAGGCAGAGCTCTGCTCCACAGGCGCCTGAGTGCCTGCTCTCCATTAGCTCTGTGGAGCCAGGCACACACTTGGGAGTCTCGTCAATACCCGAGGAATCATCCGGTTGCATTCACCAACATATCATTTAGCTATAGCTTGCCCAAGAGCAAGGGCTGAGGCCCTGTCCCTGGTGGCTTCAGCCGGCGCCTGTTATCTGCACTGTCACACAGCCCACCCCAGCAGGCCTGTCCCTCCGCCTGGCTTTCCCACCGTCCGGGAGTGTGAGCTGGCCCCCGAGGCTCCCCGTGAGAGGGGTCAGGCAGGGCCCAGCATCCACCATGCTTTGGCTATTTTCCAGGGACAGGACTAGCAGGGCTGCTTCCTAGGGCTCCCTCCTCAGCCCTGATCACTGGGCACCTGACTCCACTGGCCTGGATTCAGAATACAGAATGGAACCCCATTCAGGATAATCCTGGGATCCCCCTTGCCCATCATATATGGTTAAACTGGCCTTTCATGACTGGTTCTCCAGGGGCCCATGGCTCAACTTCCCCCATGACCCCCACCCTCATGGTGGCCCAAGTGAATGGCCCTCTGTCTCTGTGCTTCACACCCCTTCTCCTCTGTCTCTGGGCACTGGACGCCTCCCCGGCCCTGTCATCGCCTCTCTGAAGCCCAGCTAGCTGTTAGGGCCAACTCTGCGTTGAGGCCTCTGTTGAGGGGCAGGTTTCAGCTCTGGGTCCTTTATCCATCTGCATGGTGCTTATGGTGCTTCGGCCTTGCAGGCACTCTGCAGGCTCTCCTGGGGCCCCACTCCCCTGTGTGTCTCTGTTTCCCTGTAGGAGTGGACGTTTGCATTGTCTCGGCCTTCTGCCCCAGCCCCCCAGCAAGCTCGCTCTGCGGTACACAGAGCACATCCATGCACCAAGTCCGGGCTCACCTTTCCAGCAGCTCCAAAATCCCACCCCTCCCTCCGGTCCTCCCGTGTGGCCTCGGCTCCTCTTCTGGTTCGTACCCTCCAGGCTGCTGTCATGATTGTCACAGCCCTGGGAACGAAGCTTAGAGAACCAAGTCGTTGTCCACATTGCGGGAAACTGAGCTGTGACCAAACCCGGGCCTCCGCCCAGGACCAGCTTGTTGTATCACCCTGTGATAGGACCACCCTGGTCCCTGTGTGTGTTGTTCCTACTGGCTTCTCTCAGCCCCCACCCCACCCTAGACCTGCACACACAGCACCCACCTCTTGAAGAAGAACCTCTTTTTTTTTTTTTTTGAGACAAGGTCTTGCTGTGTACCCAGGCTGGCTGGAGTGCAGTGGTGTCACCTTGCTCACTGCAGCCTCCACCTCCACCTCCTGGGCTCAAGTGATCCTCCCACCTCAGCCGCCTGAGTAGCTGGGACTACAGGCCACCACACCTGGCTAATTTTTGTAGAGACAGGGTTTTGCCATGTTGCCCAGGCTGGTCTCGAACTCCTGAGTTGAGGTGATCCACCCACCTTGGCCTCCGAAAGTGCTGAGATTACAGGTGTGAGCCACCACCCCCCACCTGAAGAATCTCTTGTTTGTAAATTTATTCTCAGGATTTGTCCTGATTCCCATAGTTAGGTGGAATAGCGGCTAAATGGAATACTCTATAAACAGAGAATCTAAATGCTTTTCATAGTAAATGGTCACAAAAAAAATCAGCTGGGCGTGGTGGTGACACTTGTAATTCCAGCTACTCAGGAGGCTGAGGCAGGAGGATTGCTTGAGCCCCAGAGGTGGAGGTTGCAGTGAGCTGAGATTGCGCCACTGCACTGCAGCCTGAGCAACAGAGGGAGACCCTCTCTCAAAAACAAAAACAAAAAAAAAGAACTACACAAAAAAATTTAAATTCAAATTTCTTTATAGCCAGGAGAGTTTGAGTTACAAGGTCCTACAGAACCACACTCTTCTTCCTGCCAGGCCCACTCACGAAGGTGTCCGCCCCAGACCGAGCCCTGCACCTCCACGTGGCGGCGCCGGCTCTTTCGGCTGGAGAGGCCACGCAGGGAGGCTGTGCTGCGCAGGTCCATGCCACGGGCATCCTGTCCTCCCGGGGCCCCGGGCTCGGGGCTTGGGCCGCCCTCTAGTGGCAGAAGACCGTCCCCAGGCTGCGGTCCGGACAGCGCACCCCGGAGTGGGACAGAGAGACCCCGAAGTGGCACCGAGGCTGCCTGTGGGGTGTCCTGTGCTCCGTTTTCAGCGCGGCCGCCGGAATGCAGCATTTCCCACGTCTGCCCTGGTCCTGGCACGCCGTGAGCCCTGCGGACGAGTTACTCGCCCTTCTTGCTTCTGAACTGGGTCATCTCTGAGGTCCTTTCCACTCCGTGTAGCTTGCAAGTTTCCCAAGTGGTAGGGCAAGAGCTGTTTACCACGCCCATGTGCTTCCCGGCCTCGAGTGGGTTCATCTGATGTTCAAGCAGCTCTCGAGGTGAAGGCATGACTATCCTCATTTTATAGTTGAGGGAGCTGAGGCTCCGTGAGACCAAGTAACATGCCTAGGTTGGCTCAGCAGGTGGCAGAGCTGGGGCCAAATACGGGCACCCAGAGGGAGGGCACGAGCTCCTCCACGCACCCAGCAAGAACACAGCTGCGGGCACGTGGGATGTTTCTCAAAGTCTACTGTGAGCTGTGTGCCTTGGCTTAAAGTTACGGGGTCTGATAATTTTTTAAGCCATGACTAGAATTTTAAATTGTCGGTGAAGTGAGTCTCAGAGGTGTTGGGCTTTGTTAACTTTCTTTCTTTCCTTTTTTTTTTTTTTTTTGAAATGGAGTCTCGTTCTGTTGCCCAGGCTGGAGTGCAATGGCGCCATCTTGGCTCACTGCAAACTCTGCCTCTCGGGTTCAAGAGATTCTCCTGCCTCAGCCTCCTGAGTAGCTGGAATTACAGGCGCCCACGACCAAACCCAGCTAATTTTTTTTTTTGTATTTTTAGTAGAGATGGGTTTCACCATGTTGGCCAGACTGGTTTCAAACTCCTGACCTCAGGTGATCCACCGCCTCGGCCTCCCAAAATGCTGGGATTACAGGCGTGAGCCACCGTACCTGGCCAGCTTTGTTAACTTTTCCCCGACTTCTGTCGGCAGCCTCAGTCTTTCAAATGCTGAAGCAGCTTAGAGGTGAAAAATTCGTCTTCTCCTAGGACTGAGGTCTCAGGATGGAGTTGTAGGCCCGCTCTGTTCTGGAACATAGGGATCTCATAGGCAGGGAAAAGAACTGCAGTCCTGTGTGGTCAGACCTTGGATGGACGTGAGGTCTTGAGAGGTGAAGGCAGGCAGGCCCGTAATAAAGGAGGGAGATGCTCATTTTGAGCTCTGCTTCTCTTCCTCCCCTCGACCTCCTGGAAGCCCCTTCTAAGGAGTGGGACAGGATGGTTAGTGGACCTCCAGGATGTGGTGCTGCCAGCCTGTGAGGGGTTGTCCTTGGGGCAGGTGCTACCTGCAGACCGTTCAGTGGCCGCCTCTGTGGAAGAGCTTAGGGCTGTTTCTCGGGGAGGGTACTATGGGGGGCCTGCGTGGTGAGAGGGGACAATGATGAGAAGTTCCATACAGGGCAGGAGGCAGCATGTCCGGAGCGTGGAGTGACTGCATCCATTCGTCTGTTTTTCTGCAGGTGGACAGCCCCTTCGGCCCGGGCAGCCCCTCCAAAGGGTTCTTCTCCAGAGGCCCCCAGCCCCGGCCCTCCAGCCCCATGTCTGCACCTGTGAGGCCCAAGACCAGCCCTGGCTCTCCGAAAACCGTGTTCCCGTTCTCCTACCAGGAGTCCCCGCCGCGCTCCCCTCGACGCATGAGCTTCAGCGGGATCTTCCGCTCCTCCTCCAAAGAGTCTTCCCCCAACTCCAACCCTGCTACCTCGCCCGGGGGCATCAGGTTTTTCTCCCGCTCCAGAAAAAGTAAGACCTTGATGCTATTGTTTCAGGTGGGTGCTGGGATGCTGGGGGCCTGTTCTGCAGCCAAACATCCATGGTGGCACCGAAGCTGCCGGGTGGCTGTGAGCGGCTTGGTGCTGAGTGCCTGTGTCTCTTTCTCCCCACCGGCTCCCCACTAAACAAATCTCTCTCCAGAACATCAGTTTCCACCTGTCACTTTCTTCCTATGCCAGTCTATCAAAGCGTAATCCTTCTGGTCCGGCGTGGTTGTTGGGTTAACTGTAAATACCCCGATACTCACAGTACGGCTTGTATGGACAATCGGATGGCACACTTGCCTCCAGCCTTCTCTGGAGACTGCAGGCATGGAGCCAAGCTTAGGCCCTCACCCGGGGCCATGAGACCAGACTGTTTTGGTCAGCCCAGTATGGCTCCCGCTCTCCGTGGTTTGGCATTTGGGGGTTTGACTACACCTGTTTCTGGCAAATCCTGACTTTTTCTGTTTGGTGCTCTGGGCGGCAGGGAATGGAAGCTAGGAGGGATTTGCTGGAGAAACGGAAGAAGGAAATGTGAGTGTTTAAGAAACAGTTCCGTAGGCTCATGAGTATTTGTGATCTAAGGATAAGGTATTTTCACTCGAGCGCCGTCGATGATAATGTGAAATATACCACGAACTGTAAAGTTTATGGCGTTTACTTTCTCCTTTCCTTTGTCTATTCTTTCCAATTCTTTCTGCTGACTTAGAACATTTGTATTGGGGAAGATAGTGATGTGGAAAACAAATTTGTCCTTGGGCAAAAAGAGGGGAATTTCGGTGTTTCTGACTTCAAACTCTTTCATCAGGCAGTGTTGGCTGTAGGACAAGAAGCCAGGTCTCTGTCCGCCTCGCTTCTTCATCCACCACCTCGGAGGCGGAGGGGTTTGTGCGTCGTATTGTGTGTGAATGGAGCAGATCTATCTCTTGGACAGATTTTGTACTTTGTCTTTCTACGTAAACAAATGAAGGTGCTCCTGCCTGTAGACTGTGTGTGTGTTCTGGGGGGCAGGTCCTGACCATTCTCTGCACACACCCCTCAAGGCTGTGGGGTTGTCACAATTTCCTTTAAGTCTGTGCACTTTAGCCCTAGGATGCCCCTTTCTTCCCCCATCTCCCTGTATAAACATCATCTAGAGATGAGGGCTCAAATGCTGTGGAGAGGAAGGAAATCAGGCCTGGCCTGATGGGAAAGCTGGGTGAGGGTTCCACATCACACTGGCGGGATTTGTCAAAGAGGAGGAGGATGGGTCCACAGTTTGCCTTGTTGGGGAACTTGCAATGTTGTGTAGATTGAAAGTGCTGGAATTGGTGGATGAAAAGACAGAATTCCTGCCTTCAAGGGCTCCTAGTCAGGGGCAAGCAGGCTTTAGAAGAAAGGATGAGATTGTCTCCATGGTGAGGCCTGTGCTGAGTTAGAACAGGGCAGGCTTGCTGAGCAGGGCAGACAGCAGCACAGGGAACCTGATGATTGGAAGGGTGCCCAGAGGAGTGTCGGAGCTGTGAGCTGGCTCCCATGGGAAGGGCCATCACCCTCTGCCTCTCTCTACATTGTTCTCCTGCACAGAGCCCTCCACGGGGGTGGGAGGAGAGGGCGAGAGGGAGGAGTGGGGAGAGAAGGAGGAGGGGCCCCTGCAGGCGGAGGGTCCCTTTTGGGAGCCCAGCAGTGGCACCAGGAGGTGCAGGAGAAGTTATCTGGTCCCCAGGGCCTAGGCTGCAGCTCAGTACAGCATTCGGTGGGAGGTTTGGTGCTGCCCACTGTCCAGCCTGGGAAATGGCCTGTTCTTTTAGAAACTGAGTCCAGAAAGATCTCCTCTTGAAACCATATCAATTTCTTAAAGTATTCCTCCTTTTCACTATCTTTCATTGTTATTTATGTTTAGATTTTCATCCTCTTTCAAATGTTTTCTTCCAGTAACTGACAGAATTGCAGACAGATAGGTAATCAAAGCTAGAAGGGACTGTAAGGAAACCATTTATGGGGAAAGCAAGCATATGCATATAATAATTTGAACACAACATATATGGGGTGTATGTGTGTGTGTATGTGTATGTGTTGGATTTGTATAGATGTATGTGTGTATGTATGTGCATATATGTATGTAGGTACACACACACCTTTTTATTTTTTTAAAGGACGTGCATTGACTGGCAGCAAAGCAGCTTTTGAGACGAGGCGTCTGTCGCCAGGTTGGAGGCGTAGTGGCCGGATCTCAGCTCACCGCGTGCTTCCGCCTCCCGGTTTACGCCATTCTCCCCTGCCTCAGCCCGCCCAGTAGCTGGTATCAGCCCTCGCCGCCTCGCCGGGTTGTTTTGTATTTTAGTAGAGACGGGTTTCCACCGCAGTTAGCCAGGATGGTCTTGATTCCGATTCAGGATCCTACCGCCCGCCTCCTGCAGTGCTGGGATTGGCTTCAAGAGCCACCGCCTAAAGCAGCTTCTAAGTGAAGAATTAAGAGTGGATGGGTGGAAGGAAAATGTTGCTTTATCTGACATGCCAATTTTTTGAGACTATCTTCACTTATTGGTAGTTAAAAATGAATACATCCTGAAAAAAAAAAGTCAAGCTCCTAGACCTAAGCTTTGGGCCAGTGGCAAGATGTGGAACAGAAGTTGTGGGTGTTGGTAGCAGCAGGAGAAAGAGAGCCACCGGGAATGCCTGGGGACAGCCAAGGCCCCGTGCTCAGGCTTAAGGGCTGGCTGGGGAAAGCTGAGATGTAGCAGGGCTTGGAGAAGGCATGGGGAGAACCTGCAGATGGCTGAGTGTGGAGGTTCGGGGTGGGAGGTGATGTTGCTCCATTTTGCATTGCTATAAAGGAATACCTGAGGCTGGGTCATTTATAAAGAGAAGAGGTTTATTTGGCTCATGGTTCTGCAGGCTGCACAGAGGCATGGTGCCAACATCTGCTTCTGGGGAGGGCGCAGCCATCCGATGGGAGCCTCATGCCCACTGCACAGATAAAACCAATTCACTGAGACCGTGGTGTTGTAGTAAAGTGTTTAATTAACATGAGGCCAGCCACATGGGAAATGGAGCCATCACTCAGGTCAGTCTCCCCAAAGGCTCAGATAAAAACTTATGGGCAATGTGATGGGCAGGGGGCTAGGGAATGGGTGCTGCTGATTGGTGGGGGACGAGATCATAGTGGTGTAGAAACAGTCCTTCGGCACTGAGTCAGCCTCTAGGTGAGGGCCACAGGGTCAGTTGAGTCATGAGTCATGGGTCTGGGTGGGGTCCATTGGTTGCCAGAATTCAAGTCTAAAAACTTATCTCAAAAGACTAATCTTAAGTTTTAAATAGTGATGTTATCAACAGGAGCAACTAGGGATGTCACAAGTCTTGTGACCTCTGGCCCCATGACCCCAGAGCAGTAAGAGATCATAGAAACTGCACCTGCATGTCCGCAGAGTTCAGGCCCCTCCCATAATCCTAATCTGTGGTCTTTCATTCATCTCACGAAGCTGGTTTTTGGTCCCTGAGCAAGCAGGGAGTTGGTTTCAGGCAGGTACTATTATCATCCTTGCTTTCAAATTAAACTATCAACTAAATTCTCCCTGGGTTAGCTTGGCCTCTGCCCAGGTAATGAGCAAAGCCAGCCAGCCTATGAGGCTGGATGCAGGATGAAGTGAACCAGGCTGGACCTTCTCCTGCTGTCATGGTCTCTGCAAAGGTGTTTGCAAGGGCTTCAGGCTGCTTCCACTCATGGAGGAAGGCAAAGGAAAGCCGGGGTGTACAGAGCTCACACGCAAGAGAGGGAGCAAGAGAGAGGGAAGAGGTACTGGAGTCTTTAAAACACCCAGCTAAGAGAGCAGGACTCACCGCTGCAGGGAGGCAACCCAGCCATTCATGAGGCATCTGCCCCCAATACCCAAACACCACCCACCAGGCCCCACCTCCAACACGGGGGATCCAATTTCAACCTGAGATGAGGGGACAAACACTCAACCTCTATCAGAGGTGATCCGAGACTCCTAGCACCTCTGGATCTGAGCGGGTCCCAGCAGAGCCTGTGCTCACAGCGAGGGAACGCAGCCATGGGCCTGGGGCGGACTCTGCCGATGTCCGCATGGGGTGCTGCAGCAGTGAAGAGCTAGACCTTGGGGCCCAAGCTGAACCTGGCCATGGCCCCTTCCATCGGGGCCTGTGGTCTGCACAGGAGGATGTTCCCCAGACTCCCCTCCACACTTTCCTTAAAGCCAGGGGCCGAGACAGGCAGGTGGAGTCGTAGAGTGAGCCCCCAAACGCATCTCCCGTACTGCAGGATCTCCAGCTGCAGGCTGAGGAATGTGGGGGTTGTACCTTCAAGAGGCCTCACCCCGGCAGTGTCCAGCAGCCAAGGGGTCCTGGGGATGAGGCTGAGGCTCAGAAGCAGAGACGGTGAGGCCCCTGATCCTCCTCAGCCATGCACATGAAGGCCTCACTGCTGGGTGGGGGCCCACAGTCCACTCATAGCTCTGCACCCCTGTGCCCCTAATCCACATGCTGGGGTATATGAGCCCCTCAGCTACCTCTCATTCCAGAAACCTAAAACTGCTGCTTCCTCACCGAGGGGGCCTGCACTGCTATTTGCACCTCCCTCCAGGCCTGAGTGCAGTCTATGAGCTCAGTGAGCCTGTGAATTGCTTTTTCCGATGGCAGAAGTGCAGACAGCTGCAAAGGGAGCAGGACCTGGGGCTGCCTGCTGGGGCCCGTATGCACCCAGGGCCTGGGCCCTCCCTTGGGATGCAGGGAGTCAGGCACTGCAGCTCTTTCTTGTTGGTGGACGTGGTGGGACGTTGGGCATGGAAGATGGGCCTTACTCTTAGCTCCCTTCAGCTGCCTTTTTCTGTTGAGTATTTCCAAGGCCCTTCAGTGTCCTTGGCTAGAAAATCCCAGGTTCACCGTTCTGGCTTGTCAGGCACCGTGGAGAAGGTAGAGCCTGTTACAGCCCAATTTTGCTGTCGGGATAGACAGCCAAGGGCTGGGCTCGGGAAGGCTATGGCATGGCTCTGAGCCGCTCACAAGGGCAACGATTGATTAGGTTGGGGTGAGGGCATGCTTCTTCAGAGAAGCCCCCTGGGATGGGGAGTTCAGAACAGAGCAAGCCTGGCCCCAGGGCATTGCTCACATTAGTACCCTTGAGAATCATCGAACCCAGCTCCTTGGCTTTCCCCGAAAGAAGCCATCCCTCCCCCAGTCCTATGGCTGATGAGGCACGAAGCTCTAGGTCTCTGTGCTGTGGTGTTACGTGACTGGGAGGTCACCCTGAGCTCCTTCCAGATGGCCCTTCAGTTGTGCTTGGCATGAGGCTGGCCTGGAGGAGGCAAAATCTGTCTGCTTTCCTCCGTACTTGAAAATCCATTCCTGGATCAAGGTTCCCAGACTATAGATTGCTCCCCCACTGCCCCAGAACTAACTTCATGAAATTGAGCCTGAGAGTAATGCCATCCACCCATCTGGAGGGTCTTAGGAAGAAACAGCCCCATGAAAGCCACTGTGTCCACTGGGGGATGTCATGAAGACTTCGTTCGTTACACGGGGCCCCTGGGAGGAACTTGCTGTCTGGTCTTGGTACCAAGAATAGCTGAACTTCTGATCAACAGGACTGCTTTTGTCTCTAGCAGACATTAATCGTGTAATAGCACAGTTTCCTCTGTCTGCACTGGTTGCTAGAAGCCTTTGAACCAAATCTGGGCAAAAGGCATTAGGAATGCATTTCCAGCCTTTCTGAATCCAGTTTCGGTCCCTTTTCTTTTATATTCACACGACTACTTTTTAATAAGCAGACAATGTATTGGAAGGATTTGGAGTCATTTATGGAATTCATAAAAGAGCTGAACCCTCAGGACTCAGAAACGGAAGGAACCAGACTGGCCCTGAGGCCTCAGCAGCAAGAATTCATGGATCTTTACAAGAGATCTAGAGAAGTCCTAGTCTGTGTGTCTCTCCATTTACTGTCCTAAGTGCCTTGTCGCAGGATATCTGATTAGCCCAGTTAGGATCCCAGAATCAATCAGGGTCAGGTGGGGGTTAGGGGGTAAGATTACACAGGAGAAACAGAATGACCAGGAACCGGGAGGCAGGGCAGGAAGTTCCAGGATAAGAGTTCCAGCTGGCAACCGAAAGGGGACTGTGGCACTCCGCCCTCCTTGGCCAGCATGTGTGCATGCATGCAAGGATGTCCTCATCACACGTGGCCCAGTGAGCCTACATACAATTGTGTGAGCTGTTTCCCCAATGGAGGGCGATGCAGCCTCACATCCAGCCTTGACATTAAGGAGGATGTGGTTATGACCCCCTGTTTTCTGAGTCTTCAGTCTCAAGGTAATGCCCACTTCTCCTCAAGTTCTGTTTGCATCTCATCTTTCTGTCCTATAATTTATGGCCTACAGGACAAACGTAGAATCTAAAGTTTTGACAGGCTCCTTAGGTGATGCTGATATACACCAGAGCTTGATCAACACTGTTTTCTTTCTTTTTCTTTTTTTTTGAGATGGAGTCTCACTCTGTCACCCAGGCTGGAGTGCAATGGCGAGATCTCGGCTCACTGCAACCTCCGCCTCCAAGGTTCAAGCGATTTCTCATGCCTCAGCCTCCTGAGTAGCTGGGATTACAGGCTCCCACCACCACGCCTGGCTAATTTTTGTATTTTTAGTAGAGACAGGGTTTTGCCATGTTAGCCAGGCTGGTCTCAAACTCCTCACATCAAGTGATCTGTCGGCCTCAGCCTCCCAAAGTGCTGGGATTACAGGCATGAACCGCTGTGCCTGGCCGATAAACACTGTTTTCTATTATTAAGGGGAAAGAAAGCAGGAAGATGGAAATTATGATCACTATCATTTCAGAAGGAAAAATGAAAAAGGAAAAAGAGATAATTCAATCTTCAGATACTATAAGACAGGAGGGGGAACACAGATGGAGACCACAGTTCTGGATTCCACAGCTAGTCTTGGGACCAGCAAGTACCTAGGTTGGCTGGTGTTTTTGCCCAGGGAAGAGAACCAGACCTTTCTTCTGTAAGGATCTTACCTCTTGGAGGCTGCCTGTATGGAGTTGCCATAGTCTTTCACTAACATTTGCCTCTGGACAGAGGAACAGTAGCGTGAGAATTCGTGGTGTGGCTGGCATTCTCATCATACTCCTTCTAGCACCGTGGAGTATCAAACCTACTTCCCTTTGATGATCAAACACCCCAACCAAAACAATGCCCCACTTTTCCGTCTCTCCCTCTAATGCAGCGGTCAGCAAATGACAGCCCCAGGACAAAATCTGGCCTGCCACCTCTTTTTGTAAACAAAGCTGTCATGGAGACACAGTCATGCCCATCTGTGTGTTCCTCTCCTGCCGCTTCCACACTTCAACAGCAGAACCGAGCAGGTGCAACAGAGACCCCACGGCCTGCAAAGCCTGAAATGTTTACCTGGCTGACCTTGTGCCACAAGAATTCTTAAGTGGCTGGGTGGCTGCAGGAGCTTCCAAAACAGTGAATCTTTAGCTTCAAAAGATTTTGCAAGTTGGTTTAGGGTGATCTTGCCTTTGAAGATGAGGGAAGGAAAGTGCATGTCTGTGTGTTCATGAACTGCAAATAATAAGATTAAAGTCTTTTAAAAAGCAAAAAGAATCTCACATAGTCAGCATGGCATGACCTCCAGAATGGTTTAATTTCACGTGTTGCTAAATTTTGCTCCTTATAAAAATCTGTGTGTGTTCTAAGTGCATTATATATAATTCTTTCAATCTTCGTAGCAACTCTTGTGTTTGTACAATGTTTCCCAAACTAGAAACTGAGGCACAGAGGGCTTAGTTGTTGAACAAAGGCCACACAGCTACCAAGTGGTAAAGCCAAAATGTGAAGTCAGGTGGTTGAACTCCCAAGTCCGCTTTTAGTCCAGGGGCTGAGACTCTGCTTTAATGGAATAGATCTTAGGGATCTATAAACCAATAATGGGATAACCAGCTAGCCATTTACGAAAAAATAGATAAAAGTGGCTCCTTGGTAATTTCCCTAACCTTCCCTCCCTCCCTTCCTTCCTTTCTCTCTCTCTCTCTTTCTCTTTGTCTCTTTCTCTCTCTCTTTCTCTCTCTTTCTTTCTCTTTCTCTCTTTCTTTCTCTCTCTCTCTTTCTCTCTTTCTTTCTCTTCCTTTCTTTCTCTCTCTCTCTTTCTCTCTTTCTCTCTCTCTTTCTCTCTTTCTTTCTTTCTTTCATTTAGAGACAGGGTCTCTGTCATCCAGGCCAGAGTACAGTGGCAGAATCACTGCAGAGCCTCAACTTCCCAGGCTCAAGCGATCCTCCCACCCTTCGCCCACAATAGGTGGGACTGCAGATGCACACCACCATGCCTGGTTAATTTTTTAACTTTTTGTAGAAATTGGGTCTTAGTGTATTGCCCAGGCTAGTCTCGAGCTCCTGTACTCAAGCGGCCCTCCCACCTCAGCCTCCCAAAGTGCTGGAATTACAGGTGTGAGCCACCACGCCTGGCTCTTGGTCACACCAAGATAATTTCCGTGTGGAACTAAACTTTAAATGTTTTAAGTAATGTACCTCCAAAACGTTTGAATATCTAAATCTTGGGATGTCAGACCTTTCTAGAAGGTGCAAAAAATATGTTTACGTTTGTGATATAAATATCCACAGCCTTTCTTGCCTTCTCTCGAAGTTTGCAGGCTTGATTCTCAGAGCTTTGCTATATTGATGAGGTAGAGAACTGGATGCATTCCTGTTAGAAAAAATGAAGAACTGTCTAAGAGAGAAATGTATAACTGGGGTCCAGGTGAGTGAAGGGAAGATTCTAGAAGGTGAGTTTTGGTTGGAGAAGATTTTGGAGAGTTTTAGAGCGTCATACCAGAGATTGAACCCCAGTTCTTGTGCTGTGTAGGATGGTGGGAGAGGGATAGAAGAGATGACCCACTGAAAGGGGCATTATGTGTGTTGGGAATATAAGCCCACTGCCGGCTCCCAGGCGCCTCTCCAGACACCTCTTCAGATTTCCTGAAAGGACTCATCTTAGTAGAAAGGCCTTCCTTTGACACCCTGGATAAAGTAGTAGCAATCTCCTTGCAGGCATCTACACTACTGATTCCCCATAGGATATACTGTCTATTTACTGGTTCACTTGCCTGTCTCTCCCCATCAGAGTGTAAACTGTCTGAGGACAGAGATTCTGTTTTATTCAAAGCTTTCTTAGGGTCTAGAATGGCGCCTGAAGGCACTGAGCAAGTTGTTTGAAATTAATTCACCAATAACTGAACTTGTTTTTCAATGCTTTCTAAAATGTGGGCTGATGCTCCTGAATACAAGATGATGGCTATACTGACCAGGGATTTCAGTGGGTCATGTGTAAGCCTGACCAGGTTCAGAAACTGTGAAGGGACAGAAGTAATATCATTGATGACATCAAGATGACCACTTCCATACAGCCTCCCACTCCAAATGGAAAATGAAACAAAACAACAATATAAATGTGAAAAACACGTGCTAGACCAGAAGTAAATGATGAATTGACGCAGGACTAACATCCCTAATGTACAAAGATATTTACATACCAATGAAACAAATGACTCAATGTCCTGAGTCTTAGAATCAAAAGTTTTAACAGGCTCCTCAGGTGATACTGATATATACCCTGGAGCTTGAGACTTCTAGGAAAGATGGCATTGTATGTATTGCGTGCGTATGAAATGATTCCTCCCACAGTTGTTCAGGTACAGCAAAAGAACATGGAGCTCTCTGGCTTTGCAACAGAGTGCAGGAAGGAGGGAGGAAGTGGAATAATCCCTAAGCACCCACCTCCCATTCCACCACCAGCTTCACTCCAATTTAATGGCGCTGAGTTTGGGACATGGGGATTTTGAAAGCATCAGCAGACTTGGGAAAGACAAGAAATGTGGTGCTGGTAGAAGTGATATAATGTTTTCTTTTAAAATGCCAAAAATGTAAAGCGGAAATTGAAATTTTACCTAAAGGAAAAGCATAAAGAATAACATAGCTGCAATGAAGATAGGGTAAAAATCATGCATGTAATGAGATTACTTTCTGTGTTCTTACAGTGGTAGAAATCAGGCAGATCTTAGAGCCTGAAGTAAGGAACAGAGGAGGGTTGGTTATTTTTGTAAACAACCTATACATTTTGGGCAGGTAATTCGATCATGCTTTGGCATAATTTCCACGTGCAGCATGGTCAATGTGTGACGTCTGAAGCCCACAGTGCTGCTTGAATCTTAGGGAGCCTGTGGTTGATTTAGAAAATGGTCAACACAAGACTCAACTGTGGCTGGAACCCCTACTTCTCAGCCTCTGCAGCACTTAGTGCTCAAGTTGGGGACGGGGCGTAGGACATGGTGATTTGTTCACTGGGTTCTCCAGGAGGGAGGCTACTTTCTATCTCATCCCCCTACAGCTCCAGGTAGAACTCTTGAAACTCAAGAGACAGGGCTGCTCTGAGACTGGTTGATGTGTTTTCAATACATGTGCTATTTGTAGGTCACTCCCCAAGAATCAAGCTCCTCAGAAAACCTGCGAGACCTCAGAGCTCTCACTCCTCCCAGCACACCTTGCTCAGTGACCAGCAAAGTGTCAATTGAAGAATGGTGAGGTTCCTACATTTGGAAAGGATCGCTTCTTAAAAAAGGCTGCAGCCAGCAGGTCACCATTCTGACAGGCTGGGAAGCATAGCCTCCAGCCAAACGCTGGAAACAGGCACTTCGAGAGTGGAAGACAGAGATTGATGCTGAACAGGGTGGCCAAATTTACATATTCAACAGGTTATAGGAGGAGCTATGAATATTCAGAAAGAGGAAGCATAGACATGCATAACTGGCTAATGTGTGTGCAGCACCCACTCCACTCTGGGGTGGAGACTTAACCTTTAAATGTATTACAGTAGGCCCTATATGTCAGAGGGTAAAGCCGAGGATGCGAAGACCGTCTGTGTGCAGGCTCCATCAACTGGTCAGAGCCACCCCATGGTCAGGGGTCTCTTATCAGGAAGGAATGCTGGTTGGTTGTGTCGAACCTGCAAAAGGAAGGGGCAGCATTAGACAGCTGGCTGATCTTAGGAATGGAGCAAATCTTTCAAAAGGGCTGGTTTCCATTTAACCCTTGGGGAAGGAAGGCTAATGGTGGTTAGCAAGGGAGGGGGTATAATGAGGCACATCTGACCTCTCATCCCATTATGGCCGGGAATTCAGTTTTAAGGTTTCTCTGGGGTCCCCGTGGCCAAGAGGGGGTTCTTTCAGTTGGTTGGGGGCTTAGGATTTTAGCTTTATTTCTCAAAAGGTACTGAACTTGGCCTCCGTGGTCCCTAGCAGTGGACACACGCACTCTGGGGCCAGCAGGTTAGGTGCCCACTCTGTGGGGTGGGCATGCGCCCTCTGCTGTGTCAGCCCAGCACCCCAGCCCCGCAAGCAGTGCCACCTGCCCACCTTGTGTTTCCGCCACACCTCCCCAGATGCAGCTGCAGCATCCTTGCCTTCATGGCCCACAGGTTAGTTTCAGGGGCTGCCGTACAGGCACCACAGGCTACATGGCCTAAGCTACCCGGATTCCTATTCCCATAATTCTGGAGGCTGGAAGTTGGAATCCAGGGTGTCGGCAAGGCCATGCTCCCTCTGAAGGCTCTGGGAGGACTCTGTTCCAGGCCTCCCTCCTCGCTTCTGGCAGTTGCCCACAAACCCTGGGGTTCCTTGGCTCGTAGATGTGTAACTTCAGCTTCTACCTTCATCATCCCGTGGCCTTCCCTGTGTGTCTGTCTCTTCTCCTTTTCTTAAAGTGACAGCAGTCAAAGGAGATTAAGAGCCCACCCTACTCCACTGCGACCTCAATTTAAGTGACTGCATCTGCAATGACTCTGTTTCCAAATAAGGTCACCTTCTGAGGTTCTGGAAAGGAAATGATTTGGTGGGGGCACTATCTAACCCGGCGCAGTCCACAACCACAGTGTCAACTGCATCCAAAGTTCCTGGGCCATTTTCTTTGATGTTTACTTTCACTTGTCTTCTCTTCTCTGCTTGACCGAGGCTTGTTCTCAGCTTTTCTGCCTGAGTTAGTTTCTTCTTGTGACTCTTAAATGCAGCAAAACACTGTGGAAAGCTGCCTGCCCAGCACAGCTGACACAGCCCTTTGGTAAAACCAGATAGGGTTATTGCTCCCTGCACTGGGGGAATACCCTCCATGGAGTTTGGAGCATCTCAGGGGGACAGGAAGACCACAGTGCATTAGAACTCCAAGTCTGTTGAGGTCTTTCAAGTGGAGATTGGATTGGGAGTGGGTAAGAATCATGACAGAGTGGCCCAGGATGGGAGGAAGGAGCAAGGCTGTTTCTTCTGGCACAGGCTGTCCTTTTCCAATTGACTCCTGGCACCACCTGCAGCCTTCTTGGTCTGTTTGGAAAAAAATCTTGAAAACTGGCCAGGTGCAGTGGCTCACACCTATAATCTCAGCATTTTAGGAGGCTGAGGTGGGCAGATCACTTGAGCCCAGGAGTTCAAGACCAGCCTGGCCAACATGGCGAAACCCTGTCTCTACTAAAAATATAAAAATTAGCCAGGTATGGTGGCGTGTGCCTGTAATCCCAGCTACGAAGGGACGCTGAGGCGGGAGGATCACTTGAATTCAGGAGACAGAGGCTGCAGTGATACTGCAGTCCAGCCTGGGCAATAGAGAGACTCTATCAAAAAAAAAAGAGAGAGAGAGAGAAAGAGAGAGAGAGAGAAAGAAAGGAAAGGAAAGGAAAGGAAAGGAAAGGAAAGGAAAGGAAGAAAGGAAGGAAGGAAGAAAGAAAGAAAGAAGAAAAGAAAAGAAAAGAGGAAAGGAAAAGGAAAGGAAAGAAAAGAAAAGAAAGAAAGGGAAGAGAGATCTTGAAGATCAAGGGTTCTAAGCTTTATTGATGAAGACTTACTTCTGATTTATTTAAGCTTTGCCATTGCTAATGGGGTTTTGGTGGGGTCATTGTAGGCCGTATTCTCCTTACCTCAAGAATATCCTAAAATATGGGCAGGAAGCTTGGCCTCTTGAATGATGACAAGGGGCTGGATGACACAACCTAGAAGTATGGGGGAGTTTAGCTCTCCACAGAGTAATACTTGACCAGTAGGAACTATGGCTTTAAGGAAGCTGGGCAGAAACCTCCTTCTCCTTGATGATGGCTGTGGATCCCCCCAGATATAGTTCCTTTCTTGAGCCCTCCTGGAGTAGTCCCATGGGACAAGTGAACACACTTTCTGAGCTCCCCTGCTCTTTATTCTGATTATTTTATTATTTGCAGCTTATCATGCATCAGCAGCCAGCATGACAACTCATTTCATTGCAGCTTCTCCTGCCCTACCTCACCCTGATCTTAATCCTTGCCTCAGGCTCTGCTTCTAGAGGAAAATGGCTGAGAAAAAAAGGAGGCTGTGGAGAAATGAGAATCTCTGGGCAGCAACACTTAATTGTGGGTCCATAATCAGAATAAGAAGGAACCAGAGCTTCAGCCAGTTCTTCCTTTGAGCAGATCTAAGAAACATTTGGTTTCAAAAAAGTCAGTGAGTAATGACTCACGTCACAAAGTGACTTGCCACAGGATTTAACAATTAGCTGGTACTCTTTGAGCCTCACTCATATGCACTGATATCTAAGTGAATGTGGATGACTACAAATCATGACAGGTGTATTCATTTGCCAGGGCCACTATAACAGCACCACAAACCGCATGCATTAAACAACAGAAGTTGGCCGGGCATGGTGGCTCACGCCTGTAATCCCAAAACTTTGGGAGGCCAAGGCAGGCAAATCACTTGAGGTCAGGAGTTTGAGGCCAGCCTGGCCAACATGGTGAAACCCCATCTCTACTAAAAATACAAAAACTAGCCGCACGTGGTGGCAGGTGCCTGTAGTCCCGGCTACTCGGGAGGCTGAGGCAGGAGAATCGCTTGAACCCGGGAAGCAGAGATTGCAGCAAGCTGAGATCGGGCCACTGCACTCCAGCCTGGGTGACAGAGCGAGACTCCATCTTTAAAAAACAAAACAAAACAAAACGGAAGTTTATATCTCAAGAGGCTGGAAGCCTGGAATCAGGGTGTGGGGAGGGCTGGCTCCTTCTGAGGCTGTGAGGGGGTCTGTTCCACACCTCTGTTCTTTCTCCTGGTCTGTGCTGGTCATCATTGCCATTCCTTGGCTTAGAGGCACAGCATCCAGTCTCTGCCTTCATCTCCACAGAGGTTTTTCCGTGCACATATCTCTGTGTTCAAATTTCCCCTTTTTCTAAGGAGACTATCCCTGTTGGACTACGGGACCCTCTGACTCCAGTATAACCCTCATCTCAACTAACTACATCTTCAATGACCCTACTTCCACGTAAGGTCACGTTTGGAGGTGCTATGAGTTAGGATTTCAACATGTGACTTTTGGAGGGACACGATTCAACCCATGACAAGGAATGGATATGTCCTGCCTGCTCCACGATCGATGTGCTGAATGGAACAACACAGGCGGTAGGTGTGGACAGTTGGAGAAAGATGAGTTTGTGGTAGGCCAGACTGGCTAGGAAAGGTGTTGTGATAAACAAAGACACTTTAGCTGGGCCTTGAAGGATAAATGAGAGGGAGCCTTCCACACAGTAGCAGACCCCACTGTCTTCAGGTGTCCGTGAACTTGGAATCCTCTGATGTCTTTTTCTTGAAACACACTAGTGCCTGGGAGTAGGTCATCGCCAGTTCCCCTTTCTAAAGTGGCCCGAGCCAGTGTTCCGAATCAGAGTGATAACTGGTCTCAGCACCCTGCTTTTACTCTCTCCTGGGACTTATCCACGATCTGGGCTCCTCGCCTTTGGTTTCCTCCTTTTTAGTGAGATGAACATGTCTCTTGTTACCAAGTACAAGTTGTTAAGTGAACTGTGTTTGAGCCTCACTTCCCACTAACCTCCCACCTACCATTGTTGACTCCAAAATGTCCCATTTTGACAAGACTCTTCCTGTAAGTTTCTCACCCACCTCACTTCTTCCCCCTCCCCACCATCATATAAAGGAAATGGATTTTTTTTTTTTTTTTTTTTTTTTTGAGACGGAGTCTCGCTCTGTCACCCGGGCTGGAGTGCAGTGGCCGGATCTCAGCTCACTGCAAGCTCCGCCTCCCAGGTTCACGCCATTCTCCTGCCTCAGCCTCCTGAGTAGCTGGGACTACAGGCGCCCGCCACCTCGCCCGGCTAGTTTTTGTATTTTTTTTTAGTAGAGACGGGGTTTCACCGTGTTAGCCAGGATGGTCTCGATCTCTTGACCTCGTGATCCGCCCGTCTCGGCCTCCCAAAGTGCTGGGATTACAGGCTTGAGCCACCGCGCCCGGCCTAAGGAAATGGATTTTGATAAATGGGCTTAACTGAGGTAAGTGAAGTTGGAAGAACAGAGGTTTCAGATCAGCAGCCCAGCCAAGTCCTTGTGCAGCGCATATGTGAGAAGTTACAGTGACACTTCTGTGTCCTTTGGGAGACTTTGGCATGGCTTGAGTGTGCTTTTTGGTCCGTTGTGTTCCTGTTCACACAGTGTCACAGATGAAGGAGATGAATTGAGTCTGAAATTGCTGTTTATTACAGTTCCTGGAGATGCTATAACACCTGAGTAGGATCTGCATACAATAGCTACTCGAAACCGTTATCAAATGAATCGCCTGTCAATGTTAGGGAGGTCCCCAGTCCAGACACATGATGCCATCGTCAGCATCAAGTTAGTGGGTCAGGAGTGCCAGGGGTCACACAGGAATGAAAATCAAGTTATCAGGCCAAGGCTAATTGGGGAATTAGGCAAGATGAAGAATTTATTTTAGGTGCAATTAGGTAGAGTTTTAAAATACACTGTAGGATTTCATTTAACCCTACAGTAACTGTTATGGGTTGTACTATGTTCCCGGCAAAAATGGTTGGTTTGTGGAAGTCCTGACCTCCAGGACCTCAGAATGTGACCTGACTTGGAAATAGGGTCATGGCAGGTGTAATTATTTAAGATGAGGTCATTCATGTGGGCCCCCAGTCCAGAATGACTGGTGTCCAGTGAAGACGGACAGCCAGGGAGCTGGTGGAGCTGAGACGGGGATGCCCTGGTGCCTGTGATCCCTGGAGCTGCAGGGCAGAAGGGCTCCACCAGGTTTCAGATGGTGATATGGTTTGGCTTCTTGTTACTACCCAAATCTCCTGTTGAATTGTAATCCCCACATGTTGGAGGAGAGGCCTGGTGGGAGGTGATTGAATCATAGGGGCAGACTTCCCCCTTGCTATTCTTGTGATAGTGAATGAGTTCTCACAAGATCTGGTTGTTGAAAAGTGTGTAGCACTTCCCCTTCGCTCTCTCCTTCCTGACGCCATGTAAGACGTGCCTGCTTCCTCTTTGCCTTCTGCCATGATTGTAAGTTTCCTGAGGCCTCCCCAGCCATGCTTCCTGTACAGCCTGCAGAACCGTGAGTCAATTAAACCTCTTTTCTTCATAAATCACCCAGTTTCAGGTAGTTCCTTCTAGCAGTGTGAGAACGGACTAATACAGATGGACTGCGGGCCCACACACACCTTGACTTAGGCTCCCAGCCTCCAGAGCTGTGAAGGGATAAATCCCATTGCTTAAAGCCCCCCCGGCCGTAGACAGCAGTCAGAGAACAGACACAGCAAATGTCTGAGAAAGCATAGCAGACAGGATGCTCGGCCTCTCAGCCATGATCTTCTCTTGTTTTCAGTGAAGCAGAAGGCAGGTGTGTTACCTTGGTGTCCCCACTCCAGCCTCCCCATGCTTCACAGATGGGGAAGGAGTCCCTGTCTGTCCCCAACCTTGAGGCCTTGCCTCCACCTGCTGGCCCTGCCCCCACATCCTGGGGCTAAGCCCTGACCATCCTGGCACCGCCTCCACCTCCTGGCTCTGCCCCTGACCCACTTGCTCCTGGGAGCATGGTTGGGTGAGAGGGAGGGCAGTGTCAATGGGTCATGAGGTCTCCGGACTCCTGGTGGGACTCATGAACTAAGGAGTTGACAGCACCCATGTAGCCATCGCAGTCCTGGGACGTCTCTAGGCACCTCCCTGCTCTCCCTGGGTCATCTGACAGGTGGAGAGCTCTTGGCAGTGGGGGGTGAATGGTCAGAAAGTACTGGGTGGTGGTAGCAGGTCCCTAGGCCCTCAGCCCAGGTGTCAGCAAATCGGAGCTGGAGTTGAGTGCTCGTTAGCTTAAAGGACAAAGCAAAATGAAAAAGCACCCAGGGAAGGGCGCCACTCTGGGTCTCTGGACAGCTTTTCTCCCTCCTAGAGTGCTGGTCTTTCCATCACTCTCCTGGGCTGGGCCGTGCTCTGGCTTTGGCCCAGGGCAGTGGCCTGAAGTGTCCTCTGTGGCCATTAGAGCTGTGATTGCAGATTTGTCAAGCGGCTGCTGCACAGATGTTTCCATCACCACTTTTACTATGTCATTCCCTTGCTGGAGACGTTAGAAAACTCGAACTGCTTGCCAGATCAGAGCCAGCCTCACCCCCCAATTCAGACCCCGTCCACCTGCGCAGACACTGCCTCCCTCCTCTGCCAGGCTCTCTGCCCGTCCCAGCCCTGTCTAACTTGGTTTTAACTTTATTTGTGCCCCTCTCCACCTGGAGTGTGCCTTTGTCTCTTTTAGACACCAACTCCTGTAGAGACGCACAAGGAGGAAAGCAATGAGGCTGCATGTTCTGTCCAGAGCTTGTGGGTTTCCAGCCTGCAAGCCCCAAAGGGAGCCTGGGCTCAGAGCACTGTCAGCTGCAGATGGGTGTTAGAGCTCATCAGGTGACACAGGCAGCAGCTATAGCCCTGGACGGCATCAGCCAGACCGGGCACGGCAGCTGGAGACAGACAGCTGGGTATGGCTGGCACAAGAGGGAGGGCAGAGGCCCAGGGTCCATGAAAGAGGCCAAGGAGGCATGTGGGTCACAGAGGCCCAGAAGAGTCCCTCAAGAGAGGGGATGATCAGCCCTGGAGGTTCGACCAGGCTTTGGACTTGGCAGGTCATTGGTGATTTCCGAGAGAGCAGCTTCAGCAGCCAGGAAGGGAAAGAAAGCGCGTGGGGCAGTGGCTGAGGAGCCAGCAAACTTCTTTCAAGACCCTGGGGTCAGACGTGCAGGTGGATGCATCTGTGCCAGGAGCTTGGTGCTTGTGCAAGAGCCAGGAGCTCCTCTGCCTCTCCCAGCCCACCCCTGCGGTCAGGGTGGGACCACATGATGGAGTTTCGCCAAAGGGAGAGGACAGTTGTCACTTCCCACCCAAGACATCAAGAGCAACCTGTGCCCTCGACTCTGTGACTCTGTGCCAGGATAGCTGGAGGTGGAGACACAGGTGAGGAGGGAACGGGACAGCGGGAGACCTGCCTCAGCATGAGACCTGCCTTGGCTGCGTCTGACTGTGCATGGCCTTTTTAGGTCAAACAGCCAAGATTCCGGGGCTTAGTTCTTACTGTGGCACTTCCGAGCCCGTCTGACAATTAAGGCGAGCTGGTAGCGAGGGGATGGATTCACGTTAATGGACGTTTTCAGTTGGTTCATTGTAAGATGGGAGAACCACATGCAAACTGAGAGGGGAGGAGCCGGTAGAGGGAGCAGGGACAGAGCTGTCACGACTCGGGAGCCCTGCCCATCTCTAGTGCTGGCTTTTGTCCCGCTCAGGCTGCTGGCTCATTTGCTTTAGGGGATGCCTCCCGTTTGTCTCCATGGTCCTGATGAGGCTGCTTGTCCTCCCAGACCTGCCCTTACCCCAGCCAGCCATCAGTCAGGGAGCCGCGCTTTGGGCATGCGTCTGAATGTGCCGTCTGCTCTGTAAAGGATGCTTCTTAGGGTTACAGATGGACCTCTCTTGTGTCCCCCACCCCTCAGTGTTTAGCAGTGAGCTTCAGTGGGGTTTGAGTCCAATTCTGAACACATGGCAATCCTGCAAGGCAGCTGCTCGTCCTGGCAGAAGGCAAGTGGCTTGTTCTATAGCACACAGCTCAGGGGTGCTGGTCGATGTGTGTGGGCTAGTCTGCCCCAAACAGGATGCTTGGCATAGTTTGCCTCTTTTCCACCAAACCCCTGTATTTTGCTCCCATGAATAGCTGACCTGCCCATGCCAGCCTCCCTAGCCCCTGTCCTCACTGAACTGACACTGTCTCTCAGTGGTGGCTCCCTTAGAGGCTCCCAGTGGGCCACAGCTGGGCTTCTTGTGCCTGCTCCTTAAGCTTACATATACATTGTATATGTAAGAATTGACATACATGTGTGAGCACGTGTGTCAATGCTGTGAGATAGCCAAGGCTCCTTCCTTCATTGGGCGCATTCTTGCAACATTTGCCTGCCTACTGCAGAAAGTCATTTTCCACCCTGGAGATGCGTGTGGGGGAAGCTGCTGCCCTCGGCTACCACACAGGGCCTTCCTCTCGTCTTCTCCCCACCTGTCCTGGACCCTTTCTACCCCTAAGTCTATCACATTTGTCCGTGTGCACAGTTTCTTCCTCTCTGAGGTGCGCAGCAGACTGTGCTAACCCATCGGACAGTGGCTGCCTCTTGTTTCTTCATAGCAGAACCTGGTTTTACTCAGGGCCTGGCCCCAGGCCATGAGCTGTAGTTGGTCTAGTTCAGTCGAAAGTATCCCTTTCCCACATGCCAGTGAATGGGAGAAGTCGGCTAGGGTTTTAAGAAAAACGTGCCTCCCCTAACAACAACAAAAAAGACACACGAGGATAAATTTCCTTTTCTTCCTTTGTGGTGTGGGGACATGGTTTCTAGGGCCACGAGGACAAAGGTCAAGGCACAAGGTGGCTGAGTAGAAAGTTGGGCAGGTGATTCTCCACGCAGTTGGCAGCGCTGATGTCATTGCCTGATGGGTCCTCCCGCCTGTTGCACAGGGAAACTCAATCCACTGAGACCACAGCATCGCAGCAAAGAAAGAGTTAACTGACATGAGTTCGGCCATGCCATGCAGGAAACAGTTATCTATCAAATCAAGTCAGTCTACCTGAAGGCTCGGAGGTTAGCAGTTTTCATGGATAGTTTGGTGGGCAGGGACTAGGGAATAGGTGCTGCTGATTGGTTGGGGATGCCTTCAGAGGGGTGTGGAAAATGACACTGACTCCGCCTCTGGGTGGGGCCACAGGACCGGTTGGGTGGTGAGTCAGGAGTCCAGCTGAGGTCAACTGGTTGCCAGAAAAGCAAAAGTCTGGAAAGACACCTCAAAAGGCCAATCTTAGGTTCTCCAATAGTGATGTTATCTACAGGAGTAATTGGGGAAATTACAAATCTTGTGACCTCGGGACAATGGCTGCTTATCATTTAACGACACCTACATCGTAGCAGAATTTAGGCCCCTCTCATAATCCTAACCTTGCGGCTTCTCATTAGTTTTGCAATGGTGTTTTAGTTTGGGGAAGGGCTAGTATCATCCTGGCTTTAAGGTTAAACTATAAACTAAATTTCTCCCAAAATTAGCTTGGCCTGTGTGTGCCCAGGAATGGGACACTTGGAGGTCAGAAGCAATATGGAATCAGCTATGTCAGATTTCTCTTAACAGTGATAATTTTGCAAAGGCAGTTTCACTAAGCTGACCTGCTTTGCAACTGCCTGCCTACTAACTGGTCATTATTGTAGGTGATAAGCATCCTTGTGGTTTAGCCTCCTTCCAGTTATTTTTTTCTGTACCTGCCATTAAGCCATCCTAACTTTATCCTGACACATCTCCTTGCCCCAGGCGAGCTGTGGACAAGGTGTGCTGTTTGGCTGAAGGCAATCATGGCCAAGCTGGCAGAGCTAGTCTGGAATCTTCCAGACAGAGGGCTGGAAGAGGGGTGGAGCACGGGAGCACAGATAGACTTTAACTGCCCCCATGTTGTCAAGGAAAGGAAAGCAGAGTGAGAGACTGGGTAGTGGGGTGGGTGCTGCTTTGGATAGAATGGCGAGGGAAGTCTTCTGTGGTAAGGAGACCACAGTGGAGCCAGAGAGAGAGCCACTCAGAGGTCTGGGGCAGAGGAAATGCTAAGTACATGTTAGCAAAAGCCTCATGCTGTAGGGCAGTCCCCAGCTTTTAAAAAACTCTCTCACCCAGGCGCAGTAGCTTATGCCTGTAATCCCAGCACTTCGGGAGGCTGAGGTGGGCGGATCACCTGAGGTCATGAGTTCGAGGTCATGGCCAACGTGGTGAAACCCCATCTCTACTAAAATTACAAAAATTAGCTGGACATGGTGGTGTGCATCTGTAATCCCAGCTACCCGGGAGGCTGAGGCAGGAGAATCGCTTGAACTTGGGCAGCAGAGGTTGCAGTGAGCCGAGATCCTGCCATTGCACTTTAGCCTGGGAACAGAGCAAGACTCTGTTCAAAAACAAACAAACAAACAAAAAATGCCCAACTCTGTCTCGAAGAAGTAAGCAAGCAAGCAAGCAAGCTGATGGAGACAGGCTTCTGGGAGACCCAGCTGCTCAGGTCTGAGCTCTGCCTGCTGTGTATTCACTTC
This sequence comes from Papio anubis, assembly GCF_008728515.1. Lineage (NCBI taxonomy): Eukaryota > Metazoa > Chordata > Mammalia > Primates > Cercopithecidae > Papio > Papio anubis. The sequence continues at coordinate 7,492,332 of NC_044979.1, forward strand.
TAGGTTCTGTCTGGCACGCCTCCCATCTCAGCTTCCTTTTTTAAAAAAAGGAAAGGCTAATTTTTTATAAATTCCCACATAATCTGCAATGAACGGAGAAGCTCTGTAGGAATGACTTGATGCTACCCCACCACAGTCAACATCTTGGGACAGCCGCTCAACCTGGAACCCCGTACTAGAAGGAAGAACGTGGATGTTCAGTCTCCCCCTCATTCAAGACAATGTGGACTCAATATTGGACGCCTTTTCACCTTTATTTTCTGAATGTTTGTTTACATCTGATTTCACCTGTAGAAAAAGTCTGGGTGAGAGAGTAGGTCTGGGTTCCCTTGGCCCTGGGAACAACTGGCCAGGCTGAGCACATCTCTGGTTTTTCTGGCTTTGTGACAGAGTGACCACTAGGGGGTGACATAGCCTCACATGCTGAGTCTGATGCTGGGAGCAGGTTGCTCCTGCCTGGGGGAAAGCAGCAGGAGTCGTTCCTACCTGGGTTTTTTCCAGCGTGTGAACCTTCACATGTGCCTCCCAGACAGAAGAAAGCTGGTGTTAGGAGCAGACGAGGATACCTGCCTGCCCAGGCCTTTCAAAGGGGAGTTGTCTGGCACAGAGGACATTCACCCGCACCACGTTATGTGAGAACCTGCTAAGTGCTGGGAACTGGGGATGCAGCAGTGAATGAGCCCATCCCTGCCCTCGTGGGGATTCCATTCTAGGGACAATCGGTACCATATGTGGAAAAGTGTTATATGTCCCAAGTGCCAGGAGGAAAAACAGTCAAAGGAGAGGGGCTGCAGGGGTGCTGCTCTATGTGGGCAAGTCAGCAACGTCTCTGGCATGGAGACGTTTGGCCAGTGGTGATACAGCCAGGGAGAGGACTGGTGAGGGCCATGGCGTGCCTGGCGGCGGGACCCGTAGTGCAAATGTCTGGAGACGGGAGCAGCCTCTGAGCTTGCAGGGAGCTGGTCAGTGTGGCCAGAACCAAGTGGGGAGGGAACAGGTGCAGGAGTGAGGTCAGGGAGTGGGGCGGGGCCTCGCGGGAGAGGTCAGGATTCCAGGTTTTAATTGAGCGATACAGAAAGCCATCGGATGTCGATCGGATGCAATGCAGACAGATGTCTGGCAACTGTGCAGGAAAGAGATTGGTAGAGACAGGGCTGGGGCGAACAGCGAGGGGTGTCTGCGGTGGATCTGGAGATACATTAGTGTGGTCTCCCGCCTCCTCAGCGACCTCCTTCAAGTCCTGCCCGCTCCAGAAAGCCTTCCTGGATTCTGTTTGCCTTGAGCAATCTGCCAGAGCCCTGAAATATAGCTGTTATTTTAAGTCTCTTTGCAGTCTGTGTTCTCTCGTGATAATTTCCTATTGCCTTCTTGTCTCTTTAAAAATCACATACTGAGCTTTTCATGCACTTGCCTCTTATTTTCCCAAGCTCTTCCAGTTCATACCTCCTCATCCCCCCAGGACCAGTCAGTGCCTTCGGGGTTTGGTACCTTCGGGGTACATGGATGGTCACCCAACGTGGAAAGAACGCCATATCTCTGGGGACTTTGGATCTCCCTGCTCTGTTTTCCTGTCTGTGGGCTCCCAGCTCCTAGAGCTCAACATGCCCTTATCCTTTTCCCTCCTCCCTCAGATGGAAACGGTTCTGGCAAAGATATTTAAGATGGACATTACAGAACTTAAAGGTGACATATTTCAGGGGTAGTCGACACATTTATCTCATAACTCAGAGAGAATTCCTAGCATCAAAACCAGATGCCACAGATTCTCTTTTTGTAAGCGACTGTCTTCCCAGAACCCTAAAATCATGCAGTGGTGGCTTTTAGGGAGTGAGACAAGGTGGCCTTTGGCCAGCTGGCCCCCACGGAGCAAGAAATGGCATCTTGTCTGATGGGGGCAGCAGGGCACACCCAGTAACTGCTACTGACGGAATCAGCCCTGCTGGACGTTGGGACATTTTCTCTGTCCTACTAGAAAAAAAAGAGTTGAAAATCACTGACCTAGACAGCCACCTACTTTGATTACACTGAAGGCTACTCTATGTGATGACCGTGGTGTCTGGTAGGGACAAGCACAAAGCAAAAGGTGGAGAATATACTCCGACAGCCGGGGAGTTTGCCGCTGCCCAGGGAAGGTTTGTAGCACTGAGCTGGTAAAGCAGGGCCACAGGGCCTCATTGCAGCAGTGGTTTCAAAACGTTTTGACTGCAGCCCACAGTAACAAATCCATCTGATGTCATAATCCAGCACGTACAACACATCAACAAAAACCCCATTTTTTTACTAAACAGTATTGACCCCCGACTATGTGTTTTCTTTTCGATTCTATTGTTTCAGCTGCTTTATCTGACCCACACAGTTGATTTCATGATGGGTGGTGGGGGCAGTGGTTGCGGTTTGGAAAACACCACCCTAGATGGTCAGAGAACAGCAGAATGCGTCTGGAATGCCTTTGAGGCGAGTCTGGTTTGGGGGGTTCTTGAGGCACAGAGAATCCACTGGATGGAAGTCAGTGCTGGGTTTCTGCCAGAGATGAGGAATGGTACATGTTCCCCCTGTCCGTTTCCAAGACCAGCTCACAACTATGACCAAGTTCATGTGTATTTTGAACATCCAAAGAAATTTAATTTTTTCTGTTCGTGGTTGGATCCAAATCTCCCATTCCACATGGCTGACCCCCAGCCTGGGGCGGGCGCTGTATCTCATTCTGCTACATCTGGGGATCTTTTCCAGAGGGTCTGTGCTGAGAGCTGTTTGAAATTCGAATGAGTCTTTCAGAGAAGTTTATTTAACTTGTAAAACTTCGGGTCCTTTCACACCATTTCCGCGTTGGATCACACACAGCTCTTCCTTTATATCCCAGCAACTTGAGTTTATTTTTCAAATAAAAGTCTGTTTTCCTGTAAAATGCCAAAGGTTTTGTGCTCTGTGTGGAGGAATGAGCCCAAGCTTTTAAGACTTTAATCTAGAGCCTCTGAGTCTTGCATTTCCATGCCACGGGCTCCCGAGGCTGAGGAGCACCCCGCTCCAGCTTTCCCTGCAGAACAAATGCCAGGCAGTGGTTCAGCGGGCATCAATAGGGCCATTGTCCCTAAATACAGAGCAAGACCAAAAACCAGGGGGTCAGACTCGAGTAATTTTAGAACTCCAGAATTTAGACCTGAAGCTTGCTGCTGATTACTCGGCAGAATTGCAGCACTGACCCCTTCCGAATCGTCTCCTGCAGATGGCCTTCGCTCAGCTATCAGCCCGGGTCCTACCTGGAATAGGGCTACTCTACATACTAAAAGCAGATGGAGTTTAATACAAGGACGTCACAGTTCTGATTATGTGGCTGCGTGGTTATAAAGGTGAGGAAAGAGCTGAGACTCCAGACTAGAGTTTGGGAAGCGACCCAGCTATGAGTAAGGAAAATCCTTTCCCACCCCAGGTGGGAGAAGGGAAGAGGGCAGCGCCGGGAGCCCTGGCGGGGCTGGAACCAGGAGCTGCAGTTGGTCTGTCTGGCAGGAACGGGAGCCAAAGGGACTGTAGCTAAGGTCAGATGTTGCCCAAGGTGTCTCCCTGTCCCCTGCCCAGTGGGAGCCTGGACACGTGGCAGCAGGGGTCAGAGGTCAGCCCCTGCATCTAGGCAGAGTAGGGGTGAGGATTGAGCATGAGAGCAGCGCAGGGTACCCGCTCGCCTGGAGGCACCACTGAGTCATTGCGTGTGCCTGAGCCATGTGCTGAGCTGGGTGCCTGAGATGCACCCACAAATCCATCTAAGGTCCCTCCCAGCATCGCAAGGACAGGAAACCTTTGGTGCCTTGGAGGCAGAGAGGTTCCTGGGGGAGCTCTGGCGGCTCCGACGTTAAAAGGAACCCACACTTCCTTCATTGCAGTCACACGTGTGATGTGTGCTCCTGGGGCATTGCTCGCGTGCCCCACACATGAGTCATTTTACTCCTCATTTTCAGAGAGGCCACTGGGGCCTGTGGGACTCTACTTAAGCTGCAGAGGTGAGACCTGCTTTGGGGGCAGAGGGGCCTGTGGCTGCTGGCGTCACTGCTGGTCCAGGAGGAGAGGCCTGAGAAGAGGAAGAGACCGATGGGGGATGGGAGAGGAGGCGGGAGAGGGCAGTGGAAGTATTTGTGTTGCACACGAGTAGAGACACTGAGGACTTTTCTCCACTTCCACCCGGGAGGGCCCTGCAGCCTCCTGGAGGAACCTCGTGGCGTGCACAGGTGATTTATATCATTAATACCAAAGAACACGAGCGACTGCTAAACTGAGTTGCTTTAGGCACGGCTGTGAAGCTGGGGAGGCGCGTGAGGGGCCGTGGCCCCCGTGGGAGCCCCATTGCTGCCTTGGAAATGACTCTGCCTAGCAAGGAGAGGGGTCTCTTCAAACAGGAGTTGACAAATGTTTCCTGTAAAAAGCCAGATGGTAAATGTCTTAGACATCGAAGGCCACGTGGTCTCTTTTGCAACTACGAAGCCATAGACAAAGTATAAACTAATGGTGCAGCTGTGTCCCAATAAGTATTTATAAAAGCAGGTGGCCAGCAGGATTGGGCCATTGGGTAGTAATTTGCCAACTCCTGTTTTTAAAACATAAATCTGATCATGTCATCTGCTGTTCAACCCCTTGATGCCTCCCCAGCACGTTTAAATTAAGTCTCCAAACCCCACCACACATGGCCTCTGAGGTCCTCTGAGGTAACCCTGGGCTGGCTCTGACTTCATTTGGTGCACACCCACCCCCCATCTTCCTCTGCTCAGGCTCCCTTAGATGCTCAGCATGTCCCCCAGGCCCTCTGCCTGAAACACCCTGAGATGCTCAGCATGTCCCCAGGCCCTCTGCTCAAAACACCTTGGAGCCAGAACACCCTTGAGGCTGTGCTGTGCCTCCCAGATTCCCGATTCCTTCAAGAATGAGGAACTCCCTCCCAGCTGTGGGTGTGACAGACAGACAGCCCTCCGCTAAGGAGCGCCACATCGCCAGCCTTCAGCCCCTCCCAGAGCCGGTCTGTGCCCAATAACCGGCCGATGTATGGACATAAAGGACCAGCCCCCGGTCCCCGCTCAGGACAGCTCTAAAGGGGCATCCGAACGCCAGAACTCTCTGTCGGGGCTTCACGGAGTCTCCATCGCTCCTCTGTCGGGCCCGAGAGCACTCCCTGATGTATCCAACGTGCTCATTTCCATCCCAGAGCCTGCCTCTCAGGGAGCCTGCAGCGACCCTGCCTGCAGATAGACACAGGTGGGGTCCCTTCCTTAGGTCTCTGCTCCATCGTCCCAATAACACAGTGGCCTTCGGAAGGAAGGGAGGCAGGGGAACTGAGGGGACCCCGAAGGTAGGGCCTGGAGAGGTGCTGGGGAGTGAGGTACTCAAAGGTAGGGCCTGGAGAGGTGCTGGGGAGTGAGGTACTCGAAGGCAGGGCCTGGAGAGGTGCTGGGGAGTGAGGTGCGGCAGAGTGGGGGCAGGTGGGCGGGAGAACAGGGACCATATGAAGCCAGAGCCCAGCCTCCCTCAGGGCTGCACCCTGTGAGTTGTACAAAGGGCCCTGGGTCTGTCCGAAAATGTTGCCATGATCCAGAATTACTGTGAGCTTTACCCTTTACCCGACAAAAAAGATTGACTCTGGCTTGCCCAAGGCTGCCCCTAAGCCCCAGTGCTGGCCCAGCTAATGCGGGCACCCTGGTCCCCCTTTCACTGGCCCCCGCTGGAGCCTTCCGGACCAGGGCAGCTGATGAGGTCTGAATACTGGGGCCGAGCAGACTCCAGAAAAACGTGACTCATCTTGCCTGCCCACAAAGAAAGGAAAAGTATGTGTGGCATCCAAGTTTCCTGAAAAGTTCAGCCAACACATTGCAGAGTTATGCAGCCTGACACCCTGTGTGGTCCCTGGGGACAGCGCCCTCTGGCGCCAGCCTGGCAGATGTCCCCCACTAGGGCTGGCCTGCACATCCTGTGTCCAGGCCGTTATTATGATTTGGGAGAAGCCAAGGAAAAATTCCCAGAAGAATCTCCTTGCCCTCAGCGAGTCAGAGAGTCCTGTAGTTCTCTCAGGGCCTGCTTCAGTGATGCTCCCACCTTGGGAGACAGTAAAAGGCAGCACTAACATGTGCTCTCACTTAACACTGTAAGTAAGAGTGGTAGTAAGTAAGACCTGTAAGTAAGGCCCACTGTAGCTCTTTTTCTTTTTTCGAGACAGGGTCTTGCTCTGTCTCTCAGGCTAGAGTGCAGTGGTGCGATCACAGTTCACTGCGGCTCAAGCGATCCTCCCACCCCAACTTCCTGAGTAGCTGTGACTACAGGTGTGCACCATCATGCCCAGCTAATTTTTACATTTTTTGTAAAGATGGGGTTTTGCCGTGTTGCCCAGGCTGGTCTCAAACTCCTGGGCTTAAGCGATTCTCCTGCCTTGGCCTCATAGGCACAAGCCACTGTGCTCAGCCTGTATTTCTTAATTCCTTTTTAAAAATAAGACTTTAGGGCTGGGCGAGGTGGCTCATGCTTGTAATTCCAGCACTTTGGGAGACCAAGGTAGGTGGATCACTTGCGCCCAGGAGTTCGAGACCAACCTGGGCGACATGGTGAGACTCTGTCTCTAACAACAACAACAAAAATCATTAAATAATAAATAATATTTTATTTTGACAATTTCAAACATAAAGTCACAAAAATAATACAAAGAGTTCTCATATCCTCTTCACCCAGATTGCCCGATGTTAGCATTTCAGCAGATCTGCCCGTATCTCATTTCTCACGATCTCTCACTGTGTGTTTATATGAACTCTGAACCCCTGAGAGGAATTTGCAGACATCATATCCCTTTACCCCTAAATATTTCAGTGGATATTTCATAAAAACAGGGTCATTCTCCTAACCACAGTATAATTGTCAAAATCAGGAAATTAGCGCTAATATCATGCTATCAGCTAAGCTGCAGGCTTCATTCACGTTTTGCACCTTGTCTTTGGGGCATCATTTCTTGGAAGAGGGGATCCCCAGCCACACGTTTTGTTTCGTTGTCCTTTCTCTTCAGTCCCTTCATTGGGAACAGCTCCTCAGTCCTATCTCATCTGTCACGACCTGAGCCTTTTTCAGGGGGACACAGGCCAGTTCTTGTGTCGCCTGCCCTTGGCTTTGCGTTTGCCTGACATTTCCTCACCATCAGAGCCAGCCTGCACCCTCAGAAGGGCGTCCATCCGTCCATGTGCTGCCCTGGGCTTCCGCATCTCAGCCCAGGCACCCGATACGGCCGCGACACCTTCCCGGTGAAGTGCGTGCCAGTCACCTGGTGAAGGGGATGTCTGCCGCTATAAAGTTCTCTACTTGAATAAAGTACTTCCCCCTTGTCACCAGTCAGGGTTTCAGGGGAAGCTGCTTTGGGATTGTGTAAATATCTTCTTTCTCCTCAGACTTTCACTTGCTAGTTTTAGGATCGATCCATATTTCTTGCCTGAATTGTTACTATAGTAATTACAGTACTATAATTAGTATAGTAATTACCAAAAGGTGATTATCTAAATTTATCATGAATTCTACATTGACTAATGGAGCTCCTGAGAACCTGCTTTCAGGGACAGAGAATGGCCATGTCCTCTGTTTGTGAAATGCTCTGCAGCTTACAGGATATTTTTGCTATTCTATCTCATTTAATCACCTTGAAACCCTGTTAAATGGTCTCTCTTATGGGAGAAATGTGGAAGAATAAACTAGCTCAGAATTGCATGCCAGTGGGTGAACCGATGTTGCTTTAAGGTTCTATGTTTGACCTAGGTGTTTTAAACCTTTCTACCTGTCACCTTGTTTTCAAATATATTTCACTGTAAGAAGAAACAGATCTGAGGCAAACTTCAGCTCAGCCCCCCTCATAATCTAAGCTAGGGGTTTCCTCATGAGTGACATGCAGGAGCAGGTGGATTGCTCTGTGACCGGCCCAAGTCCGGACACTGGAAATCCTGCCCCGTCGCCTGGAAGTCAGAGACCACAGACCAAACTGGCTTTCTGCTGAGCCCGGGAGTTAACCGGGTCCTTCTCCAAGGCTTCGGTGCATTCCCAGCTCACTTCAGCATTTGTAAGAGAATTGAATAACTTAAAGAGAATTAAACAGAAAACCCAAATGGCTGGCCTGCAGAGCTTCCGAATCTGGTTTTCAGAAACCGTTGCCTGGTGGCCCCTGTTGAGCCAAGGGCTCAGCTTCTGGGCCATGGAGCAGCTGGAATCAGGGCAGGTTCTTGCTGGTGGAGCCTTCAGAGCTCTTGGCCTGGTGTGCTCTTGGATGCTGAGCAACTGCAGGGATGCCAGGCACCGTGAGAAGGGACTGCAAAGGGTCCCACCGAGCCCTCATGGGGGAATGTGATGCCCCTTCCAGATTTTAAGGAGATCCAGGGATTTCTTACTTTTTGGGTGCTGCATTTCGGCATGCTAAAAATAATTATTGCTATTGTTTTTCGCCTTTTTAGTACTTATCTGTGTTTTTAAAATCAAGATGCCCCTGTTGTCTCTGCCAATTCTCAGTGGCATTAGATATCGCTGGTGTGAGTGGAGCTGTGTGAGCTGAGGTGGTTTGTCTCTGCCAAAAAAATCACCCTCTTGTCACTCAGAGACTCAGGCTCCAGTTCCTGTGGTCACCACGAGGCTGTGCGTGACCATGAGTGTGTCGGGCTGACGTGGAACAGAGGCATGGGGGCCTGAGTCAGGACGGAGGGCGCTCCACAGAGGTGCCGGCTCATAAACACCTCCTGGGGCAGGGACGGGGAGGCCCCAGAGAGGCGATGTGGCGATCTCAGAGTCAAGTGCAGCAGTGACCTTTAGAACTTTCCATGAAATATGACACAGTATTTTGCAACCGGCAGGAGAGCTCTAGCAAATATGTGCTAACGCGTGTTGCTGCTCCGTGGCCTGGAGGGGGACCCGTGCCCTCTTACATAATGAGATGTGGTTTGGAATGCAGCCGTGCAGGGGGCTGCGTGCTTTTCAGGTACTGCCTCGTGATCCACAAAGGTTCAGGAGGAGCCGGAAGTGTTTGAGTGGTGCGTCCTCACCTGCTTCTGCAGCGGTCCACCCAAAAAGTCACCTTCTTGTCACTCAGAGACTCAGGCTCCAGTTCCTGTGGTCACCAGGAGGCTGTGAGTGACCATGAGTGTGTCGGAGCAGGGGCAGCCCGGCTCCTGATGCCCCCCGGATGAGGAACCAGCAGAGCCAGCATCGACCCCCACAATCCCACAGGCTGCCCACGGATACTGGGCAAATCATTGAGCACCTCTGAACTCCTGGGTTTTAAAAAAATTTTATCTCTTGAACTGAATAGTCATGGCTGGCCTCCCTACCAAGCAGCACGGTTGAGAAGAATGTAGGAAACCACTGTGGGCAAAGTCTCCAGCTCTGTACAGCTGCAGGGTGTGGGTGACTAGGGTTCCCGCTGCCCTGCTCTGCTGGCAGATCTCTTGGTTGGCTCCCAGGCCTCAGCCTCCCTGCCCTGAGAAGCGCCAGTCTCATGAATGAATGGAGGCATGTGGAGGGAGGGTGGTTACACCGAGTCTCAGTGACTTTTCTCTCATCTGGGTCCCCAGTGACAACTTCAAAGAAACTATTTGCAGCTTCACATAACATGCAAAGTGGCTTCAATGAGAAGGAAAGCTTGGGGTCTTTTTGAAAATTTGGTTTTGATATAATTGGAAGTCCAGAGATAGGGTGAGCTTCAAGGGGCTTGACCCTGTCGGTATTCATGGGCTGCCTGGAGGAGGAGGCAGTTTGGCCTGATGAGGCCCTCGGCTCTCAGACACCCACTGCAGGGGTGGGGTGGGGAACAAGTGGAGGCTGGGCGCCAACCATGGTGTCTGCAACAGAGACCCAGAGTCCCATTCACCAGGTGACAAGGCTGGGGTGGGGCTCCAACCTGCAGCCTGGACTAGCACCAGGTTAGTGGGACAACATGTGCCACATGTCCTAGCACTTCTCCCATGCCATTGGAATGTGGCCCCCGGGGCACCGGTGGAGAACCTCCAGCAATTAAAGGGTTTACTCACATATTTTGGGTCACCAGAGTTTGGGGGTGGGGGTTACATATCAGAGCCACAGGAGCGCCATCACGTCTCTCTCGTGGAAGGGTGGACACCTTCGCGCCATTTATCCTAATGCGCAGGAAGCAGGGGTGACCACGCTCCATCTGCGAGCCCATCTGCAATTCCCCTGACTTCTCCTTCCTCACCTCTCTCGCCCCCAGCCCCGCTGTGTAGTGCACAGTCTGGCTGTGGAATGTTTTGCAGCATCCAGATGGGGGTGCTGGCGCACCTGGTAGAATCCAAGTATTAGAGTGAACGGGACCCAGTGCCATGGCCTCCTGCAGCCCAGCCCTGGCTGGCCAAGCCTGAAGCCCTGCCGAGGGCAGGGGAGCAGTCAGCACAAACTCCCCGGCTCCAAAACAGCCGCAAAAGTGTCCCCCAGGAACAGGACATGCTGCTCCCAGGGCTGCCGAGCGTGGAGCAGCAGCTGGCTTGCTGTTCCCTGGCCCACCATGCTGCTCCTGAGTCACCTGGAGGAACTCAGTAAGCGCTCCTTTCCTTTCTTCTGTGGGTGAGATCCCTGCCATGGGGGAGCTTTCAGTCTCACTGGGGAGAAAATTAAACCAAAAGCCAGAAAACAATGAAGCACACTAACAGTGTGAAACGCCTCGTGGTGCTGTTCGTCCACACTGTTTTATTTTTCGAGTTGTCAAAGGTAGGTTTGTAGTCAGAAATCTAAAGAACAGCCACCGGAAGACACATGGAAAGAACATGCGTTGAATGAGCTGAGCTCTGATGTCACCCCTTCCCAGATCTTATAAACCTAGTGTCGGAATGGTGACCTGGAAGCCTTGGCCACACAGCATGGGGCATTGCTAAGAGATAAAGGCATCTGGCACCCCAGTTACCTGGTCCCGTGCCAGGCTTTGGGTTGCAGCACCAACCAGGGGTGTGAGTTTTAAACTGTGATCCAAAAAGGCCCTGGCCCTTTTAAAATACATTAGAAAATACGGTTCCTATTTGGGAACCATTCGTTCCTTCCTTTTTCAGCCCCTCCCTTCAAAAAAGAATTCTGAGTGTGGAAAGCATTCTGTCAGAACGAACTCTGAGCGGAGTCACAGGTGTGGCAGCGAGTTTCCCCTGTATTCATGTGGGACCAGCGGCTGGCAGAAACAGAAGAGGGGGTTTGGCGTCCCTGTCCACCTGTGAGTGGTCAACTTTCCCCCGCCAACATGTGCCAAAGAACGGGTCCTCAGCCCCTGCCCTGCAATGGGAAGGTGCCACCTCTCCCAGCCCATCAGCGTTCATCACTAATCATGGGATCCAAAGCTTTGTTCCTCATGTAAGGAATTTCAGGCCTGTGTGAGTCAAACAGAAAGACCCCAGCAGTGAGGAGCTTTTCGTGCCCCACCTCTGTGCTCGGCCACCTCGAAGTGGCCTCGGGGTGGAAGCGGCCGGCTTTGTGCTTCCAGAGCATGGTGCACCCACGTGGCAGGTCACCTGACTCGTCCAGTCTGTGTTAGGAGATGGCTTTAATGCAAATAAGGACTTTTTTTTTTTTTTTTTCCCGAGATGAAATCTTGCTCTGTTGCACAGGCTGGATGGAGTGCAGTGGCACAATCTCCGTTCACTGCAACCTCCGCCTCCCGGGTTCAAGTGATTCTCCTGCCTCAGCTTCTCGAGTAGCTGGGACTACAGGTGCCCACCAACACACCCAGCTAATTTTTGCATTTTTGGTAAAGACAGGGTTTCACCGTGTTGGCCAGGATTGTCTCGATCTCTTGACCTCTTGATCCACCCGGCTCGGCCTCCCAAAGTGCTGGGATTACAGGCATGCGCTGTAGTCAGGATTTTTAAACATGCTGCTTCTTTTGCCTTTTAATTTCCCAGCCTGAAATCAAAACTCAGGATGTAGAAAGAAATTATTTTCCAAATCCCTTCAGTCCACAGTGGTCCTCGAGAGTCCTGTGGGATTCAGGGTAGGGTGTTCAATGGCTGACGAATTTTCCCGTGCACATCAATGAGAAAGTATGGAATAGTGGAAGGATGTGAATTTGGGAATCAGGGGTCCACATGAGGGGCAAGTCCATCTTCTGTCAACTTGCCAGCTGTGCCATCCTGGTCAAACTAGTTCTCTGACCCTCAGTTATTCGTCTTTCAATGAAATGTTGTTAATTATGCCTGCCCTGCTCATGTGTGGGAAGAATGAAATAAAATAATAACTGTAAGGTGACCAGCACCGCAGCTGGCGTATGCTAGGCATTCAGTAAATGGGAGTTATTATGTTAGTAATAAAATACGGTTCTTAGAGGACAGGAATGTCTGAATTATTTGTAGTACCCCATCCCTTCAATCAACAACTGCCCTGTACACTTGCTAGAGGTTTAATAACTACCTGTTGAATGAATGACCATTTAAACTCAAGCACAGAACCATCAGGCCTGCCTAAGTTGCTGGTTATTTTCCACACAAATTTAAATACATTTACCTTCAGTCACTAAACTTTGAAATGTTCTTTTTTTTGTTTTGTTTGTTTTTGTTTTTGTTTTTGTTTTGAGACAGAGTTTTGCTCTTGTTGCCCAGGCTGGAGTGCAATGGCGTGATCTCGGCTCACCACAACCTCCGCCTCCTGTTTCAAGTGATTCTCCTGCCTCAGCCTCCTTAATAGCTGGGATTACAGGCACGCGCCACCATGCCCAGCTAATTTTGTATTTTTAGTAGAGGCGGGGTTTCACCATGTTGGTCAGGCTGGTCTTGAACTCCCAACCTCAGGTGATCTGCCTGCCTCGGCCTCCCAAAGTGCTGGGATTATAGGTGTGAGCCACCGCAACCGGCTTTGAAATGTTCTTTCTGTCCGTTGTATTATATAGTGTAAGAATAGTACACTGGCTTAAACAAAACCTTTTCATTTGCCTTTTAATCAAATCTGCCTCTTTCTGATTGGGATACTTGTTCAGGTCTTTTCATAAAGATGTTTTGCTTTGTTTTATTTTATTTTGTTTTATTTTTTGAGACAGGGTCTCACTCTGTCACCTAGGCTGATGTGCAGTGGCAGGATCATGGCTCACTAGAGCCTCGACCTCCTGGGCTCAAGCAATCCTCCCGCCTCAGCCTCCCAAAGTGCTGGGATTACAGGTGTGAGCCACCACACTGGGTGTTATTTTATTTTTAACTTGAGAAAACAATTTTTGTTAGAAGCTGATTTTTTAAAAAGAAAAGAAAAAGACATCTACACATGAAACTCCTAAACTTACCTACTTCCAGAATTCAATCACAGTACGTTTGGGCTACTGTATTTAACAACAGAAATCATCCAACAGTATACCGAGGACCCAGCTGGCGGTAGATTTTGTGGCTTGTTTCTGAAGGCTGGGGTCCCCCACTCCAGGCATTGATTTGGCCTGGCCTGGGTTCTCCCCTCTTCTTCACACCCTCCAATCCCGAAGGCCAATCTCAAGTTCCCCTTCTCCAGGCAGGGCCACACGGGCCCTCTCCTCTCCTTCCTTTGTGCTGGCGACACTTGCAGCCACGGCTCACATACTCACAGCTTTTGCATGCAGTTAGCATTGTTTATCTTGGTCTCCAGCTCATTTGCAAAGTCACTGAGAGCAAGACCTATTTTGTGTGTTCATTCGTGCATCCGTGCTACAAATACCTGATCCCCATATCTATGTATCAGTCCCAGCAGGAGAAAGGAGGCACACTGAACTTTTTGGATCGTTGGAGGAGAATTGAATAAAGACACTACTTTCAAAGGTGTGGGCAGGCTGCCAGGAACCCCCAGGGCTGGTGTAGTAACTCGGGTTCATATCAGCAGGGCTGCTGCCAGTGCTGTGCCTGAACGATGAAGGAGCGGGTCCCTGACCCAAGACAGAAGGCTGGTGGGGGGGTTTCTTTGAGAGGAGCTGAATTCTTCCCTTGGGAGATGACACAGTGAGGCCAGAGTGACTCTGCAGGGATGTAGGGGGCTATGACAGCCTCAGCTCCTCCCTCCTTCTGGCATCTGCTGTGCCCACTGTTGGCTGCAGCTAACCAGCAGCCTGGGAGGAGCCTGGCCGTGTAGCCCCTCCAGTTGGCTCCACCAGGGAGCAGGGGCAGCTGGAGGGACTGCAGGGGTTCTGGGTGACTGTCCAGTGCCTCCCAAAGTAGATGCCTTGCTGGAGGCTTGGGAGATCCCCACGATGGGTGAGGCCTGGGCCCCTACCTTTTTGGGGTTCCCAGTCTTCTCTGTGGTACGGGCCACATTCACATATAGAGTAGAAGAGCTAAAATCTTTCAAAGGAGGGAAAAGTCCCTTCTTTGGGGAGTGATGAGGGAGGCTTCACGGGGGGGAAGGCACGGTCTCTGAATTGGGCTGTAAGGGTTTCACAGGGTTTCAGCAGGCAGAGCTGAAAACCACGGGCTTAGGAGGCAGGGCAAATGGTGTAAACGAAAGCGGGTAGGTTAGAAAATTCCAGCCAGGTGTGGTGGCTCACACCTGTAATCCCAGCACTTCGGGAGGCCGAGGCAGGTGGATCACTTGAGGCCAGGAGTTTGAGACCAGGCTGGGCAACATGGCAAAACCCCATCTCCACAAAAAATACAAAAATTACCTGGGCGTGGTGGTGTGCACCTGTAGTCCCAGCCACTTGTGAGGCTGAGGTGGGAGGATCACTTTGAACCCAGAAGGCAGAGGCTGCAGATTGTGCCATTGCACTCCAGCCTGGGCAACAAGAGCAAAATTCTGTCTCAATATAAGTGAGTGAATGAATGAATGAATGAATGAATGAATAAATAAAGGCTGGGTCATGCCTTGTAGGACTTCCTGACCTTACAACATTCAGCACAGCACCAAGTAGACAGTTGTCACTCAGTCCATTTGGTAGAAATTGCACGAGAAAAGTTGAGACCATAGTTTCTTGATCTGTTAAGCAATGGTATGACTATGAGGTCACTCTAGACAGAGATGGGCCAGGTGCCCTAGGCGGGAAAGGACAGACTCACACATCTTGACAGAATGGGTCAGGTCCAATCACTTGAGCAGTTGCTCTACCAGTCAATGGCATCTGAAGTGCTAGAAGCAGCTCCAGGCACACAGGAGCCACGCCAGGGCCGACCAGGCTTCTTGGGAGCTGGAGTGTGTCTCCTGTGGATGGAGGCCCCATGGCAGTGGCAGATCTGGGCATCTCTGGCTTCTGTGGATGGTGGCCCCATGGCAGTGGCAGATCTGGGCATGCCTCTGGCTTCTGTGGATGGTGGCCCCATGGGAGTGGCAGATCTGGGACGTGTCTGGTTTCTGTGGATTGTGGCCCCATGGGAGTGGCAGATCTGGGACATGTCTGACTTCTGTGGATGCTGGCCCTGTGGGAATGGCAGATCTGGAGCATCTTTGGCCCCTGTGGGTGGAGGCCCCATGGGAGTGGCAGATCTGGGATGTCCCTGGCTTCTGTGGATGCTAACCCTGTGGGAATGGCAGATCTGAGGCGTCTCTGGCTTCTGTGGATGGAAGCCCCATGGGAGTGGCAGATCTGGGGTGGGAGCTGAGATTCCAGGGGTTCATCTCACAGGGTAGAATCGAAGACTTCCTTTGGTCTCCCTTCTGCTGTTCTAGCCTGGAGCCATCGTTATCTCATCAGGCATCTGCAGTGACTGGGCCAACAACTCCAGTGGCACTGAGCCCTGCAAGTGAAAGAGGCGAGAGAAAAGGCATGAAAAGCAGCCAGACCCAAGTTGGGAGGCTGGACCCGTGGTTCCTGGGGAGGCCTGGGCTCCAGTGGCAAGTGGCTGGGGTGCTTCCACCGCACACCCCATCCCCTCGTTTTCGGACGAACCGTAGATAATAACAATTCCACTGAAGAAACTGATGGCGTTGCAGTTTTGGGAGGTTATCCCACCCTAATGGGCGGCCAGGAGAACCCAGGCTACTAATCTTTAGCTCGGGGGTTATTTAACTGGTCTGACATAGTCTCCTCCTCATGTGCATAGTCATTTGAGAAGAATCAATTACTGTGAGAGGTTCAGACTGTTGGAACTTGGCTAAATCTCTCTCTCTCTCTCTTTTTTTTTTTAAATAGAGATGTGGGTTTCATTATGTTGCCCCGGCTGGTTTTGAACTCCTAGGCTCAAGCCATCCTCCCACCTCAGCCTCCCAAAGTGCTGAGATTACAGGCGTGAGCCACTGTGCGTGGTCCTAGACTAAATCCTAAAACGACCTGGTCTTGTCTTAGTTCACTAAGGGGGAAACTGAGGTTCAGAAATGGGAAGTAACTTTTTGATGGTCACAAAGCTGGTTAGTAGCAAAGCAGATAACTTTAGTGAAGCTGTCAGCCAAAAAGTCGAGGATTTTTTTTTCTATCTTGTGCTTCCAAAGTTTGTTTTATTAGTTGCAAAACATATACAAATTATAAATGTTTTAGGTTTTATTTGATCAGCGGTTTGGCTTAGGAGTCAAGGAGATTAAAACGCCAGTCCTGGTTCTACCACTGGCCACAGGATCTTGGGGAAGTCACTTCCCTGTCCTGAGCCTGTTTCCCCATCTGTCATAGAAGGGAGTTGGACTAGATCGCTCTAAAATCTCTTCCAGCTCTGTCATGCTGCAATTCTCAGCAAGTCCAGAGCTCAAATTACGCATTTGCTGAAGACCTTCCGTTAAATTCCAGTCGGGCAGCCGTATCCTCTCCTTGAAGACGGCGCTGCTACTTTCATTGAGTGGAACCATGAGTCAAAGTAGATTCAGCAATTTCCAGCCCAGGGACTTGTGTGGCTTCTCCACCCAGCAGCAGCTGGAGCCTTCTGACCCCGTGGGGCCCTGGAACCCATGAATCAAAATAGTTGTGTGATGTCATGTCACAATGGGAATGTGCTCCGGCCAATTGGTGCCAAGAATTGTCTGCCCAGGGTGGTTTCCTTTTACAGTCTGTTTAAAGAGACATCATGCACGGCTGCACATGACTTGCAGGCTTGTGCCTCCTTTGCCTATCTGGTCTTCCCTCCTTTTTTTTAATTTTAAGGAGAAAAAAAAAAAAAAGCCCTGGAGAGTATCAGTGAGCAGCTGACCTTAACTACATCAACAAATCCCCTGCGAAGTTCTGTTTGCACTTCCGGCAGCTTCTTGCTACTTAAGGACAGCCGAGCTGACGCTCCAGCTGCTGTGGCCGGAGGTGCAGCCCCGTCAGGACGGCTCCACTCCCTGGCGCCTCACAGACTCTGGGGCTGCGGTGAGGTCGCCCTGAAGACCCCCTGGTGAGGACGCTTGGACCCGGGTTGTCACCTGAGCACAGGCTGCCACTGTGAGCTTTTGGGGTGCCCCGTGCCTGTTGGGCTGATGCTCCTCTGGCTCCCTGCCACCTGGGGCTGACACCGGTTCTGTGGGTCCTGATATGTTCACCTGTCGCCACTCCTGTGGCCACAGCTACCCATGAGGCGCTTTGGGAGTCTCAGGAGCAACAAGAAACACAAGGACCAAAATCGAAGCACGGAGAGGCGCCAGTCGGAGCCCCATGGCCTTTTCGGTAGGACTCTGCCCATTCCCGAGCCCCTGGTGGTCTGTCCTTGGGAGGGAACCCCACGGCGTGTGTGCACACCCTCCTAAACAGTAGCTGTTTCCAGCCACTCCCTTCCAACGGGGGTATAACGTCAGGCAGTGGTTAGAGGAATACGTGGGAAGTGTTTCCTTGCTGTTGGCGGTGCTGCTGTGGGGAGCCGCCTGACAATACTCTTTCTGAAGCTGTTTCCTTTCTTGCCCCACCTGGCCCCGGGAGGCTAGTGATAGATTGGATTTTCATTCATTTATGCAAAAACTGTGGCTCGGGGAAAGTAAGAGTGGATTGGCACTGTTGTTTTCAGCTGTTAAAAATGAAACGTGCATGTTTAGAGGAATCTGTTGGAGGTCAGGAAGAAAGAGGTCTTCCCAGGTTCTGTAGCAGGGTAATCTGACAGATCGTGGGCTAATGTGGGAGGGGAAACACCTGCCTAATTTGCGGCGCACGGGGAGAAGCTTGCATTGTGGTCTCCCTGGTCTCTGGCAACTTCTGCAGCTCCTTCATGTGCAGGGGGTTGGGGTCCGGGCAAATGGAACAAGTGGTGAAGCATCTGTGGTTCAGTATTTCCAAGGACCTGCAGACTTGGAGTGGGTTTTGCCCTTGTCTGTCTGCAGCCACACAGGTCAATTCCAAAGCTTTCTTAGCTCCACACCTGGTTAAGACCTGCCCACTCAAAATTAGATGGCAGATTTCATTTATTAAGAATCAGAGAGGCCGGGCGTGTTGACTCATGGCTGTAATCCCAGCACTTTGGGAGACCAAGGCAGGCGGATCACCTGAGGTCAGGAGTTTGAGATCAGCCCGGCCAAGATGGTGAAACCTGTCTCTACCAAAACTACAAAAAATTAACTGGGCATGGTGGCGTGCACCTATAGTCCCAGCTACTTGGGAGACTGAGACAGGAGAATCGCTTGAACCCAGGAGGTAGAGGTTGCAGTGAGCCCAGGTCACACCACTGCACTTCAGCCTGGGCAACAGAGCAAGACTCGGCCTCAAAAAAAAAAAAAAAAAAAATCAGATTTAGTCTGGGCCTATAATCCCAGGACTTCGGGAGGCCAAGGAGGAAGAATCACTTGAACCCAGGAGTTTGAGACAAGCCTGGGCAACATAATGAGACCTTGTCTCTACAAAAAAATTTAAAAATTAGCCGAGCATGGTGGCATATGCCTGTAGTCCCAGCTACTCAGGAGGCTAAGATGGGAGGCTGCCTTGAGCTCAGGAGGTGGAGGCTGCAGTGAGTTGTGATCGGGCCACTATACTCCAACCTGGGAGACAAAACTAGACCCTGTCTAAAAAAAAAAAACAAATCAGAGTCAGCCCATTTCTGGCGTTACTGCTTGCATGGCATAGGTTATTTCTGAAGAGCCCGCTGCAAGATGGAACAGCAGAACCAGTGCTGTCATTTATCGGCTCAGTTTCACCAGGGCTGGGGAGACACAACCCAGGGGATGAGTAAAGATGAGGCTCGGGGGTACATGAAGCCGTGTCCCCTGACTGGAATGTGATGTGTTAAGTGGAAAAATATTGTCACTCTGTGTAACAGGGAGGTGACTTTGGCATAACTTCTCAACTGTAAATGAAAACTGGAAGAGCAGAAAAAGAAAAAGATAAATCTAAAATCCGCCTGTATTTCTTGCTACATCCGCTTCAGCCAGCACTCCTGGAAGCCTCTGCAGGCTCAGAGCGTGCTGAGTCCTTGGGGGAGAGCAGGTCAAAGAGACAGCAGCTCTTGAACCCAGAGGGTGTTCAGTCTTGTGAAGAAGAAAGTCCCATAAAGAGAACTAGAGAGCAGCGTCTAATCGAGTAGAGTCCCAGCTACTCGGGAGGCTAAGGCGGGGGGATCACATGTAGGTGAGGCTAGGCCAGGCACGGGGGCTCAAGCCTGCATTCCCAGCACTTTGGGAGGTTGAGGTGGGAGGATTGCTTGAGCCTAGGAGTTCGAAACCAGCCTGGGCAACGTCATGAGACCCCTCTCTACAAAAAAAATAAAGAATTAGCCAGGCATGGTGGTGCACACCCATGGCCCCAGCTACTCAGAAAGCTGAAGTGGGATGATCGCTTGAGCCTGGGATGTGGAGGCTACAGTGATTTCTAACCATATCACTGCACTCCAGCCTGGGAGTCAGAGCAAGACCCTCAAAAAAAAAAAAAAAAAAAAAAAAGTGACTGTGCACAGAAATAGGACGCCCAGCCCTGAGCAGGGAGAGGAGGGATGCAATCCTAGACGGGAGGCTCATTGACATGGTATAAAAAGATGCCTCTTATTTAAGTAATAAAGTAATAAACACTTATATACTGTAGAATTAAACCAGAACCTGTTATTAACTAAAAATCGGGTTTTGCTAATGGGGAAGGACAGGCCCGTTATTAAGAGGCTATCATGTGCCAGACAGTGGCTACCCCACTTGTGTTTAACGGTTGGCTGTCATCCTGTCTCCTACGCTTCTGAGATCAAAAACAAGATTTGCGCTCAACCAAGTTTTGTAAGAGCCTGGATGCAGATGCCAGCTCTGACCACAGGGTTGAGAAAATCGGAGGTCCCTCCAGAGCCTTCCTCTGGGATTTGGGAAGCAGCTAGAGGCCACAGCCCCTGCTCAGGCTGAGGCTCCTCTTAGGCAGCAGGAGCCCAGGGACCTGGGTTAATAGTATGTCTGAGTTGGGTTAGTGTCCCAGTGAGAAGAGCCAAGAGCTAGGCTGGGTGGGAGGCGGGAGCCCTGTGCCCCGCAGACAGTGTTGGGTGTGGATACACTGAGTGAGGAAAAACAGTCCAAGAGTGTTGACCAAACCCTCCCTCCCAAGCCTGTGCCTGTCTAAACCTTACGCATTTCTCAAGACCCAGCTGAACGATCACTGTCTAGAAAACCACCCTGAGGGCCGGGCGCGGTGGCTCACAACTGTAATCCCAGCACTTTGGGAGGCCGAGGCAGGTGGATCACCTGAGGTCAGGAGTTTGAGATCGCCTGGTCAACATGATGAAACCTTGTCTCTACTGAAAATACAAAAATTGGCTGGGCGTGTTGGCAGGTGCCTGTAATCCCAGCTACTCGGGAGACTGAGACAGGAGAATTGCTGAAATCCGGGGGGCGGAGGTTGCAGTGAGCCGAGATTGTGCCATTTGCACTCCAGCCCAGGGGATAACAGTGAGACTCCGTCTCAAAAAAAAAAGAAAAAAAAAACCCACCCTGGGTGCCTTTTCTGTGATCTCCTGGCTGCTCGTGGACAGGGGTGATGTCTCAGGAGCTCGGTCTGTAGCTCTAACCCGAGGCCTCGTAGTATCACAGCTTCTCCATAAAAACCCCTGGCTCTGCCATGGCTGGAAAATGGTCCAGCCCAGGGTCACGCCCTGTTCTCCAGGAAGGATTGCTTCAGGGTTTTGTGTTTTAAATTCCCTCTCAGCAACGCCCTCTCCTTCGTACAGTTATTCCTGGAGCTAAAAAGAATCTCGGGTCTGGGTTCGGTGGCTCGTGCCTGTCATCCCAGCACTTTGGGAGGCAGACGTGCATGGATCGCTTGAGCCCAGGAGTTTGGGACCAGCCTGGACAATGTGGCAAAACCCCGTCTCTACAAAAAATACAACTAGCCAGGCGTGGTGGTGCATGTCAGTAGCCCCAGCTAATTGGAAGGCTGAGTTGGGAGGATTGCTTAAGCCTGGGGAGGTCAAGGTTGCAGTGAGCAGTGATCATGCCACTGCACTCCAGCCTGGGTGACAGAACTAGACCCTGTCTCAAAAAAAAAAAAAAAAAAAAAAAAGCCAGGTGCTGTGGCTCTTGCCTGTGATCCCAACACTTTAGTAGGCTGAGGCAGGTGGAGGAGTGCTTGAGCCCAGGAGTTTGAGACCAACTTGGGCAACATGGCAAAACCCCTTCTCTACAAAAAAATAGTTGGGTGTGGTGGTGTGCACCTGCAGTCCCAGCTACTGGGGAGGCTAAGATGGGAGGATCACTTGAGCCCACAAGGCAGAGGTTGAAGTGAGCCAAGATTGCACCACTGCACTCCAGCCTGGGAGATAGAGCGAGACACTGTCTCAAAAAACAAACAAAAATCTTAGATGAGACCTCTTCTCCCTGAGAAAGCTTCTGCGAGGGTCATGAAATCTCTGTCTTTGACTTCTCCTCCCTCCTCTCCACAGGACACCACCTAGGCAGTCAGCACAGGTTCCCCCCATCCACTGGGTTTCCTCTGTGGCTGGGTCTTATCCAGGAACTGCAGGCTCCTCTGCCTTAACTCAGCATGGAGCTGCTCCCCCGGGGACAAGGTGCACCCTGTTTCATCTGGGGGCTTCCCTGCGGTTCCCCAGGTCAAGAGATATACATCCACACACACATGTCATGTACCTGTGCACACACACACACACACAGCTCTCCCCACAACCATCAAATCAAGGCCCGCAGCCCCAGAGTCACCAGGTCCATTCGTAATTGCTGTAGATGGCATTTCCACTGGAAAGCCCGTGGCGCTCGCTGGAAATGTTCACCCGCCAGCCTTGTGACAGCCCCCTGGAAGCTCTGACTCAGGAGCACTCAGCCCCTACCCCTCTCTGGCTGCAGAGCCAGGCAGGGAGCCGTGTCTGGCACAGAAGGGAAGCTCCTCACTCCAGCTTTCAGGCTCCAGGCGATAGACAAGTGACGAGCTTGGCTAAGCCTTTCTTTCGGCCTCTTTGGCAAAAAGAAATCCAGATTATGTCGACAAAGGGTATGTGGCAACAATAATAAAAATGTAGAAGGAAGATTAGGAAAGGATTATGCTAATCAGATCAAAGAGCAATAACTGTAGTAGCACTTTCACCCTCTGCAATTATAGGACAGTAATTAAATAAAAACCATTGAGCGTCTTAATGGCTCCTTTCTGCGGGCCAGCAGTGGAGCCAGGAGTGCAAGGAGTGTGTCAGCAAGCTGGTGTTTCATCCTTGGGTGCCCAGGGTCCCGGTAAGACTGGAGACCACGTCCTCTGAGGACGCTTGGACCTTATACCCACCACCCCTTCCCTGAGCCCATGCCACATGACTATGCAATGGCTTCCTGGCCAGAACGCCAGCATCCTTCCTGACCCAGAACATTCAGGTCACCCAATACCATGTGCCATGGCTCCCCCACCCTTGGCTGAGTATGGCCCTGCGGGGACCACCTCGTGCTCTTCACCTCAGCAGAGGACAGGGCTGAGAAGCCTGTGGTTTATCCTGCCCCCATCCAACCCCCCCGCTCCTCCTCACCCCTCAGTCCTCACACTTCCTCTGGTGCCCATCTGCTGACCTGGCTGCTGGTATCTCAATTGGTTTTGCCCTGAAATATCCCAATATATGTTTGTCTTTTTCCAATAGAAATTTTCTTTTTGTTTTACTTTTTAAATTTATTTTTAAAAAGAGACAGAGTTTCCCTGTGTTGCCCAGGGTGGTCTCGAACTGCAGGGCTCAAGCGATCCTCCATGTTGGTCTCCCAAAGTGCTAGGATGACAGGTGTGAGCCACCACACCTGGCCAGAAATTTTCAAAAGAATACAGAAGTAGGGAGAATAGTATAAAAGCATCCGTCTTCCGGGGTTAACGATGCGTCGTCAGGGACTTTGTGCCAGCTGCTGTTTCCATACTAGGGGCAGCAGGGAGTGAGAGATGTGGGCACCCTCGGGGGCACACGGCTGGTGAGGGTGGGCAGATGAATGAGAGAAGTTTAACTGTGGTCAGATGTACATAACACGAATTACCATCTTCGCCATTTCACGTGCATTCCCATTATTGTGTAGGCATTACCACCTGCCATTTCTTCCATCACCCACAGCTGAAACGGTCTCCTCTCAGCCCTAACTCCCGACTCCCCTGGCCCCAGCCCCTGGCAAGCACCATTCTACTTTCTACGAATATGATAACTCCAGGGACCTCATAGAAATAGAGTCACAGAGTGTTTGTCCTTTTGAGTCCGCTTTGTTTTGATGGGCAAACGTGTTTTCATTGTCAGGTCAGGTGGTGGTGATGCCGTGGAGGCAGGGTGAGGGATCAGTTCACTGGGTGACGGGGAGAGGGCTGTGTGGATGCCTCTGCTCAGACCCTTCTGAGAGCTGGAGAGGCCAGGCCCCAGGAGGGAGCCTGCGGTGTGTTCTAGGGACTCTGAGAGGCCTGCGGGGCTGGATGGCAGGAGGCAGAGCCACAGGAGCCCGTCTCTGGCAGGTAGGAGATGAGGTTGAGGCCGGGCACAGCAGCCAGTGTATGCCCCTCTTGTGGATCATGGGAGGGCTCTGGATCACACCTGCTTGAGATGAAGGCCCTCTGGGGTCTTGAGCATGGATAGGCTGAGGACTGGGCCTGCCCAAGGCACAGTGGAGCGAGGACAGAGCTGGGGCTGAGCCTGTCCTTCCCCCAACCCCTTTGGCTCCAAGGCCCTGCCCTAGCCCCCACCCACCTCTCCTTTTGCCAGTTCCTACCCAAAACCGTCCAGCCCTGGTGCCCGTTGTTCTGCTGGATGTGTCCAAACAAGACTCCTGGGGTGTAGCGTCCTTGTTTGTGAGGATGGGTCTTTGGGGGATTTCGGACACTGTAGCCAGTGAGTAGAGAGGCATTTGGGATGATGAGGCAGTGTTCACACAATCTGAGGACGTTCCACTCCCAGCTGTGGATTCCGTGAGGCCCACCTGCCACCCCCTGTCCGCCCCACTCTCATCCATGCCTGGAAAAGCTCATCACCCATCTGCCTGTTCTCCCTACGTCACCGTCACCAAGCACTGCCTGGAGGAACCCTGGACAAGTGGCCCAGCTCTCCCGGAGGTGCTGCTCCCCGAGGACTCCCGGAGTCACTCAGCAGGTCAGGTAGCTGTCACCTCACAGGGTGGCAGGGGAGCAAAGCAGCTCTGGTGCGTGTCCTTGGATGTCACAGTCAAGTGCCCCTTTCCCGCCCCCATCCCAGTCACCCAGAGCTGCTGCTCTGTGTCAGGAAGACTAAAGCCCCATAAACAGGTGGGCATCGCCTGTGCACAGGGCTGGGCGCTGGTGGGGCGTCAGCGAGGTACGTGCTCTCACAGGCGCGCTCCTCAGGGCTGTGCAAGGTGAGCTGTCGTGACAGTGGCGTGGCTCTGGGAGCAGCCGCCCTGTGGAGAGCCTGGGTTCTGAGCAGAGAAGCCGGACACTGGACAAACGATTCCAGGACTGCAGCGTCTGAAAGTATCCGAAGACGAAAGGGTGAGATTTCAGAGCCTGAAGGGGTAAATAATGAAACAGGGAGAAAGGAGATTCAAAAGGGGGTATGTTTTTAAAATAGTGACTCTGGACGGTGACAGAGAAACCCCCATGGCTTGGTGACCTGGGGTTGGGGCCGCAGCCTGGTTGGGTGCTGGCCAGCCCCTGCTGCTCTGTCACCCCCATCCTATGAGACAGGACCTCGCTCAGGGCATGTGCATGGGTCCAGGGAGCCTCGGCACCCGAGGATGGTCACTCAGGCTTCCAACTTCCAGATGAGAATGAGCACTTGGTACATTCAGAGAGCAAGATGAATTCTGCCCTGCGGTAATAATTTGTCTTTTAGTGATTGAGAAGAAAAAAATAGGCAAAGTCCAGGTGCTCTCAGCATAAATCAACGTGAATGTTCCCTGAGGGCAAGGCAGTCTCTGGTGCTTCTGTGTGTTCTCAGCCCAGGCCCTGGGGACTGCTGGCCTCCGGGTGTCTCGTGACGGTGGTGCTGGTTGGGGTGCAAGCCCCCAGGAGGTGGCATCTCCCCTCCTGGTCAGGCCCCTGGTCAAACACTCTGCTGGGCCTGGAGGGATGCAGGGAGGACGGCCCCCGGAGCTGAGCAGCGCAGTGGCCTCTGGAAAGCAGGCTGCTGGGGGAGTGTCCGGGCATCCGCCCCAGGGCCCCAAGGCTAAGAGCACTGCTGCAGGAGGAAGAAGGTGGGGCTCAAAGCAGACCCAGGAGGAAGTTTTGATGACTCACGTCACTAAGATGCTTGACTGGGCCCCACTTTTGGCTGGAAGAGATAACAAATCAGCTAATGCTAGCGAGTTCATCAGTGAACAGCAAATGAGTGATTACACGACTGGGGCCCAGCTTCATGCATTTTCAGCCTTTCCGTAACTTTTGTGTCCATCATGCAAATAATGTCTGGTTCCTCCCTTCCAGACGTTTCCCGCTTTGTGCAGGAGACAAGCCTGAAACAGCCAGAGAACAATACCCCTGACGGCTGAATTCTAAGCTTTGGGCTCCTAGTGGCCTAGTGTTGACTGTCTCCGTAGCCAGCACCCGGGAAAGGGAGGCTCTGGGAAGCCGTGTCAGCAGGGCGGGCTCCATCCACGGTTTCCAGAAATCCTCTGGTAGATTTAAATGCATGTTTTCCTTGAAGCACTTATGTTGACAAGCAATTTCTTTTTTTTTTTTTTTAATTGAGACGGAGTCTCACTCTGTCACCTGGGCTGGAGTGCAATGGCGCGATCTCAGTTCACTGCAACCTCCGCCTCCCAGGTTCCAGAGATTCTCCTGCTTCAACCTCCCGAGTAGCTGGGATTACAGGCATGTGCCACCATGCCCAGCTAATTTTTGTATTTTTAGTAGAGATGGGGTTTCACCATGTCGGCCAGGCTGGTTTCAAATGCCTGACCTCAATTGATCTGCCCACCTTGGCCTCCCAAAGTGCTGGGATTACAAGCATGAGCCACCGCGCCATGCCTGACAAGTAGTTTATTGAGTGAGTGAGTGAGTATGTTGTGTGTATTAGAACATGTTAATGTCTGCTAGTTCAGAGCAAAGGAAAAGGTAGCTGCCTGGTATGGACAATGGGGAGATGTGTTCTAAAACAGAGGTTTTGTTATTCAGGTATGGTGAGGCCAGCAGATCAGGAGACAGCTGCTATGAAAAAGATAGCTTGTTACTCACAGTTCCCAAGGGCCATGCCATGGCAGGAGAGGGGCCTGGGGAATCAGCAGGGTCCGTCGGGAGGCAGAGGAGTGAGGCGAGAGTGCGGCCAGAGTCTTTGCTGCGGCGTCTGAAGGGACCACAAGGCAGAGTATGCAGGCTTAGAACTGGCGAGTGTGGATCATTTTGGTGGGTTCTGGGCGTGGGGACCGTCTCGAGTTATCTGGTCCCGGGCCCTGGGATGATTACGCAGGGAGCGTTGCCTCCTGGCTGTAAGAGCTAGATAGGCGAGTGGCAGCACGGGCTCTGGGTTGGTTGGTTTGCACATCAAAGGTGGGCTCCCAGTGAGCCCCTTGCCATCTCTAAGAACTGACCGACGCTGGGAGCACCCATCACTCTCCAGTCAGCAGGGCTCCAAGGTGCCAGAGCACCAAGAATGCAGAAAATAAGGAAACAGAGTTTATGCAAGATGATGCTCCCTACGGTCCCTCGTTCTCTTCACCTTTTGTTTCTGAGTGTTTGGGGCTCCGGCTGGCTAGGGAGTCCACACTCCTCTGAGCCAAGCCGAGTCCCCAGGCAGGTCCTGTCTCCCGGCAGGGAGGGCCTAGGGAGCGGGGCTGGCGTCCCTAAGCCCAGATGCTCTGGACTGTCCTCTGGGCCTCACACCCCCAGCAGCTCAGCCTTCTCCGGGGATGTGTTTCTCAGCCAAGATGAGACCAGTTCCCTTTCTTTAAAGGACACCTACTGTGTGGCCTGGGGATGCCTTTGATGCCTGAGACCGAGCTAAAGGGCCGTCTGCTCCTGGCAGGGCTGCCTCAGGTCCTCGCCCACCCAGCTCCAGGCTGCAGAGAACGCCAGTGCGAGCGGCAGCAGCAGGCTTGTGGGTGCCTCTGTCTCCCATTTGCCGCTAATGCTGCTTCATGGAACCTGGAGTCCGCTCTGACAGTGGCTGGAGGATGGGTCAGGGATCTGGATGGGTCAGGGATCGGGACGGGTCAGGGATCGGGACGGGGGTGGAGGCATTCTGAAAACTACCCTGCTACCGTGGGTACAAACATAACCCAGTGCTGCCTAGAGTCTGGGACGCGCCTAATGGTGGCCTTCTCTCTGGATGAGAGTGACAGGAAGGCGAGGCTAGGCTGAACACAGGGCCCACTGAGGATGGGGCGCCACCCAGTGAATCTGGCAAGGTGCAGAAGAGACGTTGTGATGCCAAGGATCCTTCCAGCGGGCTCTCCGTTTACCACCCGACTCCAGCTTGGTTTCGAGCCCTCAGCCCTGCCTGGAGTTTCAGTTCTGTGCTCTCCTCCCTGGTTCTCATCCTGGTTCCACACCGTATTCCCAGCACCTAGATCCATATCCAGGGTAGGTGCCTGACAGAACAAGTCTTGCTTCCCCTCTGTCCCTGAACAGGAATAGAGGGTGCACCGTGGAGGCGGCAGGGGGACGCGCAAGCCCCAAGGCCAGTCGAGGTCTGGGCAAGAGCAGGCCCTGAGGAGCGAAGCGGCCATGGCAGGAGGGAGGGGACGGAGCAGTGGGAACACAGCCCTGGGGACATTCCTGCAGCAGGGGCGGCCTGGTAGGTGGGGACCACTTAAAGGAGTTGCCCAGACAGCACGGGTGTGTCCTCGGCAGGTGCCTATCCAGTCACACCCCTCACCCAGGGTGTCCCCGCTCCCGACTCTCCTATGGAAATGAGTCTAGGCTTGTAAGTGTGGGCTCAGCCTGAAGGGCAGGGGCTGGTTAAGGGCAGCAGATGAAGGGCAAAGTGGGTTTTCTCGGTGACATCGGGCCCGCAGCTGCCCTTCCAGGGTTCCTGGGCCCAGCATGGTCCCTGCTCCACCTCCACATTGCTTGGTGCTAAGTGCTGGGGCCGAGATTCCAGCAGCCCCCTCTCAGGAGAGCCACTGCTCAGGTCACGTGGCTGAGAGGGGTCCCTTCCAGCTCTGCCACCGGCCTAAGAAGGTCATAAAGGAGGATGGGGCCGAGTGTGCTTTCCCCTGGCCTGAAGGCCCTTCCTGCTGCCCTCCTCCTCCAAGTCCACCACCTGTCCCGGTGTTTCCAGACTCTCCTGGGCACTCCAGTGCCTGCCACTGTGCCAGCCATGTTTGCGGTTAAATGATAACTTGCATCAGGTCTGTCTAATGGGGGCGCCTCGTTAAACTCCTCAGGTGTGGAGACTGTCTCATTCTTCCCTCTGCCTGTGCCAAATTGCTATTTGTTATCCACATTCATGTTCCCTGTCTTCTTCAATAGCAAGACCCCAGGTTTCATTGTGTGTTGTGTGGCAGTGCATGTGGCCCAGTGGCCATGGGACTTGAGTATTCAGTGAGCTTTTGAGACTTATGGGAAAGCTCTTAGGAGAGAGGTGAGTCCCTCCTTGTCACTTTTTTTCCCCTTGTCTTGGATGTAGATGTGATGGTTGGAGCTCCAGCAGCCACCTTGGACCTTAGAGTGACTGCCAAGAAGAGAAGGCACATGCCGAGGTTAGTGGAGAAAAAGATAGGTGCCTGGGTTACCACTGTGAAGTTTCCATTGTGGTCCTGGACTGCCTACCTATCAGGTGTCTTTTATGTGAAAGAAAAAGAAATATCTTTCTTCCTTAAGCTGTTTTAATTTTGGATTCTCCTGTTAAATGCAGACAAACTTTATCCTAACTGATACAGCCTAGCACAGAACTTGATCTGTACTAGGCACTTAATAATTACTTGGTGACTGAACCACTGAGTGAGGTGGGGTGAAGTGGGGTTGGGGTGATGAGCTTCTCCCCATGTGTAGTCTCGGCTCCTTTAGACTGAGGATGATGAGGTGCCGGGTGAGGGATGCCAGGACTGGGATGAGGCTGGTCTCTGAGGTCACCCCCAGGGACCTTTGTCCCCTTCCATGTGACCTAGAGCTGTGTGTTCACTGTACTGCAAGCAGACTCACTTTCAGAAAACTCTGATATTCCAAATGTAGACTAAAATAAAATTAGACCGGTTGATGCCTTAGTGTATCTATTAGTCAGTTCTTACGTTGCTATAAAGAAATACCCGAGACTGGGTAGTTTATAAAGGAAAGAGGTTTAATTGACTCACAGTCCTGCATGACTGGGGAGACCTCAGGAAACTTAGAATCATGGAGCAAGGGGAAGAGGCACGTCTTACATGGTGGCTGGCGAGAGAGAAGAACCTATGTGTAGGAGGAACCGTCAAATACTTATAAAACCATCAGATTTTGTGAGAACTCACTCATTATCACGAGAACAGCATGGGAGAAACCTCCCCCATGATCCAATCACCTCCCACCAGGTCCCGCCCTTGACACGTGGGGATTATGGGGATTACAATTCAAGATGAGATTTGGGTGGGGACATAGAGCCAGACCATATCAGTGTACAAACAGATCATTTTCTTGAAATTGCCATATCCCTCTCTGGGGACTTTTAAATCACTTAGTTTGAGAAGCGTTCACCCATGGAGACGTGAGTGTGCCGTTTCAGCTGCAGGTACACAGTGAACTTCAGACTGGCTTTTTGGGTACCTGTGTCTAGCTGGGACGTAGGCCATGAAGGACAGGCTCCTTATCAACCTGGTGCCTTTGTGACATGTATCTGACTGCATGCATACCATCGGATAAGCCAAACGCCTACAGAATACTCAGTCTGATAAATGTATTTATTATGCTTGTGTGTCAGGCTGGCTCTGCAAATGAAGTGAAGACCTACAGGACATGGCTCATAGCAGCTTGTAGTTTAGCTGGGGGTTAAGGAACACCTGGCTGAAGAGAAGGCCCCAGCAATAGCTGTTGATGTGACGTGCTCTGGGGCTCCGTGAGATTGAGGATGTCTCTGCTGGGCCCCGTGGGTAAGGCTGAATGGGTAGAGACCTGGGAGGGGAGCAGTCAAAGAAAAGTCCGGAAAGAGAAGACAAGGCCAGGCTCTAGAAACCCTTGATTGCCAGGCTGGGGAAGGGGTCTGAGCAGGGGTGGAGTGTCAGGAGATTGTGGTGTGGGAGAGCTACAGGCTTTGCCATGTGTGGACCAAGGGCGGTCTCTCCTGTGAGCAGTTGTCTTCCAGAGATTCTGTGTCACTTTTCCTTCACTGTCCCTGAGAGAGGGACCCTGGAGCAGCCCTCCCTGTACCTCCTGCCATTTGGTGATGGCTGCCCCATCCCTGTGGGCTGGCGTGACTCCAGCCCAGGCCACATGTGGGGAGCTGCGTTTCGTGCCTTGAGAGACAGACGTGAGGGGGAAGAGGCTATGCAGCAGCCAGGCCAGGACTGGGGGCTACATGGAGTCCATCATTTAGGGATGCAGAGGAAGGAAGGCCATTTGGGGAAGGGAGGCTGAGACCAGAATGTGGCCAGGGCCGTGAGTGTTGGCCTGGGTCAACACCATCGTCAGCCGCTGATGATGATACCACATGGCGCAGCTTCTACTATGTTTTTACCTTTGATAACTCTGTTAAGGCAGGTAAAGGAGGTGGTGGAGGTGGTGCTCCCCTCTTACACATGGGGAAACTGAGGCCCAGAGAGGCCAAGATGTGTCCGTGACACCTGGCAGCAGCAGATGGGCAGAAGAGGAGGAGCCCCTCAGCCCACGTCCCGGCCGCGGTGCCCATGGGTGACAATCACTCTTTCCTATGGGGCTTCCCGTGAGGCAGGCCCCTCTCCTGCAGCAGCAGCAGAACATACGCCCTCTGCCACATTCCTCACCCACACTCCAGCGGCTGCCCCGGGCTGCCCTGCGCCTCCCAGGGGATACAGGGCCCGAAGGCCCCTCCGCCCTCCCTGCTTCTCGCTCCTGGGCCTGGCCAGCCCCGGTTTTGGTCACAGGATAGCTAAGGCTGATGGAAAGGGAGTGGCTGCAGTCTGGGGTGACCTCTGAGCAGCTGTGGCCAGTGACCCTGAGGAGGGATGCCCAGCTGGCAGCACAGAAAAAAGCAAACCCCTGTGTCTCCAGGTGGGCACCCGTGGGCCAGGCATCCCCGAGGTGTGCCAGCCTGGAGGGTGATCAGCCTTAGCTTCCGAGCCTTCCAGAGTCCCCGTCCAGGGGCACCCCAGCTCTGGTCTCCTGCTACCCCAGCCTGCCTTCCTCTACCACGGGGCTCCTGTGGCTGCTGGTGGCTCGCCTGGGGTCCCCCCCATCCCAATGGCTGGGTGCTTCTGCCTCTGTACTCATTACAGCCTGGAGGGGCATAGGGTCCTGCCTCCTCCTGGAGGTCCCAGTCTCCCACAGGCAGGTCTGCCTTAAAGCCCACCAACACCAAATACCTTTAAGTGTTACTTTTCTTTTTCTTTTTTTTTTTTTTTTTTTTTATTTGACAGAGTTTCACTCTTGCTGCCCAGGCTGGCGTGCAATGACGCAATCTTGGCTCACTGTAACCTCCGCCTCCTGGGTTCAAGCGATTCTCCTACCTCAGCTTCCTGAGTATCTGGGATTATAGGTGTGTGCCACCATGCCCAGCTAAGTTTGTATTTTTAGTAGCAATGGGATTTCACCATGTTGGTCAGACTGGTCTTGAACTCCTGCTCTCAGGTGATCCGCCCACCTCAGCCTCCCAAAGTGCTGGGATTGTAGGCATGAGCCACCACACCCGGCCAGTATCACCTTTTTGATATTTGACTAACAATGCCATCCTAACTTCTAAAAATGTTTGAGGCAAAGTTTGCTGAAGTATAAGCATATGAAGAAGAGCACAGATCATAGATGATGAATTTGCACAAACTGAACACACTCATGTAGCCAGCACCCCAGAAGCTCTGCACACTCTCTCCCAGCTACTTCCCCTTAAGATTGGCATTGTGTGGTTTTGCATTTACATGATCTTTTTTATTTGTCTGGCTTCTTTCACTTGCACTTTGTGAGATGCAGCCGTGCCTGTGCGCGGTGTGGAAGTTCATCAACTCCATTTCATTGCTGCAGAACCCTCCCCTGTCTGCACAGACCACGACTCCTGCGTCCATCCGGTGGTTAATGGACTCCGTGGTTTCCAGTCGGGGCTGTGACAGAGTGCTGTCAAGCACACTCTTGTGCGTCGGCGTGCCTTTCTGGTGGACTTGTACTAAGATTGCTGGTGGTAGGGTATGCACGCACGCAGCCATAGTAAATAATGTGGCATCAGCTCTGTGTGTGTGTGTGTCCTGCCTCCCTGGTGATTCTGTAAGCAGGTGCTGTGTCTTCACTTCCCCAGGCTTCCTAACCTGGCGCCCTGCACGCCAGCCCTCTTCTGCCACCATCCGGCTCTGCACACGTGCAGGTGCTTTGCCTCACCTGGTAGTTGAGGCTCAGCATGCATTTCAGCTGAAGCCCTCGGTTCCTCTGATGGGCAGTGCCCAGCGCCCCATATCCTGAGCTGCTTCCCCACTAGCAGGACTTAGATGCTGCCTATGAAGGGCACACCATGAAGATAGCAGGTGGGACCCCCATGGAGAGGGAGTTCTGTCTCTGAGGCTGCCTCCTTCCTCGGGCTCAGCCTTGGGATTTATTCATGGGAACTGTAGCAGGACCTGGTTTGTAACCACCAGCTGTCGCTATAGCAACTCCTTATACCAGCCTCTACACTAAAAATAGATCACCTTCATCCCTAGGATAGAAAAAATCAAAGAAAATCAAAGTGGGGGAGGGCCCAACCTGCTCAGCCGCCCGCATTTCGAGGTACAGTGACATAGCTCCTCCCGGCCTCTTTCTCCCACCAGTGGCAGAAAGGGCACAGCAGGGTGCAGACCAGCCCCTGTGCAGCCTCGGGGGCCCGGGGCACTGAGGTCTTCCCCACGCTTCAAGCCTTGTCTGTCTGCTCCTGTCTGATATGAATTGTGTATACAATTGAATACAAATTATAAATAATTGTATTTTTGCCTAGGTTTTGTTTGGTTTCTTGATATTAGCTCTTCTGTGGAATGGTAAATGGCCACCACACCCAGCCTGGCTTTTTTTTTTTTTTTTCCACTGTGGTAAATATGCATAACATAAAATTTACCAACGTACCCATCTTTAAGTATAGAGCTCAATAGCGTTAAGTACCCTCCCATGGCTGTGCAGCCATCCATCCGTCCCCAGAACCCTTTACATCCTGCAACACTTAAACTCTGGCCCAGCAACCCTGCCTCCTCATGCTCCTCCCCAGCCCCTGGAGGCCACCCTTCTACTTCCTGTCTCTATGCCTTCGATGACTCCAGGGACCTCTCGTCAGCGGAATCAGACAGTATTTGTCTGTTTGTGACTGGCCTATTTCCCTCAAGCATCGTGTCCGCACCGATGTGCTTCGTGTGTGTGGTGGGCGGCAGGATCCCCTCCTTTTGAAGGCTAATATTCCGCATGCACGTGGACCACATGTTGTTCATCCTTGGATGGACGCGTGGGTTGCTTCCCACCTGCTCTTCATATCATTGCGCTCGGCAGGGAGACCGCAGGCCCTTTGAGGCAGGGCGGCCCTCGCTCCTGTTGGCCCATGAAGGGGCAGGAGTACTCAGGTCAGGCACGGTGAAAGGGGGTCGATGCATCCGCAGGCCAGGGTTGGGAGGCCTCCCCTGAGCTCACGGCCACAGTGGCAGCCCCCTTGGGCACTGAGGAGGAGCTGGGACGCAGTGAGCAGCCCCGCTGCGCCTCGAGTCCCCACTGTCGGAGATTCTGAAGGTAGAAGTCCAGGCTCAGGGGGTGCTTTCTGGTCTCGGTGCCACCCTCTGTTCCACTGTCACTCCCAAGGGCTCTGCAAGTCGGCAGTTGGAGCCCGAGCAGGAGGGAGCGCGGCGCAGACAGCAGTACTTGTGGGGTGGGCAGGCCGTCGCTCTGGCTAGGGAGTGTGCAAGCTCTGGAACCCCAGCACAGCCTGCGCAGGGGCTGAGAGCACAGGGTCCTTTGGAAAGAGGGAAGCAAGGGTGCCCAAGAAGCCTGGGAAGTGCCTGGGAGGGAGTGCCTGGGAGGGCAACGTCAGCACCTGGAGACAGAAGTGAGCCAGCACCATCTCTACCCTCCAACGGCCCACGCAGGAGTTCCCATCCTAGGGTTCTGAGCAGCATGGCCTGTGGGAACCTTCCTGCCTTGGCAAGTCACCAGTCACCCCCTTCCTCAGGAGGGGAGAACAGGAGCAGGTGCAACCTCTGAGGGACAACAGGGCCGACAGACTCACTGTGGAGACGCCCATCCTTGGGCTTGCTGAGAGGATGACAAAGGGACTGGGAGCTGGAAGGGCCCTGCAGTCTGTCCGGCTGTGTCTGTGAAAGGGCCTTGTATGCAAAGCGACCCCCAAATGCAGAAAGAGCCCAAAAACCAAAGAACAAGATAAGACAAATTCATGTATGTTGTTACAGGGTGATTTTTTGGGGGGAACTTGCAGAAGTGTGGTCTTGGGCAACCACAAGACAGGTAGGTCCCCACCATCACCCCCCAGACCCAGGGCTTCTATACATAGGGCAAGGATATGGTGCTCCAGAGGGAAGGTGTAGGAATATGCCTAAGCGCAGGATTTATGGCAAGTACCTGCTCTTACACAGGAACAATAGATCAGCTGGAACCGGGGTTGATCAGAAACCAAGGTGGAGGATTCACCCCAAGATGGAGCTGCTTCAGGCTCCACGGATGGGTTGGCTGAAATATGGACCCAAAAGTGGCCCATGCTGAATGGAGTTGAAACACCAGAACTGCCTGGGTCTGCTGCAGAGGGAGGCATCATGGCTTAGGGAGACTGGAGAGGATTTGCCATTTGAGATCAACTCACCCACCACTCACACGCCTTTCACCAAGACTCTTCTGAGGGAGCCCAGTGCCCTGGAAGAGCTCCTTGTAGGTTGGAAGTCACAGGGGGACCTACTGCCACTGACCAGGGATCCTAAATGAAGTGGAAATATCTGGGTCCCAGCGTAGCAGGGGCCAAGTGGAAACAATCACCAAAGGCAAGGCAGGTGTGGCCCATCGGCGAAAGCGGAGGCCAAGCAGCCATCAAGAGCGTCAGACTGGACTCCTCGGGGTGGGTCATGTGACCTAGGGCCTGGGCCAGTTCACCACCATGTTCTTAGAAGTGAAATCGATGGGACGCCTACTACGTTCTAACTTGACCTGTATAAGCAGAAGAGTAGGCCAAGTGAACAAAAGTCTAGCTCGAATGCATCATGGTCCTTCAATCAATTCTTAGGCTTGAGCCAGTTTCCAGACCCAGAACTCTTTGAGTGGAAGGGAGGCTGGGTACCCTTGAAGGACTCTACTGCACTACCAAAAATGTACACTGTTAACCTCTCCCATTCTTCCCCAAAGGGACTTATGGCTTTTACCAGGGCAACTGGGCATTAGGGAAAGGGTATTGGAGACGACAGAACACCGATTCTAAACTGACATTTAGCCAAGGAGACGCACAACGTCACTGTGGTCCACCCATCAGAGCCAGGGCCGTGGACGCAGAAAGAGACAGTGACTGGCACAGAATTTCCCCAGTTTCTCCTCGGTGGAGGGGAGGAGTGGGCAGGCTGCGGGGCGTGTCTTTCCGTTTCCACTTTTTGGGAGGTGGAGACCTAGGAAAAGAGGAGCCAAGGATGTGGTTGTGGGGCTGGGGTGCTCAGAAGCGGGGAGCAGCTGGAGGATTAACAGGCCCCTGGGGCAGGGAGGAATGTCCTTTAATCGGGA
This sequence comes from Papio anubis, assembly GCF_008728515.1. Lineage (NCBI taxonomy): Eukaryota > Metazoa > Chordata > Mammalia > Primates > Cercopithecidae > Papio > Papio anubis. The sequence goes on from NC_044979.1 coordinate 7,528,258, forward strand.
CCTGCCGGGCCTGTGCCTGTCTAATCAGTTTTGCTGTGTGTTAGTAGCACGTCCATAATAAGAAGTGCCCGTGACAGCCAGGACTGGGAATCGGTGTTGAGCTGTTGGCCGACGGTGGGGAGGCGGCGGCGCACACGCTCGGCTTCCCTTGCACACGAACCTTGCAGAGCATGGGGCTGCGTGTCCGCGTGTCCCCACGGGAGTCTCATGGCATTTCTGGTTATAGACAGGATCCTACCCCCGCCACTGGCCTGCTTAAAGTCTAGCATTCCTTTATCAAAGCCGGGCCCCTGGGGAGGGAGCGGGGGTAAGTGATGATAGTCCTTTTGCTGGAAGTTTTGATGCCGAGAGTAGGAGAGGAAAGGATGCCAATGGCAGGACATCCTTGGCTGAAAGATGGCTGCTTTCACCTATCCTAATGTTTGTAAACTGATTTCCCCTTTTCCTAAGGCGAGGTTGGCAGGCAGTGCCATGTCAAGCAGATAGCAAACTAACGGTCCCCAGACTACAGCTCGTCAGGAGGAAGGGTGCTAGGAAAACCAGACTGCAATGGACTGAACCCCTTTTATAAGATAGCAAAGTCTTGGTCACATCTGAGTCTACACCTGCATTGTAAAGAATGTCTCTGGGGGTAAATGAGAGAGCCAGCTAATGAGAAATACGGGTTACAGGCTCACTGTGCTGTGGGCACTAGGCCTCCTGTAGGAGCTATGCCAGGAAGTATTCGACAACATCCATCATATTCACATGCAGGAGACAATAGCCAGCTCACCCACAAGACAGAATGCCACAGCCACACTTGAGGAATTCTGCAAGGTGATTGTGTGGGAAGGAGTAGTCAGGGTGGGCTGCATGGAGGAGGTGGCCTTGAACTGGGCCTCGAGGGAGTAGCAGGGTTGGGATAGGCAGATAAGGGGAAAGAATCTAGGACAAGGAGTATGTGTAGTGTTTGTACAGAGTCGCCATGGGAACTAGGGGACATGGGTCAGAGAGGAATGGTAAGGCCAGATAACGTCTATGAAAGCAAACGTAATTGGCTGGTACATGCTTGATGGGACATTGGCCTGACACTGTGAATACCAGAGGCCAAAACGTCTGCCTGCTCCAGACAAACTAAGTCTCTACTCAGATTTTAGAGGGACCTGCCCTGCTGCTCGCTGGTTAACAGAGTAGAATGTCCTTGACTGCCCCAGAGGGTCCTAGCGCGTGTCCCCCACTGTCACAGGGGCAGGCCTGGAGGGGGACATTAGGTGACCGTGGGGCAGAGGGGCAGCACGCCTCCTGTGGGAGGTGGCTGGTCACCCTCGGTTCTGCATGAGAGGCCTTGACAGGAGGACGTGCTCTGGGGGAGCCAGGCCCTCAGGCACCCAAGCTGGGCCCCATAGCGCTGTGCTGGCCTTGGCCCCGGCCCTGGCCCTGTCTTCAGCCCTTTCCTGCTGGCCTTGGAGCTCCGGTTGTAAACAGAAGGCAGCTCCACAGTGACCAAGGAGATGGCAGAGGAAGCAGGAAGGGGCATTTTCGAGATGCAGAGAGGGGAGAAGGGCCGCCACTTCAGGATGCAGGATGGGTGGCTGCAGGGATGGGACCACAGAAAAGCTTGAGTGCTGGGTGGCTGCTTCTGGCTACAGGGTTCTGGCTCCCGTGCCCAGGTAGGTGGCCAGGCTGCCCTATCCAGCCCTCTGACATCCTCTATCCTTGTGTCCCCCTCTGCCCTCTCTGTCCCCTCCATCCCCTCTGTCCCCTTCATCATCCTCCACCCTGCTCTGTCCTCTTTCATCCCCCTCTGTTCTTCATTCTCCTCCATTCCTTCCATCCCCTCTGCCTGCTCCATCTCCTTCTGTTCCTTCTGCACTTATTACCCCCCCCACCCCCCTCCACCCCCCTCCATCCCCCTCCATCCCCCTCCATCCCCTTCCATCTCCCTCCATCTCCCATTCCTGCCCCCCACCACCACCTTCTGTCCCCATCCATCCCCTCTGGCCCCCTCTATTCCCTTCCATTCTCCTCCATCCCCTTCTGTCCCCCTCTATCCCCTCCAAACCCTCCAATGCCCTCTCTCCCCTCAATCCCTTGTCCCCCTCCATCCCCTTCCATCCCTCTGCCTGCTTTATCCCCTCCATTCTCTCTGTCTTCCTTCATCCCCCTCTGTCCCCCTCCATCCCCTGTCCCCTTCATCCCCCTCCATCCCCTCCACTATCTCTGTCCTCCTTCATCCCCCTCTGTCCCCATCCATCCCTCTGTCCCACTCCATCCTCTCTGTCCTCCTTCATCCCCCTCTGTCCCCCTCTGCCATTTCTGCTCATCTGGATGGACTCTAGAGCCCTGCATGCATTTTCTAGAGCTTGACAGTGCTTTGTTTTCAAAACAGAGGCTGTCAGTGCTTGACTTCAGGGTGTCAAGGTCTCTTCTGAGTTATCTATTTTAAGAAAATTGTTTTCCACAAATAGCAGTAAGAACGCAGTCTGTGTTACACCCACAGAGATTTAATTGCCTATAGACCGACCTCCTGAGCTAGCAGCCTCCGCCCGTTCTGGAAAGGGCCATGGTCTCACTGTATTAGGTAGACTCTCCTATCTAGGGTGCTTTTGGGGCTGGAAGTAACAGAAACTGGAACGTGAACTGGCTTGAACAACAATACTTGTCCCAGACCAGCAAGTCCGTGTTCTTTCTCTCTCTGTCCATCTGGGCTTCCACTACCTCTCCTCGTGGTCACAAATGGCTGTCTGCAGCCGCTGGAGGAGTTTGTAGATTTATGATCAGGTGGGAGAGAAAGAAGAAAGGGCATTTCCCCCACTGTGGAATGAGGGTCCTTCCCTGGTTCTGATTGGACCATCTTGGAAGGGCTCGCCCCTGGGCCAGTGCTAGCGCCTAGGCCTCACCCTGACTTAAGCACATCCCCTGGGGGTGCTCACAGACCTGGAGGAGCCCAGGACTGGGCCAGAGCTGCCCCTGGGCTGGACCTGGGCAGAGCAAGCACAGCCGATCGGAAGAGTTCCATAGGAAGGCGCAGATCGAGTGTGGCGGCCCCAGTGAAATAGCAGGACTACCTCAGTAGGCACAGGGACCAGGGAAGGCGTGACTTGGAGCCCCGACTTACAGGCTGCCTGGCAAACTCGGGGAGGGGCAGGCTCCAGTTTCTTGTTGGGATCAGATCAGGGCGCCAGGACCACACAGGCTCTGGGAAGCCAGGTGGGAGTGACAGCTCCCATCGCAAGACAGTGGTGCTGTGGGCGGGACCCAGGTAGGAATGCAGGTCCCTTGAGAGGCAGGCACCAGGACAGGACTCAACACACACCAGACTCATTGGGGGAGCTGCCTGGGAAGGGTGAGGACAGGAGGCAGAAGACAGGGAGCGTCTTCTTTCTGACCCCTGCGGCCACAGTGGCGGGGAAGATTGGACAGTGAGAGTCTCAGGGTGGCCCAGCACCCGGCGCCTAGGCATTGGCTGGGAGCAGCCCAGGGCGGGGGCTGAGGGTGCTGGCGGGTTTGGGTGGGTTGGGAGCATGGTCTCTGTGTGAAGGGGGAAGCAGAAGTTGTAGCCCAGCTCCCCCAGCAGGAGGCCTGAGCGGTGGTTTCTGTGACCACCTCCTTCATAAAGTCCCACTTGCCCGAGAACTTGTATGAGAAGTTGGGCCAGGGCTGAGCGTGCCGGGGCTGGGAAGCGTGTTGCAGAGACCAGGAGTGGGGCAGGACCTCTCTCCCCTCTGCCGTGGGGCTTTCTGTCTGCACCTCCACTGCTTCCACCGCTGAGCTGGCTACGAGATACATCTCATCTCCCGGAGCAACGCTCAGGGAACAGGGTGGCACGCATCTCCTTTGGTCCCCTCCATTTCCCTGAGTTTGGGGCCTTGTACTTATCAGGGGCTTAATGAATGTTTGTGGGTGGGTTGGAAAGTCTGAGCGTGTAGAGAACAGGAATCATCCGAGTCTGAGAAACCACTTGGCAAGATGCAGGCTGGCACCTCAGGAACACAGGGAAACAGGCAGCCCTTTAGGTCTCAAAGGGCGATGCTGAAGAGAGACATGAAGCCAGCTCTTGAACAGAAGGGCCATGGGAGGTGGGCAGACCTGCCTTCTGATTTGATGGACGAGAACGAGAGAATCCCATTGAGCAGTCACCTTTGGACTTGTGGAAGGGGTGCCTCCCGTGAGGTATTCTTAGCTATGGGTCCAGAGATTCATTCTGGCTAGTTGTGGATCCCAAAAATGTGTTAAAAGCACTGAGTAGCTCACAAAGTCCCTAGGATGCAAAAAACCTGTTTTGTTTTGTTTTGTGTCCTGGGGACTTTGTGAGCTACTCAGTACTTTTATTGGGGACTTTGGTGGGTTTCCGAGAGGAGCCCACCGTGACTTCCAGAGTGGGGACACAGAGGCCCATGTGGCACTGGGCACAGCCACCATGACCTGCATGCAGCTGGAGGACTTGTGCCATGCTATGGACCAGAGTGTGTCCCCCAAATTCATATGTCAAAACCCTGACCCTCGATATGGCTTATTTGGAGATAGGGCTTTGAGGAGGTAATTAAGGGTAAAAAGTCATAAGGGTGGGGCTATAATCTGATAGGACTGTGGCTTTATAACAAGAGGAAGAGATCTACCCCCCTCCACCCACCACCATGGGAAGGTGGCCATCTGTAAGTCAGGAAGAGAGTCCTTACCAGAAACCAACCATGCTGGCACCCTGACCTTGGGCTTTCCAGCCCCCAGAACCATGAGAAAATCAACTTCTGTTGTGTGAGCCACCCCATCTATGTGCCCTGTTCTGCCAGCCCAAGATGACTAAGCCCACTCTGGAAGCCAGGACCTCCTGCCTGGCATCTGCTTCCAAGTAGCAGAAGCTGAGTCTGGCCCAGGACGACCCTCACATCAGAGCTCCCTCCCCCCCACTCCCAAGGCCAGGCATAGGGAAGGTGTAAAAAGACGCTGCGTGGGCAGAAAGGATGACAAGCACTCACCCACGCAGAGACAGCGAATTTGAGGCAGGTCCCCAGCAAGGTCAAGGCCAGCTCCTTTGTCAGGAGGGGATTCTTCCCTGGTGGGTCACCGAGGCTCAGGGTGGCTCCTCAGCTTTAGAGGCTCAAAAAACCCACAATTTTCAGCACACCAAGAACAGATGTATTACTTGGTTCACTGAAACTTAGATCCAGTTTTTTCATCCCAGTTGGCAGGCATAGTGGGCAAATATGTGGGTGGGCGTGGCTACCCACTCATGCCAAGGCCACCCCATCCTGTTGGCAGGGCCACACGGGAGCCAGACCAGAGCTGCCGCGTGGTCACTGTATCAGCCGGTGAGTCTGGGGCCGGGGCAGCCCTTCTCTTAAAAGGCATCTGGAGCCTCCTGTTTTCTGCCCTTGGGTCACCACCTTTCTGCCATTCTCTTCACCTGGCATTTCTCCAAAAAGTTCCTGCATATGAAATTCAAGTCAAATGTTATTCTTGCCTCCCTGCAAATGACCCCAGTCACCTTGAGTGGAGTTCTAGGTGTTTCCAAATTCTTTAACCATGTAATTACAGTCTCTTGGGTAACTCTCATCAATGACTGATTGCATCCTCTTTTTATGTGATTTTACAGCTTTGTGAAGGCAACATCTTTCCTTCTTCTTTTTATTTTATTTTTTTGACATGGGGTCTTGGTCTGTTGCCCAGGCTGGAGTGCAATGTCACGATCTCGGCTCACTGCAACCTCCACCTCCCAGGCTCAAGCAAATCTCCTGCCTCAGCCTCCCGAGTAGCTGGGATTACAGGCATGCATGACCACACTTGACTAATTTTTGTATTTTTAGTAGAGACACGGTTTCACCATGTTGGCCAAGCTGGTCTCGAACTCCTGACCTCAAGTGATCCACCTGCCTCGGCCTCCCAAAGTCCTGCGATTACAGGCCTGAGCCACGGCACCTGGCGCGCCTCTTTCCTTCTTTTGTTACCTCAAATTCTTGTGGGGCAAGTCACCGCTGCTCCCCTTCCTGCCAACACTCATTTCCCTAAAATGCTCTGGAAGCTGAAGGTGTGGGGTGTGTACCCGTCTCTGCTCCATGCGAGCTTGGGGGCTGGAGCAGCTGCGTGGCTCTGGCCTACGTGCTTTCTGCAGGACTCTGTGTTTCAGACACTGTTTCCTTAGAGGAATTCAAAACACTGACTGCTAATTTCACTGGTCTCTGTTCTTTGCAGAATGAATTTATATGAAGTCCCATTCTTAGGTTGATTATGTTTAAGCCTCAGTTTCCACATCTACAGAATGGGGAAACAATGTCCCGCACCCTCCTTCCTAAGAGATTATTATGCACCTGTTAAGTGCAAGGCTGGGCGGGGTTCTGTGCGTGTCGAGTATGGGAACGAGTGTGTAACTGGCTGGCTGCCCTTTGAGCCCGGAGCAGTGAGGCCAGGACTTGTGGATCCAAGCCATGCCTGGACAAGGTGGGCTTGCTCTGTTGGGAGTCCACACACGGAACCCTGCCCAGCTCCTGCTTCTTTAACAGATGCCCAGGGTCACAACGGGGGCTTGAATACAAAGCGTTTTCACCTGACGGAGGTCTCTATCCATTCAGTTGGCAAACATTTGCCTGATGTGTCATAATCAACACTTTCACACTCAGCCTCCTCTCATCTCTGGGTTTTCTTAAACCTGGGTTTTCACCTCAGGTTCGACACCACATCTGACCCACGGGGCTGACATCAGCCTGTGAGCTTCCTGATTTCTGTATAGTCGTGAATTTTTAAACTTCTTAAACTTGTATTAAGCAAATCTCCGGCGCATATCAAAGCGAAAAGAGCGTACTGAAGCCCTGTGTGTCCTCCGCTCAACCCCACAACTACACACTCAAGGGCAATCAAGCTCCATCCCTGCACACACCCACCTCCCCTGCCCCTTGGATTGTTTTGAAGCAAATCCAAGACATATCATTTCATCTATAAATATATGAAAATGCCTCTCGAAAATCCTTCCTGGAATCCTAAGACGCCGTGAGATAGGCCCGCCACCCCGTGAGCGAGGAGAGTGGAGGAGACCCACACCGAGGCTCCCACCCCGCCCTCTCTCCTGCCTTTGCCTTTCGCCTGGAGCACCTGTTTTCTGTGGTCTCGGCTTTCCTGTTCGTTGCCTCCCTGGCATGATCTTTAATTCTTCAGCTTTCCCCCTAGTTTTCTCTTCCACTCAATCCTCCTCCCTTTCTAGATCACAACTCAAATTGGAAGTTTAAAAGACATTTGCTTTTGGCCAGGCGTGGTGGCTCACGCTTGTAATCCCAGCACTTTGGGAGGCCAAGGCAGGTGGATTACCTGAGGTCAGGAGTTTGAGACCAGCCTGACCAATATGGTGAAACCCTGTCTCTACTAAAAATATAAAAAAATTAGCTGGGTGTGTTGGCATGTGCCTGTAGTCCCAGCAACTTGGGAGGCTGAGACAGGAGAATTGCTTGAACCTGAGAAGTAGAGGTTGCAGTGAGCTGAGATTGTACCACTGTACTCCAGCCTGGGCAACAGACAGGAACTCTGTCTTTAAAAAAAAAAAAAAGAAAAAAAATGCTTCTAGGCCAGGTGTGGTGGCTTATGCCTGTAATCCCAGCACTTTGGAAGACTGAGGTGGGTGGCTCATCTGAGGTCAGGAGTTCAAGACCAGCCTGGCCAACATGGCGAAACCTGGTCTCTACTAAAAATACAAACATTAGTTGGGCATGGTGACGCATACCTGTAATCCCACCTACTTGGGAGGCTGAGGCAGGAGAATCACTTGAACCTAGGAGGCGGAGGTTGCAGTGAGCTGGGATCACGCCACTGCACTCCAGCCTGGGCAACAAGAGCAAAACTCCATCTCAAAAAAAAAAAAAAATTGCTTTTAATTGGGTAGAATTTAACATCACTTATTCTTATTTATTTTTTATTTATTATTTTTTTGAGACAGAGTCTCATTCTGTCGCCCAGGCTGGAGTGCAGTGGCATGATCTTGGCTCACTGCAACCTCCACCTCCCGGGTTCAAGCAATTCTCCTGCCTCAACCTCCCAAGTAGCTGGTATTACAGGTGTGTGCCACCACACCTGGCTGATTTTTGTATTTTTAATAGAGATGAGGTTTCGCCATGTTGTCCAGGCAGGTCTCAAACTCATGACCTCAGGCGATCCGCTTGCCTCAGCCTCCCAAAGTGCTGGGATTACAGGCGTGAGCTACTGCGCCTAGCCCACTTATTCTTAATTTTAGACGTAGAGGTTTAACAATGTATTTCACTTTTCTTTTCTTTTTTTTTTTTTTTCTTTTTTTTTTTTTTTTAGACGGAGTCTTGCTCTGTCGCCCAGGCTGGAGTGCAGTGACGCTATCTCGGCTCACTGCAAGCTCCGCTCCTGGGTTCACACCATTCTCCTGCCTCAGCCTCCCGAGTAGCTGGGACTACAGGTGCCCGCCACTACACCCGGCTAGTTTTTTGTATTTTTAGTAGAGCCAGGGTTTCACCGTGTTAGCCAGGATGGTCTCGATCTCCTGACCTTGTGATCCGCCCGTCTCGGCCTCCCAAAGTGCTGGGATTACAGGCGTGAGCCACCGCGCCCGGCTATTTCACTTTTCTTTAAAATGAAAGTAAACTTGCTTTTTACTTGTGTGGCCCCTAGAGTAGTTTTTTCCTCTGTTGGTCAGTGGCCCTAAACAGATACACGGAGGGCATGGCCACCAGGGAGAGGCAGCTGAGTGCAGATGGGAGGACGGCAGGGCACGGATAGGAGGATGGCAGGGTGCGGATGGGAGGACCGCAGGGTGCGGATGGGAGGGCAGCAGCACGTGGATGGGAGGATGGCGGGGTGTGGATGGGAGGACGGCAGCACGTGAATGGGAGGACGGCCGGGCGCAGATGGGAGGACGGTGGCATGTGGGTGGTAGGACAGCTCTTCCAGAAGCTCTGCCACCTCCTCCCCTTGGCACAAATTTTCCTCAAGGCTTAGGAGTCAAATGTGAGTTAGGCTGGTGAGTGGCTGCGTAGGATGTTTAATGAGCGCTGACTCTGTGCTAGGTGTTCTTCTCATGAGATCTTGTTTATTCCGCATGACAACCACATAAAGCCCATATTCCAATGGAGACACCTGTTCAGCTACCCAGCTAGTAAGTGGCAGGGCTGGGACCCCAGCCCGAGTTATCTAACCCCTACCAGTGACCAGTCCCCCACACTTGACTGTGAGAATCCTTTGGGGAAATGTGCTGATTCTTGGACTTGAACCCCCAAATTGTGATATATTTGATCTGGGGTGGGATCCAGGAAATTTGCATTTTTCATAAGACTTGTAAGTGATTTTGATGCATACGTCATGGTAGCTTCATTTAAACACTGGGGGTCAGGCGCAGTGGCTCATGCCTGTAATCCTGGCACTTTGGGAGGCCAAGGTAGAAAGTTCACTTCAGGCCAGAAGTTCAAGGCCAGGTTAGGCGACATAGACCCCTTCTCTATGAAACATTTAAAAGTTAACTGGGTGCCGTGGCATGCACCTGTAATCCCAGTTACTCAGGAAGCTGAGGCAAGAGGATCATTGAGCCTCCTGAGGTTGTAGTGAGCTGTGATCACACCACTGCACTCCAGCCTGGGCAACAGAGTGAGACTTTGTCTCAAAAAGAAAAAAAAAAAAACATTAAAGCAAAACCAAACACCATCCTCATGAGTTAATAGTAGTTGAAATGGCATGCTAGAGAAATGGAGTTCATTATTCTGTCTGCTGTCATGTATGTGTTTAAATTTTTCCATACTAAAAAAGTAAAAAAAAAAAAAAAATCTGCATTACATATATGTGTGAGCTGTGGTACCATATCCTTTTTAAAAACTGCTGATTCACAGCCTGGCTTGCAAGCCGGGATGCGTCCTATAACATCAGAATTAAACAAAAGGGTCTGCTTTTGTTGGGGGGAAAGATACCAGAGCAGAAGAAAACAAAGTCCACAATTCTTGCCACTCCCAGAAGACAGTGTGAGGGGTGTAGATCTGCAAACTGCATATCCATTTGCTAAGATGTCAGGCTCAGAATTCCTTCTTCCATGACCCCCGTCCCCCTGGGAGTTCTGCCCTTGAGTCTTCCTTCTCTGTTCACCATTTCCCATCTCTCTGCCTCGATTTGACAGTGCCATACAGGAGAAATGGGAACTGCTTCAGCTCCGAGAAAGGGCCATCCACTGGGCATTGGTAGGGAAGCAGAGAGAACGCCCCAACCCAGCTCACGCCCCTCTGCTCTTGGCACGTTCCAAGCACACAGGGCTCTCCATGACAATCCCGTCTTTGCTTTGCATGCTGGGAAAGTGCTGAAAATATCCTGCACCCAAATGAGTGATGGAAAACGGAATGAATTTGCATGGCCAGAGCATTTTCCCCTCTCAAGCATCACGCTGTGTGTAAATCTCCGGGAGGCCTCAGAACCTCTCCCAGGAAAGACAGAGATGGAGGCTGGAGAGGACTGTGGTGTGCTCCACACCCTCCCTCAGCACAGTGTGGCCCCAGGTGACTGAATGTGGCCATGGGGCACACTCGTTTTGGTTACTCTGCATGCACTCCCTTTTTTGGCAACAGGAGCCTGATTGTGCCTGGGTCCCTCCTGGACCTGAAGCCCAGGAGCTGGTGTCCGAGGTCAGACCAGCAGGCACCTCCCATCCCTGGGCTTGGCTCTGGCCAGGTGTCAGCTCCTCAGGGCCTACAAGAGCAGATTTGTTTTGTGGTGGAGGAGGGGACTTTCCCTTTCACAGTGGGCCAGAGCAAGGCCCCCTCAGGGCTGTCCCTGTGGTTACCATTAGCAGCCTCGTGGAGCCTGAGTGTGGAGTCACTGCCAGGGAGTGGAAGAGAGGGACTCACTCTCCCGCAGTGGCCACCCCATCTGATTCTCACTGCAGGCCACACAGGATGTCCAGGCTTTGGGTGCCAGGCCCCTTCCTGCTGAGCCAGCAACGTGTCCCTCCCAGGAGAGTGAGCCTGAGCCCATCCCATTGTTCACACTACCCAGAGCTCTCCGAGTGTCTGGTGGAGGCTGGGTACCAGGAGGGCACGTGAGGGTGGGGGCCACACTGAGCCGCCTGGTCATGTTACACCATGTGATGTACACGCTGCAGAGGAAGGCCCGGAGTCCCTGGTGGCACCTGACATTCTGCCACCACTGCCTCCGGGCAGTCACACCCTGACACAGGATCTGTACAGCTCCTCCGTCACCTGCGACACAGCCCAGCTACCTGGGGCGCCTGGGAAACCCAGAGGAGGGTGGCTTCTGGGTGATGGTGCCAAACCCAGTCGGTGGCAGGCCACCAACACTGGACCTGTGTCCTCATGTCTAGAGTGAGCACCAGGCTGTGGCTAGGAGGAGTCCTGGGGTCCAAAGATTTCTAGATTGTAGAACTTGCATCTGAGTTGAGACAGGTTAGCGGCTCTTAGGAACCTGCATCCGAGTTTAATCTTCTCACAGTGACCCTCACAAGTAGTTTAAACACTTCTGTGATGGACAGCCTGTTCTCTTCCTCATTCCTTCAACACATTTGATAAGTATCTACAGGTTGCTTAACTTTCCTGTGCCTCAGTTTTACCTTCCATAAAATGGGGATAATATTGCTGTCCTCCTTGGTGGATGGGGATTAAAGGAAGCAATAGATTTAAAGTGTTGAAATATATTAACCTATTTGAATATTAACTCTTTGACTATTTTCTGAAGTGCATACACTAAAGTGCTTAGTGATCACTGGTACTGTTATGCCTATTACTGTTACTACTAAGCCTAGCACTGTTAGTGCTCTAAGCCTAGCACTCTTAGTACTCTAAGCCTAGTACTCTTAGCACTCTAAGCCTAGCACCCTCAGTACTCTAGCCTAGCACTATTAGTACTCTCAGTCTAGCACCCTCAGTACTCTAGCCTACCACTATTAGTACTCTCAGCCTAGCACCCTCAGTACTCTAAGCCTAGCCCTGTTAGTGCTCTAAGCCTAGCACTCTTAGAACTTTAAGCCTAGCACTGTTGATCCTCTAAGCCTAGCACCCTCAGTACTCTAGCCTAGCACTATTAGTACTCTCAGCCTAGCACTGTTGGTACTCTAGGCCGAGCACTGTTGGTACTCTAAGCCTAGCACTCTCAGTACTCTAAGCCTAGCACTCTTAGTACTCTAACTCTAGCATGTTAGTACTCTATTCCTAGCTCTCGCAGTACTCTAGGCCTAGTACTGCTGGTATGCCTAGCACTGTTAGTACTTTGTAAGCCTAGCACTCTTAGTACTCTGGACCCAGCACTGCTGGCACTCTCTGCCTACCACTATGAGTGCTCTGTGCCAAGCAATATTCTAGACTCTGCTGACACAGAGGTACAGAGGACAAAGTCCCTGGCTTCGTGGAGCCTATTTGCTTGTAGGGGCAGGCAGAATGTGTTAGACGTCATGACATCTCCATGTGTGTATCTGGGCGGGTAGTGACAAGTGAACAGAGAAAAACGAAGCTGAATGAGCATGTGGCGAATAGGGGTGTGTGAGTGGTGCCCTCTTAGATGGCATGCTTCGGGAGGCCTCACTTTGGTGGCTGGGCCCTGGGAGAGATGCAAGAGCAGGGAGAAGGCAGGGGTCCCGCGGAGGAGAGAACAGCACATGCACGGGCCCTGAAGGGGCTGCCCCTTGAGTCTTCCTCTAAGTGCGATGGGGTCACTGCAGAGCTTCAAGCAGGGGAGTGACGGGATCTTCTCTTCCCACGAAGGTTTATGTGGCCTCGGTGTGGCAGCGCAGCAGAGGGAGGGGAGTCTGTTGTGGTGGGGACACTGGTGGGTGACCACGTGGTGTGCTACCTCGGGATGGGGGGCGAGAGCGAAGCCTGAGGCAGCCGGTGGACAGGGGTGCCATGCACTGAGATGGAGACAGGCTGGGCAGGGCGCGGGCGGCAGAAAGTCCCGGACCCAGAGTTCTGGTTTCGATCCTGATGTAAGAGGTGCCTCCTGAGTCTCCACCTGCCTCTGCCATCTCCACTGGTGCATCCAAGCCTCAGCTCAGGGGAGAGGCGGCGCCCAAAGACGGGCCCTTCTGCTGAGGTAGCTGCTCCGACTGGGAACTGAGCTGAAGACACCAGTGCAGTTTCTATTCACTGGGCTCCGGTCGTCCTTCTAGACTCGAGAGTGCTCTGTGGGCTCTATTGTAAATGCTTTTCCTCCTGAAAGCCCTCTGGAAAGCAAAGTGGCCATTGAGTTCCCCAGGCACGCAGTGTCACACATCACTCAGTGTCACACAGTATCACATGTCAGTGTCACTGTCACATCAATGTCTCACATCGTCATTGTCACTCAATGTCACACATCCCAGCATCACACATCAGTGTCAATGTTACACATATCACTTAACATCACTCAGTGTCACAGTGTAAGAAACATCCAATATCACAATGTCGTGCACTTCACTCAGTGTCACGCAATGTCACGTATCAGTGTCACTCAATGTTATACACGTGTCACCCAATGTCACACATGTCATTCAATGTCACATATCACATGTCACTAACAGTCACATGTGTCAGTGTCACACATGTCATTCGGTATGACATGTCACTGTCACACATCAGAGTTAGAGAATGTCACACACCTCAAAGTCGCTCAATGTCACAGTGTCACACAGGTCACTCAGTGTCAATCTCATGTCATCACATAATGTCACAGAATGCCACATCACTCAATGTCGTCACTCAACATCACCAAGTGTCACACAGTCACAAATAGCACTCAGTATCACATACATCACTCAACGTCACTGTCATATAGTATAATACATCAGTGTCACGCATTGCATATCATGTCACACAACATCACTCAATGTCACACATCATTGTCACAGTGTCAATGTCCTACAGTACCATACATCCCTCATCGTCACACAGTGTCACACATTGTCACACCTTGATGTCACACAAAGTGTCACAACACTCACACAATGTCATTCAGTTCATACATCATTCAGTGTCACAGTGTCACTCAATGTCATATAGTTCATACATTGTTCATTGTCACAATGTCACATACCATCATAAAATGTCACACATATCACTCAATATCACGTGTCACTCAGTGTCACACACGTCACTCAATGTCATGCAATGTGACAGTGTCACACAGTGTCACCATTACCCATCACACAGTGTCATGGTTTCCGGCCCCTCTGCTTCTGGTATTCTCACAGGACTGGGTAGCTGGTCTGCTGGGCTCCGATGGGAGCAGTAGCGTGCTCTGGAGGCTTCCTTTCGGCTCTATCCATGGGTGCCCCGAGCTGAACCTGTGCTGGAGTTTAGTGTCAGGTGGCAGCACCAGGCTGTTGGCTCACATGGAAGTTAAAAGGCCCTGCATCACCAAGGGCACTCTGGAGAGGCAGCTGCCAGCCACGGCGCTTACCCAGTGACTTTGCTGTGCTCAAGTTCCCTATGAATTGCTGGACATTTTACCTTTGTCATCCCCTCTAGTCACTGCCCACGTTACATGGCTAACATGGGGTACAAGAGGAAAGCCCTCCATGTGGACAGTGTATCCTCCCTTGCCGGGCCCCAACATGTGTAGCATGAGGACCCTCCGGCTCCAAATACCCTTTACCTGGCTGACTCGGTGGCTGAAAATCCATCATTACAAATGCACTCCTTTGCTAAACAGAGAAGGCTGAAGAGTGAAAACCATCTTTACACTGCGTAGAGGATACTGGGTACATTTACGGTTTTTGTTTTTTGTTGCTTCTACTCTCTTCGATGGCTGGGAGGTGACAGGTTGGCATGGGTTGAGGGGCCACACCGTGCCTCACTGGACGATCGTTCTGAGGGTGAGGCCTGACACCAGGAGTTATTAGAGTCCCGAGTTCACTAATGTGGCCTCTTGGAGTCTAGTAAACCAAAAAAGAAAAGAGAATAAGATCCATCAGACTTTCCTTTCACAATACCTCACAGTAGCTGGCTGCATGGAGAGTTTGAGGTGAGAAGCAATTTGAGGTTTGGAGCCTGACAAGCCTGGGTTCAGGTCCAGGTCAGCCAAATGATACTGGGCAAGTCCCTTCATCTCTTCCTACTTCCATTTCTCCAGCTTTCAACGGGGACAGCACCACCCCTGTGGACGGTGGAGGCCAGTTCACACCCAGTGGTCATGTCCGGGCACCTTTGCAGGTGGACCGTCTGCACATTTTCTCTGCGCGTCCTCCCCCGCCCCATCTGGGTTGGGCCGAGAGTTCTCTGGGTAAATGTCCACCGCATTCGCTACTGGGCTTTCCTGCCTTGGGGCTGGTGCTGGCTCGCGCCTGGGCTTTCTTTGGCCCTGGTGGCCCTGGGGGGAGTTGAGCACATCACAGGCTCTGTGGCTATTCTGAGCCCCCTACTGACGCAGGCCCAGCTCCCTGGCTGGCCGGTTTTATTTGGTTCTTGACCAGCCACTCAATTATTTTTGTGTCCTTTGTTTGCCACTGCAGGAGTGGCGAGGACCCAGTCCTCTCTCAGGGCTCCTTCCGGAGATGAGGTGGTGACATCAGATGGCTGCACTTGGCTTGGAGAACTGAGTCACCTTTGGGAGCACCCCACCAGAGAGGAGAGAGGGTGACGGGTGCGAGCCAGAGAGCCTCTGGCCTTCAAATTCCCGTTCATCTCCCCCAGAGCCAACAGTGTCACCCTCACGAGCTTTGGAGAGCTCTGGAAGCTGAAATGCAGGCTCGCGGGCAGGAAGAAACATTTCTAGGAATATCACTGAATGGTTATTATATAGTGGCTTCTCCGACCACCATTTAGTAGGAGGGACCTGCTGGGAATTTGTAGCCACACCTCAGCTACCCTGCTCCATGCTCCATTTTGGGGACTGTCCTATCAGGGACTTGCCTTATTGGGGTCCCCTGCTCATCTGTTGAATGAAGGGGACACTGCTCTTCATTCTCCTGCCGCCAGGCTACCATCCAGCCTGGACAATGGCAGCTCAAGTTTGGGCAGCGTTGGAGGGAGGAGGACTGGGTTTCATGACATGATCCAGTTGCTATCCAGGTGCTTGGACTTGTCCTCTGACCAGGTGCTAAATGTCCTGGGGACTTGTGGTCCCCTGTGAGTATTTCCTTCTGAAACTGAGACAGTGCTGAGCTCAGTAAGCCCGGGGCACCCAGGATGCAGCCAAGGGGGAAGGCCTCCTCTGCATGACCGCAGGCAGGTCCCAACATTTGAGGCTGATGCAGCGCTGGGCCAGAGGCACCCTCTTCCCTCACGATACATGCCTTTGGAGGGCGTATTTGAGTGCCCTACTCCGTCTTTCCCTGGTCAGGCCAGGTGGCTCCAATTGGACTGAGATGCGTGGGGAACCACTGTGGCCTCTGGCTCAGGTTGGAGAAGCAGAAGCCATTGCCGGAACATATTCTAGACACAGCCTGTGTTGAGCATTTGCTGAAGCTGCTGTTACTGCCACAGCTAACGCCTAGTCTGGGAGACAGCCAAAATGGATCTGCATCTTTCCTTCGAATACATTCCTTGGAAGAAAGTCAGAAGATTTCAGCTTGAAATTCTATAAAAACCATCATTTGCATTTCCAGTGCACACCTGCTCGAAGCGGGAGGCAGGTCAGGGTGCTGGTTGCTCGCACTCTGGCCTCCGGCAAGAAGCTTGGTGGTGGGAGATCTCGGTGTCTTCCTGGGACTTAATCTTTACAGCAAGGTGCTGTCCCAGGTGGGGAGACAGTCCTGACCCTTTCAGGCCCCTTGTTTCACGGTCCGGGAGATGAGTGGAATTGGATGTCTTGGAGAATCTGACTTGTTAAAGGCAGGACGAGGCAGGAGCCTGACCTCCAGGTCCCGGGCTATGAGTGGGTCTCTCTGCAGCCTTGATTGCAACTAGTCATTACCACCTATGAGGAAAGATTAATTTCTCCTTTGGTGCCACAGGGCAAAGAGGCAGGAGGAGACAGCAGTCAGGAGCTTGGATCCAGAGCCAGACTTCAAGACTTGGCTGGAGCTCTGACTGACACCAGCCAGCTGTGTGGCCTTGGGCATGTCCCAGGGTCTTCTCTGTGCTACAGATCTGTGGTGCTGAGTCACACTGAAGTTGTGTTAGTAGCTGGCACCTAACCTTTTACTCCAGGAAGCATTTTCAACATGCTTTGCAGGGTACAGCGTGGTTTCACATACCTGTCATTTCATCTTAACCCTGACCAGCAGGACTTGAGAGACCCAGGCTCCCGGCTTGAAATTCTACCCTCAACAACAGTGAACTTGGGAGTTGCAGGTGCAGAGATAGGGGGTGGGGGGTTGTGAAATCATAAAACATGTAGGAATGTCAAATAAAACACAGCGGGTGAGATGAGGTCGGCTAAGAAGGGTCACTGTAGAACTGACCCTGTCCATGAGACTTCTACAAGGAAGTGCCACCAACCTGCAGAGGGCAGTGTGAGGAGGAGTCAAGGCTCTTGCTCTAGGAGGGGACCCCAGAGCCTGGAGAGTTAAGCAGGGAGACTGAAATTAATTTGAATAGCAGACTACCCTCCAACTGAACTCCCTGCTCTAGGAGGATCTTAGTGAGCTGATCTTGGACACATAGAATTGTTTTCTTTATGGGCCCTTGGGAAAACTGTGCTTACCTCTTATGTCTCTTTCTCTCTGAAAAGACGTAGCCCCCCCGCCATCTGTCTCCCTAAGGAGTGTCTGTCACAGACAGTCCACTGTCCCCTCGCCCAGCTGTGTGTGACAGACAGATGCTTGCGGCCAGATGCCGGTTGCGTGTTTGGCATAGCGGGGTGATCCTGCTTGGGACCTGGTGCTCGCCAGCCAACTTTCCCGGCTGGATTAATTTCCAATCCATGTACATCTGTGTGTGTGTTTTACAACCTGATTGAGAAAAGGGAAAAAACACCATAATCCCTCGTTTCCTTGGTGTTGCTCAAGAGGAAGTGGGTTTATCGGTAGGAATGAAAAGGGAACCTGATGTTCTCAGCCAACTCTGAGACCAGAGGGATTTCCAGAGCAGCTTGATAACCTGAACGTTTTATCCTGTACGTTTCAGACACCAGGCTTCTGTTCAGAGCTGCTGGAAGTATATAACTCAGTTGCATTTACATTTTATCAGAAGGTTGAAAAATTCTCATTAACCTGCTAATCGTCAAAAATGTGTTCAGCATTTGGCTGGTAATTTCAGTGGTATCTCTGATAGAAGATAGCATCTGACACACCAAAGAAACCTCATGTCATTCATGGCTCTTTTATTCCCGTTGCTGAGGCTACCCAGGGCAGGACTTCTAAGCGCTAATGTTTTGGGGACGTGCTCTGTCCACTAAATCATAGGCTTTGGGGTGGTTACACTTGGGTTCAAAACCTGGTGCACCGCTGAGCAGCCTTGCTCTTCCTGTGCCTCCCTTGGCAATACTCACTCTCTTTCTCTAAGCCATGGCACCCCGGGAGGCAGAGAGTTGTAAATCCCTGCCCGGTAGGCGCTGTGTGGATTACAACAGATATGCAGGCCCAGCGCTGTGTAGATGTTCCACAAATGCTCAAACTTGGGCCCCTCCCTTCTCCTCATCTCTCTATAATGCCTTCTGTGCTGAATAAATACATCAACTAAAAGCAAGCAGCAATTCTGGGGAACATATGTATAGAATGTTCATACAGCATCATTTATGATAGCCCCAAAGTGGACGCTCCCCAGGTGCCCATCAGCAGTCGAAATGGTAAACACATGGTGGTAAATTTGCATAATGGAACATCCTGCAGCAATAAGGAGAAACGGTCTACAGTCACACGCAGCAGTGTGGCTGCATCTCACAACCAACACTGAGCAAGAGAAGCCTGAAGCAAAAGAAAACAAAATGTGTGGCTCCGGGTCACAAAATACACAGCCAGGCAAAACGTGTGATGTTGGAATCATGACAATTAGTTAGAAAGAATGAGTAAGACCTACTATTTGATGGCACAGTAGGCTGACTATAGTGAATAATAACTTAATTGTATATTTTAAAATAACTTAAAAAGTGTAATTGGATTGTTTATAACTCAAAGGATAAATGCTTGAAGGGATGGATCCGCCATTCCCCATGACGAGCTTATTTCACATTGCATGCCTGTTTCACAACAACTCATGTACCCCACAAAAATATACACCTACTATGTACCCACCTTTTTTTTTTTTTTTTGGAGACAGAGTCTTGGTCTGTCACCCAGGCTGGAGTGCAGTGGTGCGATCTCGGCTCACTGCAACCTCCGCCTCCTGGGTTCAAGCGATTCTCCTGCCTCAGCTGCCTGAGTAGCTGGGGATTACAGGCACCTGCCACCATGCCTGGCTAATATATATATATATATATATATATATATATATTTTTTTTTTTTTTTAGTAGAGATGGGGTCTCACCATATTGTCAGGCTGGTCTCAAACTCCTGACCTTGTGATCCGCTCACCTCGGCCTCCCAAAGTGCTGGGATTACAGGCATAAGCCACCACACCCAGCCAAAAAAAAATTTTGTAAATAGAAAAAGAATTATGATGATTATCTGAGGAGGCAGGTGGTACCCGGCAGGGAGATTGAAGGGGGCTGCCGTGGGGGGAGTGACCTTCCTTTCCTTCTCTGGGTGCTGGCTACATGGATGCATGAACTTTGTGCAGATGTCAAGCCGTACTCTCTCAATGTGTGCACTTTTCTATATTATGCTCCAGTAAAACATTTTTTAAAGCCCAAGCAGCCAGATGATGTGGGAGAAGTTCCTTGAGTTATTTTCGTCAGGGAGACTACCCGCGGGCTTGATGGAGCCCCGCAGTGCTCCGGCCACAGCGGAGAGCAGAATCGCTGCTATCTGGGCAGAAGACACTGCAGGGGAAACACCCGTTTGTTTGCTCATTGGTAAAATAAACTGAAGACACACTGAAAAGCAGCCGGAGGAGCTCTGAAAACAGATTTCCTTTCTGAGAGCAGCTGCAGTCCTTTGCAGGGCGCCATTCATTGTGACGGAAAAGGGGAGCTTTTCCTCTTTCCTTCTTTGCCTCGCGTGCACTAATGAGTGAGTCAAAGAAGGCGTCATGGCCTTGAAGAAAGATGAGTGATTTGAGCAGCAGGCAGTGTGAGAGGCTGAAGGGCTAACAGAGGTATCTTCTGCCAGCTGTTCCCTTTTCTCTCTGGACAGGCAGGTTAGGGAGCCCAGCATAGAGACTGGGTCCCTGGAGAGATGAGCAGAGGTGAGTACATGGACGGATGCTCAGAGGCAAAATTGTGCCTTTGGCGATTTGACGTTCACTTTACTTGCTCCACTTCTCAGAACCGGAAGACGAGAGGTGTCACCCCCAGCTTCTGGCATTCCAGACCTACGGTCCTGAACTTGGACCCTTCCCAGGAGACCTTTAGCCTCTGGTCCTTGCCCTCCTTGCCATCACCTCATCCCCTCAACCAAAACTTTGCTATTCTCGGGGCTGTGCCCCCCAGGCCTTCAGTCTGAGCATTAATTCATGCTAGAGTCTTATTATCCAGTAATGGAACTTGGTGTTTCTCCTGAGAGTGTTTTAACTTGGGACTATGAATGCCTCCATCCTAAGAATACATTGTCAGCTGGTGAGTGTGAAACTTCAAAGCTGCATTTGTCTGTGCATAGCGTGGACCCGGCAGTGCCCTGATGGGCTTCCTGGCAGATGGGGAGAGGAGATAGGCCTGCACAAAGGGGAAGGAAGGCAAGCCGGTGGGCAGGGACCTGGCGAGACTGCTGTGGGGGCTCCCTCTGTGGATGGGACTCTCGGGATCAGTGTGGACCTGCGTCCCCACCCGTCTGCTGTTGGCATGGATGAAAGCTCCGGCCTGAATGTCTAGGTGACTTTCTCATGTCAGGGAGGAGAGTCAGCATGTGCCTGCTGATGTCCTTTTGATGATGAAGCCTCCTCTCTCTTTCGGGGGACTGGCATTAGGGACATAAAGGATGTGGAAGATGCAACTGGGCTACCCCAGCAACTTTTTCTGAAAATTAAACTTTTAAGCTTTGCTTCTTTCTTAGAAAGCATTCTGCAGAACACCACCCTCCCATCGAACTCCCTGCACAGGGGGAAGTGTTCTTATCCGTGCTGTCCATCTTGGTAACCACTAGCCACATCTGGCTGTTGAGCATTGGAAATATGGACAGTGCAGTTGGGTTCACACCCGGGGCTACCGTACATAACAGAGCACCACACACTGGGTTTCTTCAAACAGCAGAAATTGACTCTCCTTCACAGTTCTGCGGGCCAGACGGCTGAAGTAAGGTGTGGGAAGGTTGGTTCCTACTGCAGGCCCCGAAGGAGAACCTGCTCGCCGCCTGTCTCCTGGCCTCTGGCAGTTCTCAACAATCTGTATTCTTTGGCTTAAAGATGCGCCACTCCCAATCTCAGCTTCCATCTCCCTGTGTATTTGTGTCCACGTTTCCTCCTCCTCATAAGGACACCAGCCACTGGGTGAGGACCCACTCTAGTATGACCTCATCTCAACTTGACTATATCTGCAATGATCCTATGTCTAAGGTCACGTGCACAGGTACTGGGGTGAGGGTTTCAGTGTATATTTTTGGGGAGACACATTTCAACCCATAATAGCAACTAAGGAGCTGAACTTTAATTTTATAAATAAATAGCTATATGAGGCCAGTGGCTGCCTCTTGGACAGCACAGCTAGAGACTGGAGGGAGAAGGCGGCTAATTTAGTGTTTCTGTTCAGACCCTCCCCTGGCCCAGTGACTTGGGCCCCGTGTCAAGGTCAGGTGCCTGCTCCAATGGGGCTTCCCTGGGCGACAGCCCCTGAGGAGTGGGAGGTGGAAAGGGGTGGACTCTCACACCTGACAGCTGAGGGGAGGAGAGGATAGGCGTCTGCTGGGTGCTCGTGTGTGTAGCGCATTACATGACTCAGTTGGCACATCAAGGCTGTGTAATGCTCCGTGGCCTTGCCTGTGTGGAAACCCGGGGCATCCTGTGTGATCCCTGCTCAGATTTCCCAGGCAGGCTGGATGGGTTCTCCATGGATGTTTGGCCTCTAAATGGGCAGGCCAAGCACTGAGGATTATTTGGGGCTCAGCACGAGGCCGGGTTCCCCCTGCGTGGAGGGGATGGGTGTGGGAGGTCAAGGGAACCATGGCCTGGCCACATAGGGGAAGTGTGGAAGCTACTGTCAGCTTCTCCAGGGCCTGGGACGCATGGCCGAGATAGCCCCAGTCTTCACTCAGAACTCAGATGATCTCCTATAGCAGGTGGCTCTCAGAGTGTGGGTCCCAGACCGGCAGGCCTGGCATTACCTGAAACCTTGTCTGAAAAGCAAATTTCTGGACCTCTATCCCAGTTCCCAAATCTGAGTCTCTGGGGGTGGGACCCAGAAATCCACAGATTCACAAGCTGCCTTGAAAAGGTGGTCCTGATTCTTGCTAAAATTCAGAACTCCTGGCCTAGAGCCACATTTCTCATCCTGACATGTCTGTCGGTCACTGAAGAGTCTTGTCAAAGGGCAGATTCAGGCTCCATAGGTATGGGGTGGAGGCCTGGAGGTCTGCATGTCTAACAAACAGGCTGCTGGTCCTCAGACCATACTCCAAGGAGCCAGGGTCTACAAACCTGAGCTTCACAAGGGCTGGGGCTCTTCTCTGTCATGTTGACTGTCCCCAGCACCCAGAACAGGGCCCAGCGTATAATACGCCTCTTTCTTTTCTAGTCTCTCAAAACACTGGGGTGCTGCAGAAGGAGCTGCTAAATGTCATCTCCTATTTCCCTTGTTAGGGAGGAAACATCATTTTGCAATGATGCAATGACTTATTCAAAGACCTGTTTCCTATGAAATGACAAGCCAAAAACCACGTTGCCAAAAACTCCATCACCAGGTTTCAGTGCAACCATTTCATTAATCTCGTATGCAGCAAAATATTGGCCGGTACACAAGGCTCCTATTGAGGCTGTTTCTGCAGTGTGGGAGCACTCATCTGTGGCCACCTGTGGCAGCAGACCACTGCCCCTCTACTCCCTTCTTCCTCCCCTATGCCCCCCAGTTTATCTTAGTCCTAGTCCTTCTTAAAGACCAGCCTATTTCAAGAACCTCCCCACTGCCTCCTCTGAGGGCCTAAGCACTTTGCTATGTCCCAGCCTCCTCGTCCTGCTTTCACTGATTGATGAAAGGCTTGATGTGTCCTCCATCAGACGCTTCGTGCACTGTCTTAATGGCTCATGTAGTTCTTTCTGGCCCCTAGGCTGGGTTCTGTTACCCCAAGCCCAGGTCCTGTGTATTCCACCTCCAGTTCCTCCCTATACAGCCGGTGCCCAGTAAATACTTCTCATCTCATTGATTCACTGATTTATTTCAAAGTAAAAGTAGTCTGAAAGGCCCTTTGCCATTTCTTAATCATAAAAATAAACATCTCCAACAGGAAGGAGGGGCCTCCTGTGCTGGCCTTCATGATAAAGTTGCTGAGATGATCTTAGCCCCAGTGAAGTGAATCCACAGCTCCGGGGCCACCTTAGCGCCTCTTTCTCAGCAGGGGGCTGAGATGTAACTGGACTGTAACCACACGGGCATCCGGCCAGCAGTCAGCATCTCCCCGAGATCTGCTGGGACTGGGCCCGCAGGCAGCCTCACCCCAGGGAGGGAGGCAATGTTGGTGGGAGATTTTCAGAAATATTGTTCATTTGGTTCCTCAAGAGTCTCCAGCTACAGTGCAGTTTAGCTTTCACAGCCTACATCCCAGGTGTCAAGGAGACACAGCTTAGGGCACTGAGGGGCACTCCCCGGAGTTTGCAGACCGGCTCTGCAGACTTGCGGGTCATTTCCTGTACCCTCTCCTGAAACCCTGCCAAGGCCCATTTGAGCCTGTCAGTCATTTATACTGTAGCGAGAGGTGACCTGATTTCAGGACCTTCTTGCAGAGGTGGGTTTCCCTAGGGTTCCACACTGCATCTCGGGGTGGCTTGGAGCGGGCCAAAGGGCCAAGTCCTTGCATCTGGATAGGTCTCCAAGGGGCTGATGCTGGTATCCGTTGCACCCATTCTCCTGCCTGTAACGTGGATTCTCTCAGAAGCAGAGCTGGTGACAAGGGTCAGGGCGTTGGTTTGGGAGATTGTGTTAGTCCATTTGTGTCACTATAAATATCTGAGTTTGGGCAATTTATGAAGAAAGGAGGTTGATTTCAGTTCACAGTTCTGCAGGCTGTAGGAGAAGCATGGTGCTAGCGTCAGCTCCTGGTGAGGCCTCAGGAAGCTTCCAGTCATGGCAGAAGGCAAAGTGGGGAGCTGGGGTGTCACATGGTGAGACGGCAAGAGACAGGGAGGAGGTGCCTGTTTCCTTCAAACAACCAGGCCTCGTGTGAACTCATAGAGCAAGAACTCATTCACTACCACGAGGACAGCACTACGACATTCACCCCCATGACCCGGACATCTCCCACCAGGCCCACCTTCAACTCGGGGGTCACGTTTCAACAGAGATTCGGAGGGGACAAAACACCTAAACCATACTAGCGATGACCCCAGGAAGCACGAGCAAGGGGGTGGGGATGGGACAGTGAAGGGAAAAACCAGGTGGAGGCTCAGAGGGACCAGTGGGGACAGCTGAGGCCTCACAAGGGACCTGGTGAAGTACTGGCTGAATGTGCCCCCAGGGGCATTTGTCTGCCCAGGTGGCCCTGTGGGGACCAAACCCCTAGTTCCCCAAGCTGGCGGCACTCCTCCTGAGGGAGCTCCTGGGCACCAAAGGAAACTCTCATGCAGGGTTGAGGTGGGTGGGAAGCCGCAGTGCCCATGGGAACTGCCCCCCAGCTGCAGGCGAACTCAGAAGTGAGACCTAGGGACAGGGCATCGAGAGTGCCTGCTTCCCAGGGGGTTGGCAGAGAGGAAAACACAAAAATGCGCCTCCCTCTGCCGTGTCTCCTGAATGCACGTGCGCGCCCACGGCTGTGGGGGCCACACAAGAGGCCTCTGTACCTGCACACCTCAAAGCTTGGATTCGCCTTGACCTGTTACCCCCGTCCTTCTTTATCCTGGCAGCCTTGAGCCATTGGTGGATGAGGTCGGAAGGGAGGTGGAGAGAGGCTCAATTTCTGTGGCATTTTCTGGGCTCTGATGTCTGTTCCTGGCACCTGCCTCCTCCCTGTGTCCACACTCCCTGCACCCAGCGCACCTCTATGTCCCAGCCATGCCCATCCTGTGTGCCCCCCACAGCCAAGGGGTTATGTCAGACCCTTGCTCACCTGTCCCCGTCCAAAGTGGATTGGAGACATCCTGTCGTATGTGGACCCCGTGAGGGTTGGGCATCATTGTGTACCCAGCTCTCCAAGCCAAGAACCAGGGGCTCCTGGGCTTCGCTTCTCCCATGACCCTCACTTCCAGCAGGTCCTTTCTGGTCCAAGGCCCCGCAGAGTTCAGGCTCCTCCTGCTGTCCCCCAGGTGGTGGCAGAGCCTCCTCGGAGGGTCCTGGGCCCGGCCCCCCTTTACACCCCTGGAGAGTGATGGTGCCTTGCTGGGCACCCAGCGTGCCCACTTGCAGCGCCCCCTGATGCTCGGACACAGGTCCACCACTTCTCCCTGCCTGTCGGGACCCAGAGAGCAGGCCTGGTGGGCCGCAGCTGGTGCCCATTCTGCCCTGACCACCCCAGGGTGTGCAGCTCCCTACGTGCCACCCATTCCCCAGCAGCTGCTCTTCCTCTGCCAGTTATCACGTGTCCTTAGGGAACTGGCTCTGGCTCTCTCCCCAGGGATGCTCCCGTCCAAGGCCCCTCCCAGGCTACACACCCCCTCCCCATGCCAGGCATCTCCATCCCACTGACTCAGACTGGCCACCTGCCTGCCTCTCCCTGGGCCTGCACTCTGGGGGCAGGGTCCACTTTTCCTGCCTGGCTCTCAGGGAATCTGTGGCAGGTGAACAGGGCCTGAGCCTGCAGGTGGCAGCGCCCCATCCTGAGGAGCGGCCTTCCGTCTGCTCACAAGAGCTGCTGCTCCCAGCTCCACGGGGCCCCTCCCAGCCAGAGGAGACACTCCGGGCTGCTCCCCTCTCTAGCTCCTTTTCCCTTCAGCTGCCCCTTTTCAGGCCTCTCCTCCCGGGTGTGATCATTTTTATCTGACCTGAGAGGAGAGGAGAGGTTTGCCCTGACCCTGCCTTCCCATGGATCTGAAACCTGCTTTTCAGACAGGGGTTTAGAATCCCAGACTGTCTGCTTTTGAAAGTTTGATGATGGTGGATGGAAGGTTGAGGGGGGATTCCTGAAACCTCTTGTAACTGGGGGTGATTTCCTCTTAGCCGTAGGCTATTTAGGCAAGGAAAGAGATCCTTGTTCTCAGTCAAAGGAGAGATGATGGCATCAGGGCTGAGGCGCCGGCAGGCCTGGGCCCACAGAGACGACCTGGCTCTGTTCCTGAGAAGCCCTCACTTCCTCACCTGCCCCAGGCCACCAGAGCAGATGCTTTTCCACATCCACAGCAAGGTCCTGTGGCGTCGCGCTGCCCCGGAGCCCCGCTGGGGAACCCCATACTCTCCCGATGCTACCAGTTGCCGTTGGAGCTGGGAGCAGCCCAGCCCGCTGCACGATGGCCGTGAGAAGGCCCTGGGCATGCCACGTTTCCCTCTGAAAGTGCTGTGAGCTGCAGCTGCAGCTTGCCAGCATCATGCGCTGAATTTTAAAGAATAGGGAGGAGGAGGAGGTATTTGGGGGGGGTGAAATAGAATAAAGGCCGGCTGAGCTCCTGGCAGGGGCTGCAGAGAAGGCACCAATAGGAGGCTAAGCCACTGGGCTTTCGGGGATGTGCTGGCGATTCTAGCTGGCAACATCAAACCTTATGCCGGCATCAGGCCTGCCCCCTTGGACCCCTGAAGAGCTGGTGTCGTGTAAACACAGGGTGGGGTCTGCTTCCTCCACCCGGATGAACACCAGAGTGTTCTTGCTGTGCTAAGGTTTGGAGGATGCAGCGCCTACGGTTTCCGCCATCTACAGAGAATTCAGACCACCAGGATTAGTTCAAAGGTCTGTAGGCCAGGGACAGCTAAGAACAAGGCCAGTGCCTAGCCTTACAGCTTCTGCTCAGACCACAAAGAAGAGAGCCCGCTTTAAGCACACCTTGGAAGCAACGCCACCCTGCTGCCCAGGGGATGTGGCCCGTTCAAGAGTTCCTATTTGATTTGTCCGTTTCACTGATGGCTGAACTGAGGCTCTGCTCATAAGTGAGCAACTCTGGTTAGTGATAGTGCTAAAATGTGTTCCTGAAGTCCTTGCAAAATCAGTCGAAAGAGGGCAGGGATGGTGTCTGCTACCTGTGTGCTCCCAGCCCCCAGCACAATGCCGGCACTCAGGGCACCCACACGAGAATGTTTGCGTGTGCAAGTGCACAGAAAGGCCATCACAAATGCCTGCTTCCGGCTGGGCTTATCCTCTCTGGACTCTCTCGAAAGAATGCACATGAGGGCATTTGGCCTTATCCCCCTGCAGGAAGTGGATGGGTGTTTATCAAATAGCTTTCTTCAGAAGGAAGACAGAAGAGTCCCAAAGATCAAGGCGACAGGCGGTGTGATTTTATGGTCACGTCAGAGGAAACAGGTTTGAGCCATGACTTAGAGAAACAGGTGACTGTTGCTTTAATTTACACAACACAGTGTCATCAGACTCTGCCGGGCTGCAGGCTCTGTGCCCAGAGACACACCCCCAACCCCCCTGTTATGTCACTGGGCAGCCCCGCCAGGCATCATGTAAATGTCACATTACCCTTGGCAGGACTCCAACAGCGCATCGGAAACTTGGCTGCAGGAGGGCAGGAATGTCTGGCGTAGTCCCGGGCTCCCTCCCTGCCCAGGCCTGCTGACCCAAGTCCTGTGACCGTGGCCCAGAAGGAAGGGACTGGCACGGGCACAGACTGATGGATTCTGACCCAGAGGGACTGGGGCATCCCCAGGAAACGTATGGGCACAGTGTTTGCATCGGATGTCCTTACTCCTTGCTCTGGCCCTCAGCGTTGGGGGCACATGGGGACACCAGGCCATGCAGATGGCAACCATAGTTGCTGTCACCACAGGAAAGGGAAGCTGCAGACCTAGGAGGGGCAGCGATCTCCTGGGAGAAACAGAGCAATAGCAAAGCGATGGCAAAGCCGGGAGGGAATTGTAAGAGAAAGCCCTCCGTGCTGTGTGTATATGTGGTGGAATAGTATTCAGCCTTCAAAAGGAAGGAGATTCTGACAGGTGCTACCTTGTGGATGAACCTTGAGGGCATTGTGCTGAGTGAGAGAATACAGTCATGAAGGGACAGATGGTGCCGGGTTTTACTCATATGAAGTCCCTAGAGTGGCCAGATTCCCAGATACAGGAAGTAGAAGATGGTTGCCAGGGGTTGCAGGTAGGGAGAAATGAGTTATTTTTTATGAGGACGGAGTTTCAGTTTTGAAATATGAAACGACGGTGGTGGTGGCGGCTGCACAGCAGTGTGGTTAATGCCACTGAATTGTGCACTTAAAAATGGTCAGGATGGTCAATTTCAGGTTGTGTGCATTTTAACAAAATCAAAAATGTTTACAAAGAGTGGACTGTTTGGATCAACAAATTAACTAACTCGGCGTCTTCGTCTGTTCAGACTGCCATAACTATACCACAGGCTGGGTGGCTTATAAAGAACAGAAATTGGGCTGGGCACGGTGGCTCAAGCCTGTAATCCCAGCACTTTGGGAGGCCGAGATGGGCGGATCACGAGGTTAGGAGATCAAGACCATCCTGGCTAACATGGTGAAACCCTGTCTCTATTCACCCTGTCTACTAAAAATACAAAAAATTAGCTGGGCGAGGTGGTGGGCGCCTGTAGTCCCAGCTACTCGGGAGGCTGAGGCAGGAGAATGGCGTGAACCTGGGAGGCGGAGCTTGCAGTGAGCGGAGATAGCGCCACTGCACTCCAGCCTGGGCGACAGAGCGAGACTCCGTCTCAAAAAAAAAAAAAAAAAAGAACAGAAATTGTGGCTGGGCACCGTGGCTCATGCCTGTAATCCCAACACTTTGGGAGGCCGAGGCAGGCAGATCACTTGAGGTCAGGAGTTCAAGACCAGACTGGCCAACATGGCAAAACCCTGTCTCTACAAAAAATAGAAAAAATTAGCTGGGTGTGGTGGCAAGCAACTATAATCCCAGCTACTCGGGAAGTTGAGGCAGGAGAATTGCTTGAACCTGGGGGTCACAGGTTGCAGTGAGCCAAGATCGCAGCCTGGGCAACAGAGCGAGACTCCGTCTCAAAACAAAAAAAGAATAGAAAGTTCTTTCTTACAGTTCTGGAGGCTGGAGTCCAAGACCAAGGTGCCAGTGGATTCTGTGTCTGCTGAGGACTCGCTTCAGCTCCTCCTGGCTGCGTCCTCACATGGTGGAAGGTGGAGGGCTCTCTCTGGGGTCCCTCTTGTAAGGGCATGGGGCTCTACCCTCCTCACCTCCCAAGGCCTGGCCCCCTAACACCATCACCTTGCAGGTAGAATTCTGCATAAGGACTTGGCAGGGACCCACACGTTCAGACCGCAGCCTTCAGAAAGTTTTACTAACATATTTCTTGGGTATTCGTAAGTATTTTTATACTCAATATATAGATTTCTTTAAAACACAACTTTTAAAGCTAAAAATAAAGCAAGCTCTCAAGGTGCGGCCATTGCATAGAACCCTCTTGTGGGCCTGGCGTGGCCGCTGATGGCCCGGGGAGGCGATGGGACTGGAGGAGGGACGGGTGGGGCATGGTCAGGCCTGCAAATGCCTCTCTGGGATGAGCAGCCTCCTGGTGAGGGCTTCGCCCTCTCACTTTTCCCTGGAACCCCTCGTGTGCCCCTCAGAGGGCCTTGGGTCTCCTTATGGCTGCCTTGGGCCTCCTGTGCTACGGGTCTTAGGCCTGCCCTGGGCAGCAGGACATCATCAGGCTTTCTGCCTGCTCGGACCTGTGCCAAGAGCCCCTGTAGAGAAGACTCACTGACTTGTCCACACCTTTCAAGGATATGCAGAGATAC
Organism: Papio anubis; assembly: GCF_008728515.1. Classification (NCBI taxonomy): domain Eukaryota; kingdom Metazoa; phylum Chordata; class Mammalia; order Primates; family Cercopithecidae; genus Papio; species Papio anubis. Next base: position 7,558,122 of record NC_044979.1, read on the forward strand.
ACCAGAGACCCCCGTCCTCGGGAGCGCGGGGTGACTGAGTCCGGTGGAAGGTGAGGGCGGGTGAGCCTCCAGCCAGGGCCTCACAGAGGAGGAGTAGGATCTCCATTTCTGCTCCCAGCCTAACCTTTCAGCTCTCTCCTGCCCCCTCCCCTTTTCCCAACAGCAGGGGAAGGCGGGGCACAGGCTGTCTGAGCACAGCTGTCTCCAGGAGGGGAGGAGGTGTCAGGGTGACAGGCCCCGGGCTACCTGAGCCTCTGAGACCTCACTCCTTCCCCCTTGCCCTCCCCCGCCCCCTGGTAGTGGCTCCATTCTGTCACCTTCAGGAGATGACCTTTGGGCCAGAGGGAGAGGGATTTCAGCTGCTATTTTTATGTGAGCAGGTCTTGGGCCCCAGGGCGGAGGCAAGGTTTCCACCATCACGCTGAGGTGTCTCCATCCGAGTCCTGCCTGTCCTTCCTTCAAGGCCCATCTTTGCAGAGACGACCGCCTGAACTCATGTTAGAGCCCTGTTTTAAAAGTCAGGACTATTTAGCTATAAGTTACATAGAGTAAAACTCACCCTTTAAAAAAAAAGTGCAGTTCTGAGAGTTTTGAGAAACGTCTGCGGTTGTGTAATCAGCACCACCGTCAAGACAAAACAATTCCAACACCCAAAGAAATTTCCACATCCCCTTTTATAGTCCATTTCTCCCCTCATCCTCAGCAAACACAGACTTTTTTTTCTGTCCGCTATAATTTTGCTTTTTCCAGAATGTTGTATAAATGGAAATATGTAGTATGTATATATTTGGACCTGGCTTCTTTCACTTAGAAAAATGCATTTGAGATTAATTCATTGTGTTGCATATATTAAGAGTTCTTTCCTTTTTATTACTGAGTAGTATTATATTGTATAGATGCACCAGTTTTTTTCTTTTTCTTTTTTTTTTTTTGTTTTTTGAGACGATCTCAGTTTGTCACCCAGGCTGTAGTGCAGTGGCACAGTCGTGGCTCACTGCAGCCTCGAACTCCCAGACTTAAGTAATCCTCCCACCTCAGCCTTCCAAGCAGCTGGGACAACAGGAATGTGCCACTGCACCCAGCCAACTTTTTTATTTTTTGTAGAGATGGGGTCCCACTATGTTGCCTAGGCTGGTCTTGAACTCCTGGCCTCAAGCGATCCTCCTGCTTCCACCTCCCAAAGTGCTGTACCAGTTTATTAATTCACCCGTTGAAGGATGTTTGAGTTGTCTCCAGTTTGGGGCAACTATGAATAAAGCCACTGAAAATATTTGCGTTCAGGATTTTGTGTGAACAAGGTTTCGTATCTTCTAAGAGTGGTGTGGCTAGGTTGTATGGTAAATGTATGTTTAACTACGGAAGAAACTGTCAAACCGTTTTCCAAAATGGCTATACTAGTTTGTATTTCCACCAGTGACATATGAGAGTTCCTGTTGTTCCAAATCCTTGTCAGCCTTAGTATTGTCAGGTTTTTGTAGCTGTTAGTTGGTCTAATAGTGATGTTTCATTGTAGTTTTAATTTATATATCCCTAAAGATTAATGATGGTGAACGTCATATCGTTATTTGTCATCTGTATGTCTTCTTTGCTGAAGTCTCTGTTTAAATCTTCTACTTTTTTTCTTTTTACTGAGAATTTTTTTTTTCTTGTTGCTGAGTTTTGAGAGTTCTTTATATACTCTGCTACAGGTCCTTTATCATAGATGTGTTTTGCAATATGGTCAGCCTTCCATTATCTGCAGGTTTCACCTCCTCAGCTTCAACCAACCGCAGATCAAAAATATTCAGGGGGAACAATAATAAAAATAATAATACAACAATAAAAATACAGATGAAAAACCAGCACAGCATAATAATTATTTGCATGGCATTTCCGTTATATTGGGTATTATAAGTAATCCGGAGATAACTGAAAGCATACAGGAGGGTGTGTATAGGTCCTATGCACTCATTACACCATTTTCTATCGGGGACTTGAGCACCCTAGGCTTTGGTGCCTGAGAGGGGTTCTGGAATCCATTCCCTGCAGACACAGAGGGATAATTGTGTTTTCCCTCTGCCGTGTTTCTTGTTTCATTTTCCTAACGGTATATTTTAAAGAACTTAAGATTTAAAGTTAGATTTGTCTACTTGTTGAGCACTATGTACAAAGCAAGCTCCGCAAATCTTTCTTGAGCTGGGACAGTGCGCCAGGCCCTATGGGATAGCGCTAAGTGAGACTCACGGCCATTCATGCTTAGTGGAAGGATCGAGATGCATCAAGAAACAACCAAGCACACCATCATTTGATAACGTTGGAATGTACTAAGTGCATGAAAAGGAGGAATGATTCACTCTAGGAACCAGTGAGGGCTTCACAGACAATGAGCTTAGGTGACAATAGATGTGGAAGCTGTGGAGTGAATCAGAAGATAAATGGAAAAAACCCGGCTCCCCTAAGCACCGTGTTCAGATATCATTTTCCATGCACTGATTCTAGAAACCTGACACCAAAGAGAAAAATACATGGAGGCAACATGTATGATGTGGTACAACTGAATCTGGAACCCTGGCCCTGTTCTTCCCTCCCAGCCTCACACCTTCCTAATGGCTGCTCGTCTCTTGGGTCCTTTGTGGAGTGTCCAGCCTGCCTTCTGCAGATGGACCAAGAATAACAAAGCAGGAATCTTCCAGGGAAGAGCGATGTGTAGAAAGGGGAGGCAGGGCGTCTTGCAAGTTTGTCAAGTAGATGAGGTATCTGGAAGCGGGCGGGGGGCTTTCCAGACCCTCAGATTATGCAAACAGAGGGCTGAGTTCTCCCTCCGCAGCGAGCTCTCCCAGTGGTAGTGACTGTGCGTCAGACACAGGAAGTCTTAGGAATTCCCAGCTCACCAGCAAGAGGGCCCCCTTCCCACCTCCCTCGGGGTGAGTGGCTACCTCTCTATTAAAAACACGGGCAGCAATTCAGGTGTGATGCTGTCGTTTTCTATCACGGCCCTGAACTCCCAGAATTGTTGTTGCTCTCGAGGGGCAGAGATAAACCCTAGGTTTGAGATTCCAGATTGTCTTTGAAAGGATGCAGCCAATACATTTGTTTCCACCACGAGACGCTTAATTCCCTTTCATCTGCAGCTTTCCTTCCTCTTCTCTTCCTCCTCCATGGAGAATCGTACCGATTAATCACTGGAGGCAGACAACCCCTAGAGCTCACGATCCCTGCCTTCGTGATGTGAATGAGGAGAGCTCAGAGCTGGGAACGGCACCATGGAAACGAGCTCTGGGGCAGAGGCGGCAGTCTGGACACCGTCCCAGCCTCCCCAACCCGTCTCACTGGCACCTGACACCCAGAGGGCCTGCCGGGGTGGCGTCAGATGATGTGTTGAGTCAACAGAGCCCCAGGAGAGCCCTGGTTGGAGTCCCATGGCAGCCGGCTGCAGCCAGCACCCCAGGAGGGGAGTGTCTGCCACCGGCTGCGGCCGCCACCTGGCCTCCTGGGAGACCTGGCAGGAAGGGGAAAGCCAGGCAGGAACCACACTCACAGATGGTCTCCCCATCCCAGCCTCTGCCGCCTTCTCCTGCTTTGCTGAACGTGGCTCTCCTAAGTGGAGGTTTGCGAATGTGCTTCTGTGGCCCACAGCCCATTGTACCAGGTGGAACAAGGCATTCTTGTCTCCCCTGAGAGCTGTACACCTGGAAATGGCCTAGGATACACTTCCAGGAGGGGACGGTGGCTCAAAGTCCTCCCTGCCTCACCCACAGCCCTTCTCACCTGTGCCTCATCCAGAGCAGTGAGCCTGGGTGATCTGAGGGGGCCCCCCAGGGTGAGGATAAACAGCTCAGGAATGGCACCATTGTGGGGGGCCACTGGAGCCCCCCAGGAGGGGATCTGTTCATGAGCAGTGAGCCGCCGCCACCAAGGGTTTAGAGGAGACTAAAAGAGCTGAATTGTAGAAAGCACAGGAAAAACTCCAGGTGCTATTACAGATTTTAAAAAGTATTATGCTCTAGAAGCTTTAGTGTGACAGGGTCCCAGCACGGCGTGATCTTGATTTGGTTATCACACTGATTTTCCACTTCATTTTCAGCCACATTTTCTCCTATTCAGGGTTCCTCAGAGACTTCTGAGTTTGGAGGTTCAGGGTGCAAAATAGGCATAGCTCCTCTCAGACGCTGGAACAGGGAGGCCGGCCACCCTGGAGGAGACGGGAACCACGAAAACGTTTTCAGACCCCTCGGAATACAGATTCCTAAAACCTGACTTTTGGGGAGTTGGAAGTGCCCCGAAGTGGTTTGAGAGACAGAGAAATCTGTACCCACGCTTCATTTATCAGTTTTATCAGATGATCAAAGTGTCCTGGGATTCAAGAAAATTGAAGAACGACTTCTTCCTCAGTTTTAGAAAGTTTCCTCAAGAGCTAGAATAATAAACAATTTGTCAACAACCAGAAATTTCAAGAGGGACTGGAAACAGTCCGAAGCAAGCAGTGTCCAAATCCCAGGCACGGTGCGGGAGCCCGCTGCGGAGTTCCCTGGCCAGCACAGGGCAGGGACATTGCAGGTGGAAGTTCTGATGATGGGGGCCTCCCTGGAAGAGGCAATGCTTCCAGGGCCTTGCAGCCACTGGACCCTCCCCACACCCCATCTCATCGGGGTAAATTCCAAGTTTACCCTCACATCAGATCTGCTGTTTTACATCATAGCGATACCCGTGTATACTGGCTTTACCAGAACAGTTGGCATGAACAGGCATCTCAAAGAGATCAAGGTTAGAATGACCTTTCTGAAATCTTGAACTCTAGTCCTGATCTAAGAACATGTTCAGGCAGGACGGGCCACCAGGGGGGCTCCTGCCCAGGAATATTCTGGCCCCATCCTGCAGCCAGTGCCAGGAAGCCTTTCCCCTGCTCACTGGGCACCTTGGCATCAGCTGAGAGTGTGAAAGTCCCCCAGGTCTCTTATTGAATTGGTGTCCTTCCTTATTTCCTTCTAGGAGATGAGAGTCACCATGCTGACTCAGCAAGGACCCCAGGGATGGCCTCATTTCCTCCTCCTCCTCCTCCTCCCTCCCCTTCCAAATCCAAAGTGCCAAGTCTTGGCCTTGCACTACCCACTCCACCCTGTACACCCTTGGCACCTGGCCAAGCGAGCCCCGCTGGGGAGGAGGGCGGACACAGGCAGCCCAAGGCAGACACACCTCTGACCTCAGGCACCCACCTCGCCTGGTGCGACCGTGGGCTTCTTCCTGTTGCCCACACAAACGGTTGTCTCCCCAACATTCCGCAGGGATGAGGTCACCATCGGAAACCTCCTGGAATGGAGCAAGCACCCTGGGCTGCGGCCTGAAGACCTGAGTCATGGCCACGGACCTGCTTCTGGGCTGGGGGGTAGATCCTCGGCTTCACACTGCACCTCTCAGAGCCTGCACTTCCTCCACCGAAAATGAGGTTCTGAGACCTTTGTCCCCCAAGGTCATGCCCATTCTTGCCACCTATGATTCTCGTGCTGGGGCCCGTCCCAGTTCTGTCACATTCAGCAGGGTTCATCTCTACAGCACCAAACAATACCTGTTGCTTTTGTGATTCCACAAATACTGATACTTAGAGGGACTGAGGCTGCTAACATTTCCCTTTCATTGACAAATTCTTAGCGAATTGTTTTTCCGAAACCGCTGTGTACAGGAAAAGTTCTGTTGCAGAGTTTCTCTCTCTCACAAAGCAGCAGAGGGGTCTCCCCTGGGCCTCCCCAGGACTGCTTTCTAGTGCAACATCAAGACGCACATCTGCTGTTGTCTTTTGCTCAAGCGAAGTATCTAGGATTACGTTTTGGGTCCATGATGTAGAACTCTGACCTCCAGGCAAGCATGAAGAAGGAACAGGGCAGACAGCAGAGGCTGGGACCACATTGTCAGAGTTGGGACTGATCTAAAATTAGCCCCTGTGAGATTCTCGTTTCCTTCCCCTCCACCACCATTTCTGTTTTGTTTTGTTAGTTCCCGTGGAAATACCCACATGCTAGAGCCAACTATTTAATAACTAGGTGCAGAATGTTATTGGGTATACAAAGCCCCATAAAACTGGATATTTTCTGGATTCCTTTTAGGAGAATAAGAACCTTGAAAAAATTCCTAAAAGTTTTTTTTTTTAATAGAAATAATTTTTCACCTTCCACATTACCATGATGCTTTGACTCCAAGATCACTCAGATATTTTCCAACATATTTTGAATAGTTTCAATGACAAAAGATCATAAAACAGATTCTTAGAGCCTAGAACCGAAATCTGCAGCCTGAAACCTTACTCCGGATTAAAATACAAATTGAGAGTGGGCTCAGCCAGGGCCAGGGCCAGGGCCAGGGCCATTCAGCTATAAAGGGGCCAGAGTCCAGAAACTCCCCCTGAGAAAGGGGATCCTGAAGGGCAGGGCTGGAGTGGGGTGGGGAGGACACCAGGCGGGTGTGAAACTTGTCTTTTAGGAACATTCAGAGCAAGATCTCAAAGCAGCTGGCTGGAAAGGAGCAGCAGAGCTCAGGAGAGCTGGCCTGGCCGGCGGCTGCATACACACCTGGTACCCGGGGACGAGGCATCATTCCGGGGCGTTTCTGCATGAAGCTGGCCTTGGCTGCAGGGAGAGACCAAGCAGGGGGCTGGGGACTTGGAAGGAAGGGAATTTGCTCTTCCATAGAAGGGAGCCGTGAGACAGAGGATGGAGGCACTGGCACCGCATGACCATAAACAATGGGAACTAAAAATTACTGTAGAAGTTTCCTATCTATGAAATAGGGAGTTGGATTAAATGAATGGTTCCAAAATGTGTCTGACCACCCGCGTCACTTGGGGAATGTCAGACAGCACATCCCCAGGCTCCTCCTGGCCCCATCGCTCAGGATCTTCAGGCCTATGGGCACATGTGTTCTTAATGCTCCCGGGTGACTTTCGGCCCAGCCAGGTTTGGGAAGTGCGGCCTGAGAAGCATCCCAACTGTCCCTGTGGCTCAGATGCTCTACTCAGCATGTCGGGTTAGACTCGGTGGGAACAGGGACTGGGGACTGCCCAGACAATGGTTTAGAGCAAAACCATCCCACAGGGAATGAGGGCACTAACAGATACAGAAACCTAGCATCTTCGATTAAGCCAGCTGTTCAAGACATTTGCAAAAAGTGAAAATGCCACCCCTTTTTTGTTTCGGGTTTTTGGTTTTTGGTTTTTGGTTTTTGGTTTTTTTTTTTTTTTTTTTTTTTTGAGACGGAGTCTCGCTCTGTCGCCCAGGCTGAAGTGCAGTGGCCGGATCTCAGCTCACTGCAAGCTCCGCCTCCCGGGTTCACGCCATTCTCTTGCCTCAGCCTCCCGAGTAGCTGGGACTACAGGTGCCCGCCACCACGTCCAGCTAGTTTTTTGTATTTTTAGTAGAGACGGGGTTTCACCGTGTTAGCCAGGATGGTCTCGATCTCCTGATCTCGTGATCCGCCCGTCTCGGCCTCCCAAAGTGCTGGGATTACAGGCTTGAGCCACCGCACCCGGCTGTTTTGTTTTAAAAAATATAGACTGGTGAGAAGTTACTTTTAAAAAAATGAGGATCCCAAACAGCTTTTGTTTCTGTGGGTCATATGAATCAATATTCACCGTATTAGGATTTTTTTTTTTTTTTTAGAGACAGGGTCTTTCTGTCACCCAGATTGGAGTCCAGTGGTGCAGTCATGGCTCATTGTAGCCTCAGCCTCTCAGGCTTAAGCAGTCCTCCCTCCTCAGCCTCCTGAGTAGCTGGGGCCAAGGGCACATGCCACCATGCCCAGCTAATTTTTTATTTTTTTGCAGAAATGGGGGTCTCACTTTGTTGCCCAGGCTGATCTTGAACTCCTGGAGTCCCAGCTCCTCCCTTCTCGGCCTCCCAAAATGTTGGGATTACAAGCCTAAGCCACCAAACCCAGCCTATGTTAGAAATTAAAACTGAGAAAATTTCAAACATTAATTCGTTTATAAATGACAACCATAAACATACTATATGTTAACCTATTTTTCAAGAGCGTAAAGGGGTGCTGAAGCTGAAGTGTTTGTCTACCGCAGCGGTTCTCAAAGAGAAGCTGAGCATGGGGTAGGGGTGTTGGTGGCGCGGCCCTGAGGACAGGCTACTTTCAGAGAAGTGCTGGGCAGTTGGGGCCGTAGGAAGTAGGATAGTTCAGGTTGAATGGATCACTCTGGAATGCATCCACCAACACAGAGGGTGGAGAATGGTAGAATGGTCTTGAAGATGACCTCGCCACAGCCACCTTGGGCTCGGGGGAAAGAGAAGAAATGGCTGAAGGCCCAGGCAGGCCTGCTCTGTGTAGGGTATTCCTGCCTCTGTGCAAACGGAACAGCAGCCTGCAGTGGGTTACAGAGGAAGTGGACTCCTGGGCCTAAGTGGAACTGTGATGTGATACCTAACGCCACCCCAGGCCAGGCGCTGTTCAGCGAACTGACGTGTGGCACCTGGAGCTTGTCTTGGTGGTGTCCAGCTTTTTCAAATTTCTTGCATCTCCAGGTGATGAGAAACCAGGGACTGGCCTCCACGCCCTCAGAAACAGCTTTCAGAGTGCATCATGGCCAACTGTGGCTGGGGGCGCTGGGATGGCTATGGCCAGAACTGCCTGAAGGAGACCCCAACTTGTCAGAGAGGGCTCGACTGGGATTTCTCACCTCCACACTGCGCCTGTGTGGAGGGGCTGCAGGGTGGAGTCGGCCAGGGGTGAGCTGCAGCTTGAACTTCAGGTGTGTTACACTCCTGTCCCCCAGGCAAGGCAGAAGCTAGAGCCAGCTCTGAGCATCCGACAAGCAGGGTCTTCTCCCAGAGACGTCACCTGCTATCAATGGCAGCTGCCCATATTGAATACGGGCCCTATCGTTCATTGTCCCAGGGTGCTTTGCTTGTTACCTCTTACTCATCACACAAATCCCACGGGCAGCTCATATGTTCAAAGAATGAACCAAACCTCTGAGCTGACGACTCTGAGGCCGCATCGCTGGCAAGTGGTGACTTAGGGTCCAGCCCAGGTTTCTGGCCCCAGAGCTCAGCTCCTTCCACAGTGCTGGTCAGTCCTTGTCCTGGTTTGGGAGTGGAGGCTGGAAACTGTATCACTGGGGGCAGGAAACAAGGGTATGCAGCTGGAGTTCTGAAGGGGCTTTTCCCAGGGGTGTGGGCAGGGTTTCAGGAGTCATTACTGCCCAGGCCTGGAGGGACCAGAGGAAGAGGAGTCGCTGGAGGCAAGGCAGGCAGGAGGGGGCAGCTGGGGCCCTGAGAATACTGCCCCTTTCTTCCCTAGCTCCCTGAGGCTCCTGCAGGTGCCTGCGCTGCCCAGAGCCATTCTGGAGTGAGAGGGCCCAGCACTCAGCTCCCACGGCCCTGGAGGGTGGGGCTCTGGAATGAGGGATAGGAGAAGGTAAAACCTGCGGGAGACGGGGGCCATGCAGGGAGAAGGTGCAGGAGCCAGGCCGGAGGGCACCTGAGAAAGGGCCAAAACAATGAAGCAGCGGATTTGCTCCTGGAGAAAAGAGAGTCCTAAGCAGACATCAGAGGCTGGGTTCTGGGTCACCTGCCTGGCCTGAACTTGCGCCGCCCAGGGTCTCCGCCTGCCTGCTGGTCGCATCGCTCTGTGTGCTACAGCTACCCAGCACAGGGACTCTGTCCCTCTTGGGCTGTGACACTTCCGCTGGGCACCTCCCTGGGCCACCGTTCCCCCTCACGATGCTCGCCATCCTCCCTCCAAAGTAGAGAACGACACCCGGCTCCTCATCTCTGATGAGTGGAGGGAGATTTCAAACCCTGTATAAGCAAAGCCTCCCTCCAGTGTCAATGGAAAGGCTGCTCTTCTCACTTTGCCTCTTGAAATAACAGTCAGCAGAATACATTATTTCCTTCTTGTCATTCCAGACCTTATGCGTGTAAAAGGCAAGAATGAGGCTCCAGCTCATTCCATGTATGCAGTGCAGGGGCCGGATTGCACCAGAGAGGCATCTGGTCTACCTGGTTTATTTTTACCAAGGCAGGGGGTGGATTTGTCCCAGAGCCCATGGCTACTTGGCGGTAAAACCAGGTCTAGAGCTTGGGGCTTCTGAGGGCCAGGCCTCCGTTTCCACCCCGCACAGCTGTTCCACGGCCAGCAGGGCTCAGTTCCCTTCGGGGGCACCTCTGTTCTCCTCCTCCTCTCCAGTGCCTGCCAGCAGGGCCAGGCCCTGTGAAGTCACCAGCCCACGGCTCCCCAGTGTCTGGAGCCCCTTTCGTGGTGTTCTGTGTGGCTGCCAGGAGCGGTTTCTTTCCCCTCACTGGGCCTGTTCACTGGGCCTGGCTACCGCCCTGGGAGAATCAAAGGCATTGTTCGCCGCAGAGGCTGGCGGTGTCCTAAACACAGCCCTGAAGGAGCAGGAGAAAGGAGGAGATGTCTTCTGGGAAGGAACAGAAAGGGGGCAGCTGTCTGTCCTTTGGCCAGAGCCTTCTTGGGTGACAGTTGCCATGGCCCAGTCCTGCCTGGGGCCTTAGGAGAGGCCCCTGGGCTGGGGCAGATCTGTGTCCTCCTCCACCATCGGGGCCCAGCGCTTTCCTGGGGTTTCTGAGCCACCTTCCCACCCCCACCCTCAGGCTCTCTTCTCTTCCCTGAGCTCCCCCTGCTTTCTTGGTTCTCAGCTTTATTGCATGGTGGTGGTGGGGTTGCTTTTTTGTTTTCATCCCCATTTCCCCCGCCCCAGACTACAGGGACTTGCTCTAATCCATCTTCGCACCCCCTTCCTCAACACCCCCAGCATGCTTGGCCCACGGCAGCTGTCCGGGAGCTGTTCATTTCCTGATCAGACCCAAGGTTGAGTTCCCCGGTTGACCCTATGATTGAGAAATAAATTGGTCTATTTAAAAGTAATGGGGGGCCAGGCATGGCAGTTCACACCTATATTCCCAGCACTTTGGGGGGCTGAGGCAGGAGGCGACTTGATACCAGGAGTTCAAGACCAACCTGGGCAACATAGTGAGACCCCATCTCTACAAAAATAAGAAATAAAAAACTTAGCTGGTGTAATGGTATTTGTCTGGAGTCCCGGCTACTCAGGAGGCTGAGGTGGCACCTCTTCTTTCCCTGTGCAGTCACCCAGTGTCATCCAAGCTCTCCTTCCTGTTGGCCGGTGAAGCGCCACTTCTGGGAGAGTAACTCCTACAGCTGAAATGTAATTTTAAGTCTTCACGTTCTTTCTCTTGGTGATACCCCGGTTTGATTGTGGCAGAAAGTGTCTGGGTTTTACAGTCAGGACAGTGGAGCTGAGGTGTGGCCCCTGCCGTGTATTCGCTAAAGGACCGTGGATAAGTAACTGAACTTTCTCCAGCCACCAGTTTCTTCATCTGTGAGGGGCAGATGGAGCCAGAGTGTGTAAGCCCTCTGTAAACAGGGTGGCATTGTGCAAAAAAATAAAAAAATATAAAAGCATCGATGCTGCAAGACTCTACCCCCTCTTAAAAACATTTCAGGTATCAGTCAACAGATAGGGCATATGTTTGGTTCCAGGAAGATTCACTCCCTGTGCCCCCAAACTACACACACATCCCTAATGCACACACTGTGAGTCTTAGCATTTCACCTATCTGTTCCCCTAAAAGCTTCCCTTCCCCCTCTGTGGTCCAGAGTGTCACCTGTTTTCCCCACAGGAGTCACCAGCTCTGGAAGGAACAGGAAGGAGCAGTAAGGCCAGGTGGAAAGATGGGAGCAGCTTCTGAACTTGGAAAGATTGTAATAATAGAGGATCATTCAGCCCCACCAGAAATGAGGTGTTCCCACCCCCAGATGAACAGTCCGCCTTCTCATCTCCTCGCCCCTAGAGGTTCACTCCTGCATCACGCCACCTCTCTCACCTCCGTTGGGACTGGGTTAGGATCATTCCAGTACTCACATGGGGGCGGTCTGCAAGGGGACAGGGCCACGGGAGGAGCAGACGCCATGGTTTGTGCTCTTAAGAGCCCTCAGCGGTGGGCGGGGGGCTTGGTCACAGTTCCATTCTCTTTAAACTATTTACTGGAAAGATGAACATTCTGTACCCAAAGAACTAGCAAGGAGTTTTCATGGTCTGTGAATATCCCTTGCACAACAGTGACTAAGCTTCATCCCTGAAGAATGTTGGAACTGGAAACACTTCTCAAAGAGAGAGAGGAAGGGAGAGGGGAGCTCAGGAAGGCACAGCCATGGACCTGGTTCTAGCGGGAGACAGGACAGAGGTCCTGGTCCTGGTCCTCGTGGGAGACACCCCTGCACAAAGCTGGGGGCCGCGTTGGGGCAGTCAGGGCAGGAGGCAGGTCAGTGCTTAAATACGGCCTTCGCCAGCCTCTTGGCTCAAAAGCAAAACAGTGGCTGAAAAGAAGTCATTTTCTGAATGGATAATCTATTCCCATGATAGTTTGAAAAATCAAAAAGGGGATATGATGAAAGCTCTCCCTGCCAGTTGTTCCCTTCCCTGGAGACAGCCAGCGCTTCCAGATCCTGCCAGAGATAGTCTAGGCAAAATCAGACAGGCAGAATATAGATATTCTCTTTCCTTTTTTTGAAACTACAAATGGTATCATTTGATACAGATGGCTCTGCAGTTGGCTTTCTTCACTTACCGCTGCATCCTGGAGATGAAAGGAACGAGGATCCCTGTCATGTTCCGACAGGGATGGCGGCTGCCCGTGCCTACAGTGGGCCATGATTTATCTAACCTCTTCTTGAGGAGCCTCTGCGTCTCCAGGCTCTGCTTTTAAAAGCACCATGGTAATGAATAAGCTGTACACTCGACACTTAGCAATTACACAAATAAGTCTATGGAAGAAAGCCCCAGAAATGGAATTACTGGGTCCAGGAACATGGGCACTTGTGGTTTTGATAGGTGTTGCCAAGATAGGTACCACAGAGTACCTGTTTCCTCTGGGCCTTTGCCCAGTGCCTGCATGGGTGCTGTTTGGGCTCATTTTGTTGTGTTGTGTTTCGTGAGACAGGGTCTTGCTGTGTCACCCAGGCTGGGGTGCAGTGGTGCTATCCTAGCTCACTGCAGCCTTGAACTCCGGGGCTCAAGTGATCCTGTCGTGTAACTGAGACTACAGGCATATGTCACCACATCTGGCCAATTTTGTTTTTAATAGAGACAGTCTTGCCATGTTGCCCTAGATGGTCTCAAACTCCTGGGCTCAAGCGATCCTTCTCCCTCAGTCCCCCAAAGTGCTGGGACTGCAGACATGAGCCACCGCACCTGGCCAGGGCTAGTTTTGATCATACCCTGCTCAGGGACGGACATAGGTCCTTTTTAGCATTGTCCATGGAGGAGGAGTTAGAGCTCTCTGTGGCTGGCCCCTTCCTTTACACACCAAGACCCCAGCCCCCCAGAGGGGTTTGCCTACAGGGCTGTCGCAGGTCATGAGGATGTGGGGGGTGGCACAGGGTTTTGAACCTAAAATGCCCCCCACTACATCCTGTTCAGCTCTGCCCCATCAGGTCCCCACACATGCCTATGGGAAACGGGGGCACAGCCCTTGGGAAGCGTCACTGAAGGGGCCCTGTGTCCAGTGGGGGAAGGGGCTGGGAGAGGAGGATGAGAACATTCCCTCTTGACTCTCGGGAGAGGAAATAGCCTGTCCTAGGTGCATTGTGGGACCCGGACAGGCCCCTGCTGGGGACTCTGTCGCTGCAGGAACCACTGAAGGATGTGGCTGTGGAGTCTAAGGCCCCAGGCAGTGCCCCACACTACACCCAAAACAGCACACAAGGCTTCCTTGCTCTGCCCCTGCAGATTCCCCTGAGAGGCCCCAGGCAGGCCTCCCCGAGCCCTGGCTACTGTCTCCATTTCTCAGCGCCAAGCAGCTGGAGCCTGGCCCTGAGAAGGGTCTGGATGGTCCGGCAGCCCCTTCGTGGTCCCGCCTGCTGACACACCCCCATCTCTGAAGAGCTGCTAAACCACATCAGGACCTTCCCACTCTCCTCTTCCCTCTCCTTCCTTCCCGCCCCACCTCAAAGCAGGGCTTTCTTCTCAAGACCTTTTGGGAAAAAGATTCTTTTTTCTTTTCCTTTTTCTTTTTCTTTTCTTTTTTCTTTTTTTTTTTTTGAGACAGTCTCACTCTGTCACCCAGGCTGGAATGGAATGCAGTGGTGCAATTTCGACTCACTGCAACCTCCGCCTCCTGGGTTCAAGCGATTCTCCTGCCTCAGCCTCTGGAGTGGCTGAGACTACAGTCACGCGCCACAATGCCTGCCTAATATTTGTAGTTTTAGCAGAGATTGGGGTTTTGCCATGTTGGTCAGGCTGGTCTTGAACTCCTAACCTCAGGTGATCCACCCGCCTCAGCCTCCCAAATGCTGAGATTATAGGCATGAGCCACTGCACCTGGCCTCTGTTTTTCAAAAGAGTTTGGGCCTTTTACATTTTAAGTTTCAGGTCCTAACCATCTCCTGCTTCCACCCAGAGCTGCCTCCCGAGTGCCAGCCCGGGGCTTCCAGAGGGCTTTCCACTCACACTGCTCAGTCTCCTGAAGGGACTCCCTGGAAAAGGGGGCTCCTTCTCTAATAGGTAACTTCCTAAACCTCCCCCCGACACACAAAACAAAACATGCGGCCCGCTCGCCACAGAGGGAGAGCAGATCACCCTGACCGGAGCCGGCCCTCTCACTGTTCTTCCTGTTCCTTGCCTGGTGGCAGCAGGCATTTGCCAGACCCCTTGGCTCAGGACAGCACTGGGTGCCATGGGGCCCAGAGAGCGTGGCAGGACCCCCGTCCCCAAGACAGATGGTAGATCTTGGTGGGGAGAGGGAACTTACATACTTTTATGTTTGGTTTGAACGTTAAACAGTTTGTCATTAAGTGGTAACATACAGGACAGTGAAAAGGCTTTGTGAGTTCGGTGACACGAGGGACAGGAAGACAGGTCCTTCCCCATGAGGATGGAGCAGGAGGGGCACAAGTGGGTCTGGAATCTGTGAGGAGAGGAGGAACCCAGCAGAGGTGCCTGGGGAGGGCGAACCAGGCCTGCAGCTCTATAGGTGACCCAGCCTCGTCCAGATAGAAGCAGTGACTGGTGGCTCTTGGGCCTTATAAAAGGAAAACTTCTGCCGAATTACATTTAAAGGAGCTTAATTGAGCAATGAATGATTCGCAAATCGAGCAGCCTTCTGAGCCAGAGGAGACTCAGAGACCCCAGCTCAGCCATGTGGTGGAAGAAGATTTGTGGACAGAAAAAGGAAAGTGACCACAGAAAACGGGAGTAAGGCACAGAAACAGCTGGATTGGTTACAGCTCAGCGTCTGTCTTATTTGAACACAGTTGGAGCAGTTGGCTACATGTGATTGCGAAAACTCAGTGACTGGCACACGTGTAGTCTACCGTCTGTTTACACCTCCACCTGTTACAGTTCACAATGTACAGAAAACCCTTTGGGCCAAACTTAAAATATTTATGGAGTCAGCTCCAGGCTAAATGTCATCTAACAGGCCATGTCCACTGGCATCTTTGGTTTGACTTGCGTAATTCAAAATTTATTTTAAAATTTTTTCTACCTGTAAGATGTAAGATATCAGACGATGAGTGCGGCGGCTCACTTGAGGTCAGGAGTTCAAGAGCAGCCTGCCCAACATGGTCATAACCCCAGGTCTACTAAAAATATTTTTAAAAAATTAGCCAGGCCTGGTGGCAGGTGCCTGTGATCCCAGCTATGCGGGATGCTGAGGCAGGAGAATCACTTGAACCCGGGAGGCAGAGGTTGCAGTGAGCTGAGATCACACCACTGCACTCCAGCCTAGGAGACAAGAGTGAAAACTCTGTCTCAAAAAAAAAAAAAAAAAAGATTTGCGATATCAGACCCAAAGCCAGATTCTGCTTCTCTGAGAACACAATCCATGATTGTA
Organism: Papio anubis; assembly: GCF_008728515.1. Lineage (NCBI taxonomy): Eukaryota > Metazoa > Chordata > Mammalia > Primates > Cercopithecidae > Papio > Papio anubis. The sequence continues at coordinate 7,573,970 of NC_044979.1, forward strand.
CCAGTCTCCTCAGGCTGTTATAACAAAGTACCACCTACTGAGTGGCTTAAAACAACTAAAATTTAGCCCCGTCCTGAAGGCCAGAAGTTCAAAATCAAGGTGTTGGCAGCACCACGCTCCCTCCGAAACTCGTAGGGGAGGATTCCTCTTTCCCTCGCCCTGGCTTCTGGGGTTGCCAGCAATCCCTAGCGCGCCTTGGCTGCCGCGGCGTTGCTCCGATCTCTGCCTCTGCCAGCACCAGGCCTTCCCTCTGTGCATCAGTTTCTGTGTCTCTTCTCTTCTTATAAGGACACAGTCATGTTGCATTAGGGCCCACCCTAGTCCAGCAAAATCTCGTCTAGACTTGGTTGATCTGAAAAGACCCTGTTTCCAAATAGGGTCACATTCACAGGTCACATTCTGCCTGTGCGATGTGCCATGATTTATTTAACCTCCTCTTGACGGGCCTCTGCATCTCCAGCTCTGCTTTCAAAAGCACCATGGTAATGAATAAGGCATACACTCGCCACTTAGCAATGACATAAATGAGTCCATAGAAGAAATAGACTTGTTTCTATCAGTTAGAAATAAGCCGAAGTGGACAACGTTTAACTCCCAGAAGATTCATGTCTCCAGTCTTCCTTCAGGCCTCCACTAGCACCATTGCCCCTCCCAGTATTTGCTCCCTCCCTTTTCCTGACCACCTAAATCTGTTTCACTTTTTAGACCCCATCCCAGTCCCACCCTTTCCCTGAAGTCTTCTTGGGTATTTATCTTCGCAGTGAAGTCTTGCCCCTGGGAACTTACAGTGGTAATGATCATGTTGCACGTTTTGGTAGGAATAGCACTTCCATCCCCTCCCCCTCCGCCTCTCTTCCCCTTCCCCCTCCCCCTCCCTTCCCCTTCCCCCTCCCCCTCCCCTGCTCCCACCCCTCCCCTCCCCTCCCCTCCCCTGCTCCCACCTCTTCCCCTCCCCTCCTCTCCTCCCCTGCTTCCTCCTCCTCCCCATTCCCTTCCCCTCCCCATTCCCTTCCTCCTCCCCCTTCCCTCTCCCTCCCCCTTCTCAGGTACATGGTCCCGTGGCTTCTGCAGCATTGGCTGGCATCTCTGCTGCACACTCTGAACTTTCCCATGTTTTACCTCAATAAATATGGCACCACTGTGTTTGCTCTTGGCACCATGCTGGGGGAGGAAGGAGAGGAGATCAAATGATATTTGACTGAATGGAGGACAATAGCATCTGGAGGGTGTGTGTAAAAATTCACCAGAAAACTCAGGACTGTGTGAGCACCCCCTTCCCAACGAGGGGATGCTGCCCACAACCGAGGGTGGATAGTGAGGCGTTTCTAGACACATTGTTTCTAAGAGACTAGAAATCGGTTTTTAAAGCTTTTCCTCAACATTCAGAATAATTTGGCTTCTTGCCATTTGAGGTTTTGGGCACCAGGAATGGTGAGAGCCTCCCTCTGCCATGGCCGGACCTCTGACCGTCCCTGACATCCCTTACTGGAGGCCGGACCTCTGACCACCCCCGATGTCCCTTCCTGGAGGCCGGACCTCTGACCGCCCCTGATGTCCCTTCCTGGAGACCAGACCTCTGACCGCCCTTGGTGTCCCTTCCTGGAGGCCAGACCTCTAACTGTCCCCAATGTCCCTTACTGGAGGCCAGACCTCTGACCACCCCCGATGTCCCTTCCTGGAGGCCAGACCTCTGACCGCCCTTGGTGTTTCTTCTGCAGCCTCCGGCCTCTCCTCCTCTCCGTCAACACCCACCCAAGTGACCAAGCAGCACACATTTCCCCTGGAATCCTATAAGCACGAGCCTGAACGGTTAGAGAATCGCATCTATGCCTCGTCTTCCCCTCCGGACACAGGGCAGAGGTTCTGCCCGTCTTCCTTCCAGAGCCCGACCAGGCCTCCACTGGCATCACCGACACACTATGCTCCCTCCAAAGCCGTAAGTCTGGGCCCTTCTGTGGGTGGGGCTGCCGGGTGGCAGACGGAGGGCAGAGCGGTTATCGCCCCAAGCCACGCAGTCTGTCTGCAGCTGAGGCCAAGGCTGTGTGCTCCAGACGTCTTCAGGATATTGTATCATAAATCACAGGCTGAGGGAGAAATGGTGAGGGCACAATAGCAAATGGAAATAAAAAATAGCTGGGTGTGATGGCTCACACCTGTAGTCCCAGTACTTTGGGAGGCCGAGATAGGCAGATCACTTGAAGCCAGGAGTTCAAGACCAGCCTGGCCAGCATGGCAAAACCCTGTCTCTACTGAAACTGCAAAAATTAGCTGGGTGTGGTGGCGTGCACCTGTATCCCAACTACTCGGGACACTGAGGCACCAGAATTGCTTGAACCTGGGAGGCAGACACTGCAGTGAGCTGAGATGCCGACACCACACTCTGGCCCCTGTGTAATGGAGCAGACTCTGTCTCAAAGAAAAAGAGAGAAAGAAACAAAATGAAAAATGATAACATCTGGGACATGACCTGGAGGAGGTTTTTTCCCCCTCAGCTTCTCAAAAATCATTCATTGAAAGTTTTGTTTGAATTTACCTTGATTGGGATACTTCAGTATTTGTAAAACGTCACAGGAAAAGCAAAAAAAAAAAAAGTAAAACAAACAAGTGTTATTCTAGAGGTTTAAGATTTCGAGTCTGACATCATCAGACTTAGGATGCGCTCTTAGGAAGGGGAGCATTTCACAGAGGAGTGGGATGGAGCAACAGACCCGTGTAGCCTCCTGCACTTCCTGAGACCGAGGCAGCGAATCTCCACAGCTTCACTAAGCACTTAAGCACTGTCCATTTCAACACAATGGGCCCTACCAAGACCCCAGCTGTCACTGCTGGTTTAATTAGCACAGGTACCCAGTGTTATTCCAGTGCCCAGCAACAATGTGAGAGCCACATCCCTGAGTCAACCTGTATGGCTGGAACCACTCCATTCAGTTGCCACATTAGCTTCCTGGAGGATGACATAGTGCCACACACTGGATGGCTTCAAACAATAGAAATTTACTGTCTCACTGGTCCTGGAGGCCAAAAGTCCAAAGTCAAGGTGTTGGCAGGGCTACACTCCCTTCAAAGCCTCTAGGGGGAGGGTCCTTCCTTGCCTTCTCCAGCTTCAGCTTGTGACAGTGTTACTCCAGTCTCTGTCCCGTTCTCACATCGCCATCTTCCCTTTGTCTTTCTTTGCATCCAAATTTCCTTTTTATAAGAACACAAGGCCGGGCATGGTGGCTCACATCTGTAATCCCAGCACTTTGGAAGGCCAAGGTGGGTGGATCACTCGAGGTCAGGAGTTCGAGACCAGCCTGGCCAGCATGGTGAAACCCTGTCTCTACTAAAAATACAAAAAATTAGCTTGGCGTGGTGGTGGGCACCTGTAATCCCAACTACTTGGGGGGCTGAGGCATGAGAACTGCTGGAACCCGGAGGCAGAGGTTGCAGTGAGCTGAGATTGCACCACTGCACTCCAGCCTGAGTGACAGAGCGAGACACTGTCTCAAAAACAAACAAACAAACAAAACGACACACACACAAGCTACACTGGATGAGCCTGCACCCCTATCATCTTATCCTGATTATATCTGCAAAGACCCTGTTTCCAAAAGCTACCACATTCACAGGTACTGGGACTTAGAACTTCAACGTCTCTTTTTAGGAGACACAGTTCAATCTGTAACAACTGTTATCTTTTAGAAGAAGATGTGTAGCCGTGCTGAGAACATACCATTCCTATTCTTGTTCATTCAGTTATTTTATTAAACGCAGGTGTAGCAAAGTATTGTTTTAGGTGCCAAAGGTTAAACTGCAAGGTATTGTTCCTGCCTTCTAGAGCTTACAATCTGATTGGGAACTGAACAGTACTGGGGCGAAACAGCTCAGTAAAGGGGGAAAGCAGTTTGGCTGGGATAACAAGTGGCACAGTCGGCCCTACAGGAGGGAGAAACGGGAAAACTGCTGGTCGGATAAGGGCGATGACAGCTTCAAGGCATGTCACCAGCTGGGCTGAGCCTGGAGTACTGTCAGGGTTTACATTAAGGGAGAGGGAAGGGAGAACCTTCTAGAAAAGAAAATTAGGTTTTGACTAGAGATCAATGATTAGAATAACCTCATTCAAGAAGAGACAGTGGTTTGACGAGAAAACTACGATTTATTTGAGATCATTTGAAGTGATGGTGACAGATGCAGGGCCCTTCCGCGAGTCCCTGATGTTTCATGGCAGCAGCTTTGTGCTGGGGACAAGCCCAGAGCCTTCCCAGTTGAAAGAAAAGAGAATCCAGGGAGTGCTCTGGGTTTGCCGTCAGCTTCCTCCCTGGGAGTGTAACAGGAAAGTGATGTTCTTAACTCTTTATAACCCAACTGTTTATACCTCACACAACCATGCAGCCCTCAGTCAAGGCCAACAAGTATAGGTCCTTCCAGGCTTGCCACGGTGGTCAGAGAGGGAGTGTCCTGGGGTCAGAGGGGGAGTGAGTGTGCTCAGCTGTGTCCCATACTCAGCGGCTGACCCAGAGCACGTGCCCTGGGCCAAGCACGCGGCTGGCAGCAGGAGTGTGCAGTCGAGTGAGATTTCAACAACAATCCAAATGTCGTGAATGGGTAAACAAATGTGGTGTATACAGATGATGGAAGAGTACCCAACCTTACAAAGGGAGGAAGTTCCGACACAGGCAGTGACAGGGAGGGGCCCTGAGGACCTCGTGCTGAGTGAAATCAGCCGGGCACAAAAGGACACGTACTGCGTAATGCCACTTATGGGAGTCCCTAGAGTCATCCAAACAGAGACAGAAGGTAGAATGGTGGGTGCCAGGGGCTGCGGGGAGGGGAAAAGATGAGTTAGTGTTTTACGGAGACAGAGTTTCAGTTTGGAAAAGTGAAAAAGTTTTGGAAATGAATGGTGGTGATGGCTGCACAACACTATGAATGTATCTACTGCCACTGAACACTTGAAAATAGTTCAAATGGTGGCCAGGCACGGTGGCTCACACCTGTAATCCCAGCACTTCGGGAGGCCGAAGCGGGTGGATCACGAAGTCAGGAGATCGAGACCATCCTGGCTAATACGGTGAAACCCTGTCTCTACTAAAAATACAAAAAATTACTCAGGCATGATGGCAGACACCTGTAATCCCAGCTACCTGGGAGGCTGAGGCAGTAGAATCACTTGAACCTGTGAGGCAGAACTTGCAGTGAGCCGAGATCGCGCCACTGCGCCACTGCACTCCAGCCTGGGTGACAGAGCGAGACTCCTCAAAAAAGATAAAAAATAGTTCAAATGGTAACTTTTATGTATATTTACCGCCATAAAAGGAATGATCTGGTCAAGAGTCCAATTTTTATGTCATTTGAGCTTCTGAAAATCAGGCTGATGGCCCAAGGCTCCCCACTTAAATTTTGAAAGAATGTGTTTCAAGGAGTGGAAGAGAATGTCCCCTTTGGTTACCTGATGGTAAGCAAGCCCCTCACCCCACTTGTAAGTTTCAGCCCTCAGGCCTGCAAGGGCTGCCTTTGCCTGTACGGTTCACAACCTCTGGGGCCACAGTTTGGCTCAAGCCCTTTCTGCTTTCAGCGTCCTGGCAGCAGGTTAACCTGATTACTCGGCAAAGACTCCGCTTCCAAATAAGGTTGCAGTCACAGGTACCAGCACTTAGAACCTCAACCTCTTTTCAGAGGACACAATTCAACCCAAAACAGTTGTTGTCTTTTGGGAGAAGATGTGTTTGGCATGCAGAGAACATATCATTATGTTCTGGCAGCAGGGTGAGTGGTAGTTTCAAGTTCATAGAAATTTGCTCCTTTATAATTGGATTTTATCGAGTATCTTTAATTTATGTGGTAAGTTCCTTAGGAGCTTGGCTGATTCTGTTAATTTGGCTACCAGGATAATCTCTGTGGAGGAATGTGAGTTACTTAAAGACTTTTGATGGTCTGAAAATATTTAGATATAATTTATCTCTGCCTTTTGTAATAAAAAGATACTTTCTGTAAACATGGACCATGAAGATCATTTTTATAAAATCTGTTCCCATGAATTTCATTCTAAAATAGGGAAAGGAATGGAGAAAATTAGTCTTTAAAAGACAGCACTCTTTTTCTTTTCTTTTTCTTTTTCTTTTTTTTTTTTGAGAGAGTCTCCCTCTGTCACCCAGGCTGGAGTATCTTGCCATGATCTCAGCTCACTGCAACCTCTGCCTCCTGGGTTCAAGTGATTCTCCTGCCTCAGCCTCTCAAGTAGCTGGGGCTACAGGCATGTGCCACCACACCCAGCTAATTTTTATATTTTTAGTAGAGACGGAGTTTTGCCATGTTGGCCAGGCTGGTCTCGAACTCTTGACCTCAGGTGAATCTGCCCACCTTGGCCTCCCAAAGTTGCTGGGATTACAGGCGTGAGCCACCACGTCCGGCCAACAGCACTCATTTTATCATGTATTTATTCAGCAAATACCTATTAAGCAACTTATGGGCCTAAAACTGCTAGCATGGGTAACAGGATGACAAATCTGTGAGCCCTGCTGATGGGAAAAGGTCAATGTTGTTTTATTTACCACTTGATTAACAGCTCCGTGCATTATGCATAGGAAGGCGTCAGTGAATAGCTACTAATTGAACAAAGGAAGGAACTTCCGTTTCTTTGGGAAGAACAGACAGGTAATTCATTACAATGGAGTGTGATAGAACCCGTTCCGTTACTCTGGGAGGAAACCCCATCCTGTCTTGGTGAGTGGAAGAGCTGATCCCAGAGGAAGTCAAACTTGTTTTCAGCAGGGAAGAGCAATAATCAGCTCTGCATTTCAGGATGATCCCCTAACTGGGTATGGAAATTAGATTGGATGTGGTTAGAACAAGAGCCCAGACGAGATGCAGTGCGAAATAATCTAGGCCTGGGTAGCAGCTGAAGGTAGAAAGAAATGGAATTGTGTCTAAAAGTAGAGGGCTATTGTGGAGGTAAAACGGAAAGGAATTTGGAAGGTAGTGGTTGATTAATTGAAGGGGAAGCAGACGAATCAAGGGTGATTCCAAAGGTTTTGCCATGGGAAAGTGGATGGATGATAGTTCCAGCTATGGGGGTATGGAACAAAGGAGGAAGAGGAGCAGGGTGTATATGTGAGTGCATGTGTGTGGGTGTGTGTGGGCATGCATGCAGGTGTGTATGCGTGCAGGTGTGGGTGTGTGTGGGCATGCATGCAGGTGTGTGTGCATGCACGTATGTGGGTGTGGGCATGCATGCAGGTGTGTGTGCGTGCAGGTATGTGGGTGTGTGTGGGCATGCATGCAGGTGTGTGTGCGTGCAGGTGTGGGTGTGTGTGGGCATGCATGCAGGTGTGTGTTCAGGTGGTGGTAGTCCAATAAGGTGCCTGCAGCACATTTAAGTGGAGGCGCCCAAAGGGTAAGTGGATATAGAGTCTGGAGCTGGAACTTCAATTTGAAAATCATTCAAATGTAAGTGGCAATTGGTGCTATAATAGTAGGTGAAATAATTCATAGAAATGTATGGTGAAAAGAGAACCAGAAAACATGTGGACATCTAAGGGACAATCGAAAGAAACGGATTCTGACTTCCCTGGAAAGTAGGCAGAAATCCAAGTGAACAGAGCATCACAGGAGCAAAGGGAAAGTGTGTCATCGTGTTTCGCGTACTAAGAGCGGTCAATGACATCAAATGCAGCCAACTCGTTGTGTAACATAAGGACTGAGGTCGTTGTGACTGCGGCAAGGATACTTTCAGTGGCAGGGTTGATAGCAGAAGCCATATAGTGTGGGTTGATGATTAAGGGATAAAGAAGTGGGGATCTCTAGTGTAGATAGCTCAAGTATCCTGATGCGAGGGAGAGGACAGGGGCTGTAGCTAGAAGAATGGAGGTGATGGCATCTTCCTACAAAGAGGAATAGACTCAAACTCTACTGGGGAAAGAGTGAGTGGAGGGAAAAATTAAAGATAGGAGGGAAAAGAAAGTGTCATGCCTGGTCTTACAAAGGGAAGGAGTGCGTTTCCTCATAGGTGGCGGGAGCACATCAAGCACTTGCGATGGAGATGTTTGTCTTGGACCAATGGAAGAGTCATCTTCTATTGGTTTGAAAACTTCTACTGCAAAGGTGTTAGGATAATTAGTGCTTTTCCAGTTTCCTTCCATAGCAGTCACTCCCATGCTCCCCATCTTTTTCTCCTAGGAATTCACTTTTGATTTATTGGAAGCAGAGCCTAAGCTGGGGTTTCAGGAGCAAGTTTGTTTGTTTATTAAGGGAGTGCTCTCAAAAGGAACCTGTAAGCGGGTGAGAGGAAGAAGAAGCTGAGCAAAGATGTGGTTTCAGATGAGATCCACTCTCAGCCTGATGAGAGGAGAGGAGATTGGTGCTATAAATTGCACCAGAATTTGCCCTACTTTGAAGCAAGACAGCTAGATTTTGTGCCTTCATACAAGACAGCCTTTTGTTATAGGATGTCCCAGGACAAGGGAGATGCACCTCCAGCTGAGATGGCTTCTGTCACCCAAGAACAATCCTGCAAAAAACGTTGTAGGTGTGAGCCATCAGCAGCAGCTTCTGCAACAGCTAGGTGTACCAGAGCCCATTAAAATGAATCCAGGACATCTCCTATAGTCTGGATTCTCCATGCTCTTCTTTTGCCAGCTGATTCATGTATCCAGCAGATTTGAGTACTATCTTAGTCTGTTTAATGTTGCTGTAACAATATAGCTAAGGCTAGGTAATTTATAAAGAAAAGAGGTTTAATTGACTCATGATTCTGGGGGCTGGAAAGCTCAAGATGGAGCAGCTGCATCTGATGAAGGCCTTATGCCTCTTCCACTCATGGAAAGCAGAAGGGGAGTAGACATCTGCAAGGAGATCACCTGGCAAGAGAGAGAAACTGAGGAAGACAGGTACTTTTTAACAACCTGCTCTCAAGGGAACTAATCCATTCCTGTGAGAGTGAGAACTCACCCCTGCAGGAGGGTATTAATCTGTTCATGAGGGATTTGCCCCCTTGGCCCAAATACCTCCCCCTAGGCCCCACCTCTCAACACTGCCACATTGGGGTATCAAATTGCAACGTGGGTTTTGATGGGAACAAACCACATCCAAACCATAGCTGGTACTACATCAGGTTTTCTATTGCTGCATAGCAATAACCTCCCCAAAACTTAACCACCATTTACTTAACTCACAAATCTGTGGGTCAGCAATTTGGGTGGGCATTCTTCTGGTCTTGACTGTGCTTATTCATACGACATCTTTGGTCACTTACCAGGTTTCTTGGGGACTGGCTGGACCAGAGTGACCTCAGCAGGAACAGCTAGCTTGTCTCAATTCCACATGGTCTCTCTTCCAGCAGACTAGTCCCAGCTCGTTCAAATGTCCATGACAGGGTTCCAGGAGAGACAGAAGCATATGTAAGGTCCCTTGAGACCTAGGCTCAGAGCAGGCACATGGTAGTTCCTCCTATCCAAGGCAGAATCTGTTTCCTCCTCCCCAGATCTGGGTTGGCCTTGTGATTTGCTTTGGCCAACAAAATGAAGCAGAAGTGGCAGTCACATCACAGAGGGAGTGGATACAGGAAGAAATGGAGGATTGGGCACCTCTATCTCTACCAAGACAATCTGCCTTATCACTTGGTTTCAACAGCTGGGTCTGCAGTTGAACACATGATGTACTAGATAGAATCTGGAGGTTCATTTGGCTATAATTAGATGGTTGACAGCTCTGAGAATAATCTTCCTGTAAAGTAGATTGTTGCAGTTTGCATCCCCTGAGATACAGACTCTAGGAAGAGATTGGTGTGCAGGATGTTTATCAGGAAGTGCTCTCAGGATTGACACCTGTCGGAGAAGGGAAGGCAGAAAGATTGGGTGGAGGGTGAGGTTGTGATGCAGTGTGGTGTCAACAAAGGCATCAGCTAACCCACAGGGAGGGCTAAGCAGGGGCGGCTCATCAGAGTTGTCCCAGGTTGGTGCAAAGAAACTAGACCTTTATACTCTGACACCAGCCAGTCAGTAGATGACAGCTGTCCTGGGCAGGGAGCTGACCTTGGGCAAGGCAACTGTCTTCAGCCAAGGTCATTTCTGGCTAACAGTTGAAGGTTGTCAGTTGGAAGGACTCTCAACAGCTGGGGAAATACCCTTCATTTCTGAAAGGGGATCTGGGTAGTGCTCCATGGAAAATACATGGAATTTTTCTCCCCTTCATTTTTGAATTTATGATACCAAAATCTTGACAGGAGAAAATAAGGGCTGTCCTATTTCTCTTCTTATTATATATTTAATATATAACTAAACTAGAGGGAAGGCTGCAGGATGGTTGGTTAGGACTGAATGAAGAAGTTTCATTAGACCCAGGCAGGGAGGAACTAAGGCCCCTTGCCAACAGCCATCACTAGCTTGCCAGCGATGGGAGAGCATACTATGGAAGTGGATCATTCAGCCCCAATCGAGCCTTCAGATTAGGCAGCCCCAGCCATACCCAACTGAGAGACCTCATGAAAGACCATGAACCAGGACTGTCCAACTGAACTGGTCATGAATTCCTGAACCATGGAAACCATAAGAGATACTATATTAGTTTGTTGCCTCCCAGCAGAGGTACTATATGTAGGTTACCTGTGATTTATTCTAGTGAACATCCCAACTCTACAACACCAATATTTGAGCCCTGGCCTTATCCAGGTGAAGACAGGGTTGCCTCTCTAGGGTGGAAAAATTCAAGATGAATCCTAAAGTGGCCATCATCATGATTAAGGGATGCAGGTTTTATCTTGAGAACTCTATCAACCAAGAGAGCGAGATAATACACTACTGGACATCTCCATTTTTCACTCTACGTTTACATCCCTGTGACCAAAACGATGCTAATCCAAGGCCATGCGACCTGTGGATCTGTGGAGTAGATATTTCATCTGTTAGTTTCACTGCCCAGTGAGTGAAGCGGCAGGATGCACCCCCTCAGTGGCTTGAGCTCCAGGGTTCTGCTGCAACAGGATGCACCTCTTGCTGAGGAGACTCACAAGGACAGGAATGATCTCAACTGTCTCTGAGTGCTCAGTGCCTAGGACAATGCGAGGCAGATAATAAGCTGTTAGAAATGACTACAAACGCGGGAGTCCTCGGGCCACATGGGTGGGAGATGACAGAGGCAGGGTGTTTACCACATTAAAATGATCCAACATCTTTTCTTTGGAGCTTGGATACCCTAGGGAACAGAATGAATAAGAATCCCAAAGACCCCAGCCACTGCTCAGAAAAAAAGGGCGTCTTAAACAACGGAAGTTGATGTGTCACAGTTCTGGAGGCTGGAAGTCCAAGATCAAGGTGTTGGCAGGTTCGGTTTCTCCTGAGGCCTCTCTCCTTGGCTTACAGAGGCATCACCGTGCTCTCATGTGGCCGTTTCTCTGTGTGCACTCATCCTTGGTGTCTCCTCCCCTTCTTATAAGGACACAAGTCCTATTGGACTAGGGCCAACCCTATGGCCTCACTTAAACTTAATTACCTCTTTAAAGGCTCTGTCTGCAAATACAGTCACATTGGAGGTTAGGGATCCAACATATGAATTTTGAGGAAACACGTAACACATAAATTCAGTCCATAACAGATAATAAATTATTGTTGTCTCAAGCCACTGAGTTTTGGGTGAATTGTTGTGATCAGAGATAACCACACTTTGTCCAGGAGGGAGGTAGCATAACTCAGTGAATTGAGCCATGGATAATAAACTCAAGAGCTTTGGGTTGTTTTAAAAAATGGACTGTCTTTTGCCATTCAGTCAATCTCCAAGACCCCTAGTTCTCCTATTATGAAAATTTGGGAGAAGATCACTGACCAGTCTTCATACAGCATGTGAAATAGTCACCTTTTCTCTCTTTTCTCTGATAGGCACTTTAAAAAATCTTATAAACATTCAAACTCTCACATAAAGGAACAGTTAAAGATTTTATGTGCACCACTTTGTTCTTATATTCCTGTCTGCCATTTTAAATAGCAAGTGACAACCTCATAAGGTCTTGATGTTAAAGCTATCTGCCCAGAAATGGTAAACTAGCAGCTCCATAGTCTGTGACTCACAACAGATTAGATACTTTAAAAATAGTTTGGAAAAATTTCACATTGGGTCAAGGAGTAGGAGCTACAGAGAGAACTGATTCTCAGTGGGATTGGTTATCACGAGAGCTGGCGCTTAGACAAGTGCTGCCTGTGTGCTGAAGAGACAGGCAGAGAGCGTCTATTCTCCCAGCTGTCAAAAAAATATTATAATTGGCATTCTTCCTATGTTCCTGCACTGTTGGAATCATGACTCAATGAACAGAAAGAAGACAGAGAGAGAGATACACACGACTGGGAGCGTGGCCCTTTTTTCTGAGCAGTGGCTGGGTTCTTTGGGATTCTTATTCATTCTGTTCTCCAGGGTAGCCAGGCAGCCAAGCCCAGCAGCATGCTTGATCATTTTAATGTGGTAAACACCCTGCCTCTGTCATCTCCCACCCATGAGGGGACTCACTTGTTCAGCAGTCATTTCCTAACAGCTTATTATCTGCCTGGCATTGTCCTAGGCACTGAGCACTCAGAGACAGTTGAGATCATTTCTGTCCTGAGAGTCTCCCCAGCAAGAAGAGGGTGCATCCTGTTGCAGCAGAACCCTGGAGCTCAAGCCACTTGAGGGGGTGCATCCTGCCGCTTCACTCACTGGGCAGTGAAACTAACAGATGAAATATCTACTCCTACAGATCCACAGGTCGCATGGCGTTGGATTAGCATCGTTTTGGTCACAGGGATGTAAGCGTCGAGTGAAAAATGGAGATGTCCAGTAGTGTATTATCTCGCTCTCTTTGGCTGAGGAAAGCCTCAAGATAAAAATCTGCATCCTAATCATGAGGACGACACACTCTTTTAGGACATCTTGAATTTTTCCACCCTAGAGAGGCAACCCTGCCTTCACCTGGATGAGGCTAGCCCAACATTACAGGTTAGAAAGTTGGGATATTCACTAGAGTGAATCACAGGTAACCTACATATAGCACGTCTACTGGGAGGCAGAGTGCACCATGATTACCTTTTTCCCTAACTTGGGCTGGCAATGTCGATAAACGACATAGCCTAGGTATGCAGTAGACGTTAAATGTGTGTATTTCTTGTTTAAGAAACCATCATGATAAAACTGTCACCAATTTCAAAGCCAGGGGCAGAAGCCAGTTGCAGAGGGTTGCAAAGTGAGTGTGAGATAACAAAGTATGGGTGGAGGATGTGGACAGCTTTATCAAGAAGCTTGGTGTGAAGAGGAGATGTGAGTGAGGGCTTGGCTGGAGGAGGAGGGGGACCCAGGGAGGGCACCTCTTTTAAAAGATGAGAGTAACTCGGCATGTTCCTGTGCTGATGGGAAGTTCCTGAACCTTGGATCCTACTGCACCCGGGCCACTGTTAAATGGGAATATCGGATTTATCTCACAGGGTTGCTGTGAGGCTCAAATGAGACAATCGTGTAAAGTTACTGCCCCAAAGGCTCAACAGCTAGCAAACGCTAAAGCCAAGATTTGAACCAAGGCAGCTGGGCTCCAGAACCCATGTTCTCAGCATGGTTGTCTATCACCTCTGGAGAGGTCCGAGATTCTCAGCTGATCCAAGGTTGACGCAGCATCTTAGCTCATATACCTGATTAGGGGGTTGGCACATGGTGTCTCATGGGCCAAGTCTGGCCCACCACCTGGTTTTGTGATTAAAGTATTACTGGCACACAGCCGCGTGCATTCATTTATGTATTGTCCATGCCATTTTCATGCTGCAACGGCAGAGTGAGTTACTGCAACAGAGACTGTATGGCTCATAAAGCCGAAATATTTCTATCTGGGCTTTTTTCAGAAAGTTTGCCAATCTGTGACTAATCTGTGCCAGGGCTTCTCTTTATACTGCTAGCCGATTGCTTGTTGGAACATCCAATGCAAAGGGGCAGATTGAGTCATCCCCAGAAAGGCAAGGGACAAGCAGTGGTGCTTTGCCTCACTAAAGACGTGGAGTGCATTCCACTGGAGAGGGCAGTGGAATTAGTCATTGGTCTTGCCCTTAATGAGGACCAGAAACCAGACTGGCCACTAAGCTGGCAAAGTGGGCCAGACGTGGTGGCTCACGCCTGTAATCCCAGCAGTCTGGGAGGCCAAGGTGGGCAGATCATTTGAGTCCAGGAGTTCAAGACCAGCCTCAGCATGGCCAAACCCCATCTCTATTAAAAATACAAAAAATTAGCTGGGCTGGTGGTGCACACCTGTAGTCCCAGCTACTTGGGAGGCTGAGGTGGGAGAATCATCTGAGCCTCGAAGGTCGAGGCTGCAGTGAGCCATGATTGTGCCTGGGCGATAGGACTGAGACCCTGTTTGAAAGACAAAAACAACAGCAACAAAAAATGTTGGCAAAGTGGTAAATAATCCAGCAGAGTTAGGACTTGAAGATTATACTCCTCACCCTCAGAGCATTAAAAAATTATACACTCTGCTTTTGGGCTGATTGAGGAGATTTGGAGTAACATAAGGTTAAGGTGGAAGGGTCTTTGTTCTTCCCCTTAACCTCCTTGAGTAAGGAAGGGCTACACATTTGAAGCGGCACAGGCAAACATCATAAACTTGCCCTTGCCTCTCTTGCCATGGTTTCCAGAGGAGTGACTTGTTCAAACTTGTGTCATTTTTTTTGTTTTGTTTTGTTTTGTTTTTTAAATTTTAGCAGAGACCAGGGTTTTGCCATGTTGGCCAGGCTGGTCTCGAACTCCTGACCTCAGGTGATCCACCCACCTCAGCCTCCCAAAGATTCCCAAAGTAATCCCAAATCCAAAGGGATTACAGGCATGAGCCACTGTGCCCAGCCCAGACTTGTGTTTTATGTGTTTGTTTGTTGGTTTGTTTTTAGAGATAGACTCTCCCTCTGTCACTCATCCTAGAGAACAATCATAGCTCACTGCAGCCTCAAACTCCTGGGCTCAAATTATCCTGAGTAGCCTCTTGAGTAGCTGGGATTACCAGCACACACCACCATGCCCGACTACGGTTTCTTATGTTGTTGAAGAGGTAGGTTCTCCGTATGTTGCCCAGGCTGGTCTTGAACTTCTGGGCTTAAGCCATCCTCCTTCCTTGGCCTCCCAAAGTGCTGGAAGCCACCACGCCCAGCATCAGACTTGCCTTTTATGGAATGATTACTCCAGTAACAGGCTAGAGGCTCAAATTTATGGGGAAAAGACTAAACCAGAAAACCAGTAAAGTGCTGCAGTAGCCCAGTGAGAGGTGACAAAAGGCTGAATTAAAGTCACAGGAGTGGAGATTTAGAGGAAGGGATTCATTATAAAAGTACAGCCTGGATATGTGGTGTGTGGGAAGAGGACTCTAGGGGGACTCTCCAATTTCTGGCATGAAAGGAAGGATGACAGTGTCATTAAATTAGAAAAACACTGAAAGGAGTAGAGCTGGGATGAAACTTAAGTTCCATTTGGGGCACATTTTCTTTCATTCCTTTGGGACATCAAATAGAAATGGCGCGGACGTGGGTTTAGAAGTCTGGTGTGGAGAAGTTGAGGTTAGAAAAATGATTCTCTTCGTCCATTTTATTTCCCATGCGTTAAATCAACCAAATCAAGACTGAACACTTTCTACCTATATAACTGCCAGTGTGGGGAAGAAAACAAATGTCGTTTAATTCTAATAAGAGACACTTCTTTACCAATAGGGTTGTGTGAAAATGCATTTGGGGGGCTGAACATTAAATGGTGGAAAAATTACTGTACCTATTTATGCATCCTAGACGGGCTTGTCTTGATTTGCATTTAGATGAGAATTCCTTCAGCTCAGAACTCGGACTGTCCCCTGACTCATAAGCACTTAGAAAAGCATTAACTTTGCTGGCGAGGTATCTTTGGTATGACTGTGACACAAAACCTAATACCAGTGTTCCCTTAATGACTCAGGAGAAAGTAGCCATTGAAATGGAAAAGTTTAGAACAAGCTTCCTTTGCCATCTCTCTGAGAAGGAACGCATGCCCTGTTAATAAATGACCGCCTAGCCTCTCTCACCGTGCTTGAGTAAACCTGTTTTGAAGGGTTGTGTATTTTTTCCACGCTTTTGGGGGCTTTGTGCTGGACTCTAAAGCATTGTTATTCTGAGTCCTGAGTAAGAATGTCAGCTGCTCATCATGGCATGATTACAGACAGAGGTATATTTTATGTTTTAAAAAATGGAAATTGAAACAGGTGGTGCAATAAAAAGCTTTCCAAGGAACTACACAGATGAAATTCTAATATGATTTCTACAGCTCTGCCCATGATTTCCTCTTCACATGCTGAATCAAAAGCCCTTTGGGAGGCCAAAGGGGTGGATCATAAGAGGTCAGGAGTTCAAGACCAGCCTGTCCAATATGGTGAAACCCCGTCTCTACCAAAAACACAAAAATTAGCCAGGTGTGGTGGCGTGCGCCTGTAGTCCCAGCTACTTGGGAGGCTGAGGCAGAAGAATTGCTTGAACCCGGGAGGCGGAGGTTGCAGTGAGCCAAGATTGCACCACTATACTCCAGCCTGGGCGACAGAGCAAGACTCCATCTCAAAAAAAAAAGACAGTGAGAAAAGCCCATGGCTAGTTCTTTCACAAATTGGTCAGGCTATTCAATTATGATGGTTTGGTCTGATTAAGCCATTACTTACTTTGCATTTGATTTTTCAAATCACAAATGTCTGGAGAAGTATTTGGTTCTGTCTTTTAAAAACAACATTCCTCTAAGATGAAGAAGTTCTGGAGATTGGTTACACCACAGTATGAGCATACTTAATACTACTGACTGTCTACTGGAAAACGGTTAAGATGGCAAATTATGCTAGGTGTATTACACCACAACTCAAACTTTTTCAAAATGACATTCCTCTGATTATAAAAGGAAAAACACAAAAAAGAAAATTAAAACTTCCTGGAATGCCGCCACTTTGAGACAAATGGATAAATTCCAGTGTCACATTTTTGCCCAACTTTTGTTGTTCCTTTATACACAAATAGAGAAATGGACAGATAACAGATGTAGACCCTGCTAGAGACTGTTTAGCAACTTAGCTTTTCACTTAATAGTATAATCAGGTCCCTGTCTTCAATTTACATGGTTTCATTCTTGGAGGAATGTCATTTTTTAAAGTCTTATTTTCATAAAATCTAGTAGGCAACACAGTATAAGTGTTGCTCCATACAATTCAAATTATAAAGCAAACTACTGGGTCTAATATAGTAAACAACAAATGTTACATATAGCCTGGAGAGCATTTATTGTATACCAAAACCATTGGACAGAGATTGGATTGCTATTTGGATAAAAATCGTGCAATTTCAGTGGAATGGTTCACTATGAATCAGATTCTTTTAAGAAACTAAGTATATAGTACTTCAGTACCAGGCAGGCCGTAAAAGTTTCTGAGTCATTTGCCTGCCCAAGACTCAGCTGCCAGTTTGAGAAGCTGGGAGATTGAAAGAAAGGAGATTTTCCTTCTTAAGATCTGTCCACGTTCCTGGACTTGAATCTGCCCTTTCACTTTTATTATGTCTAACAATTAAAGATTAATTTGGGGAATCTCTGAATACCAGTCTATGTGTTCACTACTCAGATCTAATAATACTAGCATTGGGATGTGGTATTAATATGGTTTATTCTTTTCCAGAATGTAGGAATGAATTGTGGAAATAATTTTTTTTGAGACACGGTCTCACTCTGTCACCCAGGCTGGAGTACAGTGGCATGATCATAGCTCACTGTAACCTTGAATTCCCAGCCTCAAGCAGTCCTCCTGCCTCGGCCTCCCAAGTAGCTGAGAATACTGGCATGCACTACCATGCCTGGCAGAGAAATAATTTTTCATGAGCCAAGGGTGATATGTTCGGACACAGCTAGTGGGAAAATACATACTTAATTCATTCAGAATTTTTTCTAGTATAGCCTCCAAGAGGATGTCTATAATAGCACTCCGTGCTGAAATAATCACAGACATTATCTTCAAACTAAAGCCTTTGTCTTAGCTTAAGAATATGTGATCCTTTCTGTTCCCAGGACACATGTCTATAGATGGGACTGTGTTTACAGCTTGCCTGCCTGCTTATTCAATCTCACAAATGACCAATTAAAGAAAAATTCTATTTCCCACCAGGCATTAACTGTATATTGCATTTAGTCTACACAATAGTTTCACACGCATCTGTCTGCCCGGTCACCATGTACGAACCTTTGTGTTAAGACATCTGTGTGGTGTGAGAAGAAAAGCTTCAAAGTCAACACAAATACTGATCCATGCCCTTTTATAAGGTGGTAAAAGCACATGCAAAGGGCTTTTAGAACCAGTAGACTCAGAACATCATGAGCATTTACCCTGTTAACCTGACTTAAATGGGAGTGGTATACATGCCATGGATTCCCCTGAACAAAGCAAAGTCAATTTTCTATTTTTCTGAGAAACAGAAGCAGGAGGCAGAAAGAGCAGTAGAACAGGAATCTATGGCCTGGATAAAACCAACACAAATAATTTTTTTTAAGTCTGTGCAAAACAAAATCATAAAGACACAGCTTTTTAAATAATCCACCTAGATCAAATGTCAGAAGATGGAATTGTATTTACAAATATATTTCACTGAGTGGCTTGGGTGCATAGAAAAAGATCAAATTTTATTTCTGTTCAAACAGCACTGTCACAAGTTACTCTGAATCATGGTTGATTGCTCAGGCATCAGATCCCCTCACTTCTCAAGAAAGTCAGCAAAATCTTCCCGCAGCTCAACACGGTACCAGCAATACTGTCCCCATCCGTTATATTTCATTCCCTTCCCTCCAATCTTACTGAATTACATTCTGAGTTGACTCAGCAGATCATCGTCATCGGTAATTAGGAAATTCTTTGCCTCATTTCCAGCTTAGTCCTTTAATATAAATGGGCACCAGTCAAATAATAGAAACTAGCTTTTCATTTGTCTACACCAGAAATAACCTGATAGAACGCGTATAATGTGTTCTGCTAGATGCTTAGTGATAGAGCTGTAGGTTATTTTAAAATCATCTTATAACATGTTCTTCATTAATGTGCTTGGGATAAGCCTATTTTGTACTGTTTCGGCGTGTGTTCGCACCCCAATACTGAATTAGATCAGGCATATCTGGTGGCAAATAATTTTTGAAAATGTCATTTTCAGCCTTAAAATACTTTTCAATGGACTTGGCAAATGCATAGAACAACTCTTGCTTTATAGGTGCTCTGGGATCTGTGGAATACATTTTTCCATCTGTTTTGTTTTGTTTTGACAGTCTCGCTCTATCACCCAGGCTGGAATGCAATGGCACAATCTTGGCTTACTGCAACCTCTGCCTCCCAGGTTCAAGTGATTCTTCTGCCTCAGCCTCCCAAGTAGCTGAGATTACAGGCATGCGCCACCACGCCCAGCTAATTTTGTATTTTTAGTAGAGATGGGGTTTCACTATGTTGGCCAGGCTGGTCTCAAACTCCTTGATCTCGTCATCCGCCTGCCTCGGCCTGCCGAAGTGCTGGGATTACAGGCATGAGCCACCGCGCCCGGCCCCATTGTTCTTATTTATTTATTTATTTATTTTTATTTATTTATTTTGGGACGGACTCTTGTTCTGTCGCCAGGCTGGAGTACAGTGGCGCAATCTCGGCTCACTGCAATCTGTGCCTCCTGGGTTCAAGCGCTTCTGCTGCCTCAGCCTCCAGAGTAGCTGGGACTACAGGTACCACTGCCTGGCTAATTTTTGTATTTTTAGTAGAGACAGGGTTTCACCATGTTGACCAGGCTGGTCTCAAACTCTTCACCTCAGGTGATCCACCTTCCTTGGCCTCCCAAAGTGTTGGGATTACAGGTGTGAGCCACTGAGCCTAGCCTCCATCATTCTTTAAACACAATATTGTTTATGTGTCTTACTTTACAAATAAATACAAGCATTTGACACATTTGACTTCTCAAAGTAGATGGAGCTGCTTTTCTGTCTCATCCTCACAGCCCAAGGCAGTTAGTCTCTTCTGTCTGATATATAGACTATGAAGGTAGGGGCCTGGATTCAAACCCACTTGTTGGTGCTTGTTATGGGCCAGTTCATTCTCACAACAGTCCTATAAAGGAGATGTTATTACGTCCATTTTGCAAGTTAAGAACTAAGGTTTAGAAAAATGAAATCTACTGGAGATTGTATGTAGTAAATGATAGAGATGGATTCAAATTGAGACCTACCTCTGGAATCCACATTCTTTTCACTTTACCAAATGGCACCCTCCACCCCCAAACCAAGAAAAGCATTTGTTGCCTGCCACCTAGCCTGAGCCAAGACCTATACCAGGCACACAGTAGACATTGGCACGAGGTTCAGAGACTGACACACACAACAGTCCAGCAGTGAGTCATTGGCATAGCTGGGACTCAGAGCCAGAACTGTTGAGAGAGGAAAGGTACAAGCTTTGGGCCCAACCTACGTCTTCTTCCATAGGCACTGTTTGCTTTCTTCATTTTATATACACTCTGGTCACATGATTTGACTTTGAGAATATTCTTCAAAATCTTAATTAAAATCAGTTAACAGCTGATGAATACCCTCCCACACCTTTTTTTTTTTTTTTTTTTTTTTTTTTGAGACGGAGTCTCGCTGTGTCACCCAGGCTGGAATGCAGTGGCGCAATCTCAGCTCACTGCAACTTCTGCCTCCCAGGTTCAAGCCATCCTCCTGTCTCAGCCTCCTGAGTAACTGAGATTCCAGGCGTGTGCCACCATGCCCAGCTAATTTTTGTATTTTTAATAGAGATGGGCTTTCACCATGTTGGCCAGGCTGGTCTCGAACTCCTGACCTCAAGTGATCCACCTGCTTTGGCCTCCCAAAGTGCTGGAATTACAGGCTTGAGCCACCAAGCCTGGCCTAAATATGCTTTTGAGATTTTACCTTTGCACTTTTGAATTCCACGGTGTTACTTGAATCAAACTACTGATCCAATATAATCAAGTTACCTTTCATTCTCAAATCAGGAAACAACAACATCAAAAGAGGAAACACATTTTTGATTTATTTACACATGCTACCTAAGACATTGGCATCCCTCTACCTGCATCCTAACAAATGGATTCAATCCTTCAAAGGCTTATGTTTAGCTAAATGTGTTGTTGGATTGAGATATTTGCATATGGAATAAGTCCTAGGGGCTGTTGTTGTTGTTGTTGTTGTTGTTGTTTTGAGATGCAGTCTTGCTGTTGCCCAGGCTTGAGGGCAGTGGCGCAGTCTGGGTTCACCGTAACCTCCACCTCCTGGATTCAAGCGATTCTTCTGCCTCAGCCTCCCGAGTAGCTGGGATTACAGCTGCACATGGTGGTGGGCAACCTCCTCAACCTCCCAAAGTGCGGGGATCACAGGCATGAACCACCATGCCCGGCCAAATTCTGGGTTTTCTTATTGTCATGAAGCGTAGTTTGTATTGTCATCCTTTTAAAATTTTTAGTTATTTCCAGTTTTTCTTGACTCATTAGATAACAGATTTATAGTTATCAATGGTCATGATAAATGATTATGTACTTATAATTTTTAACACTTAACTACAATAAAGCACAATATAGTGCTACTCAGGTTTCAGGTTTAAAAAAATTAGACTGAGTTTTTGTTTACTGATAAAAATTCCAGGGTTTCAAACAGCTATATTGCTGTTAATGAAATTTATAAATTAAGTTTGCCTGTTTGACTTTTACCATGTTACAGAGAAATAACTAAATGAATTTTCACCAGATTTGGGTAGTACGTTCGAGATGGGCTGACTCAAAGTGTAGGCTATGTGGGGTGTGGCAATAATTTACTGAGCTCTTACTAAGTGCTGGCACTCTTATAAGTGCTTTCTGTGTAATTAACTCACATATTCCTTACTGCTCTATGAGGTAGGTGTTGCTACGATCCCATTTTACAGATGAGGAAACTGAGGCACGGGCAGCTTCATGGATGTTTCACAGCACACAGGGCCCTGTGTTTAGATGAGTCCCATCCTTGATTTAGTGCTCTATTGTCATAGTCTTGAAATTCCCAATTTTTGAACAAGGGACCTCTCATTTTCTTTTTGCTCTGGACCTGGCAAATTATGTAGCAAGTCCTGGAGCAATTTAATAAATTGCTCAAGCCAGGGTTAAGCCCAAGTAGTATGTCCAGAATCCACACTCCTTACCATTGCTGAACTACCCTTGGAAACTGAGTTTTAGTCCCAGAGAGGCTGCCAAGCCACCACGCGGCTGTGGGCTTCTTGCCCAGGGTGCTACTTCACACACAGGTGATCCTGCGTGGGCTGTGTTAGGGTCCAGCAGCAGAGAGATTAAGGAGGACTCACGATTCTTAAGGACGATCGGCTCATATCTAATAGGCTATTTTGAAGAGGAAAATGGAAAAAGCAATGCCTCACAGAGTACTTTTGGGCCGAATACCTTTGAATGGCAGTGCAGGGCTGTCTGTCCGGAGATGGCACACTCTTTCATTTCTCTGATTTGATGTCCTTCGAGGATACAAAACGTGCTGTTTCTTTCTGAAAGAATACCCAAGAAATAACAAACAAGTAAAAAAAATACAAATATAATGACTTGTTCACATATTTCCTGAGTAATACTTGTAGCTTGAGTCCCTCTCCTCAGGTTAAATTTGGGAATATTTCATTTTCAAGAGTGAGTTCAACAACAACAACATATCCCAGCCGGACATGGTGGCTCATGCCTGTAATCCCAGCAGTTTGAGAGGCCAAGGTGGGAGGATTACTTGAGGCCAGCATTTCGAGGCCAGCCTGGATAACATGGTGAAACCCCGTCTATACTAAAAATACAAAAATTAGCCAGGCGTGGTGGCACACGCCTGTAGTCCCAGCTACTTGGGAAGCTGGGGCATGAGACTAGCTGGAATCCAGGAGGTGGAGATTACAGTAAGCTGAGATCACACCACTGCACCCCAGCCTGGGCCATAGAGCAAGACTCTGTCTCAAAAAAAAAAAAAAAAAAAAATCCACCATATCCTGAGATACTTTGACATTTCTCCTCCTCCTCTACTTTGTCTCCATTTACTGTCTCTGGCACTTTCTCCAGTATCAGACTGAGCATAGTAAAATCACAGGAGAAAAATGACAAAAAGGAAGGTTAATTATAGTACACTATATGGCTTGGCTCAGGTGTCAGTAGTAGTTGCATAGTCGTAATAAGTTGAAACCCTGAATATTGACATAGCAAAAGAAGTCATAACTGTATGGACAGTGGGAGGAAGGGTTTGGGGGCAAGGTGCATTTGAGAGCGGTAATCTTGATTGGCATAGGGAAAAAAATAGAAATGACTAACATCAGTGAGCCGTATGAGTTAAGCAGGAGAAGCTAGCAATGCTGTGATTGTGTCTGGGGTGCAAGAAGACTGCAGCACAGAAGGCAGGCTGGGGGATGGCTTGCTGCAAGCTCCGCCCTCATCCTTCACCATGGGACATCCTGTAGACATATTTCTTTGAAGGCAAAGTTAAATGGAAGAAAGGCTTTCCTGGTTGGCGTATCCATGATCAGCCGATGAACACTGTATGACTATTTCAAAATGATGGGTTTGTCTGTCCAGCAACAGATAAAGAAAACCCCAGTATCTATAAAACACAAAGAAATTATCCTCATTTTGAAAACATCATGATTTAAAACATCTAAAATAATAATAATTATTATTTTTTTTTTTGAGACGAAGTCTCTCTCTGTCACCGAGGCTGGAGTGCAGTGGCGGGATCTCAGCTCACTGCAAGCTCCGCCTCCTGGGTTTACGCCATTCTCCTGCCTCAGCCTCCCGAGTAGCTGGGACTACAGGCGCCTGCCACCTCGCCCGGCTAGTTTTTTGTATTTTTTAGTAGAGACGGGGTTTCACCGGGTTAGCCAGGATGATCTCGATCTCCTGACCTTGTGATCCGCTCGTCTCGGCCTCCCAAAGTGCTGGGATTACAGGCTTGAACCACAGCGCCCGGCCCGATAATTTTTAAACAAGTGAAATTATATTGCATATAAGGGTATTTATCAACTTAAGTAGGGTTCAGTCTCTTTTGAGGAATAGAAATTTGACAGATTTCTGTCATTATGAGTACATGAAAGGATTGGGCTTATCTGCAGTGAGACATGTACCAAGTCTCTATGATTTTTGTTTGTTTGTTTTGAGATGGAGTCTCACTCTGTCACTTACACTGGAGTGCAGTGACACAACCTCAGCTCACTGCAACCTCCAGCTCCAGGGTTCAAGTGATTCTCCTGCCTCAGCCTCCCGAGTAGCTGGGATTACAGGCACCCATGACCATGCCTGGCTAATTTTTGTATTTTTAGTAGCGACTCGGTTTCACCATGTTGGTCAACCTGATCTCAAACTCCTAACCTCAGGTGATCTGCCCGCCTCAGACTCACAAAGTGCTGGAATTAGAGGCATGAGCCACCGCACCCAGCCCCAAGTCTATAAGATGTTAAAAAGAATTTTCAACCCATTCCTGTTTGCTTCTCTGTTGCATTCCAACCCATGATTCAGATTCTGGTAGTCTGAGGTTATCCAGGTTGTCGTATCGGTGGGTGGGAATAACTAAATTATGTACATTTTGTTAATTACCCAGAACTCATAAGGACAAATTTTTTTCCTGTTTTCGATCTAAAGGGGACGGAAGCTATATTAATCAGCACTAGAATAGTCTAAAACCCCTTGCACTTTAAGATATGTATGTGGTAAAGTATTTAGGCAAAAAAGCTAATTTTTTTTTTAAACGAGCAAATTTAATGATAATTTTTTCACATTGAAAACACTACTAATGATGTGGTTGAGATAAAGGGAACAGGACCTCTTGGTTTATAAAAGGTAGTAGAAATTTGGATTATAGCTGTGCTGGGCTCTACTGTGATGATTAAAATTAAAGTTTTTTCTGTTAATAATCAAAGTGAGATTTCCATTTTAATAAAAATGGAAAGAAGGTGCCTACCTAACACAATTCTAGGGCAGTACATTCAGAGAAAAGGAGGCAAGGGATATTTCCTTTAACTTTTATTAGCGCCTGAGTTATTTCTGAGCTTGAGGTCTTGCTGTATGGCAGTTCAGTCGTTATCAAATCAGTTGGTTTCAGGACCCCTGTGTACTCATAATTATTGAGACCTCAACAAGCCAGGTGTGGTGGCTCACACCTGTAATCTAACACTCTGGAAGGCTGAGGCGGGCGGATCACTTGAGCCCAGGAGTCCAGGACCAGCCTGGACAACGTAGTGAAACCCCATCTCTACAAAAAAAGATTAGCCAGGTGTGGTGGCTCACATCTCTAGTCCCAGCCACTCGTGAGGAGGACCACTTGAGCCTGGGGATGTAGAGGTTTCAGTGAGCCCTGATCATGCCCTTGTACTCTAGCCTGGGTGACCCCATCTCAAAAAAAAAGAGAGACCCAGTGGGATTTTGGGGGGTATGGATTCCATCTACTAATATTTACCATATTATGTGCCTGCTTTGACAGCACATATACTAAAATTGGAATGATACAGAGAAGATTAGCAAAACAAAAAAAAATTACCATATTATAAATTAAAACTGTTTTTAAATATTATTGTGAAAAGATCAATAATAAACTCATTACATATTAGCATAAATATATCTTTATGAAAACGAACTCTTTTTTCATTGCTACAAAGCTTTTGAATGTCTAGGGTAGAAGAATTCGGTGGGATTCTCAGATCTGCTTCGGCACCCAGTCTGTTGCCATATGTTGTTTTGGTTGAAGTACATGAAGAAAATCAAGCCTCAAGCAGATAGGCAGTTGGAAAAAAAGAGGAGTGTTTTGGTTACCTCTTCAGATAATTGTGGATAGCCTTCTTGACAAGCGGTAGGGTTTTTTAAATATTTAACTGCTAAATAACAATCGTATATAATTATAGGGTACACTGTGATGCTATGATATGTGTCTACAATGCAGAATGATTAAACCAAGCTAATTAACGTATCTGTCACCTCACATACCTATCATTTCTTTGTGGTGAGAACTCTTAAAATCTACACTTAGCAGTTTTTATTATTAACTGTAGTCACAGTGTTGTGCAATCCAAGAGAACTTACTTCTCCCATGAAACTGAAACTTTGTACACTTTGGCCAACCTCCCACCTTTCCCCATCCACCCCCACCCCCAGTCTCTGGAGCCTCCATTCTACTCGCTGCCTTTATGAGTTTCACTGTTTATAATATATAAGTGAGCTCATGCAGTATTTGTCTTTCTGTGCTTGGCTTATTTCACTTAGCATGATGTCATCTGTGACAACATGGATGAACCCAGAGGACAAGTGGTAGTTCCTTGAAGGTTAGCAGCAATGTGAAATCTGACACCATATCAGTGAACTTTTAGGAGCCTAGTTACTAGAGTCTGTTATGTTAGAATCTGTCCATCTATCCTGCATTTTGGGTTTTTTGTTTGTTTGTTTTTAGGTGGAGTCTTGCTCAGTTGCCTAGGCTGGAATGCAGTGGCACAATCTCAGCTCACTGCAACCACCACCTCCCAGGTTCAAGAGATTCTCCCACCTCAGCCTCCCGAGTAGCTGGGATTACATGCACCCGCCACCAAGCCCAGCTAATTTTTGTATTTTTAGTAGAGATGGGGTTTCACTATGTTGGCCAGGCTGGTCTCGAACTCCTGACCTCAAGTGATCCGCCCACCTTGGCCCCCATAGTACTGGGATTACAGGCGTGAACCACCATGCCCAGCCCTATCTTGTGTTTTGAATGGATCTTTCACCCGTGCATGATTTTGTAATACCATGCGTTAGTCATTTGGAAAATATTGGATCACTGACTAATGCAGATCTTCCAAATAGGAACACATTTTATTACACGATAACTACAAAGCATTTCTTAATAGCACCACTCATCTCCCCAGAGAAATCTCTAAGTATGGGGAAATTGTCAGGCTTATTGTGGCAGACACAAGGTTTCCAAAATTCTAATTTTTGCTTGAAAACTCAAACTTTGACAACAAATATGTCAGTTGTTTTCCTTGCAGTGACAGGCTCCGTTTATTCATTTTGGAAAAAACTGTCTACCAAATACCCAGGTCCAAATAACTACAATTTTTCAGGGTTTTAAAAGCAGCTCAGTTGCACACGTTTTCCTCAAGAACATCATCATAGTTTGCAATGGGAATGTTTTATGTGCACCTCTCATTTCATCACACAGAGTATTAAAAAGACACATACTCAAGAGCTGAGATTTAATAAAATGAATAAAATGTATGGCATTATCAAAGACCTTCTTAAGTGACACTGGCCTTCTCCCCTGGAGTAGGAGGCTGTCACAATTTGCCACTGCCTTGATGTGAATTAAGGCACCAGAATTTGCCACGGTGCTGACATTGATGGGGAAAAGCAATGGTGGGTAAAAAGCAAATGACGCCTTAGTGTTGGCACAAGAAATTTCCAGCTGTAGACTCCCTGAAAAGGTTTCATGGACCTCAGGAGTCCTCTGGCCAGTTTTCAAACTGCTAGTGTAGCGTGTCAGCGTATGTCACTGTTGTCAAGCATTACTGTCATCCACAGATCTTTAGGAACACAGAGACAGGAACTGCTGAATTTGGTAGGATTTATGACCATAACCCCTCCCCCTGCTCTGGTTCCAGTCTTAACATGCAAACCATTCCCTGGAGGTAAAGTTTGCTTAATTGCCCACTTCTCAGCAGAAAAATCATTAACCATTACCATTTTTCTTCTAAACCATTTTTTTTTGAGACTGGGTCTCGCTGTCACCAGGCCCACTTCTCAGCAGGAAAATAGTCAACCATTACCATTTTTCTTTTAAACTTTTTTTTTTTTTTTTTTAAAGACAGGGTCTTACTCTGTCACTCAGGCTGGAGTGCAGTGATGTAATCACGGCTCACTGCAGCCTCCACCTCCCAGGCAATCCTCCCGCCTCAGGCTTCTGAGTAGCTGGGACTACAGGCGTGTGCCACCATGTCTGGCTAATTTTTTTTTTTTTATTTTTGCTGTTTAAAAAAAGAAATACCAAGTAGTCATTACGCTTTGCCACTCCCATATGGGGATGTGTGTTGGGGGGGCACACGTCCTCCATATATGTAGAATTAGATACCAACATATACCTTTAAAAAGCGCTGTATGAGTCCATTCTCTCGTGGCTATAAATACCTGAGACAGGGTAATGGATAAAGAAAAGAGGTTTAATTGGCTCACAGTTCCACAGGCTGTACAGGAAGCATGATGCTGGTATCTGCTTGGCTTCTCTGGAGGCTTCAGGAAACTTATAATCATGGCAGAAGGTGAAGGGGCCACACATACCTCATGTGGCGGGAGTAGGAGCAAGAAGGAGGGGAGGTGCTGCATGCTTTTGAGCAACCAGCTCTCATGAAAACTCACTCACTATCACAAGGACAGCGCTGAGGGGATGGTGCTAAACCATTCATGAGAAACCGCCCGCATGATCCAATCACCTACCAGCCCCACATCCAACAATGGAGATTACAATTGGGTGTGAGATTTGGGTGGGGACACAGATCCAAACCATATCAAGCACAACCAACATGACAAAAGTTGGTACACACTAATTTTTCATCATATTACTTGCAACTTAAAAATGCAGTCTTGGCCAGGCACGGTGGCTCACACCTATAATCCCAGCACTTTGGAAGGCCAAGGTGGGCAGATCACTTGAGATCAGGAGTTCGAGACCAGCCTGGACAACATGGTGAAACTCCGTCTCTGCTAAAAATACAAAAATTAGCCAGGTGTGGTGGTAGGCGCCTGTAATCCCAGCTACTCAGGAGGCTGAGGTGGGAGAATCATTTGAATCTAGGAGGTGGAGGTTGCAGTGAGCCAAGATCACACCATTGCACTCTTATCTGGGCAACAGAATGAGACTCTGTCTCAAAATAAAATAAAATAAAAATAAAAGTAAAGTAAAATAAAATAAAATAAATGGTTTAAATCATTCCTTCCCTCAGGCCTAACTTAGTACAGATGCTGGCTACTTGCTCTTCGGGTGAAGGGAAATTTGAGCACATTTAGTGACAAGAACATTCCTTTAACTCATATCCCATATGAATGACTACATCTTTCAGGCAAGGGGCATCAGAAGAGATACGCTCTATTTCTTTATTATCTAGTCTCTGATCATAAAAAGGAAAAAAAAAGAAATCCTGGCCCTCTACTCACATACCTGATTTTCCCCCTTTCTTTCTGTTTTGTTGTTTTTTTGTTTGTTTGTTTGTTTTAAGAGATAGGGGTCTCATGTTGCCCTGGGTTAAAACTCCTGGGTTCCAGCCATCCTCCTGCCTCACCCTCCCATGTAGCTGGGACTACACACACGGACCATTGCACCCAGCCCTCTATTACATTTCATTTTAAAGTAAACTATTATTTTATAGTACTCGACTCGAATTGATTTCATGACCCATGAGTGGGTCACAGTTTACAGTTTTAAAAACACTGGTTGAGATTTTCTTTTTTTTTTTGAGACAGAGTCTCGCTCTGTCGCCCAGGCTGGAGTGCAGTGGCGTGATCTCGGCTCTCTGCAAGCTCCACCTCCCAGGTTCACGCCATTCTCCTGCCTCAGCCTCCCGAGTAGCTGGGACTACAGGCGCCCGCCACCTCGCCCGGCTAATTTTTTGTATTCTTTTTAGTAGAGACGGGGTTTCACCATGTTAGCCGGGATGGTCTCAATCTCCTGACCTCGTGATCCGCCCGTCTCGGCCTCCCAAAGTGCTGGGATTACAGGCTTGAGCCATGGTTGAGATTTTCATTCCCTAAAGCCTGGTTTCTCATTCCAATTACAGCAAATGTCTTTTTGTTGCAGTTACTAGGGTTGCTTGGTAAATCGATGTCTCTTCCCTTTTACCGGCCCCTCCTAGCAATGTCTCCGCACTTTTCCCAGGTGCCCCCAGCCCTTCGTGCTGACCCTGCTGGTTCTCACACACCAGTTTTCCCAAAGCAGGGGGCATGAGGACCACGGTGGGATGCAAGATGCTTTCAGGCAGTATAAGGATGAATGTTTTCATAGCGATGTTTTTGTATATCATGGAAAAATATATCTAGAACCTCAAAACCTATGATTTCATGGAATTCTTGCCTAAGGGAAGACTTGGGGGTTTTTAAAAGTCAATTTAAATAACTGTGTAGGTTGTATGGGGATATGATAGAATGACAACTGCCCAAAGTTTGGGAGGCTTAGCTGATGAATCAAAAACCTCTGTCATTCTTCCTCAGCATGATCCACACCACCCACCCCTCCTCTCCGCCAAATGACGCTGGAAGCTACTCTGGTTACACACCAAAGGTACTTTTTTTGGACAGCCAAGTAATATCTGAAGTGTAACAGATTTATTGCAGCATTCCTCCTTTATTCTTACCTCACACAGGCCCATTCCATCTCTGTTCCCTGACATTCCCAATCTCTTTCGTATGTACTTTCTAATCCACAAAGTTGAAGCTGTTCTTATCTCTGCAGTACCTCTGACCTGCTGCCTTAATTTTTACATTCATTGTAAAGACGTCTTCAATATCCCCACTGACTTCAGGCTCTCCCGCAGCCAACCCTCTCTACTGTATGCAGATATTACAATTTTTTTATATTGCCAAAAACGATTTGAGAATATCTACATTCACTTCTTACATGCAATCCTATGAAATCCAATTCCATTCCTTTCACTCCCAGTGGTCTCCTCCAATCTTTCTTTCACTTCTCTACAAGAATGCTCTCCACTCTCAGATACAGGCCATCGGCACATCCTCACCTTCAGGCTCTTCCTCTGCCACAGCCGCCACCCAAATGCCCACCTTTCCTTGCTGCCTTCAAAATCTGCCTCTGCACATTTCTATAGGAAGCCTTCCTCTCAAGATTTCCTCAGCATTGGTGCCCACTATGCAGTTGCTATAATTTTTTGTTATTTATATTACTTTGTAATTTTTTACAGTGTGATATCTGCAGAAATCTGGTTTCCCCAGTTATAACTGTCACCTAATTAGAATATAATCTTCTGAGGGCAGAGCCTGTATCTCCTTGCATACCCAAATGTTACCTAGGATGTTTCTGGCTGCAAAGCAGCAGAGAACTCCAACTCAAACTGGCTTAAAGGATAAGGACATCTATTGCATCATCTATACAGGTACAGAAGCAGGCTAGGCCCCAGGCAAGGTGAGACACAGCCCTGCTCAATGCTGTTACCTAGGACGCACATTCTTCTCTCTGTCTGCAATGGCTTCATCAGAAGACTGTTTCTCAATAGCAGTCGGCGCTGCATGCTTGCTTGTGGCAAGAACAGGGAATGGAGGGGGCTGTGCACACATGCATGTGGGACCTGGCTGTCTCCAACCCTGAGTCCTCCCTGGTAGCCCAGGGTAGCTCAAGAGAGCTTGTCACTATCATGAAAGCGTATATGCTGCAACAGCATTTGGGTTATTCTAGGAAGGAAGGTAGAGGAAGAGTAATGGATGCCAAGTAGGCAGCCATGAGTACCCACTCCAACTGGCTCCAGTGTGCACACGTCAAATGGTAGATACCACTACTGAGGTTACACAAGCGAGCCGACAGCGGCAAATATCCATCTATCCATGTGTAATATGACATAGGTAATCTGTGATATTACATATATGTGTAACATATAGTACATATTTTATATGTATGAGCTGAGGAATAACTGAAATGATACATTTAGATAAGAATCAGAGTTATGTATAATACACTAAACACATAGCTAAAATTATACAGTATCGGGGAACTACAAAATAATTTAAGAGGCACTAGATGATGTGATTACTTATGCAGAAAAATCCTAAGAAATCTACAAAACAACCACTAGAACTTACAAGTGAATTTAGCAAGGTCACAGGATACAAGGTTAATGTATAAATCAACTGTATCTTTATATGCTAACAGCAAACAATTAGGAAATGAAATTTTATAAGCAATTTCATTTATGGGAGCGTCAAAAAATAAATAGGAATAAATTTCACAAAAGATATCTAAGACCTCTATGGTGAAAACTACAAAAGATTGCTGAGAGAAATCAAAGGGCTAAACAAATGGAAAGATATTCCATGGTCATGGATTGGAACACTTAATACTGTTGTCATTTCTTGCCAAATTGATCCATAGATCAAATGCAGCCCCAGCCAAGATTTCAGTAGATTTTGTTTTAAATTCTGTAATGTATATAGAAACATAAGGAACTTAACGGACTCACAGCCATTTCTTAAATGAAGAACAAAGTTGGAGAATGTCCACTACCTGATTTTAAGGCCTATTATAGAGCTACAGTAATTAAAACAGTGTGGTCATGATGAAAGTATAGATATAAATCAATGAACAAAACAGAGAATCCAGAAATAGATCCCCACATATGGTCAATTGATTTTAAATAAAGGTACCAAGGGAATCCAATGAGGCAGCAAAATCTTTTCAACAAGCAATGTGGAACAATTGGATTTCAGTGTGGAAAATATGAACCTCAATCCTTGCCATATATCATAACTTAAAAATTAAATCAAAATGGATCCTAGGCCTAATGTAAAAGGAAAATGTAAAACTTCTAGAAGGAAACATTTGAGACAATCCTCACAACCTTGAAAGGAGAGGAGGCGAAGATTTCTTAGATAGGACACAAAAAGCATGAGTCATCAAATGATAAATGGGATCTTTTCAAAATTAAAAACTTTTGCTCTTTGAAAGACATGATTAGGAATATGAAAAGGCAAGCCACAGAAGGGGAGAAAATATTCATTATTCACAGTACATGTATCTGACAAAGGACTTACATCCTAAATGTATTTTTTAAAACCCATTGTATTATCCAGTTGTGTAACAGATTACCACAAACTTACTGGCTGAAATAATGCATTGATTATCTCATAGTTTCTGTGGGTCAGAAGTTCAGGCACAGCTTAGTTGAGTCCTCCGCTTCAGGCTCTTTTGTGAAGCTTGCAATCAAGATGTTGGCCAGGACCAGGGTCTCATCTGAAGGCTCAGCTGGTGAAGGATCCATTTCCAAGCTCATGTAGTTAATGGCAGGGTTCAGTTCCTTGCAAGCTGTTGGACTGAGAGTCTTAGTTCATCGACATGGGCCTCTCCTGCATGGCAGCTTGCTTCACCAAAGCCAGCAAGAGAGTGATCTGCTAGAAAGACAAGCCATAGTCTTATGTATATAGACAGAAGCTTAATAATGGAAGTGGTGTCCCATCACCTGTGCTGAATTCTGTTGGCTAGAAGTAAGTCACTAGGTCCTGCTCACACTCAAGAAGAGGGATACACAAGTACATGAATACCAGGAGGTGGGGATCATTCATTGGGGGCCATCTCAGAGTCTGCTTGCCATATTCATACAACTCAATAAGAACAAAAGCTCTAATAAATACACAAAAGATGTGTACAGTCACTTCACAAAAGAAAACACATGAATTACCAGTAAACACAAAAATATATCATTGTCCTCAAGGAAATGTAAATTAAACCCATAGCAAGAAACCGATACACCCACTGGAATGAATAAAATGACAAAAAATGTTAAAAGACCATACCAAGCGTTGATGAGGACATGGAGCAACTGGAACTCTTGACCACTGTGGGCAGAAATGTAAAATGGTACAGCCAGTCTGCGAAAGGGGCGGTTTGTCATGTTAAACACACACCTACCAAATGACTCAGCCATTCTACTCCTTGGTATTTGCCCAAGAGAAATGAAAGCATGTTCCTACAAAGATTTGACCACAAATGATCATAGCTTTATTCCCAATGGTCAAAAAGTGAAACTATCCCACATGTCCATCAACAGGTGAATGAATAGACAAAATGGGGTCTATCCATAGAATGGGATGCTACTTAGCAATAGAAATGAACAAACTGCTGGCATACTGAGTGACATGAATCTCAAAATCATTATGCTAAGTGAAATAATCCCGGAACGAAAGCACATATACTGTATGATTCCATATACACAAAATTCTAGGAAATATTTATAGTGACATAGTGATAAAAAGTAGATCAGTGGTTGCCTGGAAGAAGGGATGAAGCACAAAGGAGCATAAGCAAACTTTTGGAGTGATAAAAAATGTTTTTTTCTCTACATTTTATTTTTTAAATTTTCTCTTTAATACTTACTTTTTAAATTTTATTTTTCCATAAGTTATTGGGATACAGGTGGTATTTGGTTACATGAGTAAGTTCTTTAGTGGAGATTTGTGAGATCCTGGTGCATCCATCACCTGAGCAGTATACTCTGCACCATATTTGTAATCTTTTATCCCTCGCCCCTCTTCCACTCTTCCCTCCAAGTCTCCACAGTCTATTGTATCATTCTTATGCCTTTGCGTCTTCATAGCTTAGCTTCCCACATATCAGTGAGAACATACAATGTTTGGTTTTCCATTCTTGAGTTACTTCACTTAGAATAATAATCTCCAGTCTCATCCAGATCATTGCAAATGCTGTTAATTTATTGCTTTTTATGACTGAATAGTATTCCATCGTATACGTATACTGGTGATTTCATCCTAGCTCATCAAATTGTACACTTGGAATAGAAATCATTTATTATAGGTAAATTGCACCACAATAAAAAGGGACACTACAAGTCATTCTTTAAAGGATTTACATTATGAGGTATGAAGATCCTGCTTCTCCATTTCCTTGGCTCTGTGTCCACAGTTCACTCTAATCCACCATAAGTAGCTACGTAACACTGGATAGTAAATGAAGACCACAGAAGTCTCTAGAATGTAGAAGATGTGGTGGAGGCATTAGGGGTCCCTTTAATTTCAGCTGGAATATTGTACTTCCTTTTGATCACGTTATGTAGAGCAGAACCAAAGTGGAAGTATTCTGTCTCAATCATGTTTGTAATTGTTCATCAATTTAGGAATAGAGCTTCCACCCAATATGGGATTTAAAGGGGCTGAAAAACAGTTAACAGTGATCTGTTCTGGAAAGGGTTAATGAATAATAGATCAGTTGCAGGGGAGGGAGCAGAGAATAGAGAGAGTGCCTTGTGACACTATATAATTCTGTGTGTTACATTCTAATATAGATACAACATATTTCAAAGTTTGTGACTTAGCTGTATTAAGAATTGAAAGGTTAGGTGAACTTGGTGAGCAATACTTATTTTTTTATTTGCGAAGTATTATAAGACAATACTAAGAGTTACCAACCTATAAGAGAATATAAGTATTCACCTCCCAATAAGTCATGTTAAACACAAAGCTAATAATAAAATATTTTGATTGGCAAAAAAAAAAATGGATTTATTTGCGAAAGGCAAGAGATGTATACATTTCAGACTGTAACTAATGAATTTGAAGGGTAGCAAGCCAATAATGCTGATTCTCCATGTTTGTCGAGCTCCTTCTTTATATCTTCTATGCCAGTTTCTAGGCATGCCAGGACATGTTCGTTCAACAGTTATTTTATTAACCAACTACCCTGGTTCCTGGCACATAGCCCATATTAAGTAAGTATTTGCTGAATGAATGACTGTCTTCAAAAGCTTACCATTGTCTCCTATTTTGGAAATTCGAAGATAATTTAACATAGAGAATCCAGACAAAGGACTTTTTAGGTTAATCAATTTTCTTCACCTTTTGTTTAATAACACTTCCTTTGAAACATGTTTCCAGCTGACTTGAGCTGTACAAAGTGGTTGCCACTCTCTCTGAAAAGATACTGTGGAATAAATTATCTTTAAAGAAAATCTTAAATAAATGTTAGGGAGGAACTAATTTTTATAGCATCTGAAACTGTTATTTAGAAAGATATCAAAATGAACAAAACCTTTTCTCCAAATATATTGATTAAAAACAATCAACAGAATTAATACACTTCTTTCTGGGGAGTGGGGTGGTCTCACTTTGTTGCCTAGGCCGGAGGGCAGTGGCGTGATCACAGCTCACTGCAGCCTTGAACTCCTGGACTCAAGCAGTCCTCCCACCTCAGTCTCCTATGTAGCTAGCTGGGACTACAGGCATGAGCCACTATGCCCAGCTACATTTTGTTTTGTTTTGTTTTTTGTTTGTTTTTTTGAGATGGAGTCTCAGTCTGTTGCCCAGACTGGAGTTCAGTGGCGATCTCGGCTCACTGCAAGCTCCGCCTCCTGGGTTGACGCCATTCTCCTGCCTCAGCCTCCTGAGTAGCTGGGACTATAGGTGCCTGCCACCACATCTGGCTAATTGTGTGTGGGTGTGTGTATTTTTAGTAGAGACGATGTTTCACCATGTTAGCCAGGATGGTCTCGATCTTCTGACCTCGTGATCCACCCGCCTTGGCCTCCTAAAGTGCTGGGATTACAGACGTGAGCCACTGCGCCCAAACCCCCCCGCCTTTTTTTTAAAGATGGGGCCTCCCTGTATTGCCCAGGCTGGTCTCAAACTCCTGGGCTCAAGTGATCCTCCCACCTCAACCTCCCAGTGTGCTAGGATTACAGACATGAGCTACTGCATCTGGCCAAGAATTAATGCTTATAGTGTTGAATATATATTTGAGATTTTTTTCGAATTTCTACACTACTTTTAAAAATCAATTGTCTTCCCTTAACAGAAACTAAAGTTGGCCAGGTGACGTCACTCATGCCTATAATCCCAGTGCTTTGGGAGCCTGAGGCAAGAGGATCGCTTGAGCCCTGGAGTTTGAGAGCAGCTTGGGCAACACTAGCCGGGTATAGTGGCACGTGCCTGCACTCCCAGTTACTTGGGAGGCTGAGATGGGAAAATCACTTGAGCCCAGGAGTTCAAGATTCCAGTGAGCTATGATTGCCCCACTGCACTCCAGCCTAGATGACAGAGCAAGACCCAGTCTCTTAAAAAAGAAAGAAAGGGCCGGGTCTGGTGGCTCACGCCTGTAATCCCAGCACTTTGGGAGGCTGAGGTGGGTGGATCACTTGAGGTCAACAGTTTGAGACCAGCCTGGCCAACGTGGTGAAACCTCGTTTCTACTAAAATACAAAAAATTAGCTGGGTGTGGTGGTGCATGCCTGTAGTCCCAGCTACTTGGGAGGCTGAGGCAGGGGAATCGCTTGAATCAGGGAGGCGGAGATTACAGTGAGCCACGATCGCGCCACTGCACTCCAGCCTGATAACAGAGGGAGACTCCATCTAAACAAAAAAAAGAGAGAAAAGAAAGAAGGAAACAAGGAAATTGAAATTGTAGGGTGGTGGCAAGAGCTGGCAAATCTCTCAGCCAGTATCCATGCCAGGATCTCATAGTGCCAGAGAACTTTGGTCCTCAGATAGAATCTATTACAATAAAAACTGTCCTGCCATCATTTCTTAGCACAGTCACTTTTTTTCCTTCAAAATGTTAATTCCAACACTACACAGAAAGTGACTATAATGATTTCCAAACAGGAATGAGGTCCAAGGGAAGCATGAGTAAATTGAGTGAAATAACTTCTAAACCCATTTATGCTACTAAACTCAACTGTTTCCCTACCAAGTTTTAATGGATGTCTGAATGAACAATTCATTTCACTCAAATATTTTTTGAGTGCCTACTATGTGTCACACACAGGCAATACAAAGATGATGAGTCATTCTTTCCCTTCAGAGAGCAATGTGGGACTTAAGAGGAAACAGAAAAGTAAATCCCAAGCCAGTGTGTTAAGTGCCATATGGAAGCATGTGGGTTCAGAGAAGTAATTAACCAGGCAAGTTGTGAGAAAAGGTCGTGAATCAGGGAAGGAAGGAAGTGGAGGGAGGGAGGAAAAGAAGAGTGAAAGAAAAGAATCAGGAAAGGCGTTCAGGGAAAGATTGAACTGAATCTTTAAAAATAGTAAGAGCTAGCCAAGGAATGGAGGAAGTAACAGGGGGAGGCCAGAATGCTCAGAAACCCTTACAGCAGTGAGTGTATGGTCTATTCCAGGACAATGCCTTAAGGTTCAGGTGTGGGGTACACAGAGGGACATGGCAAGAGAAGGTGAATAAATAATCAGGCCCTTCCCCCCAGCTCAGGAGTTTGCCAAGAAAATCCTAAAGATTGCTGAGAGCCGTTGAGTGGTTCTAAGTGAGAGAAAAATAAGTCTGTTTTGTTTTTGGTTTTTTTTGAGACAGAGTCTCACTCTGTCACCCA
Source organism: Papio anubis (assembly GCF_008728515.1). Taxonomy (NCBI): domain Eukaryota; kingdom Metazoa; phylum Chordata; class Mammalia; order Primates; family Cercopithecidae; genus Papio; species Papio anubis. The sequence continues at coordinate 7,612,010 of NC_044979.1, forward strand.
GGCAAGAGTGCAGTGGCATGATCTCAGTTTACTGCAACCTCCACCTCCCCAGGTTCGAACAATTCTTGTGTCTCAGCCTCCCAAGTAGCTGGAATTATAGGTGCATGCCCCACACCCGGCTAATTTTTTTTTTTTTTTTTTTTTTGTAGAGACAGAGACGTGGTTTCACCGTGTTGCCCAGGCTGGTCTTGAACTCCTGATCTCAGGTGATCCACCCGCCTTGGCCTCCCAAAGTGCTGGGATTATACATGTGAGCCACCATGCCTGGCCAAGACTGCAGTTTTAAAAGGTCACTCTATCAGTCAGGGTTCTTCAGAGAGACAGAGCCAACAGGTGATAGATGATAGGTATGTAGGTAGCTAGATAGATAATAGATGATTGACAGATTGATTGATTGATTGATAGGTGAGGGGGGATTTACTGGGGGAATTGCCTCATGCAGTTATGGAGGCTGCGAAGTCCCATGGCAGGCCATCTCCAAGCTGGAGTCCCTGGGATGCAGGTAATGGTAGCGTGGCTCAGTCCAAGTCTGAAAGCCTCAGAACCAGAGAAGCCAGTGGTGTAATTCTCAGTCCAAGGCCAAAGGCCTGAGAACCAGGAGGCTGCTGCTGTTAAGTCCCAGTGTCAAGACAGGAGAGCCTGGAGTTCTGATGCCCAAGAGCAGGAAGAGGAAAGTGTCCCAGCTCCAGGAGAAAGAGCAAGGAAATCCTCTGTCACCTTTATTGTTCTCTCTAGGCCCCCAGCTAATTAGATGGTGCCTGCCCACACTGGGGGCAGATCTTCCCCACTCAGTCCACTGACCCACATGCCAGTCTCTGGAAACTCCTGCACAGACACACCCAGAAATAATGCTTTACCGGTTCTCTAGGGGTTCCTTAATCCAGTAAAGATGACTGGATTCAAAGTTAACTATCATAGGCACTCTGGCTACACAGAAGCAAATAGACTGGAAAGGGGGCAAGACTGGAGGAGCTAAAGCTGCCCCGCTGGCCAAGCCTGAGAAAATGGAAGCCTGAACCAGGGTAGGTGTAGTGGGGAGAGAGACAAGTGGATTGCCTTAAAAGAAACCAAGACGACAAGACGAGAGGACTGGAGCACAGTTTTAGATGAACTGCATCTGCGTTGGTGTAGAAAACTCCAATGGAGATGGAGCAGGAGGCAGTGTGGAGCTCAGGAGAGCGCTGGGCTGGGACTGAGACCTGGACGTGCCAGGCACAGTGGTGGGTTGGAGGTGCTTGGAGAATGCCCAGTGGGAATGGGAGCAGAGTGCACGTGCAGCTCCTGTCCAACATCCAGGGGGTTTCACGTCCTTCTTTTCCCTTTGGAGGACGCCCTTGCAGAGCAGAGTGGAGCTCAAGGAAGACAGCAGGATGCACAGAAACTGAGAGTTTTGTATGCTAAATTATTCAGGAGCTCCTTACCCAATATTTGAGGCTGATTTATTTCTTGCAGGAGCTATTTAAGACTTCTTTTTAAGAGGCAGAGCAAACTCATATCCGACCTCTGTGCATAAAGGAGTGCTTTTTTGGCAGTCGTTTTATGATTAAGTTTTCAGGCTGAAGTTTTCCCTTCTGATAGTCATTCAAAATACAGTGTTTTGCTGCACCTGGGCACAATTATGTGAGACACACCTTAATAATTTAGTTTTTTCTTTTCTTTTCTTTTCTTTTTTTTTTTGAGACAGAGTCTCACTCTGTCACCAGGCTGGAGTGCAGTGGCGCGATCTCAGCTCACTGCAAGCTCTGCCTCCCGGGTTCAAGTGATTCTCCTGCCTCAGGCTCCTGAGTAGCTGGGACTACAGGTGCATGCAACCACGCCCCGCTAATTTTTGTATTTTTAGCAGAGACAGGGTTTCACCATGTTAGCCAGGATGGTCTCGATCTCCTGACCTTGTGATCTGCCCACCTCGGCCTCCCAAAGTGCTGGGATTACAGGCTTGAGCCACCTTGCCCGGCCAATAATTTAGCATTTTTTACCAACCAAGAAGTCACACTTGTGGTGGCTCCGTGTTTCTCAGACATTCTCTCAATAAAGTCCAACTTGGGTCCCTCTGTTCCCTCCCACCACACTAAAGTCCAGTAACCTCAGACTGGCTGATGTTATACAAATAGAAATGTTCCCTGTGGTGGAACTGCGCCAGGCTGTTAGCAGAACCCAGTGCCTCCCTGCCATGGTAGGCCCATTTTGTTCTCCCTGGAGAGATCGGTCTGGATTATCAGGAGGGTTTGGGTGGTGGATTTGGTCTGTTTTTGCTACATCAAACATCCCTGATGCTGATGGCTCGAGACATGAGTTGGTGTCACAAGTGCAAGCCCCTTCTCTTTGCTTGCATGACATTGCCCACGCCCTTCCCCTCCCTTCGCCTCTTCTCCTGGCTTTCCCTGCCTGCCTGAAATAGCTAAAATTAAGTCTGGCATAAGTCTGTTAAGACTTTAAGAAAACATTGCCATAAAAGGGCAACTGACGACCACCAGCTTCAAGTTCTGTGTGCTGACAAATCCATCTGTCTTTTGACTCTGCACGTTAATGTACATACCTAAAAAGTAAAAGCCCTCAAATTCCTGAAATTGACTTAGTGTGTTATAAAAAAAAAAACTCATTACTTTTTCTGTTCTTCTATGACTAGCCTCCTTTCTAAGGAAGAAAACATGAGATGTCTTACTAAGTGAAAAACCTGTGGAAATAAATTCAATCCCACTAGCACATTATATATAAACGTTTTTATTGTAGGCTACTCCTGTACACCCATTATCAAGTGGAACTGCATAAAACATTAATTGTTTCAATTTCTACTCTCTAGCAACCTCGTAGTGATGGTTTATAGGTCTTTTCAGTCTGTGAACCACTTTTGCAGTCCTCCTGACATACTGCCACTTGCTGCCCATTTCTGCCTCCCAAAAAACAACCCATCACGATTACAGGTGAAATTGATGGTGCTTATCATAAACACCGATAAGAATTTTTTTAAATTATACTAAAATTATTGCAAGAAACAAAAGCACAGACTTAAAAATAGAACAAGAGATACTTCCTATGTGCCACCAAACTTTTTAAAAATTAAACTTTTTATTCTGAGATAACTGTATATTCACATATAGTTGTAAGAAATAATGCAGAGAGGTCCTGTGTACCCTTTACCTAGTTCCCCGCAGTGGTAACATCTTGCAGAACTAAACAGTACAGGAGAAACTGGAACCCTCATACATTACTGGTAAAAATGTAAAATGGTGCAGCCACCTTGGAAAACAGTTCAGCAGGTCCTCAAAATATTAAACGTAGAGAGGCTGGGTGTGGTGGCTCACGCCTGTAATCCCAGCACTTTAGGAGGCTGAGGCGGGTGGATTACTCGAGGTCATGAGTTTGAGACCAGCCTGGCCAACATGGTGAAACCCCATATCTACTAAAAATACGAAAATTAGCTAAGCATGGTTGTGCGCACCTGTAGTTCCACCTACTCAGGAGGCTGAGTCAGGAGAATCACTTGAACCCAGGAGACAGAGGTTGCAGTGAGCTGAGATCGCGCCACTGCACTCCAGTCTGGGCGACAGAATGAGACTCCATTTCAAAAATAAATTTAAAAAAATATATATGTTAAACATAGGGTTACCCTGTGGCCCAGCAATTCCACTCCTGTGTATGTGAAATGAAACACGTGTCCACACAAACACTTGCACAGGAATGTCCATAGGAGCATTTTCACCATAGCCAAAAAGTGGAAACCACCTGAGTGCCCATCAGCTGACAAAAGGATAAACAACATGTGTGTCCACACAACAGAGTATCTTTCAGCAGTAAACAGAAATGAAGTGCTGATCCGTGTTACAATGTGAACGGGCCCTGACATTAAGCAGAAGCTGGTCACAAAAGACCACCTATTGCATGATCCCATTGATGAGAAATGCCCAGCATTGGCAAATCCATAGAGACAGGAAATGGTTGCCTAGGGATGGGTGTCGGGGTTGAGCAGGTAATGGGAAGTGACTGCTAATGGGTACAAGCTGTCTCTTTGGGATGATGAAAATGTAAACTTAGATAGTTGCACAATTCTGAATATTCTGAAAATCATTGGACTGTACACTTTAAATGGTGAGTTATTTTATGGTATGTGAATTATATTTCAATAAAGACTTTTTGGCCAGGCACGGTGGCTCACGCCTGTAATCCCAGCACTTTGGGAGGCTGAGGCGGGTGGATCACCTGAGGTCAGGAGATCAAGACCACCCTGGCTAACACAGTGAAACGCTGTCTCTACTGAAAAAAAAAATACAAAAAATCAGCCGGGCGTGGTGGTGGGCACCTGTAGTCCCAGCTACTCAGGAGGCTGAGACAGGAGAATGGCGTGAACCCGGGAGGCAGAGCTGGCAGTGAGCCAACATTGCACCACTGCACAAAGATCTCTTACATTATCCTCTTACAGCCATAGGCACCTCTGGCTCCCTACCCCAGCCCCTGATCCGCGGCATCCACTAATCTGTTCTCCATTTCGACCATTTTATTTCAAGACTATAATATAAATGGAATCATACAGTATGTGACCTTTTAGGATTGGCTTTTTCCCCTCAGCATAATTCCCTGGAGATCTATCCAAGTTGTTGTATGTGTCAATAGTTGCTTCCTTTTTCTTGCTGAGTGGTATTTTATGGTATAGATGGACCTACCACAGCCTGCTTCACCATTCATCCATTGAACGACATCTGTTATTTCCAGTTCGCACTGTTGCAAATAAAGCTGCTATGAACATTCATGTACAAGTTTTTGTGTAAATGTAAATTTTCATTTCCCTGGGATAAATGCCCAAGAGTACAACTGATGTGTTATATGGTAGTTGCATGCTTAGTTTTATAAAAAACTGCCAAATTGTTTTTAAGAGTGGTGGTTTTCGACTGGTCACAGTGGCTCACGCCTATAATCCCAGCACTTTGGGAGGCCAAGGCAGGCAGATCACCTGAGGTCAGGAGTTCGAGACCAGCCTGACCAATATGGTGAAACCTCATCTCTACTAAAAATACAAAAATTAGCTGACCTGTGCTGAGGCAGGAAAATTGCTTGAACCTGGGAGGCGGAGGTTGCAGTGAGCTGAGATCATTCTACTGTGCTCCAGCCTGGGCCACAGAGGTAGACCCTGTCTCAAAAAAAAAAAAAGCAATGGTTCCATTTTGCATTCCCACCAGCAGTGTAGAAGTGATCCTGTCTCTCCACATTCTCACCAGCATTTGGTGGTGTTACTGTTAAGATTTTAGCCATTTTAACAGTTGTGTAGTGGTATCTCATTGTGGTTTTAATTTACATTTATATAATGATCAATGACTTTGAACATCTTTTCATACACTAATTTGCCATCTGTGTATCTTTTTTGGTGAAATAGCTCTGTATCATTTGCCTATGTTCTAATTTGATTATTTTCTCCTTTTTCTGTTTAATATTGATAGTATTTATGTATTCCAGACATTTTAATTTTATTTTTGCTATTTATTGGAGAGCAGGGCTAACCCATAGGCAGTGTGCTAGTAATTTATTGGCTATGTGGATTGCAAGTATTTTCTCCTACTGTGTAGCTTTTCTTTTCATCCTCTTAACAGGGTCTTTCACAGAGCAAAAAGTCTTAATTTTAATGAGGTCCATTTATCAATTTTTCCTTTTATGGACTGTGTTTTTGGTGTCAAGTCTAACTTTTGCCTAGCCCCAGTTCCCAAAGATTTTCTCCAAAAAGTTTCATAGTTTTAAGTTCGCAATCTAATGTGAACTCATTTTTGTGTAAAACGCAAGGCTTAGGTTGAGGTTTGTTTTTGTCTTTTTACCTTTTGATATCCAATTACTCCAGTTCTATTGCTTTTACACCTCCATCAAAAATTGGTTTGCCATGTTTGCATGGGTCTATTTCTGGGTTTTCTATTTATTTCTATTGATTATTAAATCTATTCTTCTGCCAATACCATTGTCTTGATTACTGTATCTATATAATTTGCTTTAATATTGAGCTATTTCAAGATTAAAGCATTCTACTGTAGTCCCAGCTATTCGGGAGGCTGAGTTTGAGAACAGCATGAACTCAGGAGGGGCAGAGCTTGGTGAAAGTGAGCTGGAGGTCGCACCACTGCACTCCAGCCTGGTGACAGAGGAAATCTCGCCTCAAAAATAATAAATAAATAAAGAATTCTAGAGCTTGCGACTTTCCATATATTTTAGAATAAGCTTATTTATGTTAAAAGAAAAAAAAAAACGAATTTGGTAGCAATTGCATTAAACCAAAAGATTAATCTGGGGGAGAACTGTCATTTTTACTATGTTAGGGCTTCCAACTCAGGAATGTCTCTCCATTTATTAGCTCTTCTCTCATTACATTTTGTGATTTTCAGCATACAGCTACTCTACATGGTTTCTTGAGTTTATGCCTAAGTATTAATTTTCTTTGAAGTGATTGTATTAATAAGTGATATTGTTTTAAATATTTTTCCATGTGTTCATTGTTGGTTTGTAGAAATGTGATTGATTTTTCTGTGTTGATCCTGTATGCTATGATCTTACCAAACTCACTAGTTCCAGGAGAGTTTTTTCTCTTTTTCTTTTGTAGATTCTTTGGGATTTTGTATGTAGATAACTTATGTTATCTGCATAGGTGTTTTCTTTCCTTTTCTTGCCTTATTGCAGGGCCTAGTACTTCTAGAACCATGTTGAATAGGATTAGTGAGAGCAGACACCTTGGCCTGGTTTCTGAACCTCGTAGGGAAAGCAGTCTTTCACTATGAAGTATGATGTCTGCTGTAGCTTTTTACCATGAAACATCTTAGCTTTGTTTTCTTTTTCTCTCCCCACCCCTTTTCTTATTTAAAGGGGTTTAAGATTTAGGGATTGGCGCAAGTAAGATGACAAAGCAAAACGAGAGGCATTTTCAGGACTTCCTCTTTCAGGCCCGGCTTGCAAGAGCGCTAGGGCCAAGCTCCGTTCAGCCCTAATCGGTGCTGTAGCTAATCGCATTCGCGGCTGCAGTGCACTCTGCAGGGATGGGCCGTGGGGCCAGGGACCTCGGTCCCCTCTGGGCCTGTCCTGCCCTTCCAGGCAGCTAGTGGCTGCTGGCCGCGCCGCCTGCCAACCTCAGTTGGCCATAGTAGAGACTCAGATACCCAGCTCCTGAGCGGCCAGGGCCAGATTCAGGGTGTGTACGTTTTTGGCAGCGGTTCCCCAACCGAGAAGACACTCGGCTCGAAGAGAGGACGCGAATTAAGAGTTCCATGTTGGGGGAAAAAAAAATGGATAGCGACAAAGTGCATCTACAATACGTGCAGCCAACGGAACGATTTTTGTTAAGGGGGCCAGGGATGGGAAATTTGGAAAGGGAAGAGGAAAGCGAGAAAGGCTTCCCTAGCTGGCGCCCCGGGGCGTTCTGCAGCCTCCAGCCCCTCTCCCCGCCCCCGCGCCGCAGAGCCCACACCTGCGCAGGTGGAGCCTGCGCGGCCGCCGGTGCTGGGAAGGTGAGCGGCACTGGGGGGCGTGGGAGCGGGGGGGCGGGCCGCGGGCCTCTCCCAATGGCCGCGCGGAGGGAGGACGCAGACGCGTCCGAAGAGCGCCCAGAGGCCCAGGCGCGACCGCCCTCGGGCTCCCGGGTCCCTTCCCACGCTTCCTCCCGGGCGGGCCGTACCAAGGCGCGGGGGGAGCGGCGTATCCCACTCGCGGAGGGGCACGCGGGCCGCGGCCGCGCCACCTGCGGCGGCGGCGGCGGCACTCGGGCGGGTGGGGCCGCGCGCCCGCTCCGCCCCGGCCGCCGCCCGTCCCGCCAGGCCCTCACTCCGGCGGCGCAGCAGAGCCAGGCTGAGCTCGGCCGACGCGAGCCCCGCCGGCCCAGGGGTTTGGCTGCCACGGCTCATGCTGATGTTGTGCTCCCGCCTCCCCTCAGGCGGCGCTGGCGGCGGCCCCGGGACCCGCGGAAGCCGGCATGCTGGAGAAGCTGGAGTTCGAGGACGAGGTGGTCGCCCCGCCATGGCCCAGCGCTCCCTGGCCCGGCCGCCCGAGGACCTGGACCCCCGGGGACCCCGCGCCCCGTCTCCGGCGCAGCCCCACGGCGAGTTGCGTCCTGCGGAAGCCCGGGGGCCGGGGCAGGGACCAGGGCGGGGAGGCGGGCGCCGGCGAGCTCGGGCTGCGGGGTACCGGGCGTCCGCGGAGGGGACGCGAGCCGGGCTCCCAGAGCGCAGCCCGCAGCCCGGCATCCGCACGGATGGGCGGCCCTTTTGTCCTTACTCGCAGAACTCGAATTAGAGCAAGGTGTCAGGGAGCGCTAATTGTTTGTGCTTGTCACCATGCACTCGGAGGCAACCCCGAATCATACCCACAGTCCAGACCCTTAATCGTAGACTGGTGCCCTTATCTGTGCCTGTGAGATACCACCGGCAGGGTGTGTCTTCTTTTTTAATGGGGAAAGTTAAATAGGAAAACCTGAAGAGGCTTATTGAATCGGTGTTGAGTTCAGGCGACCCTCTCACTCCGTCATTTCTGTCGCCTCTCCTCTCGGTTGTTTTTTTCCCTCTCCTGTCTTCTTGTGTCTTACAGGTAAATAACTTGGATCTTATTTTGAGGCTGTCAACATTTGAAAGGCACGAGGTCGTTCTTTGGCAAAATTAATATTTAAAATGGAATGTGACGAGCTTTCACCAGGATCTTATTTTGAAGCTGTTAACATTTGAAGGGGATGAGCTTGCTCTTATGCAAAATTAATATGTAAAATGAAATGTGATGAGCTCAAAGTCGGGAAAGAACTTTATATAAGATGCTTGACAATTCGAGAACTTGAAAAGGCCTTCTTCGCACTGTCTTGTGTGCTTCCATTATTTATTTAGCAACTTCTCTTTTTTCCGGGAGTATGGATAGAATAAAGCTCTCGAGACAAAGAATGTGCCATGTGGATGCTGTCCCTTGTGCCAACTTTACTTTAATACCTCTGTTCATTCACAGTCAGGCAATTACTTAAATAAGCCTGCACAGCCAGCATGGACGCGTTAACCCAATAGAATTAGCCGGGTGCCTGTTATCTTTTAGATTCACTGCAGCATTTCACAAACACGTTAGCTGGAAGAGAATACGTTCATAGTCATTGTCATTAAAAGTGTTTGTCCATATTTGTTGGTAACAAATGATGCATTTCAGAATTTTACTGGACTTAATTTGCATTTCATCCTACAGAAAAATAATCCAGGGTCTTCATTCGAACCCATCTCACTATTCCTCACTTTTATTATATTGCAGGCCAAATCTTGGCCACTGTCCACAGGGTGGAATGGTGTGCCCGTTCCATGAGACTTTGAATGTCTAAATCACCAGGGTTTTGTCTCTTGTGTTAGTAAGAATGACAGTCTTTTACATTTACAATTTTTGCATGTTAACAGGGAGGCAAGAAGAGACTAGAGAGCAGCTTCTGTTCGAGAGGAACCGCTACTACTTATTTAGCTGTGTGACCTTGGACAAGTTACTTAACCTCTCTGTGCCTTGGTTTTCTCATATCTAAAATAGAGCTAATATCAGGGTTTTGAGGATTAAATGGGACAATCCGTATCATGGCATTTAAAAACCGTGTAAACCCATAGTGAGTACTTCATAAATGTTAGTTACTATTACTGCTTAAGTGCCATTAAGCTTGTACTGAATTCATGAGCATTTTAAGACTTTTAGTAATGAATCTCAACACAAGAGATTCTTCTCAACACAGATTTGGTGTCCTGTCCCTTTTCTTCTTCTTACTTGAGATTTATTGATTTAATTATGCATTTATCTAAGCAGATATATACTCTTTTTTTTTTCTTTTGCATTGTGTCTGCCAGTGTAATGAATGTAAAGTATTAAACCTAAGCATCTAAGAAAGGAATTTCCCCTCTTCACCCATCTATTTTTATCTGTATTGCTGTCTGTCATTCCTTTGAAGCACACTGAATCCCACGAATAACCCTGTCAAACTTTTCTAGATTCTTAAGGAGGCAGAATGTTAAACAGTGACTTCGAAGCTGAGCTGAGCTGGAAGAAAGAACAGTGTTGGCGTGGTAGTCCAAATGCCGCTTTGTTTCTTTTGAACTTTAAATCGCTTATTCATCCAAAATCCAGGAAAATTGAGTATCAAGCAGAATCTCACACTTATTTAGCAGGGACAAAAGTCCCAACAGTAAGATATTACACCTCTAAATATCTTACATAATAGAGAGCCCTTGATGAGATCCTCATTTCATCTTTCAGCATCCGTCATACCCCATTAATGTCTTCATGTATGCATTGATGTCTGGAGGCATTGCTTCAACCAAGATATATTCGCTGTACGCGGAAACACATGATTATTCATAGTTTCGTTAACAAGATTTTTCTGTTTCCTAATAAGTTATAACTGATACTATATTTGTTAGAAACATCTTGGAAGCACTGGTGAGGTTAGGAAGAAAGATTGAGTTCTGCCCTACCTAGTTGGGTCGTCTTTGGCCTGGGTTATGACGGGAGCTGCCATCCCTTTTCTGCTGTCAACTCTTCTTACCACAAGAGCGACGTTGTAAGTAAGCGTGGGTTTGATGACCTCACTGCTCTATGGGAAAGTCTTGACCAAGTTCCTCTGTCTGTATATCCGTTAAGTGCAGACTTCTCTTACTCCGCAGGCTCAGTGCCCCTCCCTCTCTGTGCATAAGAATAGCCAGAGATCTCTTTAAAAGGCCGATTCCAGTTCTCTAGGTCTGGGGTGGGACGTGCCTAACACGGGCTGCTGCTGCTGCGGGTTCACAGACCCCTCTTGGAATAACAGGACATGGGCTGGCCAACTTTTTCTGTAAAGAGCCAGATAGTAAATATTTTAGCCTTTGTGGGTGTTATGGTCTCAGTTTCTGTCGCAACCACTCAATTTACCCTTGTAGTAAGAAAGCAGAAAGCAGCTAACACAATCCAATGGGCAGGGCTGGGCTCCAGTAAAACTTCTTTACCAAAATCCAGATTTGGCCCTCATAGTGTGCCGGCCCCCTGCTCTGTGTTTCCCTCACTGTGTCTGTGCCTTAGGAGGTGGCACGTGATTAGGGCTGCGTGCTTTCCGTGCCACACCGATCTTAGTAAGACTTCAAGGCGCAGCTCAAGTCTTATCTGGTCCTCGAGGCCTTCTCTGAATAACCTCTGTACTTCTCTGGCATTCACCTTTCTCTTCCCTGTGCCTATAGCAAGTTCTCAGCAGTGCTTCAGATATCAATGATTTCATTAAGTGTTTGTAGTTACTTTGTGGGGATATTGGGGGAGGAAATGATTCTGTGTATGAGAAGCCTTGCCCATAGCAATCCACCCCCCCTTTTTTTTTTTTCCTCCCTCCCTCAGGGTCTCACTCTTACCTGGGGTGAAGTACAGTGATGTGATCTCAGTTCACTGCAGCCTCAACCTCCTGGGTTCAAGTAGTGCTTCCGCCTCCCAAGTAGCTGGGACTTCAGGCTCATGCCACCATGCCTGGCTAATTTTTGTACTTTAGTAGAGATGGAGTTTCACTATGATGGCCAAGCTGGTCTCAAACTCCTGGGCTCAACTGATCTGGCCACTGCAGCCTCCCAAACTACTGGGACCTACAGGCATGAGCCATGGTGCCCAGCCAGCAATCCCTTTCTGTGTTTGCTTTTTACGTTTGTGATTGTTACACCGACCACATCTTCGCTGTGTTTGTGTTTATCCGTATTAACTGCTTTGAACTAACTTACTGACCAGGACCAAGCACAGAGTACTTTGTAAGCACCTAAACACAACTCACAAATGCTTTTGAAGTAGGTAATTATTCAGCAGTTTTATCCATGATTAATAAACCTGCTCTACTCTGGCACCACTTCACGAAGTCTGCAGCCTCTTTAGAGCTGTCTGCATTCTCTCCCAGCTGCCGTAGGAGTTGGGCTATTTCAAGTTTTTGATAACTTGCTTTGGCAGTTTTACCTGCTTCTTAGCAGAGAGTGTCTTACCAGACTGACTGTGTCTCCTCTTCCTCCTCATTTGCCGCTTATTTCATCCCAGTTCAGCCATTGTGTCTTCTTCTTCTTCACTTGCAAAGATTTTCCAAAGTAGAATCCAGGCTGGACGTGGTGGCTCACCATTGTAATCACAGCACTTTGGGAGACAGAGGCAGGAAGATTGCTTAAGGCCGGGGGTTCAAGACCACCCTGGGCAACATGATGAGACCCCGTCTGTATAAAAAATTTTAAAAATTAGCTAGGCATGGTGG